>NC_064833.1:60057500-62457500 GCF_024166365.1 Elephas maximus indicus | reverse complement strand
ATGTTCTGTTTTGCTTTTTAATTTTTTTTTCTTCTTTTTTTCATTTCAGTTTGGAGGATTTCTAGTGATTTATCTTCAAGTTCACGGATTTTTTTTCCCCCCTTCAGGTGTTTGAATCTATTGATGAGCCTATTCATTTCTGTTAATGTATTTTTATTTCTAGAATTTACTTTTATTGTTTCTTATAGCTTCTGTCTTTGCACTTACATCACCTTTCTGCTCTTGCTTGTTCTCAACTTTTATCATTAGTACCCTTAACATGCTTATTACAGTCATTATAAATTTCCTGTCTGATAATTCCAATATCTGTCATATCTGAGTCTTGTTCTAATGATTTTTGCCCTGTCAGACTGTGTATCAGAGGCTTCAGATTATTCTAGTGTTCTTTGTCTCTTCTTTGGATACCCTGACCTCATAATAGTACAGGTAGTCCTCGATTTATGAAGTGTTTGAGTTACCACAAACCGCACCTAGAATGTGAAAAATGTACTCCTACTCAGAGACATCTGTGTCTTGCAACACAGTGCTAGCTGTTTTAAATGCTTATTTCTCTTTGTACCAAGTGCCTATCACAGTCCTTGGTAAAAACTTCACACTTAAAAATTAGCTGATATGAATGCTGTTATAGCATTACTATATATATATATATATATATATATATATATATACACACAACACTCTATTTTTATCCTATAGGGTCGCTATCAGTCAGAATTGACTCAATGGCAATGGGTTTGGTTTTTTTTGGTTTATCGTTATCCTATCCTTTAGATATGTGGAATACATATTTTGATTAAACATTCCATTCTTAAGTTTCTTTCAGCTGATATAATAATTTAAGGAGACATGATTGTTAATAGTTTTACCATTGCATCATTTCTAGAAAATCTAGTTTGATAAAAAGGTCTCCTAAAAGAAAATAATGTTGGGTCATACTGATTTATCACAGCAATGACCTTATCTGGTCTGGTCCCTGGGGAAAGTCTAAGTGATATGCTACATTTGTCTCTAATTATGAGGCCAATGTTTTTGATTATTTTTCAGGTTTCTCCCCTCTTGATATAGACATCTTAGCCAAAATTGAAAGTGACTATTTCCTGTTTATATTTTCATTTTTATTCTCAGATATTTAGAACTGCTTTATCATGAGAGTAAGGAGGTTAATTGGGACATGGGGATCTCTCTTGCTCTTTGGTTAACGTTCAGAGCCCTAAGAACCTCATAGCATTCTATCCATGGTCTTTTGAGAGAAGTGCCATCATTATGGAGCCCCGGTGGCACAGTGGTTAAGAGCTCAGTTGCTAACCAAAAGGTCGGCAGTTCAAATCCACCAGCTGCTCCTTGGACGCCCTATGGGGCAGTTCTACTCTCCTGTAGGGTTGCTATGAGTTGAAACTGACTCAACGGCGATGGGTTTGGGTTTTTGTTTTGTCATCATTATAGGAGCCCTGATGACACAATGGTTAAAGTGCTTGGCTGCTAACTGAAAGGTTGGTGATTCTAACCCATTAGCTGCTCTGTGGAAGAAAGATGTGGCAGTCTGTTTCCAGGAAGATTTACAGCCTTGGAAACCCCATGGTGCAGTTCTACTCTGTCCTATAGGGCTCTGTGAGTTGGAATCAACTCAGCGGCAATGGGTTTTTGGTTTATCATCATTATTTGTGTCACGGTAAACAATAAAATGGCTGACATTGCCCACCCTGCCTTTTAAATGAGAAAGCGAAAAATGGATGCGCCTTTCTCCTTATTCCTTTCAGAAATTAGTGCAAAAAAGAAAACAACTCTATTGAAACCTCTAAGTCAATATCACAAATACAGTTCAGTTAAGGCCATCCAAAACATTACACACAAATGATCGTTTCAGTAACTAATTTCTTCAACATAATGATAGTAATAATAGAAAACATAGCTTCCAAAGTGCCATGTGGTTTTGGAGACAATAAGGACTGGCTTGCAGACATGTTGTCCTATCTATAAGCTTTGCAAAAGGGATTTTTAAACGGCAGATCTTCTCTGATCAGACAAATTCATTCTTGTGAATGTTCTGATTTTAGCAAGTCACAGAGAATTCCCAAATAAGATCTAATGACTAAATCATTCTAAAATATTTGGTCAATTATATTCATCAAGGTGGATTTGGAGAAGACACTTGCCACTAGTATTGTTTCTAATCCAAACTTAATAATTTATTCTAAATATAGTCCAACAAATTTTTCCAAAGAGCTCCGTAAGCAAAGTTTCCACAGAAGATGAACAGAGTCTCAAAACCTATATTTATCTTTAAATTATACAATGAGAATTCTGTTAGATCTTTTTCATCACTATACCAGCTTTTGTTTTATTAATTGTAGAACTTATTTTCTAAAGGAATATATTCCCAAAATTACCAAATCAAAGATTTGGGGGACATTTAAAGGCCATATAGTGAACATTTGCTATATACTGATTATATATCAAGCAGTGTTCAAGATACTAGAGACGTGTTGTTCTTGATAGTTGTTATCGAGTCAATTCTGACTCATAACGACCCCATGTGGGCAGAGTAGAACTGCTCCATAGGGTTTTCAAGGCTGTAACCTTTCAGAAGCAGAGTTCCAAGCCTATCTCCCAAGGCATCTCTGGATAGGTTCGAACCATCAGCCTTTCGGATAGTAGTCCAGCACTTGACCACTTGCACCCCCAGGGATCCTAATAAAGACATAGTGGTTAAAAAGATAGACTATCCCCTAGTCTTTCAAGAAATTTCATTCTAATTAACAGAGAGTAAAAATAAGGAAGAAAAAGTACTAAGGAGAAAATTTAATAAGGTGAAGCATGTTTATGATTGAATCCCTCTCACGTATTTACCAAGAAATTGCTTAAGCTCTGTTTGGAAAACAAGGACTCTATCAAAGAGTTGAACCATTTGGCTATTAAGAGATGTATTCTGGATTGAAGGGTAGATTCAGGATGCAATTCTTCAAACTGTATGGATCAGAGATTATTTTACACATACTGTGGTTTGATAGTGATATATGATGCAAAAATTTATCAGAGTAATTCTACTTTTTGGGTCAAAACATATGGCACATAAATGTGATGCCTGAAAAGTTCTTGAAAGTAATCTTATATATCAATGCTGATTGCATCCATACTGTTGTAGATTGGCCTAAGTCTGGGTAAGGGTATAGCCCTGCCTCTTAAGTTCTTTTTTTATTTTTTAATAAACGACAATGTGGTAGGTATATAAAGCAAACCCCTTAAGCTCTAACTTAAAAAAAAAAAAAATGTTGCTGTTGAGTTGATTCTGACTCACAGTGACCCTATAGGACAGAGTAGAACTGCCCCATAGAGTTTCCAAAGAGCGCCTGGTGGATTTGAACTGCTGACCTTTTGGTTAGCAGCCATAGCTCTTAACCACTACTTCCCCAGGGTTTCCAAGCTCTAACTTAGAGTATCTTATTATAGGTACTGTTAGAAAAATCCATTCTTGGATTAGCTACTGTACATTAAATGGTCAAAGCTTCCACAATACTTGCTTCAAATGGTTATTTTAAATATTATCAATAATGTACCTTAAGTGCCTAGCGTGTTACTTTTGCTCAATAAATGACTTATTAATATTATATTATTTTTATTTTCATGGACTCCTTTATACAAGAATGAATTGGATTCACTTGTTTACAATTTAATGTGCTCCCCTTGGCATTTAATTACCGAGTGCAGGTATAAGAAATGTCAATTTGAACAAAGTCTTAAATGCTTTGCAAAAATAAAGATGAAGACGTTGTCTTCTCTTGTTGTTACACGGGCATGTGTTGAATATTCTTACTTGATTTCAGTTCTAAGTAATAATTTGTCCTACATTAAAATGCCTTTTCCCTCCCTTAAAAATGCAAGCTATAAGATGCATATTTCTCTTTTGCCTAATATACCAGAAAATGTAGCAAGAAATTATTTGGTTAAATTTAAGGGCCCCTTGGAAACTTCCTACATCCCGTCAAAATCACTATCCTTTCTTCTTCCTTGAAGGTAATCTTTCCCCTACTTTCTAACAGTATAATATTTACTCTTGTAAAACACGAAAGTATTTTCACTTGATTTTGTGTTTGTAAAATTCACTCACACAATTGTGTCATGTAATCATATAATCATAGTTCATTCACTTTCATTGCTCTATAGGATTCATTGGTATAACTATACTATGTTTCCAGTTTTTGCTATTTGATTATTATTGCTATTGCCTTTTATTTAGTATCTTTTAATGTACATAAATATGTATTCTGTTTTCAAAAGTGATTGTTTCCATTTATACTACCCATCAGCAGAGCTTGAAAATTCCAGTTACTCAACATCCTCACCAACATATAATATTGTCAGTATTTTTAATTTTAGCCATTTTGGTCCTGTGAAGTGACATATCGTTGTGGTTTTACTTTGCATTTCCATGATGAGAAATGAAGTTTAGCCACTTTTATTATGCTTATTAAAAAATTGGGTATCCTTTTTTATGAAGTGTCAGTTTTTCTATTGTTTTTTAAAAACCACCCACTGCCATCAAGTCGATTCCAACTCACAGCGACCCTATAGGACAGAGTAGAACTGCCCCATAGAGTTTCCAAGGAGCGCCTGGCGGATTTGAACTGCAGACCTCTTGGTTGTTATATAGTCTATATAGAAGTCCCTTACAAGTCATTAACATTGAAAAGTATTTTTACACAAATAATGCGTATGCTATACGCTTTTTGCCAACAGCGCAACCCTCCTTGCACATTAGTTTCCTAAGCGGGTATTTGCCTTATCTGTGTGGGCTCTTTATTTGTGAAAATATGGTACATTATCTGACTCTTCAGATTTCTTTCTCACTCAGTGTGTCTTTTGACTTATAGAATTTTCTAATTTTAATGCAGTCCAATTGATCAATCATTACCTTTTTGTTGAATGGTTTTGTGTCCTATTTAAGAAGTATTTTCCAACTCCAAGGTCATGAATATTTTTTTCTGTTTTTATGTAAATTTTATAATTTAGTCTTTTATATTTATATTTCCAATCCATCTAAAATCCATTTTTATATGCAATGAAATAGATCAAGATAATTTTGTTTCACACGAATATCCAATTAGCCAGTTTCATTAATGAAAGGACTGTCCTTTGCCATCGATCTGCAGTACCACTTTTGTCATATTTAAGGGACTGTATCAACACTCAACACTCAGCTGCTAACTGAAAAGTTGATGGTTGGAATCCACCAGTTGCTCCTTGGGTGAAAAGACTTGTTGATCTGTTCCAGAAAAGATTACAGCCTAGGAAACCCTATGGGGCAGTTCTACTGTGTCACATGGGGTTGCTTTGAATTGAAACTGATGTGACGGCACACAACAACAACAATGTATGTAAGGAGTCCTGGTGGCACAGATGGTTAAGTGCTGGGCGACTAACTGGAAAGTTTGTGGTTTGGAACCCACCCAGTGGCTCTGTGGGAGGAAGACCTGACAAACTACTTCCTAAAGATTACAGCCAAGAAAACCCAGTGGAGAAGTCTACTGTGTCACATGGGGTCGATTTGAGTTGAAATTGACTTGAGGGCACCTAACAGCAATGTATATATATTTTTTTCTGAATTGTATAGCTTTAAATATGGCTTTAATGTTCAACCTGTAGAATTTGTAGGAATCTTTCCTTTTTCATTTTTGGTGTTGGTTGAGTTTGTATCTTTTGTTCTTAATAAGTTTTATCAAGGATTATCAGTTTCATCAGCCTTTTCAAATAACAAACATTTGGCTTTGTAATTCTATTATTTTCTGTATTTAATTAATTAATAATTGTTTGCTTTTCATTTCTTCTTCCTTGAGTTTCCCTTTTTGCTTTTTATCTGACCTCTTGGGATAGATGTTTAGATCATGGATTTTCAGGTCTCTTTTCTAATACAGGCATTAAAGATGATAAATTATCCTCTAAGAATTACTTTTATTATATCTTTGAATTTCTCATATGTATTATATATATAGTATCATTGAGATAAAGTGTTTTTCATTTCCATCATAATTCCAAATTATCTGATGCATTATTTATATACACATTGCTTAATTTCCATCAGATGGGAATTTTCTAGTTAACTTTCTTTAATTTGTTCAGATATTATTCCTTTGAAATTTATTGGTATGTGCTTACTGACTAAGCATAAATTCAATTTTAGTAAAATATTATATGCATAGTACAAGTGAATATGTAAAATAAAGTTGTTGGATGCAGTTTATTAGTCAAATGTGTTCATAATATTGTTCAAATCTTCTACAAAGTTTTTAAAGTATCTGTTTATTCTATCAGAGAGAAAAGCATAAAACTTTCCCTGATAATTGTGGATTTAACATTCTTCTATTAGTTATATGAATTTTTGCATCATAATATTTGAGGTTATATAATTAGTTCATATATATTTAGAACTTTTATTTCTTTCTGATGAATTGTTCATCATATAATAATGAAATATCCTTCTTTATCTCCAGCAATGATTCTTTCCCTTAAGTTCATTTTGACTGATATTATAATAGTTAAATCAACTTTCTTTTGGTTAGTGTTTAGAAGCTATATCTTTTTTCATACTTTCAGTTTCAAATCTGTTATGCTATGGTTACGCCATATCACTTATAATCAGCATTGAAATAAAATTTGCATAACTCATATATACCTGTTGCTGTCAAGTTGATTCTGACTCATAGTGAGCCTATAAGACAGAGTAGAAATGCCCCTTTGGGTATCCAAGGAGCAGCTGGGGGATTCAAACTGCTGACCTTTTTGATTAGCAGCCAACCTCTTAACCACTGCGACACCAGGGCTTCTAAGGTCATAATAATAAGACCACTTTAGTGTTTGCTAAGTGCTTTTACAACCATATGTAATTATCAAAGACTTTTGGTTTTATATGTATGCATGTAATTTCCACTTTAAAGACTAGGCAATTGAGAGATTAAATAAACAGAGAATAAATAACACAGAGGTTAAATAGATCTCCCAACATCATATGCTACCTAATCAGTAGCTTAACCAATATTCCAATTAAGTATTTTAAATTTCAATTCCTGGGTTCTTTCCATTACAGCACACATATCTTTGCCTTCCTTATATTAGAATATAACAGAATGAAGAAAAGTATCCAAGTCATTTTCTTCCCTTGGTTTATGTTCTCTGAGTTGATTTTAGTTTGATATTCTCCCTCAAGATCAAAAGCATGCAAATATCACACTGGCCAGGCTGAAGTAAGAAACCACATTCTTCCAACCTTATATCCTTTTTCAGGTATCTCAGTTGTTATTTCAGTCCAAGGAATATCCTTTCCACCTTGTACTAGTAACAGCATCTGACTTTCCTTTGAATAGCCATTCCTTCTCACCTACAATGCATGTGATTCTATTGGGGCTGATCCTTCCTCCTAATTCTAGGAGTGGGCACAAGAACCAGATGCGGCCAATTAGAGCTTTTCACCCTGTCCCCCACCAAGGTGATTGATACAGGGCTGAGCATGTGACCCCATTAGGACAATGTACATATATCCTGGGGCTTTTTTCTAGAATTATGAGGCAGAAAAATCCCCCTTTCTACTAGGCTTATTAAATAGTTGAGGTGTATACCTGAAGCTGTCCCTAGGTAGAGGAAGTCTATCAGAGAATGAAGCCAGTAGAAAGAAAAGCATAACCGAGAAATAGAATGACATGCCATGTTTGAATGACATCATTCAGAGTTCCTGAATTCAGCCTTGCCTGAAGTTGCTAATCTACCCCTGGAGTCTGCAGTTATGTGAGTCCTTTTTCTCCATTCATGTTTAAGCCAATTTGACTTAGGTTTATCAAACATGACTCTACTTTGTGTTGCTTCTCTCATGCTTCACATTGCAAACCATATTTAAATGACATGTTTCCATTTATCTTTCCCCAACCTCACTATGAACTCCTGTTAGGCAGAATCAGTGAAATATTAATCTCCATTCCTCTGGTGCTTAATAAAACTTCTGCTTTATAAAACATGTTCAATAAATTTGGGGAAAAGAAAGATGGAAGGAGATGACAGAATGGATGAAGGCTAGGCATAAAACTCAATTTTTAGGAGGAGAATTTTTTATTCCCTTATGTTCTTTCTCTTTACAGAAAGCAACCAAGGAAATGGAGATTTGTCCTCTGTCTTTTCCGACTGCCCACACTGCCCTCACGCAAAGACTGATAATGTGCCGTAAGCATTGTTGACAGAGCTGATATTACATATTCCATCTTATTGTTCCATCAGAACATATGCTGGATGATGCATCCTCAATTTTTTTTGATTCAGAGAACATGGCCATTGTACTTACTCATAGGTAAGAGAATTATACTCACCAAGTAATAAATCTTGGCTATCAGCAGCACCCACAGACCAATGCGCTTCAAGATGTGATGAACTCTCTCCAGTATTGACCCTAAAGTGCAGGATTCCTGTGAGCAGTGACAGACGAGCTGAAATCACTTGAAATTGTAGAAGTAGTCAGAAAGAATGATTAAATGCATGGTACTGAAGCTGGAGTAAAATGCAGCTAATGTAGAAAAAAAATGCTTGCTTTCAAACAGTTAATAAAAGAGGCTAAATTAAAGTGTCAGATGTGATAGTAGAGGTAACCTCGTTGGTTACCGAAAAAAAAAAAAAAAAAGTGATGCATAGCAACCATTCTAGTTATCGGATAAGGTATTCTCCCTTTTATTGATCTTTATATTGATCTGCTAGCACAGATCCTAAAGGCAGTCTGACACTATTTTAAATGTATTTCAATTCTCAACTGGACAAGAATGTCTATGGTGAGAAATAGCTGATCTTATGAAATCAGCTTTATTATTGAATTAGTGTTTTCATTTTAAACATGGTGATAAAAAAATTAGTGTTTTCATTTTAAACTTGGTGATAGTGAACATTAAAGTTCACAATTTAAAAAAACACATGAATTACATAGTTTGGAAACATTGAATTTGGGGAATCAGCTTATGGAATTTTTCAGATGCTTCCCAGACCAATCAAGAATAAGAAATATAGGAAGCAGAAATTGTAGAATAGCTAGCGGTTAGATGATTGGGTTCCTGGTACTAGACTGCTTGTGTTTAAAATCCAGCTTGACTACTGTGGGACTCTGGGAAGGTCATGAAGCTACTCTGAGCCTCAGCTTTCCCAGACTGAAGATGGGGTAAAAATATATACTCTGAATTAAATCCCACATTATTCTGGAAAGGCGAGTGAGGAATCTTTTATAACTCACCTCAGAGGAGCAGGACTTAGTGACAGAATACAAACCTTGAAGGCACAGGCATGTCTAACCTGTTCAGCCTAATGTAACCTTCTGCATTATTCAATCTCCCTAAAAAAAAAAAAAGAGGGCTGAAAATATATGGACACAGTAACCTCCCTGTGGCCTTATTGGGTGTGACTGACAGCCACAGACTGGTTGCTGAAGAATGCAGTATCTGCAAGCAGTACTAAAAAAAAAATGGCTAGGTCTAAATCTTGACTCCACGACTTATTAAATAAATGTTCAGCCTTAAATAAATCATTTACCTATGTGTGCTTTAGTTATATCTATAAAATGTGATGAATTAAGTCAAGAACGTAGACATTGCTTGGTACAAAATAAGAAGCAAGTGAAAATCATTATAAATAAGAATCTGTTAACTTATCACAATACACAGCTCTCTATCTCTAATTTAAATATCGGATGACTGGTAATACCACATGTCAATAAATCTGTAATGTTACCAATTCCTGGTCATACACGGTCTCCTATATCCTTAAAAATAGGATGACACTTACGCAATTTCAAATTTTCAGTGCATGCTTAGGAAAAACAGCAAATGTCCAACCAGCTCTAAGTGGCCCTTAATTCCATTTTCACAGCTAATGCCGTGTAACTAAGCCACGCAACGCCATTTGCCGGTATTGTCCTTCATCAACGGTGAAGCCATACCTGTGTGCTTCAATGGCAAATTGAAATCCTCTTATCAGAATTATACAGTTTACAGATAGCAGAGAGGTAAGCAATAGTTCACGGTGGTTAAAATCACGTCTGTAATAAGGCTAATGGAACCAAAATGCCAATTCTGTAGACGTTTTTCCTCTCGGTCCCCTCCGCCTCCCCAATATCCCAGTAGGAAGTTTCTCCTAGTCTAAGAGTGGCACAAATGACTTCCAGTTGCCATGGATTTTTTTTTTTCCTTGACAATACAACGAAGCATGGAAAATATGTTGTTTTCTCTCACTCACAGAATAGGAAGGATTTTGTTGAAGCTGTGGCCAATCTCAACGTTATGAAGGAAAAATTGAGTCAGCTCCGTGATTTAGGTTAGTGAAAAATAAACCATCAAACATGAGATAGGAGTTCAGAGCATGTGGGCTGCCTTGTGTGTGGGATTTAAGAGCCATGCTTTTAAATGTAAACAAATTAACCTTATTTTATTTTAGCTCTGTTTTATGACTTGCTTTTCTTTAAATAGGATCAGTAGGATATGCATGGATGAGGTTGATAATTAAGCCAATTGGTTATTACATTCATCATAAATTAGCAGAAAACAATGAAAGGTCTTTTCATGTATACTGTTTTAGATATTTGGAACACTGGTAGAATGGTTTTTTGTTAGCTTGACAGAAAAGCGTGCTCATTTCGTAAAAGAAATGCTGCTCCATCATATTTGAGCACTCATGTGCATTTAAAATGATTGATTTTGCTAACTAAATTGAAGAATTATGTGCTAAGTTGTAATTAATAAAGATAATAAAATGATTTCCAACCAGCCTGTACTGTTTTGTGTAATTCTGCTTCCATTACTCTGCTTCCCATATTTGGTAATATATTATGATAAAACAGATGTAAAAAGAGGCGAGTCAAATGCAATCAGACATTTATTTTTCATTTTGTGGGTGTATCCAGAATTTTTTCCTACAGGAATATGCTACTAGGATATGCTACATTCAAATGACCAAGAATACACCTAAAGTAATTTTCTAAACAAATGCTCTGTGTGAGAACATTCTGTTAAAACTCAAAAATGAATATGGTCATGGTGAATGTATTAAGTGGGACAGAAATTTCTGGAAGCCAGACTGACTATATACTTTTTAGGGAAACCAGAGAGAGTTGGCATTACTGAGGATAGGTTACTTTTCTAGCTCTCAAGTCCATTTGGTTTCAGAACCCCTTGGTGTGGCTACAGTTTGGGGAGGGTGATAGATGCTGACAGGGCCTGAGGGTGTCACAGTAGTGTTCCTCAGTGGAAGACTTGATTGACTGAGGAGAAGACATGATGGCAGAGAAGAAGTTGAACCACGGTAAACAGCTTAGATAGCCACTAGTTAGGCTTTTACTACGTTTGAATCCATAAGTGATGAGTCCAACTTAGATGTTGCTTTTTTTTGAAAGTCTAGTACCTCAGGGACTCAATGCTCAGTTGTCAGAAACGTACAGTCATAAATTACCTTCTTCAGAGTCAAAACGTACCACAAGTACAACTGATTTTTCCATAGGGCAGGATAAGAGATTACGTCGCTGCCTCAAAAACAATCATGTATAACGCCTTCATTTCTGAAAATAGTTGCCTCTCACTCTTCTTTATTCTTAGCGTCTTTGGTGGCAGAAAAAAAAAAAAAAAAGATGAAGATACTATACTTTGCCGTCCTTCCCAAATACTCCTGTTCTCTACTACACAGGAGCCATAAGAATAGGGAATAAAGGTTGATAGCCTGAATATCGCTCTCTACAAACATATCACTATTTCCATCCCTGTAACTGAGGTCTGTTGTTACACATAGGAGCAAGCAGAGCAGCTGATAGTTTAGAAAACAGAAACATAGTGACTCTATTTCAGCATCTTTCAAGACATCCACTGCTAACTCACCATCACAAGACTCCTTCTTTTTAAAACCTCTAATCTGCTCTAGAGGCAATTCCTTCCTCCTCTGCTGCCAACTCTTAAAAAACTTAATCCTTTAAAAATATCTGCAATTGAATATGCTACATTTCTAAGAGTTCATTCTCATTTTCTTTCATTCCTGTCATTTGGTGTAGATTACTTCTTTGGTTTCGACTTCTACTTTATCTATCTGTCTCTACATATATACGTGTGTGTGTGTGTGTGTGTGATGTCTGTATTTTTTTTTAAGTGTGAGATTTATTGCTCCACATAATCATACACTCCTGCCAAAGTGGCACACTAAGTAGATTGTACCTGCCATATTCTGGCAAGGATGGCTACCGTGATGAGCCAGTGATGAAAAATGAAAGTTCATTTAGGGTTGTAGTTCTCAGTGAATAATTGACTTTTACCCAGTGGCATTTTCATAAACTTTATTGCTTATACAGTAATTAAAACGAAGAGGAAAGGGTAAAATTTGATCTCAGACTGGTTCTTCCCGTCCTTTGTCCTGGGGCAAGTTGACACAGAAATCTCTTCTACACATGCATGGTCCCTTGGTACATAGTAGGTAAAAGGAACAAAGAAACAAAGGGCCCCGAGGTGTCTACACCCACTCCTCACTTATCAACATGGTTAGGTTCCAAAGAGCAAGTCATTATGTGAAAATTGGTGCCCCTCAGATCACAAAATGGAGGATGACTACAACACTACATAACCGCCGAATACGTTATTACTTAACTACCAAACCACTGAGAATCATGACCCAGCTAAACTGACACATAACCTTAACCATCACAGCCAGCATTACTCTTGCCTCATACATGGTGTTTGCTACTGCCAGATCTATGCTGTTAATGTGCAAAATAGTCAGATAGTAGATTTTTTACTCTTGTAAATGCACAATGTTAGATAATGAGATAGATAAGTGAGGAGTAGGTGTATATAGTGAGGATGGAGAAGAAATGGATTTATATGCTGAGGAAAAGGGGAAAGAGAGGAAGAGGGAGGCTTCTTGACACAATCTGGGGTCAAAGATGCATGACAGTCTTGTAGTAAGCTCTGATGGCATCAAAGGAAAAAGCATTACCTTTTTTCCCATCTGGGACCTGAGGTTAGACCTTGCTCAGGCCTCTAAGGCTCTAGTAGAACTTACAGCTAAAGCACTAGGGGAGGGAGACTTCTTCCTTTAGGGTACATTCTTTCAGTACAATTTCAGTGCAAGGGTCATGCAGGCAGTGGGGGTACAAACTGCTTTCTGCTGCCCCTGCAGCTACCAAATCTCATACAACGGATTTACTCATTTCTTCGACAGATATTTACTGAGCACCAAACTTGAGGTTGGTGCGTATCCTGGCAGAGGTGGAAAGAGTTTCTTTCACATTAGCAACTTCAGTTTTACTTTGAAACATTCTTGGAGCCCTTATTTTACCTGGTTTGATCTCACTGTGAAGTCAGTGTGTTTCTATCTTCATGGAATTCCCTAGCAGCACCAAGAATAAAAGCAGATCACTGAATATATATCAATGATCTGCTTTTAAACTTAGTGCCACTGAGAACATAAGCTTTCTCAGTAGGCTGAAAATAAATAAATAAATATATATATATATATATATATATATATATAAAACCCACCCAGCGCTGTCGAGTCGATTCCGACTCATAGCAATCCTATAGGACAGAGTAGAACCACCCTACAGAGTTTCCAAGGAGCGCCTGGCAGATTTGAACTGCAGACCCTTTGGTTAGCAGCCATTGCCCTTAACCTATATATATATATGTATATATATATTGCCTTCCAGTTATCAAACAGTGGGTTTACATTCATCTTTAAACTATTAGGTGCCATATGAATCAACTTCAGAAGAGACTAGTTTCTAATTGTTATAATATGACAGGCATCTTTGTCTCTTGTACCCTTGTGGTCTTCTTAGGCAATTTGCTTTCAAAGAAAGAGATATTCATTATGAATAATGCTTTTTAAATTTTTTTAATTTCTTTTTTTTCTTTTCCCACATTTGAAGAGAACCTTATCTAGCAGATGGAGGGTAAGGCCTGAAGAAGATATAGCAGCATCATAGAATCTAGTTAGTTTATAAATCAGGTAACAAGACACGTGCTGGAACCTCATTCTTACATAAATAAAACCCAGAAAAAAACCCAGTGCTGTTGAGTCAATTCTGACTCATAGCGACCCAATAGGACAGGGTAGAACTGCCCCATAGAGTTTCCAAGGAGCACCTGGCAGATTTGAACTGCCTACCTTTTGGTTAGCAGCTGTAGCACTTAACCACTACGCCGCCAGGGTTCCCTTAGCCTCCTATAAATTGGTTCTCAACCTCATTCTTCTAGTGAAATTTCTTTCTTCTTATGCAATGTAACATCTTATTACTGATCATCCTGTTGATTTTGATTTCTAATATCAGCCAATAGGGATGCATTTATTGAGCCCTTTAGTGTTCTAGAGTCATGATAAAAAGACAGCAAATTGTCTGACTCATGCAGTCCTAGAAGATTTAGTAAGTTCATAAAATCCACTGGGATCCCATGGGAAGGGGTCATTTATGCCTTTCCATATCTGACTCAGAGACACATATGTCCACAAAGACTTTTAGGTCTCATATTACAATGTCTTCTCCAATCTTCTTTATTCTATTCTACCCTTTAGTTACCATAACAACCTATATCCCATAACACACAACAGTAAGAGGAGGTTTTGGCCTTTGTTTTCCGTATTCATCAGTTCCCTCTAACATCCAAAACCGATCTCACATGTAATCAAGTCATAGTACCCAACTATACCCAACATCCAAGGGTTTTCAGGAGTGTGCTTTGGAGATGCCAAGTTACATAATAACGTTAGGTTAAGAGCTTGGAATATTAGTCATTTCCTCCTTCTCTTTCTATCTCTATGTCAAGGTTATCAAAAATATATATTTTTTTAACTCTCAGGATATCTCACACACTTTTCCTTTATTCTCCATTCCTAATCAGACAACCCTCAGTTCCCCAAGTATTTTTTATAAGAGCTCCCACTTGCTCTTGCCTCAAGGTTTTCTCACATCCATCCACCTGTTTGTACACTCATGCCAGACCCATCTCTCTGGAATGCCACATTTAATATTTCGTTTTCTTACTAAAACAGCAAAATTGCTTTCTTCTCCACGAAGTTCAAATTCTTCTGCTTGGCTTTGAAGCTACCCATAATCTGACCCTGCCCCTTACACACACACAGAAACACAGACACACACACACACACACGCACACCTTTCTTTACCAGTATCCACCTATTGTATGTTATATACATTTCAGCCTAGAAGTTCTTTTATGTACTTCAACCATACAATGTCTATTTATATATGTATATTCCATGTCTTTTCTCATTTTGTTTTCTCTATCTAGAATGCTTTTCCATAACTGCTGGGAGCCAGGCTGCAAGGGCGGCCCCTCTGCACCCACTGCCCCCAGCATAAACATCAAAGAATCCCTGAAAAGTCAGGAGGAGCCAGGCTGCAAGGGCAGCCTCTCTGCACCCACTGCCCCCAGCATAAACATTGAAGAATTCCTGAAAAGTCAGGAAGAGCCAGGCTGCAAGGGCGGCCCCTCTGCACCCACTGCCCCTAGCATAGACATTGAAGAATTCCTGAAAAGTCAGGAATATCTCTGTCATCTGTGTTATGTTTCTGTTTCATTTTCAGCCTGTGTATAGCAGAATGTATAAGCATAAAATTCCATTATAGATTTAGGGACCTTTGGACGGGGGGCGTCCTACTCATAATCCCCTGGTGAAATCCCGGGTAGGGACAGCCCGTGTATTACCTGGGGATCAACATGAAGTTGTCTTAGGGGAAAAACAAATAGCTCGACTATGGAAAACAAAAACAGGATGGTGGAATCCTGGTATTTACCGAGGCCCTTTTGTGATTAAACCACCACCCACACATGATCCCATAAAAGTGGAAAAACAAAAGGCAGTGAGTTCTCTCAGCCAATTTCTCAGCCAATTACAGGTCAACCTTCTCGTCTACCCCGCTCACTGCTGCGCTTGACTGGTCTTTGGGTATAGAGATTGGGCTAATTGTCCTTGGCATAATCGTGGACAATATGACGTAACCCAAAGTGGCTGGACTTCAAAAATTTGGCCACCCTGGACAAAATGGACAAAGCCTATGTGGCAATGGTTTTTGCAAAAAGATTAATTATTATAAAAACTGTGGAAGGAATTGCAAGATTAAGCATAAAGTGTAAAGCAGTATGAAGTCAATTGTTACTTTGTGTAAAAATATATCAACAAAATATTCTCTTCAATTAAACAAAAACTCATTGTACTTGTGTGTGTATGCGGAACTGTACTATGTGTCACTTGGAAAATTATGTCTCTGGGAAATGATGTTTATGATTATATCTTGTACTGCCCCTTTATTGATCATGCGATGTTATGCTTTTGTAAGCTTATGATATAAAAGACCATGTAAAAAATAAAGAGCAGAGGCCTTCTTTTTCTGCAAAATGAAAATATAAGACATACTACCTCTCATTCTTTTTCGCCGAACTCTACCCCTCCTCTGGTAACCCTGTTCATTGCTGAGGCTGGCCCCCGGCACATAACCATTCTTTTGATTCTTCTGCTTAGTCTGTAATACCAATTCCTCTGAAAAAGACTTTTTTCTAACTTCTTTAGCCCACATTATCCTCTTTCTTCTTTGTAGTAAGAGTTAGTAGCATATGTTAGCCTTAATTGTTCTGCAACTATTTCACGTGGATTACATGCATGTTCTTTAATAGACCGAAATCCCCTAGATTCATTCACTTATCTATTCAGCATTTGATGGTGAGCATTTGTCAGGCATTGTGCAAGGCATGAAGATAGTGGCTCCTAAAAGAACAATAATCAAGATGACATATACCAGGTATACCACACACCACTGCTCCATCTGTGACAGGCATTGCTAATTGATCTCATCATCCTTTCCTCTTAATTTTGAAAATGGCTCCACAATCCTCAAACTGACCATTACTGATTGGATTAAAAAGCAAGTTGAAATCTGTTTGATATACCTGATCTATAATCTATAGATCTATAATCTAAATGCGTATAAGGATATATATGTATTATATATATGTACTTACACATACACACACATGTGTATCAAAATCTGGTTTTATAAAGAGTGAAAGCTGAGCCTTATTTTTGGTTTGTATATCCCAATATCCAATATAATAGCTGGAGAGTTTCAATACAGACATGAGAATATTTTATGGAAATGGAAAACAAATTTTATATTAATATTCAAGTCTCACGAGCATTGTCTATGAAAAAATATGATTTACACATAGAGAGAGTATGACAAGGACCAATAGCATTATGTTGATTTATTTCTTCAACCACACTCAGCGATACAGAGCAACATAATTAGCAGCAGTATCTTCAGACACAAAGAAAATCCATTCCTATGCATGCATACGTGTTGGCTAGGGATTTTTTAGAATTTTCCACAACGTCTGATTCAATAGGCTTCATCTACAGTAAAAAAAAAACCTGAGTGTACTTTTTCATAATACATTTTGACTAATACTGAAAATGTTATAGACTCAGCAACAGAACCACAACAAAACAGAAAGCTCTATCACAGTACAATAAATGGGGAGAGTAGGTTGATAGTCCAATTCCCGAAGAGCAACCTTTTGAGAGTGGTTGGTATGTATAATACGTATTTGTATCAGAGGTGAAACTAAGAGAAAGCTTGAAGGAGAAAAAGGGAGCTGGGAGGACAGCAGGCACTGGCTGTGTATTAGGAGAAAATAAGAATAACTAATTGGTGGCAATATTTTGGAGCCATTCTAGTACACAAATTCAAGAAGGTTATATTTTCTCATCAACAATTAGCAGATGGTTGTGAGAGAAATATAAATTAAAAAAAAAAAGAACTACTAAATAGATATGCCTTTCTCCATGAATATCTTGCTCTATTTAAATGGCAGAAATTTCCTCTATAAAAAGGTTAATAAAGACAAAGCATACATATGCTTAGGTAAATTTAGTTCTACAAGCTGTTTCCAGGATTTAAAGGGAAAATAATTTCAGTTACCCAAGGCCTTCTGATTGTTCTCAGCCTTCTCATCAGTTTGGGAAGACCATTATCCTCCTTCATCTAGTTTGAAGAGTCATCACCCATCTAAAATGAATATCTCAAGTGTCAATGCGAACTATTCAGCCTTTTTTATTTTTTATTTCAATTTGCCGGCAGTATCTCAGCTTTCAGATTTTTCATACCATTCCCAATGTTGATGGATTCCACAAGTCTATATCCACGCTACCAAGAATACCCTCTCAAAAAAAAGCTCTGCTACTGATATCTGGATGTGTGAGTAACTTGAATGGACCCAGGGTTTTATAGTAATTGCTAGTTGATACATGTATATCTACATAGATCCAGGAAAGTATCGTACATAACATGCTTAGCATAAATATATGGAAGTTAAAGACAGACACTTCTCATTGCTTTGCTTTAAAAATAAGACATAAAAATACAGCATTTAGCATTACCTTGAAAATAATTATCACAATGTTATGTATCTGTAATACCCTGGCCACCTTCTAGAATTATAAAACCAAAAAAACAAATCCGTTGCCATCCAGTTGATTCCAACACATAGCAACCCTATAGGACAGAGTAGAACTGCCCATAGGGTTTCTAAGGCTGTAAATCTTTATGTAAGCAGACTGCCACTTCTTTCTCCCATGGAGCAACTGGTGAGTTTGAACCATTGAACTTTTGGTTATCATCCAAGTGCTTAACCACTGCACTACCAGGGCTCCTTTCTAGAACTATATAGACAGGAAATTAGTCATATATTAATGCCTACAAGAATAAGAGTATAGATAAACAAATTAAAAATTTCACTCGAATGTATTTTTGTCTTCATCTTGATATTTTAGTGTTCCAAAAGAAGTTGGGGTGGAGTGAGGAAGAACCTTAAAAGTTACAACCAGAGGCAATAAAAACAACTTAAGAAAACATTTCCTTGGTGTCATACAAACTGACCTACTTTGAAGCATTTGGAACATCAAAATGTAACTGCAATATTCGAACCAAGAGGCTGCAAAAAACTAAGTGATTGAGTCACTTCATAATTGAAGTATTTCATACGGGTCTAGTGCTGCCCCAATTTCGGTTCTTAGTCTCTCTATCATTTTCTCTCCGAGCAACCTCTGGCTTTAAGAGAAGAAGAGCATAAGCAAAGGGTGGAGTATTATAAATTGATGAAAATAGTACTATTTTTTATTCCTCTTGACATTTTGATACTTGGAGACTAAAAAAGGTATTGGAATGATTACTTTCAGTAAGAATATGCTCAGCAGCTTGAATTAATACTATATTATGAGGCTAGTCTTTTGATATTTTCAAAATGAGACCAATACTGATCCCATAGTAGTCCAAACAGGGTGAATGGTTTATAATTACAAACAATATGTAAGGAAATCATGACTGCAGTTCTCTTTCATTTGAAAAAGTAATTGAACATGGTATATGTTAATAGAAAGTCCCTGGGTGGTGCAAACAGATAGGGCTCAACTACTAGCTGAAAGGCTAGCAGTTCAAACCCACCTAGAGGTGCCTCGGAAGACAGGCCTGACAATCTGCTTCTGAAAAGTTACAGTCTGAAAACCCTATGGATCAATTTTACTCTGCACACTTAGGTTTGCTATGAGTCAGAATAGTCCAGACTGCACCTAACCATAATATGTTATTAGAGACAAGAGCTTTTATTTGCAAACAACATACATTCAAGTGTAAATCACTTTCACCCACATCCACTCCACAGACTTGACCTTACAGACATTTCAAAACAGGGGTAAATCTAAGTCAAGAAATCCAACCATGACAATAATAACATCTTTAACAAATAGTGTGGTCCCAATACTTTAGCCTCCTCTAAGCGTAAGGGCAGGAAGAGAGATGGAAATAGTGATTAGCCTGTTGAATGTGGAGAGAAGATCTATCCTTTTATCTCAAAGAATGTTTCCTCAGACGGGGAGAAAATCCTTCTGGCTGGTGGTAACAGCGGGAAGCTTCTTCTTCTTTTTTTTTTTTAATAATTTTTATTGTGATTTTTAAGTGAAAGTTTACAAATCAAGTCAGTCTCTCACACAAAAACCCATATACACCTTGCTACATACTCCCAATTACTCTTCCCCTAATGAGACACCCTGCTCCCTCCCTCCACTCTCTCTTTTCATGTCCATTTCGCCAGCTTCTAACCCCCTCCACCCTCTCATCTCCCCTCCAGGCAGGAGATGCCAACATAGTCTCAAGTGTCCACCTGATCCAAGAAGCTCATTCCTCACCAGCATCCCTCTCCAAACCATTGACCATTCCAATCCATGTGTGAAGAGTTGGCTTTAGGGAATGGTTCCTGTCCTGGGCCAACAGAAGGTCTGAGGGCCATGACCACTGGAGTCTTTCTAGTCTCAGTTAGACAATTAAGTCTGGTCTTTTTATGAGAATTTGAGGTCTGCATCCCACTGCTCTCCTGCTCCCTCAGGGGTTCTCTGTTGTGTTCCCTGTCAGGGCAGTCATCGATTATAGCCGGGCACCATCCAGTTCTTCTGGTCTCAGGATGATGTAGTCTCTGGTTCATGTGGCCCTTTCTGTCTCTTGGTCTCGTAATTGCCTTGTGTCCTTGGCGTTCTTCATTCTCCTTTGATCCAGGTGGGTTGAGACCAATTGATGCATCTTAGATAGCTGCTTGCTAGCGTTTAAGGCCCCGGACACCACTCTTCAAAGTGGGATGCAGACTGTTCTCTTAGTAGATTTTATTATGTCATTTGACTTAGGTGTCCCCTGAAACCATGGTCCCCAAAACCCTGCTCCTGCTACACTGGCCTTCGAAGCATTCAGTTTATTCAGGAAACTTCTTTGCTTTTGGTCCAGTCCAGTTATGCTGACCTCCCCTGTATTTTGTGTTGTCTCTGCCTTCACCTAAAGTACTTCTTGTCTATTATCTAATTAGTGAATACCCCTCTCCCACCCTTTCTCCCTCCCCCGCCTCGTAACCACAAAAGAATGTTTTCTTCTCAGTTTAAACTAATTCTCAAGTTCTTATAATAGTGGTCTTACACAACACTTGTCCTTTTGCAACTGACTAATTTCACTCAGCATAATATCTTCCACGTTATGAAATGTTTCTCAGATTCCTCACTGTTCTTTATCGGTGTGTAGTGTTCCATTGTGTGAATATACCATAATTTATTTATCCATTCATCCATTGATGGGCACCTTGGTCACTTCCATCTTTTTGCTATTGGAAACAGTGCTACAGTAAACATGGGTGTGCATATATCTGTTCATGTAAAGGCTCTTATTTCTCTAGGATATATTCCAAGGAGTGGGATTTCTGGATCATATGGTAGTTCTATTTCTAGCTTTTTCAGGAAGTGCCAAATCGATTTTCAAAGTGGTTGTACCATTTGACATTCCCACCAGCAGTGTATAAGTGTTCCAGTCTCTCCACAGCCTCTCCAACACTTATTATTTTGTGTTTTTTGGATTAATGCCAGCCTTGTTGGAGTGAGATGAAATCTCATTGTAGTTTTGATCTGCATTTCTCTAATGGCTAATGATCATGAATACTTCCTCATGTATCTGTTAGCTACCCGAATGTCTTCTTTAGTGAAGTGTCTATTCATATCTTTTGCCCATTTTTTAATAGGGTTATTTGTCTTTTTGTAGTTGAGTTTTTGCAGTATCATGCAGATTTTAGAGATCAGGCATAGACTGGAAATGTCATAGCTAAAAACTTTTTCCCAGTCTGTAAGTAGTCTTTTTACTCTTTTGGTGAAGTCTTTGGATGACATAGGTGTTTGATTTTTAGGAGCTCCCAGTTATCTAGTTTTTCTTCTGCAATCTTAATAATGTTTTATATACTGTTTATGTCATGTATTAGGGCTCCTAATGTTGTCCCTATTTTTTCTTCCATGATCTTTATCGTTTTAGATTTTATATTTAGGTCCTTGATCCATTTTGAGTTAGTTTTTGTGCATGGAGTGAGGTATGGGTCCTATTTCATTTTTTTGCAGATGGATAACCAGTTATGTCAGCACCATTTGTTAAACACACTGTCTTTTCCCCATTTAACTGTTTTGGGGCCTTTGTCAAATATCAACTGCTCGTATGTGGATGGATTTATGTCTGAATTCTCAATTCTGTTCCATTGGTCTATGTCTGTTGTTGTACCAGTACCAGGCTGTTTTGACTACTGTGGAGGTATAATAGGTTCTAAAATCAGGTAAAGTAAGGCCTGCCACTTTGTTCTTCTTTTTCTGTAATGCCTTATTTATCCGGGGCCTCTTTCCCTTCCATATGAAGTTGGTAATTTGTTTCTCCATCTCATTAAAGAATGTTGTTGGCATTTGGATTGGAATTGTATTAAATGTGTAGACTGCTTTTGGTAGCATTATTGCCTAGATGTTTTTATAACGTTAAATCTTCCTATCCATGAGCAAGGTGTGTTTTTCCACTTATGTAAGTCTCTTGGTTTCTTGCAGAAGTGTACTATAGTTTTCTTTGTATAAGTCTTCTACATCTCTGGTAAGATTATTCCTAAGTATTTTATTTTCTTGGGAGTTACTGTAAATGGCATTGATTTGGTGATTTCCTCTTTGATGTTCTTTTCATTGGTGTAGAGGAATACAACTGATTTTTGTATGTTTATCTTGTATCCCAATACTCTGCTGAACTCTTCTATTAGTTTCAGTAGTTTTCTGGAGGATTCCTTAGGGTTTTGGAAACCCTGGTGGCTTAGTGGTTAAGTGCTACGGCTGCTAGCCAAAGGGTTGGCAGTTCGAATCCACCAGGCGCTCCTTGGAAACTATAAGATCATGTTATCTGCAAATAGAGATACTTTTACTTCTTCCTTGCCAATCTGGATGCCCTTTATTTCTTTATCTAGCCTACTTGCTCTGGGTAGGACCTCCAACACAATGTTGAATACGAGTGGTAATAAAGGGCATCCTTGTCTGGTTCCTCAGTGGGAATGCTTTCAGGCTCTCTCCATTTAAGGTGATGCTGGCTTTGTATAAATGCCCTTTATTATGTTGTGGAATTTTCCTTCTATTTCTATTTTGCTGAGAGTTTTTAACATGAATGGGTGTCAAACTTTGTCAAATGCCTTTTCTGCATCAGTTGATAAAATCATGTGATTCTTGTCTTTTGTTTTATTTATGTGGTGGATTACATTAATTGTTTTTCTAATGTTGAACTATCCCTGCATAGCTGGTATGAATCCCACTTGGTCGTGGTGAATTTATTTTTTTGATATGTTGTTAAATTCTATTGGCTAGAATTTTGTTGAGGATTTTTGCATTTAGGTTCATGAAGGATATAGGTCTATAATTATCTTTTCTTGTGGTGTCTACCTGGTTTTGGTATCAGGGATATGGTGGCTTCATAGAATGCTTTTGGTAGTATTCCGTCCTTTTCTATGCTCCGAAATACCTTTAGTAGTAGTGGTATTAACTCTTCTCTGAAAGTTTGGCAGAACTCTGCAGTGAAGCTGTCCAGACAAGGGCTTTTTTTTGCTGGGAGTTTTTTTAAAATAATTTTTATTGTGCTTTAAGTGAAAGTTTACAAATCAAGTCAGTCTCTCACACAAAAACCCATATACACCTTGCTACATACTCCCAATTATTCTCTCCCTAATGAGACAGCCTGCTCTCTCCCTCCACTCTCTCTTTTCGCATTCATTTTACCAGCTTCTAACCCCTTCCACCCTCTCATCTCCCCTCCAGGCAGGAGATGCCAACATAGTCTCAAGTGTCCACCTGATCCAAGAAGCGCACTCCTCACCAGCATCCCTCCCCAACCCACTGTCCAATCCAATTCCTGTCTGAAGAGTTGGCTTTAGGGAATGGTTCCTGTCCTGGGCCAACAGAAGGTCTGGGGGCCATGACCACCAGGGTCCTTCTAGTCTCAGTCAGACCATTAAATCTGGTCTTATGAGAATTTGGGGTCTGCATCCCACTGCTCTCCTGCTCCCTCAGGGGTTCTCTGTTGTATTTGTTGGGAGTTTTTTGGTTACCTTTTCAATCTCTTCTTTTGCTATGGGTCTATTTAGTTGTTCTACCTCTGTTTGTGTTAGTTTAGGTAGGTAGTTTGTTTCTAGGAATTCATCCATTTCTTCTAGGTTTCAAATTTTTTAGAGTACAATTTTTCATAGTAATCTAACATGATTCTTATAATTTTAGTTGGGTCTGTTGTAATATCGCCCATCTAATTTCTTATTTGGGTTGTTTTCTTCCTCTACTATTTTTCTTTTGTCAGTTTGGCCAGTGGTTTATCAATTTTGTTTTTTTTTTTTTAAAACAGCTTTTGTTCTTGTTATTTCTTTCAATTGTTTTTCTGTTTTCTATTTCATTTAGTTCAGGTCTAATTTTTATTATTCGTTTTCTTCTGGTGCCTGTGGGTTTCTTTGGAGCTCTCTTTCTATTTGTTCAAGTTGTAGGGATAATTCTTTGATTTTGGCCCTGTCTTATTTTTGTATGTGTACATTTATTGATACAAATTGGCCTCTGAGCACTGCTTTTGCTGTGTCCCAAAGGTTCTAATAGGAAGTGTTTTCATTCTCATTGGAGTCTATGAACTTCTTTATTCCATCCTTAATGTCTTCTTTAATCCAGTCTTTTTTGAGCAGGGTATTGTTCAGTTTCCAAGTATTTGATTTCTTTTCCCGTTATTGATTTCCGCTTTTATGGCCTCATGGTCAGAGAAGATGCTTTGTAATATTTCAATGTTTTGGATTCTGCTAAGGTTTGCTTTATGACCTAATGAGTGGTCTATTCTAGAGAATGTTCCATGCGCACTAGAAAAGAAAGTATACTTGGTTGCTGTTGGTTTGAGTGTTCTGTATATGTCTATGAGGTCAAGTTAGTTGATTGTAGCATTTAGATTTTCCTTGTCTTTATTGAGCTTCTTTCTGGATGTCCTATCCTTCACCCAAAGTGGTGTGTTGAACTCTCCTACTATTATTGTGGAGCTCCCTATCTCACTTTTCAATGCTGATAGAGTTTTTGTTTTATGTATCTTGCAGCCCTGTCATTGGGTGCATAAATATTTAATATGGTTATATCTTCTTGGTGTATTGTCCGTTTAATCATTAGTGTCCTTGCTTATCCTTTATGATGGATTTAACTTTAAAGTCTATTTTGTCAGAAATTAATATTGCCACTCCCTTCTTTTTTTGATTGTTGTTTGCTTGATATATTTTTTAAAAAAAGTTTAGAGCTCTGCTTTTGTTCCCAGTTTTATTTCATCTTCGTATTCACTAAAAATTAGAGGAAACCTTGGCAACCTAGAAATCAATCCTGGCCTCACATAAAAGCACCAGCCAGTTGCTTTGTAGCTATTTGCACCTTTGCATACCCTGTTCATTTTTGTCCTCAGGAGCCAATGGGGGCAAAAATTCCATTGTGGCACTGTGATTCTTCCTAAAATCTGAAGTTTCTAATAATTTGGTAATGACATGTTACCTTTGAAAGGTGAACTTATAGAGGATCTCAAATATTCCTGGAGAAAAACGTAGAACAAAATTCTAACTTTGGAGAAACTCTGAGAGCATGCCCCCAGACACTCTTATAGCTCAGTAATGAAGTCACTCCTGAGGTTCACTCTTCAGCCAAAGATTAGACAGGCCCCTAAAACAAAACGAGATTAAATGGGCATACCAGCCCAGTGGCAAGGATGAGAAGGCAAGAGGGGACAGGAAAGCTGGCAATGGGGAACCCAAGGTCGAGAAGGGGAGAGTATTGACATGTCATGGGGTTGGCAACCAGTGTCACAAACAATCTGTGTATTAATTGTTTAATGAGAAACTAGTTTTCTCTATAAACTTTCATCTTAAAAGACAATTAAAAATTTTTTTTAAATAATAATTAACCTTATAAGGGCAATGATTAAATCTCTAAAGTTAAGCTTCAGATAATACAGTCCCCAGATAAGGGTATATATTTGGTAGGGATCTTATTTTTCCAAACTATACCACCAATCAAATACAGACAAAAGTGACATCCAGTCATGTAGGTGATTTGGCTACAACCATATGGTACAATTAGTGTCCAATATATGAACCCAGAGACTGTTCAATACTGTTAAAGTGTTTCTTAATGCTAAGTATATGACCATGTGGTTGTTGTTGTTTGTGTGTGCCATCGAGTCAATTTCAACTCATAGGGACCCTGTAGTACAGAGTAAAACTGCCCCATAGGGTCTTCTAGTCTGTTATCTTTATGGGAGTATATTGTTAGGTTTTTTACTCCTGCTGAGTCGCTGGTGGGGAATCTCTGACCTTTCAGTTAGCAGCCAAGCGCTTAACCGTTGCTCCAAAATGAGTATTAAATCTATAATATAGAGAGTGAAACAAACATAACAGCATGCAATGATAAAAAAAATTTAGCACAAACTCAAGTATACATGCAACATCACATTTCTTTATTTTTAATAAATAAATATGGCTCTAATCAAGAAAATTCAATATCAGACATTTTCACTCTTCTGATCCCCTTGACTCCTCCATCTTATGCAGAGTAAAACATCCAGGAAGGTTCCTTTTGTGGCCAGTCTGCACTTATTATCACTGAGATCTTGCTGTCTGTCATCACTGAACTCTTGAAGTTTGGTGGTACTGAGTTTCTATGCTATATTTAAGAATTTTTCTGGGGCTGTGTATCTTGGCCTCTCAAGGTCAGGTCCCATAGGTACGCAAGCAAGCCACCCTTTCCAGAGTCTTGCTACCACCCCTGGCTGCTACCACAAGGTGGGGCATGGATATATATCCCTCTTAGGACCTGAAAACTTCCTTCTGCCATTGTATAGGAAATCTCTCTCTATGCTTTTGTTATTCTCAAAGGTATTTCCTCCCTTTTTCTCCTCCCATCTCAGGAGCCCAGCATGATCTCGTCAGTACATGTGAGCTCTCACAATATACATGAAAAAAGAAAAAAAAATCTCTCTTCAAACAGTATCTGCTTTCACCCTTGCAAAAGCCCCTAAAACACAGAAATACAAAAGTACTGGTAACATCTTCATCATGGTTGGTCATGACCATGAAAGAAAAAAACAAGGGGTAGAGCTGCAAATCAAAACCTCAATAAACATTGTACGTGCTACCATTTTTTCCTACAAAGCTGAAGCTCCATGAACTTTGGATGATTTACTATTTTTTTTTCTTTCTATAACTAAAAACTGAACCTCTAGCCCCTGTTAGTGATTTAAAATAGATGTAATCTATCTTAACTGGCAGAACCGCCCTTAGACCCATACAGGAAAGGTCCCTGCTCAGGGCCCTGTGCTTTAGAGGACCCTGACCACCACAAACACACGAAATCGATTTATTACAGAACACGTAGGCACATCTCTAGGATCTGGTGCTCAGGGCTGGCACGGTCTGACCCACAGCGATAGACATGCTGCCTTGACTAACACCTAACACCGTTTAGGCCTGGGGAAGTGCCTCTCCAGCTCCTGCCCTATGCTCTTGAACAAAATGTGCCTCTATATGAATGTTCTATCCGAAGGCTGTGGGTTGTCCCACTGCCAGTGATGAAAGATTTGAATGTTGAGAGAATTTGGGTAAGAGGAAAAACCTTGTCAATTTCTTCCTCTAACAGGGCGTGAAAGTAATAGGTTATTTCAGAATGAAGCAGTTCCTTGTGTGCTGAGCATCTGTTTTGCTCGTTTACTTTGTATGCCAACTTACAATTCCTATGGATTAGCAGGGTATTTGCAACAATTATGCAAGGTGGCCTAAAAACATTTTCAATATTATTAATTATTATTATTACTATAATAATAGTCCTAATTATTAGTATTATTATTAATACTACTTTGTAGTAGTATTACTATTAATTCTTATTATTCTTAAATTCATATGTATGTAAGTATAGGCATAACATGCAGGAAGCCTGACACCAATTCTTTATACTGGCAATGATAAAAACCAAAACCAAACCCATTGCCATCAAGTCGATTCTGACTCATAGCAATCCTACAGGACAGAGTCAAAGTGCCCCATAGGGTTC
This sequence comes from Elephas maximus indicus, assembly GCF_024166365.1. Classification (NCBI taxonomy): domain Eukaryota; kingdom Metazoa; phylum Chordata; class Mammalia; order Proboscidea; family Elephantidae; genus Elephas; species Elephas maximus. The sequence goes on along the minus strand of NC_064833.1, from coordinate 62,429,534 downwards.
CCAAGGAGTACCTGGTGGATTGAAACTGTTGACATTTTTGGTTAGCAGCCATAGTACTTAACCACTATGCTGCCAGAGTTTCCTATTGGCAATGATACTGGACATTAAGTACTAGAATTGTGAATAATACCCTTTTTGTAAAAATATTCAATAATAATTTTTAAAAAATTAAAATTTGAACAATTTTAGCTTCATTCAAAAACATTTTAATGTTGATATTTTTAATTATAAATCATTTTTACCCTTATATTTAGTAGAAACATGTGACTATTAGAGAAGAAATTAACTTTTTAAAATACACAAGAATTAATGTTCTTTTTTTTTTTTACATTTACTTTAACTGGCATTTTTTAAGTTATATTCCAATTTTCTACACTTTGAATAGAATTGATATCATTATGATATTATATAATTATATCATTACTGTTAAGGAATATAAGTATATGAAAGCATTAATTATAAAAATCTTGATCAAGCAAGAAAGAAATATTAAATAAACACACAGTAATTTATAAATATGTTTGTCTTTGGTTATTAATCACTTAAACATCTATTCCTTCAGCAGAATACCTAGACATGCACAATAAAAATTAAATTTAGCCAGAATTTGTATCTTGCCTACATTCAAGATATAGAACGAAAACTTTATAAATATTTTTCGGTTTTTATTATGAAAGTGTGTTGTTCAAGAGTAGCTAAAACATATTTTATTTAACAACCCATTAGACTCATATATAGCTTTTAAACATTTAGACATCTTGTATCTGGGCTAAAACATATTTTATTTAACGATCCATTAGACTGATATATAGCTTTTAAACATTTAGACATCTTGTATCTGGGCCTCTTGCCCTAGGCCCCTCAAATATTATAAGTTAGCCTATAAACTGTAATAGTAAAATACTATGAACAGATCCATTTTTGCTGATCCTGGCCTTTAAAAATAGCCTGCAAACCTATTTATGTTGGATTTCCTGGCCCATAAAGGTGAATTGTTAGTGTAACAGGTAAATTTCCTCCTTGTCCTGTTTCCAGCCTGCTTCTTTTAAATTCCACCTACATTATATTACTGATTCTTGGTTCTCTGATCCCAACCTAATTCCCCACCTCCGGCTTGTCAGTTAGTTGTTTGTACATTCTGCTTTGTGCTTAATCTTTTATTTTTATCTCGCTTAATCTTTTAGTTTTATCTCAGACTGCTTTACTCACCTCTCGGTTGTCTGCTTCCCTGATGGCTTGAGAAGCGAGGGTCAGTCCTGGCCACTTAGGAGCCTGTCCTTGTTTGCCATCACCGACTCTCCTGGAACCTGACTGAATTAGCCCAGATTTGCACTGTAACTGGGGGACCAGATGGGTTAACACCAACTCATTAACATCATGAGAATAATTAAAGAAAGATAACTATTGTAGGAAGGATGAAGTTTTACTCTTCTGTGTTAAAAACAAAAAAAAACGCACTTGCAAAATACTATCATTCTGTACATTCTACTCTTAAAGATGTGGAGCCTCCCCATGGAATCTTATTTATTCAAATAAAAGGAAGTTCCTATCCCTGAAATAGAAATGTTAAATACTACCTGTCACATATATTTCTGTGCCCTGTCTTATTAATTTTTAATATTTGATTGCTCAGTAAAATAACATGAATAAGTCAGTGCAAATAAGTATCAGCATCAAAAATTCCATGTCTTGCGTATATATCCTCCCCCTCAGCAGTATCTTTCTGTGCTTTAGAGGAAGGACAAATAATTTAATTACCAAAGTACACATAGGAAAGACAAGACAGCAACTAAATGCCACATTCCCTGTGAACACTTGCTATTTTGGCTGTTCAATCCTATCACTATTACTGCCCCAGTTTCCTTTTGTATATAGTCTTGGTCAACGATAGTGTCTTTCTGTCACTACAGAAACCACTTGTGGGTTTACACCCCTGTCACTCCTACCATAATGCAATGAAGAGTGACCCATGCTCGCCAACTTAGTGGTATTAGATGGGATTTTGATCTTGAGCTAGAGATGCAATTCTATGAGGAATGATTTGAGGCAAGACTGCTGACCAGTGGGTGTACACCAGTGTGGCCCTACTGAGTGTTTAAGTGACAGACCATCTGTCTTATCTATCTAGTGCTGCTATGATAGAAACACCAAAATCAGATGGCTTTAACAAACAGAAATTTATTCTCTCACAGTTTAGGAAGCTAGAAGTCCAAATTCAGGGCGCTGGTTCTAGATGAAGGCTTTCTCTGTTGGCTCTGGAGGAAGGTCCTTGTCTTTTCTGAGCCTCTGCTCCCGGGCAATCTTCATGTGGTTTGGCATCTCTCTTTCCCCACCTCTACTTGTCTAATCTGCAATTCTTATATTTTGCAAGAGATTGACTCAAGACACGCCCTGCACTAATCCTGTCTCATTAACGTAGCAAAGATAACTCATTCCCAAAAGGGATTATAACCACAGACATGGAAGTTAGGATTTATAACAATTTTTTTTTAGGGGGCTCAATACTTAGCACCATCCAAATTGTTTGGTGCTTGTGTTGTACAAAGACATAAGTATTTTGAAAACTACCCACCCCTGGTTAGAGATAACTCATTGTAAGTCATTGTAAGAACAGTAATGGGTGTTGCCAGACTAACTACCCCAAGAGACTATTGTGCTTTTCCTGTCACTTTGTCTCTAGATCTGTTCCTAGATTTGTCCATTTCCTAAGTGTAGTGGTTTGAATAGTACATGTCCACCCAGAAGTACAGAATGTGACCTTATTTGTAATGACAGTCTTTGCAGATGTAATTAAATTAAGGAACTTGAGATGAGAGCATTCTGGATTTAGGGTGGACCCTAAATGCAATGACTGATATCCTTATAAGAATGGAGAGGGAGATTTGAGACACAGAGACACACAGAAGAAAAGGTCATGGGAAGACAGAGGCAGAGACTGGAGTGACGCAGCTACAAGTCAAGCCAAGTATTGCTGGCAACCATCAGAAGCTAGGAAAGAGGCGTGGAACAGATTCTACCTCAGAGCTCCAGAAGGAACCAACGCTCTTGACAAACTGATTTCAGACTTCTTGCTTCCAGAACTGTGGGACAATAAATTTCTGTTGTTCTAAACCACCCAGATTTCGGCAACATGTTACTACAGCCTTAGGAAATAAATACGATAAGCCCAAGACAGATAGGACTGGTTTCCCTGCTTGCAGCCAACACCTCTGATCTATACTACAACATAGTGTTCCGGAAAATAATATTTTTAGAAACTTTTATAGTGAACAATTTAAGCAAATTCATATTCAAGAAAAATCAGAATAACTACAAAACTTGTATGAAAAACAATCCCAATAATCCTTAAAAGTAATGGAAAAAAATTAATTTGATGCCTTTCAGAGTGATTTCACATCTAATACCATAAATGACAATGGCAAACAAACAGGTGAAACAAGGGCATAAACTGTTATCCCAATTTTACACACACACACACACACACACACAGACTCAGAGAGAGAGAGTGGGATTGAGAACCTGAGAGACTAAACAGCTTGGTTTGTTGCAGAGATAGCTAGGTATAGGCCTGAGTTTAGAAACCAGACTCCAGAATTTTGGTCCTGAACTCTTTCCACATTTTTACGTGCAGCCCGTAAAGGAAAATCCTTATGAGATACGGAAGAGACGTAAGCAGGCTTCGTATAGCCTGTAATCTTCTCTAATTGTTTAGAGCTTATGTTTACCTGGAAACTCTGGTGGTGTAGTGGTTAAGTGCTACAGCTGCTGACCAAAAGGTAGGCATTTCGAATCCCTCAGGCATTCCTTGCAAACTCTATGGAGCAGTTCCACCCTGTCCTACAGGGTTGCTATGAGTCGGAATTGGCTGGATGGCAATGGGTTTGGTGTTTTTTTTCTTTTGGTTTGTTCACCTGGACTGACAAGCACTCAAGTGACCACCCTATAGTAATGTTCCCAGTTAGAGTTTTTGGATCCCTTGTCCGGACAATTTCAAACATCAAATATCTAAGTATTTTGTGTATAGATGGAAACTTGACTCCAAATGAAACTTTGGGCAGAAACCCAATGCATAAGAAGAGAAGAGCTGATGCTCTGGCAGAAGCAATGGTTGTAAGTCTAGAGGCCTTTGATCCTCATGCTGAGGTCCCTCTCAGTGGCATCACTACGGGGCTACAGGGGGTGCAAACAACTCCAGGTAAAACTGTCAGAGGGAATGACACCAAAATGACTGTTTATAAAAATATCTGTGTAGTTAGCCATAACAATAAAAACATTTTTCGTAAGCCCAGTTTACACGTATAAATATACCCACAAGGCTAAAACTGTATGCTAAATTACTTTTTGAACCTCCTAATGCCCTCTGGTCAGAGCTGTTATTATTATCCAATTATAATGATGCTTCAAATCGCGTGGTTTTGTTGCACGCACTACAGGCACACGTTCTTGTTTTTGTTGTTGCCAGTGTTTCTATAGTAGCTGATTTTGTCAAATTTTCTGGTGTTTTAGCTACAATATTGTGGTAGTTAGTATTTGTGAACTTATATCAATAACTTTGAGAATGAAGTAGTAATTAAAGGAAAAGAAGGAGTGATATATGGGGATTACGATTTACAAGTAACATCAGCACAAAAAAACTTTCCTAAGGATTCTGTATGATCTGATACGGGAGGAGCCCCATTGGGGGCGTGACACCATGAGTTACCACACTGGATGACACCAACCCTAATGACGCCACTGGCCCCTCTGTGCAACCAAGGGTGCCTCAGAAGAGTCTGAACACTGTTGATCTATCCTTGCCCTGTGTTTTACAAGTGAAAACATGCAGATCTAGATAAACTATATGATGTTTTTCAAGCCCAGCTCTGTATGGGAATTTTGTGGCAGAGATAGAGCCCAGATTCCTAGCCAGATATGTTTTTCAAATTCAGGGAAATACTTTCTGTTTGCACACTGTTGTCTAAAGTTTCACATCAAAGGAAGGCCCTGCTCAGTGCTTGTGAAGATAGGCACAAGCAGCCATGGTTACACTAGGTTGTAGGTTCCTCAAATGATTTGTGTGCCTCTTGAGGGTACAGCCTGTGCTTTCAAACATGTTTCTATATACCCCATGGTTGGTGGGACCACACAACTTACCTTTCAAACAAGGACACTTTTGAAAGTGAAAGACAGGCTCTTTAAAATTATGCCTGGAAATCAGGGCAGGCAAAGCAGGGTGTATGATCACACTCCCCATGGTACCTATTATCATATTCTACATAAAAGGCATTGCTCTATGAAATTTGACATTCAGGGATCTCTATCTCACCCTTGGTTAGTTAGAATACCAAAATACATGCTATACCACCCAGAGATGCCGCATCAGAAGTAATTAATAAGACTTCCCTTCCAGCATATTCTGTCTCCTGTGTGGTCAGCTTAGAATGCACATACCCTAACAAATATGAGAATAGGCTAATGTAAGACTTTCACTCTGAAATAAAATTTAGAAATTAGTATCTGTTGACCTCAGTTTTCTTAGGAGGGTTTTAATGTTGAATTCTGGCTACTCCCTCTCACAGCACACTTTCCACACTCAGGCCACACTTACTGGCCGTGCATTCTACCCACTGCCATGGAGTCGATTCCAGCTGCTAGTGACCCTGTAGAACAGAGTAGAACTGCCCCATAGGGTTTTCGAGGCTGCAATCTTTACGGAAGCAGACCACCACGTCATTCTCCAAAACTGGAGACCTTTTGGTTAACAGGTCAGCACTTAACCACTACACAACCAGGACTCCTTGGCAGTGCATTCCAGATGTCGCCAAAGGCCAGCTTTGAGCTCTCTCTAAGCCCTTACAAGTGCATTTCTTTGGGATAATTTTATAGGATGCCCTTGCTTTCCCTACTTGTTCTCACTAGATGCAAAACAAATGACGTTTTGACCAGTCTAAGGTTTGAAATAATCACCTTCTACTCTGTCCTGTAGGGTCACTATGAGTCAGAATCAACTCAACAGCAACAAGTTTGGTTTTTACTGTTTGGTAATGCTTAGCTGCTAACCCAAAAATCAGCAGTTTGAATCCACCAGCCACTCCTTGGAAACCCTATGGGGCAGCTCTACTCTGTCCTATAGGGTTACTATGGGACGTAACCGACTTGATGGCAATGAGTTTGATTTGGTTTGATATTACCATTTACCAGTTGCCATCGAGTTGATTCCAACTTGTGGCGACCCCATATGTGTCCGAGTAGACCTGTGCTCCACAGGGTTTTCAATGGGTGATTTTTCAGAAGAGGATTACCAGGTCTTCCTTCTGTGGAGCCTCTGGGAGGACTCAAACCTCCTATTTATCAGTTAACAGTCTAGCATGTTAACTGTTTGCACCACTCAGGGACTCTGAGAACTAGCCATTGGCCCCATATGTGGTATAAAGTCTCCGAATTTTGTTTATAGTACTTATACTATTTAGATATTTATAATTTTAGTATGTAGACATATATTATCCTGTATAGATTTTATATTTGTAATCAAATTGTAGGATAGCAATTTGTCTCTTGGCATTAACAAAATAGGGCTAGAATAATAGTGAATTTAGTCATTATTCAATCCAATCAAATCCTGTGTTTTTTTGTTTTTGTTTCTGTTTTTGCATGTTTGTTTTTGTCTGACTGAGGAAGTCTAGTAAAATGAAATAATTTATGCAACTCCTTTTTTTTTATTTCTTAAACAGGCATAAGAAGGCACTGTGCTATTAAGATGCCCAGTTACTTAATCTTCTTCGACTTCATGTGAGCATTCTCTCTAACTGGTGCTTTACCCCTTTCCAAGTAAAATGGCAGGTTTTAAAGATGCCACATGGTAAGTAGACCTAACTACTTGACCTAAGACATTTTCCACTATTAAGCTTTATTATGGAATCAAAGAATTCAATATAAAAATGTAACTTTTTCCATTGATTTTAAACGGGTTCCAAAATGCTCATCAAATATCTTTTTTGAGATAAGCAGCATTTTTTAAGTTATAAATGGCTACTTCCCAAACTGAAATTTGCAAATCTGCAATAATCAAACTTACATGAACTTTAAGGCTCCCAGAATACTCATACATCTGAAAGAAAAAAGCAAATTAGCAATTTCAGAAGAAATCCATTGTAGAACAATAAATGTAGTTATCACAAACTCCCTTATTGCATCTCAGCTAGGGCACTCCTCTCACCAAATCCATATCTGCCACTTAAAATCTTGAAAGAAAATGAATTTATTGCCTGATCTAGGTCTTGCTACCAAGCCAATTCATGTTGACCCCATGTGTCCAAGAAGAACATCACTCCATAGGGTTTTCAACCCTGTGACCTTTCAGATCTCCAGGTCTTTTTTCCAAGGCAACTCTGGGTGGGTTTGAGCCATCAACCTAGTGGATTCTTAACCAGTTGCACCACCCAAGAATGGTGCTCTTTATTTCAAATGACAGAAGTCAACTATGACTGATTTAAGCACAAAAAAAAATTTTATTAATAGACTATTGACTATCGCAGAGAATTTTGCTGTGGAATGGAAGGAAGGAAAAGAGAAGACAGAAAACCAGGTTTGAGGATACAGTGTGAAGAAAAAGCCCCCAAGCACCATTGCATCTTGAAGCGGATTCTAAGTTTTGTAGTGTTGACTCTGTCAGTGCTGGACAAAGAACGAAGCTGCCACAGAAACGGCTGCCACTATTGCCTCTTAAAACCTGATACAAACAACAACTGAAAAAAACAGGGGAGAAGACTACGGATGTGGATACTCTAATTAGGCATAAACAAGCACCTCATGGGGTTTTTTCTCTTGATTTGGAGGCTTAGGGCCACGGTCTTGTGGGATGATCTTGTCAATTGGTACAATATAGCTCTTAAAATTTACGTTCTACCTCCCGGTATGGTAAGTAGTGTCTGGGTTCTTCAAAGTCTATGAGTAGCTATCTAAGATAGAACATTTAATCTTTATTTGTCTGAAACAAAAGAGAAAGAAGAAAAACTCAAGAATCAGGGAACTGTACTACAAGACTGATTGTCTACATGAACCACTGCCTCTTCCACCTTGAGACCAGAAGAACTAGATGGTGCCCCTCTACCACTACTGAATGTTCTTATTAGGAACACAGTAGATGAATTCTGATGAAAATGGAGAAAAATGTGGAACAGAACTTCAAATTCTTAAATAATCCAGACTTATTGGACCTATTGAGTCTGGAAGAGTCTCTGAGACTATGGCCCTGAGTTGTTCTTCAAACCTTGAATTGAAGCTATCTCCTGTGCTTTTTAATTAAGTACAGTTCAGCCCAAAGGATAAAGATTGTCACTGTTGAGAACTGTGTTCTCTAAAAAAAAAATATCTATATAAGACCAAAGGGTACAACACCTATTTTAAAGCATAGATGAGAAGGTTGAGGGGCAACTAGAACAGAAATAATGGGAATGTTGACACAATGAGAGGAATGTAACCAATGTCACTGATCATTATGTCTAGAAACTGTGGGATGGGAGTGGGTTTTTGATGTGTATATTTTCACCAAAAATAAAATTATAAAAGTAAAACCTGATATAGCCTCTGTTACTGTCTCCACAATAAATTCCATCATCCCTGCTTCATTGTATCATTGTCTTCTAATTCAAAGGCTGGGGTAGGTACATGTAAAATGCGGAGCCCCAGGAAAGATTAAAGAGTAGGTGTCTGGCATGTAATACACAAATATTAGTGTGACTCTCTACAGATATATTAGAGTGTTTCTAAACTGTACAGTGGAAGATTTATCAAATATAGGAATAAAAAAGCAGGGACTCAACAGGAAGCCAGAAAGAATGACAAGTGTTCACTACTATCTTAGACTATCAGGAGCATTTCTTTATTAGACCTGATGTTAAAATCCTTCTTTAAAACATCTGGTATTAAAGTGTATGTCCCAACACATGGCATAAATCCAATACAAACAATTACTAACAATGCACAAATGCCAGGAAAAAAAAAAAAAAAACTAGATAACTAGGAGTTCTTAAAACTAAAGACGTATGCTTATCAAAAGAGTTCACCAAAAGAGTGCGAAGAGAACCAACAGACTAGGAAAAAATTTGGGGTCATGACATATGTAACAAGGGTCTAATCTCTAAAATGTACAAAATCTTCAACACCTCAACAACAAAAGACAAATAATCCAATTAAAAACTGGGCAAAGTACTGTGAGAAGCCGTATAAGATACTCCACTGGTCTCATTCCATCTGGAGCAAGGGAAAATGAAGAAAACTAAAGACACAAGGGAAAGATTAGTCCAAAGGACTAATGGACAACAACTATCATGGCCTCCACCAGACTGAGCCCAGTACAACTAGATGGTGCCTGGCTACCACCACTGACTGCTCTGACAGGGATCACAACAGAGTGTCCCAGACAGAGCAGGAGAAAATGTAGAACAAAATTCTGACTCACTAAAAAAGACCAGACATACTGACCTGATAGATACTGGAGAAATCCCAAGAGTATGGTGCCCGGACACCCTTTTAGATCAGTAATGAAGTAACTCTGAAGGTTCACCCTGCAGCCCAAAATTAGACAGGCCCATAAAATAAAACTAGACTAAAGGGGCACACCAGCCCAGGGGCAAGCACTAAAAGGTATGAAAGGACAGGAAAACTAGTAATAGGGAACCCAAGGTCAAGAAGAGAATGTTGACATGCTGTGGGTTGTTAAACAATGTCATAAAACAACATGCGTATTGACTGGTTAATGAGAAGCTAGTTTATTCTGTGAACCTGTATCTAAAATACAATTAAAAAAAAGCAGGATTCAAAATTGTGCATTTATGTGATGGTTTCTAATTTTTAAACCTATGCACGCTATGATAGACTATAGACAAAACTCTCAAAATCTTAAACAGAAGTTGTTTTAGGTGGTACAGTTTTGGCTGCTTTGTTTTCTCCTACTCTGTCAAACTTTGTTTAAAAGGCATGTATTATTTTACCAAAAAAAAAGGAAAAAAAATGGGCAAAGGATATGAACGTATGCTTCACCAAAGAAGACATTCAGGCAGCTAACAGACACATGAGGAAATGCTCAAGATCATTAGCAATTAGAGAAATGCAAATCAAAACTACAATGAGATACCATCTCACCCCAATGGTACTGGCACTAATCAAAAAAACAGAAAATAACAAATGTCAGAGAGGTTGCAGAGATATTGGAACTCTTACGCACTGAGTGGGAATTTAAAATGGTACATCCACTATGGAAAACAATATGGCATCTCTTTAAAAATCTAGAAATAGAAATACCATATGATCCAGCAATCCCACTGCTTGGAATATATTCTAGAGAAATAAGAGCCCTCACAGGAGTAGACATATGCACACCCATGTTCATTGCAGCATTATTCACAATAGCAGAAAGATAGAAACAATCTAAGTGTCCATCAACAGGTGAATGGGTAAACAAATTATAGTACATAAACACAATGGAATACTATACAATGATAAAGAACAATGATGAATCCAAGAGACATCTCACAACATGGATGAATGTGGAAGGCATTATCCTGAATGAAATAAGTCAATCACAAAAGGAAAAATATGGTATGAGACCACTGTTATAAGAACTCAAGAAGAGGTTTACACACAGAAAAAAAAAACACAATATTTGATGGGGAGGGGAAATCATTAACTGGATTGTAGACAAGTGCTAACTTTGATAAAGGATAAGACAACTCACAGTATAGGGTAAGTCAGCACTACTTGACCATGGCAGAGTCATAGAAGCATCCTAGACACAAACACCTTGAGGGACTGAGTTGGTTTGGGCTGTGGACCACAGTCTCAGGGGACATCTAGGTCAAATGGCATAATATAGTTCATAAGTAAAATGTTCTACACCGTACTTTGGTGAATAGTGTATGGAGTCCTAAAAGCTTGAGAGTGGCCATCTAAGATACATCTTTTGATCCTATCCCATCCGGAACAAAGAAGAATGAAGAAAACCAAAGTCACAAGGAAAATATTAGCCCAAAGGGCTAAAGGACCACAGGAACCACTGCTTCCACCAGCCTGAGCCCAGAAGAACTAGATGGTGCCCAGCTACCATCACCGATGGTCTGACAGGGATCACAACAGAAAGTTCCAGACAGAGTAGGAGAAAAATGTAGAACAAAATTCAAATTCGCTAAAAAAGACCAGACTTACTGGTCTGACAGAGACTGGAGGAACCCCCACACACTATCGCCCCACACACTCTGCTCACTCAGAACTGAAACTGCTCCAGAAACCCGCTTTTCAGATAAAGATTAGACAGACCTATAAAACAAACAATAACAATACACGTGAGGAAGGTGCTTCTTAGTTCAATCAACTATACAAGACCAAATGAGCAACACTCGCCCCAAAGCAAAGACAAGAAGGCAAGAAGGGACAGGAAAACTGGACTAATGGGCTAGAGGAACCCAGGGTGGAAGGGGAATGGGGGAGAGTGCTAACACAATGCAGTGACTGCAACCAATGTCACAAAACAATTTGGGCATAAACTTTTGAATGAGAAAGTAATTTGGGCTGTAAACTTTCACCTAAAGCACAATTAAAAATACATGTATTTGAATGAAGGAACTATGGTACTATGAAATTTTTCCATCTACTTTTTGTCAACATTTTTGTTTCCTTTTATTTTAAGGACATTATGTGCCAGATTCATTTTTAATCCAATTTGAAAGGTTTTTTTTTTTTTGGTTCATTTTTACTAATTTGAAATTATTGTAATTACTGTTATAATAGGATTTATTTCTGCATCTTAGTTCATGTTTTATACTTACTGTATTTCGTTTGACTTCTAGTTTCTTTTTCTTTCCATTGGGGGATTTACCTCTATGGGTTTACACTTTATTCATTCTTTTCCTTTTTAATTACTTATGAAAACTTATACATATATTTCTGTTCACTGCTCAATATATTAAATTTATCAATATTTACATAATTTCATGAATTAAGAAAAGTATCTTAGCATGCTCTCACCTCAGTTCATTCTCTTAGTTCTACTCCTAATTTCCACTGTTTTTAGCTGTCTCAGTTCAGCCCCTGACTCATGGGGACTGGACTACTGTGATACATAGGTTTTTCATTGTCTGATTTTTCAGAAATAGGTCACCAGGCCTTCTTACTAGTCTGTCTTAGTCTGGAAGCTCCACTGAAACCTGTTAAGCATCATAGCAACATGCAAGCCTCCACTAAGAGATGAGTGGTGGCTGCACATGAGGTACATTGCCGAGTAATTGAACCTAGGACTCTCACATGAAGGCAAGAATTCTGCTACTAAACCAGGAGCATATTCAATCAATGGTTGTTCGGCTAACAGAAACCAAGGGAACTATGACCTAGACCAAAGAAGTGAGGACTAAAATCAGTTCCACATGATTATCTTAGGAATGGCTGCAACCTACATGACTCCAGCATACAGATACAAGGTCAGCCTAACCTTCAAACTACATCTGCCTCTTATTACTACATCCTGTGAGAAGCAGAAACCAAACTACAGTAAATCAAAGTGAAGCCATTTCAAGGCCTTGCCCCTGTTGTCTGTTCTTTGGAAAGGAATCAGAGTGCTACATTTCACTGTCTCTGAACCACAACAACAATAATAAACATTGTCCTTACTTTAAAACAGTGCCATGGGATTTTGTGGAAAGAGGCATTTTTAAGAGAAATTGGCAAAACCTGGAAGTGCTGCAATGTAGTTTTTTTTTTTTCTTTCCACTTTTGGGGTAAAGGTATTTAATTACAAACTTTACAGCATTCAGTTACTGAATATGGTTATTTAACATGGTTTAAAAGATGCATTACTGAGGCGGAGCCAAGATGGCGGACTAGGCAGACGCTACCTCGGATCCCTCTTACAACAAAGACACGGAAAAACAAGTGAATCGATCACATACATAACAATCTACGAACCCTGAACAACAAACACAGATTTAGAGACAGAGAACGAACTAATACGGGGAAGCAGCGATTGTTTCCAGAGCCTGGAGCCAGCATACCAGTCAGGTACGGCACAAGCACAGAGACCTGCTCCACCCCCCTGAACTAACCCCGGGAGGGGGACTAGCCGGTTCCACGGGCGGCGTGGGACGCAGCCGTTAGGAGAAGTCCCCGGGAGGCAGTGACTGATCTTGGAGCAGAAAGAGCAGCACCCGAGCCGGGGAACCGTCCCACAGGGATTTGGACTGCACGCAGGTACGCCATAAACACGGAGAGTTGCTCCACCCCCTGAACTAACCCCGGGAAGGTGACCATCCGGGTCGCGCGGGCGGCGTGGGACGCAGCCGGTAGGAGAAGTCCCCGGGAGGCAGCGACTGGTATTGGAGCGGGGAGAACAGCGTTCCAGCCGGGACACTCGGTCGCGGCACAAGCACGGGGAGCTACTCCACCCATCTGAACTAACCCCGGGAGGGGGCCCACCTGGTTTACGGGGGCGGCACGGCCACGCGGCTGGAGGGACGAGAAGTCCCCGGGAGGCAGCGACTGATTTTGGAGTCGAGAGTGCACCGTCCCAGTAGGGGAGCCTTGACGCTGGGCGTGGGGCTGGAAGCGGAGGATCTGACCGTGACTCCAGCGGGCCAGACCCCCCGGGGGCAATCTCCACACAGCCAGCACACATAGGCGACGCGCCCACGGGAATCTCAGATATAATAGTCTTTCCAAGCAAGACAAGCAACTCTGGCTATATTCTGAGGTGCTACTCTCCTATCTCTCTGTTCCCTCCCCCACCCTCCCCAGGCGGCTTCATTAACATCTGAATAGCCTGAGCCAGAGGGAGAACTCTGATAGGGATCTGACTGCAGTTTTTTTTTAGCGGATTTTCTGGAAAAACTAGTTTCCCAGTGATGGCTCGGAGACAACAATCCATATCAAACCACTTAAAGAAGCAGACCGTGACAGCTTCTCCAACTCCCCAAACAAAAGAATCAAAATCTTTCCCAAATGAAGATACAATTTTGGAATTATCAGATACAGAATATAAAAAACTAATTTACAGAATGCTTAATGATATCACAAATGAAATTAGGATATCTGCAGAAAAAGCCAAGGAACACACTGATAAAACTGTTGAAGAACTCAAAAAGATTATTCAAGAACATACTGGAAAAATTAATAAGTTGCAAGAATCCATAGAGAGACAACATGTAGAAATCCAAAAGATTAACAATAAAATAACAGAATTAGACAACACACTAGGAAGTCAGAGGAGCAGACTCGAGCAATTAGAATGCAGACTGGGACATCTGGAGGACCAGGGAATCAACACCAACATAGCTGAAAAAAAATCAGATAAAAGAATTAAAAAAAATGAAGAAACCCTAAGAATTATGTGGGACTCTATCAAGAAGGATAACCTGCGGGTGATTGGAGTCCCAGAACAGGGAGGGGGGACAGAAAACACAGAGAAAATAGTTGAAGAACTTCTGACAGAAAACTTCCCTGACATCATGAAAGACGAAAGGATATCTATCCAAGATGCTCTTCGAACCCCATTTAAGATTGATCCAAAAAGAAAAACACCAAGACATATTATCATCAAACTCACCAAAACCAAAGATAAACAGAAAATTTTAAAAGCAGCCAGGGAGAAAAGAAAGGTTTCCTTCAAGGGAGAATCAATAAGAATATGTTCTGACTACTCAGCAGAAACCATGCAGGCAAGAAGGGAATGGGACGACATATACAGAACACTGAAGGAGAAGAACTGCCAACCAAGGATCATATATCCAGCAAAACTCTCTCTGAAATATGAAGGCGAAATTAAGATATTTACAGACAAACACAAGTTTAGAGAATTTGCAAAAACCAAACCAAAGCTACAAGAAATACTAAAGGATATTGTTTGGTCAGAGAACCAATAATATCAGATATCAGCACAACACAAGGTCACAAAACAGAACGTCCTGATATCAACTCAAATAGGGAAATCACAAAAACAAACAAATTAAGATTAATTAAAAAAAAATACACATAACAGGGAATCATGGAAGTCAATAGGTAAAAGATCACAATAATCAAAAAGAGGGACTAAATACAGGAGGCATTGAACTGCCATATGGAGAGTGATACAAGGCGATATAGAACAATACAAGTTAGGTTTTTACTTAGAAAAATAGGGGTATATAATGAGGTAACCACAAAAAGGTATAACAACTCTATAACTCAAGACAAAAACCAAGAAAAACGTAACGACTCAACTAACATAAAGTCAAACACTATGAAAGTGAGGATCTCACAATTTACTAAGAAAAACGCCTCAGCACAAAAAAGTATGTGGAAAAATGAAATTGTCAACAACACACATAAAAAGGCATCAAAATGACAGCACTAAAAACTTATTTATCTATAATTACCCTGAATGTAAATGGACTAAATGCACCAATAAAGAGACAGAGAGTCACAGACTGGATAAAGAAACACGATCCATCTATATGCTGCCTACAAGAGACACACCTTAGACTTAGAGACACAAACAAACTAAAACTCAAAGGATGGAAAAAAGTATATCAAGCAAACAATAAGCAAAAAAGAAGAGGAGTAGCAATATTAATTTCTGACAAAATAGACTTTAGACTTAAATCCACCACAAAGGATAAAGAAGGACACTATATAATGATAAAAGGGACAATTGATCAGGAAGACATAACCATATTAAATATTTACGCACCCAATGACAGGGCTGCAAGATATATAAATCAAATTTTAACAGAACTGAAAAGCGAGATAGATACCTCCACAATTATAGTAGGAGACTTCAACACACCCCTTTCGGAGAAGGACAGGACATCCAGTAAGAAGCTCAACAGAGACACGGAAGATCTAATTACAACAATCAACCAACTTGACCTCATTGACTTATACAGAACTCTCCACCCAACTGCTGGAAAATATACTTTTTTTTCTAGCGCACATGGAACATTCTCTAGAATAGACCACATATTAGGTCATAAAACAAACCTTTGCAGAGTCCAAAACATCGAAATATTACAAAGCATCTTCTCAGACCACAAGGCAATAAAACTAGAGATCAATAACAGAAAAACGAGGGAAAAGAAATCAAATACTTGGAAAATGAACAATACCCTCCTGAAAAAAGACTGGGTTATAGAAGACATCAAGGAGGGAATAAGGAAATTCATAGACAGCAACGAGAATGAAAATACTTCCTATCAAAACCTCTGGGACACAGCAAAAGCAGTGCTCAGAGGTCAATTTATATCAATAAATGCACACATACAAAAAGAAGAAAGAGCCAAAATCAGAGAACTGTCCCTACAACTTGAACAAATAGAAAGTGAGCAACAAAAGAATCCATCAGGCACCAGAAGAAAACAAATAATAAAAATTAGAGCTGAACTAAATGAATTAGAGAACAGAAAAACAATTGAAAGAATTAACAAAGCCAAAAGCTGGTTCTTTGAAAAAATTAACAAAATTGATAAACCATTGGCTAGACTGACTAAAGAAATACAGGAAAGGAAACAAATAACCCGAATAAGAAATGAGAAGGACCACATCACAACAGAACCAAATGAAATTAAAAGAATCATTTCAGATTATTATGAAAAATTGTACTCTAACAAATTTGAAAACCTAGAAGAAATGGATGAATTCCTTGAAAAACACTACCTACCTAAACTAACACATTCAGAAGCAGAACAACTAAATAGACCCATAACAAAAAAAGAGATTGAAACGGTAATCAAAAAACTCCCAACAAAAAAAAGTCCTGGCCCGGACGGCTTCACTGCAGAGTTCTACCAAATTTTCAGAGAAGAGTTAACACCACTACTACTAAAGGTATTCCAAAGCATAGAAAATGACGGAATACTACCCAACTCATTCTATGAAGCCACCATCTCCCTGATACCAAAACCAGGTAAAGACATTACAAAAAAAGAAAATTATAGACCTATATCCCTCATGAACATTGATGCAAAAATTCTCAACAAAATTCTAGCCAATAGAATCCAACAACACATCAAAAAAATAATTCACCCTGATCAAGTGGGATTTATACCAGGTATGCAAGGCTGGTTTAATATCAGAAAAACCATTAATGTAATCCATCACATAAATAAAACAAAAGACAAAAACCACATGATCTTATCAATTGATGCAGAAAAGGCATTTGACAAAGTCCAACACCCATTTATGATAAAAACTCTTACCAAAATAGGAATTGAAGGAAAATTCCTCAACATAATAAAGGGCATCTATGCAAAGCCAACAGCCAATATCACTCTAAATGGAGAGAACCTGAAAGCATTTCCCTTGAGAACGGGAACCAGACAAGGATGCCCTTTATCACCGCTCTTATTCAACATCGTGTTGGAAGTCTTAGCCAGGGCAATCAGGCTAGACAAAGAAATAAAAGGTATCCGGATTGGCAAGGAAGAAGTAAAGTTATCACTATTTGCAGATGACATGATTATATACACAGAAAACCCTAAGGAATCCTCCAGAAAACTACTGAAACTAATAGAAGAGTTTGGCAGAGTCTCAGGTTATAAAATAAACATACAAAAATCACTTGGATTCCTCTACATCAACAAAAAGAACACCGAAGAGGAAATAACCAAATCAATACCATTCACGGTAGCCCCCAAGAAGATAAGATACTTAGGAATAAATCTTACCAAGGATGTAAAAGACCTATACAAAGAAAACTACAAAGCTCTACTACAAGAAATTCAAAAGGACATACTTAAGTGGAAAAACATACCTTGCTCATGGATAGGAAGACTTAACATAGTAAAAATGTCTATTCTACCAAAAGCCATCTATACATTTAACGCACTTCCGATCCAAATTCCAATGTCATATTTTAAGGGGATAGAGAAACAAATCACCAATTTCATATGGAAGGGAAAAAAGCCCCGGATAAGCAAAGCACTACTGAAAAAGAAGAAGAAAGTGGGAGGCCTCACCTTACCTGACTTCAGAACCTATTATACAGCCACAGTAGTCAAAACAGCCTGGTATTGGTACAACAACAGACACATAGACCAATGGAACAGAATTGAGAACCCAGACATAGATCCATCCACGTATGAGCAGCTGATATTTGACAAAGGACCAGTGTCAATTAACTGGGGAAAAGACAGCCTTTTTAACAAATGGTGCTGGCATAACTGGATATCCATTTGCAAAAAAATGAAACAGGACCCATACCTCACACCATGCACAAAAACTAACTCCAAGTGGATCAAAGACCTAAACATAAAGACTAAAACGATAAAGATCATGGAAGAAAAAATTGGGACAACCCTAGGAGCCCTAATACAAGGTATAAACAGAATACAAAACATTACCAAAAATGATGAAGAGAAACCCGATAACTGGGAGCTCCTAAAAATCAAACACCTATGCTCATCTAAA
Organism: Elephas maximus indicus; assembly: GCF_024166365.1. Lineage (NCBI taxonomy): Eukaryota > Metazoa > Chordata > Mammalia > Proboscidea > Elephantidae > Elephas > Elephas maximus. The sequence goes on along the minus strand of NC_064833.1, from coordinate 62,411,132 downwards.
GACTTCACCAAAAGAGTAAAAAGACCACCTACAGATTGGGAAAGAATTTTCAGCTATGACATCTCCGACCAGCGCCTGATCTCTAAAATCTACATGATTCTGTCAAAACTCAACCACAAAAAGACAAACAACCCAATCAAGAAGTGGGCAAAGGATATGAACACACATTTCTCTAAAGAAGATATTCAGGCAGCCAACAGATACATGAGAAAATGCTCTCGATCATTAGCCATTAGAGAAATGCAAATTAAAACTACGATGAGATTCCATCTCACACCAGCAAGGCTGGCATTAATCCAAAAAACACAAAATAATAAATGTTGGAGAGGCTGCGGAGAGATTGGAACTCTCATACACTGCTGGTGGGAATGTAAAATGGTACAACCACTTTGGAAATCTATCTGGCGTTATCTTAAACAGTTAGAAATAGAACTACCATACAACCCAGAAATCCCACTCCTCGGAATATACCCTAGAGATACAAGAGCCTTCATACAAACAGATATATGCACACCCATGTTTATTGCAGCTCTGTTTACAATAGCAAAAAGTTGGAAGCAACCAAGGTGTCCATCAACGGATGAATGGGTAAATAAATTGTGGTATATTCACACAATGGAATACTACGCATCGATAAAGAACAGTGACGAATCTCTGAAACATTTCATAACATGGAGGAACCTGGAAGGCATTATGCTGAGCGAAATGAGTCAGAGGCAAAAGGACAAATACTGTATAAGACCACTATTATAAGATCTTGAGAAATAGTAAACCTGAGAAGAACACATACTTTTGTGGTTACGAGGGGGGGAGGGAGGGAGGGTGGGAGAGGGTTTTTTTATTGATTAATCAGTAGATAAGAACTGCTTTAGGTGAAGGGAAAGACAACACTCAATACATGGAAGGTCAGCTCAATTGGACTGGACCAAAAGCAAAGAAGTTTCCGGGATAAAATGAATGCTTCAAAGCTCAGCAGAGCAAGCGCGGGGGTCTGGGGAACATGGTTTGCGGGGACTTCTAAGTCAATTGGCAAAATAATTCTATTATGAAATCATTCTGCATCCCACTTTGAAATGTGGCGTCTGGGGTCTTAAATGCTAACAAGCAGCCATCTAAGATGCAGCAATTGGTCTCAACCCACCTGGAGCAAAGGAAAATGAAGAACACCAAGCCCACATGACAACTAAGAGCCCAAGAGACAGAAAGGGCCACATGAACCAGAGACCTACATCATCCTGAGACCAGAAGAACTAGTTAGTGCCCGGCCACAATCGATGACTGCCCTGACAGGGAGCTCAGCAGAGGACCCCTGAGGGAGCAGGAGAGCAGTGGGATGCAGACCCCAAATTCTCATAAGAAGACCAAACTTAATGGTCTGACTGAGACTGGAGGAATCCCGGCGGTCATGCTCTCCAGACCTTCTGTTGACACAGGACAGGAACCATCCCTGAAGACAACTCATCAGACATGAAAGGGACTGGTCAGCGGGTGGGAGAGAGACGCTGATGAAGAGTGAGCTAATTATATCAGGTGTACACTTGAGATTGTGTTGGCAACTCTTGTCTGGAGGGGGGATGGGAGGCTAGAGAGAGAGGGAAGCCGGCAAAATTGTCAAGAAAGGAGAGACTGAAAGGGCTGACTCAAGACGGGGAGAGTAAGTGGGAGTAGGGAGTGAGATGTATGTAAACTTATATGTGACAGACTGATTGGATTTGTAAACGTTCACTTGAAGCTTAATAAAAGTTATTATAAAAAAAAAAAAAAAGATGCATTACTAAACTTACAGAAAGGGATCTTTGTGCATTTTATAAATTTGTTTAATTTTATTGAGCTTTAGCTGAAAGTTTACAGCCCAAAATAGTTTCTCATTCAAAAATTTAGACATGTTGTTTTGTGACATTGGTTGCAATCCTTACAATGTGACAACACTTTCCATCTTTCCACTACAGGTTTCTTGTGCCCATTCTTCCAGTTCCTGTCCCCTCCTGTCTTCTCGTCTTGCCTTTGGGCAGGAGTTGCTCTTTTGATCTCCTATACTTGATTGAACTAAGAAGCTCGTTCTTCACTTGTGTTATTATTATTTTATAGGTCTGTCTAATCTTTTTCTGAAAAGTGAGTTTCTGGAATGGTTTCAGTTCTGAGTTAGCAGAATATCTGGGGCCATAGTCTTGGGGGTTCCTCCAGTCTCTGTCAGACCAGTAAGTCTGGCCTTTTTTAGTGAGTTTGAATTTTGTTCTACATTTTTCTCCCATTCTGTCTGGGACTGTCTGTTGTGACCCCTGTCAGACCATCACTGGTGGTAGCTGGGCACCATCTAGTTCTTCTGGGCTCAGGCTGATGGAAGCAGTGGTTCATGTGGTCCTTCAGACCTTTGGACTAATATCGCCCCTATTTTTCCTTCCATGATCTTTATCATTTTGTGTTTTATATTTTGGTCTTTGGCACTTTTTGAATTCATTTTTGTGTATGGTGTGAGGTATAGGTCTTGTTTCATTTTTTTACAGATGGACATCAGTTATGCCAGCGCCATTTGTTAAAAGAGACTGTCTTTTCCCACATTTAATGGACTTTGGGCCTTTCTCAACTATCAGCTGCTCATAGATGGATGGATTTATGTCTGGGTTCTTAAATTTTGTTCCACTGGTCTGTGCGTCTGTTGTTGTACCGGTATCAGGCTGTTTTGACTACTGTGTTTGTATTATAAGTTCTGAGATCAGGTAGTGTGAGACTTCCCACTTTGTTCTTCTTCTACAATGCTTTGCTTATCCAGGGCCTCTTCCTTTCCATGTAAAGTTGGTGATTTTTTTCTCCATCTCATTAAAGAATGCTGTTAGAATTTGAATTGAGATTTCATTAAATCTGTAGTTTTTATTTTGGGTAAGATTGACATTTTCACAATTTTGTGTTTTCCTATCCATGAGCATGGTATGTTTTTCCACTTTTGTAAATCTCTTTTGGAGTAGTTTTCTTTGTATAGGTCTTTAAGTCCCTGGTTAGAATTATTCCTAAGTACTTTACCTTCTTGGGGGCTTTTGCAAATGGTATTGATTTGGTGATTTCCTTTTCAAAGTTTTTCAAACCATCCTTGCATACAAGGTATGAATCCCACTTGGTCTTGATGTATTATTTTTTGATATGCTGTTGAATTCCATTGGTTAGAATTTTGCTGAGAATTTTTACATTCATGTTCATGAGGGATATTGGTCTGTAGTTTTCTTTTTTTTCTGGTGTCTTTGCCTGGCTTTGGTACCAGGGTTATACTGGCTTCATAGAACGAATTTGAGAGTATCCCTTCCATTTCTTTGTTCTGAAATAGTTTGAGTGGTATTGGTGTTGACTCTTCTCTGAAATTTTGGTAGAATTCTCCAGTAAAGCTGTCCTAGCCAGGGCTTTTTTTTTTGTTGTTGGAAGTTTGTTGTTGTTGTTGTTTATTAGCTCTTCAATCTCCTATTTTGCTATGAATCTGTTCAGTTTTTCTACTTCAGTTTGCATTATCTTAGGTAGGTAGTGTTTCTAGAAATTCGTCCATTTCCTCTAGGTTCTCAAATTTGTTGAAGAATAATTTTTGATAGTATTCTGTTATGATCCTTTTTATTTCAGTTGGGTCTGTTGTGATATCTCACATTTCATTATTCAGGTTATTTTCTCCCTCTCCTGTTTTTCTCTTGTCAGTTTGGCCAATGGTTTGTCAATTTTGTTGATCTTTTCAAAGAGTCAACTTCTGGTCTTGTTGATTCTTTCTGTTGTTTTTCTGTTCTCTGTTTAATTTATTTTTGCTCTAATCTTCATTGTTTATTCTGGTGGCTGTGGGCTCCTTTTCCTGCTCTCTTTCTGTGTTTGAGTTGTGGGGCTAACGTTTTGGTTTGGGGTCTTTCCTCTTTTTTGATATGTCCATTTATTGGTATAAATTGACCTGTAACCACTGCTATTGCTGTGTCCCAAAGGTTTTGGTAAGATGTGCTTTCATTTGCATTTGATTCTATGAGTTTTTTATTCCATCCTTGATTTTTTCTATTACCTAGTACTTTTTAAGAAAGGTGTTGTTCATTTTTTATGTATTTGATTTTTTTCCTTGCTATTTCCATTATTGATTTCTACTTTTATGGCATATGATCAGAAAAGACCCTTAGTATTATTTCAGCGTTTTGGGTTTTGTTGAGGCTTGCTTTTTGGCCTAAAATGTGGTCTCTTCTGGAGAATGTTCCATGTGGTTTGGAAAAGAGAGTACACTTTGCCACTGTCGGGTGGAATGGTCTGTATATGTCTATGAGGTTGAGTTGGATGATTGTGGCATCTAAATCTTCTGTATCTTTATTGAGTTTCTCTCTAGATGTTCAGTCCTTCACTGAAAGTGGTATGTTGAAGTCTCCTACTATTATTGTGGAAATGGCTATTTCTCTTTTCAATACTGTTAGAGTTCATGTATTTTGGAGCCCTGTCATTGGGTGCATATATATTTATTATGGTTATGTTCTCATGGCATACTGACCTTTTAATCATTATGTGGTGTTCTTCCTTATCCTTTATGGTGGATTTTGCTTTAAAGTCTGTTTTATCGGAGATCAATATTGCCACTCCTGCTATTTTTTGTTATTATTTTCTTGATATGTTTTTTTCCATCCTTTGAGTCTTTGTTTATGTCTTTGTGTCTAAAGTGTGTCTCTTGTAGACATCATGTAGGTGGATCATGTTTTCTTTATCCATTCTGTCACTCTCTGTCTGGTGCATTTCAGCCATTTACATTTCCATTCAGTGTAATTATAGATAGGTTTACTTCTGTCATTTTGTTGCATCTTGTGTGTGTGTTTCTGCATGTGTGTGTGGTGTTGATGGTTTCTTTCTTGGGCTTAATTTTCTTTGCTGAGTTCTTTTTGTTTATGTTTTTTTTTTTTTAATCATTTCTTTTATTATTGTTGATTTTGTGTTTACTGAGTCTTTAGGTTTTTCTTCTTTTTTATTTCTATTTGTAAGTTTTTTAGTTTCCTTTGTGGTAACTTTGAAATTTGCCTTTATTTTCCTAAGTTTAAACCAGTCTTTTATTTCTTGGTATCACCCTGACTTCCTCTCCATATAACTACACCATTTTTTCCCTCTTTTTTGTTTTGATGTCATTGTTTACATATTGACATCTCTGGTTCCCTATTTTCCGTCTTTTTAGCTTTGTTTTTTCCTTCAGAATTCCCTATCTGAGTTGGTATCTGTTTGACGTGTCCTGTGTCTTAATCTTGAATTGTTGTCTGATGTGTTTCTCTAACTGGGAGACTCTTTTTAATATTTCTTGTAGTTTTTGGTCTTGTTTTTACATATTCCCTTTACTTTTGTTTATCTGGAAATGTTCTAATTTTGCCATCATATTTGCGAGACAGTTTTGCTGTGTATATAATTCTTGGCTGGCAGTTTTTTTCTTCAAGGCTTTATATATGTCATCCCATTGCCTTCTTGCCTGCATGATTTCTTCTGAGTAATCAGAGCTTAGTCATATTGGTTCTCCTTTGTAGGTGACTTTTTGTTTTTATCTAGTCACTCTCAGAATTCTTTCTTTGTCTTTGATTTTGGCAAGTTTTTTTTTTTTTTTATGATATGTCTTTGTGACTTTCTTTTGAAGTCTATTCTCTATGGACTTCATTGAGTTTCTTTTATGGACATCTTCTTATCTTTCATGATATTAGGGAGGTTTTATGCCAGTAAATCTTCAGCAATTCTCTCTGTGTTTTCCATTAATCCTCCACCCCCCATTCTGGAACACGGATCATTTATAGGTTTTTCCTCTTGATAGTGTTTCTCATAATTTTTAGGCTTTCTTCATTTTTCTTCATTCTTTTTTCTGATTTTTCCTCAAACGAATTGAGGTCATGGATTGAATTATGTCCCACCAAAAATGTGTGTATCAGTTGGGCTGGACCAAGATTCCCAGCATTGTGTGATTTTCCTATATGTTGTAAATCCTGCCTTTATGACTTTAATGAGCAGCAGTTGTGTTAGTGAGCCAGGACTCAAGGTACAAGGTTGGACTGTGTCTTGAGGCAATCTCTTGTGATATAAAAGAAAGAAGAGAGCAGAAAGACAGGGGGACGTCATACCACCAAGAAAGAAACACTGGGAGCATAGCACATCCTTTAGACCCAGGGTTTCTGTGCTGAGAAGCTCCTACATTGGCGAGAAAGACGTTCCTCCAGAGCCGACAGAGAGAGTAAGCCTTCCCCTGGAGCTGATATCCTGAATTTAGACTTTCAGCCTACTTTACTATGACAAAATAAGCTTCTCTTTGTTAAAGCCATCCACTTATGGTATTTCTGTTATAGTAGCACTAGATAACTCAGACAATTGGTGTTAGGGGATTTGACTTCGGTCTCACTAATTGTTTTTCATTGTCTCAATTCTGCTACTATGTCCTTCTATTGAATTTTCTAGTTTTGAAATTCTACTGTTAATCTTTTGGATTTCTAGTTACTGTTTTTCTATGGTTTCTAGTAGCCTATTTATTCTGCCATTTTATTCTTGCATTGTTTGCCTGAATTCTTCTATTGCTTTGTCTGTGCTTTCCTTGGTTTTGTCTGTGTTTTTTTTTTCTGGGTTTTTTCTTGATTTCTTGGAGAGCTCTGAGTATTTGTCTTTTGAATTCTTTATCAGATGGTTCCATTGCCTTATTTTCCTCTGAAGGCTTTCTGTTTCTTTATTTTTATCGCTTGCTGGAGTCATCTTGTCCTGCTTCTTTAAGTGATTTGATATTGACTGTTGTCTCTGAGGCATCAAGAAGTTATCATATTTATTTATTTATTGTATTTTTTTTTACTGTGTCCTGAATTTTTGTTTTGTTTTGATATATCCAAGTTGGCTGGGTATGTGTGTTACTCTGTTTATTAATCTGACCACATTGAAGCTCTCACCTCCAGTTTCTGCGTGGGCAGAGCAGCTACTAGGTGTGTCAGCCTGGAATCCTGTTCACTGTTCTTGTATTTGTGTGGGACTGCTGAGGATGGAGGTAGCATTTTTGGTAAGGTGATGTATCTGTCCTACTGGTCACGTGACCATGGGGGCAGGTGATATTCTCCCTGGTCATCAGGTTGGGTGTTGTGTGTGTGCTTCGCCACTTGCCAGATGGTTAGGACGAAGGTGCCTGGGTCATTGGTCCCTGGGTGTGTGGTACAGAGAACTCTAACCTATAGGACTGGGTGGGCTGGGCTGCATGGGGCTGTTCAGAGCAGGTCTCTGGTTGTAGTGGGGGTCATGTGGGGGGTGAGGCAAGGCGCTGTTGACTGCCCATGGGTCTTTTGTTGGAGGCCGTGCCCCTGTCCACTAGAACACTTCATGGTGAGGTTGTACAGCCCGTCTTCAGGTGCCTGGTGCCATTGGCTAGAGAGATTGAGGGGTGCCACTGTCATCAGGCCACGAATGTGGGGGGCTGGATGAAATGGGGGGTACTGCTGGCCCTCTGGCCCCAGCAGGGGTGGTTGAGCATCTTTCTTAGGTGGTGAGACAGTGGTAAATGCCACAGGTCTGCAGCTCCCACTTAGCTGCTGCAGGTGAAATGGGCTTCAGCTGAGAACCCTACCCATCTTATCCTAAAGAGGATGTGCTGTGCTGGCTGGGTGATGGGGTGGGCACCTGAGACTGGTCCAAGAGCTACCAGCTTAGGGGGTGAGGCGGTGTTGAATGCCACGGATCTACAGCTTCCGCTGTGCTGCTGCAGGTGAAAATGGACTTCAGCTGGAAACCCTGTCTGCCTTATCCCAATGTGTACATGCTGTGCCAGCTCAACAAGCAAGGTGCTGCTATGTGTGATTGGACGGGGTGGAAGGTGCTAAAAGCCTGTAAACCCCTGCACCAGTGAACCACGGCTGTGAGTTCCCAGCTTAGGGGGCATGGTGGCGTTGAATGCTGCAGGACTGTTGTTGGAGTGAGGAGGGGGATGGGTGAGGGATGGGGAGGGCTCCTTGGCCCATGGTGCTCTGGCAGGGGTGCTGGGGTCCCATGTTGTGTTGGGTATGTATACTCAACTTTTGCAGGTCTTATATCACTCCATTTGACTCTGGAGGTGTGTGAAAAATTGCTCCTGCTTGGCCGTACCAGGTAGGTTGGGTTTCAGCTTGGGATGCTGCTTCTCTCTTCATATGTTCGCACTGTGCCAATATGGCTACCAGGATATTGGTGATTTGTAATTCTCCATTTCTGCTGTTTTTGTACTGTCTGTCCTTCTACCTGTAGCTCGGTCTGATTCTTCAGCTTTGCCTTTGATGCTTAGGGTTCCTAGATTGTCATATATATCTGATTTACATATTTTTTCTGGTCTTTGTTGTAAGAGGGACGACGCAGAGTGTCTGACTATTCTGCCGCCTTGGCCTGCCTGTGCAATCCACAGTTTTAATGCTGTATTGGCACTGCCCTAATTCTTTTTCCAGATGTTCCAGTAAGAGGGGTGAGAGTGAGGATTTCTTTTTGCAGTGGACATGTTTTTCCTGGGAAGTTCTGCATAGCAAACACCATAGCAGTGTGTATTTTGCCCTCATCTCTAAAGAGATATGGTGCAAAAGGAAATGCTTCACTTGGCAAATATTCAATGACACTCGTTCTACAAGAAGAAATCATGCATCACAATGAAAAGAAATGTTAAATTTTGCTTAACATCATCCACTTGTCTTAAGATATGTTCTCAGTTTAGACTTCTGTGGAGCCTGAAGTCTTTGGGTGGTGGAAAATAAAGAGTTTAAATCTGTGCCAGGCCGTAAAATATTATTCAAAATCTCAGATAAAGTGCACTGTATAGAAGCTAAAGCAGCTTGAACTTTACCACAGCGTGTGGAATGGATAAAAAGTATGCTGAATTCTGAACAATTTTCCCATTTGCTATCGAATGATAGAGTTTTGTTTTTCCTTTTCAGTAAAATTGAACAACCTACAGTGACATTAAAATCATTCTCTTTCATAACTCCTATAGTGCAATCTTTGATTTTCTACTATCAGGTCTTCTTATAGGTAAACCTTAAAAAAAAAAAATCTGCCTTCGTGTGTTAAAATACAGATTCTAATGGAGGTAGTTTCATCAAGACTTGCCTGACATTGAATTTGGCTCTCTAGCAGGTCTCAGGAGAGTCTGCCCCAGGACATTCTCTCTAAATGTGTCTGCAATTTAGGATTGAGCTAACACATGCTCACATTCATATTTGAGGCAAGCAATAATTCAGTAATGTTTTATTGATCTTACTTCAAAAAATGAGAGCTTAATTGGTAGGGAGAGATTGGTGCTATCTGGGTGTATTTGATAATGTAGACCCTTAGGGGAGATCATTAAGCCCTAACTGGGAAAGGGGAATTGGTCTCACCTCTCTCCCCTCAAGCTGTTTTTGCCTGTCGTATCATGAGGGTGGTGGTGATGCTCTGTGTTTAAGCATAAGGCAGATCTGGATTTTATGAAATCACATTGGGGCTGAGTAACCAATGAGAGGCTGTTGCTAGGGAGACATTGTGACATATGCTAGTTGACTTTGAAAAAAGAGAAAGAGAGGAGTTGCTACTTGCGCATTTTTGCTTCTCTCTTTTTTTTTCTTGTCTATCTCGTGTTTTGATATTAGATACTCTGTGTTTCTGATTATATCACTTTTATTTTTGTTTTTGTTTACATAGACCTGTTTATTTTTCCTCCCTCTGTCCTTCATACTTCAGCCAAATTTTCCTTCTAGTTACTCTATGACCTTCTCTCACTACCAACAAAATCACCATCTCTCATTCTGTCATTGATACATTGCACTGTTCTGCTAATAATAAATCTAAAAGGATAAGAAGTGTTGTATCAGATATCAAGGGTTCAAAGTGATATTTGAAAGGCATGGTGGTCTTCACCAAGGCAGCAGTCCAGGAAAAAGTCTGGCAAAATCAGGGTCCCAGGGACTGAAATGGCTGGTATCATCACTATCCACAAAGTCAGTCACTTCTGCAGGATTCCATCTAATGGGATTCAACAGGCACTCCTAAGATACACCAAGTTGTGCAACATTCTCAAGATAACAGTGCCCATGGTTCAATAATTATTTATAGACTATAAATGAATAGGAAAACAGCATTTGCTTTTCAAGGAAAATAATGTAATATGGAGGCCTTTACTGCAGTCCAAATGGGTAAGATGAATCATAAATTTATGAGAGCTTCAATGGTTAGAGAAAATACACGTTCACATTCAATGAAACACCTCATATACTCACAAAACTCATATAACATTAAGATAATGTTTCCTTTTTTTTACTCAATTTACATAATGAATGATGATGGATAGTTAATTAAACTAAGTATCAAAGGGTGAATTATTTGTTGAATTTGGACATGTTTAAAATTCTGTCCATGATATAAAATTCTCCCTGGAGGAAAAAAAAAATCAGGGTCATTTCTCCTAATTTCTTATCTGTATCTTGAGTAGTATATTAAATGTTTGTTGTAGTAACAGATCAGAAAATCCACAAAATATGAATTCTAAGTTTTATTACTATTTGCTTTAAACTAACTGCTCTTCTAAGCCAAGATACAGGAGCAAAACAAATAAAGCTGTTTGTTGCAGATGATAAAGCCAAATTAGTTCTTTTTTTCTGCCACGCTGATGGGTATCTTTGTCTTTCCAATCAATGGTTCTGATCCATGAGCACAGTCAGTAAGAGCTAGTAACATGTCTGTACTTTCTTGAGCCAGGAGGACCTGGGATGGGCTCATTTTCAATTCCATTAAAATCACCATCGTTTATTGCAAGTCATCCCTTCTAGGACTCATTCCACCTGGGGCTCAGGGTGTGCATACCCGGCTCATGACTGCCTGAGAAGGGATGGCTGTACCACTGAGATGCAGCCCAACTTCCTTTAATTGCAGAGTGAGCGTCCACAATGTAAAAGCATCAGGTCTGCAATAAAGCAGTTTTGTGCTCTCTATCAGCTATTCTAAGATATGATTTGACATTTTACTTATCAGACCATTGGCTCTGCATTTGGCTCTGAGCTACCCTGGAAGTGCGTGGGATGTTTATGAAATGCCCCAATATGTCTGTAATTCATATTTGCCAACTCTATTTGAAAATCAAGGCAAGGATAGAGAAAAGTAAAGGCAACTATTATGCTGTCAAGTGTGTAATATTTCTTTCCCGTAGTCAATTTTTTTCCTGGAGATGATCGTTTTGATATCACATAATGAGACATATTTTCAGGAAAACAAAAAACATTTTTGCTATGGCTTATTTCCTAGGGTATGTGCAACCAATTCTTGTCATTGCCACCCCTTTGCCAAGTGTGATATTTCTGAAAACTCTGCCCCTGACTTTCATTTACATGAGGCTGTCCAGTATCTCTGGCTGTGCAAGACATTTTGCCATCCTTTCTTAAAGTGTCCACATCTGGCTCCACATTATGGATTGTAACCATTCCTCTCACTTCTATTTATTCCCTGACTTACATTATTCCCTGGCTGGTTTTCTGTACATGCAATCAATTTTCCTGAATTATGCTGTTCCCAACCTGGAAAATTGTTTTCCAGTTTTTGCCCTTATCCAAATTCTTTCCTTTCTCCAATATCCAGATTAATTTTGTTTTATTTTAGGAGCCTTGCCTTAGGCTCTTGTTTACATGGACCCCTCTCACAATTTATGTATGTTATTTTGTCACACCATCTAGATTGCAAATCACTTGACAGCAGTGATCATCTTATCCTTTTCTTGTATTCCCCATTATCCTGCACAGACCTGAGCACAATGCATATGCTCACACTCACGTATTGGTTAATGAACAGATGTGTTTATAAGCCCCTACATAATGCATAGTGCTAAAGAGCCATGATGGCGCAAATGGTTCAACACTCGGCTGCTAACCAAAAGGTTTGTGTTTCAGACCCACGCAGTGACTCCGCAGGAGAAAGACCTGGTGATCTGCTTCCTTAAAGATTACAACCAAGAAGACCCTTTCGGGCAGTTCTACCCTGTCACATGGGGTCTCTATGAGTCAAATTCAACTGTACAGCACCTAACAACTACATAATCTTAGGGTTGGCTGGGTGGTACAAACAGTTTGTGATCAACTACTTAGATAAATGTTGGCAGTTCAAATTTACCCAGTGGTAGCCTGGAAGAAAGGCCTAGTAATCTGCTTCTGTAAAGATTACAGAGAAGAAAACCCTAGAGGCAGTTCTACTATGTAACACATGGTGTCGCCATGAGTTGGAATTGACATGATGGCAATGAGCTTTCTTGGTTTTACGTAATGTTACTCTTAGTGGACACTGTAATGATAAGAGAAATAGGCACCTCTGCCCTGCCTGTCCCATGGGCATTTATGCTCCAAGATCACGGTAATAATAACAATACAGTGAAACCTGTGAGATCCTGAACGTGAGGGGACTGCTTTGTTTTTCTGGGCCTCACAAGTTTTCCATCTTTGACAGGGTGCAAAGTTACCACTTTTCTATTGTTCTCTAGTTAAGGGAAAATACTTGAATTTTCTTTCTCTAACAGATTTCCACCTTATACAGGTTCTGGCTTTTGCAGATTTTACTGTAAAACTATTATTAATGTTGTCATTACTATTTCATTTATTCCGTGCCTATTATATGAGCTCAGCTCTCTATATCTTTCTGAGTCTTGAAAGAGAGGTATCGTCATCTCCGTTTTAGAGATGAAGACACTGAGGCTCAGAGAAGTTAAATACCTTCCCCAAGGTCACAGAGACAGTAAATGACAGAGCCAAGCTAGAACTCAAGTCATCTTTATATTAAATGAAGGACAGTAATGTGTTCTTTTTTTGCTTGTTTGGTCTTGCTGTGTTTTTGAGAGTGAGGGTAAGAAGCCCCACTTATGAATCTTTATGTTCAAGCATTCCCCTTCCCCCTCTCGTGAGTACCTACAACCCTCAGGAGGACCCCAGGCTGGCCAAGGGCCTCCTCTGCAGTGTTCATTAAGGGTCTCTCCAGTCTTAGGGAAAATTATGCCTCGTCTACTCTTTTCTCTGCCTCTAACCCCATTCTAACTTGTGCTTCCTCTTGCTTTCAGTACCGTCCTAGGTGACAGGCTTGCTAACATCCGATAGACTGATTTTCATAGTGTGTTGTCATTGTTGGTTGCCTTAGAGTCAATTCCGACTCATGGTGATCCCCTGTGTGCAGAGGAGAACCCAGTGGAGCATCACAGGGTTTTCAAGGTTGTGGCCTATCCAAGGTGCCTCTGGGTGGGTTCAAACTGCCAACCTTTTGGCTGGTAGTCGAGTGCTTAACTGTTTGCACTCCCCAAGGACTCCTTTTTTACACTGAACTAATAGATAATTGGAGCCCAGGTGGCACAGTGGTTAAGCGCTTGGCTTCTAACCAAACTGTTGGCAGTTTGAAACCATGACCTGTAGGAGAAAGATGTGGCAGCCTGGTTCCATAAAGATTATAACCTTGAAAACCCTACGGGGCGGTTCTACCCTGTCCTATAGGATTGCTATGAGCTGGAATCGACTCGATAGCAATGGGTTAACAGATAATTATGACTTAATACTTATCATTTGTTCCAGAATAATATGCTGAAAGGGAATTTTAAGAATGATACTGCATTTATAATAATAGGAATATCAAGAGTTAAAGAAAGTTATGGAACCCTAAGGCCTTTCAACACTGCCCCTCAAATCACGTTATACTAGTAACTGCCTTTGCACAAAGTTGAAGGACGTTTCACTCTAACTTTCATTTCTTTTTTCCTAACCCTTTCCTTGGAGCAAAATGAGATTGGCAGAAACAGTGGTAAACACTCCTTCCTATATTTATTATTTTACACTTTTTAGAAAACTGAAATTTCAAAGATTCTCATTCGTACTACTTTATATAGGACACACATGAAATTGATCTCAAGGTTGTAAGCTCCATGAGAACGGGCAATTCATCTCATGCTCTGTAGAATCAAGGCTTAGAGTAGTGCTTGACAGAGGAAGTTCCCAGAAAATATTTATTGAATGAAAGAATGGATGGATGGAATTAACATGTATCAAAGCAATTATTTCTAAGCATAATCACGAAAACTAACATTTATCGAGCTAACCATATGTCAGATACTCTTATAAGCACTTTGTACACTTTAACAATTAGAACAACTCTTCGTATTCCCATTATACAGATGAGGAAACTGAGGCACTAAGATGTTTAATAGTTCACCTAGTCAAACAACTAAAAAAAAAAACTACTAGTCAGTTTTAAATAGGGAATTTGAAATAATACCAACTAGCTTGAGAAACCACTAAACTTACTGTTAAGAAAAGTTGTTCAGAAATCGAATCCTCCAGAAATCTTACTCTGGTCACTATCCCCAGAGCAGGCATGGTAAAGTGTTCCCTTTGGGATCACATTATATCATGTTCTTTGTATGTAACACACTCTATTATAATAATTCATTTGTTTGTTTTTCTCATCCTTGATAGGAATGAGTGGGCTTAAAAAGAAAGTTGTATAAAAAAATTGGAGTAAAGTATATAATTAAAAATCAATCTGGGCTATGATCAGAATAAATGGGCATTTTAGATCTGAAACATTATTTTGATCATCATACAAAACTCAATTCTGATTGGAATAACAAACAAAAATAAACACAGACAGTCTCCAGAGTCCAGTGATTCACATGGTATGTTAATTTCTCCGATTTGAATTTGCTGAGCAATAGCATTTAATTTTCTTTGTACCTCCAATTTCAGCTTGTGCAGTGTTATCTAGGTCAAATCAAATACCGTTTGCCACGGATATAATTTAATTAGCTCTGTATTCTGTACTAGGTGCTCATTCTCCCTCATATTTATTTGATAAGTATGGCCATCTTTGTCTTTGGGAAATAATGTTCTCTGAGTTCCCATTATGAAAATGTTGAGAGTGACTCTGCTGTGGCTTGTTGGGTCAGGTCTGGGATGGAAAGGTCCCAGCTGGCTGCCAGATCTTGCAGCATGCATGTCTGTTGCTAGGAGACTATATCGATCTTTACTAGCCTCTTTGAAGATGGCCTCCTCTACTTCCCAGTGATTGATTGCCATCATTTATAGCAGTAGGGTAGTTGGAAGCTGTACCTTGTCTTCAATATTTACAAAGCTAAAAAAATTAATCATTTAAGCTTAAAACACTTTGTGGAATTTTTTTTTCTTTTTTACACCTACAAGAACCTGCCATTAGGAATGCCTGTCCATTTAGTGTATCCAATTTTGAATATGAATAAATGGATATATATTTCCCTGCCTGTATATAGGTGCAATATGATTACAAAAACCAATTTGTTTATATGAACCAGAGTCGATTTGTTTCATACCGATCAAAACTGATTTGTTTCATAGTCTACCTTGGCCACCTTGGTCTTGGGCACAAAGCTCCAACTAAAATGGCCTTTCTCAAGACAATTCTGTTTTAAACATTAGAATATTCCACCGATAGAAAATAACAGAAGACTTAATCACACCACAGTGCTTTGATGTCTGTCCCCTAAAGGTTAAGTTGAACAGTGCAGTCAGTAACTCAAAGGCTCATCCAATGAGGACACTGTGATTCATGTCTAATGTCACTACATTGGAATGCTGCTCCCGTCAGTCAGTGCGGCAGCCTATAAAGCAGTGTGAGTATAGCTCCCAAAGATTGAAGGCCTGATATAAATATAATTCTGTTCTTGTTTTTTAGGGTATATTAAAAGAACTCAATGGGCAGCCTTGGAAAGGACAGTTTTTATTAGACCTGAGGCAGAACCTATTAAAACGGATATCTCAGCAGTATTTTGCCTAGCCTGCCTTGTCTGGGAGAGAGCCTTTAAGAACCCAGTGTCCTATAAACCTTGACTTCCCTATTCCGGTGTCTGGGAGAAATGGAGATGTGATGGGAGTTTCCATAAAAATAAAGGTAATAGATACAGAGAAACCAAACCAGACCAGTTGCCACTGAGTTGACTTTGACTCAAGGTGACCCCATGTATTGCAGAGCAGAACTGTGCTCCATAAGATTTTCAAGGTTATGACCTTTCAGAAGCAGATCACCAGGTCTTTCTTCTGAGGTGCCTCTGGGTGGGGTCAAGCCATGAACCTTCAGTTAGCATCTGCTCTACCCAGGGACACTTAATATAAGAGATGAAAAGTAAATAACCCAAACCCACTGCCATTGAGTTGATTCCAACCCATAGTGACCCCATAGGGTTTCCAAGGCTGTAAATCTTTGCCAAAGCAGACTGCCATATCTTTCTCCTGTGAATCCACTAGTAGTTTTGAACCGCCAACTTTCAATTAGCTGTCAATCATTTTAACCACTGTGCCACCAGGGCTCCTTAATAGAATAGATACTGGGTGTTTATTTTGTTTCAAGTAGTGATCTCAGCTCTCTTTGCCTTTCCCCATCCCTCTGTCTCTGTCTCTGTCTCACTGTCTCTCTGTCTCTCTCTACATATATATAAATAAAGTATATAATAAATATACGTTACATTATTTATCTATCATAACAATACTAGGTAGGTTCTATTACTTTAAGACAGACAAGGAAACTGAGGCACAGATGTTTCAAATGATTTCTTCAAGGTCTATGCAACTAGGAAGGGTTGGAGCTAGGATTCAAGCTCAGTCGGTTTGGAGCCAGAGCCAGAACTCCTGACCGTCACTGTCATGCTGTGCCCTGCTGGGATGGTGACTCATCCCTGTCTGGGCCGAATCAAGAGCACACAATCACTTCTCCAAAGCTCCATTGTAATCATCGCAGAACTCTTGAGGCTGTCATCACCCCACTCACCTCACTGTCAGCCCCTTGATGCTTCGCTGATGGCAGGCTCCACCAAGTATTTTGCTAAACTCGAAACTCAGATTTGAGAACTGAGTTATAACAGTGATATTTATGCCCAACAGACCTCCCCAGGAAAGGCAGGAACAGATTTCCAAATCATTACTTGATGGCAGGTTTGTCATCTCCTAATTCTCCCCATCCTGTGTGAACATGACTATGCTGTCATGCATTTTCACATTCCCATTATTAGTTAGTTAGTTGCTGACCAGTCAGCTATGACTCTTAGTGCCCTTACCTATAACAGAATGAAACTTTGTTGGGTCCTCACCCTCACCATGATCTTCGATACGTTGGAATCCATTGTTACTCTTAACCACTGCACCACCAGGGCTCCTTTATAGTTTTCCAGAGTGTCTGGTATATAGTAGGGCTCCGAGTAAGTGTTTATTTACATGTTGAATAAATTATCCCCATACCTTATTATATAATAAGCAATCACATTAAGGAATCAACTCAGACCACCAGGAAGTCTGAGACTCCACAGTAAAACTGCCCCTGATACTCCAAATAAAACTGCTCTTTGAATAGACTGGACTGTAAGACATAAAATGATACTAGTGAAGAGTGTGCTTCTTAGTTCAAGTAAATCCATGAGGCTAGATGGGCAGCTCCTGTCCAGAGGCGAAACAAGAAGGCAGAAGGGGATAGGAGCTGGTTGAATGGACTCGGGAAATCCAGGGTGGAAACGAGGAATGTGCAGTTACATTACAGGGATGGTAGCTAGGGTCACGTAAAACTGTGTGAATAGATCTTCGTATGAGAAACTAACTCATTCAAAGTGGTTTGGATATTGTAGGGATTAATTGATCTATGACAGGAAAAATGGGAAATATGTAGGAACAGAATAAGCACTACAACATCTGCTCTCTAGCATCAAACATTGGGTTTTGGTGACTGCTTGAAATTAACACTGAAGGGCTTGTCAAAAAGGCAAGTTGTTAGAGACTCATTGCATTTATAGAATTTATGGATTGGCCCAACCAAACTGCATTATCTCTTCAAGGAACTATATATTTTTGTAGGAGACAAAAAACTGTGTAGAAAGAACTCTTAATAGAGAGTCAGGAGATCTATGGTCCACTATTAACTATTACACTTGATAGCTATATGATCTTGAATATGTCATTTCAAGCTCTTGTTCTTTAGATTCCTCAACAATAAAATGAAAAAAAAAAAAAAAGGGAGGAGGGGACAAGAGATACATAACTCCATTCCAGCTCAAATAATTTCTGTGGTTTAGGTATGTGCTCAATAAATGTTTATGTGGAGGGAGCCAAATGAAGACTTGAGTCTTTTTTTTTTAATAAAATTTTTGGTTTAGAGTGGTTTCAGATTTACAGAAATATTGCAAAGATAATACAGGAGTTCTCATATACCCCACACCTACTTTCTCCTATAATTAATATCTTACATTAGTATGGTGAATTTGTCACAATTAATGATCCAATAAACCCACTGCTGTTGAGTTGATCCTGGTTCATAGTGACTCTATAAGACAGGATAGGACTGCCCCACAGGGTTTTCAAGACTGTAAATCTTTACAGAAGCAGGTTGCCACATCTTTCTCCTGTGGAGCAGCTGGCGGGTTCGAACCACTGACCTTTTGGTTAGCAGCTGAGTGTTTAACCACTGTGCCACCAGGACTCCTAATAAGCCAGTATTGATACATTATCATTAACTAAAGTCCATGCTTTACTCAGATTTTCTTAGTTTTCACCCAATGTCCTTTTTCTGTTCCAATATCCTATCCAGAATAGCACATTTCACTTAATCATCATGTTTCCTTAGACTTCATGGATGTGACAATTTCAAAGACTTTACTTGTTTTGATAAGTATTATACCTGGAAGGTACCTGGGAAATACTTCTGGGATACTAGTAATCTATCAGTAATAAGTAAATAGTAATTTAAAGCTATTTATTTATCTGGGTGGTGTTTATATGGGCCTGTTTGTTACAATTCATCAAGCTGTTTTCTATGTATTCTAATCCAATTATAATGTTTATTACAAAACTAATTTCAGACTGAACCAAAACAGAGAACCTTTTCTTAGCCAGGACTCGTGGCTTTTACCTATATTTTAGAGAGCAAGAAGAGAAACTGAAAGTTTATAAAAGACGTAAGAAGCTCTAACCTTATGCTATATGTGCAATAGAAATTAGATTTGTTTTAAACAGTCCATTGCATAATTTAAGTTGTGTTGGTGTCAAAAATCTGTCCATTTTCCTGGTTTATTGTTCATTTCCATTAACCTTTTGCAGCCCATATTACCAGAAGGCTCAGATTTTCTCTTTGTAGCCAGACTTGAGCTCTCTTGCCTGTTGCTCACTGATCTCATTCTCTTTCAGTAAATAGATTGTCTTCTGGGCCAAAGCAGTTCAGGTGGAAATGCTCAATTGTCTTATCCCTCAGCGTATTTGTTTTCTAATTTCCATTTGTCCACCGGATTTGTCTTTAAATGTCTTGCACTGAACTAATGACATTCAACCTGAGGGATGAAGTGTCTCAGTTTTCTCAGAGGAAACAGCCTTGTCTTCCTATCAAACATGAAGCAGCAGAGAGAAACGTGGCTATTGGAAAGCCTTTGTAACTGGTTCAGGGGAGTTGCTCTCACCAAAAAAAAAAAAAAATTTAGAGCCATTAAACTTGACAGCTTCCAGCTTTCAAATCCCTATGGCGTTAAAAGTCCATGTGCATTTCATGTCAACTGGCTAAGTTATAATGGTTGTGCTTGGCTATTTCCTTCCCACAGAGGTCCTGTGAAGCCCTCTCTCAGGGATAATTGTACATTTTTCCCCATCTATTCTTTCACTGAGCTGCTGGGCACATTTCTGTACCATTTAATGCTATTTGGAAAAATTGCAGTGGTATTCAGCTTTTTGCTCTTGGAGCTTATAATGTAGTAGATTACTATTATTCTATGCGAAAATATGAGGATACACAACCAAAAATGCACAACCACAGAGCGCCACCGATTTATTATGAGGCTTTCAATTGGATGTTTTTTTAGGAAAAGCTAGGCAAAGTGTCATCGTAACAGCTTGAAGTGAAAGATTCAATCTCACAGATACACAATCCCTTAAGGAGATAAAATATCATATAAATTATATCTAGGAAGAACAACAGAATTCTCAAAGTAAGCGACCTTAAAGATCCAGCTCAAATCTAGCATTTTACAGCTGAATCAACTGAAGACTGTATTGATAAATGGCTGTCTAAGGCCTTTGAGCTCAGAATCTACTTGATGGCAACAGGTTTAGTTTTTTTTGGTTGAGGCCTTCCAGGTAGCAAGGAAAGGCAAGGCGAAAACTAAAACCCAAAGTGCTCTCTACCACACAGCATGTGTATTTATAAACAAGTACTCAAACAGTAATAAAGCCAGTTCTGAAATAAAGTTAACTCTTATTATCAACACCACTTGACAACAGTTGAATCAATTTTGACACAGTATAATTTTACTCACTTATTAGGCAACTTCGGTTTTCTTCAATAAGTCATATTAAGTAGCTTGTCTTCAAACACATGTGGACCCTTTTCGGGACTGTTGTTGTTAGTTGCCCTCTAGTCGCTCCAACTCAAGGCAACACTACTTACAACAGAACAAAACTGCAGAATCCTGAGCCATTCTCATAAATGTCAGTATGTTTGAGCCCATTATTGCAGCTATTGTGTCAACCCACCTCGTTTTCAGTACCACATACCTGAAAACAAGTATTTTCTATAAACTTCTTGTTAGACACTTCATTCAAAGAGGTTTAGAAATAAGAGAGACTAAATTACTCCAAATGGGAATAAATTAGATGGTTATTTGCCAAGCTGGAAAAGCTATAATACGGCAATGAAAAAAAAAAAAAAAAGAAGAGACAAAGTGTGAAAGAAGGAAAAGAAGATAAAATGTAAAAGAAAAAAAAAGAATGTCATTGAAAAGTAGTGAAATGAGATAAAGCAGAGAAAAAAGAAAGAAAAGAAAATCCAAATTGTCCCACTGTTAAAAGGTAATAGCAGCTAGCCTATGAAATAGAGGACCACACTAAAAATGGCAACGTCTTATTGTAGATCTCTCTTTGGGGCCAACTTGGAAGAAGGTTTTATTAGATATTATCTTTAGGATTACAAACAGACTTTACTACCTCTGTAAATGAATATAAAATTTATGTGAAGAATTAGCCACCTCAAGGAAACTTTTCTTCTCTCACTCAGCAGTCACACAACATAACAATAAAAACTGGTTTTATTTCCAATGGAACTTTGTTTAAAATTTTGACTATGGGCTTCTCTGTTGAACATTTCAACAAAACTGTCTTCATATTAATGTTGAAATAATAATAATTATGGGGAAAGTAAAACTGACAGGCGCATGAATAGTAAACATATTTATTATCAAGCCTGATAAGTTGGCAGCGAATCACACATGAATTTAGATGATTAGGCACAGGAATGATTATGAATACTTTCAACATATAAAAAGCAATTCCAACTAAGATGTTGTCTTAGTTATCTAGTGCTGCTATAGCAGAAATACCACAAGTGATGGCTTTAACAAAGAGAAATTTATTCCCTCACAGTCCGATAGGCTACGAGTCCAAATTCAGGACACCATCTCCAGGGGAAGGCTTTCTTTCTGTCATAGCCCTGGATGAGAGCCCTTGTCATCAATCTTTCCCTGGTCTAGGAGCTTCTCAGAACAGGACCCCAAGTTCAAAGGACGCTTTGTTCTCCTGGCACTACTTTTTTGGTGGTATGAGGCCCATTTCTCTCCGCTCAATTCTCTCTTTTATATCTCAAAAGAGATTGACTTAAGACACAGCCTAATTTTGTAGATTGAGTCCTGTTTCATTAACATAACTGCTGCTAATCCCACCTCATTAACATCATAGAGATGAGATTTACAACACAAAGGAAAATCACATCAGATGAAAAAGTAGTGGACAATCACACAATACTGGGAATCATGGCCTAGCCAAATTGACACATTTTTGGGGATCACAATTCAATCCATAATAGATGTGTTAACATTAAGGGTGCATTATAAACTAATATGAAGTGGCATGGAAAAAGTGAAAAGGGAAAGCATTGCTCAACCATAAGTTCAAAGATCAGGACTTTGGTCATAAATTTAAAATGTTACAGATTGCCTTACTTGTAAAAATTAACCACTTGAAAAATATTTGTTTAATCAATTCTTTTAGTATACATTTCATGCATCATTTTTTTAATTTAAAAATTTATTAAGCATGTAAGTCAATTATTTGGGCATTATGTCTATAAGAAAACCCTGGTGGCATAGTGGTTAAGTGCTACGGCTGCTAACCAAGAGGCTGGCAGTTCGAATCTGCCAGGAGCTCCTTGGAAACTATCGGGCAGTTCTACTCTGTCCTATAGGGTTGCTATGAGTCAGAATCAACTCCACGGCAGTGGGTTTGGTTTTTGGCTAGGTTATGTCTATAAAACCATTGACTCCTTTGATTTTTGTTTTTTAACATTTTTTATTATGGTACAATACACATAACAAAAAATTCACCAGTTCAGTAATTTAAGGGTCCAACTCAACGGGGTTTAGCAAATTCAAAATGTTGTGCAACCATTACCACTACCTAGTTCAAGAATATTTTCATCACTCCGAAAGATAACCCCATAACCCTTAAGTGGTCACTTCCAACTCCCCTCTCCTCCCAGCCCCTGGCAATCATTATTGGCTTTCTGTCTCTATAGATTTTCCTATCCTGAATATTTTATATAAATGGGACCACACAATATGTATCTGGCTTCTTTCGCTTAGCATAATTTCAAGGTCCACCCATGTTGTAGCATGTATCAGTACTTTATTTTTATCATGGATAAAAATAATATTCTATTGTTTGGATATACCACAATTTGTTTATTCATTCACCATTTGATGGACATTTGAGTTGTTTCAACTTTTCAACTATTATGAATAGTGCTGCTATGAACATTCATGTGTGTGGTTTTTATTTGAACACATGTTTTTAGTTCTTTTTGGTGTATGCTTAGTAGTAAAATTGCTGGGTCACATGGTACTTCTATGTTTAAAATTTTAAGAAACTACCAAACTGTTTTTCTTAGTGAGCCATTCTACATTCCTACCAGCAATATAAGGAGCACTGGTGCTGCAACATATAAGGAAACCCTGGTGGTGTAGTGGTTAAGAGCTACAGCTGATAACCAAACGCCTGGCTGTTCAAATCCACCAGGTGCTCCCTGGAAACCATATAAAGCAGTTCTACTGTGTCCTGTAGGCTCAGTAGGAGTAGGAATCGACTCAATGGCAATGGGTTTGGGTTTTTTGGTTTGTTTTTGGTACTGCTTGTTGTTAATGCACTCGGCTGCTAACTGAAAGGTTGGTGTTTGAATCCACCAGCCGCTCCAAGGGAGAAAGATGTGGCAATCTACTTCCCTTAACCCAGACCCAGTGCCGTTGAGTCAATTCCGACTTCCCTAAAGATTCCCTAATGCCTTGAAAACCCTATGGGGCAGTTCTACCCTGTCCTATAGGGTCACTTAGTAGGAATCAAGTCGACAGCAATGGGTTTGGGAATTTTTTGGTTACCAGCAATATACAAGGGTTCCAGTTTTTATACATCCTCATTAATGCTTGCTATTTTCTACTCTTTTAATTATAATAATCCTAGTAGGTCTGAAGTTGTACCTCACTGTGATTTTGATTTGCATTTCACTAATGACTAATGGTCGCTATGAGTCAGAATCCACTTGACAGCAATGTTTTTTTCTTTAAATGACTAATGACATTGAGCACCTATTCAGGTGCTCTTTTGCCATTTGTGTATCTTTGGAGAAATATCCATTCAAGTCCTTAGCCCATTTTTTTAAATTGGGCTGTCTTTTTGTTGAGTTGTTTAGAGTTCTTTATATTTCCTGGATACATGTACCTCATCAGATATATGATTTGCAAATATTTTATTTTTCTTTCTTGCTCAAGTTTTTGTTCTCATATCTAAGAATCCATTGCCAAAATCAACTTCTGAAAAATGTAACCCTGTGTTTTCTTCTATGAATTTCAACCTGGAGGACTTCCTTTAGCATTTCTTGTAGGGTAGGTCTACTAGCAACAAACTCTCTCAGCTTTTGTTTATCTGGGGAAGTCTTAATTTCTCCTTCATTTCTGAGAGGTAGTTTTGCCAATACAGACTTTTTAGTTGACAGGGTTTTTTTTCCCCCAGCATTTTAAATATGTCATCTTACTGCCTTATATTACCCATATTTTCTGATGAGAAATTTACTGTTAATCTTATTGAGGATTCTTTGTACATGGTAGTTGCTTCTCTCATTCTGTTTTTCATGATTCCATCTTTTTATTTGACTTTCAACAGTTTAATAGGCATTACCCTTCACTGCCTAAAAGGAATGTATCACCCATATTCTTAATCTGATTTCTTCTATGGCCAGCATTGGCTAGTTTTCCATTAAAACTGTTTGCCTCATCTTCTGAGCATGCTACTTTTTCCCAGCCTCCCTTATACTTACCTGTGACTATATGCCCAGGTTTTGGCTAACAAATTGTGGGGGACATGATACATGCTACCTGTAAAACTGAAAATCCCATGTAATCTTCCTCTCTCTCTCTACCTCTTTCTGCTAGTCAAGGACATTGGGGCCTTAGAAGATGTTGAAAACACAAGTTGAAAGTAGCTTCTGTCCTTGAATCAGTTTATATACGGCTGCCTGCTGAACAGCCACGTTAAAGAATTACTCCAGCAATCAATAAACTTCCACAGTATTAAACTTCTTGGAATTGTTTAAGGCTTATCTGTTGCCATGGCTAGCATTTCCTATATCGAATATTCATCTTGATCCTGAAAGCTTATAAATCCAAAAATTGCCCTTTTCTTGGCATGATGAGAATTGTAATTACGTAACCAGCGTAGCTATAGAAACAACCTGAGGTTTAAATTCCAGTTTTGTCATTTCGTTAATTTGTTCATTTAACAGAGGATTTTTACACATGAATTCCTTTTGATGCTGATGAAAGAGCAGGAAAGCAAATGCCCAGAGTCACTGTTCTCATCGACTATACTTTCTAGAGGGGAGAGACAGATAAAAAGCAAGCAAACCTTAATACATAATATAGTAATGCTAGGGGTTAAACAGAAATGTAGAGCTTAATGAGGGAATACATAGTGATCTGGGGAGATATTTTTAGATAAATAAGATAAATACAAAACTATAAAATAATGCATTAAACATTTCAGAGAAATAAAAACAGCTTAATATTATTAGAACTAGAAAAATATATTTGTAATTTTAAATTAAAGATGATTCTATTTAAAGTTTATTAATGATTATAAGCCAAAAAAAGGTGAAAAGAGAATAATAGTATTTATCTGGCACTTCCCCCCACCCCCCGCAGGGTGAATTTAATGAGATAAATGTCACTTAATAGATATAGTAGGTATACTTAATAGGTATACAAAAAATGATAACTGATTATGTACATGATTTTCCAAAGTATAGTATTTATAAATTTTAATGTGTGAGTACTAGCTAATAAGGCAAGAAATGATATAAGATAAAAAAAAAAAAAAAACAGTGGAATAATTCCTAAATGGCTGATACGGACAGAAGAACTATCAGAATTTAGAGGTGGAAGAGCTCACTTGAAGACATAGAAGAGGATGACATAGGCCTGGTTTTAAACGTTGGAAAGGATTTGCCTAGGAAGAGAAAAGGAGAGAGGAGCAATAGGTGTTAATGAAAATGCAGTGAGAAGAAAAGGGGTATGAAGACGGAGAGTGAGGAAAACAGACAAAAGTCACTGGAGTAGCTAGAGTTGGTGTCACCCAGTGTGGTAACTCATGATGTCACCTGCTCATGGACCTCCTCCTGTACCAGACCATTCTTCGTAAATTTTTTGTACAATGTTACTCATAAATCGTAGTTCCCATAGATTACCCCTTCTTTCCCTTTAATTACTCCTTCATTCTCAAAAAAGTTATTGATATAGGTTCACGAATATTAATTACCACAATATTGTAGCTAAAGTACTAGAAAATGTGACAAAACCAGCCACTATAAAAACACTGGCAGCAAGGAGAACAACAGCACGTGCTTGTAGGGGGTGCAGGTGAAACCATGTGATTCGAAGAATCGTTGTAATTGAATAATAATCACATCTCTGATCAGAGCTAATTAAAACCAAAATCAAACCCATTGCCGTGGAGTCGATTCCGACTCATAGCGGCCCTATAGGACAGAGCAGAACTGCCCCATAGAGTTTCCAAGGAGCGCCTGGCCGATTTGCGGACCTTTAGGCTATCAGCGGTAGCACTTAACCACTAGCCACCAGAGTTTCCAATCCTTTGCTGTCTAGTCACTTTTGACTTATAGCAACCCTGGAGAGGCTTGGTGGATCTGAACTGCTAACCTTTTAGCTAGCAGCCAAGCTCTCAACCACTATGCCACCAGGGCATTACCAAAAAAATAAAAACCAAACCCAGTGCGGTCGAGTGGATTCCGACTCATAGCGACCCTATAGAACAGAGTAGAACTTCCCCATAGAATTTCCAAGCAGCGCCTGGGGGATTCGAACTGCTGACCCTTATGGTTAGCAGCCATAGCGCTTAACCACTATGCCACCAGGGTTTCCCCAAAGCCACCACTACCAGGGCATTAGAAGGTTCAAAAAGTAAATTAGCATATAGTTTTAGCCTTGTAGGTATATTGATAGGTGTAAACTGGGCTTGAGAAAAATGTTTTTTGTTGCTGTAACTAACTACGGGGATGCTTCTGTAAGAAATAATAAATTTCTGCTGAAACACTGCACAAAAATTTATAGTCGTTTCGGTGTCACACCCTGTGACAATGCCATCAGGTGCAATTCACACCCCCTGCACCCCTTTAGTGACACCACTGGCAAAATTAAAGGATATAGTCAGGAAGCAAGGGAAGATCATGTTTGAAAAGTCGGTTTGAGCCATAAAACATAGGGCGTTGAATGCCCACTTAAGGCATCTTGTAAACACAATTAACAGTGTAAAGCTCACACAGAAATAGATTGGTTATTAAAAAAAAAAAACTCCTTTCATCCATCTAACTGTTTTGTCAGCATCATGCCAATCATTATCCCTTCCCCACCCAGAGGTATACTTTATAAAATTAAGCAACATAGCTTTCATTCTTGGGGATCCTTACAAAGCACCTGCCACAGTGCTCTGCCCACAGTCTTGGGCATGTTGTTTGTTGCAGATTTCCCTGATTCTCTCATATGCATGCTGGTTAGAACAAGATGAAATTATTTCTTTACAGTTTAATGTGGACTAACATTTCTCCCATTAACCCGAAATGAGATGACATGAGAGGTGCATGATTTCAGATTGCTGAAATGATCTCTGGTAAAGAAATATGTGTATTTGACTCTCTTCACTTTAAACTCACACCTTCTCTCCTAATTTAAGTGAGCAGGAATCTAAAAAGGCCTTTATTTTCCATTAGCATTAAAAATGAAACCACTCTTAAGGAACAGATGTTTCAATGGTGCTGAAACAGCCTATTCATTCTATCAGTTGATCAGTTAGTATATATTAATTGACCACCTAGTCTAAGTCAGTGATTAAGAAAAAGTCGCTCTTATTTTAAGATCCATGATCCAGTGATCTAAATAAAACTCTTTTCTGTTTTGCTGACATTTCTCGTTTTGCCTTATTGTCATTGCAGCTCTAGGTACAATTACATCTTTCATCTACAGATGTGGTGCTGAATTCAGGGCCCAAATCTCTAGTCTTCTTACCTTGGTTGCCAATAGATCCTATTGCTGAACATTCTGCTTAAGATGGTAGGTTGTCCTTTGATCTTATTTCAGGGCTTCTGGAAAAAAAAAAAAAACCTGGGGTTCTTTTTTAAAAATGAAGCTTCCTGGGCACAACCTAAGACCTACTGAATTAAAACGTATCCTGGAAGAACCTTACCATCTGCCTTTAATAATTTTCCCGTGTGAGTTTTGTGCCCACACACACATATTTCATACTCACCCCTCTCTGCCACCATGTTGCCTTTCTTAGTTATTCATAGTAAACATAGCACATAGCAGGATTGGGGCAATAATCAATGTAGTCCCCTTACCTGAAGAGTTTCACAAAGCTTTCTGCCTCAACTAAATTAAAAAAAAATTATAATAACAATGGACACAAAGAAGCAAAGCTTGAAATCATCCTTTCCTAGTGCTCTCCACATTCGTTGACAAATAGAAGTTTATTCAGCAGCAGTTTGTGTGAACTAGAGGACCAGGCTAGAAAACACAGGGAGGATACCTGGGGCCTCAAAAGCAGCAAGAGGGCAATTTCAAACCTTGTTGGCATTCTACCAAAGCTCTGGGCATTAATTACTGGGCAAAGCTCAGCATTCTCTTCTTGCTGAACAGAGGAGAACTGACCTCCAAGCTCCTTACGCTGAGTCATTTTGTAAAGGCATATCCAGCCGAGATGAGTTGCCTATTTCAGCAGATATTTCTACTCTTGAGTCAAAGCTCTGTCCTCCAATCAGCATAGCACCAATCAGAGCTGGTAGTACTGACCACACTGACCACCTTATACCACCACTGGATCTTAAGCCTAACCCATAAACTGTTAGTTATTTCCACCTGTCTTGCTAACTAGATGAACAGCTCTATGAGGGAAGAGACAATCTCTTATTTATTTTTTTTATCCCCTGTTTTCGTCAGGAACAATGACTAGTTTTGTTCTTTTTTCTTTTCTTTTTTTTTCCCTAGTGACAATACATTAGTCAAACAACTCATTTGAAGTGCAACCAGGAGGATAATTAATAAATCTGTTAATTATTCTTTCAGGTTATGGACTCTGCCAGCCTTTGGCTTTTAACCCGAACATGAATACTCTTTAGGGTGGCAAAATATAAATCTATAATATTGTTATCACGACACATATTTTGCAAACTACGAGGTTCAGAAGATCTGAAATTGTTTGTTCCTCTTTCTTATACTAGAGTGTCAATTCCCTGTTTCTTTGCCAAATAATTCCACAAATCATTCAAAATGTAGCTTAAATGCCATCTTCTATGCATTGCCTTCCTCGGTTCCTGGGGTAGAATTTCATTATCTTCATTTAACAGTCACAAGAGATGACTTTGATGCAGGTGCTCCATAGGTGATATTTTGAGAAACCCCACACAAGACTATAAGCTTTTCAAGACTAAAAGCCGTGTTTCATTCGTTTCACTCATTTATATCTCCAAGATCTGTAAGGTGCATATACAACTATACACGGCAGACACTCAACAATGAATAAATGTGTGTGTGGAAACACCTATCCAAAAGCCGAACTTTAGTTTTTTCTGTAATAAAATGCATTAGCTGCTTTCTTGATATCTACTTTATTCCAGCATCAATACAGTATATTTTTTATTTTTTAAATAATATTTATTTACTTTGTAAAGCCAAATTGCTAAAGTAATAGGCACTCATGGTAGAAATTATGGAGAACAAAGGCCGAAGGAAGAAAATATAAATCACCTATAATCTTTCCTCATAAAGTTAATTGTCATTAACATATAGGCATGTGCTATGATTGAATTATACATAGCAGTACATCTTTTAATTATCAAAATTATTTCATTCTCTTTAAAGCATATATTTTTAAATAAAATTAGTCATTTTAAAGTGAACAATTGAATGGTATTTGGTGCATCCACAATGTTGTATAACCACTATTTCTGTTAGCTCAAAAATTTCCATTCCATACCCATTATGCAATTTCTTCCCATTTCCACCTCCACCTATCCCCTTGATACACACAAAAGAGCTATATGAATTCAGAGGAGGAAAAACTCACTTGAAGACATAGAAAAGGATGGCATTGAACTTGGCTTTATGTTTTGGGCAAGATTCGCCTAGGAAGACAAACCCCTAATCTGCATTATGTCTCTATGGATTTATATTTTCTGGATAATTCATATAAATGGAAACATATGATATGTGATCTTTGGTGTCTGACTTCTTTCACTTAGCATAAATGTTTTTGAGGTTCATCTGCATTGTAGCATATCTCAGTACCTCATTTTTTTTAAAGGATGAATAAAATTTCATTGCATGTATATACCACAGTTTGTTTATCTATTCATCCGCTGAAGGACATTTGGGCATTTCCACCTTTTAGCTATTGTGAATAGTGCTACTATAAACATGTGTGCACATGTATTTGTTTAAGTACTTGTTTTCAATTTATATACACAGGAATGGAATTGTGTAATCATATGGTAATTCTGTGTTTAACTTTTTAAGAAACTGCCAAACTGTTTTTCACACCAGCTGAACACTTCTACATTCCAACCAGCAATATAGGAAGGTTCCAATTTCTCCACAGTCTCACTAATACTTGTCATTTTCTGGGTTTTGTTTGTTTGTTTTTGCTTTTATTTTTTAACGATTATTGTAGCAATCCTAGTGGGTATGAACTGGTACCTAATTGAGGTTTTAATTTTCAAGTCCCTAATGACTAATGAAAGGGGCCCTGGTGGCACAGTGGTTAAGCGCTTGGTTGCTAACTGAAAGGTCAGTGGTTCAAACCCACTATCTGCTCCTTGGGAGAAAGGTATGGCAGTCTGTTTCTGTAAAGATTTATGGCCTCGGAAACCCTATGAGGCAGGTTTGCTCCATCCTATTATAGGGTTGTTATGAGTCAGAGTTGACTGGACAGTAATAGGGGTTTTTTGGTTTAATGACTAATGAAAGGAGCCTTGGTGGTACAATGCTTAAGTGCTCCTCATTAACTGAAAGGATGGTGGTTGGAACCCACCCAGCAACTTCACAGAGGAAATATCTGGTGATCTGCTCCCCTAAAGACTACAGCCTAGAAAACCTTGTGGAACAGTTCTGCTCTGTCACACGGGGTCGCTATAAGTCAAAATCAACTGGATGACACCTAACAACAGCAACAATAGTGACTAAAGACATTGATCATCTTTTCATGTACTTATTGATCACTTGAAAATCTTTTTTTTTTTTTTTTGAGAAAAGCCTACTGAAGTCTTTTGCCCGTTTGTTAATTGGATTGTCTGTCTTTATTTTTGTATTTTGCCCATGTTTTAATTGGATTCTCTGTCTATATTTTTGAGTTGCAAGAATTCTTTATATTTATCAAACATATAATTTGCAAATATTTTATCCCATTTTGTAGGTTGTCTTTCCACTTTCTTGATAATGTCTTTTGATGTATAAAAAGTTTTTAATATTGATTAAGTCCAATGTATCTATTTTTTTTCTTTTGTTGCTCATGTTTTGTGTGTGTGTGTGTGTGTGTGTGTGTCATACCCAAGAATCCATCACCAAAACCACGGTCATGACGATTTATTACAGTTTTCTTCTAAGAGTTTAATTTCTTACCTCTTATATGTATTTTGTTGATCCATTTCAAGTAAATTTTTATACAAGGTATAAGAAGAAATCTGAATGAAATGAAGGGAACCACCCTGGTGAATAAGAGAAGCCTCTTCCAGTCAGATGGAACAGCAAGTCAAAAGGTTCTAAGGTAGTATTGTATTTGGAACATTCTGTAACAATATAATAAGTGAGATGCAGAGGAGTGAGTTGGGAGAAAATAGCAAAAGATGAGATTTAAAAAGGGTTATAGGGAGCCATGTTACATTAGCTTTTGGGGGAATGGCATCTACCTCTGTATCTCTGTGTGAACTGGGAAGTTACTGGAGAGTTGGCGCATAGGAGTCACGTGATCTGATTTTTTATTTACCCAATCAGGATGCTAAGTACGGGTTAAGAGTAGGAGTAGAGAGTCCAGTGGAAAATGAGGTTAGCTTGAACTGAGTTGAGAGCATTGGAACTGGTAAGAAGTGATGAGATACAGGATATATTTTGAAGGTTGTGTTGATGTGACTTTATTGGACATAAGAGCTGAGGAAGAGAGCAGGATTTTGGATGACTACAATGTTTTATTTTGCCCAGAAAATCTAGATCAATAATAGTGTCATTTACTGAGGTGGAAAATATGGAGGGATATATGAATTTTGTGGGTGGATTTCAAGATGTCAGTTTTGGACATTTTAAATTATAGATGCCTGTTAGGAATCCAAGTGGAGAAGTTGAGTAGGTAGTGGGATATAGCAGGCTGGAGTTTAAGAGAAATGTCAGCCTAGAGATATGGGTTTGCCAGTCATCATCACATAGATGATATTTAAAGCTAACGACCTAGAAAAGATCACCTCAAGCAAATATTTGAAGAATGTATTTCTGCTAGCTTGTCAGTAATATTTGAGTCTCATCATTCTTTATATAGTAAGTATTAATGAATAGGAAGAAAAACACATCGTATATCTATATCTTTATTTCTGTATCTCTATCTTTATATCATATCTATCTATCATCTATCTATATCTCTATCTATAATCTATCATCTATCCACAGAGACTTCTATGTATAACTGCAGGAAAAATGAAAATATATCACGCATTTTCTTGATATAGACACAGTAAAATATCCCTGCTTTCTTACAAGGTAGTGCATTCTTCCTTATAACTCACACATAATTGAAAGCAGCAAACAGCTTACTGTCATAAAAGACTTTTTTATGTGATAGTTAAAAACGCTCTCACACGTGTTACTGTTGGTCATAGATGTTACACTGAAGTCAGAAGCAAATGACAAGAGCAAGAAATTTCATTAGATTTTAAATTAGAGCAAATAAAATTCCATCATATTATGGTTGCTAATAAACTAAATTCAGATAAACATACATGTGTTGCCTGTCTACTACATTTGTGCCTGGCCCTGTGCTAAGAGTAAGGACACAAAGATAAGCAAAAACTGTCATAGATTCCGGATTCCACAGTTTAGTAGGGGAGAACTTTAATCCAATAATCCCATTGATGAGTGTATAGCCACATACTGAGATAAGAGATTCTAATCGTAAGAACGTAGATCTATAAAGCATATAACAATAACTGATTTAGTCTAAGTCAGATACGGCTTCCTGAGGAAGAGATACTTGATCCTGGTAGAAAAGCAGGAGTTTACCAATTAAATGAGGCTTAGGGGTGGGTACTGTGTATCCCACAAAATGAAAAAAAAGCCCAGTGTAGATGGAGGATTGAGAAGAATGGTGAGAGATAAGGCTGCCAGCCCTCTTCATTCTGCTTATGTGACCTTAGGAAAATATGTTTAAATTTTCATGTGATTCACTTTATCACCTGAAAAATTCGTTCCTCTGTCGATTATCTCAAAGATCCCATTCACTCAGAAATTACAGAATTCTAGAATTTCAGCCTACACTTTTAAAGTTCAGGGAGCTGTCCATGGTGCCAGAAAGTAACAGTAAAAGTGAGTTTGTCTAGGCCAAGGTCCCACACCTAATCATACTTCAGAATCACTAAAAAAGCCACAACGCAGATATACTGAATTTTACTCCCCAGTCTAGGGTCTTTGAATCTGTACTTTTTATAGGTATCAGCAACTAGGCGAATCTGACATGTAATCCACAAAAGAGCTTTCCGGGACCACTATCCAGAGTAGTGGTTTTCAATCTTAGCTGTATATATAAAATACATGGAGAATTTTAAAAATTGTTCACAACCAGACCCTCTACAAATAATTACCCCTTGCCATCAAGTTGATTCTGACTCATAGCGACCCTACAGGACAGAGTAGAACTGCCCCATAGGGTTTCCAAAGAGCAGTTGGTGGGTTCAAACTGTTGACCTTTTGGTTAGCAGCCAAGCTCTTAACCACTGCACCACCTGGGAGAGAAATCCAGTGATTTTAGTTTTTTTTCTTTTCAAAGCTTCTCAGGTAATTTTGAATTAGGAGATGAGAATTGAATTATGAAATAAGAGTATTGTATATTTTTATGTGCAAAATGAATCACCAGAAGTTTACCTATAAAAAGTTTATAGTGTCAGCACACACACATTCACAAATCAAGGGACAAAACTATTTTGTCAAGGACATTTGAATCAACTGAATTCAGAACATGTGGGTGCATATATTCAGACTCAACTATTATTACAAAAATGTTATTAAAAACCTGGAAAAATTATTAAATGAATACTGATGAGTACCAATAACTTTATAACAATCTTTCCCCCATCAAAAATGTATCTAGTCAGGATAAGTTTAATCACAATATTTTGGTTGAGTAGATTTTTGGGTTTTAGATAGTATCTTATAGTTCCTGGTGAAAGCAAATCAAATCCTAGTTGTAATTTAAAGGCTTGTTTTTATAGATCAGCAAGAATACAGATATTTGGGGTTTGAGGTTATAATTAATTATATGTCTCTTTCTACACCACTGGATTAGGAACCATTTGATAAGTGAAACCAGGAATCAGGCAGATGGAAATAAGATAAATGTATCAGCTTTATTATTGTTACAAAAAAAAAAAACAAAATGGAACATGGAGAACATAGTTTGGGAGGAAAGCTACAACCCAGCTTTTGATATGTTCTTGGAAGTACAAACCATGAAAGATGATACATCCATGGGAAAGCCATTTATTCTTCCTTGGGAAGAATGAGTGAGAAATAGAAGTTGAAAATATTTCTTGCATGCTTTTTTTTATCCTAAATATTGAAGTACAAGTTTCACTCCCAGTATGAGAACATGTAGAGTGAAATATAAGTGTTCCCTATTATAAACGGATACTTTAATTTTTTTTTAATACTTAATCTAAAAACCAAAGAAAAAAAATCAAACCCGTTGGCCATCAAGTTGATCTGGACTCGTAGCAACCCTACAGGACAGATTAGAACTCTGCCCCACAGTTCTAAGGAACACCTGGTGAACTCAAATTGCCGACCTTTTGGTTAGCAGCTATAGCACTTAACCACTATGCCACCAGGGTTTCCATTTAATCTAAAGAAATTATACTTCTTTCAGTGATTATGTTCAGCACCAATTTATCATGCATAAAAATTTAAGAAGCCTCTGTAAAATGTTGAGGAAATTTAAAATTGAGCCCATCTATAAATTATTTCACATTAATTTACAAAATTGCTTTTGTATTCATTGTAAGCCTCATTGCTTTTTCAAAGTAGCTCCAATAAAATCTCACTCCTGCTCATCAGTACAGCAGCCCCAGGGCAGTATGTTCCCAGCAAGAAGCGACAATTCCTTCAATTTAAAATCAGGCTCACCTTACCTTGCCTCTGACCCTGATTTTAGTGTACTGTTTTTTCATAATGTTCCAATCAACCAGCTGATTTAAAACATTCAATCAACAAATTCATCAAACGGGTATATACACTGATGGGTTATCAGACTGATGTAATTCATCAGGAAAAAAGCAACCCAAACCAAATGTTTAGAAGGTACATGAATACCCACCCAGGACTGCGATTTTTAACATCCTCAGTGGTGCTGTCCTGGGTCTTTCTAGAGCAGCCCTTTCTTTGTACCACTGTCTCTACCAATATCTTGCTTATGATAGAAGATCAATAATTATCAAATGATATAAATAAAATGAAATGATATGGCTAATCCTAATTTTTTTAAATCTAACCTAAGAGCTCAGATTCACCGAATCTGACTTCTGCACTTCTATATGACTACGAGTGGTCCTTGGGGCTACTGACAATTCTCTCAACACTCAAAAAGCAACAAAATCCAATGTAAGAAAGAAAATTGTGGTAAATAAAAGTGAAGAAAATACGTTTCTCTCTGAGTTCTAAACCCTGTAGTCTGCTGTGTTACTAATAAAAGCAAATATGAAAAAAGGAAATTGATCCAAAAGCAGAACATGAGGCTAAGTAGTCAAATATTGCTGGATGTCGGAAATACGAGGGCTCTGAGTAGGGCTATGTTACCACCTACAATACTGGTAGCAGTTGTTGATGTGGAAATGGTAATGGAGGTGGCCAAAGAAGTAGTAGTGGTATTTTTAATGTGTTTCATAATTTTATTTATTTAAGTATCTTATCAGACTCTGAGAACAAAGCTGTCAGATAGGACAGCCATTATTTTCCTTATGTTTTAAGTAGGCAAATTAAGACTCAGAAGTATGAGTGTTCAGCAATAACATTCTTCCATGACTGAATCAAAACTAGAGACAAAACAGGTTAATCTAAGTAGCCCAGAATACAGATTAAGCTCCAAGGCTGGGAGGGTGGGCGGTGGGGAGGGTCAGAGCAGAAAATCTCAGCACAGGGCAAAGATCAAGAACAAAAGTCAATGGATGCTGAATCAAGAACTCCAGACTTCTGCCTCCATTGTACAGAGAACTGACCCATTAGCCTGGGACATGGGCAAGACCAGTTTGAGGGAACACTGGGTCAGTGGGTTATTACTTCACTCTCATCAGCTCAGGAATCACATTTATCAGCTCAACCCTGTCAACTAGACCCTGAAAGACATCAGGAAATCTGGATGACTGCATTTTCCTCAGAGCAAGGAAATATGTAAATGGCTTGAATGCAAACCTCATGTTTATTCATCATGTTTCAAGCGATAAAATTTTAAGGGAGATGTCAAGTAAGGCAGATAGATAACTTTAAAGGTCTGAGGTACTTCTGCTGTCAGTATATCTTCAGCTTTCCTTGGTAACATCATTTAACCTCCAAATTCACTTTCTGTAAAATAAAACAAAATCATATTTGCTTCCTCACAAGGACTTATAAGAGAAATAATAAAAACAATTGAAAAATACTTTTTGAAGAATGGTATCTTATTAAATATTTATGTCATAAATACAAGCATTGGGCACAGAGATAGAGATTTCACAGGAACACAAAGCCTAAAATTTAAGACAAAAGATGAAGGAGGCCAAAACCAGGAAGGAAATTGAATGGTCATGACAAAGCAGGGCTACCCACCCTCTGTGATTGTAACCAGCTAGAAATCAAATGTCCTGAATGAGATTAGGACATTTTTGTTGAGCATGGAAACATTCCCAGAAGGTATTCATTCCACTGCATGATTCTGAGTCATTTTACAGACTGGAAAAAGACATTATTCTGCACCCCATCAGGAAGTAGTAAACCTTAAATATGTTGCTGCTGTTGTTGATCAGTGCCTTCAAGTCTGTTCCAAATCATAGCAACCCTATGTACAACAGAGAGAAACACTGCCCGATCCTGCACCATCCTCAAATTCATTGCTGTGTTTGAGCCCATTGTTACAGCCACTGTGCCAATCCATCTCACAGAGGATCTGTCTCTTTTTTGTTGATCTTCTACCTTACCAAGCATGTTGTCCTTCTCCAAGGACTGATCCTTCCTGATAACGTGTCCAAACTACATAAGATGAAGTCTTGCCATCCTTTCTTCTAAGAAGCATTCTGGCTATACTTCTTCCAAGACAGATTTCTTCATTCTTCTGGAAGTCCATAGCATATACGGTATGTTTTGCCAACACCATAATTCAAAGGAATCATTCGTGGAATCACCTTTCTTTGGAATGGACACAGATAAGGATCTCTTCCAGTCAGTTGGCCAGGGAGCTGTCTTCCAAATTTCATGGCATAGACGAGCAAGCACTTCCAGCGTTGCATCCCTTTGTTGAAATGACTCTGTTGACATTCCATCAATCCTGGAGCCTTGTTTTTTTGTCAATGCCTTCAGTACAACTTGGACTTCTTCCTTTAATACCATCATTTTTGCTCATTTGCTACCTACTGAAATAATTGAATGTCAACCAATTCTTTTTGGTACAGTGACTCTGTGTATTCTTTCCATTTTCTTTTGATGTTTTCCAAGTCTTTCAGTATTTTGCTCATAGAATCCTTCAATATTGCAACTCAAAGCTTAAATTTTTCTTCAGTTCTTTCAGTTTGAGAAATGCCAATCATGTTCTTCCCTTTTGTATTTCTAACTCCAGGTCTTTGCATATTTCATTTTAATATTTTACTTTGTCTTCTTGAGGTGACCTTTGAAATTCTTTTGTTCAGCTCTTTTACTTCATTTCTTCCTTTCACTTTAGCCACTCTATGTTCAAGAGCAAGTTTTAAAGCCTCTTCTGACGTCCATTTTGGTCTTTTGTTTCTTTCCTGTCTTTTTAATGACCTTTTGCTTTCTTATGTATGGTGTCCTCGATGTTATTCCACAATTCATCTTGTCTTTTGTCATTAATGTTTATCTTTGTCATCCAGTGCTGCTATAACAGAAATACCACAAGCGGATGGCTTTAGCAAAGATATGTTTATTCTTTCACAGTCCTGTAGGCTAGAAGACTGAATTCAGGGCACAGGCTCCAGGGGAAAGTTTTCTCTGTTGGCTCTGGAGGAAGGTCCTTGTCACCAATCTTTCCTCAGTCTGGGAGCATCTCAGTGCAGGAACCTCAGGTCCAAAGGATGTGCTCTGTTCCCAGCACTGCTTTCTCGGTGGTATGAGGTCCCCATGTCTCTCTGCTTGCTTCTCTCATTTATATCTCAAAAAAGATTGGCTTGAGACACTAATCTTGCAGATCTCATCAATATAACTGCCAATAATCCATCTAATTACGTCATAGTGATAGGATTTACAAAACATAGGGAAATCACATCGGATGACAAAGTAGTAAACAATCATACAATACTGGGAATCATGACCTAAACCTAGTCAAGTTGACAGATATTTTGGGGGGACACAATTCAATCCATGACAGTGTTCAGTGCATCAAATCTATTCTTGAGATGGTCTCTAAATTCAGGTGGGATATACTCAAGGTTGTGTTTTGGCTTTTGTGGACTTGTTTTAATTTTCTTCATCTTCAGCTTGAACTTGCCTATGAGCAATTGATGGTCTTTTCTGCATTAGCCCCTGGCCTTGTTCTGACTGGTGATATTGAGCTTCTCCATTGTCTCTTTCCACATATGTAGTCAATTTCATTCCTGTGTATTTCATCTGGCAAGGTCCATATACAGAGTCACTATGTTGTTGAAAAAAGGTACTTGCAGTAAAGAAGTGGTTGGTCTTCAAAATTCTTTCATGCAATCCCCATCTCATTTCTATCACCAAGGTCATATTTTCCAACAACCACTCCTTTTTCTTTGTTTCCAGCTTTCGAATTCCAATCACCAGTAATTATCAACACATTCTGATTGCATGGTTGATCAATTTTAGACTGCAGAAGTTGCTAAAAATCTTCAGTTTCTTCATCTTTGAAGTGATTAGTGCATAAGTCTGAATAATAGTTATATCAACTGGTCTTCCTTGTAGGAGGGGTATGGATATTATCCTATCACTTTCAATGTTGTGCTTCAGGATAGATCTTGAAATGTTCCTTTTGACAATGAAAGTGATACCATTCCTCTTCAATTTGTCATTCCTGGCATAGTAGACCATGTGACTGTCCGATTCAAAATGGCTAATACAGTCCATTTCAGCTCACTAATGCATAGGATATTGATCTTTATGTGTTCCGTTTCATTTTTGACAACCTCCAATTTTCTTAGATTCATACTTCGTACATTCAAAGTTCCAATTATTAATGGATTATTGCAGCTGTTTCTTCTCATTTTGAGTCATACTGCATCAACAGATGAAGGTCCTGAAAGCTTTACTCCATCCACATCATTATGATCGACTCTACTTTAAGGAGGCAGCATTTCCCCAGTCATATTTTGAGTGCCTTCTAACCTGAGGAGCTCATCTGTGACAGTATCAGACAGTGTACTGCTGCTATTCATAAGGTTTTCATTGGCCAGTTTTTTTAGAAGTAGATTGCCAGCTCCTTCTTCCATTTCTGTCTAAGTCTGGAAGCTCCACTGAAACCTGTCCACCATGAGTGATCCTACTGGTTTATGAAATACTGGTGACATAGCTTCCAGCATCACAGCAACAGGCAATCCACCACGGTAAGACAAACCAACAGACGAGTGGTAGACCTTAAATATAAACCCCCACTGCCATAGAGTCAGTTCCGACTCATAGGGACCCCCACAGAGTTTCCGAGGCTGTAAATCCCTTTGGAAGCTGACTGACACATCTTTCCACTGTGGAGCCACTGGTGGTTTCAAACTGCTGACTCTCCAGTTAGCAGTCGATTGCTTTTAACCACTGTCCCACCAGGGCCCCTGCCTTAAATATAGTCAGTAGTGAATCTGTAAAATTACAGTTATAGCACATGTTGAATTATACAGAAATTAAGAGGTGTTGTAGTGACAAGTACAGTAAGAAAAATTGTGTCATTTGCACAAATAGGAAAAGAAGATGTATTCTCAGCACTCTGAAAGTAGGGATTTGTGCAGGCTAGCCATCAATAGTATTTTCCAATTTTGGACGGCACTGGGTTATGGCACTGGGTTTGGTGAACAGTGAAGTGTGTTACCCTACATAAAGGTAATATCTCTTAAAATAAATATCTCACTAATGGGGCACAATCTGGGTTCAAACCTTAGCTCTGTCTTCTTATGCCTCCTATTTAGCCTGACTGGTGATCCATACTTCAGCCATGCTTGGTCACCTTGCAAACCATCCCCTGAACTCCAGCCAGATATTCCACTCATTCTGGGTTCTGTCTACACCACACATGTGACCCAAACACGGTTCAGGAAGTTTAACCTCGGATCTTCCTGCTAGCTGATCCAGGTTGGTCAAAGGGAAACCCAAGAGTTCACCTTTCCCCAGCCTTTAAAATGAACAGAGGCTAGAGTTCCTTTCTGCCTTTGATATGATCTTCACTTACATAGCACCAATATATGACCATTTGCTCTTCTCCCTCTAACACCATAATAATCTTCCTCTTCTTCCCATTTGAAACCTTGGTTTTGTCTGCCAATTTTGGCTATGGAGTTGCTAAACCATAAGATAAAAAAAAAATAAGTATTTTTTTTGTCAAGACTTTCGAAGTTTTTAAGATGACTATCATCTTACTGCAAATCTTATTTTTGAATATTAGAATCTCTCTTTCTTGTAGAATTTCTTTTGAAGAACAAATTGCAATCTCTACTTTGATTCCTTAGGCAGACTAGTATAAAGGCCAAGTATTCAGAAAGAAAAAAAAAAGCATATTAATAATTTTCAAAATATCTCCATTACACACGTAAGTTCTAATCACAGTGCCTAGGAATATGTTAAGTATTCAATAAATCACAGCTATTGCTATTGGTGTGGTGGTTAAGAGCTACAGCTGCTAACTGAAAGATCAGCAGTTCAAATCCAGCAGGTGCTCCTTGGAAACCCTATGGGGCAGTTCTACTCTTTCCTATAGGGTCTCTATGAGTCAGAATCTACTTGAAGGCAATGGGTTTGGGTTTTTTTTTAATTATTATTATTGCAATTTTTAAAATAATAGTCATTCACTAACCCTATTAACATTTTATAGTTATGCCAATCTAGTACTAATCAAACAATGAGCATACGTCTCTTGAAATTAGCATATGAGTAGATATCTTTTCTTGCAAATTAATAAATAAGCTACCATTCTTTGTTTATTTTATTTAGATTGAAACATCTAGAGCCTGATCTGACTATTATGTACTGGTAAAATTAGTGTTGTGAATTCTGAAAATGGAGACAGGAAGCAGAGACCAGCACAACCCCCAGGAACCAGTGGATTTAAGGTCAGGTTAGTTTTATCCTATGGAGTAGCCATTCTTATGACAATGGGCTTAAGGACCAGTCAAGGGCTACCCTCTCTCTTGGCCTCATATGTCCTATGAATGTCATGCAGGGTTTTGTAGATGTCTCAGGGAAGTACTGGAAGCCAAGATGAATCCAGGATTACCTTAAAGACAACTCCCCAAATGACCAAAGTTGCTGATGTTTGTAAGAGGCAACGATTACCAAAAAAGAGAGTTGCATTCCTGAAATATTTATTCCGTAGGGCCTCCAGTTTCCAGAGAGCATATGTTTTCGATGCTTTATGAAAATAGCAGTCCTGATTAAAATAAATTATCTCATGAGAAACCCCTGCCTACGCTGATGTAAATCTAAATTCTAACCTTGACGCTGCACTTCAGCGACAAACCAGGCACCACTGTGTTATGCAGTGGTGTTTCAGTAATGAGCCGTGCAACAAACACAGCTCCCTACCCATTATATGTCAGAATGGGTCAGTGCGACTAAAAGTGGTCTTCCTGGGAGCCTGGGTTAGCCTTTTGGTCCAGTCCACCAGAAGGAAAATGCATCCTAACAGTGAGCACTTCCCACGGCAATCTATTAGTCTCCATTTAGATTAATCAAGGTTGCAGAAAGGACTTCACCCTGCCAGTGACCTGTATCAAGAAAGCCCCATAATCCTGTCTAAATTATTATTGCTTGTCTCATTTGTTCACTCATTCTTCAGCTTGAGTTGAGACATAGCCAGTGGGTTATTACGAAGCAGACATTTCCAGAAAGCCCAACATCACTAAATTCAATGCCTTGCTCACGGTATCACATACTGACACTGCATTATGATTCCCTCCCTGTACTTCTCTCCCTTTAGGTCACCTGCCTAAGTGGAAATGAATTATGGATAGAAAAGGGATTAGAGATGATGTGGAAATGCATGTTAAATCTGTTTTTATGAAAGAAACTTTAATTCATAGCTGCAGAGGGCAAGGAGAAAGGTGGCTGACCTGCCCACACCACTTTCCCCAAATTAATTTTTATTTTTCTTTTAAAAACAGAATCCTCCAGTGAAAGGAATTTAACTTCCCAAACAAGTAGTAAACCATCAAGCATGAGAAATTCATACTTATAAAACAAATCTGAAAACCTCCCTTGGCAGTGTGAAGTGCTGACAACAGGGTCTCACCTGTGAAAGCACAAACTGTGGAAAGAAGTGTCTATTTCATAAGGGGGTACTTGAATTCTCCACTGGACATCTTTTGAGCAGAGGTTCTCTACCCTTAGCCTGCATCCAATCATCTGGAAGGCTCCTTAAAACACAGATTGTGGGATCCCACCCCCAGTGTCTCTGATTAAGTAGGTCTGGGTGGGGCCTATGATGCTGCTGGTCTGGGGCCCACACTGGGAGAACTACAGGGCTAGAGGCCTCTCTCACATCCTAGCTTGCTCCTTCCCTGAGGTGGAGGACTAATTGATCTTATTAGAAGAAAAAAAAAAAAAAACCCCATTGGCGTTGAGTCGATTCCAACTCACAGTGACCCCATATGACAGATTAGAACTGCCACATAGGGTTTCCAAGGAGCGGCTGGTGGATTCAAACTCTCAACCTTTTGGTCAGCAACCGAGCTCTTATCTACTGCACCACCAGGGTTATGGGGGAGAATGATTGGAACAGGTTGAGCTCAGTTGTTTCCTCAGTTGTTTCCTTCTTTGAGCAAGGCAGGCTCTGCCCGTCTGATAAAGGATGCCCAGCATGGCCTGTGACAGGGTGGGTAAGTCTGCCCAACTGGGGCTCTTACATCTAAAGCCCAGTCCTGCAGTCATCATCAATAAAGCTAGCATTCTGATCTCCATCTGTCTGTCTCTTACATTTTCTTCTTCCAGTAGGTTCTGAACTCCGGCAGGAGGAAAGATATTACTTACTTACTAAAACTCTCAGGAAGGTAATCTGATCTCAAAAAATCCAGATCAAATAAACTAGCCTTCAAATGTCTGCTTGCCAGCAGTATTATTCATTCCTTTTCCTGCTATGTGTGTTACCAGCCATTGGCTGTTGGTATAAAGAATAGGACATCTGTGGTGAAACAGACTTAGAAACTGAAAATGACCTTGAAAAAACTACTCTATCACTTTAAACCCAGATTGTACACATGAAAAATGGAAATAATGACAGATTTGTTGAATTGAATGATTGTATTGTAAAGATTTAACAGTGTTTATATATATAAAGTATGATGACAAGGCTTGAAATAATCACTCACTACATTTTGGCTATTACTGTAACAATAACTTTTTTTTTAATTATGCTTTAAGTGAAAGCTTACAAATCAACTCAGTCTTTCACACAAAGGCTTATATGCACCTTGCTACATACTCCCAATTGCTCT
Source organism: Elephas maximus indicus (assembly GCF_024166365.1). Lineage (NCBI taxonomy): Eukaryota > Metazoa > Chordata > Mammalia > Proboscidea > Elephantidae > Elephas > Elephas maximus. The sequence continues at coordinate 62,367,506 of NC_064833.1, read as the reverse complement.
CCCCCTAATGAGACAGCCCGCACCCTCCTTCCAGTCTCTCTTTTCCTGTCTAACCTGCCGGCTTCTAACCCCCTCTACCCTCTCATCTCCCTTCCAGGCAGGAGATGCCAATGTAGTCTTGAGTGTCCATCTGATCCAAGAAGCTCACTCCTCACCAGCATCCCTCTCCAACCCATTGTCCAGTCCAATCCCTGTCTGAAGAGTTGACTTTGGGAATGGTTCCTGTCCTGGGCCAACAGAAGGTCCGGGGGCCATGACCACCAGGGTCCTTCTAGTCCCAATCAGACAATTAAGTCTGGTCTTCTTGTGAGAATTTGGGGTCTGCATCCCACTGCTCTCCTGCTCCCTCGGGGGTTCTCTGTTGTGTTCCCTGTCAGGGCTGTCAACGGTTGTAGCAGGGAGCAATTTAGCTCTTTTGGTCTCAGGCTGATGTAGTCTCTGGTTTATGTGGCCCTTTCTGTCTCTTGAGCTCGTAATTACCTTGTATCCTTGATGTTTTTCATTCTCCTTTGATCCAGGTGGGTTGAGACCAATTGATGCATCTTAGATGGCCACTTGTGAGCATTTAAGACTCCAGACGCCACTCTCCAAAGTGGAAAGCAGAAGGTTTTCTTAAAAGATTTTATTATGCCAATTGACTTAGATGTCCCCTGAAACCATGGTCTCCAAACCCCTGCCCCTGCTATGCTGGCCTTTGAAGCATTCATTTTATCCAGGAAACTTCTTTGCTTTTGGTTTAGTCCAGTTGTGCTGACCTCCCCTGTATTGTGTGTTGTCTTTCCCTTCACCTAAAGTGAGTCGGAATTGACTCGACGGCACTGGGTTATTTTTATTTTTTAAAGTAGTTCTTATCTACTATCTAATTAGTGAATACCCCTGCCCCATCCTCCCTCCCCCCACCCCATAACCAACAAAGAATATCTTCTTCTCTATTTAAACTATTTCTTGAGTTCTTATGATAGCGGCCTTATACAATATTTGTCCTTTTGCAACTGACTAATTTCACTCAGCATAATGCTTTCCAGATTCTTCCATGTTATGAGATGTTTCATAGATTCATTGCTGTTCTTTATTGATTGGTAGTATTCCATCGTGTGAATATACCATAATTTACTTATCCATTAGTCAGTTGATGGGTGCCTTGCTTGCTTCCGTCTTTTTGCTATTATAAACAGTGCTGCAATGAACATGGGAGTATATATATCTGTTCGTGTAAAGGCTCTTATTTCTCTAGGATATATTCCAAGGAGTGGGATTGCTGGATCGTATATTTTATTTTGATGAGTAGGATAGTTTGTCTCCTTTGTGGTTACCTTATTATTTACCCCTATTTTTCTAAATTTAAACCTAACTTTTACTTCTTTGTATCGCCGTATCTTCCTCTCCATATGGAAGATCTATGATTACATTTCTTAGTCCCTCTTTATTGTTTTAAGGTTTTCTTTTATATAATAACATCACTGTTACCCTGTTTTGAGCTTTTTTTTGTTTTTTAAATCTTGCTTTTTTTTTTTTTGATTTCCCTGTCTGGGTTGACTTCTGGTTGCTCTGCCCAGTGTTCTAGTCTTGGGTTGATACCTGATATTATTGATTTTCTAACCAAAGAATTCTCTTTAGTATTTCTTGTAATTTTGATTTGGTCTTTACGAATTCCCTAAACTTCTGTTTGTCTGGAAATGCCCTAATTTCACCTTCATATTTAAGAGAGAGTTTTTCTAGATATATGATTCTTGGATGGCAATTTTTTTCCTTCAATTTTTTAAATAAGTCATCCCATTGCGTTCTTGCCTGCATGGTTTCTGCTGAGTAAAAAAAACTGAGTAGTCTGAGTTTATTCTTACTGACTCTCCTTTGTAGGTGACTTTTCATTTATCCCTAGCTGCTCTTAAAATTCTCTCTTTATCCTTGGTTTTGGCAAGTTTGATTATAATATGTCTTGGTGACTTTCTTTTAAAATCTACCTTATATGGAGTTCAGTGAGCATCTTAGATAGATATATTCTCGTCTTTCTCAATATCAGGGAAGTTTTCTGCAAACAAATCTTCAACAATTCTCTCTGTATTTTCTGCTATCCCTCCCTGTTCTGGCACTCCAATCACTTGTAGGTTATTTCTCTTGATAGAGTCCCACATGATTCTTAAGGTTTCTTTATTTTTTTTAATTCTTTTATCTGATTTTTCTTCAAATATATTGGTGCCAAGTGCTTTATCTTCAAGTTCAGAAATCCTGCCTTCCACTTGCTCAATTCTGCTCCTCTGACTTTCTATCGAGTTGTCTACTTCTGTAATTTTATTGTTAATCTTCTGAATTTCTGATTGCTGTCTGTCTATGGATTTTTCCAGCTTATCAAATTTTTCGTTATGTTCCTGAATAATCTTTTTAATTTCTTCAACTGCTTTATCTGTGTGTTCCTTGGCTTGTTCTGCATATTGCCTGATTCCCTTCCTAATGTCCTTTAGGGTTCTGTATATTAATCTTTTGTGTCCTGCCTTAGGTAATTCCGGAAAGGTACTTTCATCTAGAAGATCCCTTGATTCTTTGTTTTGAGAGCTTGTTGAGGTGATTATGCTCTGTTTCTTTGATATTGGCTGTTGTATCTGAGCCGCCTATAAGTTATTGTATTAGTTTATTTAATGTTTGCTTACTGTGTCAATGCTTCTTGCTTTGTTTTGTTTTGATATGCCCAAATGGGTTGCTTGAGTGAGGTAGCTTGATTATTTTCATAGTTGGAGCTCTTATGTCCTGTCCCCAGGTGGCTAGAGCTGTTATCAGGTATATCAGTCTAGGAGTCCATTCACTTTTCTTGTATGAATTCAGCTCAGGTATCTCAGTAGTTGATCATCAAGTGTGTGGTACAGGCTCTGTCCTAGAGTCTTAGAGGAGCAGGGGTGATTGGTGTACTGATATCTGGCTACGGCAGGGTGTCATGCTCTGAACAAGGCACGGGGCTGAGAATCGTCCCCCAAGTGTCTCTGAGGAAAGCATGTCCCTGCTCCCTAGAGTGTACAAGTTGGTGCGTTCTGCAGACAGACTATGGGCACCCAATGCTTTTGGTTGTAAGGACTAGGAGGTACCAGTTATCCCTGGACCCCTGTCATAGGTGGCTAGGTGACCTGAGTGGAGCCCCTGATGTGGGTAGGTGAGGACCCTGTTTAATAGGCAAAACGATATCAAACATCAAACACCCACCTCTCCACAGCACAGCTGAAACAGTTGTAGTCTGCTAACAAGGGCCTATTCTCCTGAAATAGGCCCACACAAGCCCATGCAGAATGGAAAGTTATGCAAAGCCCATGGACCGTTTATGCCTGGACAGGAGCCGCATCTGTACTGAGCTCCCAAAAAAAAAAATTTTTTTTTTTTTTTAGTCAGTGGAGCTGGCAAATTACCTTTTCCCTCAATTGCAAATTTATTCCTTCTCCAAGGCTGTAAGGATGGTTCTAGGTGCTCAACAGGGCCTATCTCAGGCCCAGGGAAATCAGCCACTGAAGCTGGCTTGGGCGGAGCAGGGGAGGCAGGGGGGCAGTAAAATATATGCAAGTACTTAGCTTTTGCTGACAGCACCGTTCTTCTCTGGTTCCGGAGGTGTGAGTAGGCTGTGTGGCTGGCTGCTTCTCCCTGAGGAATCTGCGGCTGAACCCTAGTACCAGCCGGCCACTGCCACTGCTCCCAGGAATGGTGCTTGAGGGCTCCCAGCTATTCAGGTCTGGTAACTCCTCTCCGCTTCTGAACTGTCTGTTTCTCCCCCAGCCTCTCAGTTAATTTTCTAACCTTGCCTTTGATGCTCAGGGCTCCTAGCTTATCATAAACATACTCATTTCACTTGTTTTTTTTTGGGTCTTTGTTGTAAGAGGGCTCGCTAGAAACATTTGTCTATTCCTCCATCTTGGCCCCCCTCCTCGGTAATAATAACTTTTTTTTTAAATAATTTTTATTGTGCTTTAAGTGAAAGTTTACAAACAGAGTCAGTCTGTCACATATAAGCTTATATACACCTTACTACATACTCCCATTTACTCTCCCCCTAATGAGTCAGCCCGCTCCCTTCTTCTAGTTTCTCCTTTCTTGACCGTTTTGTCAGTTTCTAACCCTCTCTACCCTCCTATCTCCCCTCCAGACAGGAGATACCAACACAGTCTCAAGTGTCTGCCTGATACAAGTAGCTCAGTCTTCATCAGCATCTCTCTCCAACCCATTGTCCAGTCCCTTCCATGTCTGATGAGTTGTCTTCAGGAATGGTTCCTGTCCTGGGCCAACAGAAGGTTTGGGGACCATGATCGCCAGGATTCTTATAGTCTCAGTCAGACCATTAAGTCTGGTCTTTTTATGAGAATTTGGGGTCTGCATCCCACTGTTCTCCTGCTCCCTCAGGGGTTCTCTGTTGTGCTCCCTGTCAGGGCAGTCATCGGTTATGGCCGGGCACCAACTAGTTCTTCTGGTCTCAGGATGATGTAAGTCTCTGGTTCATGTGGCCCTTTCTGTCTCTTGGACTCATAGTTGTCTTGTGACCTTGGTGTTCTTCATTCTCCTTTGATCCAGGTGGGTTGGGACCAATTGATGCCTCTTAGATGGCCGCTTGTTAGCATTTAAGACCCCAGACACCACATTTCAAAGTAGGATGCAGAATGTTTTCTTAATAGAATTTATTTTGCCGATTGACTTAGAAGTCCCCTTAAGCCATAGTCCCCAAACCCCCACCCTTGCTCTGCTGACCTTCAAAAAAAAAAAAAGCATTCAGTTTATCCTGGGAACTTCTTTGGTTTTGGTCCAGTCTAGTTGAGCTGAACTTTCCTGTAATTAATAACTTTTTTGCGCCTCTTAAAGCTATGAAGAACACTTGCAGTATTGTTAGAAAACATTTAGAGTTTTAGAATCAATCAAACAAAATTTTTGAGTGGCTAGTGTGTGTCCAACATTGTGCCAGAGTCTGTGGGTAATAGCAAAGGAAATTAAAACTGGTTAGAAGAAAACTTAACACACATGAAACAATTGGAAAATTGTAAAAATACAACTTTCAAAAAGTTAAAAACTGAAGTGCACTACAAATATTTAGTCAACATGTATCAAAGATTTATTTAAGGCAATAATGAGGGAAATGGAAGAATGGTAAAGCTGGTTCTAAAGAGTATCCCACTGCCATTGAGTCAACTCCAACTCATAGAGACCCTGTAGGACAGAGTACAAATGCCCCATAGGGTTTCCAAGGCCATAAATCTTTACAGAAGCAGATTGCCACATCTTTCTTCCATTGAATGGCTGTTGGGTTCAAACTCCCGATCTTTTGGTTAGCCACCAAGCACTTTAACCACTGCACCACCAGAACTCCTTGCAAAAGAGTATAGGAGAGATGAAAGTATTTATAGTCAGTAAAAGACAGAATCCTGAAATAGGATTGTAATATAAGCTACAAAAGTGGTTAATATCCTATGGTGAAATAAAACTGTAACCTCTGGGATTCTTTTCCACTGGTCTGAAAACTTTCTAATGCACAAAAATAATTTGAAGCATATCAATACGTAAGTTAACGTTTCACTTCACAGAGTCTAGCCCCTAATCCACAGTAAGTATTAAATCAAACAAAGCTATGCTCCCCTAGAGCAGGGGTCTGCACACTACAGCCAATAGGTCAAATCTGACCTACCACCTCTTGGAACACAACTATGGTCATCAATTTACATAGGCTGATTTAAGCAACAACAAAAGAGGCAAAGCTCAGTAGTTGCTACAGAGAACATAAACTCCTGAAAGCCCAAAATATTTACAATCTGGCCCTGTAAAAATTTGTCAGTGCTTGCCACAGAGAATTAAATAAACCTCATGTAGGTTTGTGACAATGCTCCAGTACAACATTTAAAGGACAAACAGTCATTCTTTTATTTTCTAGATTGGGGTAATTTTTCTTAATAGAATAAATAAGTACTAAATGAGGTATGGAGCCCTGGTGGTGCATTGGTTAAGAGCTTGGCTGCTAACCAAAAGGCCAGCAGTTCAAATCCACCAGCTGCTCCTTGGAAACCCTATGGGACATTTCTACTCTGTCCTATGGGGTCGCTATGAGTCAGAATTGACTGGACGGCATCGAGTGTTTTTGTTTTTAAGTAAGGCATCAGATCAAGAGGAGTTCAAAAAAGGGAGAAATACTGAATTTACACTGTATCAGCTAAGCTAAATTGAAATTACATTTCCAGGAATTCCCTTCCCTACGTATTTCCATGTTAGTGTGGGCTGTAATAGATATTTTGCATGATATTTGGAGAGCAGAAGTAAGGCAGAAGCCATATTCTTTTTACACTCAGAAGGTCAATGCAGGGCACACATGTTTGCCCCATGCATTGGCTCTCTTTATTGGGGTGGGGCAGCAGCTGGGCCCACTGATCCTTCAGTCTTTGTTCAATCTCCTCCCTCAGTGTCAGTAAATCTTTGGCTGTGTTTGCAGCAAGTGAGGCAGCTATGACTGCAGCACCTTCAACTCCTAGGTTACCTCTTTGTGCTCTCCAAACCCTGGGCTATGTGCATATTAGCTCTGCGATAAAAGCCACCAGCTTCTCCTACTTGTTACCGGCGTTATGGGATTTGAAGTTGCGGAGGTGGTAAAAGCCAGATGTGTGTTCCAGCTCATCCTTGTGGGTATCAGTTGGCGTTTGATTTCATGTCTACCTTTTCTTCCTGTCTGCCTTCCCTGCTATCTTCAGATCCAGCACCAGACACAGAAGCAGCAGCAGTACATAAACTCTTTAGCCAACTCCCACAATTGCCTAAGGTCAAATTCGATAATGAATACCATATTGCATATCATTCCTAGTGTTTCTGGCACACAGAATTTAGTACCTGAAGAGGTTCCATAAAAACAGAACCTTAGGATGGCGTCTCTGAATTGGCTCTGGATCATTTAGAATTGATTCCCTGTTCTGATTAGATTTAACATCAGTAATGCTCCTTTTTCAAATAGTAAAGGGGCACTGGCAGCCGATGGTAAGCAGTGACAAAACAGTTACGTAGATTATTGTTTTAAGACACCTTTATCAAGTGCTTATAGAAGATAGTAAAAATAAGGAATATAATGATATTGTTTAGTTGCTTTTAAGTGCCTGATAACTTGAGAAGAGAACATGATGAGCTCAGAGTTTTAAGTTACTACTTTAAGGTTTGTATAACAGACTAAAACTTCTTTGCTCTAAAAGAATTCCCTATTTCCTGTAGTTTCAGGGGTGCTATTTCTGAAAACTAAACCCAAAGTATTACCCCGTGGGTGATTGACAAAATGAATTCCCAATATCAAGGCTCTCATGTTAAAATTATGGACTGGCCTTGGAAGGAAGGAATGGGGCTCTAAAATTGAGATGTGAGCATATTGGTAGATTCTAGCGAAGCTGAAGAACTTGAACCCTCAAATTCTATTCAGACTCCTTTGGCAGAAAGTCAGCCCTTCCACTCTATATGAGGAGGTTAGCCTCCCCTTGCCTAAAGTACCTGCAATGACCGCCCCTGGGGAACTTTCCTTGCTCGGGTCTACTGATCCTCCTCAGCACCCACTCCTACTATCTCTCAGAACTTTTATTCACTTATTTATTTTATTGTGCGTTAGGTGAAGGTTTACAGAGCAAATTAGTTTCCAATTAAACCATTAATACACAAATTATTTTGTGACACCGCTTGCCAACTCTACAGTGCGTCAACCTTCTCCCCTTCTCCACCCTGGGTTCCCCATTTCCATTCATCCAGTTTTCCTGCCCCTTCCTGGCTTCTAGTCTTTGCTTTTAGGCTGATGTGCATACTTAGTCTTGTATACATGGCTGAACTATGAAACACATTCCTCACATGTGTTATTGTTTGTTTTATAGACCTGTCTAATCTTTGGCTGAAGGGTGAACTTCAGGAGTGACTTCAATACTGAGTTAAAAGAGTGTCCGGGGCCATACTCTCAGGGTTTCTCCAGTCTTTGTCAGGCCAATAAGTCTGATCTTTTTTTGTGAGCTTGAATTTTCTTCTACATTTTTCTCCCACTCTGTCTGGGACCCTCTATTGTGATCCCTGTCAGAGCAGTTGGTGGTGGTAGCTGGGTACCATCTAGTTGTTCTGCACTCAGTCTGGTGGAAGTTGTGATAGTTGTGGTTCATTAGTCCTTTGGACTAATTTATCCCTCGTGTCTTTGGTTTTCTTCATTCTCCTTTGCTCCAGATAGGGTATGACCAGTAGACATATCTTAAATGGATGCTTGCAGGGTTTTAAGACTCCAGATGCTACTCACCACAGTCAGATGTAGAACATTTTCTTTATAAACTATGTTATGCCAGTTGAGCTAGATGTCCCCTAAGACCATGATTCCCAGCCCTCAGCCCACTAACTCAGTACCTCAGGGAGTTTGAATGTGTCTAAGAAGCTTCTATGACTTTTCCTTGGTCAATTTGTGCTAGTTTCCCCAGTACTATGTACTGTCTTACTCTTCACAAAAGTTACCACTTATCTACTATCTAGTTAGTGTCTTTCTCTCCCCACCCCTCTTAGACCCCAGAGGGTGAAAAAAAACTGCAGACTGTGTATTAGGGAGATGCACAACAAAGAATTGCACTATTTTGCTGATTTATATTGACAGAAACCCAAGGAACATGTGTGGGGACAGATTTTAATGGTTTAAGATCAGAGTATAAGAAATATGAAATTGTAGCAAGATGAATTAATTGATATGAGCTCATTAAGCAGAGATTCTAGGTTCAACATGGAAGTGGTTCTAGCAATTTGATTGGTTGATTGTCTGAGACATTACCCAAAGATGACCTACATTAAATTAAATTAAAATGACAGAAATTCCTTGCAATACTGTAGAAGACATTCAAATGCTCAAGGAGACAGGAATGCTAGAGTGGCTTTATATTTTATAACCTACTCATTCATTCCTTAAATATGACCCTTGGGAGGTTCTAGAGGATACTCCCCTTCCTAGCTCATGAGAAATCTTTTCATGAGGGAAACCCTGGCATTCCTGAAGAGTTCTGGGTTAAATATTAGTAGGTCAGAACTGACAATTGAAACTATACCAATTGAACTGTGATTCTTGAATTTAATGTGGATGATAGGATCCTGTAGATGGCATTTAATTGCCAAAGATCAGGTAGCACAGTCATTATAATGGACAAGTGACTCAAAGCAGTCAACAAAATGGTCTAGTTGGCTAGTTGATCTAGAACTAAAACAGATGGGTAAGCCTATGAAAGCCTTACTGGGTTTGTATACACAGAAAAGTCCTAGGCCTGGTGAACGGAAGCTTGACTTAAATTACTGTTTGAGGTTTCACGTCCCTCAGGAAATTCCCAGACCTGAACTAGTTCACAGACCTGTATCACCTTGAATGAAGGGGAGGTTAGTTACCTTTGAAGAACAACCCTATTACACAGATGAAAATTTACACCGTAAACCTTCCAGCCTTTCCCCCAAAAAGTTGTGCAGCATTTTAACCGGATAACAGAATTGTGCGTTGCAGATGAGAAAATAATCAGACTTTTCAAAAATTGCTAGATACTGGCTCTGAACTGAAACTAATTCCTAGAGACTTAACACACCACTGTGATTCACCAGTTATAGTAGAGGTGTATGGAGGTCTGGAGATCAATGGAGTTTTTGCTTGGATCTATTCCATGGTGGGTCAGTGAGTCCTCCAACTCACTCTGTGGGTAATTTCCCAGATTCCAGAATACATAATTGGAATAGACATGCATCTGGCAAAATTCCCAATTTAGATTCCTGACCTGTGGAGTGAAGGTTAATTATGTTAGGAAAAGCTAAGTGGAAGTCACTAAAACCACCTAAATAGTAAACCAAAAGCAATGTTACATTCCTGGTGGGGGGGTGGGAAATTTTGTAGAGATTAGTGATACCGTTAAGGACTTGAAAGATGCAGGGGTGGTTATTTCAACTACAGCCCATTTAACTCATCTATTTGGCCTGTGTAGAAGACAGATGGATCTTGGAGAATGACAGCGGATTTCCATAAACTTAACCAGACGGTGACTTCCATTGCAGTTGCTCTTTCAGATGTGGTTTTCTTGCTGAAGCACATCAACATATCCCCTGGCATATGGTATGGAGTTGTCGATCTGGCAAATGCTCTTTGCTCTTACCTGTTAGTAGAGATCATCAGAAGCAGCTTACTTTCAATTGGCAAAGCCAACAATATATCATCACTATTCTACTTCAGGACCGTATCGATCCTCCAGCCTTACATCATAATCTAGTCTGCACGGACCTTAATTGCCTCTCCATCTAGTGAGATAACATGATGATCCATAATATTTACAATATTTAGCTGATAGAGCAGGGTGAGAAGGTAGAAGCTGTTGTCCTAAGCATCTTGTTTAGATGTATCTTTGCCAGTGGGTATGAAATAAATTCTGCAAAAGTTCAGAGGCCTCTCACCTCATAAAATTCCTAAGGACCGGTCTTAATTATCTAGTGCTGCTATAACAGAGATACCAGAAATGGGTGGCTTTAACAAACAGAAATTTATTTTCTCACAGTTTAGGAGACTAGAAGTCTGAATTCAGAGTGCAGACTCTAGGGGAAGGCTTTCTCTCTCTGTCAGCTATAAAGGAAGGTCCTTGTCTCCTTTGAGCTTCTGCTCCTAGGTGATCTTCATGTGGCTTGGCATCTCTCTTCCCCCATCTTTGCTTGCCTAATCTGCTCTTCTTATCTCTTGTCAGAGAGTAACTCAAAACATACCCTACACTAATCCTGCCTCACTAACATAACAGAAAACTAATTCCCAAATGTGACTATAACCACAGACATAGAGGTTAGGATTTGCAACACCTGTTTTCAGGGGACACAATTCAATCCATAACAGAGTCTAATGTTCTGGGGCACGTCAAGACATCCCTTCTTAAACAAAGGACAAGTTAATGCATCTGATCCCTCCTACTACTAAAAGAGAGCATTAATTGGACCTCTTTGACTGTTAGATGAAAAAATATGTCCCATTTGCTCATGCTGTGCTGACCCATTTACCTAGTAACCCCAAAAGCTCCCAGCTTTGATGTGGGCTCAGAATAAGAGAAGGCCCTACAACATATATAGGTTTCCAAACAAATTGTTCTGTCACTTGGGCTATATGACCCATAAGATATGATGGTGTTTGTCAGATAGGGAGGCTGTATGGAATTTTTGGCAAGCCCTAAAAGTGATTCACACAGCAGACATTTAGGATTTTGAAGCAAAGTTATGCTTTTCTTTCCAGATAATTATTCTCCTTTTGAGAAACAGCTAACTATGGGCCACCAAATTGCCATATGACCTGCATTACCCATCTGAATGTGGTCTGACCAACCAATCCATAACCTTGAGAGAACACAATAGCACCCCATCGTCAAATGGAAGTGGTAGATATAAAATTGAGCTTGAGCTTAAGGCACAGGTAAGTTGCATAAGCAAGTGGTCCAAATGCCTGTGGCCCATTTACTTGCTATATTGCCTTCTCCTTTTCAACCTGCATCTGTAACCTCATGGAAAGTTGATTCAGGAAGAAAAATGTAGGCTTGGTTTACAGAACGTTCCACACGATATACTGGCACTATCTGGAGGTGGATGTGTGTAACACTGTGACCCCTCTCTAGTTGGTTCTGAAGGACAGTGGTGAAGAAAAACCTACCCAGTGGGTAGGACTTTGAGCAATGTACTTTGTTGATCATTTTGCGTGGAAGGAGAGGTGACCAGAAGTATAGATGTACACTATAATCAGATATACGTGTCAAATGTGAATCCTTGCCAGAAAGCAATCTCAGCAGAGGAGGATCTTAATAATCACTTAGATAAGTTGACCCACTCAGTAGACATCAGAAGGGACTAAAATCATCAAAGGCATCAGACATCAAAGGACTGAAATTTGAGACTACGATCTGAATACATTGGGCACCTCATACCATGAATCAACAGGGCAAAAAAAGGTGTAACTGTAATTCCTAAGGTCATTCACTCTGATTATCCAGAAAAAATTGGGTTGCTACTGGGCAGTGGAGGGTAAGAAGGAATATGTCTGGATTGTAGAATATATTTATATATATTTTAACCACTTTTCTTCTCCTCTTCCATTTTTATCATCTAACAGGGGTGTTCATTGTAATTAGCCTTAACTGACAGTTTTTTTTTAAGTTGTATACCAAGGAGAAATATGATTCATCTAGAACATAAAGAAAATTTGTATCTTCTTATGTGAAAGAGTTAGTGCATTTTCAGTTGTATAAGGAATAGTTGTATCATGTTAGGCAGAAACATCATTTTGATCTTGCTTCTATTTGAAAGTTATATTAAGAATGATTAAAAGAGGTGTGCATGATTGCCAAGCTGCAACAGATGAAGAGAGGTGTTTTGTGCCAACTTACCTAACCTGCAAATACATTTCCCAGCATTACATTTCAAGTATGGCTCCTGATTAGTGTGCCCCACAAAGATATTTTGCATGAGGTTTCAAAGGCAGAATTGAAGCAGCAGCCATATCCACTTTACGCTCAGAGGGTCGAAGCAGGCCTAATGCTCTTTTGTCCTTCAAGAACATAGTCAACGATCTGATTCACATTGTTGGTTTGAAGTGGCAGTCAGTCTCAGTTTCCCCAGCTCCCACTGGATCTCCTCCTTATACTCCTCTAAATCCTGGTCAGGTACATGTTTAGTTCTGTGACAAAGAGCACCAGCTTTTCTTCAACTCATCCCCATCATCAAAATTGGAGGCTTATTGGCAACGAGAGACCTATGCGGGTTCTAGCTTGTCCTTGTGGGTTCTACTGTCCTTCCTTTCCCCATGCCATGTCATCTTTTCTTCCTTACTGCCTGCCCTGCTGGCTTCAACTCCAGAACCAGATGCAGAGCCAACAGCTGTACAGAAGATGTTTAACCAGCTCCTACCATTATGTAAGTTCAGGTTCCTATAATAAATCCCATATTCTGCATCATTCCCAGTGGTTATGTTTTTCTAATCAAATTCAGCTGATACAGGATCAGTGAAAATGAGCTAGAAAAGTTGCAGAAAGGCTAATATAAGTGATTGGTTATGTTGAAATTGAAAAAAATAATTGCAAAAGACAGATGGGACAACCCCTAGAGGAGATAACCCATATAGATGCTATGTATATGTGAGGGTAAAGAACAGTGATTTCTGCACCTCTGGAGAAAATGGAACATGTCTGGGGGGGGGGGAATTATTGCTGTTGTTAATAGCCATCAAGCTGATTCTGACTTATGTTGACCTTATGTGCAGAGTAGAACTGCTCCATAGGATCTTCAAGGCTGTGACTGTTCGGAAGCAGATGGCCAGGCCTATCATCTGAGGTGCCTCTAGGTGGGTTTGAACTACCAAATCTTTTGGTTAGTAGTCAAGAGCTTAATCATTTGCACCACCTAGGGGCTACTATGAGATAACAAAAACCAAGAAACCAAACCCATTGCTGTCAAGTTGATTCCGACTGTTAGTGACCCTATGGGACAGAGCAGAACTGCCCCATAGGGTTTCCAAGGAGCAGCTGGTGGATTCGAACTGCCAAACTTTGGGTTAGCTAAGAGCTCTTAACCACTATGCCACCAGGGCTCCATGATGAGATAAGGGGACCAAAGTAGAGCCAACTATAAAATTCAAGCTGAGAAATTTTTACTTCCTCTGGTGAGCAATTAACAAGGTGAGTTAATGGCATGGAATTTCTATTATGACGTTCAAGTGACTGAGGCCAAAGAAGACAGCCCTAGAAAGTCCTAACAGCAAGTCCAGGACCGAAGGAGCCAAGGACCTTTTCTTAAGAGCAAAGTCATGTTTGCTAAGACGTAACACGCAGAATTGTGAGTCCAGAAGCAGGATGATCAGTTTCCATGATTAGAACTATTTAAATAATAACTACCATTTACTGAGCCAGGTACAGTGCTAAGTACTTTATACACATTGTCTCATGAAGTGTTTTGTAATGGGTATTATTATTTAGTATGCAGAGGAAGAAACAGATATCCAGAGATATCGAAAGGTTAACTTGCCCAAAATTACATCATCAGAATTAGATGGTCCTGCATTCCAGGAAAGATCTCTCTGACTCCAATTGTTTCACTTAGAAACACTAGGTCATGTCCCAGACAGCACTGAGCCCATTGCTAGGACAGCAAACCACAACTGAGGACCACTCACATTTACTGTGCTTAGCGCCTGACTTGGTTCTCATGTGGATGAAGCTATAGGTAAAAATTTAAATGGACAACTGAAAAAATTATGAAGATCAAAAGTGGAAGACCAGTTAGGAATAAAATAACTGCAAATTCTGGCCCACACACAACAGTACTGTGTGGACATTTGTACACACGTGTGACAGGAGTTTGTCAACAGTCAAATAAAACCCATTTTCTTGTATATATGCATAAGTTATGTTCCAATGGCATGAACTCCAATTCATCATCTTTACTGAAATGGACATAAAACTGCCTCTTCATACATAATCAGATGAAAGGAAAGAACGTTTAAGAGAAAAGAAAAGAAATAGGTGTTGTGAAAGTTAAGCAGCTGGAGGACCTGGCCAGGAATACCCAGTGTACATCCCAGAACCAGACTGAGTATGTTTGAACCTTGTTCTGCTGCATTCTAGCTGTAACAAGTCACCTCTCTGCGAACCCAGATTCTCTTCTGGAAAACTGGGTTAATCATTGTTATGAAGAAAGCAGGGTGGTTCAGTAGTAGAATTCTCGCCTTCCACATGGTAGACCCTGGTTGGATTTCTGGCCAATGCACCTTATGCGCAACCAGCACCTGTCTGACAGTGGAGGCTCGCACTCATGCTGAGCAAGTTTCAGCACAGCTCGGAGAGTTAGACATACAAGGAAGTAAGGCCTGGCAACCTACTTCAGGAAATCAGGCAATGAAAACACTGTGGATCACAATAGTCAGATTTGAAGCCAATCTTGGAGACATTGTAAGACTGGGAAGTGTTTTGTTTCTGTTATGCGTGGTGTTGCCATGAGTCAGGGACAGCTGGACGGCGGTTAACAATTGTTATGAACATTATATATGTACATGTTTGCAAAGCGCTCAAAGATATACCTGGCACATAGTAAAGCACCTTACTGGATAAATGTTTGATAACTAATTAAAATTATTTTTTGACACTTTTGAGAATTTACAATAGGCCAGGTGAAGTCAAATATCTCTGAGACTGCTTTCAGTGACTCAAGCAACATATATTTTTGAGCACCTGATAGATTCAGTGTAGTGTTCTTCGCCTGAGAATAGAGTGGCCAACAGAATTGACATTAAAGCTGCCTTCATAGAGTTTACAGGGTTCCGATCCTATAATACCTCATACACAAATCTCGTAGATCATTCGCTATATTTTAAGGTAAATTTTGTTTATGCGATTCTTTTCCCCATTTGTCTATAAGGTCTGTAAAATTCTGAAATACATGCTTCTTTGTGTTTAAGTGGGTAAAAAAGAACAAGTACTCAAAAAATGTTTGTTGGCTTAAGAAAGGAAGGGAAGGAGGGAGGGGCAGAGGGAGGAAAGAAAGGTAGGAAAGGTTAAGGGGGAAAAGAAAGGAAGGAAAGAAGGGAGGGAGGGAAGGAGGGAAGAGGGGAGGGAGGGAGGAAGGAGGGAGGGAAAAACGAAGGGAAGGAGTAAAGTAGGTTGGGTAATAGCACTAATTGTTGACTCCAACTTTTTAAACTCAAGTCTCAGCTCTTCCTTAGTAGCTGTGTGACTGTAGGTAGGTTACTTGTTACTTAACGTCTCCATTTTCAAGGTCATCAGCTGTTAATGAGCTGAGAGTAAAACCTACTTTGATGAGTTTTTCTTTAAGGATTTAAAGAGTTAATAATTGTAAAGCACATAGCAGAATATGTGGAACATAATAATCACACGTTTAAATATATTATTATACTCGTATATGCATACATATATATATAATGAACTCATGAGCAAAATAAAATTTAACCAAAACCATCTCTATAAATGATATGATTTAACATGTGTAGAAGGTGTTAAAATTCCTTGATATTTTTGTGTGTGTAAAGTTATTCCTATGATTTTAAATGGCCAGAGCAAATAAAAATGAGACCAAAAGATTCAGTCTCTCTAACTTGCTATATGCCATTTTCATGCTTTGTGAACAAAAGGATTGCAGTTCTGGGTCCCTGCCATAGTGTTATACAGACCAATTGCAGCAAAGTAGATGAATCAAATGCTAATTTAGCCTGGCTCAACCAGATCCAGCTGGAGGCTGTTTCTGCACATGAAGCAGAAAAACCATTATAACCTATAATTTCTGCTCAGATCCTCAGTCTCCATCATTCTACTTGGCAGGCAATTGGTCTGGCTAAAATAATTCTGTGTGAATGATTCTGTAATGGTGGAGGAAGCAGAACCTCTAACCTGTAATACATTCTGCTTGATAGAGGAGGCTCAGCAGGCCTGTGGCTGGAACATCTCCCTCTACATGGCAGCCTGAGCTACCAAGACAGCCACATGAACGCTCCTGTAGAGAGGCCAACAGGAGCCTGTTTTGTCCTGGAAATCATCTTGAGAATTCATTAAAGACTCCAGGGAGTAGCAGCAGATTCACTAAAGATTACATTCACTGTTCTATCTCATTCAGGGTCCCCAAAGATAGATATGGAGTCAATGAACTAGATGGACCACAAGCCTGTCTTCTAGCCTGCAAGCTTCTCAAGGGCAGGGACCATGTTATACTCATGGTCGCACTTCCAGCAAGGGTCTGGATGCTTCATTCCCCAAATATTCAATGAATACCAGGTGAATGGTGGGTCCTGTTTAAGAAAGTGAGAATACAGGGATGAACAACACAGACAATGCTCGTGGCCCCTTGGAATTTATAAGTTAATAGGAAGAGACAAATTATATGTATGTTTAGTTTTAAAAACAAAAAGTTTATTACGTCAAAGAAAGCATTCTGCAAAACGGTGGACACAGTAATGGGAGAAACCCAACAATGCGTTCGGAGTGGGGCTACAGTAACACAAAAGCTTATGAAGAAAAAAAACCTCAAGCAGCTAAAACAATTTTGATTGGCTAATATATACAAAGGTGTAGGTGGCAGGGCTTCAGTTGACCACGTTGGCAGGTATTGACATCCTTTACAAGTATGGCTCCAGGTAACAGGATTCTGGCTGACCGCTAAAACCATATGTTTTCTGGCACCTAGACACCTGTAGTCTATGATAAATTGAGTTACTTTAGCATTAAGATGGAGGATTCTGTTGAAATATAAAACAAAAAAGTTCTAGGATGATTATATCAGATGCTTAAGGAGGGGAAAAAGTTTGTGATACAGAAAAGCCATAACTTTGTAGCATTATTTTATTCTAAGTTTTAAAGGGGGTTAGGCTGGACAAGGTTATAAAGAAAACATAAGGACCCAAGCATAGGTTAGAAAAGAATTTTTTGAGGGAGGGAGAAGGGGGCATTTTCTGAGAACTGGCATAGTAGTTTGGCCACATGTTTCAAACTTCTAAGAGCTGAATTATCTCTTTTTACCATTGGTTATTTTTTAACTGCAAATGCTTCCTCTAGCAGAGTAAACCAAAACCAAACCTGTTGCTGTTGAGTAGAATTCAACTCACAGTGACCCTAAAGAACAGAATAGAACTGCCTTATAGGCTTTCTAAGGAACAGCTGGTGGATTGAAACTGCCGAGCTTTTTTGTTAGCTGCTGAACTCTTGACCACTGCACTACCAGGGCACTCACAGAGTAAAAAAAGGGAGGCAAAAATGACAACCTGCATTATATGACAGAGAAGAACTCCAAGATGGAGTCACTTAGAACAAGAAAGGATTAGGCTCAGGCCCTAGCTAGAAATCCCAGTCAGGCCAAGGGTTTTAGCTTTGAAATCCTCTTTTTCATCTATCTATCTATCTATCTGTCTATCTGTCTATCTGTCTATCTGTCTATCTGTCTATCTGTCTATCTGTCTATCTGTCTATCTGTCTGTCTGTCTGTCTGTCTATCTATCTACCTATCATCTATCATCTATCTATCATCTATCTATCATCTGTCTATCATCTATCTATCTATCATCTATCTATCTATCAATCATCTATCTTTGTATCATCTATCATCTAGCTAGCTATCTACCTATCTACCTATCATCTATCTATCATCTAATGTATCCATGCATCCATGCATCCATCCACGCATCCATCCATGCATCCATCCACCCATCCATCCACCTATCCATCCACCCATCCACCCACCCATCCATCCATCCATCCATCCATCCATCCATCCATCCATCCATCCATCCATCTATATACACACACACATACATATATATAGTTTCTGAGAGAAATATAAGAGCTGCCTATGAAAAATATTATAATGGGTTGTCTATGAAAAATATTATAGATTATAACAGGTGGTCAATAACTTTATGTTTACCTGAGTGGATTAGCACTTTCCAACCTTTTGAAAACTACAGGACACAAAGAATGCTAACATTTGTCCCACACAATGGGGTAAAGAGAAAAAGCTGCTTCTGGCCATTAGAAACTGGCTCCTGGCCTCTGGCTACTACAGCTCTGAATGAATGATCAGAGGGCTGAGGCTAAAAGGATACTTGGGATATCCAGGCCAGGAGCTGGGAAAATTACCTGAGCATGCTATTAAGATAGACACTAGACATGCAGTAGCTGGACAGGAATCAGGCAGTGATCAATCTAAGAGTACAGGAAGCAACTCTATCAACACTCTATACGTTGTACATTAAGCCTCCACTATCAAGCCTTTCCCCAAGAACTTGATTCTATACTCTTATTTTGGTCCGAGGACATGCTTTATAATGAAACTAGACAGTACTTATCCTTAAGAGTTTTGTTTCTACCCATAGACAAATATGCCATATCATATTCTGTGTTTCTTTTATCCAGCTCAGATTTGTGCCATATTTATAATATCCTCTAGCATGGTGAGATTTGGACAGTAGAACATGCTCAATGGTTTTCTCCTCCTTCCTAGCTTATTTACCCTTTCCTGCTAGCCCTCCATCAAGGTCACAGAAAGCCTTGGGGATATGACCATATGGCATATGACAAAAGATGTGAAGAGTGAAGAATTTTGTGTCTATGTGGCAAGTCCGCAGCTGGTGTCCTGGAATACAGGGTGAAATTCTATTCCAGAAAAGGGCATAGGTCAAGACAACCGTTGGATATGGGCTATCCCACCCTGGATACACATCCTTTGCTGGGTGACTTTAAAGGGCCTCTCTATTCATTAAACCTGGACTTGACAGTATGACTTTCTTTAGTCCATGTGGCATGGGAGGAAAATTGAGGTATCCAGTCAAAAGTAAGCCAGCCCCTAGTCATGAGCCAGCCAACTGCCAGACATGTGAATGAGGCCATCGACTGCCAGCTGAGTGCAGATACAGTAGTGAGCCCAGATGAGGCCAGCAGAATACCATTCAGCTGGTTCAAGCACAAATTGTCAACCCACAGAATCAGGAGTTAATGAATGCTTGTTGTTTTAAGCCACTAAATTTAGGGACGACTTATTATATAGCAAAAGTTTACAGACACAATGAAGAAGGGGAGGTTTGGAGCCAAAACTGGTGCCAAAATTTGCCCTCATATCTCACACATTTTAGACAACAAGGAGATTTTGGAGTATGGGGCAAGTTGACTTAATTCCCCTATAGGCAGCAGAGCTTAAGTGGTCCCCATGTTCCTTAACTGAGGACTGACTGCAACAGGAGCAGGACTGAGGTTACAAGTGAAGACTGACTGAACATACAGACTTGAGGATCTGGCAGAGGCCAGAGTAAAGGAATAAGGTCAGTGGAGAATGCGCCATAAATATATAGCAGCCTATTCCATCACAGCACATGAAAGAATCAAATCAGGGAGTCTGAATTTTAAATTTAAATCTTCAGTGTGGCTAGGAATCAATGAGTTGGAAAATAGCACGTGGCTTGGACATTTTTTTTTTTAATTAAGGATGTTGTTAATACTTTATAGTGTTGTTGTTGTTAGGTGCCATCAAGTCAGTTCCAAATCACAGCGACCCTACGCACAGCAGAACAAAACATTGCCTGGTCCTGAGCCATCCTCACAACTGTTGCTATGCCTGAGCTCTTTATTGCAGCCGCTGTATCAGTCCATCTCATTGGGGGTCTTCCTCTTTTCCCTGACCCTCTACTTTACCAAGCATGATGTCCTTCTCCAGGGACTGATCCCTCCTGACAGTATGTCCAAAGCATATGAGACTTAGTCTCGCCATCCTTGCTTCTAAGGAGCATTCTGTCTGTACTTCTCCCAAGAAATATTTGTTCATTCTTTTGTCAGTCCATGGTATACTCAATATTCTTTGCTAACACCACAATTCAAAGGTGTCAATTCTTCTTTGGTCTTCCTTATTCATTGCCCAGCTTTCGCATACATATGAGGCGATTGAAAACACTATGGCTTGGTCAGGCACACCTTAGTCCCCAAGGTGACATCTTTGCTTCTTAACACTTTAAAGAGGTATCTTGCAGCTGATTTGCCCGATGCAATACTTTGATACTGCTGCTTCCATAGGTGTTGATTGTGGATCCAAGTAAAATGAAATCCTTCACAACCTCAATCTTTTCTCCATTTATCATGATGTTGCTTTATTGGTCCAGTTGTGAGGATTTTTGTTTTCTTTATGTTGAGGTATAGTCCTTATTGAAGGCTGTGGTCTTTGATCTTCATCAGATAAATGCTTCAAATCCTCTTCACTTTCAGCAATCAAGGTTGTGTTATCTGTATAACGCAGGTTGTTAATGATTCTTCCTCCTATCTTGATGCCCGTTCTTCTTCATATAGTCCAGCTTCTCAGATTATTTGCTCGGCATACAGATTGAATAGGTATGGTAGAAGTATACAACCCTGACACACACCTTTCCTGACTTTAAACCATGCAAGTATATCCTTGTTCTGTTCGAACAACTGCCTCTTGGTCCACGTACATATTCCGGAATTCCCATTCTCTGAAATGTTATCCATAATTTCTAATGACCCACACAGTCAAATGCCTTAGTATAGTCAGTAAAACACAGGTAAACATCTTTCTGGTGTTCTCAGCTTGCAGCCAGGATCCACCTGACATCAGCAATGATATCCCTGGTGCCATTTTGAACTGGGTATGTCCTCTTCTAAATTTGACTTGAATTTCTGGCAGTTGCCTGTTGATATACTGCTGCAGCTGCTTTTGAATTATCGTCAGCAAAATTTTGCTTGCATCTGATATTAATGATATTGTTCCATAATTTCTGCATTCGGTTGGATCACCTTTCTTGGTAATAAGCATAAATATGGATCTCTTCCAGTCTGTTGGCCAGATAGCTATCTTCCAAATTTCTTGGCATAGACGAGTGAACACTTCCAGGGCTGCATCTGTTTGTTGAAACACCTCAAATTGTATTCCGTCAATCCCCGGAGGCTTTTTTTCGCCAATGCCTTCAGAGCAGCTTGGGCCTCTTCCTTCAGCACCATTGATTCCTGATCATATGTTACTTCCTGAATGGTTGAACGTTGGCCAATTCTTTTTGTATAGTGACTCTGTGTATTCCATCCATCTGCTTTGATGCTTTCTGTGGATTTAATAGTTTCCCCGCAGAATCCTTCAGTATTGCAACTCAGGGCTTGAATTTTTTCTTCACTTCTTTCAGCTTGAGAAATGCTAGCATGTTCCTCCCTTTTGGTTTTCCACCTCCAGCTCTTTGCACATATCATCATAATAGTTTACTTTGTCTTCTTCAGCTGCCCTTTGAAACCTGTTCAGCTCCTTTACTTCGTCATTTTTCCTTTTGCTTTAGCTGCTCCATGTTTAAGAGCAACTTCTAAGTCTCTTTTGATATACATTTTGGTCTTTCTTTCCTGTCTTTTTAATGACCTCTAGCTTCCTTCATGGATGATGTCCTTGATGTCATTCCACAACTTGTCTGGTCTTCTGTCATTACTGCTTTTAATGAGTCAAATCTATTCTTGAGATGGTCTCTAAATTCAAGTGGGATATACTCAAGGTCATACTTTGGCTCTCATGGACTTGTTCTAATTTTCTTCAGTTTCAACTTGAAATTGCATAGGAGTAATTGATGTTCTGATCCACAGTCGGCCCCTGGCCTTGTTATGACTGATGATGTTGAGTTTTTCCATCATCTCTTTCCACAGATATAGTCGATTTGATTCCTGTGTATTCCATTTGGTGAGGTCCACGTGTATAGTCACCGTTTATGTTGGTGAAAACGGTATTTGCAGTGAAGAAGTCATTATTGTTGCAAAATTCTATGATGCGATCTCCAGCATTGTTCCTATCACCAAGGCCGTGTTTTCTAACTGTTGATCCTTCTTTGTTTCCAACTTTTGCATTCTAATCACCAAAAATTATCAGACCATCCAGATTGCGTGTTTGATCAATTTCAGACTGCAGAAGTTGGTAAAAGTCTTCAGTTTCTTCATCTTTGGCTTTAGTGGTTGGTGCGTAAATTTGAATAATAGCTGTATTAACTGGTCTTTCTTGTAGGGGTATGGGTATTATCCTATCACTGACGGCATTGTACTTCAGGGTAGATCTTGAAATGTTCTTTTTGACGATGAATGCAAAGCCATTCCTCTTCAAGTTGTCATTCCCAGCATAGTAGACCATATGATTATCCAATTCAAAATGACTGTTACCAGTCCATTTCAGCTCACTAATGCCTAGGATACGGATCTTTATGCATTCCATTTCATTTTTGACGATTTCCGATTTTCCTAGACTCATACTTCATACATTCCACATTCCAATTATTAATGGATGTTTGCAACTGTTTCTTCTCATTCTGGATTGTGCCACATCAGCAAATGAAGGTCCCAAAAGCTTGACTCCATCCATGTCATTAATGTTGAGTCTACTTTGAGGAGGCAGCTCTTCCCCAGTCGTATTTTGTGTGCCTTCCAACCTGGGGACTCATCTTCCGGCACTATATCAGACAAGTTCCTCTGCTATTCATAACATTTTCACTGGCTAGTGCTTTTCAGAAGTAGACTGCTGGGTCCTTCTTCCTAGTCTGTCTTAGCCTGGAAGCTCAGCTGAAACCTGTCCGCCATGGTGATCCTGCTGGTATTTGAATACCAGTGGCATAGCAGCGGGATCACCCATGTCAGACAGGTTTCACCTGAGCTTCCAGACTAAGACAGACTAGGCCTTCATGTGTCTGCCAGTTTTTCATGCTGTAGGGGCTTGTGTGTTGCTGCGATGCTGGAAGGTATGCCGCTGGTATTTTACAATAAAAAAAAAAAAAAAAAAAAACTTACAATAGTGCTTAGATAATTAACCAGTTACGTTGAAAGCGGTGGTGATGGTCAATGAACCTGCGCTGGGATCCAGATAGAAAACAGTAACAGGGTATTTTTCTGGGCTATTTGATGTGACGGCTTGGTGGCCATGCTGCCAGCCTGTCAATGCCAGTCTGTTGACATCTGCGCCAGTGTCTGAATCTGGCTAAGCTGTGCCCACTTCCTTGATAGTACCTGCTGATTATACTCCAAGCCCAAAGTTGCTGAGTAACTGTGGGCCCACCATGACCTTCTGACCAATCAAATCAGGGTCCTTCACATGCATTATGTCAGTTTGTCACCTAAAAGGAAGAGATGCTGATTGACTTTGTGGCTTTTATAGTCTCTGTCTATTCTTTTGGCATTATGTCATCAAAGCCTAGTGGAAATTGTGTAGACTCTAGAGTCTTTGTTCAAATTCTGGGTCCATCCTTAATTCATGACTTACCTCAGGAAAATTACCAAAACTTTCTGGTATTTTTTCTTAATGGGGAAAAATAACACCTGTTTCTTCTACCTGGCAGAGTTGATATGAGGATATATATACATATATGAAATAGACAACAGATTTTCATGTTCTCTTTAATAGCCTGTCATTTCTATTTGGATAATTCATTATATAAGAAACCAAAAGTTCTTAAATATCCTAGGTGTTTCAACAGCTACACTGAATTACCTCACCCAGCTGATATAACAAGTGTCCCCATGGCCAGGACCTGGGATTGCCTTTAATGGGTGCCAGTTGATGCCAATGAAGAAAACATCTCTGAGAGGAAGAAAAAAATTATTTCTACTGACAGAAGTGAAATGAAAACAGAAATAATTATTTTTTCTTTTCCAAAATGCCAATTTTTTATTCCTTTTGTTCCTTTGTTGTTAGTTGCTGTTGAGTCAATTCCAGCTCATCACGACCCCATGTCTGCAGAGTATAACTGCTCCATAGAGTTTCCAAAACTGTGACCTTTCAGAAGCAGATCACCAGATCTGTCTTCCAAGGGGCCTCTGGGTTGGTTGGAGCCAGGGGCGGATTAACCAGTAAGCAAGGTATGCACAGACTTACTGGAAGCAAGTTATGCCCAGGCTTAATTGTGTTTACTTACTAATCTGTAATGCACAATTTCACATGTGTTTCACCACATATTTGATTGTGTGCTACAGATTAGTAAGCGCAAATAAGCCTACCTGTGCCTTGCTTATTGGATAATCTGTCCCTGGTTCTAACCACTAACCTTAGAGCCAATAATCAAGTATTTAACTGTTTGTGCCACCAAGGAACTCCTGTGTTTCCTGTACTTAAATATATTTTGGTTTTTTTGATTTTGGATACATGTTGAAATGTATTTCCTCTTTTTTATGCCTCTGATATCAAATTTTAGTCAATGTCTAGAAAGTGCAATTATTGTATTCACTAATTTCACCCATATTTGTTGACTGGGTGATGTGTACCAAGTATGGGACAGCCACCAGGGACAGAATGGAGTGAATGGTGTAATCTCTGACCCCACGGAACCTATAGCCCTATCACTATTTGAGGCTTGCCCTCTCTCTCTCCCCCATTTACTCTTGCATCCATATCTACAGTCCCCTTCCCGGGATTTACTTTTCTCCCGAGCCCTTACAAATGATAATAATAATAAAATCAGACCATTTCCATAGAGTGCTCACTGGATTGACGGGCACTACTAAGCAATTTATATAAATTATCTCATTTAATCTTTTTAACCATTATATAAGGCACATTCTATCATTATCCCCATTTATAAACAAAAACCCTAAACTCTATGTGGTGGAGACAATGTTCAAGTCTAGGTTTATTTGGCCACAGCATCGTTTGTATACATTAACTGGTATTGTCATCTGTACTTACTATAGACAATCCACATTCTAAAACAGATTTTGAAGCCTCTGAAGGCAAGAAGCATAACTTCTATCTATAGTAATTTGTCCAGTTTACACACACATTCTTAGTTAATTCTCATAACACGCTATGAAGTAGACATTTTAACTCCACTATAGAGATGAAGAAACTGAAGATCAACCAGGCTAAGAAACTTATCCAAGATCACTTAGCTAATGAGTGACAAAGCTGGCATTCAAGTCCATTTCTTCTTAAATCTAAAGTTCATATCCCTAAACTGCTTCCTTAGGATTTGAGAAACTTAATAAAATCCCAAAATGGTTTGCCCCTTGGGATAAATAGACTTCTTAAGCAGCAAAAACTTCAGGGTAAGTAAGAAATTAGGGGCATATTAGTAGACAGGGAAGAAATATACAGAACTCCAATCCCCCCGTTAGCATGCTTAAAAATGAAGGGAGAAATCTATAAACACAAAAACAGGAGGTATATTTTTATATAAACATGAATAAGATAATTGGATTTTAGTATAGATAATATGAACTTAGAGTTATCCCACACACCAAGCATGGCAATTAATCCCAGGTAAGCTCAAGCACAAAATGTATCATTAAAAACAAAATTACAGTACTGGGCTTTCTTTGGCTCTTTTTCTATAAAGGACGCTGTGGTCTGATGGACAGAATCTTAGCCTTTAACCCATGCCCTGGATTTGGCACTTATTACTTCTGCAAAATTGAGTATATCACTTAAAGTCTTGGAGTTGCATCAGGCAGAATAGCCAGATTAGAACAATAGCATTAAGCCAAAAGAAAAGGTAGAAATAATAAAAATAAGATAAATCAATGAAACAAAAAATGGTAGACGATGAACAAAAGCAAAGCTTTTTCTTCCAAAATAAGAAAAAACTAATCAAATAGACAAATCCCTGCAAAGATTTACCAATTAGTTTTAAAAATCAGAAATAAATAATAATAGGAACTAGACGAATAATAATAGACACCTAGATGTATCTGTAGATACAAAGTATGTTTTTAAAATCCTAAGTATATATGATTATCCAAAGAACTTTGAAAACTAGATGAAATAGTCAATTTTTTAGAAAAAATACAGGTTACTAATATTAACAAAGGAAGAAATGGAATGCCTTAATAGACCAATAAGCATTAAAAAATTGATTGATAATCAATCTACTTTTCCCTCATTAAAAAAAATATATATAAGCCTAGTTGGTTTTATATATAAGTATTCCCAACACTTCAAGAAAGAGATAACCCTTATATTATATGCACCATTTCTGAGAATAGAAAAAGAGGAAAAAAACCCAATTCATTTTATAAAGCTTATATGACCTGATATCAAAACTGTTGGACAGTGGAAAAAAGGAAATAGAGAACAAGTCTCATTTTTGACCATAGAAATATGGTGGAGGGAAGATATTTGGGGGATCATAGGACTTTGTGAAACCCTAAAGGGCTTGGTTGACAGAAAGCATTTGCAGATTTAGATGAGATGGGGGATAACTGATGGAACATGCACATGAAGAAAAAAAGAGGCCAGCTAAATCCTAGGTGGAAATAAGAGATACTACTTTCTCTAAAACTGAAATCTCTGTATCTAGAAAAGAAAATCCCCACAGAATTATTTATTTTTAGCTTAAATTACTGAGTTGAATCTGATGAGACAACCATGTTTGCTGAGACTGAGGCCATGGTGTTTAAAATATGATATATCAGAACTGTTCGGAACACACACATACACGCACCTGGGCCTCTGAGTTGAGCCCCAGCCAGCTTATATGGTACCTTGGATGTCTTCTCTGGTGGGACACAATCTGCACAACAGTCCCTGGTCTGGCAAGTGGAGCATGGGTTCAAATTCTTAGGCAGTAGTGTGTGACAGTCTAAGACTATGTCTACATGAAACCAAAATAACTTACTATATCATTCAAGGTTGTTGTTGTTAGGTGCCACTGAGTCAGTTCCAACTCATAGCAACCCTATGTACAACAGGATGAAATGCCTCCCAGTCCTGTGTCATCCTCATAATTGTTGCTATGTTTGAGCTCATTGTTCGGCTCCCATGTCAATTCATCTCATTGAGGGTCTTCTACTTTTTTGCTGACCCTTTTCAGTCAAGGTAATGAACTGTTAATTAACAAGCAAGTTAAATAGATTGCTCAGCACCATGTAGATCAAACAACTTTAGTTGATTGACTGAATTACTATCTTATTATAGTATCCAGTGGAGTAATACACGTACATTTCTCCTAAGTGCATGGCCAGTCCCAAGACTGTTAATCAAGCAAGATTTTGATAACAATGACAATGATGGTGATTATGTTATTGATTAGTTTATATTTTATGGTATCTTTCAGTTTACAGATTATTGTCACATATACCACCTAATATAATGGCTCAAAAAAAAAAATCTGACAGCACATAAATATCAACCTTTCTCACACACACACTCATACATCATTACCTCTTGATTTTGTTAATCATATAATTTTATGATCTGATTTATCAGTTAAAAAGCATGTAAATCAAGTGGTACTTATCTACAAGTGGGAATCTCTTTGAAGGGATAATTACCTTGGAGTTAATAGTGAGTATCTCTGTCCAGTTAAAGCATGGTTCTGCTTAATAAAATTAAATCTATACATGGATTCTGCATGATAAGGTATGCCAGTTTTAGTCAGGGTAAGCAAACGCTAGCTGCAACAAGAGTGTCTTAAACTGAAACAGCATATTTCTCGTGCATGCAAGGTCTGATGTGAATTACATGTCTCTCCTGAGCTGCTCTTCTCAATGAAGTGTCTCAGAGATCCAGGATGCTTCATTTTTGAGCATCACTGTTTCAGTAAATGACTTCCATGGTCACCTCCAAAGGAAAAGAGAGGCTACGGAAATAGCATACTTGATCTTAAAAGCCTAAACTCAGAAATAAGATGCATCAATTTCACTTATATTTTATTGGCTAGAAGTGGCCACTTTGAAGTGTAATTTCCAAGAGGCCTGGGAAGAGGATTCCACCTGTGTTTTCTGGAAGGAGAGAATACGCAGACATGAAAATCATTAGCAAACTTTGCCACAGTTCTCTTGCAAATATTGAGATAACATTTCCTTTTTTAAATATCTATTTTTCTACTGATTTCTCTACCTTATAATAATTCAACATTGAAGTGAAGAATTTTGTTCCTCTCTCCAGCATGAAATGAAAGGGTATTTGACAAGCTTCATGCTTTTACTTTTATCTATAAATTATATGTTTTAAACATAATGTCAATGCTTCAAAACAGTTTGGTACATGTCAGTAATAGCTCTTAATGACTCAGAAAGAATATAATAATCCACCATGATCAAACCTAATCTGGCATGAAAAGTACAGAAATATCAAATGGCTTATTCTGTGGAAACAAATCCAAATTAATTGCCTCATTTGTTACATCATGTATAATATACACTTTAGCATTGACACAGCTTTGTATAGACATCGAGCTTCTCAGAGAAATTTCGAAAAACATCACCATATAAGGTTTCCTTGAATTGTAAAAAGAAGCAATGTGTCTAATGAGGCAAATCCTAATTCTCTGTGGGTTTTATTATTATTATGCAACAATTATTTATTGAGTTATGGTATCTTGGGTATAACAAAAAATAAAAAATACATAAATTTTTACTATATTCCACTTATTTGGATAACCAGCACGTATACACACACACACACACACACACACACACACACGTGTCCTTCTTTGCATACAATTCAAAAAACGCCCTTATACAATATAATCTAATTATCCCATAAAACTAGATATGAAACACTTAAAAAAAAAAAAAAAACCAAACCCGTTGCCATCAAGTCCAACTCATAGCAGCCCTATAGAACAGCGTAGAACTGCCCCAGAGAGTTTCCAAGGAGCACCTGCTGTATTTGAACTGCCAACCTTTTGGTTAGCAGCCATAGCACTTAACTGCTACACCACCAGCGTTTCCATGAAACACTCAACCGCCTTAAAAGACAGCATAAGGTGTCCATCTTTCCAGATTTTGTGGAAATCTCTCAGCCGTCTAGACTTTCCCCACTTTTTTTTTTTTTTTTTTTACTATTATTGTATATCTTTGTGAGTTTATAGTATTTGTTTTCTTTACTGTTGTTTTTGTGAGGTTTCAAAGAGTTTTGGAGATAAATGCCAATGTTCGGTTAGTTTGTTCAGTGGGAAATCTTCATTCACAAATTCCCCATTTTTTATTTCTTAATAATATACTCTGTCCAATTTCTGCCACTTGGCCTAGTCAGAGCACTGGGTACATGCACTACTACAAATACTGTAATACTCTATATTATAATTTTGGTTTAACTGACATGTAGAATAAACATTTGATGGAATCTATTTAGGCCGTAGTGGTTTGGGATTTCCAATTCTCATTGAATTTACTTCTACACAATCTTCAGATCTGCTCCCCAGAGAAGCCGTCCCTGAATCCCTGATTTAGTCAAAACCTCAGATTATTCCCTCGCAGCACCTAGTATCTTTTCATCATAATACTTATAATAGTTTTAATCTTCACTTATCTAATAATTATTTGGTTGTTTTCTGTCACCTCTACAAGAGTCTCAGTTCCATGAGTGCAGGAAACAAGTCTGTGTTTATTCACTATTACAGCCCAGGCACCTATCAGAGAGTATGCCACATAACAGGCATTCAATACATGTTTGCAATGAAAAAAAAAAAAAATGATTGCATAAGTTATATAAAGTTCCATAGCTCTACAAACCTAGAAGCTGAACTTTAATCAATTGTAACAAATTTTAAAAATTTCTATGAATCTTTATAAGGCTCTGAATATATTTAATCTCACAAAGGTGAAATGCTGTCAATGAATACTTAAATTGAAATTAATTGAATAAAAGACCAAGGCTAACATCATCAGCATCATCTAGAATTTCCTGAGTAATGAAGGAAGTATGCTCAGCAAAAACACATTTTCATCAATACCAGCAATTGGTATGGCTTGGATCAATTCACACTCAGGAGGATAATATGGCATTTTCTAAATGTCTTAGATGATAATCAACATTCTTTGTCCTTTTATAAGAAGATGAAAAAAGAAAACTACATGGTATGGTGAAAAGAACAATAACCTCATAGCCACAGAGCCTAAAACTTAATTTCTGTCTCTCACTAACAGTTTATATCTGAGCAATGTTCATCTTTACTGCAATTGGTTTATGAAATCATTTCATGATTTCTCTGTCCTTCCAGCTCCAACAATGATCAGTTTTTTTGCTGGTGCTGGGAACTCTATTGAGGAGCCTGACCCCTTGAAGTTCTACCCCTGAATTGTTTAGAAGATGCCAAGTCGTACAAATGGCTTATTGATACAAATGACTTGGAGAAATGCGAGAATATTTCAGGGCATTTTTTGTTTTTGTTTTCAGGATTTCAATTGTATGATGTAACTTCAAGGTTATGGGAATGGTCTCAAGACTCAAAAATAATGCCTTTTATTCCTCCTGGCTCAAATCTGGAAAATTAATTTAGAACCTCATTTTGGAATTCCCAGTCAGGGTGTTTACCCTTTGATACTTCCCTCACTCCAAAAATAAAGCAATGACTTATTTTAAAAGGAGAAAATTGAAAAACAATGGCCATACTACACACTAAATCGACAATAGATAAGTGATAACTTTGGTGCGGGATAAGACGGTACACAGTATTGGGGAAGCCAGCACAACTTGTATAAGGCAAGGCCATGGAAGTCTCATAGACACATCCAAACTCCCTAGGGGAGCGAATTGCTGGGCTGAGGGCTGTGGGGATCATGATCCCAGGGAACATCTAGCTCAACTGGCATAACAGTTTATAAAGAAAATATTCCACATTCTACTTTGGTGAGTAGCATCTGGGGTCTTTAAACAGCCTGTGAGTGGCCATCTAAGATACTCTACTGGTCTCACCCCATCGCTGGGAGCAAGGGAGAGTGAAGAAAACTAAACATACAAGGGAAAGATTAGTCCAAAGGACTAATGGACTGCAACTACCACGGCCTCCACCAGACTGAGTCCAGTACAACTAAATGGTGCCTGGGTACCACTACTGACTGCTCTGACAGGGATAAAAATAGAGAGTCCCAGACAGAGTGGGAGAAAAATGTAGAACAAAATTCTAACTCACAAAAAACGATCAGACTTACTGCCTGACAGAGACTGGAGAAACCCCAAGAGTATGGCCCCCAGACATCCTTTTAGCTCAGTAATGAAGTCACTCCTGAGGTTCACCCATCAGCCAGGGGTTGGATAGGCCTATAAAACAAAATTAGACTAAAGGGGCACACCAGCCCAGGGACAAGGACTAGAAGGCAGGAGGGGACAGGAAAGCTGGTAATAGGGAACCCAAGTTCAAGAGTGTTGACATGTCGTGGGGTTGTTAACCAATGTCATAAAACAATCTGTGTACTAACTGTTTAATGAGAAGCTAATTTGTTCTGTAAACCTTCTTCTAAAATACAATAAATAAATAATAGCCATACTAAAAAAAGAGAGAGAGAGAGAAACATGTCTGCTGGCCAGAGACAAAAGAGAAACAAAAAACGGGGTTGAAGCCAGGGACCTGGTGGACTCCAGGTTTGGATGTATGTTGAAGCAGCATGGAGAACACTTAAAGCAGAGCATGGGTCACAATCCACTCTTACTTGGTGATGGGATTTGAACTACATTTCATATCACCTTAGTTTGGGGGCTCCCAATTGTCTGGGAGACCCAGATAAGCATAAACCTCTAGAAAAGCAAATAACAAAATTCAGGAAATACATCAATACCAGATGAAATTTTAAAAATGATTTTAAAGTATATATGTTCATGTTTTTGACAGAGTTTTAATGGTTGAAAATATGGTGAAGTCTCCCTTCCTTTTGGTGTTAACTCTTTAAGGACAGAAACTTTCCATTCATTCATACAACAAATATTATTGAACACTACTTTTTAACTCAGATGCCTTAAAATGAACTTTTTCAAGTAGCATCTCCTTAGCCTATGTATTAATGAAAGACGAAAGCTGGAGGTATACATCCCTTCATTAAGTGACATCGTTAAAAAACAGGTGTCTGAAATATTTTTATTGCTGTGTTATATATCATTTGTATTATAAGTCCAAAATATGTGATATTTCTCTTATCGTATTGGCAGATCCTTTAATTTCTTGATGCAAGCAATTGATTACTTTCAAATGAATTCATCTATTTCCCAAAAATTCTACTTTTCAACTTTATCCAAATATTAGAAGACTATATGCCTCCACCAAAACGTAAGCTACATGAGGGCAAGAATTTTTGTTTTGTTTAAGTACCTAGAATGGTGCTTGGCTCATAATAAGCACAGTAAGTATTAGTTGAAAAATTAAATTATTGTCAAATAATGTCTTAGTTTTGGAATATGGTAAGAATCAAGATAGCTGATATTTTTATTACAAATTCCATTACATAAGCAAGTGCCACAAAGATTTCTTACATGTTTCTCTTTCTTAAGAATTTAATCTATATATTGGGATTGTTCTGGCAGAAGAAACTGCCTCATGCTGACTTGAACAGAAAGAGAGATTTATTATAAGGGAGCAGAGATGTGCGTGGAATCCCAAGGCTGAGAGTCAAGGACACACTGCCTCTTGTGTCTGCTCCAATAGTGGACTTGCTTCTTTCTCTCTCACTGCACTCCCGCTTTCTCAGCTTTCCAGACACCGTGGTAGAAAATGGTCCTTGATAATTCGTGGTTTTATTCAAGGTTTCAGTCAGACTAATAATAGAGCTTAGTAAAACGTCCACTTTCCTATAGACCAGCTCATTGTCACAACATTAGTAGCTTTCCATCTTTAGATCAATCAGCTGTGGTCAGAGAGGCCTGGAGAATAAGACTCGTCATCAGGACAGTTCATTGGTATTTGGTCAAATGTCTCACTCACAAAGATCTCCTGGGGAAAGTTATAGGGTTTTGATAGAGATGCATGACGCCAGATGTAGCGTCAGAAGTTTTCTAATAAGAGAGGACCTGATAAATGACAATTCTACTAATTTAGCACCATGCAGTGTGGACCTACTTTTCTTGACAAAGACTTAAAAGCATGCATTTCTCATACAAGGCGAATGAATGAGCTATTGCTGAGGGTATTTTCAAGTGTTATATTTGGTGGCTATTATTACTAACAAATAGCTTCCTCTCTGTCACTACAGATACAGATACAGATATATGTATGTGTATATACTTACACATACACATATATACACAATCATATGGAATAGCATATGCATCAATATATAGATCCATAAAAATATAGAAATAACTCTAAAACAATGAAGTTATAAGATATACTTAAACATCAAAAATATTTAAATGTTATTTGAATTTAGCAAAATGTAATCAAAAGGAATTACCAGCCTTTCCAAATATTTAATTACAAAATATATATGATTCTACAATATTCTTATAAGTTGGAAATAAAATTTTTTTTTTTTTAAATTCTGAGATTATAACAATTATGGCATTTAAATGCTACATTTCCAGTTCAGGCATTTTTCTCCAATAAGGGGAACTGATTGACATTCTTTTATTTTCTCCCTTCTAACCTCCCCCTCACTTTTCAATGTTCCTTGTTTGTTTTACTTTTACTTTGTCTGGATAAACAACATTTACATTCTGACCTACTACCATAATTCTGTAATTATTTAGTGGTGGTTCCATATTTTAGTGGTTTAAATACTTACATCATTTTACCATAGTTGCTCCATTGTTGATTTTTTTTTTTTAAATAGTTTATGTTTGGCTGAGTTTAAGTGTCTTTTTTAGGGGGAGAGGGTTTCTGGCTTTTTCTTTTGTTCAGAGGGGCTTATAGGTGCCATAGTACCTAAATTCTTTCACCTTTGACAAAGACTTTCTGTGGCTTTTATTCTTGAAATATGATTTATACGGATACAACAAACTTAAGTTATACTTTTTATTCTCAGTACTTTGTAGATGTTGCTTCATTGAAGGTTGCTATGGGGGAAAAAAGTGAGGTCTCCTGAATATTGTCCCATCATGGGAGATATTTATTTTCTGTCCAGATGACTGAAGAATTCTTTATCATTTGAGTTCAATAACTTACCTAGGATATGTCTCTTTCTATCGTTGTGAATCGATTTGTTTTTGTATACCAAAGTTTCTTTCATTTGATTGATTTAGTCTTTTCCATATTTTAGAGAACTTTTTAATCAATTGAGTCTCTGAAAACTCTTTTCTTCATTTTATTTGTTGAATTCTCGACTTCAGATATGTGCATTATCTTTGTACTGGATTGTCTTTGTTTCCCATTGCTGGATTAGTATATATTATACACAATTGATCATTCAATCTTTTTAGCTCTTTTCCTGTGTGCAGTGTAATTGATGGGTATGTTTTAAAACTTGATAGATATTACCAGATTATGCACCAAAATTTATAGAGCAATTCACACCACTGGTCCCAAAATTGAGCTTTGAATCTGATCGAACTCTAGAGTCCCAGCTCTTCCCCTCCCCTCTCAAAATGAAATGCTTTTTGGAAGGCTAAGAAAAGCCTACATTTAATTAAAGCAATGTAAAAACATAAACTTCTGATTCGCTGCAAGAACTGGGAATCACTGGCCTTTACCACTCTGACTCTTGATTGAATCTTGTACCTTCAAAGCCAGTGAATTCCATTAATTTAGCTTCCTTATCTATGTATCAGTAGCAGCCATGATGACATTCACCAAGACAGTCTCACCAGCTGAATCAAATCTAATGAAAATGAAACATTGTCACAGCCAGACTACTCTCATTTGTGGATGTCAGAGAAATGGTTAGGGATGTCCTCAGAGTATGGAAAAGATCAAGAATCAGATGGCTGAAGGCACCAGGGAAAAAAATCATCCTTTTCACAACTTTTCCTCTGCAATAGTCTCTGAACATCATTAAAAAACACCTGTTGCCATGAAGTCCATCCCGACTCACAGCAACCCTACAGGACAGAGTGGAACTGTGGCATAGGGTTTCCAAGAAGCGGTTGGTCGATTCGAACTGCCAGTCTTTTGGTTAGCAGCCAAGCATTTAACCACTGTGC
Organism: Elephas maximus indicus; assembly: GCF_024166365.1. Lineage (NCBI taxonomy): Eukaryota > Metazoa > Chordata > Mammalia > Proboscidea > Elephantidae > Elephas > Elephas maximus. The sequence goes on along the minus strand of NC_064833.1, from coordinate 62,332,241 downwards.
CACCAGGGCTCCTGATTGTCATAGTCATCCATTAATACCATGAACTAAAGCAAGAGGGATGCCAGGATGATTATCTTTTCCTCCTTTATTAGGAAAAAAAAAAATTATCTAAAACAAGGTGAAAGGCTGGGGTAATATATCATACCAGTTTTCAACTCAAAAATTAAAACCTTAGAGAGAGAATTTTTTCCATAGTTTTTAACTATTATGTCTAGTGGAAAGAACTGCACTGCTTGGCCAGGATTCTTTATTACACAAGAGGCTTGAGGTCAAGTTCATTTCCCATTTGTGTCTAACCTTCCCAGGCATTTGTTTTCCTCCTTCTTTGATTGAACGTGCTTGGGTATATGATTTGTGTGATTTCATTGGACCTGTAAACACAGCCTAATCACTTCATTCCTCAACAGCTTCCCGGCCCTGGCAGATGCACAGAGCCTTCTGCCTCAGCCGAGTTTGTCCTGCTGAGGAGGTTTAGAGAGCGACCAGGTCCAGATTTCCTCACAGAGTTGGTATCCTGTGGCTTTTAAAAAGTTTCAAATATGGAGAAATACTGTATGATAATAAAAGTCCAGGTATGAATCAGTAAATTATTTGAATAAAAATGAATCTTTATGTAATTAAAGAAGTTAAATGTTAGGTTGTCATCACAGATACTGAAGTTTCCCAGGATGGAGGGTAGACTTGTGCTGGCTAGGATGAGCATGAATTACAGGCCAATGTCCACAGAGTCCACAATGTCCCCAGATGGATGGCAACACCAAGAGAAAGACTAACAAAGCTGGAAGGAATGAGCATATGTAATGAGTTCAAGAGAATTCAGGGCTGACCAAGGAAAAAGATATGACCATGAGAAAGCAGCTTTGTACAAGAAGCTACTGAGGCCAAAACATTGACAGCTGCATGCTGGGGCAGTTCCTCACAGCAGGAGGTCTTTCAAGGACAAGAGGTGAAGGAGCCACGAGAGGGCCTGGAAATCCCATGGAAGAGGAAAAGGGAGAAAGGAATGTCTTAGATGGTCCTGTGGGATGTCCTTCTGCAGTGAGGTGGGGAGTCTCTGGGTATGAGAGTTCCAACAACTGCAGCACCTTACGGTCCTTATAATTACAGATGATGGGTGAAGTTTCGCAAAATATGTAAAGCTGGCAGGTTTTAAGTAAGCAAAATATCTACTTATTTGGGCTATTGGCACCAGTGGGCTTTTTGGGCTAACAGAGCCAGGCTGTTATCATAAAATCCAGCAAGGGTCAGGTCAGGTAAGGACATGATTCTCTAGATCTGCGCACGCACCAAGATCCTGGCCCGTGCGCGCACAAAGATCTGGCACCAAATACAAATCGCAGTTAGAGGCTGTGGTTTGCAAAGGCGGTGGGCTAGGAGGAAACCGCGGTCAGAAGTTGAGGTTTGCAAGGATGGTGAAAGAAGTGGGGGGGAAGCCGTGGCGAAACAGGGTTTCAAGAGGACATGGGAGATAAAGGTTTGAGGCTGCTGTAGGGATCTTGGAAAATGCACACCCTATACTTCCAAATTATGGTGTGTGTGGTATAGGGTAAAAAGTGGACTTGATTTAAGTGTATGGAATAAAAATCAGTTATTTGTGAAAATAAATGTTTTATGTTTTACGGATTCTAGGAGCAGTTACAAATTTAGGAGAGTTTATCAGAGATGAACCAAAATATCCAGAGAAAACAGGAGAGACCAATATCAGGAAGGGCTGGAAAAAGAAGACAGAGGAGTAAAGGGATGAAACGGGAATGGATACAGGATAGGGTGGTTTGTCTTGTAGGCACTGCCCAGAAAATATGAAAAGGAGAAGCTTGGTGAAATTTTCTGGTCACGAAATTCTCAACTATGATAAAAGTTGTTTGGGGGCCAAAACTAGCAGACAGTACCAGGTGATGTGGTCCTGGGTTTCTGCAAGCTTTTCCTCACTGCCTGTTGAGTAGCAATGTGAATCCCAGAGAATCACTAATGAGACAAAATATTTTAAATCAGAACATAGTTTCATGTATTCCCATCATGTGATGCAATACTCACTTACTTCAACCTGAGGTGGTGGGAACAGCTTAATAGTTAAAATCAGATGGATCTGGGTAATTTTTGGTAAGTTACTTAAACTTTAAAAACTTCATTTCTTGTCTCCCTTAATTATTGAGAAATAAATAAGATAACATACATGTAAAGGCCGGGTGGTCTAAAATATTAAGATCAGCTTTTGAAACCCAGTTAATTCTTCTGCTTTTACACATATCAGATAAAGATGGTCAAGGGACCAGGCTTGCTGTTTTCATGATATTTTGTGGGAGAATATTTGGCCTTTCTGGGAAAAGACTACACGGTCTGTTTCTCAACTAACCTTGCACGTTGAGAAAGCTTTGTACTTGGAAAGCTGTCAAGAAATGCTTGTGAAGTGACGCAACAAACTGCTTCACACCGTCCTCTCCATCCTCCACTCTCTGAACACAGTTGACATCGGTTGACGTTGGTGTTGGTTTCCCTCCAAAGGATCAGACAACAAAGGCAGTCATCATCACTCTGGGCATTCACTGCAGAAGTCAGCTCTGGCCATTCATGTCTCATTAAGAACAAAAAAAAGAAGCAGCAATTCATGTTTAAAGAAGCCCCTTAAAAGTGAGAGAAAGCTGATCTTATTTCAGGGAACGCCATGAGTCTTAGTTTCTTGTTTCAGAGGTTAGTGCAGTGATTTCCAGTGTTTGTGAACTGGCAGCAAAGTCACCATTTGTTCACTTTTGTGGCAAAGTCCCTATTCCCTGTGCCTTTACCACTGCACGAAGCCCTGAGTGCAGTATTTTTTTGTACCAACTGCAGAAAATCAAAGTTTATTTGGAATTGAGAAACATATGGCACCTCCCCACCACCTGCACTGAGATCATTGACTATTAAATGGGAGTATACCAAATCAGGAAGCTTGATGACATCAAAAGCCAGGTTATGGTGTTTCTGATATGCCCCTAGCATGTAGAACCATGCAAGGTACAGAACAAGGGCTCTGTAACTATTTTTTCAGTGTATGGATAAATTCATGCAAACTTTCAGCCATAATACTAGTATTATTTCAACTTTTTCAGCAATTGTGCAACTTAGGCACTGTTAACCTCACTTTTATAATTGTAGAAACTATGATTCAGGGAAAGGGATGTGTGAGGCAGAGTAAGCACAGGCCTTAAAGTTGAAAGGCTCTCAGATTGAGACCTGACCTTGCTACTCAGTTGCAATGTGATTTCAGGTAATCGGCATAAGCTGTGTGAGCTTCATTTTCTTTATCTGTAAAACAGGGATGATACTTTCTGAAACAGTGGACATGAGAATTAAATGAGATACTACATGAGGCATGTCCCACAAGGAACTGTCATGGAGCAGACATTCAACACATAAAATTTAATCTTTTTACCCAAGGTGGCAGGAATTAATAAAACCAAAGCTCTAATCTATTGACCCCAAACCTGAATTATTTCCTTTAGAGCAAGCTACAAGGCTGAACATATCTAGTCTATGTCAAATGGTCAAGCTTTAGAAATGAAATTTAATTTGTATTGTTAAGGACTTCAACTTTCCACCTTTCTTCTGGGAAGACCTCAAATGATCAGAAAAACATCTTCTGAAGCAGAGAGTTCCAGACTGGGAGAAAGAAAAAATGGAAGTTGAAATGAAAATCAGCAACTGGATCCAGACCAAGTAGCTAATACCCCATCTCTGGCAAAGCATAATAAATGGGTCCTTCGTCTCTACAAACACCTGTCTCTTTAAAGAAGTAGCTCAGTCAAAAGCAAATACCTTCTTCTAGAATTTTGTTCCAGGCCTGGCTCAGAAGGAAGGATGAAGTTTCCTAGGATCTGGGTTCCACGTACCCCAAAAATAAACATAAACTTTTCAATTTAGACTATTTCTTCTTATGTCAAAGAAGCAACCTGTTAAACATAGTTCAGTAATCCATCATCACCCAGTACCCTTCTCCCGTTATCACCAAGAATTTTCTCATAAAAGGTGACTAAGAACAATGTTCTGTTTCTTGGATGTAAACAGATACAAACTAAGACTTCAGCCACACTCAGGCTCTGTTAGACAGGATAATACAGTCTACTTTATTGTTTAAATCAAGGATAGCATTTGAAATATAAAACATACATTGAATTATTTTCTTTCAAAAATTTGAGCAAATGCACATTTAAGGAGCATTCATGGAATAAATATCTAACCAAGTCTCTTTTTTCTCTAACGTATGTTGATACCCATGGAGGGTATATCAAATCTGCACAGGCAACAGTTCCAGGGGTGGATTATCCAATAGACAAGGTAAGCACAGGCTTACTTATGCTTCCCTAGTAATCTGTAGTAAACAATTTCACTACAGATTATCTGGCAAGCAAGGTAAGCACCGTGCTTACCCTGCATATTAGATAATCCACGGCTGCGATGTCAAAGAAAATCAGGATCTGTTCATAAAGAAGTAGGGAAGCATGGATACTGGGTAGGCAACCCACAGAATCTGCCACTGTACACACCTTCGGCTACCTAATACCAATACCCATCTTCTTGTCATACATAGTATAGCTTAACCATCATCCCAAGGGAGTGTCCTGTGTGAGGCTCCTCATGGACTGGTGACCTATAAAACCACAAGGCAAGTTATCTGCATCTGACACGTGCAATATAACATTAGAGAATAAAAATCTTATAATTCTTTTCATAACTGTAGTAATAACTTCAATTCAGAAAAGGGGGCAATGGGAAACACACAGTAATTACTCTTTCACAGAAAATACCGAAGTCTTCAGGACAGCCGTAGCAAACACTCCCTACTTTGGCAGTGGTGTAAACTCCTCGGTAGTATCCTAGATTGGTTTTCCTAGAAGCAGAGCCTGAGAAGGTGATTCTTATGCAAGCCATTTATTGAGAGATCACTTTCACATGAAACCTGCAAGCAAGTAAGGGAAGCATGAGGGGCAACAAAAGAAGCTAGGTAAAGAGATGAGTTCGGTTAAAGCTTAGTTTCAAGTTCATCCTACAGGGTGAACAAATCCTGCCCCAGTCCTGCGCCATCTTCGTGATCATCGGTATGATCATGTCCATTGTTGTGGCCACTGTGTGTTTTGAGCGCCTTCCAACCTAGGGGCCTCATCTTTCAACACTACACCAAAAAAAAAAAAAAAAAAAAAAACCCATTGCTTTCAAATCAATTTTGACTCATAATGACCCTATAGGACAGAGTAGAACTGCCACATAGAGTTGCTAAGGGGCAGCTGGCAGATTTGAATTGCCAGCCTTTTGGTTAGGAGACAAGCACTTAACCACTGTGCCACCAGGGTATGAGTCAGAATCAATGCCACAGCAAAAGGCTTTTTTCAACACTATAGCCCATTGCCGTCGAGTGATTCGAACTCATAGTCACCCTAAAGGAGAGGGTAGAACTGCCCCGTAGGGTTTCCAAGGAGCACCTGTTGGATTTGAACTGCCAACATTTTGGTTAGCAGCCATCTGTCTTAACCACTATGCCACCAGGTTTTCCTTCAACACTGTATTGGACATCACTCTGCTGTAAGGTTTTCACTGGCTAATTTTCGGAAGTAGATAGCTGGACCTTTCTTCCTAGTCTGGCTAAGTCTGAGAGCTCTGCTGAAACCTGTCCACCATGGGTGATCCTGTTGGTATTTGAAATACCACTGGCAGAGCTTCCAGCATCATAGCTATATGCAAGCCACCACAGTACTACAAACTGACAGATGGGTGGTAGGAGTTAAAGAGTATGAATTGCACTCTGCAGTTGTCCTATCTTGAGGCAAGTGGGCTAGGCTTTTATACTTGTGTCAGTGAGTCTCTGGCTACTGACAACCCTTTAGCCTCAGGGTTTTGTGTAACCTCCCAGACATCTCTGAGTCACGTGGCCCTGACTGACCCAGGAAAATTCTCTGAAGAAATCAGCAGCTGTTAGCCTTTAGCAGCACAGATCTGAGAAGGTACCAAACAGCATCCCATAGCTAATCTGGCAACCCCAGTTCTCCTCTCTAGAAAATCTCCTTTTTCTTCTCTCTTCCTTGGCTTCTGATTCTACCGTCGGGAGGCAGCTGCAGATCATGCTTGTCTATTTCTTCTAGTGCCTCTTCTGAGGTGGCTTAGGGCAGGATGTCTTTTTCATGGGCTCCTTGGCTTTCTAAGGCCTCTTCCCATGGGCACATTCGGGAATGGACTCAACGACAACAGGTTTGGTTTTTTGGTTTAGAGACAAATTTAGAGGTTCAAGAATCACAAGCTGTTGCAGCCAGGTCTGTTTTGTTTTGTTTTTGTATTTGAAGACCTTTTAATACAGCTGTTTTTCTAAATTCTAAATTCTTAATTTACAGATTTCCTTCCAAGTAAATAAAGTCTCTATCCATAGGTAGAGTGCATTTTCTCCTAAACTAATTGCTAACTCTACTGGCAACAAGTCCTTCATCCTTTTATTGCTCCATTTCAGGGAGCACAGCTCTCCAGCACCATTCTGAAAGTTTTTGCAGATTTTTTTTTTAATTCCAGGTCTGGGGTTTTGTTGGCAATGTAAGTTCCTCAGAAACTTTCTATTTGCTTCTAATCATGTGAAAACTGAACCTATTTATAGTTGCTTTCCATGTGAAAATAAATACATTGTTTTCTATGCATAATGTTTAAGCATGAAAATATCCTGATTTTATTTACTGGCCTCGGTGCTCAGTCTACCTCCTAACCTTCAGCCTAATGACCACTGCCTTGAGGCAACTGATGTCAATTGGCCCCATGTGGAGACAATCTGACTTTGTGGGTGGGCTCACTCCTACTAACAGCTAGAGAGTTTTAGTAGAAAGAACTTGTGGAGGACTTGGGACTACATTTTCGTCTCTTTCTGGGGCTGCCACTTTGCAGCAGCTACCACTCACAACTCTTCCACTATGGGGTTACACAAGCAATTGTCATCTCCTATTTTTTTATGTTGCAAGGCTTTAAATTTTAGGATTCTTCGTCAAATTAAATCACAGGCTTCAGGCAGTGGGTGTCTCTCTTGGTGCTTCGATATTCTCCTCTATTTCTCTTTGCTGATTGGCTAACTCAAGTGTGAGTTTATCCACCTCTTTAAGAGCTATACCAGAATGGTAAGAAGTAACCGGTTTGGTCCATATCAATATTCTAAAATTTTCCTTCATTTTGACTTATGCCAGTACTTTGGATAGCAAGTAATCTGTGTCCCAATGAATGCAAGTGTTAGTTTGACTAAACGTTTGGTCCCAAATAAGAATCAGCCCTCTTCTGCATTCTCTGTGTCTACACTGTTCAAAGCTTTGCATCCTTTTCTGAACTATTTCCACTGTAGTTCTCATACTTGCAGCAATCAAAGCCAGATTCTAAGTTATTTTGTTAGTTAGGAATAGGCTTGACTACTTGAAACAAAAATCCGACTTTGAGAGGCTAACCAAAGAAGCCCTGGTGGCACAGTGGTTGAAGTGCTCGGCTGCTAACCAGCCACTCTGTGGAAGAAAACTGTGGCATTCATCTTCTGTAAAGGTTACAGCCTTGGAAACTCCATGGGGCAGTTCTATTCTATCCTATAGTGTCACTATGAATCAGAATCAACTCAGTGGTAATTGATTTGGTTTTGGACTTTTTAATCCAACAGGTTATTGTCTGAAGCAGTAAGTTCAGAGGTAGGCTGTCCAGGGATCTCTAATGGTGGTTCCACAATGACACCAAAGACCCAGATTCCTCCAACTCCTCTAAGGAGTCATTCATAGCACGTGACTTTTCCATTATGGGTGCAAATGGCCGTTCCAACTCCAGCATCTCAACCAAGTTTCAGGAAGGAACTAGGAGAAGGGGAAATGGCAACACACTGAATTTGCACCTCTTTATCAAGTATAAAATAGTTTTCTCAAGAAGTCTCATTTAATGACTTCTGCCTATGTCTTAGGAGTCACAACTGGACCTGGCTACAAGGCAGTGTAGGAAAAAATGTTTTTAAGCTGAATTTCTGGCAGCGCTGAATAAAATTAGGGATTTGAAAGTAAGGAAGAAGGTGAGAATAGATATTGGGTGGCAATCAGTATTTTGTGCCTGTTCATTTTTTTTTCTTGTTAAAATATTTCTTTCCATATTAAGGATATTTAAAAAACCAGTTGCTGTCTAATCAATTCGATGTTTTCAGTGGCTGATTTTTCAGAAGTAAGTCACTAGGCCTTTCTTCAGAACAAACAGCCCCTGAGTGGACTCAAACCTGCGACCTTTTGGCTAGCAGCCTAGGACATTAATCGTTTGCACCGCCAGGGGGTTATGCACTATCTTTTTCATCCAATATAAATATTTCACCTATTGATAGATGGATTGTATTAATAAATTTCTTACTTTCACACTAATTTCTGAAATAAATTACATTTAGTCTTGGTCACTTTCTACATTACTTCTGATTTCTGCATTATATTCTTTTATTAAGCTCATTTCTAAGGTTAAGGAGAAAACTTTTTTTTTCATAGTGCAAATTGCTTATAGGCACTCTTTGAGGGATATTAATGGATATTTCAGCTCCTTAGTGTTAGGAGTTACTGTGCTTGTACAGTACTTGTTCTCATTGTTCGCAGTCACCACCTCTAGCCAACCACCCCCATAGTCTCATCTCCACTGCTAACACCCTGAAGCAGAGTGGGTCCTTAATGAAACCACTTAACTCTCCTGCAGGCATCTCACATTGAAGGTGTTCAAAACTGAATTTATAGAAATGAGAGCTCAAAAGCTGTTATTTTTATATTCTTAACACCTTAGGCCAATTCTGTTGGCTCAAGAAGAAAATATCTTCAAGAAGCATAAAGAATTTAGAATGTAGGAAATTCAGATTTACGAGGAGAGTAAAATGATTATTTACCTTAGGGACAGGCCAGTAGAAGCACGTGGGTATAAAACCCATCCTATCTACCCAAGCGTTGGAAGGAGTAACACAGTGACTCTTTCCTTTGTGTTCTGTTTCATTTTTGTTCCTTTAAAACATTTTTTTCTGATTATTAATGTAATATACCCACCACCCTATATTTATGATCAATATAATATATTAATGTAAAGGTCGGGAAAGATTCGACGGCACTGGGTTTTTGGGTATAGAGAGAATAATTCTAATGGCTCAAGAGTCCATCATCCAGAAATAATAACAGCTTAATTTTTTTTTACTGTATTTCATCCTCATTTTTTCCTACATATGAATGTTTTTTTAAAAATCTGCTTTTTTGGGTGTTCTTTCATTATTTATTTAGCTATTGATTTTTAGGTAAAATTGTTATAATACTACATACTGTTTTGTATTGGCTATTTTCATTTATTGTGATAACAATGGATTTTTTTTTTTACTCATTAAAATACGTTCAGTGACTGCAATGTGCCTGTTGTCGGGATGTACTATACTTAGCTCATTATCCTCCCTTTATTGGTCCTTTCTAATTGGTTATTTTCAATTTTATTTCTTCTATTTTTTAACTCATTAACATCCTTTACCTATATCTTTGATTTCATGGCTGATTATTTTCTTTAAATAGTGTTCTGTAAGTGAAATTAGTGTGACTAATGTTCTGATTTTTTTGTTTGCCAGAACCAGGATCCAGTCTTTCTTAACCATTCTGATCTGGAATTAATCACAAAGAAAAGCATGAATGGCTTAAAGCCAGCAGATCTTTTTACTGTAGTACTTCTTTTTCCCCTAAAATTCAATAAATTTTCTTTGTAATTAAAGGCCTTTGCTTAGCCCTTTTTTCTTCCTCAGGTGTCCCCAAACTCCCATGCATCTCCACACGCCCTTTCCTCAGATTCCTTCATAAGGAACACAGTAACTCCCACTCCCTGTATGTGAAGGATCTATCGGGTCCGAAATGGACGAGCCCAGACAAAGAGGCCAATGTTTCAGGAGGAGGCATGCTAAGTAGCCTCCCTGGTCCTCTAAAGAGAACAAAGCTGGTTAATTCCATAGCCCTTTTTGAATGTTTTAGACAGTGTACAATGTTGTAGATAACCTGTGCATTTTAAATAGAAGATGTAAGCATGGTTCATTTTGTTTTGATTTTTTTTTTCTTCATTATGAGTGGTACTGGCTGGCAGGTCATGAAACCAGGTAGTTTATTCTTTTGGGTGAAGTAAATGGTTATTAGAGTAGTCCTGGTGGTATAGTGGTTAAGCGCTCAGATGCTAACCAAAAGGTCGGTGGTTCAAACCCACCAGCTGCTCCAAAAAAGGAAGATGTGATATTCTGCTTCCATAAAGATTTATAGCCTTGTAAACCCTATGGGGGTAAGCCCTATGAAGGCAGTTCTACTCTGCTCTGAAGGGTCACTGTGAGTCGGAACTGACTCCACAGCAGTGGAGTTTAGTTGGTTATTAGCCTAATTTCATACAGAATCTTGGGGCACAGAGAAAACGTCAGCTTCACTTGTTGAACACCAAAGTGAGAGCAGGCCTAAGAAAGTGAAAAAACAAATTAGCCTTTAGTGTGTGAACATAAGATCAATTTAAATGAATAAATAAAAAGAACAATAGAAAATAAGTTTTAATTGAGTTTTTCAAATCTAAGTGATCACAATGAGTTGTGGAGCTTCTGAAAAAATCTAATTGTTGCACTGCAAGTCTAAAAATTCTAATTTGTCAGCTAAAATAGTGTTCCTGTGATTTATTTTTTATTGTAAGAAAGGATCCCAAGTGATTCTGACGATCAATTAAATTTTGGAACCACAATCTAAGTATCTCAGCATTTACTCTTTGTTGTTGTTGTTAGGTGCCATCAAGTCGGCTCCAACTCATAGCGATCCTGTGCACAACAGAACGAAACACTGCCCAGTCCTGAGGCACCCTCAAAATCGTTGTTATGCTTGAGCTCATTGTTGCAGCTACTGTGTCAATCCACCTCATTGAGGGTCTTCCTCTTTTCCACTGACCCTGTACTCTGCCAAGCATGGTGTCCTTCTCCAGGGACTGATCCCTCCTGACAACATGTCCAAAGTATGTAAGACGCAGTCTTGCCATCCTTGCTTCTAAGGAGCATTCTCGTTGTACTTCTTCCAAGACAGATTTATTCATTCTTCTGGCAGTCCATGGTATATTCAATATTCTTCTCCAACACCACGATTCAAAGGTGTCAAGTCTTCTTCGGTCTTCCTTATTCATTGTCCAGTTTTCACATGTATATGATGTGATTGAAAATACCATGGGTTGGGTCAGGTGCACCTTAGTCTTCAAGGTGACATCTTTGCTCTTCAACACTTTAAAGAGGTCCTTTGCAGCAGATTTGCCCAAGGCAATGCATCTTTTGATTTCTTGACTGCTGCTTCCATGGCTGTTGATTGTGGATCCAAGTAAAATGAAATCCTTGACAACTTCAATCTTTTCTCCGTTTATCATGATGTTGCTCATGGTCCAGTTGTGAGGATTTTTGTTTTCTTTATGTTGAGGTGCAATCCATACGAAAGGCTGTGGTCTTTGATCTTCATTAGTAAGTGCTTCAAGTCCTCTTCACTTTCAGCAAGCAAGGTTGTGTCATCTGCATAACGCAGGTTGTTAATGAGTGTTCCACCAATCCTGATGCCCCGTTCTTCTTCACGTACTCCAGTTTCTCGGATTATTGGCTCAGCATACAGATTGAATAGGTATGGTGAAAGAATACAACCCTGGCGCACACCTTTCCTGACTCTAAACCAACCAGTATCCCCTTGTTCTGTCAGAACAACTGCCTCTTGATCTATGTAAAGTTTCCTCATGAGCACAATTAAGTGTTCTGGAATTCCCATTTTTCGCAGCGTTATCCATAATTTGTTATGGTCCACACAGTCGAATGCCTTTGCGTAGTCAATAAAACACAGGTAAACATCCTTCTGGTATTCTGTGCTTTCAGCCAGAATCCATCTGACATCAGCAATGATATCCCTGGTTCCATGTCCTCTTCTGAAACCAGCCTGAATTTCTGGCAGTTCTCTGTCGACATCCTGCTGCAGCCGTTTTTCAATGATCTTCAGCAATTTTTTAAAGACAGATATTCTTTATGTTTCTCTCTTTAACATGAGCATAGCAGCATAACACACAGTGGCCAACTGATTCACAACTGAGCCACCTTCTTTGTAATTAAGAAGGAATTTAATGCAAACTTGTGCTCACACTATCTCTTTATTCCTCATTCTCTTTAAGCTGTCTCTTTAAGGAACTTGCCTCACAACATGACTCATCTTTTATCCAGCTTCAAAAGAAGACATTTTAAACTTTGTGTTTCACTTTCAGGGTAACGCTTGATTGCTTTAGAGAATCAAAAAAACAAAAATAGTTTCCTTTTCCTTCAAAAGGATTATTACCCCAAAATAGCTGCTTTGATGCCTTTGAATTTTGGTGTTGGTGACGAATTTTGACTATACCGTGGAGGGCCAGAAGAAGGAATAAATCTGTCTTGGAAGATGTATAGCCAGAATGCTCGTTAGAAGCAAGGATGGTGAGACTTCATCTCACATACTTTGGACAGGTTATCTGGAGGGACCAGTGCCTAGAGAAGGATGTCATGCTTTGTAAAGTAGAGGATCAGTGAAAAAGAGGAAGAGCCTCAACAAGATGGATTCACACAGTAGCTGCAATAATGAGTTCAAGCATAACAATGATTGTGAGGATGAAACGGGGCTGTGTTCTTTTGCTGTTGTACATGTGGTCGCTATGAGTCAGAGCCGACTCATGGCAGCTAACAACGTAACAACAGACCCTGATTCCTTCTCAATCTCTTTTGTGCTGTTCTTTGTTCTCTTCAGAGATTTTCTTTTCTCTCCTTTATTCCTTTTGCCTCTCCTCACCACCTCCAACTATTTTCTGCAGATCTGTCATTTTTCTGTGATTTCATTTTTTATAATTTGGAATTTGTTCAAAGCTATTAAAAAGGAACAGATGCTTCCTGGAAAATGCAGTTGTTCTTTTGGTTTAGAAATTGTTCTGGATTGATCATGAATTTCTGCATTTCTCTGATTAATTACTATTGTGTATACTTTAGTTTGATACAGATTCACTAATATTGGCTCTTTTAACCCTCTGAGCAACATCATAAGGGTTGTATTATCTGTTTGAACCAGATGAAATTGCCATGGTTGTTGATCAAAAACAAATAAATATTGGCAATTTCATATGATTCAACCTAACATACTTGGTGGCTGAATAAATGAAATTTCTTCACAAACCCTTTCGTTGCTGCATTTTTTTCTCCTTTAAAAAAAATTTTTTTAATAGCATGTATTAGCATGTATTTTCAGTATTGGAATGCATGCTTACTAATTGAGTATGTTTAAATTTTTGGTTGGTAATATGGACTTTGAGAAATATGATCTGGCAGTACAATCTGCAAATGAAGCAGGTGACACTTTGGCACCACCGATCTGCAGTATGACAATGAACCAATGAGAGCTAGGTGGATAATTTATTACTGGCACCTTTCCATCAGGTTACATGGGGGAATCTCTGGGTTTTCAAATATGACGCAGAAAAACCAAAACAAACATGTCAGGGCTCCCTATAACACGGGAAAGCTATAATTATGATTGCAAGCCCTATCTCATATAAATAAAGGGGAAAAAAAGCAAAAGTTTACAAAGCTAACACATCCAGGAAGCATCACCTTATAGAATGCTCAACCTCCACAACAATGAGGCTCCAACTCCGACCTGCTGAGCTTCACCCATTTCAAAAGAGACCCACCTTGACACTAAATGCATTAAACAAACAAACAAAAAAAAAAACCCATTGCTGTCAAGTCGATTCTGACTCATAGCTACCCTATAGGACAGAGTAGAACTACCCTATAGAGTTTCCAAGGAGCACCTGGCGGATTTGAACTGCCGACATTTTGGTTAGCAGCCATAGCACTTGACCTCTACGCCACCAGCATTTCCCTAAATTCGTTAAAACTGGAATAACACCTTACCTCTGAGGTCCAGAAGCATAGAAAGTGGTTGGTATACTGTTTAGGCCAATGTAACGAAAGGGTTGACTTTGCTCAAGGTTACCCAACTGTATGAGGCGAAATTAGTTTCAATATGCTCTTTCCCCTAAAACATAATTGTTTTCTTTTTTAAAAAGTGTTAACCAACATCTGCAACCTGTTTTATTTTATTAACTATATGGACAATATTAGGTTTTAAATTGTGTTACTTAATGTATACCACACATGCATACAATTCTGGTTCACAGACCATACGTGTTACATTTGTAGTATTCTGACATCAAGCAGACTACTCTGTTTCTCTGTATACATACAGGTTTATGTATGAAAGTACGTTTTTAGGTAAAAGATTATTATTCTCACTTACAGAAATTAACATTACAGTAAATACCTTTTTAGGTAAGAAATTATTATTATCATTTACAGAACCTGACATTGCAGTATAAAGAATTTTTTTTTTTGCTTTGTATATTATAGTCCAAAACCTAGTGTATAAAGATGTTACTGTTATGTATCTCTAATTGGTATTACAAATAACCAGACCAAAAAAAAAAAAAAAGGGAGTAGTAGTACAGGATCTAAGTGCTGAAAGTTTGTTCCAATAAGATTTGAAAGGATGGAAAGAATTATTATGGCCTTGGAAGAGAGTCTATTATAAAGATCTTGAACTCATGAAGTAGATCTATTGCTTTAACAGCTCAGTTTTTTTCATCTCCCTGTATCCATGTCACTTTCTACGTAACTTTGACGTGATCAGAGAGACCTACCCTGCCTGTTGACTCTAGACTCCCCGTGGACTTGTTTAGGCCGATAGAACGAGGTCGCAGCAATAGGGTGCTCGACTCAAGCTCATAAGGCTTTGCATGTTTCTGATTGTGCTCTGTAGCAGTGGCTCTCAACTGGAGGCCGTTTTGCCTCCAGGGAATTTGGCAATATCTAGAAACGTTTTCGATTGTCATAACTTGGAAGATTCTACTGGTATCTGGTAGGTAGAGGGGAGGGATGCTGCTGAACATCCTGTCGTGCACAAGACAATCTTCCACCAAAAAAAATAATTATTTGATCCAAAACATCAATAGTGCTGAGATTGAGAATCCTTACTCTATAGCTTCTCTACCACTACAAGAAGGACTTGCTTAAGATAGGCTCTAGGTTCTGGAAGGAGGATGACAGACACATGAAACAAAGCTAATCTGCAGACACATCAGCAAACCCAGTAAGGCCAACCAACACCCAGGCTTGCAACCCATGAGATGTAATAATAAATATGTATATTTTTAAATCACTGAGTCTTGGGGTGGTTTCCTATGCAGAAAGAGCTAAATGACACAACCTTGCAGCAAAGGAAACCTGAACAATGTGCAGTGGAGTCATAAGTCTGGATATCACATTAGTCAATTATACACCAATCTATTTTCCAGTTCCTACCCTCCACCAAAGAGCCCTGGTGACGAAACAGTTAAGAACTTGGTTGCTAATTGGAAGGTTTGTGGTTCAAATCTACCCAACAGCTCTGTGAGGAGGAAGACTTGGTAACCTGTTCCTGTAAAGATTACAGCCTAGAAAATCCTACAGGGCAGTTCTAAATCAACTCCACAGCACCTAACAACTACACCCTCCACCAACAGAATATATTTTTTAAAAAATTTCTTTAAAAATCAATTTTCACAATAAGCTTCTTATATAGCTAGAAAATTCCAAATACTTGTGTTATTTAAGCATTCTTTCACCAGTGGATATTTTATCACTGCTTTAGATAGAGACTGTAACTTAAACACATATATTTTTGGAGAAAGGGTTATAGCTCAAAATATTAATCTCTCTGTTTTCTATGTTTCCCCTTCTTCCTTTCTACACTCTACTGGTATTCAGGGGCTATTTTTGCTTCCCCACCCTACAATGAAATAGAAAAAAAGGCTCAAAAAATATACACCCAAGTACAAGCCAGAAACACACAAGTATGTATTTATAGAGGTACGTTTTTGTTAATCAAAGACTAGATAATACATAGACAGGGAGAAGCAGAGATGAAAGAAAATTTGACTATGCCCAGAGAGGAAGAGTAGGGGGTCCTAATCCCTTAAAGAGGAGGACAGAGTTGGGTTATTCTATTACAAGTACTGGGAAAGCAAAGAAGAAGGGATTATTCTGCCATTTCTATCGTCCAATCTGTATGCACCGTCTTCCCCAGTGACCCATAGTCTCTGGACAAACTACAGTTCAACAGTCGTAGGTACTTGTAAGTTCCACTGCAAGAAAGTTGGAGGACTTGGACACTTTGTGTGGAGATTGTGTTGAAAAAAATGCCTCATTTCCTGACCGAGGTGGAACCAAATCAGAATTCTTTAGATTTTTCCTATGACCAGGTGCAGTTGAAGAAAAAATAAAGCTACATTTATTTTTTACAGTAGCATAGGAATGTAACCATTGTTTTTCTTGCTATCTTCTGCCTATGCTCTACTTTTTTACCTATGAAATATGTATGAAATATACTACACTAAGGGTCGGCAGTTCGAATCTGCCAGGCATTCCTTGGAAACTCTATGGGGTGTTTCTACTCTGTCCTATAGGCTCGCTATGAGTCGGAACCGACTCGACGGCACTGGGTTTGGTTTGGTTTTGGTATACTATCATATAGTAAAGACAATAAGCATAATAAATATATTTATGCTAATTCAATATATTAAAATTTATCATTATAGCTTCATTTCCAAAATATTCTTTGTTAATTGCACATGTAGTAGCCAAGTTATATTTCTTTTTGTGATTTTTGCCTACCCATATCTGGAAATATGGAATCTTAGAAATTTTTTTTTCTTATGTCTATAGTTATCCGACAGTTTTTCAAAGCAGCAAGGTAGAATTTTCTGGTAACATGGTATGTATGCTTCCCATAAAAGAAAAACAAAAAATGACTTTAACCAGAGGGAATATGCACTATTCCTAATTGTGGCAGCGTTAAACCAGGTATAGGAAATAGACCCTAGGGTGACCATCAGTGATTCTCTGGTGTTCATGATCGTTGTAGTCACTGTGTAGAAACAGAACGTACATCCACCCAAAATTTGCTGCAGATGTCAAGACTGACGACACCACATACACAGCAAGAGAGTGTGAAAAGATTTATTACTCACATAATGAGGCTCTTTGGGGAGAGCAGGGCAAGATTGCCAAACGAGTCCAAAAATGGCTTGAGGGAGTGGGGAAAGGAGACTGGCTCTGGGTCTTTATGATCCTTAGAAGTGGGGCTGAGTAAGTGTTCTTGCATTCTGGCCAGGGCTCGCCTGATGTGAACTCTCCATTGGCACCAAAGTAAGGAGAGCAACCGGGGTTTCTTATGAGGTTGCTCAGATTTGGGGCAAAGGAGAAGGAGAGATGTGTTTAAATGCTGTCAGCAGTCTAACATGAAAACTGGAGTCAGACTATCTATTACCATGCCTTTGTGTAATTCCCTTTCCTTGAGTGTGGGTGGGACCTGTGAGTTGCTTCTAACCAATAGAATATAGAAAATATGATGGGATGTCACTCTTACGATTACTTTAAAAGGCAGAGGAGGTGGTATGTTACCACCATGATTGTGTCACATTATGCATATGTACGGTAACCTAAGCAGACTCACTCTCCTTTCCTGTTGACCATGAAGAAGTGGCCTGCTATATTGTGAACTGCCTATGGAGACGGCCACATCTCAGGCAACAGGGCAGCCTCTAGGAGCTGACAGCTTCAGCCCTACACAGCAAGAAACTGAGTTCTTCCAATAACTAAGAGGACCCTGAGCCTCACATGAGACTGCAGCCCAGTTGATACCTTGGTTGAAGCCTTTTGAGACCCCAAATCAGCGAACCCAGTGAAGCCATACCCAGATTCCTGACCCACAGAAACTTGGGATAATAAATGTGCTTTGTTTTAAGCCACTAAGTGTGTGGTAATATGTTACACAACAGACATCTAAGATACCTAGGGGTACCAATTTTTTTTCTAGTCCTCTGGGCTGAATCTTTTGATGTGAGAAAAAGATGTCTGATTTGAAAAAAGCTATTTTATAGGACTGTGCTTTTGTTTGGTTTAGTTAAGAGGCAAATAGATTAGAGCCCGGCATGAAGGGCCTTGAACATAGCAAAGGGTTTCAGGATGGAATGAAAGAAAAAGAAATGTAAGGTGGAGAGAAAGAAAACTACTGAAATAAGCATGGCATCAGAAATGATATCAAGTAGGTTTATGGCCATGGGAATAGGAGAGATGCCATGAAAGGACAATTAACAAGATGTCTTTGTAACTAAAAAAAAAAGAAAAAAATTTTTTTTTTTCTTTGTAACTGGATTTAGAAAGTAAAGGAGATGGGAAATGAAGGAGTCAAAGATAATGCAGATTTTTTTTAGTTTGGGTGATGCAGATAGTAACTAAGTTATTTGCAGAAATTAGAAAATCGCAAATATGTTGAATTTGAACTGACTGAGAATAGAGATGGGGCTCAAGACTGAGACTCACTCATTTGAAGATCCAATAGATATGTGTTGAGCACTTTTAGGGGTCTGGCATTGTAATAAGCTTTGAGCATAGAACTGACGAGTAAGATATGTTCTCAGCATTTAAGATGCTCCTACTCTGGTTCAGAAAGACATGTAAATGGGCAAATTCATACAGGAAATAAGTTCTGGGACAGAGGTAGGATCAAGTTACTGGGAAGAACAGAGGCTGGAGAACTCTTCTTCATCCTTCAAGACTCAGTTGCTACCACCTTAATGGAGCCTTCCCTGACCATTTTCTCCCCAGTTCTTCATGTGCCCCACCAAAGCTCTATTCCAATTATTTTTTTTTACAATATTGGGAGATCCTTGAGAGCAGAGCAGCTCCTTTACCTCTCTAATCATTGTATTCCTGGCCTCCAATAGAGCACTTGTCACATGGTATAAACTCAGGAAATGCTTGTTGAATGTGTTATGTTTGGCGGATGATTAACTTGTTTAAGGTATGATTTACACAAGGAAGTGGAGTTCTGTGCACAGAAAAAGCCGGAGTCAGAGGACTACATCTTCAGAGGCAGCTTCATCAGTCTGTTCATAAAGCACACCTATCAGCTCCTAATACACACGATGTGATGTGCCCATTAAAATTTTGCTTTTTCATAAAAAATGACTTCAGAGGTGGAATATCAAATTGGCGCTCTCATCCTTATTACCAGCTTAGGAGGTGGCTCCCTGTGGGCACGTATAACCCTACACACTAAAGAATCCTCATGGCTTAGACAGATATTAGGCTTACAACCTTGCAGTCTGGTGGCATTGTCCCTGTCATCTCAAGTACACTAAAAAAAAAAAAATCCAAACTAGTTTCTGTCAAGTTGATTCTGACTAATGGGCTGTGTATATTCCTTCCATCTTCTTTAAGGTTTCCTGCATCATTCACTACGTTGTCCACAGCATCCTTCAATATTGAAACGAGGCTTGAATTTTTTCTACAGTTCTTTCAGTTTGAGAAATGCCAAGTATGTTCTTCCCTTCTGATTTTCTAACTCCAGGTCTTTGCACATTTCATCATAATACTTGTCCCCTCAAGCTGTTCTTTGAAATCTTCTGTTGAGCTCTTTTACTTTATCATTTCTTCTGTTCACTTTAGCTACTCTAGAACTAAAACTTATAAGAGCAAGTTTCAGAGTGTCTTCTGACATACATTTTGACCTTTTCTTTCTTTTCTGTAATTTAATGACCTTTTGCTTTCTTCATGTATGATGTCCTTGATGTCATCCCACAACTTGTCTGGTCATTGGCATTCAGTGTGTCAATTCTATTCATGAGGTAGTCTCTAAATTCGGGTGGGATATACTCAAACTTGTACTTTGGCTTTCATGGACTGGCTTTAATTTTCTTCAGCTTCAACTTGAACTTGCATAAAAGCAATTGATGATCTGTTCCACAGTCAGCTCCTGGCCTTGTTCTGACTGATGATACCAAGCTCCTTCATTGTCTTTCCACAGATGTAGTTGATTTGATTCCTGTGTATTCTATCTGGCAAGGCCCATGTGTATCAAAAAAGTATTTCCAAAGAACAGCTGGTTGGTCTTGTAAAATTCTATCATGAGATCTCTGATGTTGTTTCTATCACCAAGGCCATATTTTCCAGTGAATGATGAGCCTTTTTTCTTTCCAACTTTCACATTCAATCACCAGTAATTATCAATGCATCTTAATTGCATGTTTGATCCATTTCATATTGCAAGAGTTGGTAAAAATCTTCAGTTTCTTCATTTTGGCATTAGTGATTGGTGTATAAATTTGAATAATATTCATATTAACTGGCCTTCGTCATAAGTGTGTGGGTATTCTGCTATCACTGACAGTGTTATACCTCAGGATAGATTTTGAAATGTTCTTTTTGACAATGAATGTGACATTGTTCCTCTTCAATTTGTCTTTCCTGGCATAGTAGACCATATGATTGCCCTATTCAAAATGGCTAATACCAGTCCACTTCAGGTCACTAATGCCTAGGGTATCAGTCTTTGAGCATTTCATTTTTGAAAACTTTCAATTTTCTTAGATTCATACTTCGTACATTCCACATTCTGATTACTAATGAAAGTTTACAGCTGTTTCTTCTCATTTTGAGTTGTTTCACACCAGCAAATGAAGGCCCCAAAAGCTTTGCTTCACCCATGTCATTAAGGTCAACTCTACTTTGAGGAGGCAGCTATTCTCCATTTGTATTTTGAACACCTTCCAACCTGAGAGGCTCATCTTCTGGCATTATACAGACAGTCCTCTGCTACTACTTGTAAGGTTTTCGCTGACCAATTTTTTTTTAAAGTAGATCACCAGGTCCTTTTTCCTGGTCTGTCTTAGTCTGAAAGCTCCACTTAAACTTGTCCACCACGGGTGACACTGCTGGTATTTGCAATATCAGTGCCATAGCTTCCAGCATCACAGCAACAAGCAAAGCACCACAGTACAACAAAATGACAGACAAGTGGTGGAAAGACAGCATGGATTTAGTTTATCTAGTATCTTAGTCATGTAATGCTGCTATAACAGAAATACCACAAGTGGATGGCTTTAACAAAGAAAAATTTATTCTCTCACAGTCTAGTAGGCTACAAGTCTAAATTCAGGACGCTTAGCCCCAGGGGAGGCTTTCTCCCTGTGATGGCTTTGGAGAAAGATCCTTGTCATTAATCTTCTTCTGGTCAAGGAACTTCTTAGTGCAGGAACCTCGTGTCCAGAGGATGTGCTTTGCTCCTGGCACTGATTTCTTGGTGATATGAGCTCTCCAACTCTCTGCTCACTTCCCTTTCCTTTTATCTCTTTTAAGATAAAAGGTGATGCAGGTCACACACCCCAGGAAAACTCCCTTTGCATTAGATCAGGAATGTGACCTGATTAAGGGTGTTACTTCCCACCCTAATCTTTAACATAATCTAATCTTGCCTCATTAACCACAGGCAAAGATAAGGATTTACAACACAGCCTTCAGTATGGATTACACCTCAACATAAAGAAAACAAAAATCCTCACAAGTGGACCAATGAGCAACATCATGATAAACGGAGAAAAGATTGAAGTTGTCAAGGATTTCATTTTACTTGGATCCACAATCAACAGCCATAGAAGCAGCAGTCAAGAAATCAAAAGATGCATTGCATTGGGGAAATCTGCTGCAAAGGACCTCTTCAAAGTGTTGAGGAGCAAAGATGTCACCCTGAAGATTAAGGTGCACCTGACCCAAGCCATGGTATTTTCAATCACATCATATGCATGTGAAAGCTGGACAATAAATAAGGAAGGCCGAAGAAGAGTTGATGCTTTTGAATTGTGGTGTTGGTGAAGAATATTGAATATACCATGGACTGCCAAAAGAACGAACAAGCCTGTCTTGTGCCCAGAATGCTCCTTAGAAGCAAGGATGGTGAGACTGTGTCTTACATACTTTGGACATGTTGTCAGGAGGGACGAGTCCCTGGAGAAGGACATCATGCTTGGCAGAGTACAGGGTCAGCAGAAAGGAGGAAGACCCTCAAAGAGGTGGATTGACACAGTGGCTGCAACAATGAGCTCAAGCATAACAACAATTTTGAGGGTGGCAAAGGACCGGGCAGTGTTTCGCTCTGTTGTGCATAGGGTCACTATGAGTTGGAGCTGACTCGATGGCACCTAACAACAACAACAACAGGAAAATTACATCAATCACAAAATGGAGGACAACCACACAATACTGGGGATCATGGCCTGACCAAGTTGATACATATTTTGGGGCGACACAGTTCAATCCATGACTTGTAGTTTAAAATAAAAGCCTGGGAAAACAGAAGAAAAAATTTGTTTCGTAAACAGGAAATAAATCACATGAAAATAATAATGTCCAATCCAGAATGAATCCTTTAAGACTTTTGGTTTTCCAAAGTGTATACCAGGAGCAGCATATAAGTGAAATCATATTAATTCTTTATTTCCAACTGAGTCACGACAAAAATGCAGTTTTGGCCCTCTTCTCTCACGTCCTCTGGTCCTGTTTTTCATTTTTCTCATTCATCTATACTCCACCCTTCAAAACTGCTTTGACCTATTGTCTTTCTGCAGCCTTGGCTCCTGAGCCCAACAAACTATGAAATAAGTACTAGTATTATACGATAATAGAGATGGTATTTATGAATTCTTTATAAAAATATTTTGGTTATTTTTATAAAATCAGAATTAAAATTTTATATACAATTTAATTCCCACTATAAAAAAAATCAAAACTTTTTTTTTTTTTTTAAAAGCCGGCTTTATCTTTAAATATAACTACCGGAATTTAACCCCACCTGGTGTTACATTGTGTTTTGGTGGGTCCCAGGGAATTTCAGACAGGAGATTTTTTGGCTCGTGGAGTTGGTATTCCAAAGTAGTTGGGTAATGTCCTTATTCATAAGGCAACACCATCGAAAGCATTTTTAAAACTGGGAAAATACCCTATCTAAATATTTTCTGGCCTCTTTTTTTATTATTACTATTATCCTTCAATAATACTACTTTATAAAGACAAGTCTGATATTGTTTCCTATTCTTTGATATCTGAAAAACAGAATATTTTCAAAGACTGCCACTATCTGTTATTTTTTTGTGAAAGACAATTTAATGAGGAATACAAAATATGCTATCCTTATCAAAAAGCAGCTGAGAGATTGCCACTACTGTGAATAGACTTTCAACATTTTACTAACAGCTTGTTTCAGAGAATTTGCCAGTGAAGGGCATCCTTATTCTGTCCTTATGGAGGCGATGTGTGGGTGTGGTCCTATTGAAGAAATTCCGCTTAACACAGAGAGGATATTATTGTTCTGAGGATGCCATTTAAGTTTATGAATATGCAAATTCAGGTAAATTGACCTAGTTGCAAGGAGATGTGTTTTATATTGGCCTTTATTTCTTTTCCCCAAAAGAGGCTTGTATTGCTTTTCTACCTAATTTCATGAATAGACCTGACTTTACCATCTGTTTGCTGTCTTTTTCTCTGTAAAGCAGGGCCTGAAGCAACCAAACTTCCCAGCAGCTCTTTTTGTTTCAAGCCTCAAGTTTTAATTTGATAAAAGATGTGCCAAGATATGGAATCTTGCATCAAGTTTTATATGCAGAAGGAGCCTTTTTTTTCTACCTGAACCCCCATGTATTGCTTTTCACTATCTATGGATGTGCTTCTCAGAGCTTGCCTAGCTAGCCATCTAAAAAACTAAGCAAACCCTTGTAATGTATAAAAGCCTGCTTTTCCTGTTGACGCTGATATAGAGCAATTAGTGTTCACAGCTGCTGAAGAAATATTTGCAAAATCAGTGAAAGCCGTACAGGGCCAGAATTAGCATGCATTTCACCTGGTGACTCCTGAAGCATGTTTTCTCTCAAGGGAAGTCACCTTCCCTGCAGGCTCCACAACAGCTCTTGGTCTGGACAATCTGGAGGCTGATGATTCCAATAATCCGGTCACACACAAAAAATACACAACCATTTATTATGAATGCCACCAACACATGTAGCCTTTTAATAAGTACCCTTAACAGTTAATTAGTCTGGGGTTACACTTCTGCTCAACAAATAAGAAATGTTTAACATCCCTGATTTTTTTATAGTAGAATATTGGTTTAAGATTTATTTTTAGTTTTGAAAAATCTTCAAATGAGAAATGCCTTAAGGAGAAGCTGAGGACACAATAGAAATAATAGTCCAAACATGCTTGGATGGTGCAAATGGCTAAGCACTGAACTACTAACCAAAAAGCTAGAGAGGCATCTCAGAAGAAAGGCCTGGCCATTTGTTTCTGAAAGGTGACAGCCTTGAAAATCATGGAGTGCACTTCTACCCTGTACACATGGGATCTCCAAGAGTCAGAATCAACTTGATAGCAAATGGCAAAAATTAAAAAAGTAAATAAATAAAACCACAATGAAACTTGTGAAGTTAGTTTTGAGATAAACCAGGGTAAGAGGGAGTTTCTGTGAAATATACCAATTACAAGACAGAAGAACATGTGAGCAAAGGTTTTCTCTAATTCAATCCTTCTTCTTTCTTTTTTTAAAGTCTTTTTATATCTCCTAGAGTTGTAGGCCAATGCCATTGCGTAAACAGTGAGACTGTACATTGTATAAAAGTGTTCTAAACCATGACAAACCAGTTTTATTCTAGCCAGAGGTAGAAGTCATGGTTTACTGTGCCAGCTAGCAAAATGACAAAGCCTGTCATGGCAAGGAGAGCATAATGATAAACTCTTCCAGGGATTGCTGGGCTTTAAAATAAAAGATTGTTGATTGTTCCCTGAATTTGATATAAAAGAGTTCATCTCCAATCAGTGCTTGTCTGTTTCACGCAAGAATGGCTGAGGAACACAGTAAGATAGGCAACATTAAGGCCTGATCCGTCTCAGTTGGATGTTTTCATTTTCTTTAGTTTTCAGAAGTGACACTAGGGCACTGAAGTGAAGCTTGTACATTAGAAAGGCCAAGATTTCAGAAATATTCTGAACAGAAACAAACTAGAAAGCCATGGTGTATTCAAGGTGTTATGGGCCACATCAGATATATACTGGATGCGGGTGAGCCATGGGGCTTACAGGTAAGGGGTACTTCAGTTTATTGGCTGCTCTAAATATTTAGTTACAGTAGATCTATAATACAGACTCTGTTGTGTGTGGATGCAGTAAATGCAATCAACAGGGCCAGATTAAGGCACGTGAGAGCCCTGAACACTGATAATCTGTGCTGCCCACTTCTTTGTTTACTCATGCATTGGAACAGGATATGTGAGATATATATATATATAAAGTTACATTATGGATAACTAAGACATATATATATGCCTTGCCTTAGCTATCCATAATGTAACTTCTTTTTTAATGTGACTGTACTATTAGCAATTGATTGTGAAATTGAACACATATGCCATTTTAGTGGAATGAGATGAACTGGATTATAAAATTTTTGATGGATGCAGGGTACTAAGATTTTTGCTATATACTATATTTTCTATGAAAAGAGTATTCCATGTATTCTGCAACAAAGAAAATGAGTCAGTGAACTTAGTTGTCTCAACAAACAATAAAAAATTCTGTTGATCTCCCACAATGAAAAGTTGACGTTTCACCAGTTTTGCTTTAAATGGTTCATACTTTTGATATTTGGCTCATACTTTCGCTCATAATTTTCATACTTGTCTTATTTTATTTTTAGATAGATCCTTCATCTTTAACATGATATAATTAAAAACATTCCTTTTTATTCTTTGCTCTTACAAATTATTCAATGATTTTGTCACAATTAAGCTGCTGAGTAGCATCTACTTTCATACATAATAAGGATAATGAATCGAGTCTTTCTTGTGTCATTGGTGTACATTAAGGGTTTTTAAGTCTCTTTAAGGATGAAAATGAGCATTCTGTCTGCAGCTTGTGATCACTAAAGTTAGGAATATTTGTAAAGCAATTTCAACATTGGGAAGCACCCATTTTATTTTATCTTTTATTATGGAATCATATATACCTACATGAGTAAAATTTGTCTCTCCTGAATCTGTAGACTTAGTTCTCGGTTAAGAATGAAATTGTTGCATTTCTCCAGAAAGATTTGTATTTAAGTCATTGGAATTAGCCTGCACTAATTTCTTGGATGCCTTCATGCATTCTTCATCAGGAATATCCACATTGTTTAAGAAGGAAAATCTATTCGAAAGAACTTCATACACTTTTGCTCTCCTTTTCAGGCAAGATTCAAGCATGTCAATGATGGTATAGTATGTGGTTAAGGAAAATTGATCTCTGGCACTCACTGATACTTCCGAAGCACTTCTGTCATTTGCTTTCTTTGACAACAGTGAACTGCGTGGTAATAAGTATTTGGCAGAATTTTTTTTCCAGTTAATAGATAAATATATTTAATCTAAAAAAAAAAAAAGGTATTTATTTGAATAAACTAAGTAACTCTGTGTATATGATTTTATGTCTAGCCCCTTACAAATAAAGTATATTTAAAAATATAAAGGAGCAAAGCACTGGAAAAAATCCATATACTTACGAATGCTTTTGACATATTTTTAAAATGTAAACTTTGGACCCAGGTAGATCTGTGTTCATTTCCAGTCTGGGAAATGTGTTGACTCTGCTGCCTTCTTATCTGTAAAATGAGATTGACAACACCTACGGAAGTGTTTTCCAAAGTATAGTCTTCCAAAACCCCATTTTCACTGGAATCACCAGAGACTAAGATAAAAACTCATGTTCCTGGAGCTATCTCAGATCCTGTGGTGGATATAGAATTTGCGTGATTAACCGCTATGCCCAGTGACTTTTAAGGCCCCTAAAATTGGAGAGCCAATAAACTTTGGGTTAGTGCATATACTAACGTTAACAACCAAGACACTGAAGGCTCTGGCAAACCAAGCTAATTTTGAACCTGATTTTTTTTTTTTTTTTTTTTTTGGTCATCTTGGGCCACAGCCTTATTACCTTTTTTTAAATTTTATTATGTTTTAGGAGAAAGTTTACAGCTCAAATTAGTTTTTCATTCAAAAACTTATACACGATCCCTGCAATGTGTCATCATTCTTCCCCTTTTCCACCCTAGCTTCCCTGTGTCCATTTGTCCAGTTTTCCTATCCCTTCCTGCCTTTTCACCTTTGCTTTTGAACAGGTGTTGCCCATTTGGTCTTGTACACTTGATTGAACTAAGAAGCACGTTCCTCACATGTGTTATTGTTTTGTTGGCCAGTCTAATCTTTAGCTGAAAGGCGTACTTCAGGTATGGCTTCAGTTCTGAGTTACCAGCGTGTCTGGGAGCCATAGTCTTGGGGGTTTCTCCAGCCTCTGTCAGATCAATAAGTCTTGTCTTTTTTTGTGAATTTGGATTTTGTTCTACATTTTTCTGTCCTATCTATTCCCAAAGACATCGACCTCATTTTCATCTGGTCAGTTGCAATAGGTTTTTAAATGATTTCCCAGTTGCTAGTCCACCTTCCACATTGTGCAAAAGCTACTCTCATTAAACACAGATTGAATCATGTCACTTCTTAAAATCTTCAAAACAAAATCCACATACATAGCTATGGTATATTTAAGCCAGTCCAAGAAATTTTGGTGCAGCTAGAATTCTAACGACTTGGCATTTCTTCAAGCCAGTAGCCTTTCAATATTTGTTCTTCAATTATTTAGATGTCAGACAGAGCACTGCACGAGGAAGAAGGAAGCACTTAGCATCGCTCCAATAATCATGCACAATTCACCTCGGGCCCCAAACCTGCATACCTTGTTCTGCCAAATCCAAGTCCTATTAATAACCAGACCCATCTTTCTTAAGAAGCAGTTAGACATGCCTTTTACGACAGTAATACCACTTCTTGATGTTTACCCAAGAAAATGAAAACATGCCTACAAAAAGAAGTGTACAAGGATGTTCGTAACTATCTTATTTATGATTGGCTCCAACTAGGAAAAAAAAAACTCTAGTGTCTGTCAGCAAGAAAATGAATAAACAAATCATCATACATTCACGCAATGAAATATACTCAGCAACAAGAGAGAAAAATAACTGTTACAACAGCATGGATGAATCTCAGAAACATTACGTTAAGTGAAGGAAGCTAGACACAGAGGAGTCATACTGCATATGCCCTCTTACACGAAACCCAACTACGGGCAAAGCTTACCTGCGATGAAAGAACAGATAGTGCGTGGGAAAGAGAACTTACTGGAAAGCAGCACAAGGAGCTTTCTGGAGGATGAAGGGAGTCTATGTCTTGTTTTGTTGTTGGAAATGATTTCACATATGTATATAATTGCCAAAATTTATCCAGCCAAAAACATAAGTACACATTTTTGAAAGTTAGTTTTATCTTAATAAAAAAGGCAATGGGAGCCACCTGTTGCTTAAGCATACCTTTCCGGAGGGTCATCCTCTGCCCCAAATAGCTAATAAGCTTTCTTTGCTAACACATTCAGAACTTTTTCAGAAAGGAATCCTAGTAAGTACACATTTCCCTATATCAGTACCTTTCTAGTAATTTATTAGCACTTAGTGAGATTTCACAGCAGCTACCTAGCTTACCTAGCTAGTGCAGTCCTAACTTTGGCTCCACATCTAAGGATGTTGACAAACTTATCCTAGGCTACTTCTCTGGCTTCATCTTCTGACACTACTCCTTATGAAACTTGTATTTCAGCCACAAAGAACAGTTGATACTTACTGGACAAATCTTGAAAATTTCGGTGTTGACTAGTGGCTGCCTGAGTTTGAAATCTTCCCTTTACCATTTATCACCTGTGTGACTTTTACTAAATTCCTTCACCTCTCTGAGTCTTAGTTTTCATTTATGGAAATTGGGGATGATAATAGTACCTGTCTCACAGGGTTTTATGAGTTTTAAATGAGTGTGTGTATATGTGTGTGTCTTAGAACAGTGGCTGACACATAGTGCAATGTGTTAGTTATTAATATTTCAATATTATTATACATGTTTCTATGCCTTTGCACTTATTATTTCTTTTCCCTTGGATCAAATTCTCTTGCTCTTGAGCAGTTATTTATCTTTCAGAATTCAGGTACATTTTCACTTCTCCACTCTCCCAAAAAGAGTTAGTATATCATTAGCTTACCCATGTCAGAGTGTTTTGTTACTGTAATTATTAATTTATACATCTATCACCCCAGTAATTGTGAGCCCTTCTGTATCAAGAAAATTTCATTTCATTTTTTTCTCCCATAAACTAGCTCATAAATGGTCAACTAATAAATCAGAGGATGAATGAATGACTCGTGATTTAGTCCAGTTTAATAATTCAATTCCACAGCAATACACACTGTGGGTCGGATGCCATACAGTGCCCAGAAGGCACACAGATGGGTAGAAGGGGCTCATGCTCATGAGGACCAGGCTTTCCTGAATGGCAGATAAAGCCATAAACAAGTAATAGCTACTCAATTTTTAGAGAAAAATAATTAGAATGTACCATTTCAAGTACAGTGTGGATTAAATACAATGTTTTTGCTCTACATCTATTGGTCAGTTTTCCCTTCAAATTGATGGAAGGTTTTTAACCAAAACTAGAGAAAAACTCACAGAAACACTCCACAGACACCCTCCCACATTGGCCCACAAGCCCACTCTCCTCCCGCTCCCTGATTGCCCGGCCTCCCAGTGCCTCTGCTCTGCTGGGAAGGAGAGTGAGAAGGAGGGGTGAACTGGATAGACATGATGGAGCAGGTGCCGACCTGCTGAATGGACTTGGAAAAGTAATCAATTGTAGCAGGCATCAAGGTGGACAAATCAGGAGGAACCTGAGTTACAGAATACAAACAATATTCCAAATGTTATGCTTTGTATTTATCTCAAAGGCAAAGGTAGCCCAGTATTATATCTAGGAGCAAACCCCTAATTGAAAGTGCTTTAGGCTAGACAGAGATATGGGAGAATGTGCAGTGGGAAGAGTACAGCCCAGGATAAATCCTGAAATGCTGGTAAGTTATTTATTCATCATTTAGAAAACATTTATTGAGCAGATACTATGGTCGTTATTGTGTGCTATCCAGTGGATTCCAACTCATAGCGACCCTATATGATAGAGTAGAGCTGCCCCATAAGGTTTTCTAGGCCGTAATCTTTATGGAAGCAGATCACCACATCTTTTCTCCCTCAAAGCCTCTGGTGGGATTGAACCACTGATCTTAAGGCTAGCAGTCAAGTGCTTAACAATTGTGCCTCCAAGGCTCCTTTTCACACTGTGATGTTGCTGTTAGTGGCCTTTGAGTTGGTTCCCACTCATAGCCACCTACGTGCAACAGAATTAAATACCTCCAGGTTCTGCACTATGATCACAATCGTTGCTATGTTTGGACTCATTGTTGCAGCCACTGTGTCAATCCACCTCATTGAGGGTCTTTCTCTTTTTCTGTGACCCTCTACTTTGCCAAGCACAAAGTCCTTAGTTCCTCCTGATAACATGTACAAAGTATTGAGACAAAATCTCACCAACCTTGCTTCTAAGGAGCATTCTAATTGTACCCCCTCCAATATAGACTTGTTTGTTCTTCTGGCAGTTCATGGTATATTCAATATTCTTCATCACTACCAAAATTCAAATGTATCAATTCTTCTTCCAGGTTCCTGTCCAGCTTTCACATGTCTATGAGGTAATTGGGTCAGGCACACCTTAGTCCTCAAAGTGCTATCTTTGCTTCTTAACACTTTAAAGAGTTCTTTTGCAGCAGATTTGCCCAAAGCAATATGTCATTTGCTTTCTTGACTGCTGCTTCCACGGACATTAATTATAGATCCAAGTAAAATGAAATCTTTGACAACATTAGTATTTTCCCCGTTTATCGTGATGTTTCTTATTGGTCCAGTTGTGAGGATTTTTATTTTCTTTATGGTAATGTGTGATCCATTCTGTGTAGTCTTTGATCTTCCTCAACAAGTGTTTCTAGTCCTCTTCACTTTCAGCAAGCAAGGTTGTGTCATCTGCATATCGCAGGTTCTTAGGCTTCTTCCGTTCCTAATGCCACATTCTTGTTCATATAGTCCAGCTTCTCAGATTATTTGTTCAGCATACAGATTGAATATGTATGGTTAAAGAATACAACACTGATGCATACCTTTTCTTATTTTAAACCATGCTGTATCCCCTCGTTGTGTTCAAAAACTGCCTTTTGTTCTATGTACAGGTTTTGCATGATCACAATGAAATGTTCTGGAATTCCCATTCTTTGTAATATTATCCACAATTTGTTATGATCCACCCAGTCGAATGCCTTTGCATAGTCAATAAAACACAGGTAAACAACTTTCCGATATTCTCTCCTTTCAACCAGGAACCATCTGACATCAGCAATGACATCCCTCATTTCACGTCCTCTTTTGAATCCGGCTTGAATCTCTAGCAGTTCCCTGTGGGTGTACTCCTGCAACTGTTTTTGAATTATCTTCAGCGAAATTTTACTTGTGTGTAATATTAATGGTATTGTTGAATAATTTCTGCATTCTGCTGGATCACCTTTCTTTGGAATGGGCACAAATATGGATCTCTACCAGTAGGTTGGCCAGGAAGCTGTCTTCCAAATTTCTTGTCATAGACGATTCCAGGATTGCATCTGTTTTTTGAAACATCAGTTGGTATTCCATGAATTCCTGGGCCTTGTTTTTTGTCATTGCCTTCAGTGCAGCTTGGAACTCTTCCTTCAGTACCATAGGTTCTTGATCATATGCTACCTCCTGGAACGGTTGAACATCGACCAATTTTTCTTGGTACTGTGCCTCTATGTATTCCTTCCACCTTCTTTTGATGCATCCTATATTGTTCAACATTTTGCCCACAGAATCCTTCAATATTGCAACTTCAATATTATACAATTTACAATCCTTTGATATTACAAACAATATTACAATATTTTTTCTTCAGTTCTTTAAACTTGAGAAACGCCAAGCATGTTCTTCCCTTTTGGTTTTCTAACTCCAGATCTTTGTGCATTTCATTATAAAACTTTGTCTTCTTGAGCTGCCCTTTGAAACCTGTTCAGCTCTTTAGCTTCATCATTTCTTTCACTAACTATAGCTACTCTACATTCATGGCTATATTACCTCCTACGTAGGGTGGATTTTATACTTACTTTGCAAATGAAGAAACAGAAGGCCAGATAGAATTAGTGTTTTGCCTGAGACTATGCTGTTCTTTAAGAATTAAACCTTAATTTTAACCTCAAGTTGTAGATTTCATACTCATATTTTTTTGTTATAACTGTTGCACAATAAAAAAAAATTGTGAGTGAGTAAATATGCCAATCCAGAAACAGTGTTTCTTTAAAATTGGTTCCTTTGTCCTATATGGTCATAAATACGTAGATATCTCTCTGTTGTGTATCCTCAGGACTAAGTATGGTATATTTGCCAGTGGATATATTTGGATAGGTATGAGAGCTTTCACATGATTTCCATCAAATCAGTCTCAAATCACATTGGAAGCACTCCTAGCCCTGAAATATACTGCCCTTCAAAGCTAAGTTGCACACCATTAGTATGAACTGGCATATTAGATTTATAAAACAAATCTGTAACATTTTAGCCTTTACAGTGTATTTGAAAGTACTTTGCATATTTATTATTGGCACAAAAGCACATTTGGTTTGCTGATTTGAATGGGCTACTAGACCAATATTGCCTGAAAATATTTACTAATGACAGTTATGTGATGTGTTGAAATTCCTGTGGGGAACCTTCACTGATGAGCTAAAAAGTGCTTCCAAGCTATAAAAAACGCACCTGGAGCAAATACTCTTTCTTAAAACAGCAATGAAGTGATTATTAAGAATATGTTCTGATCTTGGAAGTTTCAACTCTTTCCTTCTTTTTTTCTCTTCTGATCACTATTGAAACATCCTGCTTTGTCTTGAGAGGGTTAGTTTCCAACTTTCACGGAAACCTTTTCTTGAAGTCATTAAACAAATACACTTTTTGCACACGATCAAGAAAGAAAGCATTTTTCAGTACCATAATGGGATCTCGAGTGGAAATAGAAAACAATCCAGGATATTTTTAAGAGACTGGTTTTTGTGGATCAGAAAAAGAAGTACATAGAGTTGATGCCTTCTTTTTCTCCTTACTCTGCAATGTCTAAGGAGCTGTGCTTATTTTCTATCCCTGCTATAAAAAATTGCTACAAACTTAGCAGCTTAAAACAACACAGATTTATTTTCTTACAGTTCTGGAGGTCAGAGTTGTCACAAGTTTTAATAAGCTAAAAATTGAAGTATTGGCAGTCTCGTGCTCCTTCCTGAGGCTCTAGGGCAGAATCTGTCTTTATCTTTTCTAGCTTCTGGTGGTTGTCGCCATTCCTTGGCTTGTGACCTCTTCTTCCATCTTCAAAGTTAGTGGCATACCATCTTCAAATTCCTCTCCAACTC
Organism: Elephas maximus indicus; assembly: GCF_024166365.1. Taxonomy (NCBI): domain Eukaryota; kingdom Metazoa; phylum Chordata; class Mammalia; order Proboscidea; family Elephantidae; genus Elephas; species Elephas maximus. Next base: position 62,298,900 of record NC_064833.1, on the reverse strand, counting down.
TGCTGCCTCCCTCTTTCACTCATAAGGACTCTAGTGGTTACACTGGATCCACCCAGATAATTCAGGATCATCTCCCCTATCTCAAATTCCTTAATTTAATCATGTCTGCAAAGTCTCTTTTGCTATGTAAGATAACATATTCACAGGTTCTGGGAATTAGGACATGGACATCTTTGGGAGGCTATTATTCTGCCCACCACAGGGGTATAATACGTATTTCCAATTTCTATTTCATTATATGAAGTTCACCAGGAGATGAACTGAAGGAAGCTGATTAAATACTATTGGATATACTGTTATACAATATGTCAGGATATTCATTTTCAACTAAAACTATTCACGAGTTTGCTGTCTTTAGACTACTAAACTTTGTAGTCATGTAACAGGAAGTTTTTCTCACATGCGAAACCAAAGCTATCATTTGTAAAAAGTCCTTAATACCCAGATGTTGTTTTTATAACATTCAAATTGAGGCTAAGAGATAATTGAGCAACTTCCTTTTTTGTCTTTTGATATTAATATTTCAGACAGGTATTCACAAGTAGCTGAAATATATGAAAAATTATAATGGAAATTTCAAATCTGTTTTAATTAATGCCTATATATATACTTTAATGTTAGTAATAGCACAAGAGAAAGACAGCAGGGAAGGAGAAAATTATGTTGCATCTATAAGACACAGGAAACTTTTGGGTGTCTACAAACTTAGAGAAATTGAAAAATATTTCAATTTCTAGTGTATTATTTAATTCTAGAGGGATTTCAAGCACGTCAAAATATTAAAGACATATTATTACAGTATATTTCAAAAATAAGAACCCTAGTGAAAAGAAGTTTTTAATCTCATAAGCAAATTCTAATTGTGAAGATGATTATAAGGGCTTCTCTGGGTTGAGTGGGAAGAATGGCAACAATAATGAATGATGTCTGTCTTGGGTATAGGAAGAGGGAATGGAGTCATATGAGCTACACATTTGCTATTCTATTACTTAGGGTTTAATCAACACTGAAAATGAGGCAGTGGCTTCTTTTGAATGAGCATACTCAAAAACATTAGGCTGGGCCAAAGGACATGTGGACAAAGTATTCTTAATGTTGTTACTATTTTCTCAGTACTGTTCAATGAAAGGGAATGAGTTATTTTGTTTTCCAAAGGAAGTTGACAGATATCTTGCCCAAAATGTATTTATGTAAGTGCATTCATGAAGATTATGGAATAAACATATTGCTTTTCATTATTATCATTCCTAATGATTATTTCATTATGATAATAAAAGCAACATTTTCTTTAGATGAATAAAAAACAAACGGCAGCATGTTTAATTTTTTTAATTTATAAGAAGAAGCCAAAAATAAGAACAACAAAACCAAAAGGCAGAAAAACAAGCAAAACATTTCCACGTCTCCCAAGTGGGTTACCAGAATATATTTCATGGTAGGTAGAAGCAAAAATAAAAGAGAATACCAAGCACAACCCTTGGGCAATATGAAAAATCAAAGCACAAGAGCAATCCTAGAAATAAATAAATTTTGAAGGATAATGAATGTTAGTTGCTTGCTGTTCATTAACCACACAGATGTCAGAAATGATCTATTTTGGGTGTTTGACAACAGTAAAGTTTATGTACTTCTAAATTTTGTATTTCAAAGTGCAAATTAGGAAGCAATGGAATGTGTTTAATTGCAAAGAATAAATCACCCCCATAGAGTAGAACCAAGGGAGAGCCTGAAGTTACACACTCAAATGTTTGCTTAATTCAATGAGGGAGTCTTTTAGACACCTACAAGAATCCATTTCTACTACAGGCATCGCTTCAGTTAAACCTGAGCTTGTTGAGGTTACCACTTAGCCATCTGGTCAAGGGAAAGAATTTGTGCATCTCTAAGTCAATGGGGAAACCCAGGTGGCATAGTAGTTAAAAGGAAAGCCTGCTAATCAAAAGGTCGGCAGTTCGAATCCACCAGGCACTCTTTGGAAACTCTATGGAGCAGTTCTACTCTGTCCTATAGGGTCACTATGAGTCAGAATCGACTCGACGGCAGCGGGTTTTTTCTTTTTTTAAGTTGATGAAGAGAAAAAGTAAGGGAAAAGGAAAGAGGCTCGTGCCATATGCATATTTCCTGTTTACTCAGCTATAAAGTGCAACGTTGTTACAAATCTTAAGAATTATTTTCATGTTTCAAACAAAAGGTCTACTTAGTGTTAATAAATGGTAAGGGAACTCTCCCTGACTGCCTCTGTTCCCATTGCATCCCCTTCCCTGCCTAACTAGTGGGGCCAAGTATTTAGTAATGACATGGGGAGGCAGGAAGCTGAGCTTTCAATCTGGATTCAGCAGTACGGCACAGCAGCTCAGCACCAGACTACCAAGGGATCCAGGTTTTCCTATTCAGTGGAGGAAGAAATGTAATTGTTCTCATGTTATTGGCATTTTCCGCTTCACTCCATAGGTTTGTTCATTCATTCATTTGTTCAAGCAGTATTCCACGTGTGACATCTAGATTAGGATAAAGCAGAGTGCCGGAAGTCATAAAAATGTCCCTGGGTGTCACAAACAGTTTACACTTGGCTGGTAACAGAATCAACTCGATGGCAACAGGTTTGGTTGTGGATAACAGAAAGGTTTGCAATTCAAACTCTCCCAGTGGCTCCACAGTAAGAAGGGCCTACTGCTCTGCTTCCATAAAGATTACAGTCAAGAAAACTGCACTGTATCACATGGGTCCTCATGAGTTAGAGCCAACTCAATGGCACAAGACAACAATAACAAGTAGTCATAATGGGAATAATTTTTTTTTAAAGCTGGAATGAGAAATCAAGATGTTTTGGAATTAGAGTGGGTATAGGTGAGGAAGATGACAAGGATGAGGCCATGGGAGTGAGCAGCTGAAGAGGAATAGAGGTATATGTCATTGGATTTGAGGCCGCTGAAGAGCTTCGAGGACAGAGTTGGATGGTTGTGCATGTGAGTGCTGAATTTTCCCAGCATGACAGGAGAACTTGGAGTAGATACTAAGTCTATAATCAGGTGTCAACGCCTGCCACGAATGAGGTGTGTTTAGTGAGAGGTTTGTAGATCAGAGCAAAAGGAGAGGAACAGGATGGTATTTCCAGATAATGTATTCTTCACAAATGATTGCTTTAGAGAGGTGGGGAGTAATGATCAGAAAACAGTGATTGGGAACAAGTAGGACTCCAATCACACCTCCTAACCTTGAGAAATAAAAGAACATACAACCACCACATGAGAAGACTGCAAAAGAAGCATATTCTTGGTGGAGGGGCAGGTATCAATGTAAGGCTAGGAGGCTGTATTACTGAACTGGCATCACCTCTGCTGCTAGTTAAAGGTCCAAAATGAGTTAGCAACTGAAGAGAGGGGGAAAATTCAGTTTTAGCTTAGTGTTTTGCTCTTATTCACAGGCCACATTTCTGCTGCCTTCAATGAAGCCTGACATTTGGAAATGTTTAGATTCCAGTATTGATCGTGGCTGCAGTTACACTTGAGAAGAGCTCATTTTACCTTGGTCCTTATCCGTGAACACTAGGGGGAATATCAGTGTAGAAACAGAAATAAGGCAGAAGGCCTAATGAGAACAATGACAAACTCATTTCTCCTTTCTGTTATTATGGTTTTGTAGATCTGTTTGAGATAGATACTTATATTTGCTCCATTTGTTTTGTAAAGAAGAATATGAAAATGACAAATTGGGTGAGTATTATGATACAGTTTTTGTGCAACGAATGCTCTTTTCAATGGCAATATAAGGGAATTTTTGAAAATGCTTTGCAAAGTTGTTGTAGAGGTTAAAATGAGTATTTGTTCTGTCATTTACTAACACATAGGAAATAAAAAAAAAAATCCATTGCCATCAAGTCGATTCCGTCTCATAGCGACCCTATAGGACAGAGCAGAACTGCCCTCTAGGGTTTCCAAGGAGCCCCTTGTTGATTTAAACTGCCTATCTTTTGGTTAGCAGCCATAGCTCTTAACCACTATGCCACCAGGGTTTCCACACATAGGGAAGGAGTGGTAATTTACAGCGTATGGTCGAGGAAAGAAAAAGAAGTCCCTGAGTGGTACAAATGGTTAAAGTGCTCCGCTGTTAACTGGAAAGTTGGTGGTTCAGGTCCACCCAGAGGCACCTTGGAAGAAAGACCTAGTGATCTACTTTTGAAAAATCAGCCTCCGAAAACCCTATGGAGTACAGTTCTAATCTGACCCACGTGGGGTCACCATGAATAGGAAGCAACTTGGCAGCAGCTGGTTACTTGTTTTGGTTTGAGGAAAAGTATCAAATAGACAAGCTTTAGTTACCTTTTCCTTCAGACCACCCACCATTCTTTTCATTACACCTGCCCCACCTTTGGGTGCCATTGCTTTCCCCAGGCACCCAGCATCTTATAAAAAAAAAAAAAATGTCTGATCCCACTGTGATGACTCACCCAGTGTTTCCCATCAGAGCCATATTATCACCCTCTCCATTCAGTTGGAATCTTAACTTATCAGTGCCCCATTTTCTTTGAATATGAATTGTATTCTCCCCAGAGGATATTTGGCTGGCGTATTTAACTCAAATGAAGGGGTTTTCTGGCAATCAAGGTATTGGGGAACAGAATAATAATCTTTAAAATAGAGCTTAGGGACAATTACTTTGTACACCTACCACAGATTTGTAGTAGTCATTAAACCAAAAACCCAAAACCGTTGCCGTCAAGTAGATTTTGACTCATGGTGAGCAAACTTTAGGACAGAAACTGCCCCATAGGGTTTTCAAGGAGTGGTTGGTGAATTCAAACTGCCGTCCTTTTGGTTAGCAGTTCACCACTGGGGATTCCTAGTAGCCATTACACAGGGTTTATTATTTTTGAAGAAAACAAAGCCAAAGCCCCTGTACTTTGTAATTGTAGAAGTATTGACAGTGTCTGGAAGTCAAGAAATCAAATAAATGTTTACTAAAATCAGCTATACAGAATGATGTTGTTGTTAGGTACCGTTGAGTCACTTCGGACTCATAGCGACCCTATGTACAACAGAATGAAACACTGCCCAGTCCTGGGCCACTCTCATGATCTTTTTATGTTTGAGCCCATTGTTGCAGCCACTGTGTCAATCCATCTCCTTGAGGGTCTTCCTCTTTTTCACTGACCCTCAACTTTACCAAGCATAATGTCCTCCTTCAGGGACTGATCCCTCCTGATAACAAAGTATGTGAGACGTAATCTCACCATCCTTGCTTTGGAACATTCTGGCTGTACTTTTTCCAAGACATATTTGTTCATCCTTTTGGCAGTCCATGGTATATTCAATATTCTTTGCCAACACCATAATTCAAATGCATTAATTTTTCTTCATTCTTCCTTATTCATTGTCCAGCTTTTGCATGTATGTGAGGTGATAGAAAATACCATGGCTTGGGTTAGGCACACCTTAGTCCTCAAAGTGACCTCTCTGCTTTTTAACACTTTAAAAATACAGAAACGTGCAGTCCTGAATTTATGCTAATTGGCCTAAGCTTTGCTCACTGGATATAAGATATAAGATCCAGTCAACGACATATCTCAAACAGACATGAGCGGCAGAGTTCTTGTCACCATGGAGACAACAGACTGAAGAGAAAGCCATATTACCCTCCTTAACATAAATGGATAAGAATGCAAAACCCTCACTCACAACTAGCAGCACCAAATCCAGGTAAGTGTAGTGCAAACTCTGTACTAAATAAGGTGAAGCTGAGGAAGGAGGTGATTTTTCAGGATACATCCAAGACGTGAAAACCTCTGACTACTTACGTCATGTCTGTATTAATCTTGTTCATAAATCTGGGTTTTCCTCTAAAATTAGCCTCCTTTAATGGGATGTGGTGCTTAAGGAAGGACGTTGGGTTGTACTGGGTAAATAGGAACTGCTCACTGGTGCCATGCACCCCGGTCGGATGCGATACTCTAGATACCCCACTGCCAGCATTGTATCACCCAGTGCAAAAGGCCACAAGCAAAGGTCCCTCTGGAGATGCTGCCCCCTCTTAGGCAGGCCCTGTCACTTCTCCTTCCTGGAGCTGCTTTTTATGTGCACTTAGCATGGCCACACCCAGGAATGGATTACCTAATAAATAAGGTACACAGAGGCTTACTTGTGCTTACTTACTAATCTGTAGTGCACAATTTCACCTGTTTTTCACCACATCAAAGATATGGTTAAACCCACGTGAAATTGTGCATTACAGATTAGTGAGTAAACTCAAGTGAGCCCACGCATACCTTGCTTAATGTAAGGCCAGCGTACCTTGCTTACTGGCTAATCCGTCCCTGGTCACACCCCACCATTCAGTCAACACAATCCTTCAGTAGACAATTACAGAGCGTCCGCTCTGTCCTTGACCTTGTGCTGGGACTGCTGCAATGTTGTTTCTGCTGTCCTGGGTTTCACATCAGCTGACTCAGAGTTGCTTCCCTAGAGGACCTCCCAGGATAGTTCACGTCTACAAACAGTGAACTGAGCATCTCCAAATAAGGCATTTGGCTTAGAAATGGTTTAGATAAAAAGAGGCTTGTTGTGTAATTACTGGTGCTCAGCATCTGTGCTAGGAGCAGCTAAGGAAGAAATTTAAGATTATTTTGAAGATGAAAATTTACTTTTGTTTTCATGATACCACAATGCTCTCATACAAGAGGATCTCTCTGAAAATAACCTTTGAGGTGACTACCTAAATCATCCAGATGTGTATCTCCTATCTCCTTAGGATACCCAGTTAAGATAGCTCTGTAATAATTGACTCGATCTTTATTTAACAACCAAGGGACTGAAAATGTCTCAGTGACATCTGCACAATAATGGTTATGCACAGGGGGCCTAGGACAGGTTAGGACATATTTTAGGACACTTATTACTTTGCTCCTAGGGGTCAAAGTTCAGCATAAGGAAAATAAAAATATCTGCTTAAATGTACACCAAGGATATAAACAGATATCGTAATAAAGTTTTTTTTTCCACTTAAAATACATTGACAGGATCCTAAGAAAGGTATTAAAAACATATTTATATGACCTTCTGCCAGAAAGAAACAGAAAATAAAAGATAACAAAGGGGAATTCAGCAGTGCTCTAAGATGCCACAGTCACAATATTTATGAATCTTTTTCTCATGTTATGACCTTTACAACCAATAATGGAACAGCAAGAGAAGGAATGCAAGGGTCAGCCAGAGGTGGAAAAAGAGCAACAAGGGCAAGTTTGAGGCTAATTAAGATAGTTTTGATCAAGCTCACTATGTAGCTTTTCTAGAAAATCGAGCCAGCAACATACTTTTTGATCTGTAGTCTTTTTGTTTGTTTTTTAATTTTATTTTGTTGTTGTTGAGAATATACACTGCAAAACATACAACAGTTTCTACATGCTCAATTCATTCAGTAACATTGATTACATTTTTTAAGTTGTGCAGCCATTCTCACCCTCCTTTTCTGAGTTGTTCCTCCCCTATTAACATAAACTCGCTGCCCCCTAAATTTCCTGTCTAATCTTTCAAGTTGATGTTAGTCAGTTTGATCTTATCTAGATAAATCTTGAAAGAGTGCTGTGCTCAAGGCAGGTATTCTTTACTAGTTAAGCTAAACTACTTTTTGGTTTTAAAAAGATTTCAGGGAATATTTTTGGTTTAAGGTTTAAAGATTATCTCAGGGCAATACCTTCAGGGGTTCATCCACCTTCCATAGTTCAAGAAAGCCTGGAGTCCATGAGAATTTGAAATTCTGTTCTAAATTCTCTCCCTTTCATCAGGATTCTTTTATACAATCCTGATTAAAATGTTCAGTAATGGTAGCTGGGCACCATCCAGTTCTTCTGGTCTCATGGCAAAGAAGGCAGTTGTTGATGGAGGCAATTAGCCACACACTCCATTTCCTCCTATTCCAGATTCTCCTTCTTCCTCTGTTGCTCCAGGCAAATAGAGACCAGCGTTGTACCTTGGATGGCCACTTGTAAGTTCTTAAGACTCCAGGCACTACGCAGTGAACTCAAGGTAGAACAGAGGCACTAAACACGTTACTAGGTGAATTCATAGCCATTGAAAACCCTACAGACCACTCTGCACACATGGGGTCACCATGAGTTGGAATCAACTCAAAGGCAACTAGCTTACTTTTTTGTCGTTGGTTTTTCGGACTAGGTGTTCAGTCTCTTCTCCTTACCCTTTCACTTTCTTGAGTAAACTAGTGAATGGACTGGAAAAAAGTGAAATGAATTGCATTTATTTTAGGTCCCTCAATTATTTTTATATCATTTAAGTAAAATGCTTATCGATTCGATGATAAAGTGTTTTTAGTTTTGGTAAGTAAAATGCTAATGTGTTTTTCTCTTTTGCCTTTCTCATATATGGCATTCTCTTTAGCCCCCCTGTAGCAATCATCAGTCTGAGGGGATGAATGAAATGGGCACAAGCCTGGGGACAGGGTTGTTATAGCGAAAATGCAAAACATCCAAAATAGGATCTTGCAATGTGACAATAAACTTGGAAGCCTTTTTCCTGTATGGAGAAAATCTTCTATATTACATTAGTGTAGAGCAAGGTACCCCACAGCACACTGGCAGGCTAAGAATGGATTACAAGCATGTGCAAAGGTTGGTTTACTCAGAACTGCTGAGAGGAAGACTGTATGGGGATTAGGTAAGGCTGAGGCCTGGAATGCAGATGGGCCAAGCTTGCCAGGGTCCTGATCAAGACAAGAAAACATGGACCAAGAATTATGTAAGCTGTTAGCTTGATCCCAGCAGGGTGAGAAGCAACCAGGAGAACAAAAAACATCACCATGGAAACCAAGGGAATCAGAGGACACCCCTTGGATCCAAGATTTCCTTCACACCTTCTCTACACATTATCCACTAGGAGAAAAGGAAATGTGAAATTTTAGAGATTATGTATTTTACCTAAAAAAAAAAAAAAAACACTTTAAGTTATTGCATCAGGTTAATAAGACCAGATTGGATAGATTAATTCTAGTCTTTTTCCTCTGCTATCTGGGGTTTGGAGCCCTGGTGGCACAGTGGTTAAGACAACGGCTGATAACCAAAAGATCAGCAGTTTGAATCCACCAGTTGCTCCTTGGAAACCATACAGGGCAGTTCTGCTCTGTCCTATAGAGTCACTATGAATCAAAATCAACTCAGCAACAATGGGTTTGGTTTGGGTTTTATCCAGGGTTTGAGGTTTTTGAGGAAGATAAGACCAGTCCTAAAGAATGAAGAAGATACAACTTCTTTGCACACCTATGTTATAGTGTGAATACATTTGGTACCCTGCTAATTTTATTGGCTTGTGCTCAATTTTTCTGCCTGTTTGATATATAGTACAAGATAGACTGGAAGTACATACCAGTGAAAAATTTGAAGGTGATATGAACAGGAACAGTCTGTCCTCTCAACCATTTCCCTGATAACTAGCTCACCTTTCTTCTTGAGAGAACTGATACTCTATAGCATGGCTCTGCAGTCAAGAGTGCCTGTGGGTCTCTGCAGAAATATTTTCTCAGGTTAATGTAATTATGGGCACTTATTTTTCAGCCCTGTAGGCTAGTGAAGTCCTGGGTGGTGCAAAGGATTAATGTCCTTGGCTGCTAACCATAACTTTTGAGGTTTGAGTCCACTCAGGGAAATGTTGAAAGAAAGGCCTGTTGATCTATTTCCAAAAAATCAGCCATTGAAAACCCTATGGAGCACAGTTCTTCTCTGACACACGTGGGGTCACCACGCGTCAAAGTCAACTCCACAGCAGATGGAAGGCTAGTGGATGGTCTGAAGGCAACGAGGTTGCTCCAGGATACCTGACGATAGAGTAAGTAGAGTTGTGCTTTGCAAACAATAATAGAGGACCTTTTTTTTTTTTTCATGATTTCTAGTCTGTTACAGACATAAGTGCTTTTATCAAATAGAATAACACCCACTGAGGCTCAGTGAGGTCCAGTGTGTTGTTGAAGATCATGGAGCACTGGCGGAAACACTGCTAAGTGGCAAACCCGGGGCATTAACCCTGATAATCTGCTCCTAATCTCCTTGTATTTGCTTTTTTTTTCTTTCCTTTATACTTATATCCATTGCACTAAAAACAGGTTTGCTTAAAATATCCCTTCTAATTTTTTTTTTTTAGGGGAAGAAAAGCTAATGGTTTGAGGGATATCAATTACCCCTTTGAAGGCAGGACCTTGGATATGACACCATGAAACCCTAATTTAAAATAATACTCTTCTGCCCACTCAGAGTTTGCTTACCGTTATGGATTAAATTGTGTTCCCTAAAACAGATATGTTGAAGTCCTAACCCTCAGTACCTGTGAATGTGACTGTGCTTGGAAATAGGGCTTTTGAAGATATTATCAGTTAACATGAGGTCGTACTAGAGTAGGCTGGTCACTAATCCCAACTGAGTGGTGTCTTTATTAAAGAGGAGAAAGACAGAGAAAACCGCCATGTTATGATGGCGCTACGTTGCGGCTATAAGGCAAGGAACTCCTGGGCTACCAGCAGTTGAGAGAGACAAGAAAGATCTCCCCTTAGAGCCTTCAAAGAGAACATGGCCCTGCTGACACCCTGAATTTGGCTTACTAGCCTCCACAACTCGGAGACAATAAACTTCTGTTGTTTAAATCCACCCAGTTTGTGATACTTGGTTACAGCAGTCCTGGGAAATGAATGTGAATGCATGCACTTACTTGTAACGACTGGAGAATAAGGTTTGCATTTAGCCTGTGATGCTCTTAAAAAAAAAAAAAATTTTTTTTTTCTTCCAAAAAGGCAGCCAAATAAAACACCGAGGATCCTTGCTTTGTAAATCATAACGCTGCATTTGGAATGCACTGAAGTACAAGTAACCCCCCCTCCCAAAAAAAAGACTTGGTGGTAGAAAATGAGAATTCTTAATAACGTTAACTTTAAGTTTCTGAAAGGTAGAAAACATTTACGTTTCAATATAAAGATTGAGGCTATAAAAAAAGAGAGTATGAGGGACATGTTAATGGCAATAAAAACAGGTGGTATGTAAATTGCTAACAATAACTTTTGTAATTTGAAGTATAATTTTCTGGTGAACAGGAAAACAGAGAAGTTAGTAGAAAACATGCTGTGTTTGTTAGCTTAACAACATTGGGCTCCATTAACCATTAAAGAAAGTATTTGCTTCTATTTTATCTTTGGTTTTAAGGAAGGTTTTTCTCTCAGCTTTGAATTAAGTGTTAATAAGATAATTATTCCGCATTGAGTAACTACAAATTGCTTATTTAGGTGCTTCTATGGTTCAGTGGGTATGGTTCAGTAACAAAGCATGGATGAATGTGTAGTTAACGTTTAAACTCTAACCTCATAGGCAATATACAACAGCTATATAGAACTTCATTTAACATGTCCCTAAGCATACTTAGAATGCTAAATAGAAAGTCTTACCTAGTATTTGCTTCAATGCAGTGAATTTATCCCCCAATGGACATATAATCTACACAAAAGTCTGAGAAGGCCCGTTTAGTGTAGCGGTATAGATGCAAAATCTGTTCCAGGAACTGGAACACACAGAATGGCTAGGAAACTGAGAGAGAGCAGCTTAGAATGCTAAATAGAAAGTCTTACCTAGTATTTGCTTCAATGCAGTGAATTTATCCCCCAATGGACATATAATCTACACAAAAGTCTGAGAAGGCCCGTTTAGTGTAGCGGTATAGATGCAAAATCTGTTCCAGGAACTGGAACACACAGAATGGCTAGGAAACTGAGAGAGAGCAGCAGCCTAACTGGAAGGTCCTCACAGAACTCAGCTTTATTGGCAGACACAGTATAAAGCATCAAAATATAAAATGTGTATTGCTTTAGAAATAATATAGCTGACAGTTTACTTAATGGAGTTGTTGTCCAACAGGACTGCAGAAGGAAAGCAGGGGACTAGCTGAAATTCAGTTAGACAGTTTTTTGTTTTTTTCTTTTTAAGTGGCTTATCTGGAATTTGTATCTACAAACGATAAGAATGTGTCTGAAAATGTCACAACGGGAAAATTCTTCTTGCTCCTGAGAATAGCGTTATGAAAGATGAGATAGTAAGAAGCTTTCTGGAACACGTTCTGATTGCGAGAAGAATCATGGGGCAGGGGGAAGATATATAAAGCAAAATTGTTTTCTGAAATAATGTAAAAATAAGAAGAACTAAAAATTTTCTCCAAATTCCTCAATTGAGTACTTAGTATAGAACTAAAATGATAACTTTCTAGTCTATTAATAAGTATTTTACTGGATTCAGGAAGAAAATTTTATGATCATTTAATAGAGATCAATAATTCCCGTAAAGCTGTGGACTTTGTTTTCTGACATTCTTGCACAAGGTAAGCAGTTTCTAGCAGCTTCTTTTTTTTTTTTTTTTTATCTTTGCTTACCCATAATATGGCCTTTGGAATTATGTAGAAAGTCATCCATGAAAGAACATTTCCAAATACACTCAGTAGACATGTAAGTGAAATAACTTAAAATGAGAAAAGCTTTCTTCAATTTCTATTTATTTATTCAGACATATTCCAAGTTGGCACGTCTTTCTTCAAAAGACCTTCTTTTTTTCCTGTACTGTGGTGGCTTGTGCTTTGCTATGACGCTGGAAGCTATGCCACTGGTATTTTAAATACCAGCAGGATCACCCATGGTGGACAGGTTTCTGCAGAGCTTCCAAACTAAGACAGGCTAGGATGAAAGCCTTGGTGATCTAGCTCTAAGAGTTCAGCCAATGAAAACCTTATGTATCACAACAGAATGTTGTCTGCTTCACTTGTTTTGACTTGTCATCAGGAGGGATCAATCACTAGAAGAAGACATCATGTTTGGGGAAATAGAGGGTCAGTGAGGGTGTGGGAGACATTCAGTGACATGCATTGGCACAGTAGCTGTAACAATGGCGATTGTGAAGATGATGCAAGACTGTTCTGTTGTACATAAGGTGACCATGAGTCAGAGTCAACTTGACAGCAGCTAACCACACAACAACATATGTTCGTGTGCGTGTGCATGTAATACACTTACTTCTAATTCTGAGGAAAACCTATCATCTTAAAATTTTTATTTTAGATTTTTACTTTATGATAATTTTCTTGATTATTTATTACTCTCTTGCTTGATTATTAAACTACAGTTTGCTCTTTGCATAATTTAAAAAGTATAGAAATGTGTCAGCTGACTCACTATTCTACTTCCCACTCTTCACAGGTTCAAAACTTTTGAGTGAGGGTGGAATAGGAGTGGGGGGTTAATGGGAAGGAATTATTGGAAATGGGAAAGACATCAAAGTTAGTGAATAAAAATATGTAGAATGAAGTTGGAAAACTAAGGAGCAACTCCAAGTGTTCTCTGGACTTTGTAGAGAGACACAAAACAAGGAGAACAGTTATGGTTCTAAAGAGTGATTTTCAGCTATGACTGAGCTGTGCATGCTCCAGTCTCTTTTCCTGGCAAGGGATTTCTCTCTATGCTAATGACATATTGATTCAGTTTTACAAAATGCAAGCAGTAACTAGAAGTGGAGCCACACATAGGCTAATTAGCTCCATCGTTGGGGAAGGGCTTGGGGAAGAATTTGGAAGGAGTTATGCTGCAAACCAAGAACTGGCTCATGAGAGGTGTTTAAAAACTATTAAGAAGCTTCTGAATACTAGTAACACAATGCTTTTCCTTCTAACTCTGGAATAACGTTGTCTTGGCTTCAGTAATATTACATAGTAGAACTATTGATAGAAAAACTGCAGATGTTCACTCTCTTGGTGCTTCGCATATTTGATCTGAGTGCTGAGCAGTCCTGGCAACTCGCCATGAAAATTGCTTCCCTGCCTTTATCATCACCCCGGAGGGCTGCGTCTGCCAGAAGCAAGGTTCAGCAGGGTAAATGAGCAAGAAAAATCAATCAGTATCTCATCACCCAGCAGCAACATAAGCAACGTTGTTAACGTGGATTACGTTTTGGTTTCGGTTCTTTTGTTCTATGCTGTATTATATCATCTTACTCCTTTTTGACACCATGCACACACATTATATATATACTTTTTCCATGTGATTCCTTATTCTTCACAAACATGATTTTAGTGGTTGCATTTTTTTGCTACTGTTGTCTGATATTTATTCATGTTGATACATTTTTTAAATTTCTAAATAATATCTCATGTTATCAATATTCTTAGCTTATCTAACTCTTCCGTTCTTTCTTTCATTGTTACATGCAATGCTGCAGTAAAAACCCCAACACGTACTTCCGTATATGTATATTTGTCTATGACAGATCCTTGTTGTCGTTAGGTGTGTCCAGTTTCAACCTTACGTACAACAGAAGGAAATATTCCCCAATCTTGTGCCATCTTTATGATTGTATAGGTATGACTATTGGATTGAAGAGTATGCATGTTTTTGGGGGTAGATACTGTAAAACTGCAATGCAAACTGTTGTCAGTTTAGACTCCCCTTTAGTATCTTTACATGTAATTTCACCAGAAACCCTGCCAGTCGTGCAAGATGTGGCTGGCTTCCAGCTGCCTTTCCTGATGGAGGCTAATCTTAAAAGAGAGACTGGCTCTCAGTTTTCTTTCCTCCTGCAAATCTGATCCTCATCTGGCATGCTGTGTGTATCTCCAACACTGGAGAGTGATATGCAGCTGCCCCATATAGGTCCATGCTGTTCCCTAGGATCACAGGGCACCAGAGGTGAGGTTTCCTATCACAGACAACTAGAGCTGCCATTCCATTGGTGCCACCTGTTTTTTGGTCACTTCTACCAACACAAGAGCATAGGACTGAGGCTGATTTGGAAAATTTATCCTGTTTTGTATAAGCTTTTACGCTCATATTTCTTTTCTCTTGCCAAATCAGCTTCCTTGGCAAGAGGACCTTTAATCTGTTGCTGGAGCCCAGCTAGCAATGCCTCTGTAAATGCCTCCTCTGCCAACTGCCCTAAGCCCCTTTGCCAAAGCCTTTATGATCATTTCTCTTGCCACATCACATGGCCTGATGCCCCTCTACTCTTCTTCTGTCACACGATCAACACCTAGTGTTTGTTTCCCAGCCACATTTTAAATTGCCGAAGTTTCATGCATATATAATCATGATCAAGAGGTGATTCCAATCTTTTGCGTATGTACCTAGGAGTGGAATTATTGAATTGTATGCTAATTCTGTGTTTAACTTTTTAAGGAACTGTCAGACTTTTCCACAGCAGTTATACCATTTTACAATCCCACCAGCAATGGGTGAGGGTTGTGATTTCTCTACATCCTCACCAAAACCTGTCGTTTTCTGTTTTTTTGTTTTGTTATTAATCATGGCCACCATCTTAGTGGGCATGAAGTGATATCTCATTGTTCTTTTTATTTGCATTTCTCTAATGACTAATAAGAAGCCCTTGTGGCACAGTGGTTAAGAGCTCAGCTGCTAACCAATAACCAAAATGTCACTAGTTTGAATCCACCAACTACTCCTTGGAAACCCTATGGGGCAGTTTATTCTGTCCTACAGGGCCATTCTGAGTCAGAACCAACTCAAAGGTGCTTGGCTTTTGGTTTAATAACTAATAACGTTGAGCATCACATCGTGTGTTTGTTGGCTGTTTGTATATCTTCTTTGGTGAAATGTCACATGTTCATTGTCCATTTTTTGATTGGGTTTATTTTTTTATTGTTGAGTTGTAGGAGTTCTTTATATATTCTGGATATTAAACCATTATCAAATGTATGTTTCCAAGAAGTGGGTCCTTTGTGTACACTTCCTTTGTCCTCACTGTCCCTTTCTCCTAATTTCCTTTCTCTACAAGCATCTTTCTCTCAAAATTCCTCAGTCTGGTCCCCTCACCTGTTTCCTTGGGAAAATCCATTCCTCCCCACAGGAAGAGAAGATTTAGTATTTTTGCTCCATTCCAGTGTCATGAAAACCTAAGTGGTGTTTCAAGGACACCTCAGGCGGGCCTCCTCGGTCTGATCATATAAACTCTGTACAGTGCAGGGGGCTGTATGGCAATCGTGGGTGTCCAGTTCTACTTGACTTCCCTCTGGGAAAGCCATAGCTAATTTTCTTACCAAGTCTCTGATAAGCTGGTATACATCACCAAAGCCAATATCATCTTTGCTCAAAAAAAAAAAGCCATAATCTACTTTTGTATTGAGGGAAGGAAACTTCTATTGGCATTCTCTTATCGTTAATCCCTTCAGAATAATAGATTCCACCGTAATTATACTATGCCCTTAGACTAAGACTCAGCTTATAACACAAGAAAAATATCACTGGATATGCTCAGAACTCTCTTTGCTGCCCTATAGGATTACACCAACTGTGATTTTTTTGCTCCAAATTTGAAGAAGTGGAGCAGGCAGATTTCATATTCATTGTACTACACGTGCATGCTCATGGTTAACTCTAAGGAGACATCAGGCTGTAGTCACCATCATCTCCTTCTAGCAGTTGACAGTACTGAAGCTTAGAGTGGTTATATAATTTGTCTAAGATCACAAAGGTAATTCAAAAGAGCAGGGGTTTGTCTAACTCCTTGAGCCATGCAGTTATCTAAGGGCAAGCATCGTCACCATCATTATCATCATCATCAAATATCACACTAAGATTTAAATAGCCTCTATATGTGGTTTTTTTTTTTTATGTGTTAGTGACAATTCTATTTCTTCCTTTACACTTATGAACAACTCTATGAAGTAGGCTCTTTTATTATTGTCATTTGACTACAACTCTTCTAAGTAGATACTATTATCATTGCCATTTTGCACAGGAAAAACTGAGAACGGAGAAACTATAAAACTTAACAAATGTCACACAGCCAAGAAGTGGGGAGCTAGGATTTGAGATTTGTCAACTTATTCTGTTTTTACTCCAGAAAATTTGGTATGTAGCTACCACATCCGACACCTTAAAAAAAAGGTAAAAATCATTTTTATGGCTTCCACAACTGCAGTTTACATTTATCAAACATGAGACGTACTCTAAGGGTTAAGGTCCCTGTCTTCTGGAGTCATGAGAGTACTACTGAACTTGAATGGATGGTGGCCTCACCTCCTTTTGAGTCTCTCTCTCTCTCTCATCTCATTTGTATTAATCTATACCCTGTTCTTCCCTTTTTTTTTTTTTAAATTTCATTCACTTCATCAACAAGTATTTTCTTTATTTTTAGCACAGGCTTTGTGTTCTAGTTGATCCTGCCAAGGATAGTCTTTACTTCATTCTACCTGCCCTTTTAAACTTTTTTTTTTTTTTTTTTTGGCTTTCTGTCTCTCCCTTTCCTATTTTACTTTTTAATGACTTTTATAAATTGTTCTACTTCTCTTCTGTTTGGATCATCTCTGTTTGAGGTTATCCCTTTAACTACCATCCATTATTCTGTTTTTCATGTATATACCAAAACAAAAAACCCACTGCCATCGAGTTGACCCGGTAGAGTTTCCAAGGAGCGCCTGGCAGATTCAAACTGCTGACCTTTTGGTTAGCAGTTGTAGCACTTAACCACTACACCCCCAGGTTTCCTTCATATATATATTTTTTTCTTTTTTTTCTTAATCATGCTTCTATGGCTTCTAATTTAACTAGCTTTTTTTTTTAAAGAGCTAGTTAAATTAGAAGCCATAGAAGCATGATTAGGAAAAAAAAGAAAAAAATATATATATTTTTTATTCATTGCTCAGTAGCTCTTTGTATTATCTACCAACGGGCACATGGCATTTTTTGTTTTAATTATTATTCTTTCATCAACCCCTTTTCTGGATTTTCCAGTTCTATCTCTAAGGGAATGGGCACCCTGGTGGTGTAGTGGTTAAGAGCTATGGCTGCTAACCAAAAGGTTGGCAGTTTGAATCCACCAAGCGCTCCTTGGAAACCCAATGGGGAAGTTCTACGCTGTTCTGCAGGGTCACTCTCAGTGCGAATCGACTCCAAGGTAACGGTTTCATTTGGTTTTTGGTATCTCTAAGGGAAAGAAGAGCAGATTTACTAGAAATCAAGAGAACTATTATTTTCACTTGGCTCTTTGCCAAAGAGATTTTTTATTTTCCTGCTGTTACCTTTCCTAATTTAGTCCTCCTGAAGAACTTCTAGAAAATCTCAAAATTCTTTTATTCATTGTACCCTTGAAGCCTTCCCTGACTCTACTTCATTTCCTCTTCCCTACCTAGCCATTCTCTGTATGTTCTTCTGTCCTCACTTTTCTGTGTTTTAATTGTTTCTTGACCTTACTATCCACACTTGTCTGTCCCCAGATTGAGAACTCATTGAGGACAAGTGCTTTCAACTTGATCTTTATACTCTTACAGCCCAGAAGAGTCCCCAGGCAGAGTAAACCAAACACAAATGAATGAACAACTTAGGACAAAGTCCATGGGAATTAGTTTTTACCTTTACTTTTTTTGAGTTTACGACTTAGGTATGACAATTATAGATAAGACTGACAAAGATGTCCATATTTTAAAAACTCACTGAAGAAATGTTTTCTTGTTTGGCTTATGACGTTGATGTCAGATTTAAAAATAATGTTTGTTATTTTTCTTACTATAAAAAAAGTTTATGTTTGCTGCAGGAAATTTGAAATAAAACTGTACAAAGTAGGAAACAAACTCACTTGGAATATCAAGCCCAGAATCCCTTTGTTAACATTCTGTGGTATTTCCTAGCTTTTAAAAATGTAACCATATAAACATATATAAATGTAAAAACACACATAAAATATATAAATATATAAAAAAAATTGGGGTCATTACCATTTTTTCCATTTTGAATCCTTGTCTATCTCAATTATATCTTTCCTAAAATATTTTGAAATTTATTAAGTTGACTATGGGAGCCCAGGCTTTGGGAGGTGAAGTGACTTTCTTCTAGTCATATATGTCAACAACAGAGAAAGACACACGGTTCTTATACTTGTTTATTTTCTTACCCCAACTGTGACATACATTTCAGTGTGGATTTTCTCCCTCAAGTCCCAGATTCTAACCAACTGCCACCTAGTTCTTGCACATAATTTTATATAGTGCATTCCTTTTGTCAACTCCTGAGCATCCACCGAAAAATTACCCACACCCCCTGAGGTATTTTGTTGTGCATCATCTCTGTTGGTGATCAGTAACTAAACATTTGTGAATTGGTTTCAAAAGCATAATTTTTAAAAGCTCTTTTTGGTCTATTGAGCTCAAACATAGTTTGAAAGCAATTGCAGGAAGAGCTGGTGTTTACCATTTGTCATTTCACAACACTTGCTTTGACCCCGAAGTGGGAGACAAGCCACAGCCTGATCACCCCTGGCTGGGAAATGTAAACCTAATGGCAGTGTTTCAGCATGTGCAGTGAACTGTATTTTAAGCAGAGAAGTGAAGTGATGGGATCAGCATATTTTTTCCTGAGTTAAAATAAAATCCTCATGTAAAATCTAAAATCTCTATTTCAATTTTATTTCATCAATGCTACATGTGTTTAAGAATCCTATATAAAATATATTATTCTACGTATTATAATAAGGGCTAACACCTTTAGGGTCCTTAAAAACCAAAATGAAACTCGTTGCCGTGGAGACTATTCCAACTTATAGCGACCCTATAGGACAGACTAGAACAGCCCCACAGAGTTTCCAAGGAGCACTTGGTGGATTCCAACTGCCAACCTTTTGGTTAGAAGTTGAGCTCTTAACCACTGTGCTACCAGTTCTCCTTAGGGTGCTTACTGGATGCCAAAAATACCCTAAGTGCTTCAAATGTGTCATTTCATTTAAGCCTCACAACACATTCATGAGAAAAGTCCCATGTGATTACAAGATGCCAAAGAAACTAAGGAGCCCTGGGGGAGCAATGGTTAAGAGCTCATCTGCTAACCCAAAGACTGACAGTTTGAACCCACTCAGCAACTTTGAGGGAGAAAGACTTGGCAACCTGCTCCTGTAAAGATTATTGCCTAGAAAACCCTATGGGGCAGTGCTAACTACTGTTTCACATGGGGTTGCTATGAGTCAAAAATCGACTCGACGGCAACTTACAACAAGAAGTACCTTGGGGAGATAAAGTAACTCATATAAAGTCACTTTTATAGGGAGCGGAGGAATAGGGATAAACCAATGACCACTGAATCCAGTGTCTACATGTCTCACCACTATACTATACAGCCAGAGATCCAAGCATGGAGAGAGAACCAATCTGTTCCTGAAGAACTGACAATCATTGTGTGAAGATGTAAATATACTCAAGCCAACCTAGTCCTGGAGTTCAAGAGACCCATCTTGTTGGTATTGTACGGAGCCCAGCATCACAAATGAGTGACCAAATTACTTTCAAAAAGATAATGATTCAAAAGTTTTATCTATATTGCCAATTTGACCATAATTTATCCCTTTGTTAATTATCATATTGGTTGCCATGAGTAGGAATTGACTTGATGGCAACTGTACTTTTATTATTATTATTTTAAAGTAATACTTTTGCTCACAAGAACCATATAGCTAATGACCTCACTTATTTATTCATTCAGTGTCAATTATGTCCCAGGCCAAAGTCACTGAATATTTTGCCTTTAGACGCTCATTCTTTTTCATTCATTTATTCAATACACTTTTATTTAACACTTGCTGTGTACTAAATGCTCTTCAGGACATTGAGGATACATCAGGGAACAAAATTGATAAAGATTTCTGTCCTTAAAAAACTTATACTCTGTTGGGGAAAAGTGGGTTGTAATAAATAATCAAGTTAAGTCAATACTTAGGATAATTTCTGATAGTAATCAATGTTATGGAGAAAATAAAACAGAAACACATAAGTGAATGGGTGTGCCAGATAACCTCTTTGAAGATACGACATATGAACCGATATTTTGAGGAAGGAGTTTTCACACTGCTATGCTCCCCACAGTAGGTAAATTTTAGCTGTGGCTTAATTTTAAAGGTTCTTTGCTATCCATTATCATTAATAAGTATTGTGAGTGAAGGTTTTTTTTTTTTTTTTGGTTGTTGTTTTGTTTTTAGAGAGAGAATGAGTTAATTACAGAATAGGAGATAGAGAAGTTAAAAAAAAAAAGTGACAGTTCTCTTTTTTCCCGCCAAACTTTCCTTCAAAAAGCTCTATTGAGTGCCTACTATGAACTATGTGGTGATCTCTGGCCTCAAAGAGTTTTAACATCTGTATGAAATATAAAACTGTAATAAATAATAACAATGCTATGTATTTAATTTAATAACAAAGTTGAATGTAATTTTAAAGGACTACTGCGACAGAGTGACAATGCATAGGAAATTTGAGAGTTTTCACATAAGATGAAGCATTAGAATTTGCCTTAGGGCCTTTAATTGATCTTGAGGGTTGTAGTAAATCTAGACAATAAAAAAACATAAAAATTGGGAGAGGCCAACTAAGGTCATGGAGGCGAAATTTCTACCCAGTGTAGGCTAGCTTTAGGAATATCCTAGACAATTTCGCCCCAGTAAGAACACTTTTCAAAATAGGCAACTAAATTGATGAAGCAGAGTTCCCATTTCAGGGGACTACTAATTGTTTGGCAGTTTTTGTTTGTTTGTTTGTTTTTTAATTAAGCATAGATCTTCCCCCATTGTAACGGGTTTTGAATTCTGTCCTGTTGAGGAATCTAAACCAAATCTAATCCCTATTTCCAGTGATTTCACTGCAAAAATATTCCAAGGTTATGTTGATGTACCGCTCAAGCTTGCTCTAGAACTTTTACTTATATGTTTTGTTAATGTCTCTGTGCAATTTTGGCCCAAAGAACTAAATACGATGATTTTATTTATCTCATTAGATACCTAATTTAGTTCCAACTGTGAAAACCCTTCAGCATCTTCTCATATCATATCCTTTCTCCTTAGCATTTTCTGGCAGCATAGAATTCCATTTCCCGTGCATCCCATCCATATTTTTCCATAAGTCAATTATCTGTGACATAATTTCTAGCTCTTGTTTCATGTTATGTACTGGTTACGCTCATGTACGTAAGGGAGAGGGTTAAAGTTTTGTGTTCAACTCACTCCCAACATAAGCACATTAATTGTTCCTTGAAGTCTTAAAAAAAGAAAAAAGGAATGAAGCAAACGTTCTTTTAGAGTCACTGTCCAATTTCCTTGAGCCTCAGTCTGATTTATTTCAGATTCTGGGTATAAACTAATTTACATGGCTAGATTAAATAACCTAATGAACTCTGACCCATGTGCTTGGGCATTAAGGATGTCAAGTTCCCATTTGGGTTTTCTATATGCCTTCCTTCCTGTTGAATGTCATCTGTATTTGAAATCTTTCCAGCATTGACTTTAGAAAGGAAACATAGGTCATTTAAGCGAGCAAGCAAGCAGACAGGAGATGGAGTAAATCAGAGCATTACTGATCATGATTGGATCTTGAACATCTTCCAAAGTACTCTTTGCCTTCTTTTCCAGCCTTTGTTGGTCTGATTGATTTATGCTAAAAATTATGGTCTCATGTTACAGTCTCTCTTTGGTTTGCTGCTTGCATACTAGCATTCTACTAAAGCAGTAATAACAAACTATAATGAAAATCATTAAAATACTACAGCCAACAACAGAGGAGTGTAGGGTGGGAGACTTTATTTTCTTATTAAAGAATTAAATTCCATTTTAGCCACTAATACAAATAACAAAAATTCACATGCCACTAACAACTCTACTCCAGAGATTGCCTTAGTATTTATATACAAAGGACAAGGCCATTAAAGAAGATTATGATAATGATAATAATAATATATTTTTGAGGCAGGGGAAGCACTTATTAAGAGGCCTAAGGCAGAAGTCTTGTGCAATGAAAAATATATTTTTCCTTTACCAGAATTTCTCTCCTATATCAATGTTATGTCTAATTAATAGCCTGAAAATATAAACAGAATAATGTGAGGTGGTTTCTAGCATCTAATTTCAGAAATAACAAGGAAAATGGGCAGGGAAAACATGCTCTGTTATATCATTATACCAGACTGAAAATTTTCTGGAAACGAAAATCAGTCTAATATTATTGGAAAAATTGAATGTGAGGATCTGAGAAAACCTTAGAAATTAATCTATGTCAACTGCAAAGGGAAATTATTCATTAAATAATTTTGAATAATTAATAATATATGAGAAAGTTTGCTTAAGTATTAATTTTAAAAACACAGTAAGCAATTTTAGCAAATGGGATTTTTTTCCCCCATTTCTAATTACCCTGTTACTAGCCAGTATCTAATGATATGCTTTTTTTTCTTTTTTTTGGTAGAAGCTTTGTTTTTTGAGGGGCTTAATGCTATATTTATCTTTTAGAATTAGGTAAAATTTTTTCATAAGAACCCCCTTAGTTCTGTTTCTGAGTGAATCCAGCTTGGAATAAACAGATATTTACTTTTTTTTTTTTAAGTTGCTGCTACAATATATCCATCATAGGCAAAACTGGTATGCAATCATAAAAGCCTGCAGTGAAAAAAAAAAAAAAAATAGGTAAAGAAAAAAAAAAATCACCTGATGGCATTTGGTGCTTTGGAATCCCATGATTCCAACATAAACAGAGGCTCAAAAGCCTCTTCTGTGCTTATCCTTTTGGGAGAACAGGGTACTCCAGATGGAGATTTATGATCCTCATGTAAAACATGGAATGAGTTCTTCAGGCTATATTCTTTTCTTTTTTCTTACGTTTTTTATTGTGGTAAATACTATGTAGCAAAGCATTTTCCTTTTCAGCCTTCTTCACATGTACAATTCAGTGACATTAGTTATGTTTATCATGTGTTTCAACCATTACCATTATCTGATTCCATATTTTCCCATCACCCTTAACAGAAGTTCAGTGTCTCCTAAGCAGTAAGACCCCTTTCCCCTCCCTGCCTCCCATCCCTGACAACCAAAACTAAACCCATCTCTGTCAAGTCATTTCCAACTCTTTGGTCTTTATATACTTGCCTATCCTAGATATTTTATACAAGTGGAATTATACAATATTTGTCCTTTTGTGACTGACTTATTTCACTCAGCATAATGTTTTCAAGGTTCAGTCATGTTGGCATATGTATCAGACTGTATTCTTTTTGCCACATTGGCAAGTGTTCTCAAGGTAACACCTGCAATGCCTGGAATTCCAATACGGTTTAATTACTTGGCTGTTTGTTGTTTTTCAGACAGGCAGGACCACCTATCGTATTCCTTGCTAAAGAATCAGGCTGGGCTGGTCTTTGTCAACAACAGCAACCATCACTTTTTAAAGCAGAATTTATTCGTGAAACACCTGTCATAGCAAAGATACTTTTGATAGAGTTGCTGATGGTGGTATAGTTGGTACCTTAATTGGAGGGGAAACATTGAACATCTTCTTTGATGGTAAATTTGAGAAAAGGTCATTCTTTTTAATAACTATCTGGAAGACAGTAAGACCTAGGATGAAAAAGAATCTATTTTTTGCTCTTTCAAGGGATGATTAATATTCATCAAATGTCAACTATGCATGCATATAATCAGATAAGACAAATACTTTGAGAAATGCCTTGGAAATTGTTTTGCCTTGTCTAGGAGACAAGTAAAATTTTAAATTCTAAGCATGACCAGAACAATTACTTGATAGTTATATGTAAATCTATTAAAGAAATACATAAATATGAAATACTACTGAATCTTAGCAAGTCATTTTTATTCAGAATGCTTTTGGAGTTTTTGTACATAATGAAGTGTGTTGAGAATATTTCAGCTTAGTTAATAGCATGTATTTTAAAAAGATACATAAAATATTTATTTTAAGCCACAGGCTGGGAAGTGTTTTCAAAATGAATCCAAGTCATAAGGATTACTTAAATTACCTAGATTTTTTTTTTAACTTATAGAAATTTACTAAACCATTATAAGAAAGCAGGGATTCAAAAATAAGCATCTGGCTAGCCATTATTTTAAAATAGATTAAATAAGAAAGATAATTTATCAAAAATCTAATTTTGTTTTCACCAACCATTAGTTTGTTGTGCTGTGGTGGCTTGCACATTGCTATGATGTTGGAAGCTATGCCACCAGTATTTCAAATGCCAGTAGGGTCATCCATGGTGGCCAAGTTTCAGCAGAGTGTCCAGACTAAGACCAGGAAGAAAGGCCTGGTGATCTACTTCCAAAAATCAGCCAACGAAAACCCTATGGATCACAACAGAATACTTTCTGACATAGTAATGGAAGAGGAACCCTCTAGGTTGGAAGACACTCAAAACATACAGTGGCCACAACAATAGGCTCAAGCATACCAAAAATCTTAAAGATGGTGCAGGACTGGGCGACATTTCATTCTGTTGAACATGGGGTCACCATGAGTCAAAGCAGAGTTGACGGCAACTAACAACGACAGCTTTGGAAGGCTTAAAAGGGAGTATTTTAGGTTTGTTACTAAGTAAAGATTTGTCTAGACATGCTAAGTTCATTATGTCTGCAATTCTAGAAACACTGATGTACCTGGCAACGACATTTCATCATCACTTAGACTTTTCAGTATTGGAAGAGATAGTAATGAGTAATACAGCATTACATCGAATTTCATTGGTTTATCTAACTCTTCAAGGAAGGGATCTTCATCACATACTACTAATTTTTTATTCCAAAATATGATTTTGTTAATATATATACACATATGTGTGTATTCATTTAAAATTGATTACTGATTCATATAATGTGTGTGTGTGTGTGTATATATATATATATATACATTCATTTAGCATTGATTCTTTCATTGATTCATCTAATGAATAGAGCTCCTACCCTGTATCAGGCTGGTGCTAAGCACTAGCCATTCTGAATGAATAAAACAGATAGAAACAACCCCTAATGTAAATGAAACCATCAATTAAGTATAAAAATCATAAGGATAAAAATAGATGTGTCACGCTGGCTTAAATTCATTTTTTAAATGCATACTGGTTGCATTAATTCACAAAATGTTTTGGGAAATGACATTTTCCCTGAGAAGAATAAAGTGTCAGGACATCTTCAAGTATGCTGTAGCTGACCTGCAATATTTTAGATTTCTTACTTATTAGAGAAAATATATTTCTAAGTCAAAATATGACCATAATTTGTTAATGATTTTTTATTTAAAACATATCTACCTCTAAATAGCGGAACAGATAGGTAAATAGATGATTGATAAACAGACATGATGTTTTACATTTATGTTTCTCTAATATTCTACAGAAGTAGTTTCAATTAGTTGATGACTAATTATTAGGAAGAATGTTTAAGTATGATGTGTGCCAAAACTAAAATAATTTTTGACGCAATTGTTTTGGCAACTAGAGGGATGAACTAAATAACTCTACCCAACAAGTTAAATCACTTAATTATCTGAGGGTTCACTTTGAAGCTAACTGATCCTGACAGGCTTATAAGGATATATTCAAATGCACACACGTTACAAGAACTGATTTAAGCTATGATACCATTAGGCGTTTGATAACTCCTGCCCTCAAAATCTTCCACTTCTTTAATTTACTGAAATGAAAATATCAGAGTTTCCATCAAGTACTTGTGCAACCATTAAAGTAGGTCCGTTGCTGTCTTCTGAGAACAGTCCTGTGCTAGCTTGAAGGCGTTCTTGTGGGCCATTCCTTTGTTCTAAGATAATGATAGTAGTAATAACAACAACAACAAAAATGGCTAATATTAATTATTTAGAGATAACAGTTCCACTAATCATGATAGCAATAATGGTTTCTATTCATTGACATATTCTATACCAAGTCAGTGGCTGCAGCAATGAGCTCAAGTATAACAATGATTGTAGGGATGGCGAAGGACCAGGCAGTGTTTCGCCCTGTGGTACGTAGGGTCGCTATGAGTCAGAATCGACTCGACAATACCTAACAAGAGCAACAATAAACCAAGTACTGTATTAAATGCTTTGTGTGCATTATCTCATTTAATCAGCAAACAACAAGGTGTACGCTATTGGAAACTGAAATGCAAGGATATAGTAAGTTACAAATCTATGCAGCCAGTAGGGAGAGTCTCAGACTTAGGCTAGATTTAACCAACTTCAAAACCTTATCTGTATCCTGTATTTACAATAAATCCTAACCCTTCTACCCATACTTTTGGAATCTAAGGTATATCGACCTGGTTATAATCCTAACCTAGCAATATCTGATATTTAGGATTTTCCCAGCCATCTTTATTTTGAGGGGTTTCTTCTAGAGCTCTTATCAAACATGAGCTGGGTCAGTGGATAATCTAAAAGGATTACACAAGAAAAGTAGTCATAAAATTTTAGGATTATCCAAGCTTTATTTTAATATTAAGCCAGAAATATAGAAAGCCTCATGCTTTGACTTTTAAATAGGTTTACAGAACCAGAAAATTGTCTTATTTGTTTTAACATATTAACTACCAACTTCGATAACATTTTTGAGGAATATGGAAATGCGTACAATCAAAAGACTGAGATAAATAAATGAGGTAGTCAGGATGAAGAGAAAAGATGAAGAGTACAATACTAAAACTAAGGCTAAATTTGTGACACAGCCAAACATGCCATATGATCCTGGGATATGCCTGTGAATTTGACCAAAAACTTCCTTATTCAAAGGCCAAAGGAAGAAGGAAAATACAGTCCTTTATAAGATTTAGATAGATAGCTGCTATTGAGTGGCCTCTGACTCATGGCACACTTATGCACAACAAAGTGAAATGTTGCTCGGTCCTCCATCACCCTCGTGATCACCAGCATGGTCGAGTCCATCCTTGCAGCTGTTGTGCCAACCCATCTCACTGAGGATCTCCTTCACCCTCCCTGGCCCTGTACTTTTCCAAACATGATGTTCTCCTCTAGTGATTGATCCCTCCTGATGATGTGTCCAAAGCAAGTGAGTCGGACAATGGGGTTTTCATTGCTTGATTTTTGGAAGTAGATCCCAGAACTTTCTTCCTAGCCTATCTTAGTCTGGAAGGTCCACTGAAACCTGTCCATCATGGATGGAATACCAGTGGCATAGCTTCCGGTGTCACAATAACATGCAAGCCACCAGGAAATGGGATTAACCAGTAAGCACAGTATACACTGGCTTAAGATAAGCAAGGTGTGCACAGGCTCAATTGTCTTTATTTACTAATCTGTAGCTTAGTGCACAATTTCACATGGGTTTCACCACATCTGTGACATAGTGAAAAACAGGTAAAATTTGTGCACTACAAATTAGTAAGTAAGCACAATTAAGCCCGTGCATACCTTGTTTATTGGGTAACCCATCCCTGAAGCCACAACAGTAGGACAAATTGACAGACAGGTGGATTGTTATAAGATTTAGAGTCACTGAAATACGAGATGAATTTCTTACCTGGGCTGTAATAAAAAGGACACCATAATTGGTAGCATTCTGAGACTAGATTATATATGAATTTCATAGAGCTGCTTCTTATACTGTCCTTTAATGTTGAGCTAAGACAATGCTGTTTAAATTTCTCTGGTAGACAATGAACTAGGTCATATAAGACTCATTCCATAAATAGTATTTCTCCTGACCTGGTTTCTTGTAATGTTGGACTTGCAATCTCCCAAAAGAAGCTGTAATGCTAGTATTCTGTACACTGATTAAGGGCAATTTCATTTACTTCATGATCTTAACCAAGATGCTTGTCTAAATAGATGGATATCTCACCTTTGGGTAGAAATAGGTCAAGAGAGGCAAAGAGATGTAAAAGGTTACAGATACGTGAATCAAGGCTGCACTACAAGTGTGAAATTTTGGGCAAGTTACTGGAGCTCTGTGGACATCAAATTCCTTCCTTTAAAGTAGAGATGTTGTTGTTAGGTGTTGTCAAGTTGGTTCCGACTCATAGAGACCCTATGTACAAAAGAATGAAACACTACCTGGTCCTGCACCATCCTCACAACCATTGCTATGTTTGAGTTCAGTGTTGGAGCCACTGTGTAGATCCATCTCGTTGAGGGTCTTCCTCTTTTTCGCTGATCCTCTACATTACCAAGCATGATGTCCTTCTCCAGAGACTCTTCCCTCCTGATAACATGTCCAAAGGAAGTGAGATGAAGTCTCACCATCCTTGCTTCTAAGGAGCATTCTGGCTTTACTTCTTCCAAGACAGATTTGTTCAGCCTTCTGGTAGTCCATGGTGTATTCAATATTCTTTGCCAACACCATGATTCAAATGCATCAATTCTTCTTCTGTCTTACTTAATCACTGTCCAGCTTTCACATGCATATGAGGCAACTGAAAATATGGCTTGGGTCAGGTACACCTTAGTCCTCAAAGTGACATCTTTGGTTTTGAACACTTAAAAGAGATCTTTTGCAGCAAATTTGTCCAGTGCAATATGTTCTTTGATTTCCCGACTGCTGCTTCCATGGGCATTGATTGTGGATCCAAGTAAAATGAAATCCTTGACAACTTCAATATTTTCTTCATTTACCCACGATTTTGCTTATTGGTCCAGTTGTGAGGATTTTTGTTTTCTTTATGTTCAGGTGCAATCTGTACTGAAAGTGGATATAATACTAATTATTTCAAAGGGTTGTCATGAGGAGTAAGGTGATATGACAAAGATGGAAACATGCACTACAATGGTATTCTTTTTTAGAGAGTATTTTTAAATTATAATTCTTCTTCACCACTCACACTTTACTACTGAGACTTTGGTGTTAGTGTATCTGTTTTATTACAAGTCATATCAAATTAAATGTAGTAGCATGCTGGAATGAATATATAACCATTTACTGACATGTCTATGTCAATGCTTTGCTTAAGGCTGTGTAAATTAGAAAGCAGAGTAATTACCCAGTGGACTTGAGCAGTAGAAGCTACTGCGTCACTCATGATAACAGTCTGTTACATTTTATTTGGTCCATGTTTTTCTAGATAAATTTTTAATTCTTTATTCTCCTTTTCTCTTTAGATAACCTCTAAGATGTGCCACTGTAACACTTGCTATGTGTTGAAATTAGGATATACTGTAATTCTAGTCTTTAATTCTCATTTTTTAGCACAGAAGACCCATTATTGACAAAGAATTTTGATAGAAGAAATAGGTGAGGTTTTTTATTTCTTATCTTGAAAGAATAGCCATTTATACATTTAAAAACAACAAATTATGGCATCCTAATGAATTTTCTTTTCTTTAGGGGAAATGTAAAGCTTTCAATCTTTCAGGTTTGTTTCTCCACTCATGCTTTTAGATTACAATAGACTAATCACATGAGGAGAAGAAATGATGGAGAGGGGAGAGAAGAAAGAATAAGAGAAACAACAAGCAGCAGTACCAGCAACACTAGTGATGCTAGAGAATATGGATGGAGTATGTTCAGATATGCTTGTAGAAATACGTGTGCATATATTCACTGTTCACACATATACGTTAACAGCATACTTATGAGCACAGTGGGCTTACTATGAATGTCAATGTCTTGAAATTTGGGTCACATAGAAAAAAAATCCTATGATGACAAGATTTTGGAACTAAAGATTCATAGAGCTGGAAATAGTGCATCCATTTAAGTTCTAGAACATAGTATTTCAAGGACCATGGGTGGTGCAGACAGTTTGCGCTCAACTACTACCCTAAATTTTGGTAATTTGAACCCATCTACAGGCTCCACCATGGTAACATAGTGGTTAAGTGCTATGGCTGCTAACCAAAAGGTCAGCAGTTCGAATCCGCCAGGCACTCCTTGGAAACTCTAAGGGGCAGTTCTACCCTGTCCTGTAGGGTCACTATGAGTCGGAATCGACTCGACTGCAGTGGGTTTGGGTTTTTGGTTTGACAGGCTCCACAAAAGAAAAATTTGGCAATCTGCTTCTGCAAGGACTGTAGTCAAGAAAATCCTATGGAGCAGCTCTAGTCTGTAACACTTGGGATCTTCATGATTTGAAATTGCCTCAATGGCAACAGCTTGCTTTTTTTGTTTGTTTGTTTGTTTACATAGTATTTCAAACCAAAATCAAACCCGTTGCCATCAAGTCAATTCCCACATATAGTGACCCCATAGGGTAAAACTTCCACATAGGGTTTCCAAGGAGCTGCTGATGGATTCAAACTTCCACAGTAGTTAGCAGTCATAGCTCTTAACCATTGTACCACTAGGGCTCTAGTTAAGAGCTCAGCTGCTAACCAAAAGGTCAGCGTTCATATCCACCAGCCACTCCTTAGAAATACTACGCGGCAGTTCTACTCTGTCCTATAGGATTGCTATGAGTTGGAATTGACTCAACAGGTTTATAGTATTTTAGGTGACTATAAACTATCCATGGCAATGGGTTAGTGGGTATAAACTATCAGGAAACTCTGGTGGCATAGTGGTTAAGAGCTATGGCTGTTAACCAAAAGTATGGCAGTTCAAATCCACCAGGTGCTCCTTGGAAACTCTATGGGGGCAGTTCTACTCTGTCCTATAAGGTCGCTATGAGTCGGAATCGACTCGAAGACAGCAGGTTTGGTGTTTTGTTTGTTTGTTTATAAACTATTAGGAATAAATGGGTATATGCTATTTCCAAAGACAAGTTTCTAGAACCTACCTCAGTTATATAAAAAGTTTATTCTCATTATCTTTAATAATCACCGTATATTATATTCTCAATCTTATTATGCAGTACTGAGTAGAGATTCAAGATAATTAATTCTCTGTTTAACTAGACATCTAGCTAATGATTCAAGAATTATTTATTTAGTACCTACTCTGTGCAAGGAAAGGAGCCCTGGTGGCAAAGTTTTTAAGTGCTCGGCTCCTAACCAAAAGGTTGGCCATTTGAACCCATCAGCCGCTCCGTAGGAAAAAGATGTGGAAGTCTACTTCCATAAAGATTACAACCTTGGAAACCCTATGGGGCAGTTCTACTCTGCCATATAGGGTTGCTATGAGTAGAAATCTACTCAGCAGCAACAGGTTTGGTATTTTGGGTTTGTGCAAGGAAGTGGAGATAAGAACAATGGATTTAAAATAGTGAACCAGAGGGCATGCTGTCTGCCTACATGGGGTTTATGTATAGTAGTTGAGATGTACATTAACCAGATAATCTCAATCTCTCTCTCTCTCTAACATACACACACATAACACACACACGAATAAAGGGCAATTTTCAGCCCCATTTCATGCATTTCTGAATACTAGGTTGCACCCTTACCAATGACTACAGCAATAGCAAATTTCCTGTATGGCTAACATCGTGATCTCTGGTTGCCCACTTTGGCATCAAGGGACTCGTGAAGGGGAACTCATAAGTTCCTCGTGGGCAGAAAAGATGAGCAGAACCGACTCCAGGCATGTGCACGTGCTCCAGAGAACTACAAACTGGAGTTCTCTGAGGGCACTGAAGGGAACCTGGGAGGGAAGGCTGGGTTTTCTTTCATGAGCATTTGGAGAGTCAGAGACAACAAAATTTGGGGGATTAATTTAAATATGAACTAATTTTTTCTCAAAGGTAACTTGGTACATACCAGTTAGAGCTGAATGAAAAAAATTGGGTTCCCCATGGCTAGCTTTCCTGTTCCCTTCTGCCTTCCAGTCCCTGCCCCAAGGCTGGTACACCCGTTTAGTCTTGTTTTGTTCCATGGGCTCGTTCAATCTTTGGGTGAAGGGTGAACCTAAGGAGTGACCTCATTACTGAGCTCAAAAGGTGTCGGGGCCATACTCTCAGGGTTTCTCCAGTCTCTGTCAGGCCAGCAAGTCTGGTCTTTCTTTTTGAGTTAGAATTTCATTCTACATTTTTCTCCATCTCTGTATGGGACCCTCTTTTGTGATCCCCGTCAGTGTAGCTCCTTTTTATACTATGCTCAAAAGCCTGCTTGCTGCTTTCAAGAATAAATACCAGAAACACATAAATGTAAATACACACAGAGACAGAGACAGAAAAAAAAAAAAAAACATTTTTTAAACGAAATCTCTTCAGAGAAACAAGATTTAACTTCTTCATTCTCCAGGCTGGAGCCTGCAACAGTCTATTTGTTAATAACAACCTCTAGCATCTAACACTCTGCAGATGTTCCCTTACTGCTGATTTTTTTTTTTTTTTTTTTTTTTACATCTAAACCTGTTATTAATTATCTAAGTCTTCATTTGGGGAGGCTAGAAGCAGAAAGAGCATTTACTGTAGTGCTATGGTAGCATTTCCTCCCAGCATCAGCAAGGGTATAGTAATTTTTGCATAAAATATTTTTTTAATTCAATGAAAATATTTTCCTTGTAGAGTTTATTAAGACTCAGTATCCATAGTGAAGCAGGGAGTCCCAGCACTGCACAGCCATTCCGCCTGTGAAATCATTAAAGTCAGGATCATAGAAATAGTAACAGTAAGCCCAATCAAAATTCAGGGGGCACAGGAAGGGTAAACAGGAAGAAGAAAAGAATGCTGTGCATGTTTTTTCATATTCAGGAAGAGATTATAGATTAACAGCAAGTTCACAGTCGTCTAAGAGAGTTCATTTGGGGAGCTCTACCCTGGTGGCTCCAGTGGTTAAGTGTTTGGCTGCTAACCAAAAGGTTGGCAGTTTGAATTCACCAGCTGCTTCTTAGAAACCCTGTGGGGTAGTTCTACTCTGTTCTATAGGGTCACTATGAGTTGGAATAGACTCAACAGCAATGGGTTTGGTTTGGTTTTTATATGGAGCCCTGGTGGTAGAGTGGTTAAGTGCTTGGCTGCTAACCAAAAGGGCAAAAGTTTGAACCCATAGGAGAAAAATGTGGCAGTCTGCTTTGGTAAAGATTACGGCCTTGGAAACCCTATGGGGCAGTTCTACTCTGTCCTGTAGGGCTGCTGTGAGTCGAAATCAACTTGAATGCAGTGGGTTTTTGTTTTGCTTTGTTTTTAATATAGGTTTGCTTGGCAATTATGCCCAGCCTAAGCCTACATTTCCAGGGCCTCTGAGCAGCTGTGGGTCAGTACTTTACCTTGTTCTGGCCAATGAGACAGAAGAAAAAGGCAGGAGACTAAGCTTCTGAGAACACTTGTAAATTAGACAGACAGAACTGGCATAAGCCTTTTCCTCTCTCCTTCTTGCTGCCGGAGTTATAGTAGCCATCTGATAACTTAAGGTAACAAATATGAGATGAAAGCCACTTGCTAAGAATGGCATGAAAAACATTGCAGAGTCACAATACCAGCTCTTACCTAATAAGACACTCTATGTCAGGTTTCCCGTACATCAAATGAGATCCTAATAAATAAAACACTTTAAAAGTGGTCAAAGGGTAAGCATACAATAAGGCAAATTTACAAAAGAAATACAAATTTTCAATGATCGATAATAATTTTTTTAAGTTTATTGTGTTTTGTTTCTCGGCTAAGAAATTAGCAAGGGTTAAAATATGGAAAAGTATACAGTATTAGAAAAACTACGACAAAGCAGCTATTTGGGCACTAATGTTAGAAAGAACACTGTTAAAACATTTCTGAAGAAAGTTTTAGTAACGTGTCTGTATGTAAAATGTGCTACCAGATTTCTGGAAAAAGGAGGCAGTCTGAGTAAATGCATTTACATTTTCTTCCACCCAAGAGTTTTTTCGTAAAATAATAGTAAAAGTCATTATTCGCAGATGAGCTGTGTATGAAGAAAATTTAAAAGAATGGATAAACTACTAGAACTAATAAGTGAATTACAGAGGCACTGTTGATAAAAGCCAAAAACTAAAAATAGTATACATTATAAGTAAAAGAGACAATTATTGTATAATACAATTATATGACAAGGAGAGTGAACTAACAAGTGTTACAACATGATTGGCTTTCACAGAAATAATGTCAAGCAAAAGGAGCCAGAATCAAAAAAGCACATACTATATGATTCTGTTATATAAAATTAAAAATCAAGCAAAACTAATCTATGGTTTTTGAAGTCAAATCGCAGACTGGGGGAAAGGGGTCTGGAGGAGAGACTGGGTGGGGCTGCTGTGGTCCTGGTAATATTTTACATCTTGATCTAGGTATGGGTTACATAGATGGCCCACTTTGTGAAAATTCATTGAGTTGAAAGATCTTTGCACATTTCTGTAACAATATTGTGCTTCCTAATATGTTTACTTCAAAAACAGGATAAAAATATATGTTTACTTCAAAAACAGGATAGCACAGGAATATTCAAAAGGTATAATAGAAAGCCACCACATAGTGGAGTAGGGATTTCACCAGAAACAGAAATCACAAATTTCTGAAGGAAAAAAATCAGGTGGAGTCCAAGCTCATTGAAGAAGCCACAGGTAGGTGCTCTAACCGACAACCAACATCAGCTGCCTCTGATAATGCTGAATTTTAC
This sequence comes from Elephas maximus indicus, assembly GCF_024166365.1. Classification (NCBI taxonomy): domain Eukaryota; kingdom Metazoa; phylum Chordata; class Mammalia; order Proboscidea; family Elephantidae; genus Elephas; species Elephas maximus. Next base: position 62,263,675 of record NC_064833.1, on the reverse strand, counting down.
ATGAATTCTGTGATGCTGGAGAACAGTAATGATTAAAGAAATTCCCCCACTCTTTGTGTTCAGGAAAACAGTTTACTGCAAATAACTACTCTTCTTCTTATGACTTAGGTAATTCTCATGGATGCCGCTGGTTAACCTATGACAAGGTCGGACACTAGTACCAGTTGCTATCAATTCCAACTCATGGTGACCCCATGGGTTTCAGAGTAGAACTGCTCCATAGCATTTCCAATGGCTGGTTTTTCGGAAGCAGTAGGCACTTTCGAGGTACCTCTGGGTGAGCTGGAACTGCCAATCTTTCTGTTAGCAGCTGAGTTCCCTAAGTGTTTGCACCATCCTGGGACTCTGACACCAAAACAAAACCAAAACCAAACCCATTGCTGTGGAGTTGATTCCAACTCATAGTGACCCTATAGGACAGGGTAGTACTGCCCCATACAGTTTCCAAGGAGCACCTGGTAGATTCGAACTGCTGACCTTTTGGTTAGCACCCTTAGCTCTTAACCACTATGCCACCAGGGTTTCGACTCACACTCAGGTCCTTCCAGTTCCCATTCCTTGCCTCGTAGATAAGTAACTGAATTGTTTGTATGAGTGGGAATCGACTCAATGGCAATGGGTTTTTATGGTTTACTCTTCAATCAGAAACAAAATGTTTATTAACCAAGTTTTGGTTAAACTTCTCTCCTTCCTCCAAGTCCCTGAACTCCAGCTCACCTGCAGCCTGAGTCAACAAACCACCCCTCTGTGAAGGCCCCTCTCAGGGAACAGACTGATCTCAGACTAAAACCTTCTGAATACTATCTGATGATGTCTCCTACTCATTCCACTTGCCCATACCTGGGTGTTTTTCTAGCCTTATATGCCCTCAGTCTCTATAAAAGAAAAAGTTTTTTCCCCTAACTCTTTGAGAAGCTTGCAGATCTTATGGTGGACATGTTCCCCCTATTGTAGTCGTCCCTCTCCCCCTCAAATTTCAATAGTCCCTTTCCCTCCCACTCCCCCCCCAACTTTTCTTTCTGAATAAAACTTCTCCCTATCAAAGTCTAGACTTTTTTTTTTTATTTATTTAACACCAACATCCGGATGAGCTGTTTTGAACATCCAGCCCAGCTGGGCCTGCCCAGCTGAAATATGACTGCAACTCCACTAGAACTGCCAAGTGAGAACTGCCAAACCAAGTCCTTCCAAAATTCCTGACTTACAAAACCATGAGCAAAGTTAAAAGCTGAGTTAAAGGACTACATTTTAGGGTGATTTATTACATAGCAGTAGTAACCAAAACAGAAAAGTATCCAGTGTCCTATTAACAAGAGTTCCATAAAGAGAAAAAAAAAGATGAAATTCTTTTTAAAGAACAAACAAAATTCCCCAGTGCTCAAGGGAAACAATGGTTATATTGAAAATGTTCCCTGAATGCTGAGCAGGATAAACGAAAACAGATGTTCTCTTAGATACATAGTTGTGAAATTTCAGATCAGTATTTCTACTACTGGATGAATCAGCTAAGGCCGGGGTCAGAAGGCAAAGGACAGTCAGGCAATTACCCCATCTTCCCCTCCTGGAGGGAACTGATGAAGTATTTAAATATTCTAAGTACCCCGGTGGCATAGTAGTTAAGAGTTTGGCTGCTAACCAAAACGTTAGCAGTTCAAATCCACTAGCCGCTCTTTGGAAACCCTATGAGGCAGTTCCATCTACTCTCTGTTATAGGGTCACTATGAGCCAGAATTGACTTGACAGCAACCAGATTGGTTTTTGGCTTTGGTTTATAGTTAGACACACACTTCCGTATCAGATTACTACACACTGATTAAAAATTACAACTTAGCTCTATATTTCTCAACATAAAAAGATGACTATGAAATATTATTGTGAAAAAAAGCATATTACAGACAAGCCTGTGAACAAGTTATTGGAGAGTTGCAAAAAGAAAAATCAACATTTGCTAAATAAGGCAATAAAACAAGAGCAAATAGGCTTAGTGGCGAAAGAGAACAGTAGTGATTAGGTATGTAACAATTTCTAGACTAGAATTCACAATAAAGTGTAATGATAAGAGAAGGAGACCAAGAGGCAGGAGGCCTTGGATCTAATATGTGAATTCTCTATTAGTTATTTGAATGTGAGCAAGTCAGAAAAATCTCTCAGAAACTTGAATGACTCATTGGTCAAATGATAAGGCTGTATTACTGCTGTCAGAAGTGAGATTCTGTGATGCTGTGATTAAAAGAAGTCACAGGGGAATCCCTGATATTGGCAATATCAAGGAGTTTCATAAGGAATGGAACACTTAACTAAGTGGAGAAGATTGCACCTCCCAGCTAAAGTATCCTTGAAACGCTATTATGGATTGAATTGTGTCCCCTCCCCCTCTAAATATGTGTTGGAATCCTAACCCAAATACCTGTGGCTGTAATCCCATCTGGGAGTAGGATTTCCTTTTTTATGCTAATACAGTCATGTCAGTATAGGGTGTGTCCTAAACCTAATCACTTCTGAGTTATAAGGAGCAGCACAGACACAAAAACAAGGAAGAATGTGTTAGAGTAAATGCTGTGTGAAGACTGCCAAAGAACCAAGGACACGAGGACTACAGAAGCTAAAAGGGACAAGAATCTTCCCACAGAGCCAGCAGAGAGAAAGAGAGCAACTCCCCCTGTAGCTGGTAACCCAAATTTGAACTTCTAGCCTCCTAAACTATGAAAAAGTAAATTTCTGTTCCTTAAAGCCACTTGCTTGCGTTCTTTCTGTTACAGCAGCACTAGAAAACTGAGACACACTGCTACTGCTACCCAGAAAAAAAAAAAAAAAACCAGAAGTGGAGTGAAAACTGATTACCCACCAACCCGGGAAAACTGATTACTCAGGTAAATTAAGCCACTTCGCTCTAACTGGTTGTTAGAAGCATACCTTACTTGCCTAATTCTTCACTTTACGCAGTCAGACTTTGAGAATTTTAAGCCTTTTTGTAATGTACAAACACATACTATCTTCATAACTTTTCACTACCTTGAGTCAGAGATTAAATCACTAATGCAAAAAACGCTTCCTATTTTCTCATTTACACTGTTCGGTCTTTCTCTTGGTAATAAGTTTCTATTACATAGCACATTTTAAATGAAAAAAAAAAAAAAGGAAGGGGAAAAAAAGACCAGAAATTAAAGGTTAAAAAAAGCAATTACAAATCAAATATTCTAATTTAAAATACGGTATGCTGTTTAAAGCTTGTGAACTGGGTCCAAGTGTGACTATTGACCTCCAAACCTTATCTTCTTAATCAATTACTGCAGAAGATTTCTTAACCAACCATCATTTAATTAATTTGTCTTATTAACCAACACTTACCATTTCCTATTGAAAACTTAAATATAGACACCTACATGTCACTGAACACTCTCGAATCCTAAACTACTCTCTTACATGCCCAGACATTTCCTCTTGCAGTTGAATTGCGTGCTTTACTGAGAGATTATGCTATTCAATCAGAAACCATTTATGTTTATTATATTTTTATTTAGATCACATTATTCAAGGAAGTATTACATAAACACATGAAACACGAGCACAAAAACTAGGGAGGTATCTAGAAGGAGCCTGCTCTGAGATTGATTATGCTCAAGGAATCAAAACTGTTGTTGTTAGGTGCCGTCAAGTTGGTTCCAACTCATAGGGACTCTATGTACCACAGAATGAAACGCTGCCTGGTCCTACACCATGCTCACAATCGTTGTTATGCCTGAGCCCATTGTTGCAGCCACTGTGTCAATCCATCTCATTGAGAGTCTTCCTCTTTTCCGCTGACCCTGTATTTTACCAATCATGATACCCTTCTCCAAGGACTGATCCCTCCTGACAACATGTCCAAAGTATATAAGACATAATCTTGCCGTCTTTGCTTTTAAGGAGCATTCAGGTCGTACTTCTTCCAAGACAGAGTTGTTCGTTCTTTTGGCAGTCCATGGCATACTCAATATTCTTTGCCAACACCACGATTCAAAGACATCAACTCTTCTTCGGTCTTCCTTATTCATTGTCCAGCCCTCACATGCATATGATGCGATTGAAAATACCATGGCTTGGGTCAGGCTCACTTTAGTCTTCAAGGTGACATCTTTGCTCTTCAATCCTTTAAAGAGGTCCTTTGCAGCAGGTTTGCCCGATGCAATGTGTCTTTTGATTTCTTGACTGCTGCTTCCATGGCTGTTGATTGTGGAGCCAAGTAAAATGAAATCCTTGACAACCTCAATCAAGACTAGCTATTAGATAATAATTTTGGGGGTTGATTTATATAAGAAAGATGGCACAGAAATGGAATCATTGAATCCGTGCTCATAGAAAATTCCTATCAAAATGCAGGCAAATAAATCCATCCTTCTTTGTTTTAAGTTAAAGTCAAAGGTTTCATTTTTATGTGTTCATCACTCAGGATATCTAGGCTATTCTGCAGAAACAATGAAATCTCAGACACATAAAACAACAACAGTTTATCATACGCATTATATACCCATTATAATATGCCTGGAGGAAGGAGACTTAAAATATTTTTGAATATCCCTAAGGAACACCATATTATTATTTCACATTTTACTAACTTTCTGGTTAACTGACCAAATACATGACTAATTTCATGATATAAGAGGACTTCTGCTAATTTATCTCAATTAAACTTTTAACATCAGCTGCATACTAAGTATCCCATATATTGTCCACATGAGTGAGTAGAAAATATGCTCCTCTACTGCCGGAATGAATGTGTTCTTCGATGACATAGATAACTTTTGCACCATGAGGGAAACGTTTCCAGGTAGTATCCAACCTGGTAGTTGTCTCTTAATACTAAAATCCATGATTATCTTTGCTGTAGCTCTTGAACTTCTTTTTTATTATTATTATGGTAAATGTATGTCCAAAAAACCCATTGCCCTCAAGACAATTCCGACTCATAGAGACCCTATAGGACAGAGTAGAACTGCCCCATGGAGTTTCCAAGGAGCAGCTGGTGGATTCAAACTACTGACCCTTTTGTTAGCAGCCTGAGCTCTTAACCACGGCGCCACCAGGGTTCCATAAATGTCTATAGTATGTGTGGTAAGTTGTTGCTGTTTTGTGTGTCTGAGATTTTGTGTATATATATATATATATATACACACAGTATATGCATTTGCCATTTCAACATTTTTTACATATAAAATTCAGTGACATTAATTACATTTATCATGTGTAACCATCAGCACTATTCATTTCCAAATTTTTCCATCAGCCTTAACAGAAGGTCAGTGCCCCCTAAGGAATGGCTCTCCTTTCTCCCCCTGCTTCCCAGCCCTGGCAACTAACAAGCTTTGGTCTCTGTACTTGTCTATTCTAGCTATTTCATATAAGTGGGACTATACAATATTTGACCTCTTTCACTCAGCATAGTGTTTTCAAGGTTCATCTGAGTTGTAGTGTGTATCAGTTCTTCATTTCTTTTTATGGCTGAATAGTATTTCATTGTATGTATGTACCACATTTCATTTATTCATGAATGTTGTAGGCATTTCAGTTGTTTCCACCTTTTGGCTATTGTGAACAATACTGCAATAAACATTGGTGTACAAGTGTCTGTTTGCATTTCTGCTCTCAATTCTTTTGGCTATCTACTTAGGAGTGGAATTGCTGAATCATACAGTAATTCTATGTTTAATTTTTTGAGTTTTTTGAGGAACCGCTGAACTGTTTTCCACAGCGGCTATAACATTTTACAATCTCACCAGCAATGGATGAGGGCTCCTATTACTTCTTGACTTCAATTCAGAGAGCGTATTGCAGGGGAAAGGAAGTCATTCCCGAGTAAGAGGCATTTGAAAGATAATGCATTGAAAGACAGGAAACCTTTTAAAATTGAACATTGCATGAATCTGTGAAGAAGAAAATAAGGAACCATAAATAATTGTGGTTGGTAAAACCTTAGCATTTAGGGTATAAGCAATTACAGACAGAAAAACTAAAACTTCTTTGCTATTATAATAAAAGCCTTGATAAAAGCAGAGCCAGCTTGTTCACGTGCCAATGAGCATATATCTGCCATTTCTGTATGCAGTCACAGGAGTTAAGATTGGGGAATTCAGAGAAAGCTTCATAAACCATGTGGGATATAAGTATGGCTTTTGAAATTTATAATTAACCAAGTAGGAAGGAGGGGAAAGAACATTCCAGACTATAAGGGCATTATGACACAAGACAAAGAGGCAAATTGTGCCCAGATTCTTTGTGAGCCATCTAATAGATCCATCTACGTAAATGGGTCGCTATGATTCGGAATCAACTCGATGGCACTGGGTTTGGTTTTGGTTTGGTATGTAAATGGGCGAATCCTGACTGGAGGTTAAGAGGGAAATAGCAGTTAGGATTGGAGAGAATGATGTGGGAGCTTGATTACGGAAAGTTAACATAAAGTCTGGATATTATCTGTAAACTAGGGGAACCCCGAAGTTGCTGGCAGATTAGGTTATGTGTACAAAGAGTATTTTAAAAATATGTAATTTAGGCAGTAGTACATGGGATTGAAGGAGCCCTGCTGGCAATGGTTATCCGCTCTGCTGCTAACAGAAAGGTCGTTTTTTCAAAGGAACCCACCAAGTGGCTACACGGAAAAGAAGCCCTATCAATCTGTTCCCATAAAGATTACAGCCTAGAAAACTCTGTAGGGAAGTTCTCTGTCACACGGGTCACTGTGAGTTAAAATCAACTTCACAGTACACAACAGAAACACATGGAATTGACTGAGGTAAAGAAAGACACCTAAGCCAGATCATATGCCTTTCTTTAGAAAATGTTATAAGTTTTTATTCCATATCTGTGTCTTACGTGGATACATATAGCAGATTTGATTTTCAAAGACATAAAACTTTGGAATTAAAAAATGTAAATTTATTTTCCATCACCAAATAATTTCCATCATATATCTCTATTCTGCTGTTGTAGGAATACTTAATCTAATTAGTGTTTTACTGAATCATCTTGATTGTAAAACTCAAAAATCAGGGTTCTCCTTCTGTCCCCTCCATCTCCATGGAGATAAATCGATGTTCTAAGGGGCCTCATATGTTATTATGCTATGGCTGGGAGAAGAGGAAGTGCCTGTTTCACAGTCTGAGCCGCACAAGGTAGAAATCTTTGGTCACTGCTTCTATCCTTGCTGCCATCTACTGTGGCTGTCCCCAGTCTCTCTGTGGAGTCTCGTTCTGTGGTCCATACACCACATCTGTGGATGACCTCACCTCCCATTACCATGGTTTACCTTCCAGTCTGCAGAACTTTCTCAGTCACTTTATGGTTGGTTCTCTTAAAAAAAAAAAAAAATTTTTTTTTTTTTTTCTCTTAAAGCAACTGGAAATGTCTGTATACTCTCCCATGCCACTTTGAGACCAAAGGGACCCAGTTTGGGGGTAGAGAAACAGTGATGAAGGCTGTTGTCTCAGCATTTCTTAGCCTATATCCTCCATCTTGCCATACCAAGCTTGTGTGCAAATTTCTGTGCAAGGCCACACCCTGGAAGGTGAAATTCAGGTTTACTCTGTTCTAAGATAACCCCAAAGCCATCTGAGATTTTGATCTCCATCCCTCTCACCAGGGCTTGTTGTGTCAATGTCCTTCTAGCTATTCACTTCATTGTTTTTCTTTAGGCATCCAAAATTATCTTCTTTATCAATGAAAAACTGGCTTTTACAATATCATTCAACATTCCCAACTATATTTGTGATGGTGCAAACTTTATTTTCTGAGGACTTCAGGCCATTTGCAAATTCTGTCCAAATACTTTTCTTGAAATTGAAAGTCTTGGAAGCAGACCATAGGGGTTAGATAAGTAAGTTCTGAAATTAGACTGCCAAGGATAGAAACCTGGCTCCACTGCTTACTATTAGTGTGAATGGGGGGCAAGTTGCTTTACCTTCTCATTGGAAAGTTGTAATTATCTACGTTCACTAGATTGTTCTGAAGATTAAATTACCATGTATATGAAAGTCTCAAACCAGCACAGGCACATAATAAGTACTCAATAAATGTATTGTGTCAATTATAAGTCTTCCAGAAGTCTCTAGGTTACGGTTTTCCAACTTCAGCACAACTGCCATTTTGGTAGGGGGCTATCCGGTGCATTGTATAGTGTTAGCAGTATCCCTGGCTTCTACCTACCCACTAGATGCCAATAGCACATTCCTGCCCGAGGTGTGACAACTGAACATGTCTACACACATTGCCAAACATCCCCTGGGGTGGGCAAAATCGCCCCCAGTTGAGAACTGCTCCAGATAAAAGTCAAAGCCAAGAATTTGAATCTTTTTTTTTTTTTTTTCCTGCTTTTAACCTTTCTTTTAGGTGATAAACTTCAAACTTGAAACCTAATCTCAGCAGATGAGATGCAGGGTATTATGAAATTCCAGGGGGAAAAAAAGGTTAATATTCCTTCTTAATAATCTAATTTATATGGCAATAAAATAAAAACAGTTTCTGAAAGTTACTGGTGGCTTATAATTTAATTTCATTTACTAGCAGTATTTTTCTTTATGTAATATAAGCCTCTTCACTCGTTGCTTGAAATATTTTGAATACAAGTTTCATTTCAATAGCTATTTTCATTGTATGGGTCATTGGAATTTGAACTGATAAGTTTTTTTGAAAAAGGATTATGGCTTAATGACTTACGTCAATGTGATTTTGTAATCTAGCTTTTATTTTTCTCTTCAAAGGCTTCCATTTCTTATAGCTCACTGTCTTATTATCATCTAAAACATGTGGTGTTCCTAGAAAGTTAGAATTAAGAGTGAGGGGAGAATAACTTTGTGTGACCTTGGTCAAGTTCCTTAAAATCTCTTCCAGTTTTCTCATATATAAAATAGGAAAAAATAACAGTAGTTATCTCAGTATTGTTATTTTGTTATAAAGCCTTTATGGCTAAATTAAGAGTGCTACACAAGTGGATTATTACTCATCTCTGACTATCCATGGAAACCCTGGTGGCATAGTGGTTAAGTGCTATGGCTGCTAACCAAAGGGTCGGCAGTTCAAATCCACCAGGTGCTCCTTGGAAGCTCTATGGGGCAGTTCTACTCTGTCCTATAGGATTGCTATGAGTCCGAACCGACTCAACGGCACTGGGCTTGGTTTTTTTTGTTTTGGTTTCTGACTATCCATTAGAATCATTTGGGAAGGTATAAAATAGACCAGTGCCCAAAATTTGAACGGGACTTCAGACTGATCAAATCTTTCAAGACAGAACTCTGGCACCGGTATTTTCAAAAATTCTCCAGATGATTCTAACATGAAAACATTAGTCAAAAACCAAGATGAGGGCAATAATTACCAAACTCGTCTTACATGCTACCATTCCACATATTCCTAGAGGGTAAATCCCGTTTGAAGGAAGGTACTAGCAATACAAACACCAGTGTTCCTACAAAACGAAATTCTCTCATTCAAACTGCAGTGATACTGTCTTCCCACAGCCAGCTTTTTTCTGCACCTTCACAAGACACATCTTCATGTCTCTATTCTGCTAGTAAATTCTGATCAAGGCATATTTGAAATTTTAGCCTCTCCTTTTTATGTATTTTTAAGAATTTCTTCAAGAAAAAGAAGAAATAAGCTTTCTTCTTCCTAAGATCTTGATAATTTCTGGTTTACTATTCCAGGGTTAGAATTTACATTACTCATCTCTGGCAAAAATGAAGTGTTTTTAAGGGTTAGGTTAAACTCTCCATATATAATGCATAAATAAATACTGTTTCCATATTACAAAGTTGTCTTTAGAGCAAGAAAAATGTGAATCAGAAAATTTATAATGGGCATGTAAATAATTTAATTAAATGTATTCAAGATTACAAGAAATACGTGATCTATCCAACAATCACAAAATGTATCTTGTTCATATAATTATTTTAGAAGTCGTTACAAGTTTTTAACGTGTCGGTCAAACCTAAATTTACTCTATGGTTTTAAATAGTTCTATTTTTTATTATCCTAGAAAGTTATGATGTATTTCGTGGTGATGGCAAATGGAATTTTAAACTGAGAAGTTGTAATACATGACAAAATATAAAATTTTCTTTTAACTATGGAGTTCAGTAATTACTAATAATATTGTTAAGATGTCAATTCTACCCAAAGCTATCGACAGATACAATGCAATTTCTATTAAAATTCCAACAGCCTTTTTGCAGAATTGGAAAAGCCGGGCCTTAGATTCATATGGAATTGCAAGAGGCCCAGAATAGCCAAAACAATCTTGAAAAAAAAAGGATCAACTTATACCCCTATGGAATAGAGTTAAGAATCCAGAAATAAACACATCTATGGCTAACTGGCTGTCCTGGTGGTGCAGTGGTTAAGAGTTGAGCAGCTAACCATAAGGCTGACTGTTTGAATCCACCAGCCATTCCTTGAAACCCTATGGGGTCATTCTACCCTGTCCTATAGGGTCTTTATCAGTCAAAATTGACTCAACAGCAACAAGGTTTTTTGTTGTTATTGTTGTTATTGGTTTTTGTTTGTTTTTTGTATGGCCAATTGATTTTGATAAGGTGTCAAATTTATTTAGCAGGAAAAGTATAATCTCTCCAACAAATGGTGTTGGGACAACAGGATTTCCACACACAAAAAATGAAGTTAGACTCACACCTCACAGTATACACAAAAATTAACTCGAAATATAAGTGCCGAAATCAGGAAATTGTTGGAAGAAAACATAGGGGTAAATCTTTAAGACTTTCTTTTAGGCGATAAATTTTTAGATATAACACCAAAAGCACAAGCAACAAGAGACAAAAATAGATAAATTAGACATTATTAAAATTTAAAACTTTTGTGCATCAAGGGACTTTATCAAGAAAGTGAAGAAACAGCCTACAGAGTGGGAAGAAAAGTTTGGAATATTTTAATATTCAGAATTTATAAAGAACTCTTAAAACTCAACAACAGAGACTAACAACATAATTTTTAAAAATGACCAAAAGACATGAATAGATATCTCTCCAAAGAAGATATACAAATGGCCAACAAATGCATGAAAAGATGCTCAGCATCATTAGTCATCAGGGAAATGCAGATTAAAACTACAATGAGATACCACTTCACACGCGCTAGGATGGCTATTACCAAAAAAATAGAAGACATGTTGGCGACAATGTAGAGAAACCTGAATGCTTGTACATTGCTGGTGGAAATGTAGGATGGTGCAGCCACTAGGGAAAACAGTTTAGCAGTTTCTAAAAAAGTTAAACATAAAATTACTTTATGATCCAGCATGTCCACTCCTAGGTATACACAGAAGACTTGAAAGCAGGGACTCAAACAGATGCTTGTACACCAATGTGCAAGTTTTTAACATGTCAGTCAAATGTCCATCATAATCCACAATAGCTAAAAGGTGGAAAAAAACAAAGTGCTCGTCAACAGATGAACACGTAAACAAATTGTGGTATATACACACGATGGAGTAATATTCAGTTATAAATTTAAAAAAATGACGCACTGATGGATACCACCAGATGGATGAATCTTGAAAACATTATACTAAGTAAAATAAGCCAGACACTAAAGGGCAAATATTGTATGATAATATTTATATGAAATATGTGGAATAGGTAAATCCACTGTCATGGATTGAATTGTGTCCCCCAAAAATATGTATCAACTTGGTTAGGTCATGAATCCCAGTATTGTGTGGTTGTCCTCCATTTTGTGATTTTCCCATCTGTTATAAATCATAATCTCTGCCTGTGGTTAAAGAGGATTAAAATGGAATGTAGCACCCTTGCTCAGGCCACATCCCTGATCCAATGTAAAGGAAGTTTCCCTGGGCTGTTTCCTGCACCACCTTTTATCTTGCAAGAGATAAAAGGAAAGGGAAGCAAGCAGAGAGTTGGGGACCTCATCCCACCAAGAAAGCAGTGCCAGGAGTAGAGTGTGTCCTCTGGTCCCAGGGTTCCTGTGCAGAGAATCTCCTAGTCCAGGGGAAGATTGATGACAAGGACCTTCCTCTAGAGCCAACAGAGAGAAAAAGTCTTCCCCTGGAACTCATGTTCTGAATTTGAACTCCTGGCCTACTAGACTGTGAGAAAATAAATTTCCCTTTTTTAAAGCCATCCACTTGTGGTATTTCTGTTACAGCGGCATGAGATGACTAAGACATCTTCCTAGACAAAAAAAATGTTGGTGTTACTGAGGGATGGGAGCAGGAGGAAATGGAGAAAAAAATTCACCATAGTGTCCACTTACAATTGGTGAATTGTATTTTATGTGAATTATTCCTCAGTTTTTTTTTTTAAAGATGTTTTAAATAATTTCTCTGTTTTGCCAACTGTAGGCGTTTCTTGTAATGATCTCAAGATGACTACACTATCTCCAGCCATTGTGTCCCTACAGAACAAAGTCCAAATGCAAAAAAAGAAAAAGAAAGCAAAGACACAACGTGCTGTCCTAAGTATCTTTTTAAAAGTAAAGAAAACTTTCCTAAGAAACATCATCTCGTGTCTAATTGGTCAGAATTTCATGACATGCCCAATCTGGCAAGGAGAATGGAAATATATGTTGGCTTGAAGTATGTGTCTCACTCCCTAAAATAGATGGGGCTCCTAATATCTGAACAAAAGAAGAATTCTTATAACAAGGTGAAAAAAAAAAAAAATTTGCCATCAAGTGGATTCCTATTTATGGTGGCCTCGTCTGTGTCAGAACAGGGTGCTCAATGGTTGATTTTTTAGAAGTCACTAGGGCTTTCTTCCAAGTTGCCTGTAGGTAGACTCCAACCTCCAATCTTTTGGTTATCAGCCTACCGTGTTTACAGTTCACACCATCCAGGGATTCCAATGATAAGGAAGAAGAGTGGAAATGTCTGTTGGAAAAGCTACACCATCAGTGACTGACGTAATCATTATGTGGCTATCTAGTTAGGATTACTGTACCAGCTCCTTGGTGGGGCTAAAAGAATTCCTTACTCCTACCAAGAATTATATCCATTTTTGAAACTGTGGTGGAAAACATTGGGGTGGAACAGCTTGTGAAAATTCCTATCTTATACAAAATTATTTTTAATGGGATGAAATTCATTTTAAGTAGCTTTTTTCACACTCCAAAGATGGCTCGGTGTTTATACTATTATTATACCCTACTGCTGTCTGATATGAATTGAAATTCTGTGATTTTTTAAAATATAAACATGCATTAACCTGAGGTAGGAGAAAATTGAATCCTTGAAAATTCACTTTTGATATTTCCTTTTGTGCATCGAATGTGTTTGTCAGGTCAGAGGTCACAGTTGGGACAAATAAGAAGAGGGTCAAGAGAATATAATGAGTATCTTTTGGAAAGATACATAGAAACCTCACAAGTTCCCTGTTGAGAAGCTTGAAGGAAGAGAAGAAAATTTGTTAGACAAATTTTTAAAAGTCAAATTCCAAAAGTGGAAAGTCTGAGAATTGCTTACAAACAAAAATGGATGTACTGTCAAATCTGGGGCGGTTCCCTAGTTAGAAGCTGGCAAATCTTCAATCTGACTCCCATCTCTGACATCAAGAAAGTGGAAAAATAAAATCACAAACTCCACACTAAATCGGGTGAACAGAGTCAAGGACTGGTATCTTACAAACTTCTGGAGACCAGGATCACTCCCCACACATCTCTTTCATTTCCTTTACGGAATAAATAGCTGTGAAGGTCCAGCAACCACCAGGTGGTAACTAGAGGGTCTGACACCACCGATGTCAGCACCTCTTCCTGCGTTAACAGGTATAAACAACTGAACAGTCAGTCCCTCCTGGCTCCTTCCCCCCAAAGGAAGAAATACTGAAGCATGGGGTTGTATGTCTTCTTTTGACCACCAAAACCCAACAAATGGGCTTCTCTATTTTGTACTCTCATTTCTGAAAATCTGAGCTGCTCTTTTACTTCTTGAAAACCAAGCTGTTGGTTTGAAACTGATACGTCTGGATCACTGCCCTGATACTATACTTCTCACGCACTGTATTCTGCACACTCCTTGACTGAGTTCCTAGGAGAGCAGCGCACTGTGATTGGCACAAATGGTCAGGTGAAAAAAGGCCGGTAATAACACTGTGCTCAGTTTCAGGTAGCTTTTAATCATCAGAAACTGATGTTTTCAATTTCTTCAAGCACAAAGCCTTTCGCAGAAGGGGACGCCGTGTGAATATCTCCAGTTTACGTTCAGATCTGCCTTGAATGTGAGTCAAATGAGGTATTCCATGGCTTCCTTTGTCCAAATAAACAGGTTATTTCTGGGTTTGGCATGGTAGAGGTTTCTTTTTCAGATTCACTTCTATTTTGTCCCTTTCTTTTAAAAAAGAGCTTAAAAGGACCATACATAATCCTTCCAAATTTTAAGAAGCTTGTACCTAGACCCATTGAATTAATATGCCCTTCAGAGGTATAAATAATTTTCTTTTTAAGTCACCATACAGCACTCCGAAGTCATAATAAAGACAGAAATCAGCAGCTCTTGGCTGATTGGAGCTCAAAACCATCTGCTTTCCTAGCTCTCCCATGTTGCTAGCCTCAAGACACTTTAGTTTCCTGGTCAGAGGAGACAAATTCTTCTTTAGATTCCAATATTCCCCGCCCCTCCCCGCACAGTCCACATGTTTTCAAAATGCCTGCTGTCAAGTACAGATATTTGACCTATCAAGTGAAATGGGAAGGGGGAGAGAGCATCACAACTCTCGTGACTGGCTAACGGGAGTGTGACGTCAGCTCCACCTGCAGCTTTAATAATAGCCTTCATGATTCCCACCCCCCGTGCCTTACCCCTACGCTCTCCATCTTGAGTTCACAGCTTCAGAAGAGAAATCTGTTTATCTTCCACCCACTCATTCTTCGTCTTCTTCATATATTCTCTCTCCCTTACATATATATGTATCCTCAAATCATTCTTGATTTTCGTTCATTTTCTAAAGCAAGTGCTAGTTAGTATAATGCATGAGTACTTATTACTAAACAATGAACACTCAAATTTAAGAATTCTGTAATTTATGAACTAAATATAACTCTGTTGTGCTATATATATATATATATTTTTTTTTTAACTTGTAACTTGTTTGGGAATTCACCCCTTAATTGGCTGGTATGGAATTTAGTCTCCAGACCTCCCTCCCCATCCTTATTGACCTCAGTTGATTATAAATGACCATCAGTAGACATTTCAGAGGACTAATAATCAAGTCAGCTCTGCTTCTGCCATTAAGAAAATGGTAAGTAAAAGAAATTAAGAAATGCACATTATTCGCTCTTTTCTTGGAGATTATAAAGAATTTAACATTTTAGATGCATCTCCAGCATTAAATTCATCCTAAAGAAAAGTGTGATGTTGTAAATAAATCCAGTGGGGTAATAATGCTCTACTAACTGGGAACAAAAAAATTACATTATTTATATCTGTATTTTTTTTTTTACTTTATCAATAGAGCTGGAATATGTGAGAACCCACCATATACTTGCACGTAAGACAAATTCTATAAATTTGTGTATGATGCTTTCTGTTACTGCTTTTATGAAAGAGTAGGAAAATGAAAATGAGGACCCTACACTTGAAGAGAAATATACATTTCAGGGTTTACTATGTATTATGAACAATGTTTTATATTGTTACGTTTTACATTGATGATACATATTATATACAAAAAAAAAAAAACCTGTTGATGTCACCTATTGCTGTTGAGTTGATTCTGACTCATAGCAACCTTATAGGACAGAGTAGAACTGCCCTATAGGGTTTCCAAGGAGCGCCTGGTAAATTCAAACTCCCTATCTTTTGGTTAGCAGCCATATAGCTCTTAACAACTGTGCCACCAGGGCTCCAGTTATTCTATACAAAAAAAAAAAAAAAAAACCCATTGCCTTTGAGTGGATTCTGATACACACACACACACACACACACACATATATAATCCCTGGTGGCATAGTGGTTAACAGTTCGGCTGCCAACCAAAAGGTCGACAGTTCAAATCCACCAGATGCTCCCTGGAAACCCCGTGGGGCAGCTCTACTCTGTCCTGTAGGGTCGCTATGAGTTGGAATAGACTCAACAGCAGTAGGTTTTGGTATCTGTGTATATATATATATACATACACACATAGATACACACACAGGTATATATACATATCAACCAAAAACCAGTGCCGTCGAGTCAATTCCGTCTCATAGCAACCCTATAGGACAGAGTATAACGGCCCTGTAGAGTTTCCAAGGAGCGCCTGGTGGATTTGAACTGCCGACCCTTGGGTTAGCCGACCCTCGGGTTAGCATCTGTAGCACTTAACCACTACGCCACCAGAGTTTCCATTTTATATATATATATATATATACACACACATATACATACATACATACATGTATGTAGAGAAATAATCCCTGGGTGACAAAAAAGGTTAAGTGCTTGACTATTAACAAATGTTGGCAGTTTGAACCCACCCAGAGGTGCCTCAGAAGAAAGGTTTGGTGATCTGCTTCTGAAACATTGCAGCCTTGAAAACCCTACGGAGCTGTTCTCTGCAACACAGGGGGTTGCCATGAGTCAACTTGATGGTAATTGTTTGGGTTTTGTGTTTGTATATTTGGTTTTTGTATATATTACTTTACGTGTATTTTACTTATGGAAACACTGGTGGCATAGTGGTTAAGAGCTACAGCTGCTAATCAAGCGGTTGGCAGTTCGAATCTACCAGGTGCTCTGTGGAAACCCTACAGGGCAGTTCTACTCTGTCCAATAGGGTTGTGGTAAGTTGGAATCGACTTGACAGCAGTGCGCATTTTACTTATAATCATTTTATTTAATCTTTATAACAGGCCTGAGAGATAAGGAATACGATGGGCATTTTACAAATAGGAAACTGAAGCTTAAATAACCTACTCAAGGTTACACAACTAAAAAAAAAAACACAACTAGGAGGGTCAAAATTGTGTTTTCTGACTCTGGTCTATTGATTCCAAAGGCCACATGCTATTCACTATGTCAGAGAAGATAGTATCATGCCTGGTGAAAGATATCTAGTCAAGATCAAACACATGCTCTGTCAATGTTATTTCACCAGAAAGTTGGCCAAAGTCTGAGGTGACTCAGACTCTGTGGGTGTTCAAAGACTTTAATTCTCTGCCAAACATTGCTGAGTTAGAAACAAACCAAATAACCACAAGCAAAAAAGGAAAAAAACACTCAAGTGTAGGGAATGAATTAACATCTAACTCTAAGAATGGGTTAACATAACAAAACATCAGGTTGTATGTCATAATACAATAAATTTACAGAAAGAAGTAGCCTAAACTTCAAAGAAAAGGAAGAGCATTGCAATTACAAAGTGCACTTAATTGTGATCCAAGATTGTGTTATCCTTGCAAAAGAAAGCTTGGCAACCTCTGCAGTATCCTGAGTGTTCACCCGCAATATGTAGGGGGGTGGGATGAGTCAAAGTAAATATAAAGATCTATAAATCGTTTCCGCTAAATGACACGCAGGAAAACTAATTTACGCTATCTTTCTGCCAAAGTAGAATGACCATCAACAACAGAATGTCTAGTATTACAGAAAAACTCCAAAAGAAAGATAGCCTACAATATAGTTACTGCTTAAGCAGTGAGGAAAGCAACCACAATCAATACAAAGAGATAATTAAAGCATTCTTTCGAATCATCTTTAATGACAGCAAATGCAGCCCAGCCTCATTAGTAAACCTGGAGGTACAGTCCAACTAATGGAACCCACTCGAAGCCTCAATAAATATTCCATTTCTGAGAGCATTTGTGGCAAAAGCAGCTTCAGGGGAGAGGAAAGGGAGAAACAATCAATTTCCTTCAAAGACCATTGCTGACAAAGTCATAAATCAGTCTTTTCACGTGTTGCTTAAGAGTCTAAGACAAGGGAAACAAAAGGGAGAAAATATTTTTTTGAAGACACACTTGTATTGTTGCTTTAAAATAATAGATCATTAAAACAATCTGAACCACCGTAACTTTTCCCAAATGCATAAAAACCTCAGAGCTAACAACTGTCATTCTGTCAGGCTCAATCATACACAATTCTATCTTCATTATTTCAGCAATTTTCTTCTTCTCCTCTTATTTCGAACATTTACTTTGAAGCCAGAAAAAGGGATACAATCATTTTGAAGGGTGCTGAATGTCAATGGGACTCTTTGACAGAAAGACATTTGTAAAAGGGAGAAGAAATGCATAAGACGTGTTAAAGGTGAAATAACTTCTTCTCCCTTCCCTACTAAGTTAGCAGTAAAACAAAACAAAGCAGTGAGCATACCTGCGCATAGTGAGAGACATTCCCACCAGGTAATGCACCATTATCTGGGTAGTCGCAAACCTTGGCTTATTCCTGAATACTTTAGAAAAATAATAGTTTCAAAATAATGTCACAGTAACGTACTTCAGATTTGAAGGGTCTATATTACATCTTCTGTATTTCCTTACCGAAGCACCCCAAAAGATTTCAACCCAGCATAAATTTTTCTTATGTAATGGTCCTTTTCGGGAGAAGACATATAAAACAAAAGACTGCAATTAATTTGAAAAACATGACAGTCTTAAATCTCAGAAAATATAAATAAGCACTAACAACAGCAAGCATATGGCAAAACAAAAAGCTTCGATGACAAAAAGTCAACAGAAGGGGAGATAATTCATCTTCGTACATGGTTAGACATTAATTAGTTTTTCAGACTTCAACGCCTCTTTTAAAATATCTGTGATCTAGGTTAAAATAGTTTTGTGTTATTCACCCACCAAGAAGAGATGTACATCTTAATGTTTTTTAGCCCTGCACTGATTCTGATTAACAAAGTTTTAGCGAATAAAACTGGATGGTGCAGGGGGCCAAGATGGCGGACTAGGTGGACGCTACCGCGGATCCCTCTTGCAACAAAGACTCGGAAAAACAAGGGAATCGATCACATACATAACAATCTACGAACTCTGAACAACAAGCACAGACTTAGAGACGGAAAAGAACAAATACGGGCAGACAGCGACTGTTTTCAGAACTAGGAGCCAGCGCACCAGGCAGGTGACCTTCGGAGCTCGATCTGGGGCAGAGCTCAGGGGGGCAGACGGCACAGAAAGGGGGCCCACCCCTTCCCCCCCGAACCCATCCCAGGAGGGAGCCTAGCAGGTTGGCGCGGGCGGCGTAGGGGCGCAGCCGGAGGGAGAAGCACCCGGGAGGCAGTGACTGATCTGGGAGGGGGGAGAACAGCGTCCCAGCTGGGGTGCCGTCCCGCCGGGAGTTAGGCGAGAAGCCGACGGGGCGCGAGCCGGGGGGGGGGTCAACTATATTTCCCTAAAGTGACCCCAGGGCGGGGCCCACACGTTCGTGCGGGAGGACGCACACCCAGTCCGCGCGTGTGGCACGGCACACCAGAGGGAGAAATCCCCGGAAGTGTCTGGTCTCAAAACAGGGAAAGCAGCATCCCAGACGGGGAGCCATTCCGCTGGGATCTGGGCACGCGCGCGCGAGCGCGGGCGGGGCATGAGCGCGGGGTCCATTTTTATTACCCTGAATTGACCCAGGGGGCGGGACCACCTGGTCGTGCGAGTGACGCCCTCTCAGTTTGTGCGAGAGGTGTGGCACACCGGAAGGAGAAGTCCCCGGGGGGAACTGATTGGTCCCGAAGTGCAGAAAGTAGCGTCCCAGACAGGGTGCCGTCTTGCTGGGGCTTGGGCGCGCGCACAAGCGGGGCGTCAGCGCGGAGTCCATTTTTATTGCCCTGAATTGACCCAGGGGGCGGGCCCACCTGGCCGTGCGGAGGAACTGATTGGTCCCGAAGCGCAGAAAGTAGCGTCCCAGACGGGGTGCCGTCCTGCCGGGGCTTGGGCGCGCGCACGAGCGGGGCATGAGTGCGGGGTCCATTTTTATTGCCCTGAATTGACCCAGGGGGCGGGCCCACCTGGTCGTGCAGGTGACGCCAAACCAGTTCGCGCGAGAGGTGTGGCGCTCCGGAAGGAGAAGTCCCGGGGAGGAAGTGACTGGTTCCCGAACAGGGAAAGCAGCGTCTCAACCCGGAAGTCATCCCGCTGGGATTTGGGCGCGCGCACAGGCGGGGCGTGACAGCGGGACCTAATTATAATCGCCTGAATAGACCCTGGGGGTGGGCCCACCCGTTCGTGCGGGAAACGCCCACCCAGTGCCCACGAGCGGTGCCGCGCACCGGAGGAAGTCCCCAGGAGGAAGTGACTGGTTTCCGAGCAAGGAAAGCAGTGTCCTAGCCAGGGACCCGTCCAGCCCGGATTTTGGCAAACGGGGGCGGAGCGTGAACGTGGTGTTCAGCTCTATATTCTGTGGTGCTACACTCCTAGCTCTCAGATCCCTCCCCTACCCTCCCCAGGCGACCCCATTAACATCCGAATACCCGGAGCCGGAGAGAGAATTCAGATAGGGATCTGACTGCATTTTTTTTTAGCTGACTACTTGGAAAATCTAGTTTCCCAGTGATGGCTCGGAGACAGCAGTCCATATCAAACCACATAAAGAAACAGACCATGACAGCTTCTCCAACCCCCCAAACAAAAGAATCAAAATCTTTCCCAAATGAAGATACAATCCTGGAATTATCAGATACAGAATATAAAAAACTAATCTACAGAATGCTTAAAGATATCACAAATGAAATTAGGATAAATGCAGAAAAAGCCAAGGAACACACTGATAAAACTGTTGAAGAACTCAAAAAGATTATTCAAGAACATAGTGGAAAAATTAACAAGTTGCAAGAATCCATAGAGAGACAGCATGTAGAAATCCAAAAGATTAACAATAAAATTACAGAATTTGACAACGCAATAGAAAGTCAGAGGAGCAGACTCGAGCAATTAGAATGTAGACTGGGACTTCTGGAGGACCAGGGAAACAACACCAACATAGCTGAAAAAAAATCAGATAAAAGAATTTAAAAAAATGAAGAAACCCTAAGAATCATGTGGGACTCTATCAAGAAGGATAACTTGCGAGTAATTGGAGTCCCAGAACAGGGAGGGGGGACAGAAAACACAGAGAAAATAGTTGAAGAACTCCTGACACAAAACTTCCCTGACATCATGAAAGAAGAAAGGATATCTATCCAAGATGCTCATCGAACCCCATTTAAGATTGATCCAAAAAGAAAAACACCAAGACATATCATCATCAAACTTGCCAAAACCAAAGATAAAGAGAAAATTTTAAAAGCAGCCAGGGAGAAAAGAAAGGTTTCCTTCAAGGGAGAATCAATAAGAATAAGTTCAGACTACTCAGCAGAAACCATGCAGGCAAGAAGGGAATGGGACGACATATACAGAGCACTAAACGAGAAAAACTGCCAACCAAGGATCATATATCCAGCAAAACTCTCTCTGAAATATGAAGGAGAAATTAAGATATTTACAGATAAACACAAGTTTAGAGAATTTGCAAAAACTAAACCAAGACTGCAAGAAATGCTAAAGGAGATTGTTTGGCCGGAAGACCAATAATATCAGGTACCAGCACAATACAAGGTCACAAAACAGAACGTCCTGATATCAACGCAACTCAAACAGGGAAAGCACAAAAACAAACAAATTAAGACTAATTCTAAAAAATAAATAAATAAACAAAATAATACACACAACAGGAAATTATGGAAATCAATAGATAAACGATCAAAATAATCAAAAAGAGGGACTAAATATAGGAGGCATTGAACTGCCAGATGGAGAGTGATACAAGGCGAAATAGAAGGATACAAGTTAGGTTTTTACTTAGAAAAATAGGGGTAAATAAAAAGGTAACCACAAAAAGGAATATCAATTCCATAACTCAAGAAAAAAGCCAAGAAAAACGTAACGACTCAATAAACACAAAGTTAAACATTATGAAAATGAGGATCTCACAAGCTACTAAGAAAAACGTCTCAGCACAAAAAAGCATGTGGAAAAATGAAATGGCCAACAACACACATGAAAAGGCATCAAAATGACAGCACTAAAAACTTACTTATCTATAATTACGCTGAATGTAAATGGACTAAATGCACCAATAAAGAGACAGAGAGTCACGGACTGGATAAAAAAACACGATCCATCTATATGCTGCCTACAAGAGACACACCTTAGACTTAGAGACACAAACAAACTAAAACTCAAAGGGTGGAAAAAAATATATCAAGCAAACAATAAGCAAAAAAGAAGAGGAGTAGCAATATTAATTTCTGACAAAATAGACTTTAGACTTAAATCCGCCACAAAGGATAAAGAAGGACACTATATAATGATAAAAGGGACAATTGATCAGGAAGACATAACCATATTAAATATTTACGCACCTAATGACAGGGCTGCAAGATACATAAAACAAATTTTAACAGAATTGAAAAGTGAGATAGACACCTCCACATATATAGTAGGAGACTTCAACACACCACTTTCGGAGAAGGACAGGACATCCAGTAAGAAGCTCAATAGAGACACGGAAGACCTACTTACAACAATCAACCAACTTGACCTCATTGACTTATACAGAACTCTCCACCCAACTGCTGCAAAGTATACTTTTTTTTCTAGCACACATGGAACATTCTCTAGAATAGACCACATATTAGGGCATAAAACAAATCTTTCCAGAATCCAAAACATCGAAATATTACAAAGCATCTTCTCAGACCACAAGGCAATGAAGCTAGAAATCAATAACAGAAAAACTAGGGAAAAGAAATCAAATACTTGGAAAATGAACAATACCCTCCTGAAAAAAGACTGGGTTATAGAAGACATCAAGGAGGGAATAAGGAAATTCTTAGAAAGCAACGAGAATGAAAATACTTCCTATCAAAACCTCTGGGACACAGCAAAAGCAGTGCTCAGAGGCCAATTTATATCGATAAATGCACACATACAAAAAGAAGAAAGAGCCAAAATCAGAGAACTGTCCCGACAACTTGAGCAAATAGAAAGTGAGCAACAAAAGAATCCATCAGGCACCAGAAGAAAACAAATAATAAAAATTAGAGCTGAACTAAATGAATTAGAGAACAGAAAAACAATTGAAAGAATTAACAAAGCCAAAAGCTGGTTCTTTGAAAAAATTAACAAAATTGATAAACCATTGGCTAGACTGACTAAAGAAAAACAGGAAAGGAAACAAATAACCCGAATAAGAAACGAGAAGGGCCACATCACAACAGAACCAAATGAAATCAAAAGAATCATATCAGATTACTACATAAAATTGTACTCTAACAAATTTGAAAACCTAGAAGAAATGGATAAATTCTTGGAACAATACTACTTACCTAAACTAACACATTCAGAAGTAGAACAACTAAATAGACCCATAACAAAAAAAGAGATTGAAACGGTAATCAAAAAACTCCCAACAAAAAAAAGTCCTGGCCCAGATGGCTTCACTGCAGAGTTCTACCAAACCTTCAGAGAGGACTTAACACCATTACTATTGAAGGTATTTCAAAGTATAGAAAAAGACGGAATACTACCCAACTCATTCTATGAAGCTACCATCTCCCTGATACCAAAACCAGGTAAAGACAATACAAAAAAAGAAAATTATAGACCTATATCCCTCATGAACATTGATGCAAAAATCCTCAACAAAATTCTAGCCAATAGAATCCAACAACACATGAAAAAAATAATTCACCCTGATCAAGTGGGATTTATACCAGGTATGCAAGGCTGGTTTAATATCAGAAAAACCATTAATGTAATCCATCACATAAATAAAACAAAAGACAAAAACCACATGATCTTATCAATTGATGCAGAAAAGGCATTTGACAAAGTCCAACACCCATTTATGATAAAAACTCTCACCAAAATAGGAATTGAAGGAAAATTCCTCAACATAATAAAGGGCATATATGCAAAGCCAACGGCCAATATCACTCTAAATGGAGAGAACCTGAAAGCATTTCCCTTGAGAACGGGAACCAGACAAGGATGCCCTTTATCACCGCTCTTATTCAACATCGTACTTGAAGTCCTAGCCAGGGCAATTAGGCTAGACAAAGAAATAAAGGGTATCCAGATTGGTAAGGAGGAAGTAAAAAAAGCTATCACTATTTGCAGATGACATGATCGTATACATGGAAAACCCTAAGAAATCCTCCAGAAAACTACTGAAACTAATAGAAGAGTTTGGAAGAGTCTCAGGATATAAAATAAACATACAAAAATCACTTGGATTCCTCTACATCAACAAAAAGAACACCAAAGAGGAAATCACCAAATCAATACCATTCACAGTAGCCCCCAAGAAGATAAAATACTTAGGAATAAATCTTACCAAGGATGTAAAAGACCTATACAAAGAAAACTCTAAAACTCTGCTACAAGAAATTCAAAAGGACACACTTAAATGGAAAAACATACCCTGCTCATGGATAGGAAGACTTAACATAGTAAAAATGTCTATTCTACCAAAAGCCATTTATACATACAACGCACTTACAATCCAAATACCAATGTCATACTTTAAGGGAATAGAGAAACAAATCACTAATTTCATATGGAAAGGAAAGAACCCCCGGATAAGCAAAACATTACTGAAAAAGAAGAAGAAAGTGGGAGGCCTCACCCTACCTGATTTCAGAACCTATTATATAGCTACAGTAGTCAAAACAGCCTGGTACTGGTACAACAACAGGCACATAGACCAATGGAACAGAATTGAGAATCCAGATATAAATCCATCCATTTATGAGCAGCTGATATTTGACAAAGGACCAGTGTCAGTCAATTGGGGAAATAATAGTCTTTTTAACAAATGGTGCTGGCATACCTGGATATCCATTTGCAAAAGAATGAAACAGGACCCATACCTCACACCATGCACAAAAACTAACTCCAAGTGGATCAAAGACCTAAACATAAAGACTAAAACGATAAAAATCATGGAACAAAAAATAGGATCTACCCTAGGAGCCATAATACAGGGCATAAACAGAATACAAAACATTACCAAAAATGATGAAGAGAAACCAGATAACTGGGAGCTCCTAAAAATCAAACACCTATGCTCATCTAAAGACTTCACCAAAAGAGTAAAAAGACCACCTACAGACTGGGAAAGAATATTCAGCTATGACATCTCAGACCAGCGCCTGATCTCTAAAATCTACATGATTCTGTCAAAACTCAACCACAAAAAGACAAACAACCCAATCAAGAAGTGGGCAAAGGATATGAACACACATTTCACTAAGGAAGATATTCAGGCAGCCAACAGATACATGAGAAAATGCTCTCGATCATTAGTCATTAGAGAAATGCAAATTAAAACTACGATGAGATTCCATCTGACACCAACTAGACTGGCATTAATTCAAAAAACACAAAATAATAAATGTTGGAGAGGCTGCGGAGAGACTGGAACTCTCATACACTGCTGGTGGGGTTGTAAAATGGTACAACCACTTTGGAAATCCTTCTGGCGTTATCTTAAACAGTTAGAAATAGAACTACCATACAACCCAGAAATCCCACTCCTCGGAATATACACTAAAAATACAAGACCCTTCACACAAACAGATATATGCACACCCATGTTTATTGCAGCTCTGTTTACAATAGCAAAAAGCTGGAAGCAACCAAGATGTCCATCAACGGACGAATGGGTAAATAAATTGTGGTATATTCACACAATGGAATACTACGCATCGATAAAGAACAGTGACGAATCTCTGAAACATTTCATAACATGGAGGAATCTGGAAGGCATTATGCTGAGCGAAATGAGTCAGTTGCAAAAGGACAAATATTGTATAAGACCACTATTATAAGATCTTGAGAAATAGAAAAAACGGAAAAGAACACATACTTTTGTGGTTACAAAGGGGGGAGGGAGGGAGCGAGGGAGGGAGAGGGCTTTTTATTGATCAATCTGTAGATGGGAACTGCTTTGGGTGAAGGGAAAGACAACACTCAAAACAAGGAAGGTCAGCCTAATTGGACAGGATTAAAAGTAAAGAGGTTTCCGAGATAAAACGAAAGCTTCAAAGGATAGCGAAGCAGGGGCTGGGGTCTGGGGAACTTGGTTTGAGAGGACTTCTAAATCAATGGGCAAAACAATTCTATTATGAAAACACTCTGCATCCCACTTTGAATTGTGGCACCTGGGGTCCTAAATGCCAACAAGCAGCCATCTAAAATACATTAATTGGTCTCAACCCACCGGGAGCAAAGGCAAAGGAAGAACACCAAGGTCACACGACAACTAAGAACCCAAGAGACAGAAAGGGCCACTTGAACCAGAGACCTACAATATCCTGAGACCAGAAGAACTAGTTGGTGCCCGGCCACAATCGATGTCTGCCCTGTCAGGGAACACAACAGACAACTCCTGAGGGAGCAGGAGACCAATGGGATGCAGACCCCAAATTCTCATTAAAAGACCACACCTAATGGTATGATTGCGACTAGAGGAATCCCAGAGACAATGCTCCCCAGAACTTCTGATGGCACAGGACAGGAACCATCCCCGAAGACAAATCATCAGGCATGAAAAGGACTGGTCAGTGGGGGGGAGAGAGATACTGATGAAGAGTGAGCTAATTAAATCAGGTGGACACGGGAGAGTGTGTTGGCAACTCTTGACTGGAGGGGGGATGGGAAGATAGAGAGAGAGGGAAGATGGTAAAATTGGCACGAAACGAGAGACTGTAAGGGCTGACTCAATAGGGGGAGAGCAAGTGGGAGAAGGGAGAAAGATGTATGTAAACCTACATGTGACAGACTGATTGGAATGGTAAATGTTCACTTGAAGCTTAATAAAAATTTTAAATAAATAAATAAATAAATAAAACTGGATGGTGCAAACCAGTTACCTGCTCCATAACTAGCCAAAAGATTGGCTCTTCCAACCATCCAGAGGCCCTCTGAAGATAGGCCTGGTGATCTGCTTCTAAAAGGTCACAGCCATTGAAAACCCTATGGAGAACAGTTCTACCCTGCACACATGAGGTCACCGTGAATCAGAGTCGCTTCAACGACAACTAACAATAGGTGAATAAAAGGCATTGCTAAAGGACTTTCTTCTAATATATAAAATGTTCTGAAATGCCCAGATATCTATACATGTATTTCACAAGTTTTACTATTAATTTTAAATCCAGACAGCTCAGAAATATGCTCCAGTATTTAACAAGCACAAAACATACAGTCTATATGAAGGACCACACATTTTGGAACAAAAGCCTCTGAAGAAAGTAGCTTGAACAAATTTCTTTAAATTCAGTCTTTAAGTGATCCAGGATTTTTTTAAAAAAAATAACCCAAATGTAGCTCACTTTAGGTTTCAGAATTAATTTTAAATGTAAAAGTTTGGTCAGACCTGGAATAATCTCTCATTAAACTTTTCAGTCTCAATTAAAGTTGGCCAAATCTCACATCCGTGGACATGAAACCAAGAATTTGCATTCAGTTTCAAACTTGGCTTCACGTACTATTAGATTTAAAATTTGTAGTAAAACTTGTGTAATAGATGTATTAGCTGTTTATTGGTTTGTAACAAATTATCACAAGTTTAGCAACATTTACTCATTGGCTCACAGCTTCAGAAGACCAGGACCCATTTGCAGTTGGATTCTCTGTTAAGGTCCCGCCAGGGGGAAATCAAGGTGTCAACTGGAGCTCCAGTCTCACCCGAACCTTGGGGACCTCCTATAAACACATTCGTGTGGTTGCCAGAGCTTAGTTCCTTGCAGCTGTAGGATTAAGGTCCTGTTTTCTTGCTGGCTGTTGACCAGGGGCAGTTCTCAGCTCCAACAGGCTACATACTGTCCCCTGCCAAAGGCCTTCTCTGCAAGGACAGAAGTCTCCCTCACCTTGAACCCCTGTGACCTCTTTTAATGGCTTGCTTGGTTAGATCAGTCACACCCAGAATTTTTTTTTTGTCTCCAAAAAAATTTTTTTGTGTGTGTGCCTTAAGTGAAAGTTTACAAATCAAGTCAGTCTTCTCATACAAAAACTTATATATACCTTGTTATGTACTCCTGGAAACCCTGGTGGCTTAGTGGTTAAGTGCTATCGCTGCTAACCAAGAGGTCGGCAGTTCGAATCTGCCAGGCGCTCCTTGGAAACTCTATGGGGCAGTTCTCCTGTGTCGTATAGGGTCGCTATGAGTCAGAATTGACTCAACAGCTGCGGGTCTGTTTTGGCTTTTTTAATGCACTCCTAGTTGCTCCCCCCTTAATGAGACAGCACACTCCTCCTCTCCATCCTGTATTCCCCGTGTCCATTCAGCCAGCTCCTGACCCCCTCTGCCTTCTCACTCTTGTATCCAGACAGAAGCTGCCCACATAGTCTCATGTGTCTACTTGAGCCAAGAAACTTACTCCTTAGCAGTATCATTTTCTATCCCATTGTCCAGTCCAAACCCTGTCTGAAGAGTTGGCTTTGGGAATGGCTCCAGTCTTGGGCTAACAGAAGGTCTGAGGACCATAACCTCCAGGTCCTTCTAGTCTCAGTCAAACCATTCAGTCTGGTCTTTTATGAGAATTTGAGGTCTGCATCCCACTGCTCTCCTGCTCCCTTCGGGATTCTCTGTTATGTTCCCTGTCAGGGCAGTCATGGGTTGTCGCCAGGCACCTTCTAGTTCTTCTGGTCTCAGGTGGATGTAGTCTCTGGTTTATGTGGCCCTTTCTGTCTCTTGGGCTCATAATTACCATGTGTCTTTGGTGTTTTTCATTCTCCTTGCTCCAGGTGGGTTGAGACAAATTGATGCATCTTAGATGGCCTCTCACTAGGATTTAAAACCCCAGACACCACTCAACAAAGTGGGATGCAGAATGTTTTCTTTTTTTTAATTTTTGTTGTGCTTTAAGTGAAAGTTTACAAATCAAGTCAGTCTCTCACGCAAAAACTTATATACACCTTGCTACATACTCCCAATTGCTCTCCCCCAATGAGACAACTCGCTCCCTCCCTCCCTCCACTCTCTCTTTTCGTGTCCATTTTGCCAGCTTCTAACCCCCTCTACCCTCTCATCTCCCCTCCAGGCAGGAGATGCCAACATAGTCTCAAGTGTCCACCTGATCCAAGAAGCTCACTCCTCACCAGTATCCCTCTCCAACCCATTGTCTAGTCCAATCCCTGTCTGAAGAGTTGGCTTTGGGAATGGTTCCTGTCCTGGGCCAACAGAAGGTCTGGGGGCCATGACCACCAGGGTCCTTCTAGTCTCAGTCAGACCATTAAGTCTGATCTTTTTATGAGAATTTGAGGTCTGCATCCCACTGCTCTCCTGCTCCCTCAGGGGTTCTCTGTTGCATTCCCTGTCAGGGCAGTCATCGGTTGTAGCCAGGCACCATCTAGCTCTCCTGGTCTCAGGCTGATGTAGTCTCTGGTTTATGTGGCCCTTTCTGTCTCTTGGGCTCGTAATTACCTTGTGTCCTTGGTGTTCTTCATTCTACTTTGATCCAGGTGGGTTGAGACCAATTGATGCATCTTAGATGGCCACTTGCTAGTGTTTAAGACCCTAGACACCTCTCTCCAAGGTAGGATGCAGAATGTTTTCTTAATAGATTTTAATATGCCAGTTGACTTAGATGTCCCCTGAAACCATGGTCCCCAAACCCCTGCCCCTGCTACACTGGCATTCAAAGCATTCAGTTTATTTCAGAAACTTCTTTGCTTTTTGGTAAGTCCAGTTGTGCTGACCTCGCCCGTATTGTGTATTGTCTTTCTTGTCACCTAAAGTAGTTCTTATCTACTATCTAATTAGTGAATACCCCTCTCCCACTCTCCCTCCCTCCCCTGTCTCATAACCATCAAAGAATATTTTCTTATCTGTTTAAACTATTTCTTAAGTTCTTATAATAGTGGTCTTATGCAATATTTGTCCTTTTGCAAATGACTAATTTCAGTCAGCATAATGCCTTCCAGATTCCTCCATGTTATGAAATGTTTTACAGATTCATCACTGTTCTTTATCGATGCATAGTACAGAATGTTTTCTTAATACTTTTTGTTATACCAATTGACCTAGACGTCCCCTGAAGCTGTGGTCCCCAGACTCCGTCCCTGCTACTCTGGCTTTCGAAGTGTTTGGTCGTATAGAGGAAACTTCTTTTCTTTTGGTTTAGTCCAGTTGTTCTGACATCTCCTGTATTGTGTGTTATCTTTCCCTTCACCTGAAATAGTTCTTGTCTGCTATCTAATTAGTGAATACCCCTGTCCCTCCCTTCCTCCCCACCGTCTTAACAATCAAAGAATATTTTCTTCTGTGTTTAAACTTTTTCCTGAGTTCTTATAATAGTGGTCTCATACAATATTTGTCCTTTTGCAACTGACTAATTTCATTCAGCATAATGCTTTCCAGATTTCACCAGGTTATGAGATGTTTCACGGAGTCATCCTTGTTCTTTATCATTGCATAGCAGAATAATTTTTTGTTAACTCAAAATCAACTGATGAGGGACCTTAGTTATAGCTGCAAAACGCCTTTTGCCATATAACATAATCATGGGAGTGATATTTCATCTTATCAAGAAATTTCACTCAAACAGGAGAGAATTAGAATTCTGTTACTATCAATACAATAAATGAACCAGTTGCCATCTAGTTGACTCTAACTTACGGCAACCCCATGGGTGTCAGAGGAGAACTGTGCTCCACAGGGTTCTCAGTGGCTGAATTTTTGGAAATAGATTGCTAGAACTTTCTTCTCAGGTGCCTCTGAGTAGGTTCGAACTAACAGCCTTTTGGTTAGCAGCCAAGTGCTTAACTTTTTGCACTACCCAGGGACTCTGTGACCATAAACCAAAAACCCAGTGCCGTCGAGTTGATTCCGACTCATAGTGACCCTATAGGACAGAGTAGAACTGCCCCATAGAGTTTCCAAGGAGCGTCTGGCGGATTTGAACTGCCAACACTTTGGTTCACAGCCATAGCACTTAACCACGATGCCACCAGGGTTTCCGTAGGTGTTTATAAAAATAACACTCCCACAAAATGCTACAACATTTTATGAAAGGTTAGGCTACTTTTGTTTCTTCAAACAGCACGGTTATTTCAACAGAATTTATTTATACACACCATCAGTGTAAAATGTTACAGTCCATTTCACAAGCCTTCAAATGTCATGTAATTTGGTTAAGCTCTGAAGCATTCCTGCTATGAAAATATTTTTATTCTGTACAAAATGTAAAGCACACTATTCAACTAGGGGAAAAAGAAACAGCTTATAGCCTGTGCACTCAAACCACCTAATTCCTGTGTCAATCTCGAACAGATCAGGGAAACCATTAGAAGCCGTAGTCCATTGCGAGGCGGAAACTGGAGTACATAATGCTCCTATAACTCTGGTATCTGGTGTGCCAGGTGCTACATCTTGCTGCATCCTGAACCCTGCAGTGGCAACTCTTCTACACCTCTCTACACTCGCCTGGTCCATGTATCTGGGTTTCTGGCACATTTCTGCAACAGGATCTATGTCCTATCTTTGAACAAGCTTATTCAAATGGGTCTGTAGCCACTAGTGTCGGATTCTGCCAGGCCCTTTGTCATGGATTGAATAGTGTCCCCCCAAAACATGTGTCAACTTGGCCAGACCATGATTCCCAGTATAGTGTGATTGTCCACCATTTTGTCATCTTATATGATTTTCCTGTGTGCTGTAAATCATACCTCTATGGTGTCGATAAGGTGGGATTAATGGCAGTTACATTAATGAGACAGGACTCAATCTACAAGATTAGGCTGTGTCTTAAATCAGTCTCTTTTGAGATATAAAAGAGAGAAGCGAGCAGAGAGACATGGGGACCTCATACCACTGAGAAACAAGAGCCAGGAGAATAGCATGTCCTTTGAACCCTGGGTCCCTGGGCTGAGAAGCTCCCCAGCTGGGGATGATTAATGATAGAGACCTTTCCCCAGAGCTGATAGAAAGATAAAGCTTTCTGCTGGGGCTCGTCCCCTGAATTTGAACTTCTAGCCTCCTAGACTGTGAAGGAACAGATTTCTCTTTGATAAGGCCATCCACTTGTGGTATTTCTGTTACAGCAGCACTAGATGACTAAGACGCCCTCCCATGGGGAACTGAGCCCTGTCCTCCATGTCCATGACTGCTGGCCATATCCTATTCCCTGAAGGTAGAGTATTTAGAATCTCACTTCAAATATAACCTCTTATCTGGATTTGAGTTATATTGTTCCTCTATTTGAATTAAACTTTTTAGATAAAAATATCAATCAGAATAGCAAAAACAGCTATAATTTATTGAGTGTCTACCATATGCCAGGTACTTAGCTAGATATTTTACATTCATATAGACCTTTCAACAACTCTTGATGGAATAATTATCCCCATCTTATTCATAAAAAGACTGCACCTAAAAGAAATTATGTAACTAGCACTAGGTCACCTACCTGGTAAACATAAAAGCTCTCAGATTAAAACCTAGACTGAGCTAGTCCAAATCCTATGTTCTTTCTGCTTTAATTAAGAGAAAATGTTATTTATTGCCCAAACTAGGTCACTTTTGAAAATAAAAGTTGACCTTATTAGTAGTTATAATTAATAACAATTACTACAATTAATAAAATTTATTACAGTTATAATAACAATAATCACAATTGATAACAATTGGCATAAGTCATACCTGTACCAGGCACATGGAAAGATAAAATTGCTTAACTATAGCTGTAACACACTGTATGTTGTTAAGCAGTGTCTACAATAAGCAGCGTCTTGGCCAGTCCAGCTGGGGTGACTTCCCCTAGCGGATCTCAGCTTTCTGCCCTTCCCCATTGATCAGTGATGCCCAGGTCACAGATTTCTCAAGGTTATGTCCACCAAACTATTTCTATTAGTTTAAGAAAAGAACATGAGTTTGCACTTCCTGATTGTAAATCCAAGCAGGTCAATTTCACATTTTTCAGCTTGTTTACCTGTAACTCCTCTTCCCTGACCATTATTAAAATTTCTCAATTGCATCTTAGAGACTAAGGAGGCTTCAGAGTAAATGAAATTTTCCCAAGTAAATGTATATCTCCAGTTCCTAGAATAATGATAAACCCAAAAAAAGGTGTTCAAAATGTTTGAGTATAGTAAATATGGACATATACACAGTTGTAATAGTTTTGAATATGCAGAAAAAAATCACGTACATACAGGTGGTTTTTACACAGGCTCTATCATACCTGGAACCATATGTAAAAAAAAAAAAGAATTTTTTTTTTTATGTAGTATATATTTTTCCATATTTCATTTTAAAATTCTCCCATTGTTTCACAAAAGCTTCTTAAGTTCAGGCAGTGGTACAATGTCACACAAGGCTCAGTATGCACTGAGAACACACTAAAATATACAAATCAACTTATTTCAACTAGCATCCCATCACTACAGTTTTCTGCATAGTTCATAACTATTTCCTCAATTAATGTCAGCTTCCTTTTTCATTAAATAATTTTCCAAAGGTATACCGTGGATCCCTAATCCTTTGAAATGATCTTTAGAAAAAGAACGCTATAGCTTTTTAGGAGGATTGTACATTGGTGCTTCTTCGAAATACATTGATATTCCTAAGAGATTTTGTTTCCACAGACACTTCCATTCAATTCTTTGCACTTTTCAAACTCCTGAGAGGACAAATACAAATGACCCTGAGATATTTATCATTGATTTAGCCTTGCTTTCCATAGAAAGTAGGAACAATGTGGAGAAATTTGTTTTTACTCTAATGCTGAAAGAAGGATTTTGTGTCAACCACTAGAGATGTTGATGAAGCATACATAGGTTGGTGAAGAACAAATTCACAGAACAAGAGCTCCCGGGTGTTCATTGGCATACACCTTGCAGAACTCCAGGAAGAACCTCAGCTAGCAAACCTAGCAGCTAAGAAGTGAGAATTCCCAAGGCTAAAGGGAAATGAGAAGTCATCTGAAAGATAGGTAAGAAGCTTGATCACGATTTTCATTTGGAAAAAAAAACATATGTCCATAGTACTGGATCTATTTCGAACATTCTACAGAACTGTTTTTTGAAAGAAATCAATATTCTCCTCTCTTTTTTTTTTTTTTTTTCAGAGTTCAACCAGAGGGAGACCCTACCAAAAAAAGATATAGACAATAGGATATGTTTCCTACACCTTACACTGGCTGCCTGTTTTTTAGGACTTGAATCTGCTCTCCAGTAGTGGTCCCACTTCTCATTTGAAAGGGGATGGCCTAGAGTAGGATTTCTGAACCTCAGCACAACTGATATTGAGGCCAGATGATTTTTCATTTTGGAGGATCGTGAGCATCCATCATAAGATGCTTATCCACATCCCTGGCCTTTATCCACTAGATGCCAGTAGTATCCCTCAGTTGTGACAACCAAAAATGTCTCCAGACATTTCTAAATTTCCCGTGGGAAGCAATTTACCCCCGGCTGTTTTTTTTTTTTGAAACTAGAGAAAGGAGCTGAGACAAAGCTCTCAGTTACTTACACAAAGGCAAAAAGTAGACTGGGTATGTATCAGAAAGCACTAGCAGGAAGCTCAAGGTAGAGGTTAATGGAGTGCGGGTGGGATTTTGAAACCCTCTTCTATATTCCCCAGCTGTACCCCAAAAGTTGGTCACATCTGGGGGCTTTTATCCAAATGCTTATAATAGTTGATATCACTCATTGTGTGTTGTTTTTTTTCCACATCACAGCTGTTTATTTGCCTAGGCTAATTCTGTTTTTCTTTGCTGAAGTTACTCAATTCTTAGTTGAGTGGTTCTAGGAAAATAGGGTGGCCTGTCAGAATCTGGGTTCATTTGAAGCATATCAGATCAATGAAAAATAGAACTTCTTTGATACTACACTACAAGTTAGTGCCCATTAGTGGTTATGGTTGGGGTGGGGATGAAGGGTTTTACATTATTCATGGTTATCTTTTCTAGAGACTAAACCTGTGGTGATAGGCGTGAATTAACCACAACTGCAGAGAGTAACACGGTTTTCAGTAAATGTCTGGGGAGAGAGAACTCTGGAAGTTATATACCTGCCACTGCAGAGAATGTAGATTCAGGCTGAGATCAAAAGAGACCATGAACTAATGTATGGATTGGAATTCAAAAAGGGCTAATGGGTATCCCAGGACATAGGAAGCATATATAAGATCCATGCTTTAATTTTACTGTTTTCTGGTTATTTTTTCTGAGATACATATATATCTATATATATAGATATAAAAAAAAAAAAAAAAACCAGTGCTGTCGAGTCAATTCCAGCTCATAACAACCCTACAGGACAGAGTAGAACTGCCCCGTAGAGTTTCCAAGGAGCGCCTGGCAGATTTGAACTGCCAACCCTTTGGTTAGCAGCCATAGCACTTAACCACTACACCACCAGGGCTTCCATATATAGATATAGATATATATTTTTTAATGTGCAAGTATACATAGGCTCTCAGCAATTAAAAAAAAAAAAAAAGACCTGAGATTTATAGTCTTTTACTCTTGAAATTCTGACATGATAGATGTCAACACAGATTGGTGCTCAACGATGGATATATGAGAGTTCATTTTACCCTTCTATCAACTTTTCTGTTAGTTTGAAATTGTTGTAATGTAAAAAAATACATATTAATAGATCAATTAATATGTATGTTTTCTACAAAACTCGTATTTTGTTGTTGTTGTTGCACCTAATATTTTTTAAAAAACATTGCCATTGAGTCAATTCCAACTCATAGCAACCCTATAGGACAGAGTAGAACTGCCCTATAGAGTTTCTAAGGAGCACCTGGTGGATTCAAACTGCCGATCTTTTGGTTAGCAGATGTAGTTCTTAACCACTACGCCACTAGGGTTTCCACCTAACATTTACACCCTGTAAATAGAAAGGGAAAATGTTGCTTGCAAGATCAAAGTCAGACCAGAAGCACGGCAGAGAACCCTTGAGGGAGCAGGAGATCAATGGGATGCAGACCCCAAATTCTCATAAAAAGACCAGACTTGATGGTCTGACTGAGACTAGAGGAATCCCGGCGGTCATGGTCCCCAGGCCTTCTGTTGGCCCAGGACAGGAACCATTCCTGAAGACAGCTCATCAGACATGGAAGGGACTGGACAATGGGTGGGAGAGAGATGATGATGATGAGAGAGCTACTTGTATCAGGTGGACACTTGAGACTGTGTTGGCATCTCCTGTCTGGAGGGGAGATGGGAGGGTAGAGAGGGTTAGAAGCTGGCAAAATTGTCATGAAAGGAGAGACTGGAAGGGCTGACTCATTAGGGGGAGAGTAAGTGGGAGTGGGGATAAGGTGTATATAAGCTTATATGTGACAGACTGATTTGATTTGTAAACGTTCACTTAAAGCTCAATAAAAATTATTAAAAAAAAAATCAAAGTCAGATTTCTAGTTGAACTTTAAAAAAAATGGGAAGTTTTCATAATGTCATCAACACCTAGTTATACAAACTTGTCATAGTTATAACTTTCTAAAGAAATTTTGCTTCTTTTGCATGCAATACATTAGGGAGCTGAACACTTTCATTATATTAAGATGAGAAGTAACTATGTCACCTTGGTCTATATGAACATTCAGTTATATTGAATTACATTCAAATACATCAACTAGAGAGTACTGCCTCTGAGTTTAAGGTGATTCAGTGAGCCATGAATGTATGTAGATTATCAGAGAGGAAACTAGACAAAATAATAATAGCAGCTGCTGTTATTTTGTTCATCAGTCTAGGGTTTGTTCATCAACCTAGGATTCACAAGTCACTTTCATGCATGTAATACTATTTTTTCCATTCATTATTCTATATCTACCCACCATTCCTGACCTCCC
Organism: Elephas maximus indicus; assembly: GCF_024166365.1. Classification (NCBI taxonomy): domain Eukaryota; kingdom Metazoa; phylum Chordata; class Mammalia; order Proboscidea; family Elephantidae; genus Elephas; species Elephas maximus. Next base: position 62,226,897 of record NC_064833.1, on the reverse strand, counting down.
AACCCCCAAATAAGAGAATTTTGCCAACCTATGACTAGAATCAGGAAAAACTAAATGTTGCTTAATGCCAAAGTATATTTGCCAGTTTATAAATGTTTCTGGTCTCTAGGCTACATAATTCATATGGAGAATGTGTGTGTGTGTCTCTCTGTGTGTGTGTCCTGTCTTTCTTGACCATAAAACACTCCATTCAAGGAATCAAGTCAGAGTTCAGGATTCCAAAAAGACTGGCATTTTAGGTTCTATGTCACAGTAGTGGCAGTTCTACCTTAACTTCTTTCACATGAGATTCCCATATTGCCTGACAAACTACAGGACACCATAGTTAGACCAGAGTAGGCAAGTGACACTCCCGTGTTTGAAAACTCATGCCCACCTTCTCACCTTGAAAGGCATTTGGAGGAGATAGAGTGAGGTGGTTCAAATCATGGATCTGCAGGGTGTAAATTCTGTACATTAACCTCTCTCCTCACGTTCATCAGAAGATATATTCTTGGCGCCCTTCAAGTTCCCTACTGCTCTTTCAGTGAGCTGTGATAAACTATCAGGCATTTCAATGTTGCAAGAAAGAATTCAAAACAAATGGAAAACTTTACATATTTCACTGATTGACTGACTGACTGACTAAATCTATTAAATGATACTTTATTGGATTAATTTTAAGAGACAACCCATTTATTTGTATACAAAAATATATGCTGTCTCCACTGTTCTATTTAATTATTGACTAAATTAGATCCCAGATGCTTGAGAATGAGGAGTAGATTAGCAAATATTGGGATCTGGTAAACAGGATACTCAACGGTATTGAGAAAAGAGTCTTGTCCATGAGAAAACTGACCACATGCAGTAGGTAAAATTCCAGAATTTAGCAACTGAAGTCCCCTATAAATTGTACAGGTAAGTTGCAACTCCAAAAGCAATGAGTACTCTAAGTTACAGACCAGAATTAGCAAAACCTGCTTGTGAAAAAACAAAACCAGTGAAAATGAACCCAGTTCATCTCAAGAAAAGACTCCGAGTGGCAAGTTAACTTAATATAGTTGCCAAGGAAACATCAATTGCTTATGAAAGAGGATTAATGGTGAGAAGTACCTGGACTCAAACAACATAGTGATCTCATGCTTTCATTGTGTAGGCAGGATAACAAATTGAAGGCCTGTCAATTGAATCTGCAATATCCAAGCAGTGCCACACATAATTATAGGGTACATGTAACAGATGTGGCTTCCCAGAAGGAAAACAAAAAAGCAGCAAGTATATACAAAGAAATGGGCTGGCTTAAATGTACACAAAACTACATGCTAAACTAGCCTTGAAGCTATGGCCACATACCAATCTATGTAAAATGAAGATAGGTCTAAAGTAAACAGAAATTTGCCTAACAAAGCAGTCTACATAAACAGCCTTTCATTTTTGTCTGTTTTTTTCTGCTCATACTGTATTTTGGACTATTTGAAATTCTCGGTAAAGAATGTCATTGAAGCGTATAATTTAGATGGAAGAGGGAAAGCTGATGCTTTCTTCGGATTTCAGCTCCTTGAAAAAACAAGCACTCTGAATCCTGCTTATATTTCTGGCAGGTCCCTGTTGATAGACTGCTGCAACCTTTTTTGAATTATCTTCAGCAGAATTTTACTTGTGTGTGGTCTTATTATTCAATAATTTCCATATTCTTTTGAATCACCTTTTTTTGGAATGGGCACAAATATGGATCTCTTCCAGTCAGTTGGCCAGGTAGCTGTCTTCCAAATTTTTTGGCATAGATGAGTGAACACTTCCATGATGCAACCATTTGTTGAAACATTTCAATTGGTAGTCCTTCAATTCCTAGAGCCTTGTTTTTCACCATTCCCTTCAGTGCAGCTTGGACTTCTTTGTTCAGTGCCATTGTTTCTTGATCGTTGGCTACCTCCTGAAGTAGATGACTGTCAACCAATTCTTTTTGGTAGAGTGACTCAGTGTATTCCTTCCATCTTCTTTTGATGCTTCCTGCATCTTTCAACATTTTGCTTATAGAATCCTTCAATATTATAGCTCGAGGCTTGAAATTTTTCTTCAGTTCTTTCAGCTTGAGAAATAATAAGTGTGTTCTTCCCTTTTGATTTTATAACTCCAAGTCTTTGCACATTTCTTCATAATAATTTTGTCTTCTTGAGCCACATTTTGGAATCTTCTGTTCAGCTCTTTTACTTCATCATTTCTTCCTTTTACTTTAGCTGCTCAACATTCAAGAGCAAGTTTCAGAGTCTCTTCTGACATCCGTTTGGTTATTTCTTTCTTTCCTGTTTTTTTAATGACCCCTTGTGTTCTTCATGTATGATGACTTGATGTCATCCCACAACTCGTCTGATCTTCGATCATTAGCATTCAATGCATCAAATCTATTCTTGAGATGGTCTCCAAATTCAGGTGGGATATTCTCAAGGTTGTATTTTGGCTGTCTGTGGGCTTGTTTTAATTTTCTTCAGCTTCAACTTGAATTTACGTATGAGCAAATGATGGCCTGTTCCACAGTTGGTCCCTGGCCTTGCTCAGACCAATGATATTGAGCTTTTCCATTGTCTCTTTGCACAGATGTAGCTCGTTTGATTCTTGTGTATCCCATCTAGCAAGGTCCAGATGTATAGTTACCATTTATGTTGTTGAAAAAGGGTATTTCTACTGAATAGGTCATTGGTCTTGCAAAATTCTATCATGCTATCTCCCCCATAGTTTCTATCACCAAGGCTGTGTTTTCCAATTACCAATCCTTCATTTCCACCTTTTGCATTCCAGTCACCAGTAATTATAAATGCATCTTGATTGCATGTTTCATAATTTCAGACTGCAGAAGTTGGTAAAAATCTTCAATTTCTTCATTTTTGCCATTAGAATTTGGTGAGTAAATTTGAGTAATGCTCATATAGAATGGTCTTCCTTGTAAGCATGTGGGTATTACTCTATCACTGACAGCATTGTACTTCAGGCTAGATCTTGAAATGTTCAAAAAGATGAATGTGACACCATGTCTCTTCAATTTATCATTCCTGGCATAGTAGAACATATGATTGTCCAAATCAAAATGGCCAAACTAGTCCATTTCAGCTCACTAATGTTCAAGATATCGATCTTTATGCATTCCATTTCAATTTTGACCACTTCTAGTTTTCCTAGATTCATACATCCTACATTCCATGTTCTGATCACTAATGGATGTTTGCAGTTGTTTCTTCTCATTTTAAGTCATGCTGCATCAACAAATGAAGATCTAGAAAGCTTGACTCTATCCACATCATTAAGGTAGACTACTTTGAGGGGGCAGTTTCTCCCCAGTCATATTCTGAGTGCCTTCCAACCTGAGGAGCTCATCTTCCCACACTCTATCAGACCATGTTCTGCTGCTTTTCACAAGGTTTTCATTGGCCAATTTTTCAGAAGTAGATCCCCAGGTCCTTCTTAGTCTGTCTCAGTCTGTAAGCTCTGCTGAAACTTGTCCACCATGGGTGACCCTGCGAGTATTTGAAATACTGGTGGCATAGCTTCCAGCATCACAGCAACATACAAGCCACCACAGTATCACAAACTGACAGGCTACTGGTGAGAATAAAGAGATAAAACTATAAAATGAACCAAACAGAAATTTGGGAATTGAAAAGTACAATAATTAGAGTTAAAAAGTCACTAAAGGACTCTACAGCAGATTTGACAAGCAGCAGAAATAACAAGTGAACTTGAAAACAGATCAATTGAGATGAATCCAGTCTGAACAGAACAAAAGGAAAAAAAAAAAATTAACACAGCCTCATAAACCCATGGGACTCCATCAAACATACTAACTGATGCATAAGGGGAGTCCCAGAAGGAGATGAGAGAAAGGGACAGAAAGACTATTTAGATACATAGTGGTCAGAATTTTCTCAAATTTGATGAAAAATATAAATCTATACATCCAAAAACCTCAGCAAACTCCAAGCAGGATAAACTCAAAGAGATTCTCAACTAGACGTATCATGATCAAACTGTTAAAAGCCAAACACAGAGACTCATGAAAGTAGGAAGAGAGAAGTAACTCATCACATACAAGAGAACCTCAGAAAGATCAACAGCTGTTTCCTCATCAGAAAACATGGGTGTCAGAGGCAATAGGACAACATATTAAAAGTCTTGGAAGAAAAATATTGTCAACCAAGAATTCTATATCCAGCAAAACTATCCTTCAAAAAATGAAGGATAAGTTAAAATATTCTCAGAAAAATAAAAACTGAGAAAATTCATCAGTAGAAACCTGCCCTACAAAAAAATACTGAAGGAAGTCCTTCAGGCTGAAATAAAAGAACACTACACAATAACTTTTTACACAATAACTTGAATCCACATGAAGAAATAAAGGGCATCAGTAAATGTAACTACATAGGTAAAATATAGAAAACAGTATAAGTGTAAAAGAAAAAAAAAGCAAAACAATTTATGACTTGACAAAACAGCCTCGTACTGGCATAATGACAGACACATTGACAATGGAACAGAAAAGAGAACACAGATGTAAATCCATCCACCTATGGTCACCTGATCTTTTGACAAAGGCCCAAAGTCCATTAAATGGGGGAAAAGAGCCTTTTTAACAAATGGTGATAGCAAAACTGGATAGCCATCTGTAAAAAATGAAACACAACCCATATCTCACACCATACACAAAAACTAATTCAAAATGTATCAAAGACCTAAATATAAAATCAAAAACTATAAAGATCATAGAATAAAAAATAGGATCAACACTAGAGGCCCTAATACGGCATGAATAGCATAAAAAACATAAGTAACAATACACAAACACCAGAAGATAAGCTAGATAACTGCGATCTTCTAAAAATTAAACACTTATGCTCAACAGAAGACTTCTCCAGAAGAGTTAAAAAAGGAACTACAGGCTGGGGAAAAAAAACTTTGGCTATGACAAATCCAACAAAGGCCTAATCTCTAAAATCTACAGGAAAATCCAACACCTCTAAAAGAAAAAGAAAAATAATCCAATTAAAAAATGAGCAAAGGATATGAACAAACACTTCACCAAAGAAGACATTCAAGCTGCTAACACACACATGAGGAAATGCTCAAGATCACTAACCATTAAAAAAAAAAAAACCATTAGAGAAATGCAAATCAAAACTACAATGAGATACCATCTCACACTGACATTACTGACACGATTCAAAAAAAAAAACAGAAAATAACAAATGTTGGAGAGGCTGCAGAGAGATTGGAAGTCTTATGCATTGCTGGTAGGAATACAAAATGGTATGATCATTTTGGAAAATGATATTGTGCTTCCTTAAAAAGCTATAAATAGAAATACCGTATGATCCAGCTATCCCACTCCTAGGAATGAATATACCCTAGAAAAATAAGAGCTCTGACATAGACATATGCACACCCATGCTAATTGAAGCATTATTCACAAAAGCAAAAAGATGGAAACAACCTAAGTGCCCATCAATATATGAATGGATAAACAAACCATGATACATACACACAATGGAGTACTACGCAATGATAAAGAACAATGATGATCTGCGATGCGTCCCACAACATGGATGGATCTGGAGGGCATTATGCTGAGTGAAATAAGTCAATCACAAAAGAACAAATATGGTATGAAACCACTATTGTAAAAACTCATGAAAATGTTTACACACAAAAAGAAAAAATCTTTGATGGTTATGAGGGAGGGGAGGGGTGGGGAGAGAAAAACACTAGACAGTAGATAAGTGGCAATTTTGGTGAAGGGTAAGACAGTACACAATACTGGGGAAGTCAGCACAACTTGAACAAGGTAAGGTCATGGGAGATTCATAGACACCTAAACTCCTTGAAGGACCAAATTACTAGGCTGAGGGCTGGGGACCATGGTCTCAGGGGACATCTAGCTCAATTGGCATAATATAGCTTATAAAGAAAGTGTTCTACATCCTACTTTGGTAAGCAGCGTCTGGGGTCTTAAAAGCTTGTGATCGGACATCTAACATACTCCACAGGTCTCACCCCATCTGGAGCAAGGGAGAATGAAGTACTTGGAGTGAGAATAAAGACCTGGTATTTCTTGGATTCTTCCAGGTGATTACAGACAGACTGGATTAATAAATTACAGAATCTGGGGTGGTCAGAGGAAAAAGCAATAACTACCTGGACTCTGTACCTTCCTTGAAGGACACCTGGAACAAATGCCTGAAGACCCCCTTGGAGACCTTCTTGATAACTATTTGTTTGCTTTTGGAGGCTGAATGAAATACCTACCCCTGACTAAGAATCAATAAGTGGATGATTCAAGGATGGGGGAGAAACCATATTTGACCCCTGTGGAGGTGCCTATAGAAGACCTGTGCATCGAGAAACCTGCCCCAGATGAATTCCTCACCTTCCTCATTAAGAGGGTAAGGCAGAGAAAAAGGTCTCCCACACCTGTGTTGTAGGAAGCTGGAGTTTGTCGATATGCCATTCCTACATATTAGGAAGATCCTGAAAATGGTGCAGCTGGGCTGTGTCCAGAGGTGGAAGTGAATGGCTCCTGGAACCTGTTCACCCTTGCCAGGTCCCCTCCTTCCCAGGACAGGGAACAGCTGAGGCCATTAGTTGATGAACTACACTTGAACTGAGGGGACGGTGATTGTTAAGGTTGTGTGTCAACTTGGCTGGGCCATGATTCTCAGTGGTTTGGCAGTTGTGGATTAGGTTGGCATAATAATGTAACCACCTCTATGATGAGACCTGATATAATGTAATCACCTCCATGATGAGATCTGCTATGAAGAGTCGATCACTTGACTACCACCAGTGTATACAGGGATGTTCCAGCAAGACTCTCTTCACTCTGGATCCTGCATCTTGCTCCTCACAACTGGACCTCCCTTTCTTGTGACTTGAACCAGTGTCCCGCCATCTCACCTGCCAATCTTGGGTTCATCAGCACCTGTAGCTACGTGAGTCAGGAGAAGCCTTCAGCCTGATGTCTAAACCACAAACTTAGGACTTGCCAACCTCTACAAGCACAAGTTGAAAAGGTGAGGAGTGTGATCAGAAATATCTATAAAGATTTCTGAGGAGCTAAGGAGGGATCCAGAACATGGAGCGCTGGAGTCACTCCATGGGTTCTTCCTGGGTCCTAATCAGACCCACCCTGCCAACCACAGATCAGGATAGCTTTAGGAGCATGTTTATCAGCATAAACAGCTGGAGCCCATCCAGGTTCTTAGACCCTGCAAATCAGAGCCTGCTTCAAAACAAGGTTTCTGCCGTCACCACTCTGGAGTCACTACCCTACTCCTTTTAAGAAAGAGGATCAGATGAGGAGAAACCATTTGAAGGAAAAGGCAAGACACTCTCTTCCCAGCCAAGTGAGAGCAGTACCCAGGTCAAGGGGTCTCTCCATTAACTTCCAAAAAGAAGGAAAAAAAGAGTCCTCATACTGGAGTTGAGACCTGGCATGCCTGCCACAGGGAACACTCAAAGATATGCCCTAGGCACAGCAAGAAGCCCTGAGCCCAGTTCCCAGGAGCTAGCCTCGGCTACTTCGGAGAAACCTGGTGACCTCCCTGCCCGCTCTTTTCGAGGTCAGCTGCCAGCAGGTGGTCCAGGTGCAGGTCCAGCAGGCACAGACCCCACTGAGCTGGGAGGAGCTCGTGGGCCTTGCTCAGCTCTGGCGGCAACTGTACACAGCCTCCCAGACCTTCTACACAATGGCCACCCACAATGGCCACCACAAAATGGCCTATGTCTACAGGAACCCAGCTCAGGAGTAGAAGCTTGGGCTTCCAACTCAAGGGACAGAAAGCCCACTCCGTCTGAGGACAGGGAAGAACTGAGGCTGTCCGTGCATGAACTAGGCTTCAACTGGGGGCACCCCCAACACTGTTCATCAGAAGATGCAGCACATGGAGCAAGAATAAAGAGCTGGTATTTCTCAGATTCTTCCAGAAATCTGCCGGGGTGGTTATAGACAGACTGGATTTATAAGTTACAGAACCTGAGGTGATCATAGGAAAAATCAATAGCCACCTGGGCTCTGTCCTCTTCATCAAGGGTCACCTGGAACATGTGCCCAAAGACCTCTTTGGAGACCCTCTTGATAACTAATTGCTTGCTTTTGGAGTCTGACTTGACATACCTGTCCTGGTGCCCAAACATCAGCCATCTAAGGTACCTGAATTTGAGTGATGTCAAATAGCAACTACAACCATGTAACCAGTTGCAGAAACAAGGACTGTAATTCTTATGAGTATTTCTTCCATGTATGTGTACAACAATTTTTTTTTTCACTTATAAAGTATAAGATGTTAAAAAAAAATTATGACTTGCAGGATCTTGTTGGTCATACAACACATTTAGTCTTTGACAAAAAAGTCCATGTGGTGAGGATGGATGATGGGCTATGTACTGGAATGTGTGGGGAACTCTCTTTTTGTGTTGAAGGATAAATCATTGCACATCAGGAGACAGTCTTGGGAGGAGAATGTTAGAGAATGTGCTTTACCATCACTCTGGGGTTGCTTGCTGGTCAGTATCCTAAGCTTGGAGCTCCTGGGTCATGCAAACAGTTACTGCACTTTGCTGCTAACCAAAAGTTTGGTGGTTCGAGTCTACCCAGAGGCACCTTGGAAGGAAGGCCTAGTGTGGTGGTCTACTTCTGCAAACTCAGCAATTGGAAACCCTATGGAGCACAGTTCTACTCTGACACACATAGGGCCACCATGAGTGGGAATTAACTCGATGACAACTGGTTAACCCTGTACTTGGTAACCCATAAGGAAGGGTAACAAGGGGCCCCTGACAAGGAACCTGGTCATTTCCCTTCCCAAGTCCCCCATGCTCCTCTCTCATACATAGATACAGCTTGAGCTCCAACAGACATTTGAACAATCTTTTAATGAAATATCAAGTAAGCACCCTAAAAGAGCACAGAATAGGACCAGGAGTTGTAACTTTATTTCATTAACTCATTTCCTTGAACCACTCAAAGCATCAGAAAACAGTTTCTGTAGTCAAGTCTTTGGCCACAACCCAGGGAAACTCCCTTTACATTGGATCAGGAAGGTGACCTAATGAGAGTGGTGTTACAATCCCACCCTAATCCTCTCAGCATAAAATTACAATCACAAAATGGAGGACAACCACACATGGCCTAATCAAGTTGATACACACATTTTTATGTACACATAATTCAATCCATGACACCCCACAAAAAGCTCCACTCCCTTTCCTCAGCAACCCTTTCAGCCTTGCTTCCTTTGGAGAACTCACCTTTCCCTAGAGCCCCTCACCACATCCAGGAAAATCCTACCTCTTCCCACAAGACAAAGAATTCTGTGCCTCTATCCCTTTTTGCATATTACAAACTGTACCACGTCAGACTTCAGCAAAATGTGAATGGAAATTTTTAATGGCACAGACTTCTACTGGATCTGAAAAGGAGCCTGTGGCCTCTGGACCCATGAGTGGAAGAAACCAGTAAAAACTCTTCACTAGTAATGGCTGCAGCCATCTTCCTCTAAAATCACCTAAGAAAAATGAATATAAGCTCACAAGAAGAAAGTACATCCCTTCCTACTTCTTGAGAAAGGATACCTTGGCATTATTGTGCTCAAGGATTGTTGTTTCCTTCCTGCCTTACTTTCATTGCAAAGGCAACACATACACACACACACACACATACAAAGGAATTAAGGAATAATGGCTCTGCCTGAGCCATAGTTTCTAGATGGTGCAATCATCAAATGGATTCTCTCACACCCCAAAGGTTTTCCCTAATCTTGCCATGTATATGGATTCCCTTTAGGCTTCCCTTTTCTAAGGTCTAATATGGTGTTCTTATTAATAGTACAGCAATCCACAGAGTCGCTTAACCCACAGTAATATGTATCAATTAGATTTTTGTCTGGCTATCATGGCTGATCTCTTAATAAAATTATTAGGCAATTTGGTCAAAAAACCCAATGAGACTGAAGAGGATAAAAAATAGACAAAATGTTTATAATCTCATCATTGCCAATACTTAGATATCAAAGTAACTGTAGTCCAATCAACCATTACATCCCAAAATATTTATTTATTCATCCAACAAATGTTAAATGGACATAAACTACATATTAACGGCTGGCAATCGATCATGATGGTGGTGCAGGGCTGAGCAGCATTTCATTCCATTGTGCACGGGGTCATCATGAGTCAGGGGTTGACTTCACGTCAGCTAACAACAACATGCAGACACAAAGTAGCCAGGGCCAGATTACCCAGTAAACAAGGTAAGCATGTGCTTAGGGCATCAACCAAACAGGGGCACCAGTTGTCCAAAGCAAAGACCTGTAAATCCCAAGTTGGTGGAACACGGGAAAAGCAAGTGCCACCATGGAAGGGAACTGGCAGAGCACTAAATGGAACTGATACCAGCTCCAGTGTGTGAGAATGTGCTGGCCGGAAATAAAGTTCACACAGGGTTCAACCACATGCAAAGTGGTTTTAGCTACGAGGCCACTATCAATTCAGTACCTTCAATAACATCTGTTTCCTGTGGTCCTCTCCCGTGTGACTGAAACTCCCTATCTCCATGGGTCTCTTGGGAGTATACCAGTTCTCTCTAATAAACAAGAGGTGGGAGTGGGCTGTTGAGTCTAATTCTTGCTACATTCACCCAGTACGCAACTGGATCCAACATGAGTGGTTGCTGGGCAAGGACAGATTATATTTATAGACAACAGGTCTCTGATCCATTTTGAGAGAACGATCTTGTACATCCACATCTGCTAATCCAGCAGCTCCAGCCAGGAGGGCCAGCAATGCTCTTTAAAGTCATGATACAAACACAAGGGTGTGCTCTTATGCACATCCTGGTAAACAACCAGTGGGAACAGCCATCCTAGATGATGTACAAAAGTGATGGAACTCAAATAAATCCACCCTTGCAATGAATTTAATCAAGTTACTTTTTCACTGTGTAGCATTTACATACAGTTATGTCCTAAGTTTTGTGAACAATAATATTTATAACTTTAATTTTAAAACATGTTCAGCATACACATATTTGCAGTCCAGCATACATTTAATATAATATTAACATGGGTAATAATTTAATATGATATTAACATAGCAAATGTCAAAAAATACTGGAAATGTTAATATTTATCTAACACAAAAAGTTTTAATTTATGTTACCAAGTGAGTTTCATTTTTATTGTCTGTTGCAAGGGACACAATGCTTGATATTACTCTATACATGCTAATGAACAAGGCATCAGGCACATTAAAAGGACACAAAATTCGATATTTATTGTGCAAAATACATTTCTGTTTTACAATAATGAGTATGTTCCTAAATTCATCTTCCAAGAACGCAGCGAAGGGCATTTATCAGAACATTATATTTATATTTTATCAAATATTTATGTATCAACATATAAGAAAATTGAACAATTCCTCAAGGAAATAAACCAAATGAATATTTAGATAATAAACATTACATAAATGTATTATATTTTCAATTTCCCTTCAGACTGACTTTCTTTTAAGAAATTGGTTGATATTGCTATGACATGCAAAACAAACTTGCTCATCGAGAAGTGGTGTTATTGTTACATCAACTATGTTAAGTATCTTCAAATATGGGAGTTGAACAATTCCACAAAGAAATAAAACGTATGTTTTATAAATTTTATATACAATAACAGTTACATTTTCCTCTTCATTTTGGACCGATCGGGTATAATCTTACATTGAGTTCTCTGTCGTTGGTCACGTAAGAAAGCGCCAGCAGCATTATAATCACATGACTCATGATGTATTTGGTCCTGTTCTGTACAAAATGAACCAAAATGTGTCTTCAGATTGAGCATACCTATGTATTTGTATCATGCTCTTTGTGCTTGCTTTCACCCCCATTGGGTATCAGCAGTAGTTCGATAAATTGTGAAGACACAGCATCAAAAGTTGGAAAGTTAGTGCACAAGTTTTTAAGTATTATTTCAAGACTAAAAATGCTCATGGAGATCTGCAAAGGGCCTGCCAACAAACATCGTAAGAAAAACCAACGAAATTATCTCCAACTGCCTTGTAAGTACTAATTTCTTTGACTATCTCAGACCTGAAGAACAAACTTATATGTTCCGAATCAACTTTTTTACAAATATTCAAGTATAAATTTTTGGGTGAATATCCAAATTTGAACGTAAAATTTATTTTATAAATTTTATTTTCAATTACTCAAATTTGTTTGCTACAGTAGAATCAAATTTAAAAAGCGACATAATTTTAATCCAGATAAAATGAAATGACAAGAACTAAGTGCAAAACAAAAGCTCTTAGAAGATAAAAAGAAAAGGATTTGTGAATTCCTAAAGACAATTCCAAAATTAACATCCTTCTTAAAATGTAATAAATCAGAAGAGATTTCTTCCTTCAAGTGCTCGAGTTTCATGGGTGCAAATCATTGTACTAGCACTGCTAGTGCTGAAATTACTAATAGCAATACGAAATATAACAGAATTTGTTCCAAATTCTGCATTCTTCCCTTGCTGTAGGAAAAAAAAAATTAATAATGGTGTAGAAAGTGAAACTATTTTAGAATCTGAAATTGTTGCATCCACAGACCCCATAACCAAACCCACTGCCGTTGAGTCGATTCCGGCTCGTAGCAGCGCTATAGGACAGAGTAGAACTCCCCGATAGGGCTTCCAAGGAGCACCTGGTGGATTTGAACTGCTGACCTTTCGGTTAGCAGCTGTAGCACTTAACCACTACACCACCAGGGTTTCCACAGACTGCTTAAATAACAGAAATACAGCTCCAGCTTTGTGAAATAACTTTTCTTCTAATGATGTAAATTCTTCACCCGAAAGAGGGCCAAGTGATTGTCAATATCACAGTGGGCCATTTGAAAATTCATGTTGAAAACTTCTGGATGGTAAACAAACAAGGTTCTATAGGCAGAACATATTTAAAGAATGCAAAGCTAATGGTGGAAATTATAAGAAGGAGTGGCTACTATATTCTCCATCATTCAGTTCCGTGTATTGGTTTGTTTGCAAACTATACAGTCCTAAATCATTTAAATCTTGATTTGCTACAAATGGATTTAATAATTGGTACAACTCAAACAGGATTAATAAACAGGAAAAATTTCAATTCACAGAGATTGTAAGTTGTCATATTTAAACTGAAGACATGGTTTTGGCTAAACTCATGAACTGGAAACACAAAGTAATAACGAACATCAGAACTGGAAAGCCATTTACTGAATGTGGACTATCTTTTCAAGGAAGAAATGAAGTGTTTGAGTCCCCACAAAATAAAAATTTGGGGCGTTTATTTGAACTTGTTGCTCAGTTTGATCCATTTTTAGATGGTTACATCTCAAAATATGGTAACACTTGAAAGGGAAACCAATTGTATATGTCCAAAACAAGCTGTGAAGAATTAATAAACTTAATAAGCGATAAAGTTGTATCAACTATTTTCAGTGAAATAAGAATAGGTTGATATTTCAGTTTGTCTGTAGATTCCATTCCTGATCTTTCTCGTACGTATCAGCTAAGTATTGTTTTCAGATACGTTTGTTCAAAAGATAGAAAATTTGTCAAGCAATTTATCATATTCTCTAGCCTAAAAAGTCATACCGGTGAAGAAATTGCAAATCAAGCACTTCGTTATTTACATGCAGTGTGCAAAATTGATTCTTCTAAGCGCAGAGACCAGTCCTATAACAATGCTGCCAATGCGTCAGGCCGTTATAAAGGCAAGCAAGAGAGAAGTTCAGAACGTAATGTATATGCCATTTTCATGCCATGCGCCATGCATTCACTTAGTCTTTTAGGATGTAGTGCAGTAGATTGTTGTTCAGAAGCAGTTGATGTTTTTCTACTGTTTGGTTACCCTACTCGTTTTTTGCCACCACTACTCACCCATGAGAAGTTCTTAAAACTTATTTAGGCAATGATGGAGTATTAAAATGTCTTTCTAACACACATTGGGAAGGGCATGCTGTAGCAACAAGTGTAATCCTGACATCGTACACTCAGATTCTAGATGCCTTAGAAAATATTGCTGAAGACCAGACACAAAAAGGAGATGCCAAAAGAGAAACCGAAAACATTGCCCACAAAATGCAAACACTAGAATATTTATGTTGATTATGTGGAATAATATATTGAAGCATTTTCATTGGACAAGTCAAGCTCTCCGAGATTCACAAGTAAATTTAAATACATGCATAGATCTCCCCCACTCATTAACAGAGTTTTTACATAATTTAAGAGATGATTTTGAAAATTTTGAAAACACGACAAAACAAATTCTCCCAAATACCGATTAGCAAGCAGTTCACCATGGGAGAAGTAAGTAAATGACAGATGTGCTCCAGAAGTATCACTGAGTGCCAGAGATCAAATCCAGCTCATCTCATTCTGCTAAAATGGCATACACCACTTTTGCGTTCAATCATCATAATTACTAAAAAACAAACAAACTGATGTCTTCGAGTCAATTCTGACTCATAGGACAGAGTAGAACTGCCCCATAGTGTTTCCAAGGAGCAGCTGGTTCCAAGGAACTACCCATCTTTTGTTTAGCAGCCAAGCTCTTAACCACTGTGCCATGTTATAGTCACAATTAAAAAGAAGTTATGTCATGGATAGCTAAAACATATGTATATATATATAATTCACATATCCTGTTAGAATGGGGAAGCAGAGGAGGGGGTACCACAGACTATCTATGTTTAGGGCCCTCGCATGTCTTCATCTGGCCCTGAGAGTAGCCTCTCACCAATCAGTGAGACTTTCCTGTTCTCTCCCACCGTCCTACGCTCTGCTCCTGCCTTGTCTATTTTATGGCTCCCTAAAGTGAGAAACTAATCACAGAAACTCGAGCCAGTGCAGTGCAGATAAGTGCTGAGTTGGCTTCTTCCCACAAAAGCTGCCCCTCCCTCCCCGCTGCCTCACAATCTCCCAGTGTCTGCTATTGACCACTCTAAATTGCTCTAAGTGGCACCATGGTTTTGTTTCCTAGGTAAGCATCTACCTTAGACAGAAACAAATCAAGCTTCTTTCTCCTGTGAAATTGAATAGTATGGAAGGCTGTCCACAGGTCTTCTCCATGACAGCGTGACCACACCACATCAAGTGCCCCATTAAATTCGCTGAGAGAATGACAGTCTGCTCCCATGGTGAAAGCACATGGCCAACTTGATTATTGGAGGGAATACAAAGGCCTTCCCTCCCTCCCCCTGAAGGCTTTCTTCAACAATGAAAAATATCAGCACTTCGGGGTGAGGAGAGTAGGGGACCTAATAACAATGAATTTTTCTCACTGTCATAATAATAATTACTCCTGTTGCTCTGAGTATAGAAATACTGACCTTGTGCTCCTCTCTGGCTACCGTCTGACAGAGCCACTAAGCAGCCAGCAACACGGGAACAGAGCAGGAAGAGTGAGGTTTCCACAGGACAGCATCTGCCCCAGCAAAGGAAAAAAGCTTTAAAAAGAGCAAACATCATTCTCTGCTCCACAGAGAATTAAACGTTGCTCTCTTTTTTTTTTTTTTTCTTATGTGCTCCAATATACACACCAAAGCATCTTATGTGCAGAAGGTATATATTTGGCTTAGCACAAACATATGAAAAAATGTATTCTCCCTGGCCAGGGAAATGACTGATGAGCAACCTAGTATACGTGTTCAGCAATAATATCTTGTAGCCATAGTTCAACTTTGTCCCTTTTTTCCAGCTAAATCGTAAGTATTTTTCATCTTAGCCTGTATTTTCTCCATCTCTTTCCTGCCTATACATGTTTGGTGTTTGTTTACTAAATCACAAAGATTCGCATCCTTTTTTTTTTTTTTTTCCAGAATAACTCAGGCCTTGGAAAGGAAGGTAAGTGGAGTTGGGAGCTGGTAGGACCACTGATGGAGTCCCTGAGTGGTGCAAGTGGTTAACATGCTCAGCTGCTAACCAAAAGGTTGGAGGTGAGAATCTACCCAGAGGTGCCTCAGAAGACAGGCCTGACAATCTACTTCCCAAAAGATCAGCTATTGAAAACCCTGTGGAGCACAGTTCTACTCTGACACACTGAGGGTTGCCATGAGTTGGAATCCCCTTGATGGCAACTGTTCAGGACCTCTGAAACCTGCAGAATTCTGTAGGAAATGTGTATTATCTGAAGGCAAAGGTGTCTTTAGAAGTATTTCTGGATTTGGTTTTGTCTTTATTGTCTCTAATTCCAGCAGCAAACAATGGAGAAAAGAGATGTTAATGGGTAAGGTTGGAAAACATAGCAGGATGACGGAGGAATAGAAATGCTTTCATCGTAAATAACCAATGTCCCAAGGTAAG
The DNA here is from genome assembly GCF_024166365.1 of Elephas maximus indicus. Lineage (NCBI taxonomy): Eukaryota > Metazoa > Chordata > Mammalia > Proboscidea > Elephantidae > Elephas > Elephas maximus. The sequence goes on along the minus strand of NC_064833.1, from coordinate 62,210,548 downwards.
AAGGAGGAGGAGAGAGAGAAGAGAGCCCTCTTGTCCTCTAAATATACCTCATTCCCAAACTTCAATCCAACACAAATGTAGAGAAAGTTACAGCAAGGAAATATAATTTTATTTTCTTCTAACGACTCTATTTCTACTTTGAACCTCTATTCTGATCGGTGAAACTAAATTTTAATTGTTTTAGTCTCCTACCCATCCTGAAGTTAGACATGAATTCTGGAAGGTTTACATAGTGCCTAGCCCAGGTGTATGGCCTGGGTGAACAGGCACCTGCCATTAAATGAGAGATTCTATTCCCATCAGATGCTGGCCATCAGTCCACCAGAGAGATGTCATTCGTGCTTCCTGACTGCAGGCACCAGTAGAATGCCAGCTCATTCTCAGCTACTTCTGTGTTCTTCTGATTACATAGGCCCACTTTACAAATTCCATACCAGTTCAGGCCATGGAAATTGAACTACCTACAACACCATCTCCCTTCCACACCACTCTTGGCAACCAGAATTATTCTTTTGTACTACATCACACTTGAAGAGTGAAACTCACCCTGGCAGTTTAAAGACTCTCTGTCTAAACCCACCATGAACACATTCTGTCTCCAGGGTTCTATCACCTCCCCAACTCTGCCCAAGAATCAAGACCCAAGTTGTCTCCACTCTTGGTCTCTCAAGCATACCTGTAATTTTTATTAATCTCCCAAGGCGTGGTCTCACAGGATACACAGGAAACTCCACCCCCCACCATCTTGTCAGCTGCCTAGTGTTCTCATCACTTCCCTCCTGACTTTCTTTCCTGCAGATCAGAGGACTTTTATTCAACCTGAAAGCCAAGGAAGCTTTGTTTATTCTCATTACTGGGTCATTGTTCCTCTCCCCTCTGAGGGCTAGGCTAGACTTCTGAAATTCAAAACCCAGAGGAAAACGGGAGTTGCTTCTATTTTATCCATTCTCCAAGGAGGTAACAGAATGGCAGAAGGAACACTGAGTAAAAGGATGTGCCAAAAGGAAACAAACACATACACACATATGCATCATAAATACATATATGTAACATATAATTAAGTGTAAATATATTATATAGGATATATTATATAATAATATATATGTATATAACATTTTCCTGACACCCTACTTTCCTGTCCTGACACCATTACATTCTTAATCAAAACCTAAATTTCCAGACAGGGCAGCCTGAGTGGCAGGCTGGGTGAATACAGTAGTAAGCAACAGAGAATGCATTAACAAAACCCCTTACCTTAAAAAAAAAAAAAAAAAAAAACCCTACTTAAAGTATCCTCAATTTTTCAAATAAAAAGAGTTTGGGAATCCTCTGAGAGACCCTTGAGAGAGGGGGCTGATCTCCAATGCACCAGAGAAAATGTACAGGGTTCGGTTTTTAATTAAACTATAACTGTATTTGAAAGCCTCAGTAATTAGGACTTCTGAAATTTGAATAATATTAGAATCAAAGTTTTCAAATACCAGTTCACAAATAGCTTACTGGTCTTCTGGATTTTTAGATGTCTGTCTGACCACAATAAATAATAATATCCTTTCAGTCTGATATGTGTAGTCTTCTTATTTAAAGCCAATGCCCCAAAGTCTTTTTACCCTGTTGTTGTTACCACTTGCATGTGCTAAGAATCTAACAGCTTCTCTTCAAATCAGACACATTTCTCCTCTCTAACCCTTCAAATGCTCCTGACATCTGGACATCTGGCACACAAATTCCAGTGGTGTTTCTATAAGTTCTAATTCTCTGTGTCTCTATCTACCTATCTATAATCTACCTATCAGCTATCATCTGTCTATCGTCTATCTACCAGTCTACCTACCTACCTATTTTTCTAATCTGCTTAAGACTCATGCCTCTTTCCTCCTAAGATTTCTTGGACAATAATACATGTTAAGTATCTGCTTACCCTAAGAGACTATAAGTCCCCTTAGGGCAGGGAATGTGTCTGTGAAGTTCATTACTGTTCCCTGGAGTCTAGCAGAGGATGTGGCATGTGTAAGGGATGAATAAATATTTATTGAATGAGTGAATGGTACTTTCTGAGAGCAGATACTCATCATCATCAGGTTATCTCTTCTCTGGGAATGGTAACTCTATTAGAGTCACCAACTTACCCTGCAAAAGCCACAAAGCACATGGTTCCCACTGCATCCCAACATAATTTCTCAAATGTTTCCAATATGGTGATGCACATTCCTATCTCTAGAGACTCAAATGAAACTCTTATTCTCTGACTCAGAAAATGCTCGTGAATTTCAGTAATGGTATTGTGTGCAGTATTGTACTTCAAATCTTCTCTATTTTTTTAATCATTCAAAAACTTTGGTACTTTCTTATTAGCAACAATATATTTATGATTCACCATACAAGTCATAATGGCCCACCAGCCTGCTGTAACACAGAAGTGGAGGACAGCTGTTCTAGACCTGTGCATCCGAAACTTTAATATGCATGGAAATCACCTGAAGATTTTGTTGACTTGCAGACTCTGAATGATAAGCCTGGGGTCAGCCTGAGATTCTGCATTCCTAGCACATACTCCCAAGAGATGCCCTTACTCTGGTCCATGGGCCACACTTTGAGTAGCAAAGGCCTGAGTACTGCTCATCAAATCAAGTGAGATGAAATCTTGAAAATGTATAGTCTAGCAGCATATTTCCATCTATTTTAAAGATTTTTCTCCTTTACATTTTTAGTTATTTCTCTACTTCTATTTCACACAAATCTCTCTATGGAGCATAAATCTGGCATAAGCATTTTTATCAGTAAAATATTATAAAATTAAAGTCATCTATTATTTCCAACAATGTTGCTATGAACTGTACATGTCTCCTTGCACAGGTTGCTGAGACTTTCTCTGGGCATGTACCCTAAAGTGGAATCCCTCCTTCACAAAACATCTGCATCTCCAACTTGACAAGCTATGGCCAACAGGCTCTTTGGGTGGTTTATTGTTGTTAGTTGTCCTCAAGTCAGCCCCTGATTCATGGCGATCCCATGCACGACAGAACAAAATGCTGCCTGGTCCTGCACCATCCCCATGATCAGTTGTGGGTGGGACCTCTTCATAGTTTACCAATTTATAAACCCACCAACAGCATGTGTAGAATTATCTTTGCCCATAAGGTTCCTGTATAGGAACCTTAAATGAAAACTTCAGGACAGTCGGCTTTATCTTTGGGGAAGGAGGGTATGGGTTCACAGAAAAGTATCTAGAAGGCTTTAGCTCCTCTGTAATATCTGATATCATTAAAATAAATAAGGAACTATAACAAAATATTAATATCTGAAAATTATAAGTGTTGGCTAAAGGTAAGTTTGTTGTAATATTCTCTGTAAGTTTGAAATATTTCATAATTTTTTAAATATTAAGATGATTACTGTAAATGATGTCTTTTTGTATTTGCTATTTTTAAGTTCCCTTATTGAATGTCCTCAACAAAGTTGAGGGAAAAAAGGGAAAAATAAGTAACAGAAAACTAAGAAATTCTATGTGCAAAAGAAAACCTATTTTTCAGATTTTTACATTTGCATACAATATTTTTGGAGGGAAAATTATTTCACATATTTTGAACTTTCTTTTCCCTCAGAATCTACAAGTTCTCCACTCTGGAATGAAAGAAAAATTGAGAGGATGGATGCCTTCACAAAGTGCCCTAATCTAGCTATTTTCCAGAAAGAAATTAGATGGAGCCAAAAAGAAAAGGGTGAACACCAAATTTAGAGCAGATTCTCATTGCTAACCTTTAATTATGTTGTCACTGTCTCAACCTTGGTATTTCAAGAACCAGAGACTCCCTGAGGCTCACTACCAACTGACTCACCTTTCTTTATTCTGCTTGTCTTTCCTTTTCTTCTACTATTCCTGTATTTAGACAAACCTGTTTTATCCTTTTCCAAGATCTATAGAACAAATTTTGTTTGAGAATAAATTGTTACAAAGAACTGAGCATCTAGCGGTCACACCATATATTCTTACGCTGTACTAAAATCCATGCAAATAGAAAGGAACTAAAATATCTCCTATTCAGAGATAGTGACTCACTGTTACAGCATTGTGGCTTCAAACAGTACTGGGATACCCTTCCTTCCATGACCTCTGCTACTTTCCAGTAACCTATTAACAGCATTTATTTAGCAGGCTTGTAGCTGGGGACCACATGGAGAATTTCATGGCAACATCCATGTTATGTCACTTCATCTTCACCACATTTCTAATTAATTTAAAATTTTAAATCCAGTTTTCCAGGTAGTAGAAACACAATTATGCCCCAGTTTAAACTTTTGGAAATTGTCACTTTGAAATTTTGTAATTTGAAGCCATCTGAAGGGTCAAAGAGGTCACCAGTAAATCTAATCAGGCCTTATTGAACCATCAATAAATATTTTAATGCAAAAATGATTTTAATCATCATTGTTGAAAGTAAAATTAAATTTTTACTTTCCATTTACTCCCAAACTTCCCATATATTTCTCTCTTGGTCCAATTTCACACCATTTCGTTTATACAATAAGTTAAGCCTCCTAGAGACACGAATTTTCTTCATTTTTCATGCAGTTCATTATTCATATTTATTCTTCTTTTCTTATCTACTCATTTATCTGTGTGAAAATGTGTTAACATAAAATAGTTTATTGCAGAAGAAAAAATCTTTCCCTGGCTCATCACTCCTAGCAACTATGAGGGGTAAGTATTCTATTGTTACATTACATTCCTCTTGGTTTCACTCAGTGCCTAGGAAATTTCCAGATTAGATTTCTTAATTCAAAAATATCAGAGCCTCTGTTTCCATGAAAAATTCATAAATGCAGACTGAGTTATGGTATTAATATAGTAGGCTTCGTGAGAAATTAATAAATCAGATTTTATTGAGTCATAAGTTCCCCTAAAAAACTGAAACTTGCCACTCCCTTTTCTTTTCAACTTGTTTTGGCAGCTATTCAATTCCCTCTCCTCTGTACAGAATTTTCCTACAACTCCCAGCCTTTCATTGAAGGTTTGGGACCTGAGCTGCCTCCTTTCCTGATACGAGAAATACCTCTCGACTCTCTGGATCTCCGTCATTGTCTTCCACAAGAACTGAAATCACTATATGTCACACCCTGTTTATTTCTAATTAAAGTCTGTGGATTTTCTTTCCAGACTCTTGGCGCCTGAGCAGTATATCTAGAAATGCACTGTGCATCAGGCATCCAGATTAAGGAAACATTACTAATGCCACAGCCCTCTAAGTATCTTTAGGATCATTGTTTTATACAAGAGTTTTAAGATCTTCTGGAAGGGAAAAATGTGGCATGATATTGAGAGCACGGATGGTGGATTAAGAAAGGCCCAGGTTCAAATGCAGACTGCTCCTTGTAGTGTGACCTTTAGCAAGTCATTTGCCCTTTAAGTCTCGTCTGTGCAGTGAGGATGATTGAATGAGATGGCACTGGAGAATTGCCTGGAATGTACTAGATGCGTAGTCCATGTTCCAGTGTTCATACTATGTTTAAATATTATTTACTCTCTTTTTTCCTCATTACTCACAACTCTTTCTTTCACAGTTATCCATTTCCCTGAAGGACTTTCCTTCACTGTACAAGCACAATTTTAAATCCTCTTCTGCACCTTTCAGCCCCTCAGGGTTCTAAATTTACCTTCTGATAGGCTATGTGTACAAGGTAACTGAAGTATAAAATAACCGAGATAGGAAAATAGATAGGGGAGATATAAATAAAATCACATATAAGAAGTTTAAAGGGAACACTTCAAAAACAGGAAGAATTAAAGTCAGTTTTAATAAAGAAATGCAGTTCAGTTAAGAGGTTTTTTTTTTTTTTAACATAGTGAAAGCATGAAGTATTTTTAATGAATCTCTCATCAGTGAATCCATACCAATTCCTTCTCTGTATCTCATATAAATACGGAATAAAAGGAGGTGGTTAAGAGCTCAGCTGCTAATCAAAAAGTTGGCAGTTTGAATCCACCAGCTGCTCCTTGACAACCCTATGGAGCAGATCTACTCTGTCCTATAGGCTTGCTGTGAGCCAGAATCCACTCAGCAGCAATGGGTTTGGGGTTTTTTGTTTTTTCCACTGTTCTTAGACACATTTGCTTTTGCCTGTGCAGAGAGGGGAGAGAGGGAGTTTCACAGTTCCCTGAATTTTAGGACTGAGTCAGGCTAAGAAGTATAAACCTCCCCTTTTCTCCCCATACCCACACCTCTACTTTGAAACTTAAGGTTGGGTTCAAATCAGCATTTTCTACTTCACCTATATAGCAGTCATTCATTAAGGGCTTACCTCTATCAGGAATTTTCCCCTATACACTAGAGCTGTGAACATCAGTAAAACCAGGTCTCGGCCACTAGGAGTTCAATGTCATCAAAAAAAAAATTGTTATGATTATGATACATTCGGATAAATCGATTAGTAAACACTTATCTAAGTCAGCGCTGTCCAATAAGGTTGCTAGTACATGTGACTGCTGAGAGCTTGCAAAGTGGCTAGTTCAAATTGAGATGTGCTATAAGTGTAAGATACTTGGAAGAATTGAAATCTTTTTAAGAAAAGAATGTTAAATATCTCATTAATAATTGCATTGATTACGTGTTGAAATGAATATTATTGATATATTGGATTAAATAAACTATAATGTTAAAATTAAATTCCCTGTTTCTTTTTACTTTTTTCAATGTGGCTATTAAAATTTTTTTAAATTATTAAAACACCTAAGTTATAAAAATTTTAAGTGGCTTGCTTTTGTGTCTTTAATCATATTTCTATTGGGCACTGATGATCTAATGTCCCACAAGGACCTTTAAAACTTCAAGCATCCAAAAAAATACCTGAGGGCTCTGGTCAGCACCCCAACCTCTTATGCCTGATCTCTCCTTTCCGTTCGCACCACCACTACCTTAGAGAGAGCCTCCAATATGCCCCATGTGAGTAAAGCAGTAGCTTCAACTGATGTCTGCCTTTCTCTTTCCATACAATCCATGCCACTCAAGATTATCTGAGTTTGTTTCCTCAAACAACAAACTTGTGAATGCATCTCCTGTTTAAGAACACTTGATTGGCCAAAAATCATGACTAAATTCTTTATTTGTAGGTACTATTTCCAATCTGGGAACCCTGATGCTGTAGTGGTTAAGAGCTACGGCTGCTGACCAAAAGGTCAACAGTTCAATTCCGCCAGGCACTTGTTGGAAACCTTATGGGGCAGTTCTACTCTGTCCTATAGGGTTGCTATGAGTCGGAATTGACTCGGTGGGTTTGGGTTTTTTGTTTTTTTTTTTTTAGTTCCAATCTAGACTGAAGACCAGATGAGTTGTGGAATGACATCAAGGGCATCATACATAAAGAAAGCGAGAGGTCATTAAAAAGACAGGAAAGAAAGAAAAGACCAAGATGGATGTCAAAGGAGACTCTGAAACCTGCTCTTGAATGCAGAATAGCTAAAATGAACAGAGAAAATTATGGAGTCAAAATGCTGAACAGAAGATTTCAAAGGGTAGCTGGAGGAGATAAAGTCTTATAATGACATGTGCAAAGATCTGGAGTTAGAAAACCAAAACAGAAGAACGTCATCAGCATTTCTCAAGCTGAAAGGACTGAAGAAAAAATGCAAGCCTTGAGTTGAAATATTCATGGATTCTACAGGGAAAATATTAAATGATGCAGGAAGCATCAAAAGAAGATGGAAGGAATACACACAGTCACTATACCAAAAAAAAATTAAATTGGTCAATGTTCAACCATTTCAAAAGGTGACATACCATCAGGAACTGATGATTCTGAAGGAAGAGGTCCAAGGTGCACTGAAGGCACTGTCGAAAAACAAGGCTCCAGAAATTGACTGAATACCGAGATGTTTCGACAAATGGACGCTGCAGTGGAAACCCTCACTTGTCTATGCCGAGAAATTTGGAAGACAGCTACCTTGCCATCCACCTGGAGGAGACCCATATTTTTGCCTATTCCAAAGAAAGGTGACCCAGATGAATGTGGAAATTATCGAACAATGTCATTAATGTCACACACAAGTAAAATTTTGCTAAAGATCATTCAAAAGCGGCTGCAACAGTACATTGACAGGGAACTGCCAGAAATTCAAGCCAGATTCAGAAGAGGATGTGGAACCAGGGATATCATTGCTGATGTCAGATGAATCTTGGGTGAAAGCAGAGAATACCAGAAAGATGTTTACCTGTGTTTTATTGACTACGCTAAGGCACTCGACTGTGCAGATTGTAACAAATTATGGATAATGTTGTGAAGAATAAACCCTGGTGGCATAGTGGTTAAGTGGTACGGCTGCTAACTAAAGGGTCAGCAGTTCAAATCCGCCACGTGCTCCTTGGAAACTCTATGGGGTAGTTCTACTCTGCTCTATAGGGTCGCTATGAGTCAGAATCGACTCGATAGCACTGGGTTTAGTTTTTTTTTCTTTGGTTATTGTGAAGAATGGGAATTCCGGAACACTTTATTGTGCTCATGAGGAATCTGTACATAGACCAAGAGGCAATTTTTGAATAGAACAAGGGGATACTGTACGGTTTAAAGTCAGGAAAGATATGCTTCAGGGTTGTATGTTTTCACCATACTTAGTCAATCTCTGTGCTGAGCAAACACTCTGAGAAGCTGGACTATATGAAGAAGAACGGAGCATCAGGATTGGAGGAAGACTCACTAACAACCTGAGATATGCAGACAATACAACCTTGCTTGCTGAAAGTGAGGAGGACTTGAAGCACTTATTGATGAAGATCAAAGACTATATAGCCTTCAGTATGGATTACACCTCAACATAAAGAAAACAAAATTCCTCACAACTTGGCCAATAAGCAACATCACGATAAATGGAGAAAAGATTGAAGTTGTCAAGGATTTCATTTTACTTGGATCCACAATCAATACCCTTGGAAGCAGCAGTCGAGAAATTAGATGACACATTGCATTGGCCAAATGTGCTAGCAAAGACCTCTTTAAAGTGTTAAAAAGCAAAGATGTCACCTTGAAGACAAAGGTGCGCCTGACGTAAACCATGGTGTTTCCAGTCACCTCATATACTTGCGAAAGCTGGACTATGAATAAGGAAGACTGAAGAAGAATTGACACCTTTGAATTATGGTGTTGCCTAAGAATATTGAATAGACCACGGACTGCCAAAAGAATGATAGATTATCACATCTGTCTTGGAAGAAGTACAGCCAGAATGTCATTAGAAGCAAGGATGGTGAGACTTCATTTCATGTACACTGAACATGTTATCAGGAGGGACCAATTCTCGGAGGACATCATGCTTGGTAAAGTGGAGAATCAGCAAAAAAGAGGAAGACCCTCAAGGAGATGGATTGACACAGTGGCTGCAACAATGGGCTTAAGCAGGAGGATGGTGCAGGACCAGGCAGTGTTTCGTTCTGTCGTGCATAGTCTCTCCATGTGTCGGAACTGCCTTGATGGCACCTAACAACAACAGTTCCAATCTAAATGTCCACTGTAGATATAGACAAGCTTATTCTAAAAAGTACATGGAAAAGCAAAAGAACTAGAATAATTTTTTTTTAAATGTTGAAAAAGAATAAAATGAGAAGAATATAGGAACACTAAGACTTTCATATAGCTACAATGGCCATGATAATGAGGAAGGATAGACACATAGCTAAATGTAACAGAGTAGACCCGTCCTCATTGCCCTCGAGTGGATTCTGACTCATGGCAACCCTATAGGATGGAGTAGAACTGCCCCAGAGGGTTTCCAAGGAGTGGTGGATCCAAACTGCTGACCTTTTGGTTAGCAGCCGAGTTCTTAACCACTGTGCCACCAGGGCAGAGTAGAGAACCCAGAAATAGATTCACACTAATAGCACCCAACTGACAAAATTCAAGGAAATTCAATAGAGGAAGAATTCATTTTTCAGAAAATGCTGCTAAAGCGCTTGGGGTGATGATGACTACAAAGATCTTAATTTGGCCTGAGCCAAAATATTCCCTGGAAATTCTGTGGTTAGAGAATGTTGAGAGTAAAATTTCAACATTTGGCTAGGGAGTGGAGGCAATATCAACTAGGACATAAAAATAATAGGTTACTCCCAGGGCCAGGGTTCAGGAGAGGAGAGAAGACAGGAAAGGAAGTAATACAGGAAATGTTTGACCAAGGTGTGCCATACTTAAATAAAAACAGGTCTTGTTCAAGCCCTGTGTTGCAAATGACCTACTTTCTTGGTCTCCCCACTGTTGATACCAGGACAGTTATTGTCAAGGCCATCTGGGTGCATCTGGTTCTGACATATTTTTTAAGAGATTCTTTTGCTCTGGGCATGGAGGAGAAGGGAATAGATAATAATCCAGGGTTAGATTTACTTCCAAGGTAGTAAAATACATAGTTGGAGATTTTTCTGATGGGCATGTTCTAGAAAAAATTTGTTTTTCAAACTTTTTTTTTTTTTTATGATAACCCACAGAGAGAAATACATTTTATGTGAAATTGGAATTTATGCACTGGTAACAAGTTTCATGGAACATTATCCATGAGATGCACTCTGATCTTTTCCATTCTATTTCATTTTTTTTAATTGCATGAAATGACCCACTAAATTGATTTCCCGACCCACTAATAGGTCAAAAGCCACTCACTCTTTTGGAAAAAAAAAAAAAAGCCCTTTCTAGGAAAGTCCCCAAATGTAGCACTACCTATTTACTCGTATCCCTAGTATTTGCACCCACTGCCAAACTCTTTTGTTCAGCTGTCTAAAGGTCTTTCCAAAGCCCTTGGTTTGCCAATGTCTTTAATTTTGCTTAGAAGAGAGATAAATCCTCAATTAAATGATGAATGTTCTCTACCACTTTTAATAATTTTTAGCAGCTGTCCCTTTAGCAACAGTCAATGAAGCAAGAGACCTAAACTAGAGTTAAGACCATACAGGCTAGAGAGGAGAAAAAGCACGATGCTCTCCCCGAAAATAAACAAAAAACCAGTTAACATCAATTCAACCCCAACTCATGGCAACCCCATGAGTGTCAGAGTAAAACTGCTCTCCAAAGGGTTTTCAATGGCTGATTTTTCAGAAGTAGGTCACCAGGCCTTTCTTCCAAGGTGTCTTTGGATGAATTTGAACTTCCAGCCTTTTGATTACTTCCTGAGTCCCTTAACCATTTGTACTACTCAGGAAATCAAGCTGTGTTCTTTTATGACAAAAAATGCAAAAGCCTCACTTGAAAGTTACAATTGTGTGCTAAATTAATTAGGTTGATTAATTTTCTTGCCTAGACATTGTTTAACACGAAGTTCACTATAAGAGTACTTCCGTTCTCTATTCACATTTCATAGTTTAAAACTATAGCTTTCATTTCTTATTACACACATGCCTTTTCAATCATTCCCAATGTGTGGAATCATCCTCCAAAGATTCAACACATAGTTTGAAACAAGACACATGATCGTGTTGAAACTGAAATGAGATTAGGATGCTATTATGGTGGCATTATGGCAAAGAAGCCAAAATATTTTAATTCTGTCCCAGGACATAGCGATGTCTTCCCACAATGTCTGAGAGAAGTGTCTGAAAAGAAAATCAGTATAGCGGTAATTTTTTAGCTGGAACTTCTACCTAAAATCCAAAAGAACTCTGATGAACTGAGCTATACCACATGGAGCAGCCAGTTTTCCTAAGCCAGTTGGATTTTTCTTCTGTGATTCTACATACTATTAAGTAAAATTCACACAATTTCCTGTAATGTGATCATCAAAGTAATATTTCTCCTTCTTGGAAAGGAGTAAGGAAAAGTATAAAGGGAGGAGTTTTAATAGCATTTCTTCACTCAAGAGCCTAGAGAATTTTTCATATGGGATTTCAAAAAAGGCAGGAATATAATTGGTTTAGAAGAGTTCAATCTGCATTGAACTGGATTAATTTACTTTCTGTACATCAATCATCAATAATCATTCTTTGCTAAACTGAAGTCCTAGTTGTGGTCTAGTTTCTTCTCATAATTCTTCTGAGTCAATATTCTGATGTTTCCCCATTCCGACCTTATCTATAGCCCAAGCCAACCCATACTGGTCCACTTCATTTATTCAGAGCTCTTGTGTTTATTGAAAAGGATTTTTGTTTCTTATCCAATTACTCAAAGTACAGTCCTTACATTGTCATATATGATCTTCATCATTCTCTGTGTGCCATGATCTATGTAATGCTGAAGTGATGGAGGCACATCTGTGTCCTTGCATGTCCCCTTCTGGTAATGTCTACTATAAAATGCAATTTGTTCTGCTGGAGGGGATAGTAGGGTGGTTATAAGGGTCCCTGGATACTGGGAAAAAATAATTCCTGTTTGCATGCTACTTAGAAAACTCTCATTTATCACCAATGTGTCCTTTATAACTGTTGTCACACTTTCAAATCCCTGCTTGGTTTCAGCAGCTGTGATTAAATACTGTTCACTTACGGATTTACTGGGTGTTGTCATTCAACAGTTTCATGTGGATTCATCCTAGAAGAAAGTTTTTAATTGTTCATTATTTTTAATAGTATCCACCATCTAATAAGCCCTACTTTATATCTGGAACTGGTGGTAGTTTATAACCACTATCTCATTCAATGGAAACCCTGGTGGCACAGTGGTTAAGTGCTACGGCTGCTAACCAAAGGCTTGGCAGTTCAAATCCACCAGGCACTCCTTGGAAACTCTATAGGGCAGTTCTACTCTGTCCTATAGGGGCACTATATGTTGAAATCGACTCGATGGCAATGGGTTTATCTCATTTAATGCTTTAAGGAAATGCTGTTTTTGTTGTTGTTGTATTGTTAGATGCCATCGAGTGGATTTTTGACTCATAGTGACCCCGTGTGACAGAGTAGAACTGCCCTATAGGGTTTTCTAGGCTATAATCTTTACTGGAGCAGATCACATGGTCCTTTATAAAAAGGAAGAAATACAGAGCAAAAATAGGTTAAGTAACTTCTCAGAATAAATAAGAATTTAAACTAAGAGTCATTGACTTCAAAGCCCATCCTCTCAACCATTATGCTAAGGTGCCTCTGGGACATCAGTTCAGTAATGTGGGAACATATACCTTTGACTTTCTCGAAGACTACAGAACTTGCCTTTAAAGAACCCTTACATTGTAGTAAAAACAGTTGTGGCTTTAAAGGTATGATTTTCTATGCTGCTAAGGTAATGAATCCCAAGATCTTGTTCCACCTGGCCTATTCCCTAGGTAGAGACAAAGGAAAAAAATTAACCAAGACAAGAGGTACTTGTATTTTTTGGTTTTGTTTGTTTTTGTTTTTTGAGATCTCCTTATTTCCATGCACACCATGTGTAAAGATCGACTCTCCCTCTCCCCATTCCCAACCCAAAAAGCTTGGAGAAATATGTGCTATTCTCGAGGCATCTGCATGTCCTCTGATTACTCTGGGAGTGACTGGCTTGAGCTGATATTTATTAGTGGTGTTAGGAAAAATATAATCCTGAATCTAACAAGGATGGAGGTCAAATGAAAGGCAAACACACACTACATACAAGTCAGAGATGGATGACAATGATGGTCTTAACCAGAGTTTCAGAAAAGATTTGTGTGACTCCTAACTCAGACAGTTAAGGAAAGCAATTCATGTTTCATGTCTGAGACAGAACAATCTGTCACTTAGAAATATTTGGGTCAGTAATATTAGCTGAGGTTAAAATCATGATAAGAAATTGAGAGTGATCTTAAATAAACTATATAACCAGAAAGATTCAGAGAGCAGAAAATTCTTCCTTTTTTCTTCAAACGTATATAAATGTCCATCACTGTGGGACCAGCAGATGATGCGTGATTTATAAATTTCATCTAGACTACAAAATAATTAAGTTCTCTGCAAATTTTACAATATAATGAATTTTGCTCTCAAATATTTAGAAATGTTTTAAAAAAGGAAATATTAGCAGGAACAAACAAAAAAAAAAAGTCTCCTAAGGAAGCACAGTGTGACACAAAGTAAGGATGACTTGGGCATATACAGGCATGAAGAAAAAGAGAATACATTAAAATATGGCAGTTTCCAATAAAATGACTGAGGACATGAGTCTCAAATAATTTACTATTTAAACACATCTTTTTTTTTTTTAATTACACATTTTGTAGATCTTTGTAGGAATGGTTATTGCTATGTAGAAATATTTTGTGACTGAAAAAATTAAAATTACTTGTATGTAAATAATTGCTTAAAGCTGAAGCTATTGGTGGCAGAGCTGTCTCTGTTTACGATAAATCTTAGACTCAAATTCTTCCAAACGCATTTGTTCTAAAATGGACGTCATGTTTCAGTTTGCTACTCACTCAATATGGTTAATGAGGATTTTTGACCTCGCCCAAAGCTCTGCTGCATCGTCTAAGCAAGGCTTCATTGCATCCCAGAGCATCTCTTCTCCCAAAAGACTGATCTGCCTCGTTCTGGCTCCCATTGAAACTGCTCAGCTGTCCTGTAGTAATCTATTTGAGCTCTGCAGCCCGGGAGGTTGCTAAGCAGCATGCAGTGCTTCCCTGCTCAGAGACCTGCTAGGTGTCAGGAGCTCCTTGTTCTGGATTTGCTGTTTAATGTTAAAGAGATTTGATAAAGCAATACTGGTCAAGTTTTTATTTTAAATCTGTCCAATGTCCTTGATACAGTGATCACCTCATCAATATCACTCCTTGTTAGTATCGTAATATATGTTAGATTTCCAGTGTTATTCAAAGATTGTCAATCTGACAATCCTAGGTTACAGACACAAAAAAACTGAGGCTCGAAGCATTGAAGTGAAGTAATTTCTAGGAAAATAAATTTCTTGATATTCCTCAGAACCCAAAGTCCAAGTATAAGCCCCACTGTCAGAAAAACCATCAGGAAGGGTGAGTTCCTGAAAATGAGATGCATTTGGATAAATAACTTTCTCAAGTTTAAAAGCATTTCTAAAAATATTTGAGTCGTTTCTCTTTTTCTTGGTCTTGGACTTAACGAGATCAGAATCCAGAAATATACATATAGTCCATATGCATTTAGATTCAGAGAATACACAGGTTGCCTGAAGCTTATCTACCAATCCTCTAGGTTAAGAATCCTTAATCTAAGTGGCCTAGATGTCAAAAGTCTTCCATTATGTTCTGAACTAATGATTGCTTATTTCTAGTTGATATTCTATATTCCAGACACCATTCTAGAAGCTTTACATGTATTTGTGTATTGAATCCTTTTAATTACTATGTAGTCTCCATTTTACCTACGTGGAAACCAAGACACAAAGACATTAAGTAACTGGGTCATAGTCACAGAGCTTGTAAGTGGCAGTATCGAGATATCAAGATTCTAATTTAGGTGATCTCGCTCCAGAGCTAGTGCAGTGCTTTTAACCACTAAATGATAGAGTTTATTGAGCATATATACTGTGCCAAAAGAGGGCTGTTGGCACAGTGGTTAAATGTTCAGCTGTTAACTGAAAGATCAGCAGTTGGAGCCCACCAGCTCCTCTGCAGGGAAAAAGATCTTCTGTGAAGATTTAAAAAAAGTTTACAGCCTTGGAATTCCTATAGGGCAGTTCTACTCTGTTCTACAGGATTGGGATGAGTTGGAATCGACTCAATGGCAACGGGTTTGGTTTTCGATTTTTATACTATGCCAATCACTTTCACTAACTGATTTAAGTTTTCCACATTGATGGAGGTGTTCAATATGGTAGCCACTATTCACATGTGGTTATTGGAGCACTTGTGATATTAATTATGCTGACTCCGAATATGAAAGAAAATGTTGTGCCTAATGTGACTGAAGAATTCATTTTTAATTTCATTTCATTATCACTAGTTTTAATTTAAATAGTCACACACGGCTAGTGGCTACCATATTGGACAACGCAGCTGGAGATCCTGGTTATTCAGAATGTGGTCCATGAAACAGAATCATCAGAATCACTGAGGACTGCTCAAAATGCAGGCTCCAGACCTCATCTTGGACCTATAGAATCAGAATTTTAATAAGACCCTCAGGTATTCCATATGCATATTAAACTATAAGAAATGATTCTAGATTACTCCACCTCTCATATTATTTGTCAAGACCAAGAGAATAAACCATTTTTCACCAAGAGGCCATACTCTCCAATTCCTTTCCAAATTAAGAATTTGAACCTCACCAACCTGAGGACCTGAAGATTTTCATGGTATTCCTGGCCACATAACTGTAACTCTAAAATGTTAGAAATAGTTGTCAAGATATTATGCTGATTCAGTATACGAAAGAGGAGGAAAGGAAAATGGTACGAAGAAAATGCTGTTACTTTAAATTTTTCTGTAAATGAGAAACCAGCAATGTTTGCCCTCACTCCAAACCTTAAGAATCAGAAATACAGAACTCAAATTTGTCTTCAGTAATAATGATGAAAAATTACAATAATCATCAAGAGGCAGCAAGGGCTTAGACTTCAAATGGTATTAGATGACCATTTCCTCAAAGCTTTCCTTAAAACAAATTTCAAAATTGGCAAAGATAAGTTGGTGAAAGGAAGGAAGGAAGGGAGATACAATGGGAGGAAGGAAATCAGAAAGGAAGGAGGGAATATTTATTAGAGTTGTCCATACTGATAATATAACTTCAGACACAAACAATAAAAGTCAAAGAAAATCACTTTGTATGAGAAATTGAAGTATGCATTCCAATCATTAAAATGATGTCAACTAGACTGCTACCATAAACATCTTTATGCTAAATAAACCAAAGATAAGACAAAATAATTGTCTAGGTTAAAAAAGAGGTCAGATCCACTGCTGTATTTTCCAAACTGAAAAATAAAAAGTTATTACCTTAATTTTATGCACTATATACATTTTATCTTGGAATCTTCTGTATTTTGCAAGTCATACTGCACAATATCCTAGTTGGTTCTTTCTTTGGATCCATTGGCCAGGTCTGTCTTCCTAGCAGCAAATCTGCCGATTGTTGGCACAGTGACTAAGCACTTAGTTGCTAATCAAAAGGTTGACACTTTGAATCCCCTAGCTCTTCTAAAGGAGGCAGGTGTAGCAGTCTGTGTCTGTAAAGATTATAGCCCTGGAAACCCTATGGAGGTAGTTCTACCTTGTCCTATAGGGTCGAGATGAGTCAGAATTGACTTGACAGAAATGGGTTTTGTTGTTGTTGTTTTTGTTTTTTGTTTTGTTTTGTCTTGTTAAAGAATTTGAACTTATCTATCTGCATGACTGGTACAGTGACTATGGTACTGAATAGATATAAGGAAGTTCTCATGCCACTCGTTAAAAAGATATTCCTTTCAATTTATACATCCACAAAGTAGAGAATAACCCAGCCAACTCACAACTAAAAGCTGGGACAGAAATATGACTTTATATCTGTCAGGAAATCAAAATTATATCTTCCTTTCTCATATCTCACAAAAAAAAGTTGCCAGCAAACTGATTCTGACTCATGGCAACCCCACATGTGTCAGAGTAGAACAGTGCACCATAGGATTTTCAATGACTGATTTTTAGGAAGTAGACTACCAGACCTTTCTTCTGAGGTACCTCTGGGTAGACTCCAACCTCCAACCCTTCAGTTAGCTGCCAAGCGTGTTAACTGTTTGTACCACCCAGGGTCTCTCGCCTACCCAGATCCCATTAACATATGCAACTTCATGGCTTGCCATACTCCATGCTTACCTTGAGCTCTGGCTCCAATTCTCTCTTTTGGCAGTATTTACAGGTCAGGTATCATGGCAGCTTCACTTCAGGCTTACCATTCCACAGCCTTCTGAAAACTGGTCCCCCCACCCCCTGACACACACACCCACTCTGTCTGTTTTGGTATGGAGATGAGGTGGTCAACATGAGTTCTCAAGGAATAAACATCAGGGACCACTCATAAGTTCTGAAAAAGTGGAAGTGGTATGATTATCAATGAAACCATGGAACAGCTCTCAACCACAACTGTAGGCCTTGCAGGAGATGACTAGAATAGCTACTGACCTTGCTGCTTATGAAGTTAATACAGTTCCAGAAAAAACTTAAAGGAAGAGGAAGTTCTGAGAAGGGTCCAGGTCACTGGGGTGAATGTGGCACACTTAGAGTGGAAGAAGCTCCTCACCATGCTATGACATTGAACCCAGTTTTTTTTTATATGCAGACTACTAATATCCCCATGAGAGCTGAGATGGCTAATTCAATTCAACACATATTTATTGATATGTGCCAGGATCTCTTATGGATACTGCAGGAACACACATATACATAGGGTATTGTTGGACTGAGGAAGAGAAATAACTATGGCAGCCTCGGAGGAAGAGAACGAGTAAGGAGTTTTTCTTGAATGAGATGATGTCAGAACTCAGTATGCAAAGTAAATAAACACTTGCTAGCCAGGAGAAGAAAGGGGAAAAGGCAGGCAGAGAAGGCAATATGAATATAAGCTTGGAAACAACACAGCAGATTGGGAAACTTCATACTAATTCATATCACTAAGAAATAAATAATAATATGCAGATTGGTGCTATTTGAAGTTGGAAATGTAGGTAAAGCCAGATCATGAAGAGATATATGCATCGTACTAAGAAGGCTGGACATATCTTGTTGGTAATGAATATCTATGGAGATCATTAAGCATAAGAGTTACTTAGCCAGAGCAATAAGATAAGAAAAAGATATAAAAGGTAGAGATACTGGGGAAAAAAAGAAGCAAAGTTATCTTTACTCGTGGATGATATGATCTTAAATAGCGAAAATCCCAAAAAGTACACAAGAGAAACTCTAGAGCTAATAGAGGAATTTAGCAAAGTTTCAGGGTATAAGGTCAACAAAAATCAGCTGCATTTCTATACATCAGCAATGAGAAATCTGAAAGAAAATTTATAGAAACAATTCCATTTACAATACCATCTAAGAAAATAAAATACTTAGGAATAAATTTAGCCAGGGATGTGAGGGACTTACACAATTTAAATTATAGAACACAGCTGAAAGGAACTAAAGAAGACTTAAATAAATGGGAAGATGTTCCATGTTTATGGACTGGAAGATTTAATACTGTTAAAATGTCAATACTACCCAAAGCAATCTATAGATTCAATGCAATCCTGACCAAAATTTCAATAGCCTTCTTTACGGAAATGGAAAAACCAACCTTCAACTTCATATGGAATGGTAAGAGGCCCCAAATATCTAAAGCAATGTTGAAACAGAAGAACAAAGTAGAAGGACTCACACTTCCTGATTTTAAAACATGCTATACAGCTTCAGTAATCAAAACAGCCTGGTACTGTTAAAACAATAGACACATACCAAAACCAAGCCCATTGCTGTTGAGTCGATTCTAACTCACAGCAACCCAATAGGACAGAGTAGAACTTCCCCTTTGAATTTCCAAAACTGTAGTCTTTAAGGAAGTAGAATGCCGCATCTTTTATCTGTGTAGCCACTGGTGGGGTTTGAACTGTGGACCATTTGGTTAGCAGCTGGGGACTTAACTACTGTGCCACCAGGTCTCCAACAGACATAGACCAATGGAATAGAATTGAGAGTCCAGAAATAAACCCACACATCTACAGTCAATTGATTTGTAACAAGGGAGATAAGTTCATTCAATGGAAAAGAAGAGTCTCTTCAAGAAATGGTGTTGAGAAAACTGGATTTCCACACGCAGAAAAATGAAGCAAGATCCATGTCTCTGATCATACACAAACACAAATTCAAAATGGATTAAAGACCAAAATGTGAAAACTAGAACTATAAAATTCTTAGAAGAAAATTTAGGGTCAATGCTGCAGGACCTAGATTTTAAGAACAGATTATCTAATATAATAGCAAAAGTACGAATAGCAAAAGACAAAATAAATAAATGGGACCTTTATGAAAATTAAAAACTTTTGTTCATCAAAAGACCTTACCAAAAAAGTGAAAAGACAAGCTGCCAACAGGGAGAATCTCTTCATAAACCATATATCCAATAAGAATCTAACAACCAAGATGTATATAAATATTTGACAACTTAACAACAATAAGACAAATAATCCAGTCATAAAATGGGCAAAGGACTTCAATAGACATTTCACCAAAAAGGACAGTCAAATGACTACCAAACACAGGAGAAGATGCTCAATGTCATTAGCCATCAGAGAGATGCAAATCAACACCACAATGAGATACCATTTCACTCTCACTAGAATGACTAAGATTTAGGGAAAAAAAAAAAAAAAACAGAAAATAACAAATGGTGGGAGGATGTGGAGAAATTGGAACCCTTATCTATTGCTGGTGGGAATACAAAATGGTGTAGCCATTGTGGAAAACAGAGTGGCATTCCTAAAAAAAACTAAAAATGGAACTACCAGATGACCCAGCAATCCCACACCAAGATGTATATCCAAAGGACTTGATAAGAGAGACTCAAACAGATACTTTCACACCAATGTTCATTGCAACACTATTCACGATAGCCAAAAGATGGAAACAGCCTAACTGCCCATAAACAGATGAATGGACAGACAAAATGTGGTATGTATATACAATGGAAAACTACTCAGCCAGTAAGAGAAATGAAGTCTTGATACATGCCACAGTATGGATGGAGCTTGAAGACATTATACTGAGTGAAATAAGTCAATTACAAAAGGACAAATATTGTATGACCTCATTTACATAAAAAGACAAAAACAGACAAATGTATAGAGACCGAAGTGTGTTAGTGGTTATCAGGGATGGCAGAGAGGGGAAAGGGCGAATTAACGGTGATAGGAAAATCACATTGATTAAGGGTAGGTTGTACAGTCTATTGTTAATTGCTGTCAATAAGTTGTACACCTGTAAAAAGTTGAATTGGAAAAAGTTACGTGATAGATATATTTATAGTAATGACAATAAAAGAAAAAAAAAAACGAGTAGCTGCTGAGGCTGCATGTGTGCAACCAAAAACCTCACAGGATTTCATTCCTTGGCTTGGAGGTTTAGGGTCATGGTTTCATGGGACATCCCAGTTACTGGCCTCATAATGTGTTTAGTGCTTCTGTTCTACCTCCTAGTTCACTGTGTAGCGCCTGGGGTCTTAAAAGCTTGCAAGCAGCCATCCAAGGCACAACATCGGTCTCTATTTGCCCAGAGCAAGAGGAAGAAGGACAAAGAACAGGAGGAGGATATAGGATGTGTGGTTAATTGCTTACATGAACAACTGCCTCTTTTGCCATGAGACCAGAAGAACTGGATAGTGCCACGGATACCATTACCAAGCATTCTGATCAAAGATTCTATAGAAGAATCCTTATCAAAAGGGGGGAAATGCAGCTCAGAAATTTAAATTATCATGGAATCTAGACTTTCTGGATCCATGGAGGTTGAATGAACCCCTGAAACTATTGCCCTGAGGTAATCTTTAAGCCTTAAACCAAAAGAATCTTCTGAAATCTTCTTAAGTAGTAAATATGTCTGCCTTGGGCATTATGCTGTACTAAGAACTATCTTCACGGGATGAGAGTAACAGCAGCAACTTGAAAGATTAGATAGAAATCTTAGAAGATAGTGAGTTTATGTCAATGGAGGAGGGACAACTCAGAAAAGGGAGGTGAGAATGGTTGCACAACTTGAAGAACGTAATCAGTATCACTGAATTGTACATGTAGAAACAGTTGAATTTGTGTATGTTTTGCTGTATATTCTGAACAATAACAACAAAAGCATAAGAGTTGCATGCTACATGTTGGTGGTCCTGATGGCAGTGTGGAGACTAGATTTGCTTACAGGCCAATCAGGGAGCTGTTGACAAAGCCAGGGATATGATGACTGATAAACTAAGGTATTTGTAGTTGGAATAGAGGATAGAGGACAAATTCAAGAAATATTTAGGAGGCAAAATAGGCAGGACTACCTGAGCAGCTGACTGTGGGAGACAAGAAAGAGAGAAGATAAAAGCAAGGTTTCTAGCTTGGGTGGCTGCCTAGATTACTGCAACCAAGTGACAAGAAAAAATATAAAAGGTGGCCAAAGATATGAGTCAATTTCTGGGAATACTGAATTTTAAGTGCCTTCTGGAAAGCTAGAGGCACCAGTTGGATATACAAGTTTAAATTTCATTAGGTATGTGTGGCCTATCAATGTAGATTTTGGAATCCTCAAAGTATAGGAGGAACTTGAAACTATAAGAATAGATTACTATTCAGAAAGAACGTGTGAAAGGGAAGAGTTTCCCCAACATTTAAGAGGGATGAAGAAGGAAGAAGAGGGCCTGGCAAAAAGTTAGGGACAATATAAGGAGCATGCGAGGTCTGACAAGTCAAGAGAGTAGTTTCAAGGGGGTAGAGATTGACAGATCCAGTTGAAACAAAGATGCCAAGTAGGTAAACACCAAAATTACAACTTGAACTTAGTCATTAGTTGGTCACCGGTGACCTCATTAGAACAGTTTCAATGCAGTGGCTAGGGTGGAAACTAGAGGCTATGAAATAAAAAGTAAAGAGGAGGTGAGGAAATGAGGGTAATGAATAAAGATTCTTCAGAAAGGTTTATGTACTTGTACACCAAGTATTACAGATCAGAGAGTTTGGAGGAGACATGTAAATTGCCCGCTTAACCAACCCCAATAATCTCCAAATGCAAAACATTCCATATTTCTGTGATTGGATCCTTGATTGGCAGCTGCATGAAAAGGGAGATCAGAGTGAAATCAGACCCCAAACAGCATTTCCCAAACAATGAAAACCAACGCTCTGTGCTAAGTGGGGGATAGGACATAAAGAGGTACAAGATCGGGTTTTGTGGTTCCCAGGCTCTGCATTGTGTGTGGGGACAAGAACCAGAATAATGAAGAATTAAGTGATCAGAGAGCAACTGAGAGTCAGAGTTTAAACGTGGAATGGGCACCAGTGAGATGTTTACCACTTCGTTCATATCTGCCTCTGGTCCCACGTAACTCTCCGTGTCCTAACTGTGAAAATCATCCCCCCAGCAACTACACCTCCAGTCACACTCCCTCTCTATCTTTCTCCTAACGGGTAGAGTCAATACCATAATCCACTAGCTCCAAGTTTTAGAGGGCCTCTGATCTCCACAGCTGAGACCACTTAGCATCCCTGCAGGTCAGCTCATTCACATGATCAGACACTTAAAGGGCCCCAGGCCAACAGGACAGCAGAAAGGTCATGAGGCTACTGACCTGCTCCTGACCTTATGCCCACATTCTACTGCTTCTTGCTTCTGTGACTGAAGCTAAGTCTTGCATGCCAGGCCAGGACCCCAGACAGTTTCTATCAGACTGTTGATTGAGACTGTGTGTTCCTTGCCAGGAGCCTGTTTAATCTGAATCTAGACTTCTGCTTTGTGTCCAGCAAAAGATTAGGCTGCACTCCCAGGATCAGACTCACTCAGTGACATCTGATTTTCATAATGTTGGTCAGGACTGTGACCACTGCCTGATACCAGCCCCTCATGTTATCTACCTCCCACCCCAACTCTTTTCCATTATCAGCTTCTGATCCTTTAAGACAGTCTATGGTGCCCTGACACCTATCTCTATGCTCTGAGACTCTACCTATCCTAGGCTGACTCATCCCATCACCCACCACCACGCAGAAACCTCACTGAGTGATTTCATTGATTGCTACAACCTCTCCCCAGGAACAAGGCTTGGTAATTGCTGTGACTGCTACCCGCTAGTTTAAAGGATAATTAATAATCAGAAAATAGATAGTTATATATCCTTTTGAAAGTGTACTTAGAGTTAATTACCATACTGATGGAGAAAAAGATTCAAAGAAAAGTAAAATAACTGTAAATATTTAATTACAATATCAAGAAAACAATAATTTATCAACAGAGCAGTCCTTTTTCCTATAGGTATTATAGAAAATGACATCATTTAACTTTCATTTTTATAATGTATACTCTTTATAATATTACACAAATTGCTTTTCAGCCTCACAATAACTCTTTGAGATAGTGGGGCAGATGTCTTAGTTATCTAATGCTACTATAACAGAAATACCAGAAGTGGATGGTTTTGAGAAATTTATTTTCTCACAGTCTAGTAGGCTAGAAGTCCAACTCAGGGCACCAGCTCCAGGGGAAGGCTTTCTCTCTTGGCTCTGGAGATCTCATCAACCTTCCCCTGGCAGGAACCCCAGATCCAAAGGATGCACTCTGGTCCCAGCACTGCTTTCTTTTTCTTTCTTTCTTTTTATTTGGTGGGGGGGGGGGGGGGCGGGGGGTAGGAAATGTTTATTTTTGTACCTGCTCTTTTAATTCTTTTTCCGGGAAGAGGAAATTATTTACAGAGAGTGACACGTGTATGGCTTATTGTATGTGAAGTTACTGTCAGGATGAAGATGCGGGGCCTCCCCTGGCACACTGCCCTGCCATGCCCCTTGCTTCACCTGACGCTCTTGACTCACCCAAAAAAATGGGAAGACGGGTCCATTCTAGGAAGGGGGACCCACCCCACCTCGTCCAGGTGCTTCAGAAACAGCTCTTGCTTGGGATGTGGATGGCTCTGCGTCTTTGCAATCTCAGAGTTCTGAGCCGTCATTTATGGTATATATATATCCCACCCAGTGTCATCAAGTCCATTCTGACGTGTAGTAACCCCACAGGGATTCCTAGGCTAAATCTCTACGCAAGCTGACTGCCAAATCTTCTTCATGTGGAGCCGCTCGTGGTTTCCAACCGATGACCTTTCGGTTAGCAGTCGATTGCTTTAACAACAGTGCCACCAAGGCTCCTTCATATATATATATAAAATATATATATATATATTATATATACATATATATAAAATCCATAACAATATAACATATAATGTCATATATATAACAACTATATATAAATAGTATATACATATATAGTTATTGTTGTTGCCCAGCACTGCTTACTTGGTGATGTGAGGCCCTCATGTCTCTCTGCTCACTTCTCTCTGTTATATCTCAAAAGAGATTGGCTTAAGACACAATCTAAATTTGCAGATCTCATCAACATAACTACGGCTAGCCCATCTCTTTAACATTATAGTGATAGGATTTACAACACACAGGAAAATTATACATCAGATGACAAAATTATGCACAATCACACAACACTGGGAATCATGGCCTAGCCAAATTGATAGACATTTTAGGGGGCACACAATTCAAGTGTTTTCACAACTTGCTGTTTAACTAATGAGAAAACCATGGTTGAAATGGGCCAAGTAACTCCCTCAAGTTCACACACCCAGAAAATGGCAAAGCTAGGGTTTGAACCCAAGGCTTCCAACTCTAAAGCTGCACTTCTTGCTCCAAACTACTGTGCCAGTCTCATCTCCTCTGCTATTTCCTTGGTATCCTACCTTCCACCCTCATCCAAAACAGGTCCTATTCCTTCCTGTCTCTATTTATGCCTTTCCTTCTGCCTTGTATGTCCTTCTCCACTCTTTCTCTGCCAAGCAAACGCCTCAATTCTTCACAGACTAATCCTAGGTCATTTCCTCTGTAAACTCTCACCTGACTCCCGGGCAGGGTCTGTGATCCTCTCTTCTGTGTTCAAATAGCTATTTATGATCCATATAGTTTTTTATATGTCAGTCTCCAGAAGATTATTTTTATTCTTATAAATAAACTTACGTTATATAAAAAGCATCATGAATGCATGGTAGAAAGCAGAAGAAGCAGATAATGAAATAAGTAGATTAAATCATTACATTCCTACAATCCAGAGATAATCATTAATACCTTATTGGAAATTCTTCCGTATCTTTTTCTATTCATATATATAAATACACCCACTCCTCACTTACTGACATGGCTAGGTTCCAAAGATTGGTCATCTTGTAACAATCAGCATTATTCAAAAATGAAGGGTGACCACATCAGATCACAAATTGGAAGATGACCACATCATTACATAATTGCCAAATTGCAACATTACATAACTGAGAGACCACTAAGAATCACAGCCAATCCAAGTTGACACAGAGCCTTAACCATCACAGCCAGCATTACTCTCACCTTGCATCTCAGGGTTCAGTACTGCCATATGTATGTTGTTAATGTGCAAAATAGTCGGATAGTAGATTTTTTACTACTGTCGTAAATACCAAATGTAAAATAATGAGATACTTGATAAATGAGGAATAGGTGTATATGCATTTTTTTACTGAAAATTAGATCAAATTCCCATGCTATTTTCTCCCACACACTGTTAACTCTCTAAGAGCAAAGACCACGTATGGCAATTTCCTCCACTTGTGGTGTCTAGTTTGGGATCTAACCTAGAATAAGATGCTATAAATACTTTTCATATATGCATGGGTACATGAATGAAAGAAATTTAAAAATTAGTTCAGCTTCTTGATGTTCAGTGAGAAAGCCTTACATCTATGAAGTCCATGGCTCCTGGGTCCACCTTGACTGAAGAATTAATTGTCACTTATATGAAGATTGTGTGATTGAGTTTAAAGCAAAAAGTTAAATGGGTGATGATAACCAAAGTGACCAAGACTGGGAGTTTGGTGGACATGAGTAAGTTCTTGGATCATTTCCTGTACAGAAGGTGGCCACGCACAGTGTCAACAGACACCAGTGCTACGGCCCTAGCTGACCCAAATACTTGGCATATGTCAGAGATTCAAATTCTCCTTGGTTCATGAAGACATGTTTTATATGACCTTCCAGAAACCAAGAGATGAGGACTATGCATCCTTACCTTGCTAATAATGCTCTGTGATCCTCATCCTTTCATTTGTCTGCACAGTTATCTGTGCTTGAAAAGGTCTTCAGAAGAAGGATCTGTAAACTACAAGGAAAGATGAAAGTACGGGAAGGTTTTGGATTCTATCCATTATTGATCAAAAAATATGGAAGGAGCACTCCTGCTTTGTGGCCTTACCCAAGTAATTGAAGAACTCTTTGGCTTGATTTCTTTAAACACTGTTAATTGTAGTAATAATACCTATGTAATGTTTCTCATAATGTTGTTGTAAAGTTAAAAGAAGATATTACTTCATCTCTCTATGTCTCAATTTCCTCATCTACAAAACGTGAATAAGAATAGCACCTACCTCATAGAGTTGTGGTGAAAATTACTTGGGCACATAATATATTGAAAACAGTGTCTGGCTCATAGCAACCACTTAATCTCTTAGTTATTATTATTAATAACAAAGTCAAACACACAAGTTATTATTATTCTATTCATTTAAGTGAACAATGTTCACTTAGCAAAACTAACAATGTTATAAGTGAAGCTTGGTTGGCATTTTCCTTCTTAAACTATAATTAGAAGCAAAGGGAGAACTGCTTTTTAGAATAAATAAAAACTTGAGGAAAACAAACTACATGGCTGAACTTGAGTCTTGATTATCTCTAAGTCCTCAAAGCTTAGCCTGAGATTTGGCGAAGACCAAGCATTTAGAAATGTTTCTTGAAGGCATTAATGTCTGAATGAATGTATAAATGGACCTGAGACTAAAATTAAAAATGAATTCAGCTAGTGGATATTTGCTGGGGACCCTTGCCTCTGTCACCCATTGGCCAATGTCCATGGTCACGATTTGAAGGTTAATGATCACCAGGGAAAACTTTACCCACTTTGTGTGACAGCTTGGAGTTCTGGGGGAAAGAAGAGAATGTCAGCCAGTGCGAGGGGAGCTAGAGTTTGACAAGGACCTGGAGTTGCCTCAGGGGCTGATTCCCCCAGAGAAGCAGACCCACAAGGAAGAGTTTCTGCTTGGTAATTGTGGCCAATCTTAAGTCATTTTGTCGGTTTGGGGTCATGAACAATACTATGTCTAACTTGATGAGTTCATGTTATTACATGTTTAGGACACTCAATCCAAAAGTACAGTTCAACTCTGAACAAGCAGAAAGTTTATACATTGTGAAGAAAGTAACCAACGTCACTGAACAATTTGTGTAGGAGTTTTGTAACGGAACCTAAACCTTCACCAAAAATACAATAAAATATTATTAAAAAGAAAAGAAAAAGCACAGTTTAACCTGACAGTAATTCCCAACTGAATGATGAGGCTTAGGTGTGAATGTACCATAAACAGAGTATAGGTCTCTGTGTACAGAACGGCTGAATTTCATCCTTGGGGCCAACCAATTTATAAATAGAAAGAAACCCTCAGCAAGAGACTGGCCCACCAGCATCCTGTCCTTCCCATGGTCAAAAAAAAAAAAAAAAAAAAATTTTTTTTTTTTTAATGTCATTTTCAGATAAGGAACTGTGAGGGAAAGTTAGAAAATTCCAGAATCACTAAATGCCCTTTTCCTCTAACAAAACTTTGTCTAAGCCGTCCTACTTTCTGAGCTGTTGTTGTCAGCAGTTCTTGCTTCTTCGATTCTTCATTTTTATTATCTTGGATTTCTGAAAATTGATGTTTGCCTATACTGAGACAACTTTCCCTCCTAGTACACATTTGAGCATAATTCTTGACTTATACAGTGATTCTGAATGTAGGGTACTTCTCTCAGGCACTGCAGATGCTGGAGGGATCTGAAGCAAGAGTGACCAGAGGCTGAGTTATGCAAAGCAACCTCCTCAGTACAGGAAGATCTTCCCAGCGGGCCCACCTGGTCTTCCTGGAGCAAGGCTTCAGAAGGCTGCACTCTCCTAAATCCAGCCTAAGAACGTAGCAAGTTGCCAAAACTTGTTCACTCATTCAAAAAAATGCTAAGCATCTTCTCTAGATCAGGCACTTATATACTAGGAGAGAATTCCCACTCATAAAGCTACTTAAAGTTTGGTCAGAAAGACACAGAAAAATTAATGATTAAACCCGGAGTGATAAGCATAGGCCTGTGTGAGAATGGTAGAGTTCTACTCTCTTAGTTAAGGATGCGTACACAGATGAGTAAAGGCTTTCTGTGAAAGGTTTAGTCTGTAAACCAACAGGAGTTAGCCAGGCTGAAGGGGCAGAGGGTTGAGGTGGGGACCAGGGAAGGAGATAAAGCTATTTGAGAGAGGTAGCAGTTTGCTCATATTATGTGTGTCTACAGGGGAGATTGTGATGGCTGGAGGAGTTAAGTTTGTAGATGTTGCAGAAGATACGAGTCAAAGGATTAAAGCAAAAATGAAGTTAAGAAGGTCTTCATGCACTTTCTGATAAATTTGAACTGTATCATGAAGATTATTGGAATCAGAGCGACATGAAGAGACTGGCCCTTCAAAAAGACAATTTAGTAAAATGTGCAGGGTGGGTTAAAGCGAATGCAATACAAATGGGAGAACTAGCTGTATGGCTATTGTTACTCTTCAGGAGAGACATGATGAAAGTCTGAACTGGGGAAAAGGTGGTGGGGATGGGAGAAAAACTTCAGAATTCCTTCAGTAAGAGATGACAAAAGATAGTATTTAAGGTCATACACCATGAAGCTACATTGCCTGGATTTACAAACTATATCTTGGGAAACGTAACTATTTTTTTTTGTAATTTATGGTGTTGTGTTGTTGTGATTATTATTAGTCAAAGCATAAAGGAGAAAAAAATGAAAGATCTACCTGCAATCCTACCACCCAGAAATAACCCTCTATTATCATATCACCATGTGATATGTATTTTTTACAAAACCAGGATTACATTCTATACACTCGTTCTGCAATCTGTTTAACAAAAGCCAATTAAAATGTTGTGCTTTAAGAAATTTTAAAATGCAAAAAGTATAATGAAAAATAAAGCAAACACCGTGTACAACTGACAATTGCTGTGTTATATGGGTTCAAGTTCTTTTTTTATACAATAAAATATACATGTATTTAAAGTCCTATTAATTCCATTGTCTTAAGTACCACTCCCCTTTCCTAGCCAACCATTATCATACATTTAGTATATGTATTTCCATGTTTTATACTTCTACATGCATGTTGTTTAACTGTGAATAATATATAATAGCATTTCATGTGTGTATCTTTTAATCATATAAAAGACATCACACAGTATGAACTCTGAGAATGCAGCACAGCATAAAGGCTAAAGCTTAGATTCAGAGTCAGATTGTCCAGGTTTACATTGCAGATCTCTGCTACTTAGGTAGCTGTGTAACATTGGGCCAGGTCATCTCTTTTTGCCTGCTTCTCTTATCTGTAAAGTAGGGTTAATAACATCTACCTCACAGATTTATTGTGATGAGTAAATGAGTTAACACATTTAAAGAGATTAGAACAGGGTCACAGATAATAAGCCTCCAAGAGATGTGGTACAGTGGTTAAGTGATACGGCTGCTAACCAAAAGGTCAGCAGTTCGAATTCACTAGCGGCTCCTTGGAAACCCTATGGAGCAGTTCTATTCTGTCCTATAGGGTAGCTACCAGTTGGAATCAACTTGACAGCTCCAGGTTGGTTTGGTTAATAGATATTAGCTAATTTTCTTATTTTTGTTAATCATTCTACTTTAGTTGACATTATCACTTCCTTACCTTCCTTGCATCTTCCTTTCTCATTTGTTAGGTGTCACAGGACCAAGCAATGTTTTCTTCTTTTTCACATAAAGTTGCCATGAGTTAGAACCAACTTGACAGCAACTAACAACAACAAAATAATTAATTCTTGCTGCACTGTTTTAATTACAACTTCATCATGTCAGAGAAAAAATGTATCATTCTAGAAATTGTTTTTAGTCAATCTCTTGCCTTATAAATAAAAAATGAGCAGAGCTCCGTGATGGGATAGAGGGAGGAATTGACATTCAATCTGGGCAGTGTTAAAGGAATGGATAAGAAAAGACAGTCACAATTTATTTAGGAGTTAAATTCAACAGGACTTGCCTATGTACACTGAAGAGCTGGAGAAGTAAAAAATGGCAGAAAGTAAGGGTGCCTGATAGCCAAGCTAATAGCATGGATAACTACGAGGTTGTAATATTGTCAACTGATAGAAAATCATTAGATTTAGAGGATAGAATGCTAAGTTCAGTTGTAATTATTATATTAGAGGCTCTGGGTTTTTTAAAGGGGCATGCAGGTTGTATTGACCAACAGAAAATTGGATATACAAGTTTGAAGCTCTTTAGGACCTCTGGGCCCAAGAAATAAATGTTCAGGTTATCAGTAAGCAGGTGGCAATTAAGTCTCTGAGAGTAGAGGCAACCACCCAGAGAGGAGGAAAAGAAGCGAGAAGAGCCTCTCCAATATACAAGGAAAAAGCAGAGAAAGGAAAACTAACAAAAGAGGAAGAAATGTACAAGAAATGTAAGGAAGTGATAGTGTCAACGAAAACAGAATGCCCAGAAAGATGAAAGCTGAAAAATGTCTCTTGAATTTGCCAATTTGGAAGTTGATGGTTATTTACTGAGTAAAGTTTCAGCTGAGTTGCTTGGATATAAACCAGATGTGATGGGTTACCAAGGGAATATGAGGGAAGTGGGACAGAGTGTAGAAAATTCAACTGAGAAAACAATATAATTTAAATGCCACTAAATATTTACGACCAAGAGACCAAAGATTTCAGGGGAATGAGGTAGAAAGACAAAGTGAACAGTCTGATATCAAGATTTGAACATGTGGCTAACACAAACTTTGTTCAGTCAGTCTTAGGGCCCCACGGAGAGGCTTATGTGTACTCTGTAAGCTTGCTCCCATAGATGATCTCAAATTCCCACAAAACCTTCATCTCAAGACCACTGAGCACAAAGTGTTTGCCAGGGACTGCTTGGCTCCTCAGTTCCCACTGACACTCACAACCAAGGATCCTTAGCACCCTAAACAGGCTTGGTCCTTTTTCCCGCTCTGTAACCCATCTGTCATCTGTCAAGAGGTATTTGTTGTTGTTGTGAGTTGCCATCTATTTGGCTCCAACTCATGGCAACCTTACATATAACAGAATGAAATGTTGCCTGGTCCTGCGTTGTCTTCACAATTGTTGCTATGTTTCAGTTTATCGTTGTGGCTATTAGGTCAATCCATCTCACTGAGCATTTCCCTCATTTTTGCTGACCCTCTACCAAATAGGATGTCCTTTTCTAGTGATTGGTTTGTCATGATGTGTCCAAAGAAAGCAAGCCAAAATCTCACCCTCTTTGCTTCTAAGGAGTATTCTGGTTGTATTTCTTCTAAAACTGATTTGTTCATTCTTCTGGAAGTCCACGGGACATTCAATGTTCTTTGCCAACACTTCAGTTCAAGACAGAAAAGGCATGGAAACATGATGTTAAAAATCAATAAAAGATGTAAGATTTCATAACAACAGCAGGCAAAGGCAGCTGGAAAGCATATTTCCCAAAGAGTGCTACAAAAAATAGCAGCAACCCTTGGCTATAAACAGATGTAAAACATACAAGAAATTTTACATCATTTTATTTGAGCTTCATGGTGACACTGCCAAGTGGATGTCAGGAATTATCATTGCGGGGCTTTTACAAATGAGGAGATTTAAGTGCACAAAGCTCAAATGCATTCCAAAACGCATTTGAACCCCGCTGTTCTGTTTCTAGAGACTGGGTGTGATTCCAGAGCTCTGATGGTAGGATAAAGTCTAGAGTGCTAATCTGATGCTAAGGTCCTGCACATCTGTCACCTGCATTCAATGTTACAGACTCAATGGCTTGCTGTGCTTTTTCATGCCTTTGAGCCTTTGTAAACATTATTCTTTCTTTCTGCCATGTCCTTTCCTCCTCCCTCTCCCAAGTAAATGCAATGAATATGAACCCTTCTCTCACTCTTTTGTCAAAATTACTTACATCTTCTTCTGAGCTCAGGGAGCACTTTTGTGATGTCTCCCTTGTTGTTATTAGTTGCCCCAATGAAGGGAAAGGAGTCAGCCCTGTCTTGGCCCTAGAAAGGTAGATGGAGCCATTGTTGAAATGCCCTCTCCTTAGAGGGTATCATGGTGAGGAATTATGGTGCACCCTGGAGTTGAATTGGACTGCATATTAAATGGCCATGAAGGCCCAAATCATAGCTAGGAATACTAGTGAAAAAGGTGATGATTCTGAGATGCCAGGGAGCTGGGTCTGAATCTTAGCTGTCACAGGTTAGCTATGTATTACTGGGAAATTCACTATACGATAAATACCTCTGTTTCTTAAAGTTATGATATGAGATTATAATACTTTTATGGCATGCATGAGACTGCGTAAGTGAGTCTAAAATATTCCTACTCAAGCAAGGGCCCTTATGTTATGGTGGTTGTGGTGGCAGTGATGTAGGTGTATCTGTACATGGGGACAGAGAGCAGCCTAAAAGTCCACTGGGAGGCAGATGTTCAGCAGCTGCTATGAATCTGACCAGATAGTGGTTTAATTATCTCACCTGTCCAATACGGGCTTCTTGAAGTCAGAGCTGTGTCCCTCTGTAGGCTTAAATACAGTGAGGAAGCTTCAGGTAAGTGTAGTCTAGTTAATTCATGATGTGTCTGAGGTAAATTACCTAGGAGACATGCTTTCTAGGTAACCACAGAGATAAGAGACATGGGATTATTCAGTGAAGCAAAGCAAGTCCAGAATGGAAACTTTCAGAACAGGAAGAACCTGACCGGAGGGTGTTCCATTAATAGAATCCCTTTTGGGACCAGTTACTCAGAGTGGTTAATATCTCTAATTCATGCCTTCTAAATATTGTGTGCTTGGATTACTAAAGTCCCTGACATAGGTTGCAAAATTATATGTATATGTATTTATGCACATTATTCTTGGGAGAAAGAACATGGCCTTCCTCATTTCCATATTGCTTTCCCAATTATAGGGAGCTATTGACTTCAATAACAGCCTAGAGAAACGAAATTCGATTTCAGTTTAGCAGTTTATACATATATTTGGTATGTCAACCACCAAATGGGAAACATGAGTCCTCTTGAATCACCAGCCATACTGAGCACAAAAAGATGCAAAGGCAAGCTGGAGGAGTAATTAACTTAACCTCTGAGTGGCATTCATCACCCTGGATTTGGCTACAGAACTATTTTTCTGTTTAAGGAATGTACTATTTCCCTGACCCTCTGTGACCTTTGTCTTATTTAAAAGAAAACATTCTTACCAGTCTAGAAATTATTTTATTTAAGCTAAATCCATTCCTTTGTCCTTCAGAAACTTGTTGCCAAAATCCACATCTATGAGTCCAGCTAAACAGCTCCTCAAGGATGATGGTTACATTCCAGTCACAATTTTAGGCACAGCAATACATTCACTTATTTCTGCCTTAACTCATTTACTTAGGAACAGGATATGGCTAGGGCTTAGATGAGGGTCAGGAGTAAGGTCAGGTAAGGAATCGGGTCATGGATGGTATTAAAATTTAGAAGAAATCATAAGTCTCTGAGATGTGGATTAAATAAAGTTCAAGGATGGGTTAAGTTTCAGTACTGGGCAAACGTCAAACAGGTGTCACTGGGGATGTATATGTCTGTTGCAATACATTACTTGGTAATATATAAAGATGGAGTTTATTTGGTTAATTTAGATCAAGAAAAAGTGTGTAACTATCCAAGAGTCCTGAGTATCAAATCTTCATCCCAATTAAATTGCCAGATACTCATTTTGAGGCAGAAGGAGTAGACAGCACAAATACACAAATGCTGAGTTATATAAAGTGATTGGCCTTATTTGAGAAGTAGGTTACAGCTGGAGAATAGAACCCATGTAGCGGAGGCTGGGGAGGTAGAAAAAGGATGGATCACCAAGTCTTCCATATTCTGAGAAAGTTTATTTTGATGATGAAGACAGTAAAGTTTGTTGAAAAGGGTTCCATTTTCTGCCTCAGGGTTTACAGCCCCTGGGAAACCAAAGTGGGTGAGGAAGCTGCTGATCTCAGACCTGCCATATATCTGAGGAGACTTTACAGCATTCCAGAGACCCTGTGACACTCAGATTTTTCTCAAAAAAAAAAAAATCTTTTTTTTTTTTTTTTTTTCCATGGCTGCCTTCAGAAAGCCTCATCCTGACTGACAGGATTCAGGTGCCTTCCTCAGTCTACACTTCAAGCTCCAGCAGCACTGTGCTTCGAGGCAGTCCCTTCCTATGTCCCTTTGGATTATGGGAAACTTCCTCAGCAACCTCATGCTCATATGCTGACCGAATCCAATTTCCAGACTCATTCCTTACAGGAGCTCCCAAGGGAAGACAGTCACCAAAACTCTTATAAGTAAACTTGCCCTCTCTTTGCAGCCTTCAAAGGTTTCCATTTTTTATTGTGCAAAACTTCCTAAAGGAACCTGAATGTGTCTGAATTAGGAAGTTATGTCCAATTGAGTTCTAAAAAGACCTGGGCCTGCAAAAGGAATGTGGGTGTGGAGGGGAGTCGTGTCATTACCAAAGCACAATCTCCCCACAGGTTGGGCAGCTGAGTCTTGTGGAGCAACAGCATCTGTGTTGGGCCAGAGAAAAAGAAGGAGAGACACATACTTGTTTAGGGTGTGAAGCAAATATTTATAGACCATATACTATACACCAGGAATTGTCCCAGGTAATAGAGATACATCAGTAACCAAAAATCACAGAACTCCTGGTTGCTTTGGCAGTAGTGAAGGTACTCTGAGAGGCTGCCTAGCAAAGATGCTCAAATCTGACACTTCTGCAAAGAAAGGAAATCGCCTGAAAACTTTTTATGGATGATGCTCCCTGTGAACCAGTTATGTCAGCCTCTTCCATTTGTCCCTCCAGATCCACTCTTCACCCTTCCCTACCCTGCTATGTGCCCTGAGAGTTCAGCCTGTGGAGACTACATAAATGGTGCCTGTGCCTTCTGGCTTCCTGTTGGGTTCACCCAACAAGAAATCAGATTGAAGAGAAGGAAATGGGGTCAGAGTATTTATTCTCCTGACTCCTTCCTTCCAAAGTTCCATTGAGGTGGTGGTGTTTCTCAGAAAAGAGCACTGCTCCCTTCAAGGAAGCCTCTCAACATCATCACTCTCTCCTTCTAGGTCCCAGTAACCACCCCATCCCTGCAGATCTAACTGGCAAGCAGAGCCTCTGCTCCTAGCCACTGGTTTCTGCATTACCCCTCGTGGTTCTCCTACTGAACCTCACCTACTTTGTAAACAGCCCCTTTGTGTAGTAGGCTGAATAATGACCACCAAAAGACATCAGCTCCTAATCTTATAGTCTGTAAACATTAACTTTAAAAGGAAAGGTAAAAGGCAACTTTGTGTACTTGATTAAGTTAAAGATCTTCATATGGGGAGTTTATCCTGGATTACATTTAAGTGGACCCTAAATGTAATCATGAGTGTCCTTAAAACAAGCAGGTGAGAAGACACAGATGGAAAAGGAGGAGACAATGTGACCACAGAGGCAGAGATTTCAGTGACGCTGCCACTACTCAAGGAATGCCAGCAGCCACCAGAAACAGGGAAAGGCTAAGAACAGATTCTTTTCTAGAGTCTCTGGAGGGAGCATGGTTGTCTGATACTGACTTCAGCCAGACTCCTGGCTTCCAGAATTGTGAAAATAAATTTCTCTTATTTTAAGCCACCAAGTTTTTGGTAATTTGTTATAGCGCCCACAGGAAATTAATATACTTTGTTGATATGTTCTCTTCAAATTATCCTGGTGAGATATCCTGTTACTAATTATGCAGTGTTCCTGTCCTGGAAATGTGTGGCAGAGAAAACTCTGAAATGACATGTAAAATTACAGATGTACCTAGGTAAATCTTTTGCTGAGAATTCAGTCCCTAATTTTCATCAGATTCTCAAGTCTATCTCAACAGTTAGAAGCTAAATGGTTAAATTGAATTTTGGCAGTTCCCTGACTTCCTTCTCCCCTCCCTCGAATCACTGGAAAAGTACTATTTCGTTGGCTCTGACTCATAGTGACCTTATGTACAACAGAACAAAACGTTGCCTGGTCCTGTGCCATCATCACAATCATTGTTATGGTTGAGCCCATTGCTGCCGCCACCATGTCAATGCATTTTATTGAGGGTCTCCCTCGTTTTCGCTGACCTTCTACTTTACTAAGCATATCCCTCTTCAGTGGTCAATCCCTTCTGATGACCTGTCTGAAGTAAGTGAGACAGTCTCACCGTTCACCGTTCTTGCCGTTCTTGCTTCTAAGGGGCATTCTGGATGTACTTCCTCCAAGATAGGTTTGTTCCTTCTTCTGGCAGTCCATGACATATTCAATATTCTTCTGGAAAAGTACTAGATGCCTTGATTCCACAAGGTGTGCTGAACGAGACCTGGCCTACAGGCCTGACTGGAAGAACAAGTTGGCTTTTTAAAGACATTTATCACATTGGTTTTTCTGCAAAGCTACTCTTTTGTTTCAGAATTCTTTATTACTCTGACCTCCTCAGGATTTTATCCAGTATCAAGCAAACAACCTTATATTCTATAAAATCTTAGGTTTAAAGCTAAATCCATGATTTTCCTGCAAAACATATGCCAAATTTAGTCCAGCTAAGCAGTCCAGAAGGAAATTGCATGGCTATATGCCCATATGGGAAACCCTGATGGCATAGTGGTTGGCAGTTTGAATCTACCAGGCATTCCTCGGAATCTCTATGGGGCAGTTCTACTCTGTTCTTTCTATAGGGTTGCTATAAGTCAGAATCGACTCGAAGGCAACAGGGTTTTTTTTTTCTTAAATACTCGTACGTGGAAGATTTAGAGTATGTGTATCTTTTCTTTAAGCATTCACATATTTATATATTTAATCTTGTATTTGGAAAAACAGAAGCAGAAATAAATAAGATCCTCAACACTTGGTATTATCAGTCTTTTTTACTTTAAACATTTTAATTGATGTGTAGTAGTATCTTCTTGTGGTTTTAATTTGTGTTTCCCTAATGACTAGTGTTGTTGAGCATTTTTTCAGGTGTTTATTTACCATTTGTGTATTTTCTATAGTAAAGTGACTGCTCAAATGAAATATTTTTCTCATGTGTTTATTGTCCTATTAATGAATTGTAGTGTTCTTTGTATACTGTAGATACAACTTCTTTGTTGGATATATGTTTTGCAAATATTTTCTCCCATTCTTTGACTTGCCTTTTTATTTTCTTAACAGGGTCTTTTGAAGAGAAAATATGGTGAATGTTGATGAAATCCATTTTTTTTTCCTTTCGTGCCCTAGAGAAATGAGCGAGTATGAGGAAGGATTGATAATCTCTTCCTCTGACTTAGGAGAGAAGGTGGGAGTGTGAAGGTATTTACATGTATGATTTCATATACGTATAAGGAAGTGAAGCCAAAAGTCAGGACTTACAGCCACAATTCTCTCCAAGTAAAAGAATATGCAAGTATGCTCCTATAGGGAATGAAAGACGGATGTAAGATAAAATTCTAAACTTCTCAAGAATAATAATGATAATACCTCAAACCAAACCCAGTGCAGTCGAGTTGATTCCAACTCATAGCAACCCCATAGGACAGAGTAGAATTGCCCTGTAGAGTTTCCAAAGAGCACCTGGCAGATTCCAACTGGCGTCCCTTTGGTTAGCAGCTGTAGCACTTAACCACTACGCCACCAGGGTTTCCAATAATAATAATAGAAAGTAAAATTTTCTGAAAATTTCATATAAGCCAGGGACTGTTCTCGATATTCTTTTTGGCTTAATTCATTAATGCTCACACTTTAACCTCTAGAGGCTTTAAGTTAACCCAACAATTTACCTTCACAAACTGTTACCCACAAATATCTGAAATTTAGCACAGGTTCCCAGCCCCCTTTCCTACACTGTTCTTATCTCCATTCTACATTGATTTGCCCCTAGAATTCTGGCTTAGAGTCCTCTGTTTTGATTTCTGCCCACTGACTTTTGGATTTAGAGGATGGGCTTGGTCTCTGTGGCACTGGAATTCCAACTCTCTTTGTCTTAATATTTCATTCATGCTCTGGCTAATCGGCAGTTAAGTACATGGAGGTGAGCTACATAACCACACCTACAACCAAATACCTACCCAGCATGGTCTTAGTCAAGGCTCAGCTCAGGATGCCAATGAAACTCAAGTGTGGCTGGTTTCCACATTCCAGGCCACATTAAAACTCTATGGGGGGAGGCAGGGCCAAGATGGCGGACTAGGCAGACGCTACCTCGGATCCCTCTTGCAACAAAGACATGGAAAAACAAGTGAATCAATCACCTACATAACAATCTACAAACCCTGAACAACAAACACAGATTTAGAGACGGAGAACGAACTAATACGGGGAAGCAGTGATTGTTTTCAGAGCCTGGAGCCAGCGTACCAGTCAGGTACGGCACAAGCACAGACAGCTGCTCCACCCCCCTGAACTAACACCGGGAGGGGGCCCAGCCAGTTCACGCGGGTGGCCTGGCCACGCAGCCGGTGGGAGAAGTCCCCGGGAGGCAGTGACTGGTATTGGAGCGGGGAGAGCAGCATTCCAGCTGGGACACTCGGTCACGGAACAAGCAAGGGGAGCTGCTCCACTCACCTGAACTAACCCCGGGAGGGGGCCCAGCCGGTTTTCGAGGGCGGCACGCTGACGCAGCTGGCGGGACGAGAAGTCCCCGGGAGGCAGCGACTGATTTTGGAGTCGAGAGTGCACCGTCCCAGCAGGAGAGCCTTGACCCTGGGCGTGGGGCTGGAAGCGGAGGATCTGACCGTGACTCCAGTGGGCCAGACTCCCCGGGGGCAATCTCCACAAACCCAGCATACATAGGCAACGCGCCCCACAGGAATCACAGATATAATAGTCATTCCAAGCAAGACAAGCAACTCTGGCTATATTCTGAGGTGCTACTCTCCTATCTCTCTGTTCCCTCCCCCACCCTCCCCAGGTGGCTTCATTAACATCTGAATAGCCTGAGCCAGAGGGAGGACTCTGATAGGGATCTGACTGCATTTTTTTTTAGCGGATTTTCTGGAAAAACTAGTTTCCCAGTGATGGCTCGGAGACAGCAATCCATATCAAACCACTTAAACAAGCAGACCATGACAGCTTCTCCAACCCCCCAAACAAAAGAATCAAAATCTTTCCCAAATGAAGATACAATCCTGGAATTATCAGATACAGAATATAAAAAACTAATTTACAGAATGCTTAATGATATCACAAATGAAATTAGGATAACTGCAGAAAAAGCCAAGGAACACACCGATAAAACTGTTGAAGAACTCAAGAAGATTATTCAAGAACATGGTCGAAAAATTAATAAGTTGCAAGAATCCATAGAGAGACAGCATGTAGAAATCCAAAAGATTAACAGTAAAATTACAGAATTAGACAACGGAATAGGAAGTCAGAGGAGCAGACTCGAGCAATTAGAATGCAGACTGGGACATCTGCAGGACCAGGGAATCAACACCAACATAGCTGAAAAAAAATCAGATAAAACAATTTAAAAAAATGAAGAAACCCTAAGAATCATGTGGGACTCTATCAAGAAGGATAACCTGCAGGTGATTGGAGTCCCAGAACAGGGAGAGGGGACAGAAAACACAGAGAAAATAGTTGAAGAACTCCTGACAGAAAACTTCCCTGACATCATGAAAGACGAAAGGATATCTATCCAAGATGCTCATCGAACCCCATTTAAGACTGATCCAAAAAGAAAAACACCAAGACATATTATCATCAAACTCACCAAAACCAAAGATAAACAGAAAATTTGAAAAGTATCCAGGGAGAAAAGAAAGGTTTCCTTCAAGGGAGAATCAATAAGAATAAGTTCAGACTACTCAGCAGAAACCATGCAGGCAAGAACGGAATGAGACGACATATACAGAACACTGAAGGAGAAAAACTGCCAGCCAAGGATCATATATCCAGCAAAACTCTCTCTGAAATATGAAGGCAAAATTAAGATATTTACAGATAAACACAAGTTTAGAGAATTTGCAAAAACCAAACCAAAGCTACAAGAAATACTAAAGGATATTGTTTGGTCAGAAAACCAATAATATCAGATATCACCACAACACAAGGACACAAAACAGAACATCCTGATATCAATTCAAATAGGGAAACCACAAAAACAAACAAATTAATATTAATTAAAAAAAATACACATAACAGGGAATCATGGAAGTCAATAGGTAAAAGATCACAATAATCAAAAAGAGGGACTAAATACAGGTGGCATAGAACTGCCATATGGAGAGTGATACCAGGCAATATAGAACAATACAAGTTAGGTTTTTACTTAGAAAAATAGGGGTAAATAATAAGGTAACCACAAAAAGGTATAACAACTCTATAACTCTAGATAAAAGCCAAGAAAAACGTAACGACTCAACTAACATAAAGTCAAACACTATGAAAATGAGGATCTCACAATTTACTAAGAAAAACGTCTCAGCACAAAAAAGTATGTGAAAAAATGAAATTGTCAACAACACACATAAAAAGGCATCAAAATGACAGCACTAAAAACTTATTTATCTATAATTACGCTGAATGTAAATGGACTAAATGCACCAATAAAGAGACAGAGAGTCACGGACTGGATAAAGAAACACGATCCATCTATATGCTGCCTACAAGAGACACACCTTAGACTTAGAGACACAAACAAACTAAAACTCAAAGGATGGAAAAAAATATATCAAGCAAACAATAAGCAAAAAAGAAGAGGAGTAGCAATATTAATTTCTGACAAAATAGACTTTAGACTTAAATCCACCACAAAGGATAAAGAAGGACACTATATAATGATAAAAGGGACAATTGATCAGGAAGACATAACCATATTAAATATTTATGCACCCAATGACAGGGCTGCAAGATACATAAATCAAATTTTAACAGAATTGAAAAGTGAGATAGATACCTCCACAATTATAGTAGGAGACTTCAACACACCACTTTCGGAGAAGGACAGGACATCCAGTAAGAAGCTCAATAGAGACACGGAAGATCTACTTGCAACAATCAACCAACTTGACCTCATTGACTTATACAGAACTCTCCACCCAACTGCTGCAAAGTATACTTTTTTTTCTAGCACACATGGAACATTCTCTAGAATAGACCACATATTAGGTCATAAAACAAACCTTTGCAGAGTCCAAAACATCGAAATATTACAAAGCATCTTCTCAGACCACAAGGCAATAAAACTAGAGATCAATAACAGAAAAACTAGGGAAAAGAAATCAAATACTTGGAAAATGAACAACACCCTCCTGAAAAAAGACTGGGTTATAGAAGACATCAAGGAGGGAATAAGGAAATTCATAGAAAGCAACGAGAATGAAAATACTTCCTATCAAAACCTCTGGGACACAGCAAAAGCAGTGCTCAGAGGCCAATTTATATCAATAAATGCACACATACAAAAAGAAGAAAGAGCCAAAAGCAGAGAACTGTCCCTACAACTTGAACAAATAGAAAGTGAGCAACAAAAGAACCCATCAGGCACCAGAAGAAAACAAATAATAAAAATTAGAGCTGAACTAAATGAATTAGAGAACAGAAAAACAATTGAAAGAATTAACAAAGCCAAAAGCTGGTTCTTTGAAAAAATTAACAAAATTGATAAACCATTGGCTAGACTAGCTAAAGAAATACAGGAAACAACCCGAATAAGAAATGAGAAGGACCACATCACAACAGAACCAAATGAAATTAAAAGAATCATTTCAGATTATTATGAAAAATTGTACTCGAACAAATTTGAAAACCTAGAAGAAATGGATGAATTCCTAGAAAAACACTACCTACCTAAACTAACACATTCAGAAGTAGAACAACTAAATAGACCCATAACAAAAAAAGAGATTGAAACGGTAATCAAAAAACTCCCAACAAAAAAAAGCCCTGGCCCGGACGGCTTCACTGCAGAGTTCTACCAAACTTTCAGAGAAGAGTTAACACCACTACTTCTGAAGGTATTCCAAAGCATAGAAAATGACGGAATACTACCCAACTCATTCTATGAAGCCACCATCTCCCTGATACCAAAACCAGGTAAAGACAATACAAAAAAAGAAAATTATAGACCTATATCCCTCATGAACATAGATGCAAAAATCCTCAACAAAATTCTAGCCCATAGAATCCAACAACACATCAAAAAAATAATTCACCATGATCAAGTGGGATTTATACAAGGTATGCAAGGCTGGTTTAATATCAGAAAAACCATTAATGTAATCCATCACATAAATAAAACAAAAGACAAAAACCACATGATCTTATCAATTGATGCAGAAAAGACATTCGACAAAGTCCAACACCCATTTATGATAAAAACTCTCACCAAAATAGGAATTGAAGGAAAATTCCTCAACATAATAAAGGGCATCTATGCAAAGCCAACAGCCAATATCACTCTAAATGGAGAGAACCTGAAAGCATTTCCCTTGAGAACGGGAACCAGACAAGGATGCCCTTTATCACCGCTCTTATTCAACATCGTGCTGGAAGTCCTAGCCA
The DNA here is from genome assembly GCF_024166365.1 of Elephas maximus indicus. Classification (NCBI taxonomy): domain Eukaryota; kingdom Metazoa; phylum Chordata; class Mammalia; order Proboscidea; family Elephantidae; genus Elephas; species Elephas maximus. The sequence goes on along the minus strand of NC_064833.1, from coordinate 62,167,312 downwards.
GGGCAATTAGGCTAGACAAAGAAATAAAAGGTATCCGGATTGGCAAGGAGGAAGTGAAGTTATCACTATTTGCAGATGACATGATTATATACACAGAAAACCCTAAGGAATCCTCCAGAAAACTACTGAAACTAATAGAAGAGTTTGGCAGAGTCTCAGGTTATAAAATAAACATACAAAAATCACTTGGATTCCTCTACATCAACAAAAAGAACACCGAAGAGGAAATAACCAAATCAATACCATTCACAGTAGCCCCCAAGAAGATAAGATACTTAGGAATAAATCTTACCAAGGATGTAAAAGACCTATACAAAGAAAACTACAAAGCTTTACTACAAGAAATTCAAAAGGACATACTTAAGTGGAAAAACATACCCTGCTCATGGATAGGAAGACTTAACGTAGTAAAAATGTCTATTCTACCAAAAGCCATCTATACATTTAACGCACTTCCGATCCAAATTCCAAAGTCATATTTTAAGGGGATAGAGAAACAAATCACCAATTTCATATGGAAGGGAAAGAAGCCCCGGATAAGCAAAGCATTACAGAAAAAGAAGAAGAAAGTGGGAGGTCTCACTCTACCTGATTTCAGAACCTATTATACAGCCACAGTAGTCAAAACAGCCTGGTACTGGTACAACAACAGGCACATAGACCAATGGAACAGAATTGAGAACCCAGACATAGATCCATCCACGTATGAGCAGCTGATATTTGACAAAGGACCAGAGTCAGTTAATTGGGGAAAAGATAGCCTTTTTAACAAATGATGCTGGCATAACTGGATATCCATTTGCAAAGAAATGAAACAGGAACCATACCTCACACCATGCACAAAAACTAACTCCAAGTGGATCAAAGACCTAAACATAAAGACTAAAACGATAAAGATCATGGAAGAAAAAATAGGGACAACCCTAGGAGCCCTAATACAAGGCATAAAGAGAATAGAAAACATTACCAAAAATGATGAAGAGAAACCCGATAACTGGGAGCTCCTAAAAATCAAACACCTATGCTCATCTAAAGACTTCACCAAAAGAGTAAAAAGACCACCTACAGACTGGGAAAGAATTTTCAGCTATGACATCTCCGACCAGGGCCTGATCTCTAAAATCTACATGATTCTGTCAAAACTCAACCACAAAAAGACAAACAACCCAATCAAAAAGTGGGCAAAGGATATGAACACACACTTCACTAAAGAAGATATTCAGGCAGCCAACAGATACATGAGAAAATGCTCTCGATCATTAGCCATTAGAGAAATGCAAATTAAAACTACGATGAGATTCCATCTCACACCAGCAAGGCTGGCATTAATCCAAAAAACACAAAATAATAAATGTTGGAGAGGCTGCAGAGAGATTGGAACTCTCATACACTGCTGGTGGGAATGTCAAATGGTACAACCACTTTGGAAATCTATCTGGCGTTATCTTAAACAGTTAGAAATAGAACTACCATACAACGCAGAAATCCCACTCCTCGGAATATACCCTAGAGATACAAGAGCCTTCACACAAACAGATATATGCACACCCATGTTTATTGCAGCTCTGTTTACAATAGCAAAAAGCTGGAAGCAACCAAGGTGTCCATCAACGGATGAATGGGTAAATAAATTGTGGTATATTCACACAATGGAATACCACGCATCGATAAAGAACAGTGATGAATCTGTGAAACATTTCATAACATGGAGGAACCTGGAAGGCATTATGCTGAGTGAAATTAGTCAGAGGCAAAAGGACAAATATTGTATAAGACCACTATTATAAGATCTTGAGAAATAGTAAAAACGGAGAAGAACACATACTTTTGTGGTTACGAAGGGGGGAGGGAGGGAGAGGGTTTTTTATTGATTAATCAGTAGATAAGAACTGCTTTGGGTGAAGGGAAAGACAACACTCAATACATGGAAGGTCAGCCCAATTGGACTGGACCAAAAGCAAAGAAGTTTCCGGGATAAAATGAATGCTTCAAAGGTCAGCGGAGCAGAGGCGGGGGTCTGGGGAACATGGTTTGAGGGGACTTCTAAGTCAATTGGCAAAATAATTCTATTATGAAATCATTCTGCATCCCACTTTGAAATGTGGCGTCTGGGGTCTTAAATGCTAACAAGCGGCCATCTAAGATGCATCAATTGGTCTCAACCCACCAGGAGCAAAGGAAAATGAAGAACACCAAGGCCACACCACAACTAAGAGCCCAAGAGACAGAAAGGGCCACATGAACCAGAGACCTACGTCACCCTGAGACCAGAAGAACTAGTCGGTGCCCGGCCACAATCAATGACTGCCCTGACAGGGAGCACAACAGAGAACTCCTGAGGGAACAGGAGATCAGTGGGATGCAGACCCCAAATTCTTATAAAAAGACCAAACTTAATGGTCTGACTGAGACTAGAGGAATCCCGGCGGCCATGGTCCCCAGACCTTCTGTTGGCACAGGACAGGAACCATCCCCGAAGACAACTCATCAGACATGAAAGGGGCTGGTCAGCGGGTGGGAGAGAGACGCTGATGAAGAGTGAGCTAATATATCAAGTGGACACTTGAGATTGTGTTGGCAACTCTTGTCTGGAGGGGGGATGGGAGGATAGAGAGAGAGGGAAGCCGGCAAAATTCTCATGAAAGGAGAGACTGAAAGGGCTGACTCAAGAGGGGGAGAGCAAGTGGGAGTACGGAGTAAGATGTATGTAAACTTATACGTGACAGATTGATTGGATTTGTAAATATTCACTTGAAGCTTAATAAAAGTTAATTAAAAAAAAAAGGGAAAAAAAACTCTATGGGGCAGTTCTACTCTGTCTTATAGGGTCACTATGAGTCGGAATCAACTCGATGGCAATGGGTTTGTTTTTTTTTTTTTTTTTAGGCCACATTATGGCAGTATTTGACCCTGAGATACTAGCTACCCACTAAGCCTATTGGATCCCAGTATTCAGACAGAAGTCCTATGTTTGGGGGCCCACTCACTCTAGAAAATTTTCTCCCATGGAGCTGATCATGGAAGATCATTGTGAGGTACCAGTGTTTACCACCCCAGCTTCTTCTGGCTGAAAGCCCAAGAAAATATTATTTGTCACCAAAGTTAGACTCTAAACTTAATTTCTGAAAAATATTATCTATACTTCCTATAAGACTCTTGAGTTCTCCCTTCCTCTCTTTACTACTCAAAAGTGTTGTCTTAGTCATCTAGTGCTGCTGTAACAGAAATACCACAAGTGGATCGCTTTTACAAAGAGAAATTTATTTCTTCAAAGTAAAGTAGGCCAAAAGTCCAAATTGAGGGTGTTAGCTCCAGGGGAAGGCTTTCTCTCACCATCAGCCTTCTCATCAATCTTTCCCCAGACTAGGAATTTTTCCACACAGGGTCCCCGGTCCAAAGGACACGCTCTACTGCCAGCACTGCTTTCTTGGTGATATGAGGTCCCCCACTCTCTGCTTGCTTCCCTTTTCTTTTATTTCTTGTGAGATAAAAGGTGGTGCAGGCCACACCCCGGGGAAACTCCCTTTACATTAGATCAGGGATGTGACCTTGGTAAGGGTGTTACAATCCCACTTGAATCCTCTTTGACATAAAATTACAATCACAAAATGGAGGACAACTACACAATACTGAGAATCATGACCTAACCAAGTTGACACATATTTTGGTGGTACACAATTCAGTCCACAATAAGTGGCAGAAAAAAAATCTATCGAGTATTAATCTCTCTTTAATATCTTACCTTAAAGCCTCTTAGCTTCTGATTTTCTTCATTCTTGACTTTAAGAAAAAGGTTGTGCTTTTATAGCATCAGCCAACAGTGAGAAAAGATGTTGAAACAGATCATGCATGTACTGCAAGTACGTACAACACTGCAGAACAAGCTAAGGTGACAAAGTACCCGGAATGAGATAAGGAAATAAAGATGAGACCACAGGATAGGCAGGAAGTAGGCTCATGGTATGAATTAGGAGGTGATTTAGAAAGAAGAAAAATAGGTAATCACGGTTCTGTTTCTGTGTCTTGAGCCTAGGTAACAGAGTGCAGCTTTATTTCAATCAGTTGTCACATCAAGTGAAGCCTACATTAAATAATAGCAGTCTTAAGACTAATTACTTGCAAGTACAGTTAGCCATAATACTGAGGAAATTGTTGGAGATATATTGGTCTTTAGTAAGAGATAAAATAAAACCAATATCCAAGAAGAGAATAGTACCTATGCTTTTTTTCAACCAATATGTGAAAAGAATAACAAGACTAAGAACATAGACGACAAAAATGTCATTATGTTTAGCCCCCAGTTTTTCTTTAAAAAGTAAATAAAACTATTTATCATGGTCAGATTCATAGGAAAAAAACGAGATAGATTTGATATATGACGAAAAAACAATTTTTAAGGAGCATAATCCTTTGGTGGAAAAAAAGAAATAGGAGAACCAAGACAATGGTCTTTGAGACTTCCATGTTTTTGTAGAAAAAATGACTCTGATCATTATATTCTAAAGCAATGAGTGGTAGTTCTATGATCTGTAGAAGAGAGACACTCTAGAAATCATTATCAATTTTTATTGGCTTTGCTACTTTGGATTTCATCCTCAGGCATAATCAGAAATGTAATTATTCAAAATTATTCCCATTAAGTATGTTACAGCTTATATATATTATATCTCATAAGTATTAGGTATATTGTTGTTGTTACGTGCCATCAAGTCGGCTCTGACCCACAGCGACCTTTTGTATAACAAACGAAATGTTGCCTGGTCCAGTGCTGTCCTCACAATCATTGCTATGTCTGAGCCCTTTTTTGCAGCCACTGGCAATCCGTCTCATGGGTGGTCTCCCTCTTTTTTTGACTCTCTACTTTACCAAGCATAATGCCTTTGCCTAGCAATTGGACCCTCCTGATGATGTGTCCAAGACAAAGTCTCACCATTGTCACTTCTAAGGAGCATTCTGGCTGTACTTCCTTCAAGATAGAATTGTTCATTCTTCTGTCAGTCCATGATATATTCAATACTCTTCACCAGCACCACAATTATAATGTGTCAGTACTCCCTCTGTCTTCCTTTTTCATTATCCAGCTTTTGCATGTATATGAGGCAATTGAAAATACCATGGCCTGGGCCAGGTGCACCTTAGTCATCAAAGTGACATCATTGCTTTTTAACATTTTTAAGACATCTTTTGCAGCAGTTTTGTTTTATTTTGCAGCAGTTTGGGTATACTTATATACATAAATTACATGTCTAGGCAATGTGCCATGGAGTTGATTCCGACTCATAGCGACACCATGTGACAGAGTACAACCTCCCCATAAGGTTCTCTTGGCTGTGATCTTTATGGAAGCAAATCACCAGGTCTTTTGGTTATCAGCCAAGCACTTAACCATTTGCACCACCAAGTTTCCTTGCCTAGGCGATACCCACACTCAGTACCTAAACTGTCTCCTATTTCTTTTTTTACAAAATGGTGAATCAAGCAGTTAAAATATTGAGTCTACCTGAAAGGATTTCTTAGAATTTAGAAGAAAGCAAAAACAGTCTATGAATGCAGATGTCCAGAATCAAAACTCCAGGAGGGCTTCTTGTAGAAATTGACAAGTTGGTTCTTAGCTTTACATTAAAATGTAAAGGGCTAGAAAAACAAAACCAATTCTGAAAAAGAAAAATAAGTGATGGACTTACACTACTCTATTCTAAGACTTAAATATAGTAGAGCCAGTGTAGCATTTGAATATAAAAACACACAATAGATCAATATGACAGAATAGAGGGTCCAGAATATATCTGTATATATATGCTCAATTATTTTTAACGATACAGTTCAATGGTACTGGAACAAATGGATAAACAAATGGAGAAAAAAATTAATTCTACCACTACCTCAAATCATGCTTTGCTTTTTAATGCTGTGAAGAGATACCTTGCACCATATTTGCCCAATATAACACATTATTTGATTTCTTGACTGCTGCTTCCATGGGCTTTGATTATGCGTCTAAGTAAAATGAAATTCTTGACAACTTCAATCTTTCCTCCATTCACCATGATGATGCTGCTTATTGGTCCAAATGTGAGAATTTTTGTTTGCTTTATGTTGACATTTAATCCATACTGAAGGCTGTAGTCTTTGATCTTCATCAGTAAGTGCTTCATGTCCTCTTTGATTTCAGCAAGCAAGGTTGTATCATCTGCATATCACAGGTTGTTAATGAGTCTTTCCTCCACTTCTGAGTCATCTTCTTCTTCGTATGGTCTGGCTTTTTGGATTATTTACTTAGCATACAGATAGGAAAAGTATGGTGAAAAGATGCAACCCTGAAGCACACGTTTCCTGATTTTATATCAGACAGTATCCCTTTGTTATGTTCAAATAAACGACTGCCACTTGGTCTAGGTGCAGGTTCCACATGAGCATAATTAAGTGTTCTAGAATTCCCAATCTTTGCGATGTTATCCATAATTTGTTATGACCCACACAATAGAATGGCTATGCATAGTCTTCTCTGCTTTCAGCATATACCTTCTTCTGAGGCGTGAATTTCTGGCTGTTCCCTGTTGATGTACTACTGCAATCACTTTTGAATTATCTTCAGCAAAATTTTCCTTGTGCGTGATATTAATGAAGTTGTTCAATAATTTCTGCATTCAGAGAGCCCAGCCAACCCACAATCAACACATAATAATAATAATAATTTCTGCATTCTGTTGGATCATCTTTTTTTTGGAATGGGCACAAATATGAATCTCTCCCAGTCAGTTGGCCAGGTAGCTGTCTTCCAAACTTCTTGGCATATACTAGTGAGCACCTCCAGCACTGCATCCATCTGCTGAAACATGTCAATTGGTATTCCATCGGTTCCTGGAGCCTAGGTTTTTACCGATGCTTTCAGTGCAGCTCTTATTTCTTCCTTCACTACCGTCAGTTCTTGATCAAATGCTACATCCTGAAATGGTTCAATGTTGACCAATTCTTTTTAATATAGTGATGCTGTCTATTCCTTACATCTTCCTTTCATGCTTCCTGCGTCATTCAATATTTTGACCACAAAATCCCCTGATATTTCAACTTGAGACTTGAAATTTTTCTTCAGTTCTTTCAGCTTGAGAAATGCCAATGGTGTTCTTCTTCCCTTTTGGTGTTCTAACTCCAGGTCTTTGCACATGTCATTATAATACTTTATTTTGTCTTCTTGAGCCACCTTTTCAAATGTTCTGTTCAGCTTTTTTACTTCAGCATTTCTTCCTTTCACTTTAGCTACCCTACATTCAAAAGCAACTTTCAGAGTCTCTTTTGACATCCATTTTGGTCTTTTCTTTCTTTTCTCTCTTTTTTAATGACCCTTTGCTTTCTACATGTGTGATAACCTTGATATCTCATAACTTCTCTGGTCTTCTGTTGTTAATGTTCAATGCATCAAATCAATTAGTGAGACTGTCTCCAAATTCAGGTGGGATATACTCAAGGTCATATTTTGGCTTTTGTGGACTTTTTAAACTTTTTTTCAACTTCAACTTGCATATGAGCAATTGCCGGTCTGTTCCACAGTCAGCTCCTAACCTTGTACTGACTAATGATATTGAGCTTTTCCATTGCCTCTTTCCACAAATGTAGCCGATTTGATTCCTATATTTTCCATCCAGTGAGGTCCATGTGTATAGTCGCTGTTTATGTTGGCGAAAGAAGGTATTTGCAATGAAGAAGTCCTTGGTCTTACAAAATTCTATGATGCAATCTCCACCATTATTTCTATCACCAAGGCCATATTTTCTAACTACTGATCCTTTTTTGTCTGCAACTTTTACTTTTCCATCACCAGTAATTATCAATGAACCTAGATTGCATTTTTTATCGATTTTAGAATGCAGAAGTTGGTAAAAATCTTCAATTTCCTCATCTCTGGCATTAGCAGTTGGTGCATAAACTTGAATAATAGTCATATTACCTGGTCTTTCTTGTAGGCTTGTGGATATCATCCTATCACTGGCAGCATTGTATTTTAGGATAGATCTCGAAATGCTCTTTTTGACGATGGTTGTGATACCATTCCTCTTCAATTTTTCATTCCCAGCATAGTAGACCATATGATTGTCTGATTTAAATGATCAATACCAGCCCACTTCAGCTCACTTATGCCCAGGATATCAATCTTTATGTGTCTTATTTCATTTTTGACAACTTCCAGTTTTCCTAGATTCATACTTCAAACATTCCACTTTCTTGTTATTAATGTATATTTGCAACAGTTTCTTCTCATTTTGAGTTGTGCCACATCAGCAAATGAAGGTTCCCAAAGCCTTACTCTATCCACATCATTAAGGCTGACTCTACTTTGAGAAGGCAGCTCTTCTCCAGTCATATCTTGAGTGACTTTGAACCTGAGGTGCTCATCTTTCTACACAATATCAGAAAATGTTCTACTGCTATTCATAAGATTTTTGCTGGCCAACTTTTTTAGAAAGAAACCACCAAATCCTTCTTCCTGGTCTGTCTTAGTCTTGAAGATCCACTGAAACCAGTCCACCATGAGTGACCCTGCTGGTATTTGAAATACCAGTGGAACATACAAGCCACCAGAGTATGACAAACTGACAGACCATTGGTACTGCAAAGCTTAGACTTGGGGAAAATATTCAGAACATATATACCTGAAAAGAGATACCTTGAGCAGAATATACAAAGTACTCCTACAACTCAATAAAAAAGGACAAAAGAGCCAATAAAAGTGATGAAAAGACTGAAATAAACACGCTATAAAAGAAGATATACAAATGGATCAATATTACCAGTTATCAGGAAAATGCATATTAAAACAACAAAGAGACATCACTAGACACCCGCTGTTTTAGTCATCTAGTGCAGCTATAACAGAAAAACCGCAAATGGGTGGCTTTAACAAAGAAATGTATTCTCTCACAGTCTAGTAGGTCACAAGTCCAAATTCAGGGTCCCAACTCCAGGGGAGGACTTTCTCTTTCTGTCAGCTCTGGAGGAAGGTACACGTCATCAGGCTTCCCTTGGTCTGGGAGCATCTCAGTGTAGGAACCTCAGATCCAAAGGATGCACTCTCCTCCCAGCACTGCTTTCTTGGTGGTATGAGGTCCCCCTGTCTTCTGCTCACTTATCTCTTTTTATATCTCAAAGAGATTGGCTTAAGACACTATATAATCTTGTAGGCCTCATTAATATAACTGCCACTAATCCATCTTATTACATCATAGTGATGGGATTTACAACACATAAAGAAATTACATCAGAAGATACAGTGGTAGACAATCACACAATCATACAAGGGAATCACAGCCCAGCCAAGGTGACAGATATTTTTGGGGTAGGCACAATTCAATCCTTTTGGTTAAATTTAAAAATAACGAGATACCTAATATTAATGATGATGTGAAGCATCTATCACTCCGAAATATTGCTGCTGATAGTGTAAAATGATACAGCCACGTTGGAAAACTGTTTGGCAGTGTCTACATACAATGAGAAGAAACAGCTGCAAACATCCATTAATAATAGGTATGTGGGATGTACAATGTATGAATCTAGGAAAATTAGAAATCTTCAAAAATGAAATGGAAGACAAAAAGAGATATCCTAGGCATTAGTGAGCTGAAGTGGGCTGGTATTGGCCATTCTGAATTGGAAATCATATGATCTACTACGCTGGGAATGACAAATTGAAGAGGAATGGCATTCCATTCATTGTCAAAAAGAACATTTCAAGATTTATCCTGAAGTACAAAGCTGTCAGTGATAGGATAATATCCATATGCCTACAAGGAAGACCAGCTAATAGGCTATTATTCCAATTTATGCACCAGTGACTAAGGCCAAAGGTGAATAAATTGAAGATTTTACTAACTTCTGAATTCTGAAATTGATCAAACATGCAATCAAGATGCATTGATAATTACTGGTAATTGGAATGCAAAAGCTGAAAATAAAGAAGAATGAGTAGTTGGAAAATATGGCCTTGGTGACATAAATGACACCAGATATGGCATGATAGAATTTTGTAAGACCAAAGACTTCTTCATTGCAAATACTTTTTTCAACCACATAAACAGCAAATATACACACGGACCTCACCAGATGGAACAAACAGGAATCAAATTGACTACATCTGTGGAAAGAGACAATGGAAAACCTCAATATCATCAGTCATAAGAAGGTCTGAGGCCGACTGCAGAACAGACCATCAATTGCCCATGTGCAAGTTCAAGGTGAAGCTGAAGAAAACTAGAACATATCCATGAGAGCCAAAGTACGACCTTGAGTATATCCCCCCTGAATTTAGAGACCATTTCAAGAATAAATTTGACACATTGAACACCAATGACTGAAGCCAGACAAGTTGTGGAATGACACCAAGGACACCATACATGAAGAAAACAAAAGGTCATTAGAAAGACCGGAAAGAAAAGCCAAAATGGATGTCAGAAGAGACTTGAAAGTTTCTCTTGAACATAGAGTAGCTAAAGCAAAAGGAAGAAATAACGAAGTAAAAGAGTTGAACAGAACAAACATTCCAATGGGCAGCTTGGGAAGACAAAGTAAAGTATTATAATGACATGTGCAAAGTCCTGGAGACAGAAAACCAAAAGGGAAGAACATGGTCAGCATTTCTCAAGCTGAAAGAACTGCAGAAAAGTTTCAAGGCTGGAGTTGCAATATTGAAAGCTTCTATGGATGAAATACTGAATGACACAGGTAGCATCAAAAGAAGATGGAAGAAATACACAGTTACTGTACTAAAAAGAATCGGCTGACATTCAACTATTTCAAGAGGTAGCATATGATCAAGAACCAATGGTACTGAAGGAGGAAGTCCTGCTGCACTAAAAATATTGGCAAAAGACAAGTCTCCAGGAATTGATGGAATACCAATTGAGATGTTTCAACAAACAGATGCAGTGCTGAAGGTGCTAACTCATCCATGCCAAAAAATTTGGAAGACAGCTACCTGGTTAACAAACTAGAAGAGATCCATATTTATGCCTATTTCAAAGAAAGGTGATCCAACAGAATGTGGAAATTATGAAACAATATCATTAATATCACACACAAGTAAAAATGTTGCTGAAGATAATTCAAAAGTGATTGCAGAAGTACATCAACAAGGAATTGCCAGAAATTCAAGCCAGATTCAGAAGAGGACGTGGAATGAGGGATATCATTGCTGATGTCCTATGGATCTCAGTTGAAAGCAGAGAGTATCAGAAAGATGTTTACCTGTGTTTCATTGACTATGCAAAGGCATTCGACTGTGTGGATCATAACAAATTATGGATAACCCTGGGAAAAATGGGAATTCCAGAATACTTAATTGTGCTCTTGGAGAACTGTACATAGACAAAGAGACAGTCATTTGCAGAGAACAATGAGATACTGCATGGTTTAAAGTCAGAAAATGTGTGTATCAGCATTGTGTCCTTTCACCATACTTTTTCAGTCTGTATGCTGAGCAAATAATCTGAGAAGCTGGACTGTATGAAGATGAATGCAACATCAAGACTGGAGGAAGACTCATTAACAACCTGTGTTATGCAGATGACACAACCATGCTAGCTAAAAGTGAAGAAGACTTGAAACACTTACCGATGAAGATCAAGGACTACAGCCTTCAGTATGGATTACACCTCAACAACAAAAAAAAAACATAAAGCAAACAAAAATTCTCACAACACAACTGGACCAGTAAGCAACATCATGGTAAAGGGAGAAAAGATTGAAGCTGTCAAGGATTTCATTTTACTTGGATTAACAGTCAACAGCCATGGAAACTGCAGTCAAGAAATCAAACGACTTGTTGCATTGAGTTAATCTGCTGCAAAAGACCTCCTTAAAGTGTTAAAAAGCAAAGATATCACTTTAAGAGCTAAGGTGCACCTGACCCAAGCCATTGTGTTTTCAGTCGCCTCATATGCATGAGAAAGCTGGACAATGAATAAGGAAGACCAAAGAAGAATTGATGCCTTTGAGTTAGGGTGTTGGAGAAGAACGTTGAATATACCATGGGCTGCTGGAAGAACAAACAAATCTGTCTTGGAAGAAGTACAGCCAGAATGCTCCTTAGAGGCAAGGATGGTAAGACATGGTCTCACATACTTTGGACAAGTTATCAGGAGAGAGGAGCCCTTGGAAAAAGACATCATGCTTGATAAAGAAGAGAGTAGGGAAAGAGAGAAAAGACCCTCAAAGAGATGGATTGACACAATGGCCGCTAAAATGGCCTCAAGCAATGATTGTGAAAATGGTGCAGGACCAGGCAGTGTTTTGTTCTGTTGTACACTGGGTCACTATGAGTCAGAACCGACTCAACGACACCAAACAACAACATAAATAAAGTTAAATAGAAATACTTTTGTCTTTGAAATTGTTATGACTCATTAATTTCACTTGATTATTTTCCCAAGAAAAATAAAGGTACTTTCCATACAAACACTGGAACACAAATGCTCATAGCAACTTTATGAATATTTTCCCAAAAGCAGACATAATCAAAATATCCTTCACTAGGAAAATAAATCATTGAATTTTGATATATTCCTACAATGGAATTTTATTTCAGAAATAGGCTGAGGCAAAATACACATAAGCAGAACAATGTAGACGAATCTCAAACTTTTTACACTGAGATAAGGAAGCCAGAACCAAGGAATACATACTGTATGTTTTCATTTATATGAAATTCTAGAAGAAGCAAAACCAGTCCATGGTGATAGAAATACGAACAAAGTTTGCCTTTGGGAAAAGGCATAACGGAATTTTCTGGAATGACAAAAATGTTTTATATCTTGATTGAGGTGATGAGTCTGTTTTTGTATGCATTTGTCAAAAATCATTGAACTACATTTATAAAATATGCGTTTCACTGTATGTAAATTATGCCTCAATTAAAAAATAAAAATCCCTAGGGAAATTAAAAAAAAAAAACAGTCCATACGTATAAAGGTGTAGTCTAAATATGCCTTTCCTCACAGTACCTGTGATAAGTATGTCCCTGAACCCACCCATACCCAAGTGCCTCCTAAGGCATTCATTATAAAAAACCCCATTATCAAATTCCACAGCAGAAATAGAGACCTTGCTTCCTGTAGTCCCTAAAGCCTCAACTCGCAGTGTGCCAGCCAGCTGTTCACCCCTCTGCCTTTGGTTTATTGAGCAAAACTCATCACAAAGAATCTGACAAACTCAAGACGTCATAGACATCTTATTCCAACAGCTTTTCTTATTCCAGCAGCAGCCAACTCAACTATTAGTCATCTCAGAGATCAAAAAATCTACTCTCTCATTCCAGGCTTGTAAACTTGAGCCCAGGCCTCAGCAGACATTGATTTTTTTTTTCTTTTATAGCCTATAAATCTAACAATAAATAAATAATAATGCTTAACCATCCACTTTGCATTTGTTTTATTTATTGTATTTTTAGACACATCTTTTGGTTTCCTAGTGACCTGGACATGCTTACACATGAATTGACATCAAGCAGGTTGCCATGGAAACTGAATGCAGCTGCATGTTGAGATTTACAGGCAGTAATTTGAGAAACCCTGGAGCAAAGAATGAGTGCTTGATACTGTCCTGGTTGCCTCAGGGCATATCAAAATTAAATAAGGCACTAAGTCTTGAAGCAAGGGGCGACTATTATACCTTGAACAGTAGCTGAAGGAATAAAGCATTTTATTTTAAAGATCTGTTTGTCAGAATATTCATTTTGATACTAGTTTGTGCATTGAAAAGAAAATTCAGGTCTGGATTCTCTCTGTGTTTACTCACTAGGTCAAAGAACTTTAAAAAACCAAACCAAACCAGTTGCCATTGAGTCAATTCCAACTCTTGACGATCCCATGCATGTCAGTGTAGAACTGTGCTCCATGGGTTTCAAGGTTGTGACCTTTTGGAAGCAGATCACCAGGCTTTCTTCCAAGGCACCTCTGAAGGGGTTCAAACCACTCATATTTTGGTTAGTAGTCCAGTGCTTAAGCATCTGCACCACAGTTTAACAGAAAAAAAAAAAAAAAAAAGCACTCATAGAATTAGAAGAACCCTAAAAATCACTCACAAATAAGCTTCCAGTGACCCTCTTATGCCAGGAAGGACCCTATAATGTATACAATTAAAAGCCACTCAATGTCTGTTAGTTAATCTCATCAGTCTTCCCAATCAACACAGACCCATCCTTGCCAAATCCACGAAAAAGTGGTTTTCTAAACTCTTTTTAAACATATCCATTGGCATGAAGTTTCAGGTCTCAAAAAGAATACTAATTTGAGCATGTGACTTTCATAAGATACCTAAATAGTGGAAGGTTCAACCTTCATTTGATATCACAACTGCAGATGAGCAAAACTGAGAAAGACTAATTTTATCTTCTTTTTCTTCCTGCCTACTTACTAGCATGGCTATCATCATAATGTTTGCCTAAACCACCTCCATTTTTTAAATAAATGTTCTATCTATGGGCATAGTTTCTGATACTCTATAAAATGTTTCCTATAAGTTGTCTTATTTTTAGACAAAATATCATTCAGCTTCAAAAATATTCTGCAAGAACCCTTGATTCTTTGGAAAATGTAATATAGTCTATAAGCAAGTCCATAATTACATAAAAAAAAAGTATCCTGCAAAAAGCACAAGATTTAGACTCAGAAGCACTCATATTGAATCCTGAGTTTGCTATGTACCAACTGTGCAATATTGGACAAGACATCTAATTTCTCAAAATCTGAATTTCTTTCTTTGTAAAGTGGTGATGATAATTGTGCCTAGCTCACAGGGTTGTTGAGTTGATTTTAAAGGATAACATATGCAAAAGCCTCTAAATCAGAAAATAAAAGGCAGTTATAAGTGATGATGTTCAATATTTTGAAGCTGAAAATTATCACTTGCTCCTACTATTTCTTCACTAACAATGTACATCAACCCGAGATAACATAGAACAGTAATATGGCATTACAGAAGTAAGGACTGTAATTAAGCAATAAAAGAAGGCACAGTTAATACAGCTGAAATAATAGGTACTATTTATTTAATGCCAAACAAATGCCAAGAACTCTATATTATCTTATTTAATTCTGACAACAACCCTATTAAATAGACATTATCTCTATTTTAGAGATGATAAAACTTTGTTGTGAACATATTGTTTTTATCCAGCAGCATTTCCTCCTTGAGGGAACCACTCCTCCCCATTCCATGATGTTCTAGTGAAGCTTTCCTTCACAGCTTCACAACTTCCTATGGCCATGGGAGAGGAAACAGGCAAAGTTGAACCAGTAAGCAATCTCTTTGTGGATTTCTGTATGAACTTTGGGAGAAAAGCTCTCTGTGTTGCTAAGAGTAGAGGATTAGAGTCTGAAGCTGCTGATGCTCATCTTGCCTACTAAGTACCACTAGCCTATATGCAGAATAAAGTCAGAAACAAGTAGTATTTAGAAATATGGCGCCCCAGTGACATCATGTGAATTGTAAATTCAACCAAAACTAAGCCTGGATGTACCAATCACTTCCCCTGCCAATTTCCAATGAATTCCTTTTTTATTTAAGCTTATTTGACTTGGTATGAAAGGGTCCTGGCAGGAAATAGAATTTACCCCACACCTTCAAATAAGAACTGTAATGAAATAAAAACATTTATTCACAAAGATAAAGGCTCTCAGAGCCTAGGAATAGTGGGAAGTGTTTACCATTTCCATTGCTGAAGTGACAAGGAGAAGGAATAGCTGTTCCCAGAGCCCAGTGAGAACTAGAACAGTGAGGAAGGCAGGGAATAGCTCAGGAATGAGAACAAGCAGAGAGAAAAAAAAAACCATTAAGTTTCTTTGAAACTGAAGAAACCTTACTATTTTTTTGGAAATGTGTTTAAGGTGGAAGAGCTACTAAGTGCTGAATCCAGGATTCAATCCAGGTCTGTTTCATACTTAAGTGCATGCTCTTTCCGCTAAGCTTCAAGTGTTGGTTTCTGTGACCTGTCTCTATACTTGACTGGTTTCCATTCTGCAACATTCAGAGACAGAGTTTTCATGCATCGAGGGCTAGAAATTCACCCACTAGCCGGTGATCTCTGCTATCTAATACTTCACTGGCTATTATGTTCTGTCATTTTGGCTTCATCTTTGAGATTACACCATACAGCTAATGTCATTGTGGGTCATTCTGCTGACTCACAATGACATTAGATAACACCAATTGATCACTACTCTCTTTACCACATCAAGGAAGCAAGAATTCTTATCATTCAACTCCACATTCCTTTGAGAGGGAAGTGAAAGACTACTAAGTTCCCAAGTAGTTTGGCATTGATTTGGGACAGAACAAAGGAAAGTACCTACAATATGGATGGAAAAAATCTTCAAAAAACACACTGAACATCAGAACAAAATGTAAAATATAGTAATAGAAGGCTCAAACTAAAATTAAAAAAAAAAAAAAAATGTGGCCGTGGAGAAAGATTGCCAAGATAGAGCTTTAAAGTAAGGAGTGCTTATTTTTTAGCTGAGGTAATACAATGTAGCCTTATAGGCAGTAGTAGGCTCTGTGTCTTCAAATGAAGAGAATGAAGTATTTTCAGGATCATTCATTGAATTCATGGGAGTGTTTATTCAGTACCTATTATGTGTTGGAGTCCCTGGGTGGTGAAAAAGGTTAGCATGCTTGGCTGCTAACCTAAAGGTTCGAGTCCACCCAGAGGTACCCCTGAAGGAGGGCCTGGCGATATGCTTATGACAAATCAGCCATTGAAAACCTAATGATTCACAGTTCTACTCTGACACATACGAGTCACCATGAGTTGAAATCAAGTCAAAGGCAACTGGTGGTTGTGGTGGTGGATTAAGTGCTAAGCACTGTTCCAAGCTCTGCAGATATACTGTGAAAAATAGACCCAAACCTCAGCCTTCACGGAGCTTACGTTCTAGTGGGGAAGTCAGAACAAGATGAAATGTAAACTAGATAGTACGTGTGATCATTGTGTGTCACCTTGCCTGGGCCATGATTCAGCAGTTTGGCAGTTATGATGTAGTTTGGTAGTCATATAATGATGTAATTACCTCCATGATAAGATTTGATATAATATGATAACCTCCATGATGGGATCTGCTCTAAGTAGCCAATTAGTTGAAAGGGAGTTTTCTTAGAGGTGTGATTGGCATCAAATATAAGTGGACTTTCTGGCAAGGCTCATGGGCTTTTGCTCCCTCTGGATCTTGCAGCTAGCTCCTGTTTGTCTGACCTCTGGTTCCTGGGACTTGAGCTAGCGGCTTATCTGCTGTCTTGCCTGCTGATCTTAGGACTGGTCAGTCTTTGCGGCCTGTGAGCCAAAGCCCTGCTATCTGACTTGCTGATCTTGGGTTTGCCAGCCCCTGCGGCTATGTGAATAAGGAGAAGCCTCCAGCCTGACCCACATTCCAGCCTCTACAATCACTTGATCCTTAATATAAATCTGTATATGTATTTATACACCTTACTGGTTTTGCTTCTCTAGAGAACCCAGCCTAAGACAGTATGTTAGATGTGGATACATGCTAAGGAGAACATTAAAGCATGAGAAGAAAGGGGAAGTGATTGCAATTTTAGAACAGTGACCAAGGCAGGCTTTTCTAGAGTGATGAGAAAATGAATCATATGGATATTAGGATGAAAAACATTTTAAGCAGAAGGCATAGCAAGTACAAACATTTGGAGATGGGAGAAGACTCCTTCAGGCAAGATTTAAAAATGTCTAATGACTAAAAATAAGTATATTCCAAAGATAGAAAATAACTTCAATCATACACTCTCAAGCACAAAAAAAGATGTTGTATATAATCTATCTTTTGGACCAGATGATATTAATACCTTCACATGCATGGTCGTGCATTCTTATATGCAAATACTCATCTGGAAATTGTAGAAATGAAGATGTATATACATCAAATGGTGAAATTTATGGGTAAAGTAAGGACAAAAAATAATATAAGGCATGTGTTGCTGACCTCTTTATTATGGCACTTTGCAATTAAAGCAGTATTAACTAAGACATAACCTCTGAGGCTTTGCAAGAGTCTTCATTCAAACCTTGTACAGACATCCCTGTGGGAATTCCATTTCCAGGGGTATGTATTACATGTGCTGAGTAACAACAGTACAGAACACTTAAAAATGTGGGATAATGCTTTGTTGTTTTTTTTTTTTTTAATCTTTACACCACAGTTGAGCTGGCAGTAAAGTAAGAGAAACAATTTGAGTGCAGAAATGTGAAAGCAATTCTACAAAGATAAGCTAGCCTTAGGACATCTGATAATTCTCGCCTGCCTACAGCCTGAATCTTAACAGCATTGTGAGGTCAGCAGATAGCAGTAATAGCTTGGGGCAGATATGAAACCTCGCATAAAGTTAAGATTCCAGGAAGCTGACATGTGAGTAAGTGAACCAGAAAAAAAAACCTACACCCAGACTTGTCTGTTTTGGTTTTGATTGTAGGTCTAGTGGCTAAAACAAAGAAAGAGAGAGAGGAACAAAGATCTCCTCTGAAAACCTTAACTACAATACAACAATAACACACAATATGTGGCCCAAAAACTTTAACCTAAAAATTACTTAGAAAATGATCCTGAATTGTTGTGTCCCTTTAACACCTGTAAGAAGCAAAAACCTGCATCTCTGGAAGAGGAATCTACCTTCAGTTACAATCTCAAAGAATTCCCACATTAGAAAGTTCAAAGTAACATAAGCTAACAGTGAAAACTTAGTAAGCACTTGAAAAAGACACTATAAACAAGAATCTGTAGGAATAACAAAGTGCACAACAAACCTGGAAAGACTATAGTTATTGCTCATATAAGACGCAGAATGTAAATTAAGCATATTTAATATGTCTAAAGGAAACCCTGGTGTCATAGTGGTTAAGTGCTATGGCTGCTAACCAAAAGGTCAGCAGTTCAAATCCACCAGGTGCTCCTTGGAAACTCTATGGGGTCAGTTCTACTCTGTCTTATAGGGTCGCTATGAGTCAGAATCAACTTG
The DNA here is from genome assembly GCF_024166365.1 of Elephas maximus indicus. NCBI lineage: Eukaryota > Metazoa > Chordata > Mammalia > Proboscidea > Elephantidae > Elephas > Elephas maximus. The sequence continues at coordinate 62,148,301 of NC_064833.1, read as the reverse complement.
ATGGCAACAGGTCTGGTTTGGTTTTATGGAAATAGAAAGGGAATTGAAAGTTTGATAATGTAGAAACTATTCAAATTGATCACACAGATTGAAAAAGAACCAATTAGAGCATTTAATTTTTTTTAAATGCAGTAATTGAAATTAAAAGCTTGATGTATTAGCTAAACAACAGTTTAGAAGCTAGAGGTAGAATTTTTGAACTAGAAAATATTTCTGAAGAAATTGCTCAGAGTATAGTGTAGAGATAAAAAAAGACAGGAAATATGAAAGAAAGATTAAAGAAAAAAGATAGAAAAGGCCCAAAATATGACTAATCATACTTCCATATAGATTGGATAGAATGAATAGTAGAGAAGCAATGTTCAAAGAAATAACAGCTATAAGTTTTCCACAAGTGATGAAAGAAAATAATCCTAGAAGCCCAGGATCCCTAGGAATTATAAATAGGATAAATAAAAAGAAGTCCATCCTAGACTTTTGTAGTACCAAATAACCAAAAACTAGGAAAGGATATTTAAAGCAGCCACAGTGAAAAATGTCTGACAAAGCACTGACAGCTGACTTCTCATCAAAAATGTAAGCCAGTAGGCAATGGAGAAAACATCATTCAAAAACTGGGAGAAAACAAGACAACTGTTATCCAGAACTGTACAGACATCAAAATCATCTTTCAATAATAAAGATTAAATACAGATTTAGAAGAACAAAAACTGAGAAAGTTTAAAATATATAGACCTATAACAAGGGAATTTCTAAATCTAAGGAATGTTCCTCATGAAGTAGAAAAGTGACACCAGAAAGAAAAGTTATGTCAGAGAAACAAGAAGGAATGATGAGCAAAGAAAATATTAACCTCTTGGATAAATATCAACATAGCCAAAACCAAAACAAACCTGCTACTGTCGAGTCAATTCAAACTCATAGAACAATAAAAACACTTTTAAATTAGAGGGAAAGAAGTGTTATGAAAAAAAAGGAAATACTAATATATAAGTTAGGATGATGGAGATTTGGGGCAAACACGGTCCAAGAGTCTTAGTCTTGTGCTGAAGGAGGCAAATGTCGATGATAAATTGTAGACCATGACAATTAAATATTCATGTTACAATTTCTAGTTATATCACTCAAACTTAAGGAAATAGAGTGTATAATTTCAAACTGGTACACAAGCAGGTGGGAGGAAGATGAGGGAAAGAAAATCAATTTAAAGGAAGGAAAAATTGAGGTAAAAGAAACACATAAAATGTGGAACATAAAGAGAAAGTACAAAATATATTCAACATGAATCTAAATATGACAGTAATTACCTTAAATGAAAATGAATTAAATTCTCTAGGTAAAGTCAGAATTTTTTTTAATAATCTAGCTATGTGGCAGCTACAAGAGACATACCTATAACACAAGTACATAGAATATCGAAAAAGAAAAGAAGTTTTAAAAAACAATAGAAAAATTCATGAAAATAATAAAGGAACAAAATGTCAAAATAAACAAACAACTAGGAATTGTTCAAAAACACCACTTAGAAATCCAAAAGATAAATAACATTTCAGAAAGGGATAGTAAAAGAAGGTTTTAGGAGCAAATTTGAAACAATGGAAGATAGAACCAGTGAAATTGAAGACAAATCCTTGACAAACCACTTTGTTTGAGGGAAAATCAGAGAAAAGAATGAAGAAAATTTAAGAAACCCTAAGAATGATGTGAGATACAATTAAAAGCAAAAATTTTCATGTGATCAGAGTTCCAGAACAGAGGGAGAAAATGGAAAACACAGAGAGGATCACTGAAGAATCACTGACAGAAAACTTCCCTAATTTCTTGAAAGATGAAAAGCAGACCAGCGAGGAAGTTCAACGAACCCCATATAGGATAGACCCCAAGAGAAAATCACTAAGACATACCATAATCACACCTGCTAAAACCAAAGACAAAGAATCCTGAGAATAGTTCAAGAAAAATGAAAAGTCACATAAAAAAGGGAAACGATAAGATGAAATTCTGATTACTCAGCAGAACCTATGTAAGCAAGAAGGCAAAGGAATGATGTATATAAAACATTGAAAGAAAAAAACTGCCAACCAAAAGTAATATATTCCACAAAACTCTTGCTCAAATATAATGGCAAAATAAGGACATTTCCAGATAATAGAAATTACAGGAATATGTAAAAACCAAACTAAACTTACAACAATTATTAAAAGGAGTCATAGCAACACACAGAACCAAGTAGAACTGCCCCACAGAGTTTCCAAACAGCCCTTGGTAGATTCAAACTGCCGACCTTTTGGTTAGCAGCCGTAGCACTTAACCACTAAGCCACCAGGGTTTGCAGAAATTAAGGGAATATGTAAAAACCAAACCAAACTTAGAAAAATGATGACAGGGAGTCACTCAGCTAGAGAACCAACAACATCAGACAACAACTCAAACCTAGGACACAAGACAGCATCAGCCAGATACCAAAGTAGGTAATGAACCCTCAAGGATAAAACAAAACCAAAAGATTTACAACGGGGAACCAGAGAGATCAATCTACAAAAGACAGCAATATAAGGGAATAAACGGTGTAGGTATAGAACTTTCAAACAGAGAGGAAGTCAAGGAGATATCAAGTAAAAACAGACTGGTTTAAACTTTGGAAGATAGTGACAAATTTCAAAGTAACTACAAAGAATGATAACAAACCTACTTATCAAAATAAAGAAGAAAAACATGAAGCCTCAATAAACACAAAATTTATAAAACTAAAAGAAATGAAAAAAAAAATCTGAAAATGAAAGGAGTTCAGCAAAGGCGAGTAAGAGGAACAAAGAAAATGTCAGCATCACAAAAAAAAAAGCACTGCAAAATGACAGCAATAAACTCACATCAATCGATAATCACACTGAATTTAAATGGATTAAATACACCTGTAAAGAGACAGAGACTGACAGAATGGATTAAAAAAGGACCCTTTGATATGCTGTCTACAAGAGATACACCTTAGAAACAAAGACATAAATATATTAAGAACCAAAGGATGGGAAAAATATATGAAGCAAACAGCAACCAAAAAAGAGCAAGAGTGGCAATACTCATCTCAGATAAAATAGACTTTAAAACAAAATTCACCATAAAAGACAAGGAAGTACATTATATAATGATTAAAGAGATACTCCATCATGAAGACATAACCATAAGAGATATCTATGTACCCAATGACAAGGCTCCAAAATACATAAGACAAACTCTAACAGCACTTAAAAGAGAAATTGAAATTTCCACAATAACAGCGGAAGGCTTCAACGCACCACTCTCAGTAAAGGACAGAACATCTAGAAAGAAACTCATCAATGATACAGAAAATCTAAAGACCACAATCAACCAACTGGACCTCATAGATACATACAAAACGTTCCACCCAACATCTGTGAAGTACACATTCTTCTCAAGCTGCATATGGAACGTTCTCCAGAATGCACCACATCTTAGGCCACCAGACAACCCTCAACAAAATCCAAAACATTGAGATAACACAGAGCATCTTCTCTGATCACAATGCCACAAAAGTAGAAATCAGTAACAGGAATAGCAAGGGAAAAGAATCAAATATATGGAAACTGAACAACATCTTGCTTAAAAACCACTGGGTAATAGAAAAAATCAAAGATGGAATCAAAAAGTTTCTAGAATCAAATTAGAACGAAAACATATCATACCAATACCTTTGGAACACAATAAAGGCAGTGCTGAGAGGACAATTTATAGCAATAGATGCACACACCAAAAGAAAATAAAGGTACAAAATCAAAATATTAGCTATACAATTTCAACAAAAAGAGAACAGCAACAGAAGCCCCACAGCCACTAGAAGAAAAGAAATAATAAAGATCAGAGCAAAAATTAATGAAATACAGAATAGAAAAACAATAGAAAGAATCAACAAAACCAAAAGTTTGTTCTTTGAAAGGATCAACAAAATTGACAAACCACTGGCCAAACCGGCAAAAGAAAAATAGAGGAGGGTACAAATAACCCAAATAAGAAATGAAATGGGGGACATTACAATAGACAAAAGTAAGAATCATAACAGAGTACTATGGAAAACTGTACTCCAGTGAATTTGAAAACCTAGAGGAAATGGACACATTTCTGGAGACACACTACCTACCTAAACTAACACAAACTGAGGTGAAATATCTGAAAAGACCCATAACAAGAGAAGAGATTGAAAAGGTAATTTAAAAAAAAAAACTCCCAAAGTGGAGCCAAGATGGCGGAATAGACAGATGCTTCCAGTGAGCCCTCTTTACAACACAGACCTGAAAAAAACAAGTGAAACGAGTATATTTATGACAAGCTAGGAGCCCTGAGAATCAAAGGCAAGCTTAGAAAATGAACAGAGGGGCAGGGGGAGGAAGAGACAGTTCAGAAGCAGAGAGGAGTTACTGGACCTGAATCACGGGGAGCCCTCAGGCACCATTCCCGGAGCAGTGGTGGCAGGCAGGTACTAGCTTTCAGCTGCAGTTTCCTCAGGGAGAAGCAGCCAGCCACACAGCCTGCTCAAACCTCTGAAACTAGAGAGGAATGGTGCTCTCAGCAAAAGCTAAGTACTTGCGTATATTTTACCACTCCCACCCACCCTCAAGTTGGCTTCAGCAGCTGAATTACCTGGGCCTGAGATAGGCCCTGTTGAGCACCTAGAGCCATCCTCCCAGGCTTGGGGAAAGAAAAAATTTGAACTTTGGGGAAAAGATAATTTGCAAGCTCCACTAACCGGGGGAGCTCAGGACAGAAGCGGCTCCTGCCCAGGCATAAACAGTCCACGGACTTTGAGCACCTTTCCCCTCTGCATGGACTTGTGTGGGCCTATTTCAGAAGAATAGGCCTTTGTTGGCAGACTCCAACCATTTCAGCTGTGCGGAGGAGAGGTGGATGTTTGATGTTTGACATTGCTTTGCCTATTAAACAGGGTCCTCACCTACCACATCGGGTGCCTAAGGACCGGTAACTCCAGTCAGGTCACCCAGCCACCCATGACAGGGGCCCAAGGGTATCTGGCACCTCCCAGTCCTTACAACCAAAAACATTGGGTACCCATGGTCCCCATCTGCACGCTCTAGGGAACAGGGGTGCGCTTTCCTCAGAGACACTCGGAGGGTGGGTTCTCAGTCCCCTGCCTTGTTCAGAACGTGGCCCCCTGGTGCAATCAGATACTGGTACGTACACCAATCACCCCTGCCCCTCGAGGACTGTAGAACAGAGCCTGTACCACACACTTGATGATCAGCTACCTGGACACCTGAGCTGAATTCATACAAGAAAATTGAATGGACTGCTAGACTGATATACCTGATAACAGCTGTAGCCATCTGGGGACAGGACGTCAGAGCTCCAAAGGTGAAAATTATCAAGCTAGCTCACTCAAGCAACCCATTTGGGCATATCAAAACAAAACAAAGCAAGAAGCCATGACCCAGTAAGCAAGCATAAACTAATACAATAACTTACAGATGGCTCAGAGATAACAGTCAATATCAAGTCATATAAAGAAACAGACCATAATCACCTCAACAAGCTCTCAAAACAAAGAATCCAGGGATCTTCTAGATGAAAGTGCATTCCTGGAATTACCAAAGGCAGAATACGAAAGATTAATATACAGAACCCTTCAAGACATTAGGAAGGAAATGAGGCAATACGCTGAACAAGCCAAGGAACACACAGATAAAGCAACTGAAGTAATTAGAAAGATTATTCAGGAACATAATGAAAAATTTAATAAGCTGGAAAAATCCATAGACAGACAGCAATCAGAAATTCAGAAGAATAGCAATAAAATTACAGAAGTAGATAACTCAATAGAAAGTCAGACAAGCAAAATTGAGCAAGTAGAAGACAGAATTTCCAAACTTGATAAATCACTTGGCACTAATATATTTGAAAAAAATCAGATAAAAGAATTTTAAAAAATGAAGAAACCTTAAGCATCATGTGTGACTCTATCAAGAGAAATAACCTACGAGTGATTGGAGTACCAGAACAGGGAGGGATAACAGAAAATACAGAGAGAATTGTTGGCAGAAAACTTCCCTGATATCGTGAAAGATGAGAAGATATCTATCCAACATGCTCATTGAACTCCACATAAGGTAGATGTTAAACGAAATTCACCAAGACATATTATAATCAAACTTGCCAAAACCGAAGACAAAGAGAGAATTTTAAGAGCAGCAAGGGATAAACGAAAAGTCACCTACCAAGAAGAGCCAGTAAGAATAAGCTCGGACTACTCAGCAGAAACCATGCAGGCAAGAAGGCAATGGAATGACTTATTTAAAAAATTGAAGGAAAAAAATTGCCATCCAAGAATCATATATCCAGCAAAACTATCTCTTCAATATGAAGGTGAAATTAGGACATTTCCAGATAAACAGAAGTTTAGGGAATTCGTAAAGACCAAATCAAAATTACAAGAAATACTAAAGGGAGTTCTTTGGTTAGAAAATCAATAATATCAGGTATCGACCCAAGACTAGAACACTGGGCAGAGAAATCAGAAGTCAGCCCAGACAGGGAAATCAAAAAAACAAAGCAAGATTAAAAAAAAAAAGCTCAAAACAGGGTAACAGCGATGTTATCATATAAAAGAAGACAACATTAAAACAATAAAGAGGAATAAGAAATGTAATCATAGTTCTCCCCTGTGGAGAGGAAGATATGGCGATAAAAAGAAATAAAAGTTAGGTTTAAATTTAGAAAAATAGGGGTAAATAATAAGGTAACCACAAAGGAGACAAACTACCCTACTCATCAAAATAAAATACGAGAAAAAAATAGAGACTCAGCAGAAACAAAATCAACAACGAATATGAGAAAAGGACAATGTATAAAGGTAATCTACTCAGCACATAAAATTAAGTGGGAAAAAGAAACTGTCAACAACACACAAAAAAAGGCATCAAAATGATAGCACTAAATTCATACCCATCCATAAAAACCCTGAATGTAAATGGACTAAATGCACCAATAAAGAGACAGAGAGTGGCAGAATGGATTAAAAAACACGATCTGTCTATATGCTGCCTACAAGAGACACACCTTAGACTTAGAGACTCAAACAAACTAAAGCTCAAAGGATGGAAAAAATATATCAAGCAAACAACAATCAAAAAAGAGCAGGAGTGGCAATATTAATTTCTGACAAAATAGACGTGAAAGTTAAATCCATCATAAAGGATAAGGAAGGAAATTACAAAATGATTAAAGGGGCAATATATCAAGAAGATATAACCATATTAAATATTTATCCACTCAATGACAGGGCTGCAAGATACATAAAACAAACTCTATCAGCATTGAAAAGGGAGATAGACAGCTCCACAATAATAATAGGAGACTGCAACACACCACTTTCTGTGAAGGACAGGACATCCAGAAAGAAGCTCAATAAAGACACGAAGATCTAAATGCTGCAATCAACCAACTTGACCTCATAGACATATACAGAACACTCCACCCCAACAGCAACCAAGTGTACTTTCTTTTCTAGTGTACATGGAACATTCTCTAGAAGAGACCACATATTAGGTCATAAAGCAAGCCTTAGCAGAATCCGAAACACTGAAATATTACAAAGCATCTTCTCTGACCATAAGGCCATAAAAGTGGAAATCAATAACAGAAAAAGCAGGGAAAAGAAATCAAACACTTAGAAACTGAACAATACCCTGCTCTAAAAAGACTGGGTTATAGAAGACATTAAGGATGGAATAAAGAAATTCAGAGAATCCAAAGAGAATGAAAACACCCCCTATCAGAACATTTGCAACACAGCAAAAGCAGTGCTGAGATGTCAATTAATATCAATAAATGCACACATACAAAAAGAAGAAAGGGCCAAAATCAAAGGATTATCCCTACCACTTGAACAAATAGAAAGAGAGCAACAAAAGAAACCCTAAGGCACCAGAAGAAAACAAAGAATAAAAATTAGGCCAGAACTAAATGAAATAGAAAACAGAAAAACATTTGAAAGAATTAACAAGACCAAAAGCTGGTTCTTTGAAAAAATCAACAAAATTGATAAAATACTGGCCAAACTGACAAAACAAAAACAGGAGAGGAAGCAAATAACCCAAATAAGAAATGAAATGGGCAATATTACAACAGACCCAACAGAAATTAAAAGAATCATATCAGATTACTATGAAAAATTGTACTCTAACAAATTTGAAAACCTAGAAGAAATGGATGAATTCCTAGAAACACACTACTACCTAAACTAACACAGCAGAGATAGAACAACTAAATAGACCCATAACAAAAGAAGAGATTGAAAATGTAATGAAAAACTCCCAACAACAACAACAACAAAAAAGCCCTGATCTGGATGGCTTCACTGCAGAGTTCTACCAAACTTTCAGAGAAAAGTTAACACCTCTACTACTAAAGGTATTTCAGAGCATAGAAAAGGATGGAATACTACCGAACTCAGTCTATAAAGCCACCATATCCCTGATACCAAAACCAGATAAAGATACCACAAAAAAAGAAAATTACAGACCTATATTCCTTAAGAACTTAGATGCAAAAATCCTCAACAAAATTCTAGCCAATAGAATTCAACAACATATCAAAAAAATAATTAATTATGACCAACTGGGATTCATACCATGTATGCAGGGGTGGTTCAACATTAGAAAATTAATGTAATCCATCACATAAATAAAGCAAAAGACAAGAATCACATTATTTTATCAATTGATGCAGAAAAGGCATTTGACAAAGTACAACACCCATTCGTGATAAAAACTCTCAGCAAAATAGGAATAGAAGGAAAATTCCTCAACATAATAAAGGGCATTTCTACAAAGCCAGCAGCCAACATCATCCTAAATGGAAAGAGCCTGAAAGCATTCCCCCTGAGATTGGGAACAAGACAAAGATGCCCTTTATCACCACTCTTCTTCAACATTGTGTTGGAGGTCCTAGCCAGAGCAATTAGGCAAGATAAAGAAATAAAGAGCATCCAGATTGGCAAGGAAGAAGTAAAATTATCTCTATTTGCAGATGACATAGTCTTATATACAGAAAATCCTAAGGAATCCTCAAGAAAACTACTGAAACTAACAAAAGAGTTCAGCAGAGTATCAGGATACAAGATAAACATACAAAAATCAGTTGAATTCCTCCACACCAACAAAAAGAACATTGAAGATGAAATCACCAAATCAATACCATTTACAGTATCCCCCAAGAAGATAAAATACTTAGGAATAAGTCTTACCAGAGATGTAAAAGACTTACATAAAGAAAACTACAAAACACTTCTGCAAGAAACTAAAAGAGACCTACATAAGTGGAAAAACATACGCTGCTCATGGATAGGAAGACTTAACATTATAAAAATGTCTACTCTACCAAAAGTGATCTACATGTTTAATGCAACTCTGATCCAAATTCCAACGACATTCTTTAATGAGATAGAGAAACAAATCACCAACTTCATAGGGAAGGGAAAAAGGCCCCAGATAAGGCATTACTGAAAAAGAAGAACAAAGTGGGAGGCCTTACTCTACCTGATTTTAGAACCTATTATACTGCCACAGTAGTCAAAACAGCCTGGTACTGGTATAACAACAGATACATAGACCAATGGAACAGAATTAAGAATCCACACATAAATCCATCCACATATGAGCAATTGATATTTGACAAAGGCCCTAAAACAGTTAAATGGGGAAAAGACAGTCTTTTTAACAAATGGTGCTGGCATAACTGGATATCCATCTGCAAAACAATGAAACAAGACCCATACCTCACTCCATGCACAAAAACGAAGTCAAAATGGCTCAAAGACCTAAATATAAAATCTAAAAGGATAAAGATCATGGAAGAAAAAATAGGGACAACGTTAGGAGCTCTAATACATGGTATAAACAGTATATAAAACATTACTAGCAATGCAGAAGACAAACTAGATAACTGGGGGCTCCTAAAAATCAAACACCTATACTCATCCAAAGACTTCACCAAAAGAGTTAAAAGAATTACCTACAGACTGGGAAAAAGTTTTTAGCTATGACATTTCTGATCAGCACCTGATTTCTAAAATCTACATGATACTGCAAAAACTCAACTACAAAAAGACAAATAGCCCAATTAAAAAATGGGCAAAAGGTATGAACAGACACTTCACTAAAGAAGACATTCAGGTAGCTAACAGATACATGAGGAAATGCTCATGATTGTTAGCCATTAGAGAAGTAAAAATCAAAACTACAATGAGATTTCATTTCCACCAAGGTTGGCATTAATCCAAAAAACACAAAATAATAAATGTTGGAGAGGCTGTGGAGAGACTGGAACACTTATACACTGCTGGTGGGAATGTAAAATGGTACAACCACTTTGGAAATTGATTTGGCGCTTCCTTAAAAAGCTAGAAATAGAACTACCATATGATCCAGCAATCCCACTCCTTGTGATATAACCTAGAGAAGTAAGAGTATTTGCACGAACAGATATATGCACACCCGTGTTCATTGCAGCACTGTTTACAATAGCAAAAAGATGGAAGCAACCAAGATGTCCATTAATGGATGAATGGATAAATAAATTATGGTACATTTACACATTGGAATACTACGCATCGATAAAGAACAGTGATCAATCCGTGAAACATTTCATAACATGGAGGAATCTGGAAGGCATTATACTGAGTGAAATTAGTCAGTTGCAAAAGGACAAATATTGTATAAGGCCACTATTATAAGAACTCAAGAAAGTTTAAACAGAGAAGAAAATATTCCTTGATGGTTACGAGACGGGGGGAGGTGGAGGAGAGAGCTACTCACTAATTAAATAGTTGATAAGAACTACTTTAGATGACAGGTAAAACAACACACGATACAGGTGAAGTCAGCACAACTGGGCTAAACCAAAATCACAGAAGTTTCTGGAGTAAACTGAATGCTTTGAAGGCCAGCATAGCAGGGGCAAGGGTTTGGGGACCATGGTTTCAGGGGACATCGAAGTCAATTGGCATAATAAAATCTAGAAAAAAAAAAAACTCCCAGTAACAACAACAAAAAAAGCCCTGTCTCAGGTGGCTTCACTGGAGAATTCAGAGAAGAGTTTGCATCAGTACTACTCAAACAATTTCAGAACACAAAAAAGGAAGGGATACTTCTGACTTCATTTATGAAGCCAGCATAACCCTGATACCAAAACCTGACAAAACAACAACAAAAAGCCATTTCTATTGAGTTGATTCCAACTTATAGCCACCCTATAGCACAGAGTAGAACTTCCCCACAGCGTTTCCAAGCCTGGTGGATTCAAACAGCAGACCTTTTGGTTAAGAGCTGTAGCTTTTAACCATTATACTACCAGGGCTTTCAAAACCAGGCAAAGATATCACACAAAAAAAGAAAGAAAGAAAGAAAATTACAGACCAGTATCTCTCGTGAATATAGATGCCAAAATTCTCAACAATATTTTAGCCAATAGAATTCAGCACCATATAAAAAAGAAAAATACACCCCAACCAAGTGGGATTCATACCAGCTATGTAAGGATAGTTCAACGTTAGAAAATCAATCAACATAATCCACCGCATAATAAAACAAAAGAACCACAAGATCATCTCAACCAATAAAGAAAAGGCATTAAAGTCCAACACCCATTCCTGATAAAAAACTTTCAATAAAATAGGTGTAGAAGGGAAATTCCTGAACATAATAAAGGGAATTCTATACAAAACCAACAGCCAAAATCATTCTTAATGGAGAGAGGCTGAAAACATTCCCCCTGAAAACAGGAACAAGGGAAGGGTATACTTTATCACCTGTCCTGTTTAATATTGTGCTAAAAGTCCTAGCTAGAAAAATAAGGCAAGAAAAAGAAATAAAGAGCATCCAAATTGGTAAGGAAGAAGTAAAACTGTCCCTATTTGTGGATGATATGATACTATATGTAGAGAAGTTAAAGGACTCCCCCAAAAAACTGGAACTAATAGAAAGATTCAGCAAAGTAGCAGGATACAGGATAAACATACAATCATCAGTTAGATTCCTATACACCAATAAAGAGAACTACGAAAAGGAAATCAGCAACACAGTACCATTTATAATAGCCCCTAAAAAAATAAAATACTTTAGGAATAAATCTAACCAAGAGCATAAAAGACCTACGCAAAGAAATCTACAAAACATTAGTGCAAGAAACCAAAGGAGACCTACATAAATGGAAAGATATACCATGCTCATGGATAGGCAGACTCAACATTGTGAAAATGTTAATTCTTCCTAAAGCAATCTACGAATACAATGCAATCCAAATACCCACAGCATTTTTTAATGAAATGGAAAAACTAAACATTAACTTTATATGGAAAGGAAAGAGGCCCCAGATAGGTAAAGCACTACTGAATAAAAAGAATAAAGTAGGATAACTCCGCTACCTGACCTTAGAACCTACTATACAGCTATGGTAGTCAGAACAGCCTGGTACTGGTATAATGACAGACACTGACCAATGAAACAGAATCGAGAATTCAGATGTAAATCCATTCACCTACGGTCACCTGATCTTCAACAAAGGCCCAAAGTCCATCAAATGGGGAAAAAAAGCAGTCTTTTTTAACAAATGGTGCTGGCAAAACTGGACGTCCATCTGTAAAAAAATGAAACAGGACCCATATCTCACACCATACATAAAAACTAATTCAATATGAATCAAAAACCTGAATATAAAACCCCAAACTATAAAGGTCATAGAAGAAAAAATAGAGTCAATGCTACAGGTCCTAATACACAGCATATAAGCCATAACTAACAATACACAAACACCAGAAGATAAGCTAGGTAACTGAGATCTTCTAAAAATTAAACACTTATGCTCATTAAAAGATTTCACCAAAAGAGTAAAAAGATAAACTATTGACTGGGAAAAAAATTCTGGCTATAACAAGTCTAACAAAGGTCTAACGTGTAATATCCATAGGAAAATTCAACACCTCTACAACAAAAAGACAAGTAACCCAATTAAAAAATGGGCAAAGGATATGAACAGATGCTTCACCAAAGAAGGCATTCAGGTGGCTAACAGACATATGAAGAAATGCTCCTGATCACTAGCCATTAGAAAAATGCAAATCAAACTACCATGAGATACTATCTCACTCCAACATTACTGGCACGAATCAAAAAAACAGAAAATAACAAATGTTGGAGAGGCTGCAGGGAGCTTGGAACTCTTACGGATTTCTGGTGGGAACGTAAAATTGTATCACCATTTTGGAAAGCAATATGGCACTTCCTTAAAAAGCTAGAAATAGAAATACCATACAATCCAGCAATCCCACCTCTAGGAATATATCCTAGAGAAATAAAAGCCGTCACACAGACAGACATATGCACACCTATGTTCATTGCAGCATTATTTACAACAGCAAAAAGATGGAAACAATCTCAGTGCCCAACAACAGATGAATGGATAAACAAACTGTGAGACATGCACACAATGGAATACTTTGCAACAATAAAGAACAAGGATGAATCTGCAAGACATCTCACAACATGGATGAATCTGGAGGGCATTACACTGAGTGAAGTAAGTCAATCACAAAAGGACAAATGCTGTATGAGACCGCTATTATAAAAACTCCTTAAAAGGTTTACAGACAGAAACAATCTTTGATGGTTATTAGGGTGGGGAAGGGTGGGAAGAGAAAAATAGTAACTAGACAATAGCTAAGTGGTAACTTTGGTGAAGGGTAAGGCAGTACACAACACTGGAGAAGTCAGCACAACTTGACCAAGGCAAGCTCATGGAAGCTTCATAGACATATCCAAACTCCCTGAGGGACCGAGTTACCTACCGGGCTGAGGGCTGAGGGCTTGGGGGGCATCTAGCTCAATTGGCATAACATAGTTTATAAAGAAAATGTTCTACATCCTACTTTGGTAAGTAGCATCTGAGGTCTTAAAAGCTTGTGAGGGGCCACATTTAATACTCCACTGGTTTCGTCCCATCTGAATCAAGGGAGAAAGAAGAAAACTGAAGACACAAAAGAAAGATTAGTGCAAAGAGCTAATGGACCACAATTACCACACCCTCCACCAGACTGAGTCTAGCACAACTAGATGGTGCCAGGTTACCACCACCAACTTCTCTGCCAAGGATCATAAGAGGGGGTCCCAGACAGAGCTGGAGAAAAACGTAGAACAACAACAAAAAAAAAAATGTCAGGACTTAACTGGTCTGACAGAGACTGGAGAAACCCTGAGAGTATGGACCCTGGACACCCTTTTAACTCAGTACTGAAGTTACTCCTGAGGTTCAGCCTTCAGCCAAAGATTAAAAAAAAAAAAAAAAACAGCCAAAGATTAGACAGACCCATAAAACAAAACAAGACTAGAGGGGCATGCCAGCCCAGGGGAAAGGACAAGAAGGCACGAGGGGACAGGAAAGCTGGTAACAGGAACCCAAGGTCAAGAACGAGAGAGTGTTGACATGTCGTGGGGTTGGCACAAAACAATGTCACAAAACAAATATGTGTGTTAATTATTTGATGAGAAACTAATGTGCTCTGTAAACCTTCATCTAAAGTACAATAAAAAATAATTTACAAAAATACATACTTGAAATCTTTTTTTAGAGCTGTTCAGTAAAACTTGTATCCTTCAGTGATAGCACTGACATGGGTAAGAATCACTGAACTGCAAAAGGCTGAGTTTCCAGAATTAAGTATTTAGCAACCCATTTTTACGCACACATTTTTGTCCTAATTTCTAAGTAAAGCTGAGAAATTTACTTTAATTATCTCTGTTCTCCTGTCTCTCCTTCTCAGCCCCACGCTACTCTGGGGTGTGAAATTGATAATGAGAAGAAAGATGATAAAACGTGGGAACAAAGGCTGAAAGCAAACTCAAGATGTGAACTAGTTTTGTAAATGAAGTAAGCATTTTTAGAGGATATGGGTTTTATTTTTAAAAAATATTTTAAAGGATTTATGTTCCAAACATAAAACCATATAAAAATAACAGAACTAAAGCTGAGCCAACAAGTGTTGTCTACGTAATTCAATAAGTAGGACATCTCGCTGCCTCTACCTGGCATATAAATTTGGAACAAAATCTCCTAGACTACTTTAACCAAAAATAAGCATCATCTTTACACCAAATTCATAGTTTCTCATTAGGCATCAATTTTTCAATTTCTGTTAAAATCTAGATCTTAGAAACTGATTCAAGAATTGGGCTGGATTCTACTCCTTGAGGTACATGATAAACAGATGTCTTAGAAAGGGAGAGGAGTTAACATGAATTTATTCTGGGATCCTCCAAGGACTTCCACACTAAATAATTTCAAATATGTGCATAGCAGGATCAGCCTTTTAAGTATTAAAATGTTTTCTTAAGTATATTCTCCCATTTAACCATCAAACTCCCTCACACCCCACCCACTTTCAAGCAGACCACTTTCAAGGAGGAAGCTTCTACATGGTTGTCTCAGAGAAGTATCCCATGTCAAAAAGCTTGAATGAGTATGACTGGCTTTAACTTCCAAAATGCAAATAAAGAGAACTTGGAACTTGGGCCATTTCTTTTTTTTTTTTTTTAATGAAGATTGGAGAGAGTGAGACTTATCCTTGAGTCTACAAAATGCCTGGCCAGGTTGGGAGGGGGATTGAGGCAAGTAATGGGAAGAAAAGCAATGAAAACAAAAATATTAGAGAGATTGAAAATGGGGCAGTGCTATTCTGAAGGGCATATTCAAGCAACCAAGTCTTGTTCAGGAAAAGTTGATTGTCGGGCCAATGCACCCAGCCTCTGCTTGAGTGAGTATGAACAGAACAAATACCCGACCTTCCTGTTAGCCTTCTTTTAGGACTTCCCTCTGATAACAGCCAGTACTTCTTCAGAAGATCACCAAGTAGGAGTAACCTCCTCCATGTCCTAAGAACCTGCTCAACTTCTAACTTGCTACGTATGGACTAAATGCTTTGCTACGTGGGACTCCCTGGGTGGCACGAATAGTTAAGCACTCAACTACTAACAGAAAAATTGGTGGTTCAAACCCAACTATAGGTGTCTCAGAAGAAAGACCTGATGATCTGCATCTGAAAGTTCACAGTCTTGAAAATGCTATGGAGTATAGCTTCACTTCGCGACACATGGGATTGCGATGACTCCCTACATACCAGAACAACAGTAAATCAGAGGGAAAGAAGAAGGATAGTCTAGACATAGAATAATCTGGCCAGGGGGAGGAGTTATGGATAGTACCATTAGCTGCTGAGCTGGTTAGGTAAAGGTCTAGAAAGGATAAGCTTCATTCTCCCTGGACCAGGACCCCTACCAGTATGACTTCTCTGCAGCATCCACTCTCCTCTACTTACTTACCTGTGCAAAGAAAAAATGTTATAACTACAAATACATATCAAGCTTTGTAGTGTACAAAGTTGTTATTGTTGTTAGGTGCCATCAAGTGAGTTCCAACTCATAGCCACCCTATGTAAAACAAAACGAGATGTTGCCTGGTGCTACACCATCCTCACAATGATCATTGCTATGTTTGAGCCCATTGTTGCAGCCACTGTGTCAATCCATCTCGTTGAGGGTCTTCCTCATTTTCACTGACCCTCCACTTTACTTGTTCTTCTCCAGGGACTGGGCCCTTCTGATAACATGTCCAAAGTATGTGAGATGAAGTCTCACCATCCTCTCTTCTAAGGAGCATTCCGGCTGTACTTCTTCCAAGACAGATACTTTCATTTTGCTGGCAATCCATGGAATATTCAATATTCTTCACCAACACCGTAATTCAATGGCATTAGTTTGTCTTCAGTCTTTCTTATTTATCATCCAGTTTTCTCAAGCATATGCACGATTGAAAACACCATGGCTTGGGTCACGTGCACCTTAGTCCTCAAGGTGACGTCTTTGCTTTTCAACACTTTGAAGAGGTCTTTTGTAGCAGATTTGCCTAATGCAAGGCATTCTTTGATTTCTTGACTGCTGCTTCCATGGGGGTTGATTGTGGATCTAAGTAAAATTAAATCCTTGACAACGTCAATCTTTTCTCCATGTATCATAATGTTGCTTATTGGTCCAGTTGTGAGGATGTTTGCTTTCTTTACGTTGAGGTATAATCCATACTGAAGCTGTATGTAGTCTTTGATCTCCATCAGTAAGTGCTTCAAATCCTCTTCACTTTCAGCAAGCAAGGTTGTGTCATCTGCATATCTCAGGTGGTTAATGAGTCTTTCTCCAATCTTGATACCCCATTCTTCTTCATATAGTCCAGTTGCTCAGATTATTTGGTCAGTATACAGAATTAATAAGTATGGTGAAAGGATACCATCCTGACACACACCTTTCCTGATTTTAAACCACACAATATCCCTTCGTTCTGTTCAAATGATTGACTCTTGTACTGCGTACAGGTTCTGCATGAGCACAATTAAGTAAGTGCTATAGAATTCCCATTCTTCACAGTGTTATCCATAATTTGTTAAGATTCATATAGTCAAATGCCTTTGCATAGTCAATACAACACAGGTAAACATCTTTGTGTATTCTCTGCTTTCAACCAAGATGCATCTGACACCAGCAATGATATCCCTTGTTCCTTGACCTCTTCTAAATCTAACTTGAATTTATGGCAGTTCCCTGTAGATGTACTGCTGCAAGTGTTTTGGAATTATCTTCAGCAAAATTTTACTTGCATGTGATATTAATGATATCATTCAATAATTTCTGTATTCCACTGAATCACCTTTCTTTGGAATAGACACATATATGGATCTCTGCCAGTCAGTTGGCCGGGGAGCTGTCTTCCAAATTTCTTGGCATAGAAGACTGAGCACTTCCAGCAGAGGCATAGTGGGTGGCAGAGAGTGGGGGGCAGCAGAGTGGGACACTTGCCCCCAGGCACAAGTCCATGGGGGTGCCAGACAAGGTGCAGAATGACAGTCTAAGATGCCACAAATATGAAAGGTGCCTGACTCTGGCAGCTGGACAAGAAAAGGGAAGGAGCTTCTGCTGCCACGTCACAGTTATCAACATCTATTCATCTTGGAATTGGGGGGAGGAGCAATTTAGAGATAGACCCTGGGTGCTCATCACTCTCCCTATGCTCCTGACTTCCAGTGTTGCATCTGTTTGCTGAAGCATCTCAATTGGCATTCCATCAATTTCCTGGACCCTCGCTCTTCGCCAATGCCTTCAGTGAAGCTTGAACTTCTTCCTTCAGTACCTTTGCCTCTTTATCATATGTTACCTCCTAAAATGGTTAAATGTCAACCAGTTCTTTTTGGTTCAATGATCTGTGTATTCCTTCCATCTTCTTTTGATGCTTCCTGCATCATTCAATATTTTCCCATAGAATCCTTCAAAATTGCAACTTGAAGCTTGAATTTTTGTTTCATTTTTTCAGCTTGAGAAATGCTGAGTGTGTTCTTCCCTTTTGGTTTCCTAACTACAGCTGTATTCACATTTCATTATAATAATTTAATTTGTCCTTTGGAGCCACCCTTTGAAATCTTCTGTTCAGCTCTTTTACTTCACCATTTCCTCTGTTCGTTTTAGCTACTCTGTGTTCAAGAGCAAGTTTCAGAGTGTATTCTGACATCCATTTTGGTCTTATATTTCTTTCCTGTCTTTTCAGAGATCTTTCTGCATGTATGATGTCCTTAATACCATTCCACAACTCTCTGGTCTTCAGTCATTGGTGTTCAATGCATTAAATCTATTCTTGAGATCGTCTCTAAATACATGTGGGATATACTCAAGGTCATATTTTGGCTCTCGAGAACTTGTTTTAATTTACTTCAGTGTCAACTTGAATTTGCATGTGAACAAGTGATGGTGTGTTCTGTAGTCAGTCCCTGGCCTTGTTCTGACTAATGATATTGAGCTTCTTCATCATCTCCTTCCCCAGATGTAGTAGATTTGATTTCTGTGTATTCCATCCGCCAAGGTCCATATACATAGTCACCATTTATGTTGTTGAAAAAAGGTATTTCCAATAAATAAGTTGTTAGCCTTGCAAAATTCTATGATGCGATCTCCAGTGTCATTTCTATCACCAAGGTCATGTTTTCTAACTACTGATCCTTCTTTTTTGTTTCCAACTTTTACATTCCAATCTCCAGTAATTATCAATGCATGTTTGATCAATTTCAGACTGCAGGAGTCAGTAAAAATCCTCAATTTCTTTATCTTTGGTATTAATTTCAATAATAGCCACGTTAACTGATCTTCCTTGTAGATGTTTGGATATTATTTTATCACTGACAGCATTGTACTGCAGGATAGCTCTTGAAATGTTCTTTTTGATAATGAATGTAACACCACCCCTTTTCTATTAGTCATTCCCAGCATAGTAAACCATATGATTGTCCAATTCAAAATGACCAATATTAGTCTATTTCAGCTCACTAATGCTTAGGATATTGATCTTCGAGCCTTACATTTCGTTTTTGACAACTTCCAATTTTCCTAGATGTACTTTGTACATTCCTCATTCCAATTACTAATGGGTGTTTGCAGGTCTTTCTTTTCATTTTGGGTCATGCCACATAAGCAAATTGAAGTCCCAAAAGCTTTACTCCATCCACCTCATTAAGGTCGACTCTACTTTGAGGAGACAGCTCTTCCCCAGTTGTATCTTGAGTGCCTTCCAACCTAAGGGGCTCAACTTTCAGCACTGTATCGGACAATGTTCTGCTGCTACCCTTAAGGTTTACCCTGGTTTTCTTTCTTTCTTTTTTCTTTTTTTTGAAGTAGATTTCTAGGTCTTTTTTCCTAGTCTGTCTTAGCCTGGAAGTTCTGCCGAAACCTGTCCACCATGGGTGACCCTGCAGGTATTTGAAATACCGGCAGCATAGTTTCCAGCATCATAGCAACACACAAGCCACCACAGTATAAGAAACTGACAGACAAATGGTGAAGTATATATAAGGTTTTCTCATATATAACCTCATTCATCTCTACAACAAACTGTGAGATAGGGAGGTCAAGTCCCATTATTATCCCACATTTACACACGAGTAAAACTGTAATGAAAGTTGGACGATGAAAAAGGAAGGCTAAGAAGTGACCTATTCAAATTGTGATCTTGAGGAAGAATGTTGAGTATACCAAGGATCACCAGAAGTATAAATAAATCTGTCTTGGAGGAAGTATAGCCAGAATGCTCCTTAGAAATGAGGATGATGAGACTTCATTTCACTTACTTTGGACACATCATCAGGAAGGAGCAATCACTGGAGAAGGACATCATGCCTGGTAAAGTAGAAGGTCAGTGAAAAAGAGGGAGACCCTCAATGAAGCAGATTGACACGGGGGCTGCAACAATTGTGAGGATGGCGCGGGATAGGGCAATATCTCATTGTTATACATAAGGTTGCTATGAATTGTAGGTGACTCAACTCAAAGGCACCTAACAACAACAAAACTGTAAATGCAATGTAATTTACCCAAGAGCACACAGGTGTTAAGAGATAGCTGAGCCCAAGACTTACCTGGTTTCAGTGTTTTCATTCTTCATAATTCTATTGTTTCTTCACTATTTCTTTTGCTCTGCATGGAAGTAGAGCAGACAGTCATCCCAGGCATGCTTCAGTTCAAGAAGACCTGGCCTCCTCTACTAAGAATTCCCTTGGTAAAAGGAGAGTATGCCCATTCATTAAACATAAAAGCCAGAAAACCAAACCCAGTGCCGTCAAGTCGATTCCGACTCATAGCGACCCTATAGGACAGAGTAGAACTACCCCATAGAGTTTCAAAGGAGCGCCTGGCAGATTCGAACTGCCAACCCTTTGGTTAGCAGCCATAGCACTTAACCACTACGCCACCAGGGTTTCCTATTCATTAAACATAGGCTCCTTTAACTGAGGCTTCTATGCGACAAGACTACAGCTGGAGAAGTTTACAGGCAAAGTTCCTAGCATGGAGTAGAGGCTCAATAACTATTTTTTGAAAAGGATTCCAGAGACATTTTTGACCCCATAAATAATCCCTTTTCTTTCCCAAAGAAAAGTAAATAAAAAACATGACCATAAGTAACATAACTTCGTATACCTCTAGTGGAAAATAAAATCACAGAATTTTTTTTTAAATCTCAACAAATCTGAGTCTTTCTGAAAATAATGAGCATCTGAAACCAGTATCATAAAGCAAAACAGCTTGGTAGCCTTAACTCTGTTACTAGAAGTAAAATACTAAAAATGATTTTCATTGAAATGACTAAATTTATCAGGTCCCCTAGCTCTGTGGCATAGAAGCATAAAGAATGGTACACCCTGGGAGTATGTAAAAACCTAGATTAATATTGAATGAAGGGCAAAGGATAAACAGGACTTTGTTCTACGCTCTTGCTGAAGATAAACACAAACAGTAAGCCAAGAGGTGGACATGAATCAAACCAATGAACGCAAGCATTGGTTACTGCAATGCCAGCAGGGCTTTTAAAATGTCAAAAGAAAAGTATACTTTAATAAAAGTACATAAAAACTATGCTGCAAAATTAATGTAGCACACTGTGTGCAGATAAACCCCTGCATAAACAGAAAGTTGAGATTAACTTCATGTATCAGTAAACCTTAGATGACATGACAAATCACCGTGGCAATTTTTTCTCCCCCTTTCAAATATGACTAGAGTCTTTGGGGAGAGTCGATGCATAATGGGGGTCAAAAACTTTAACTCACACATCTTGAACATGCAGAGAAAATGTGCCTTATTTATTTTGTTTATAGTTTTCCTTGTGAATCCCCATTCTCTGGTTGAGGGGAAATTTTAAATGAACATTCATTCAGTCCAATTTAAATTCAGTCTGATTTGATAACTTCAATAGTCTCTCTGTCTCTTTGGGGGAAAAAAAAAAAAAAAGCTCAGTTTCTCGCATTTCCTCTGCTTCCTCCCAATTATCTCCAAAAGAGAAATTGAGTGTTAGATCTGGAGAGAGGGAGAGGAGTGTGAAATGGGTAGACACAGTGACCTTGAGCATTCTGTTCCAGTCTCCTAGATGATGCTGTCTTGTCCACCTGGCTGCTGCTTGTTTTGGCATTCATGGCTAGAGGCTATGGCTGGTCTCTCTCTCTGTCCCTGTTTGGTCCCAGCCCAGTTTGCTCCCTGGCCCATTTGGTCTCACCTTGGCTCCTTCTGCTCTGAAACCCTGAGGCTCCCGCAGCCTCTGTGGTTAAAAACTCCACATGCCTCATCCAGACCCAAGGCAGACTCAGAGGCTTAGCACCCCATCCCACTAGAACAAAGGGTAACTCAGCAAAACTAATCCTTGAGGTCATTGGCTCACTGACAACACAGCACCACTAAGGGAATGAAGATTTGTTTGATGCAATAAAAGTTGGAAAGGTTCTCTCTTTGCAGAGGCCCAAAAGGAGGACAGGGTCTAGAATTTCCTCCCTTCACCTCCCTCAAACCTGAACCCTGGGTCTACCCCCTCAGTGGAGGCACACATCTGACCCATGTGCTCCTTCTTTGTCTTTCTCTCTGACCTTTCCTGTCATTATACCCCAAGGCTGGGAAAGAGGTGAGCTTTGCTTTTATTTCTGTCTCCATCGTGGCTTTGCTGTCAAGGATGGACAGGCTCCTTCTCTACTATGGGATCTTCTAGGTTTAATACCTGACAGGTTAAAGGAAAAAAGGGGGGGGGGATTTGGAAAATTATCTCTCAAGGTAATAGTCTCATTTATAATGCTTTTATTTTGCTTTAATCATATTTTTCATGTCAAAAGCTATGTATATTATTCCCTTGCTCTTCACCATTCTTTATATTTAATTTTTTTCCCTCTGGAAGATGACTGTCCCAGGTTTATCAGGATGAAAATCATGGACTCTAAAAGGTAAAGACACTTTAGTAATTTCCAAAATAATACCACTCACCCCCATATCCTGTTCCCCATAACATCTGTTCCCATACATAAACATTACTCATTTAAATCAATGCAGAAGGATATACAAAGATATTATTTTATGTAAATATTCAGTTACATAGATTTCTTAAAGCACAAATTTCTCTTTGTTTGTTTCTAACATATAAAATCTAATGTAGGTTATTCTGATGACAGTCATGTTTCTGCAATTACCATGAAGAAAGATAGTTCCTAACTTTATAAGAAATGTGATGCCCTGTGGGGTATCAGCTATTTGATTTTACAGATGACTGGAAGAAATGAAAATATTTATGTGGATAAAGGAAATGTTGGGGGTGGGAAGAGTGGATATGGGGGGGGGGACAACATAGCTGCCTTCAATGTATAAATAGTTTATAAGTTGTTCCTTATGACTCCAAGGGGCAAAATTAAGATCAAAGAAAAAAATAATGGGAAAGACAGCTTTTTAACTTTCTGATAATCAAAGCTGCCCAGATAAGGAATGCCCAGATAACTGCTTCCTCGAGAGTCAATGATTATACCATTATTGGGATTATTCAAGCTGGGTTGGGTGACCACTGAGCAAGGATGTGTTGATTATCTAAAAACTTGAGCTTGTTTCTAATACTCTGAGTTTCCATGCTTCTTTAAAACTGAGAGCCACAGAAGACAAAGCACCTGGTAAAAGATAAAGATCCATAGGAACATGAATGATGCTAGCAAGAAAATGAATCATGGCCTTTCTTCGATGATGAACACTGAGCCATTGAATAGGAAAAAGTCAAAATTCTTTTATTACTACAAAACCAGAGCCCATTAGAGTTTATGAGGAAATTGCTGAAAACGAGGCCATAGAAGAAAAATCAGGTTTCGGAATAGGATACTTCAAAGAACAAGAAGAAATTGAAAACTACTGATTTCCTAGCTTGGTGGGCCAAGAGGAAAAACCTCATTATAGGAATTTTGGAAACTGGGAAAGAAAAGCTATAAGGGAATGTTACTGTTGTTAACTTAAAATGATATCATCCTACCTTTTTTGAAGATTTAAATCACCTTAGTGAGTCCCAAAAAACCTCAGATTATATAGTAAAAGCTGCAAAAGCTGGAAGCTGTATAAAGTAGAAACCTGCCAGAAAAGGAAAATTCAAATATTTTCCACTAAAAGGAGAGAGAGAGTAGTGGTAAGACTGCACCCTGTCAAAGGCAGAAAACTTGCAAGACCTGGAAAAACAAGACAGTCCCATCGAGTTCCAGCTCTCACAGGCTTCACTGTATCTCCTTTCCTTCTTTAGAGCTGTGCCAGAAGTGGTAACAACTGACAGGACCAAGTGGTAGAAAGAAGTGTGGAAGGAGAGGACAAATGAAGGATGTGTATAGGAGGCTGCATCACTTGGCATCCTTGCCATAACTTCATGATCCAACAACCATATTATTCAGGGAGATAGTAAGGAAAGTGAGGGAGTTGAAGCAGCCAGGAGTGGGTCTCCAATGCCTGGAAAGTCAGTGGGATTGGCTCAGTGCAGACCAAGCAGTGATATATCTGGGAGCAGGAGTCAGGGGAAACAAAGCTAGTAGGTATCGAGTAGGCACTAGCTGCTCAATGCTGTGATAAACACTCTGTGTACTGTTAACTCATTTATTCTTCACCTTTTTCCTAATATGAGAATATTGATATCCTTATTTCGTAGTTAACAGAAATGAAACTGAGGCCCAGAGAGACTACATACCCCAGATCACACAGCCAGTGACTGGTGGCTGGGATTTTAAATCCCAAAACTCACGGTCTCTCCACTACACCAGCCTAACAAAATGTGCTGAGGCAGGAACAGTTAAAGATAAATGACAAGTGATGCCAGAAACAGGAATCAAGCAAGTGAGGGACGTGCTTGGGCAGTACACAGAAAGGACTGAAGAGTGTAAGATTCACAGCCAGTCACCCACGTGAACTAAGCCAGAAACCCAGGAGCCACAAGATATCAAACACCAAGGAGGGGAGAGGAGGGAAAAAGTAAGGCTGTGCACAAAAAAGGACCCCAGACAAAATAGCCCTTAATGTGTGGGAACTGTTACCACACCCTTGTCTTCTATTTTTTATTCTCCTATATTAGGGATTTCCATCTCCAGAACTCTAAGGGAAGAGGAAACCATTTGGCTTCCTCATATCTTTCTTCATTCGTACTCCATCGGCACTATAACTCTTGATTATGAGCTATGGAAGGTCAAGCTACATCAAGAGGTAAGAACTGAAATGAAAGACTCAAGAGATATTTAGAGTCACCACTTGGTTTCTTGCTCCTAAATAATTCAGGATTCATTTTTTTTTATATATAGAGCCCATGAACTTACAATGAATGAACCACAAGCCACCAGTGTCACCTGAACAATAATAAAGGAAGAAAGGAGACAAAATGAGGAAATGGAGGAGCCAAATGGGATTGCAGGGTTATAGGCTATAGCACTGCATGGTCAGATTTAGGCTTTGGTGTCAACTGGAAGCCATTTTTACATTTGGACAAAAGCCCTAGCCTAATTATTTTCCAGGTAAAAGTGTGAAAAAAGTCTTAAAACTAAACAAGTCCAAGGATCAAAAAATAATCATCAATTAGTCCAAGGATACACTGTGTGAAATGCCCTTAAGGAATATAATTACCATGGAATATAATATACTATAATTACATTTTCAGAAATAAGTCTATACATGTGATTATGCGTGACAGGTAAATGAAGCAGCATTAGCAAGGCTTGTCAACATGCAAATACTATTTCTACCAGGGCATTCAGATACAATTTATCAAATAGAATTAATCGTCTCAAAGCAAACAGAGTTCTGAGATATCCCTCACACATAGCAAAATCACTATTTCCGTGCATGCTCAAGAGCCCAGTTACTGTAATACACTGCCTCCAATAATTAAACTCATTGTCTTTCAGTTTTGTTTTTAGGGGTGGAAGTTGTCATAGTTTGCTATTATCTTATTACGATCTGGGTAAAACACATGTAAAAGGTTTGCATTATCGGGAGCGTAATATCACCCATTAGAAACCGCTTTACTTCTCCAGAGAGTCAATACATAGCATATTCTCAGAAATGCAAACGACATTGAACATGCTCCTTACATTTTTCAAGGTCAAATTAACTCCTATGCACACATTTAGGTGCACATGTATGTACAAACATACACACACGTGCTCACTCTCTCTGAGGAAATGCAGAGCATCTTTTACTAGCTGTCCGTTATAATGTAACAGCAAGTGATTCAAATACAAAATTGCCATCGTAGAAAACCTTTTACAGGCATCATTCTAAGCTTCAGGATAAGGGCTCTGTGGCATATTCGTGCAGATTTTACCTCTGCTGGCTTTTCACTAATGGCTCTGATAAAGCATAACGTGTGACTGCCGTAATTACTTACATCGGAATCGAAAAGTGGCTATGCAACCGTCGCAGCGCTTGTGGTCTTGATTTTTGCACTACTGACTGGAGAAAAAAGATTCTTCTCTGCTTCCAGGAAAACCATTTCCTGGCTTGCCCTGCATTTGATTAGCAATTTCACTCAGGGGTGGGCAGAGCGAGGGCGTGTTCAGCATGCCCAGGCACATTCAGCACTCAATAGAAAAGGGAACAAAGAAGGCTGGAACTTCGACCTTGGCAGGGTCTGCAGCTCACTCACTCTATGTGCTCTTCATATGAGATCCTGGAAGGTATGAGAATGGGAATGACTGCATACAACCGGGGATAAAAAAAAAAAAAAACCACTGCCCTCAAGGCAATCAATTCCAACTCATAGCGACCCTAGAGGACAGAGTAGAATTGCCCCGTAGGGTTTCCAAGGAGCAGCTGGTGGATTCGAACTGCCAAACTTTTGGTTGGCAGCCAAGCTCTTCACCACTGTGCCACCAGGGCTTCTGGGCCAGAGACAGGAAAGTAGAATCTTTGAAGTAGTATGGCATCATATAGTGACAGCTTCTAAATAAGCACAAAACAGAATTTCACATTAAATTTGTAGACTTCACCCTCCCAGATTTCCATACGCAATTTTACGAGCACACGGGACTACAGAAGAAGCAAGCTGATTTTTTAAAAAACCTGAAGAACCTTAAAGGAACAACCACCTCTGGGTGATAGTGGACCAGGCACCTTCTAGAGAGATCCAACCCAATTTGCTGGGAACTCATAGACAGGGACTGCAGGTTCTTGGTGACCATTAGTATGCCATAGCAAGCAGCATAGTGTTTGCTTGCTTCTTATTTAATTACTCTGTGCCAGGCACTATGCTAATTTAAATGTTTTCCTTTTTAATCCTCATAACAATCCTAGAAGGTAGATATACCCCTTTGTACAGAAGAGGAAGCTCTAGCATAAGAGTTCAGGTAACATGTCTGAGATCACAGACTGACCCAGAGCTGACTGTGCCACTTACGAGCTCAGTGGCGTTGGACAAGTCCTTTAACCTCTTTGATCCTCAATTTCTTCATCTGTAAAATAAAAACGGTCTCATAATAAAACTTCTGAACCAAGCAATAGTAAATGCTACAAATTAAAGTAGAAACTGCTTCAGGAACAGAGAGGAGGAAGTAATCCCGACTAGGCCTGGCAGTATAGTGGTTAGGTGCTCCAGCTGCTATCCAAAAGGTCAGCAGTTCAAATCCACCAGGTGCTCCTTGGAAACTCTAAGGGGCAGTTCTACTCTGTTCTGTAGGGTCGCTATGAGTTGGAATAGACGCAGCTGCAAAGAGTTTGGTTTTTTTTTTTGTTTTTTTTGTTTTTGGTTTAAGCAGCTTGAGGAATCCATCAGGCTCTCCTTGGAAACCCTATGGGGCAGGTCTACGCTGTCCTATAGGATTGCTGTGAGTCAGAATCATAGGTTTGGTTTGGTTTTTAGGCAGCTTGTAAGGAGCCCTGGTGATGCAGTGTTTAAGTGCTTGGCTTTTAACTAAAAGGTCAGCAGTTTGAACTCACCAGCAGCTCTATGGGAGAAAAGGCCTGGCAATTTGCTCCCGTGAAGATTATAGCCTAGGAGACCCTATGGGGTAGTTCTACTTGGTCCTATAAGGTCACTGTGAGTCAGAATTGACCAGATGGCATGCAACAATAGTCAGCTTGGCATGTTCCTAGGCGGCGCAAATGGTTTGCACCTGACTACTAATCAAAAAGTTGGTGGTTCGAACCTACCCAGTGGCACTACAGGAGAAAGGCCCAGCAATCTGTTTCCACAAAGATTACAGCCAAGAAAACTCTATAGAACAGTTCTACTTTGCTAATATGTGGGCCGCCATGAGTCAGAATCAACTTGACAACAATCAGTTTTTTAGGCAGCTTGAAGTGCCTGGTAGTGCAAAAGGTTAATACAATAGGAGAAGTTTGGAGGTTCTAGCCCACGCAGAGGCACCTTGGAAGAAAGGCCTGAAGATTTACTTCTAAAAAATCAGTCGCTGAAAACTCTGTGAAACCACTGCTCTACTGTGACACACACGAGGTCACCATGAGCAGCGTAGACTCCTCGGCAATAGTACTGGCAGGTGGGAGCTAATTAACATGGCATAAACCCCAACTTATTACCCACTTTTTGTGGGCCTTCTTTGTCAGCTCAGTCTTTTGTGTTTTTATTAACACTCTTATTCCTACTAGTAACTGTGCCTTGTTCATTTTTATCATCTTTTCTAGACCTGTTTTTAATGTTTATTGAAATGATTGGATGGATGAGTAGATAGATAAATAAATAATTTTTTTTTTTTTTATAGGAAGAATAAATACATCTTGTCTGACAACTTAGGCAATTGTGGTCTTTACTCTTTCTTCTTTTGATCCCATCTTTACCTTCCCAAATTTCTGGACCAGTTCAAGTCCCCTTATTACGTATTCCCATAACTTTCTGTACATTATTGTGATTGCTTGTTGAATGTCTGCCTTCCCCACCAGATTTTAAGTTTATTGAGATGGTGACCATCAGTTTTGTTTTATACTGTATCTCCAATACCTAGCTCATAGCAGGTGATCATTAAATATTTTAAAAACAGCAAATGATTGAATTATTGTCTAAATCTTGTCTTTGTTTTTTTATATCCCACCTGAATTTAGTTTTTTATTGAACTTTAGATGAAGGTTTATAGAACAAAGTAGTTTCTCATCAAACAGTACACACATTGTTGTATGACATTGGTTAACAACCCCATGACATGTCAACACTCTCCCTTCTCAACCCTGGGTTCTCTATTACCAGCTGTCCTGTTTCCTCCTACCTTCCAGTCCCTGCCCCAAGGCTGGTGTGCCCCTTTAGTCTTTTTTTGTTCCATGGAACTCTTCAATCTGTGGCTGAAGGGTGAACCTCAGGAGTGGCCTCATTACTGAGCTGAAAGGGTGTCCAGGGGCCATACTTTCAGGGTTTCTCCAGTCTCTCTCAGGGCAGCAAGTCTGGTCATTCTTTTTGAGTTAGAATTTTGTTATAGATTTTTCTCCAGCTCTGTCTGGGACCTTCTATTTTGATCCCTGTCAGAGCAGTCAGTGGTGGTAGCTGGGGACCATCTAGTTGTACTGGACTCAGTTTGGTAGAGGCCGTGGTAGATGTGGTCTATTAGACCTTTGGACTAATCTTTCCCTAATGTCTTTAGTTTTCTTCATTATTCCTTGCTCCCAAAGGGGTGAGACCAGCAGAGTATCCTAGATAGCCATTCACAGGCTTTTAAGACCACAGACGCTACTGGCCAAAGTAGAATGTACAACATTTTCTTTATAAACTGTTACGCAAATTGAGCTATGTGTTCCCTGAGACCATGGTCCCCATAGCCCTCAGCCCAGCAATTGGGTCCCTCAGGGAGTTTGGATGTGTCTATGGAACTACCATGGCCTTGCCTTGTACAGGTTGTGCTGGCTTCCCCAGTATTGTGTACTGTCTTACCCTTCATCAAAGTTACTGCTCATCTATTGTCTATTGTTTTTCCATCCCTACCCCTCCCCTCCCTTGTAACCATCAAATATTGTTTCTTTTTGTATGTAAACCTTTTCATTAGTTTTTACAGTAGTGATCTCATATGATATTTGTCCTTTTGTGACTGACTTATTTCACTCAGCATAATGTCCTCCAGATGCATCCATGTTATGAGATGCTTCACAGATTCATTGTTGTTCTTTAGTGTTGCATAATACTCCATTGTGTGTAAAAAAAAAAAAAATTTTTTTTTTTTTTTAAATGTACCACTAAATCCTGTCTTTTCTGATGACTTAGTTTCTGGCCACCCAAACATGAATTTTGCTCCTGAAAACTCTTAGTGATGTGGTGTCTCTGCTATTGAAAATCCATGGAGCACAACTCTACCCTGACGCCCACGAGGTCACCATGAGTCAGAATCAACTCAATGTCAACTGCTTGTTGCTTAGTTCTACTCTGCTTAAGACGAAACACTGAATGTATGTGAATTCAACATCGAATCTCAAAAGATTAGAGATGTTTTATCCTTTTAAGATAGCTTTTTATTAAAAAAACAAACACACACGCACACAAAGCTAAGGATGATTTTTAAAAACTACCTTACAGTTAGATTGCGGCAATGAATCATATTTAGTCCAAACATCTACAGATTCTATTTCAGTATCTAGGTCCTAGGTACTCTGAGGTGGGAGAAAGATGTGGCAGTATGCTTCTGTAAAGATTACAGCCTTGGAAACCCTGTAGAGTAGCGCTACTCTGTTCACTGTGAGTAGGATTCAATTCAATTGCAACTGGTTGTTTGTTGGTTTGTTGTAGGTACCTTGAGAAACACTACAAAAATCTAAAGCATCAAAGAGAACAAACAAAATTCAATCTTGTTTACTAATGCAGGAGAAGAGACAAGATATTGCAGAAAGATTTTTTAATTGTTTAGTGCTGTCTGGTTATCCTTGAGTCAAGTAAAATGAATCTGAACATACTGTAGATATTTCCCAGGCACCATGTTTTTATTTAATACAACTATTATTCAAATTCATGCACCAACCACTAAGGTCAAAGATAAAGTAATTGAAGATTTTGATGAACCTTTACAGTCTGAAATTGATCAAACATGCAGTCAGCATGCATTGATAATTACTGGTGATTGGAATGCAAAAAGAAACAAAGAAGGATTGGGAGTTGGAAAATATGGCCTTTGTGATAGAAATGATGCCAGAGATCGCACGATAGAATTTTGCATGACCAGTGACTTCTTCACTGCAGATACATTTTTTCAACAACATAAACTGCCACTATGTACATGGACCTTGCCAGATGAAATATACAGGAATCAAATCGATTACATCTGTGGAAAGAGACAACGGAAAAGCTCAGTATCATCAGTCAGAGCAAGGCCAGGGGTCGACTGCTGAACAATCAATTGTTCATATGCAAGTTCAAGCTGAAACTGAAGAAAAATAGAACAAGTCCACAAGAGCCAAAGTACAACCTTGAATATATCCCACCTGAATTTTGATACCATCCCAAGAACAGATTTGACACACTGAACACTTATAACTGAAGACCAGATGAGTTGTGGAATGACACCAAGGTCATCATACATGAAGAAAGCAAGAGGTCATTAAAAAGAAAGAAAAGACCAAAGCAGATGTCAGAACAGACTCTGAAACTTGCTCTTGCACATCAAGTAGCTAAAGCAAATGGAAGAAATGTTGAAGTAAAAGAGCTGAACAGAAGATTTTGAAGGGCAGTTCTAGAAGACAAAGTATTATGATGGCACGTACAAAGACCTGGAGATAGAAAACCAAAAGGTAAAAACACACTTCACGTTTCTCAAGATGAAAGAACTGAAGACAAAATTCAAGCCTCAAGTTGCAATATTGGAGAATTCTACAGGGAAAATATTAAATGACACAGGAAGCATCAAAAGAAGATGGAAGGTATACACAGAGTCACTATACCAAAAAGAATTGGTCAAAATTCAACCATTTAAGGAAGTAGCATATGATCAGGAACTGATGGTACTGAAGGAAGAAGTTCAAGCTGCACTGAAGGCATTGGCGAAAAACAAGGTTACAGGAATCTACGGAAAACCCATTGAGATGTTTCAACAAATGGATGAAGCTTTGGAAGTGCTCACTCATCTATTCCAAGAAATTTGGAAGGCAGCTACCTGGCGAACCAACTGGAAGAGATCCATATTTATACCTATTCCCAAGAAAGATGATCCAACAGAATGCAGGAATTACCAAACAATATCATTAATATGACACACAAGTACAATTTTGCTGAAGATCATTCAAAAGAAGCTGCAGCAGTATATCAACAGGGAAGTGCCAAAAATTCAAGCCAGGTTCAGAAGAGGATGTGGAATCAGGGATATCATTGCTGATGTCAGATGGATCTTGGCTGAAAGCAGAGAATACCAGAAGGATGTTTACCTATGTTCTATTGACTATGCAAAAGTATTCAACTGTATGGATCTTAACAAATTATGGTAACATTGCAAATAATGGGAATTCCAGAACACTTAATTGTGCTCATGAGAAACCTATACATAGGTCAAAAGGCAGTCATTTGAACAGAAAAAGGGGATACTGTATGGTTTAAAATCAAGAAAGCTCTGTGTGAGGGTTGTATCCTCTCACCATATTTACTCAATCTGTATGCTGAGCAAATAATCTGAGAATTTGGACTATATGAAGAAGAACAGGGCATCAGGATCGGAAGAAGACTCATTAACAACCTGCGTTATGCAGATGACACAACCTTGATTGCTGAAAGTGAAGAGGACTTGAAGCACTTACTAATGAAGATCAAAGACCACAACCTTCAGTATGGATTATGCCTCAACATAAAGAAAACAAAAATCCTCACAACTGGACCAATAAGCAACATCACGATAAACCGAGAAAAGATTGAAGTTGTCAAGGATTTCCTTTTGCTTAGATTCACAATCAACAGCCACAGAAGGAGCAGTCAAGAAATCAAATGACCCGTTGTCTTGGGTAAATCTGCTGCAAAAGACCTTTTTAAACTGTTAAAAAGCAAAGATGTTACCTTGAAGACTAAGGTGCGCCTGACCCAAGCCATGGTGTTTTCTGTCGCCTCATATGCACACGAAAGCTGGACAACGAATAAGGAAAACTGAAGAAGAATTTATACTCTTAAATTGTGTTGTTGACAAAGAACACTGAATATGCCATCGGCTGCCAAAAGAACGAACAAATCTGTCTTGGAAGAAGTACAACCAGAATGCTCCTTAGAAGTAAGGATAATGAGGCTATGTCTCACGTACTTCAGACAAGTTATCAGGAGGGACCAGTCCCTGGAGGACATCACGCTTGGTAAAGTAGAGGGTCACCAGAAAAGAGGAAGGCCTTCAACGTGATGAATTTACACTTTGGCTGCAACAATGGGCTCAGACATAACAACGATTGTGAGGATGATGTACGGCCGGGCAGTGTTTTATTCTGTTGTATACGGGGTTTTTATGCATCAGAACTGACTCAACAGCACAAAACAACAACATGATTTTACTAGAAAAAGCCAGATAGTGTCACATATTTGAATCATACAATAATATCCCTTATCTATGCTTACTGTCGATGGCACTGGGTACTGGGTTATGCTTACTATATCATTTCAAGGTCCAACAAGGAAACAAAGTATTTAAAAGCCAGCTAATTCAATTTAGGGAATTGGCTGCACAGGTAATGGAACTGCCGAGAAGTCAGGCAGGTCCTGATGAGGCAAACTCAGGGATTAACAACAGCAGGAAGCCACAAACACCTCTGGGCTAGAGGGACAAAGTGTTATTGGAGCTTAGGGGCCCAGGGCACTTGATGGAAATTAGAACCAGGTAGAAGATTCTGCCACCGCCAAAGAGGCCACCTAAATCAGAGATAAATGAGGAGACACACCTGGGCTTTTTGTCCTCTTGTCCTTTCATCTCCCACCAGAAGCAGCTGACAAGCGAGTCTGAGGAGCACCGACTGCAGGAGCCAGCTCCCCTGTGATACAGAGAGGAGGAAGGGAAGGCCAGGAACAGGTGTGAGGGCGAACAGCTCAGCGCCGGGCCGTCAGCCTACGGCCCGCTGGGGATGTGTCTGCCACATACTTTCCTCCATCACTGCAGCGAAGATTTTACCGTTGTATCAACTAATTTTAAGTTGGAAATTAATAACATGATATTCTGATTTAAAATATTGTAGCTAAGAAATCACTTCTAAAGATGTTGTTCTTAAGTTCTATCGTTTTATATTCATTCCATAAAGTTTCAGTTTCAATGGATAACTCTAACTTGAACATTTTTTGCAAAAGACGTGTCATAAAAAAAAAAAATCCATCACTGTTAAGGATTTTTCATACAACAGGTAAGCGCTAAAAAAAAAGCACTAGAGCCCAGGAATTTAGTATTGCTTGCCATTTTGCCTTTTCAAAGTGGGAGGTGTGAGATCTAAGAGAAGAATAAGCAAAAGAGATGCCTAATAAAATTCAATGGGCTAGAATACTGCTAAATTGTCTGACAATTTTCTAACTTCAAGTAATAATCATTTTGGAAAGTAAAAATCTTTGTCAAAGCATGCCTAAAGTCACTGTTGTCAAAAGCTCTTACCGGAATTCAAGTCATTTGATTATTCAGGAAATTATATCTTAGAATATCAAACATGGAGATCTACCCAGGTCATATTAAATATTCAGTTTGATTGACTGATTTGGTCACTCACCTGTAAATTCTGGATTGCTCACAGCCATTTTTCTTGGGTCTGTGACCTCATCAGATTGTATAACTGCCAGTGGTAGCCATCATTTTTGGATGAAATTTTCTTCACCTCTGGTAAGTGGTGGCACTCAAAATCGTTTCTAAAGGGTGTGTGAGGCAATCAGATGTGGTTTTACTGCCTTGTCCTTCCCCACTGTGGCTGATACTTACAATCTTTGGGGCTATGTCCTTTTTAAAACATTCGAGCAGATGCTGTCATTAACATCCTCAGGAAGCCAGTTTAGGCACCCCAGCCCTAACTCTCTGCTGAGACACACTCAGTCTTGTGAGGCATGTAAAATTCAGAGTTCTAAACCGTTAGTGCCCACTAAAGCTCTCCTGGTAATTTGCACGTGATTAGGGATGGTCATATATATAGGGTTGCTGTGAGTCAGAATCGACTCGACGGCACTGGGTTTGGTTTTTTGTTTGGTTTTAGGGATGGTCAAACTGCAACTGGAGAAATTATATTCTTATTCTTGCCACCATCCCTACAGTAACCAAAAGGTCAGCAGTTAGAATCTGCCTGGCGCTCCTTGGAAACTCTCTGGGGTAGTTCCACTCTGTCCTATAGGGTCACTATGAGTCAGAATCAACCGGATGGTATGGGATTTTTTTTTTAGATCTTCTCTGCTTTTCCTGCTTTGTAAAGGTAAGTAGTGCTGTTGTGCACTGCTAGACACCTACTGTATTTCTTCCCAGGAAGGTAGAGTTGAAAGGAAAGAGTCTCATTAATTCAACACAATCTTTAGACACTACCTGCCCCTTCCTCAACAAACCAAGAATCAGCGTTTGGCTCCTTTGGAATATTCGACGCACTTACCTCCGAAATATTGGACACTTGGATGGAGTGAGGAACAAAACCATTTTTTTTTTAATGCCCCAATTATGCAGCCTCATTATTTAACGTTTCTTTAAACAGAACAAAAGGTGAGACATGGACACCATAGGATGGGAAAGAAGTCATTTACAGCAAAACTTCAACCTTGCAACAAGCTTAAAAGCCCAAATCAGTTCACATGAGAAAGAGACAGCAGAATTGGAAGGAAGAATAAAAGTCATAGAAATTTTTTACCCTAGATTAAATATAAATGTGGCTTTTAGAAGTGTTTATTTTACTATGGTTTCAGAATAAGCCACAAAAATTTCAACAAAAGTACTGCCATTTCCTACTTTGAAAAAAAGACAAAATTTGCAGTTCCTTCACAGTTGCTGTTTGATTTCTTAATTATGATATCAAGCAATATTAAATTTACTTTAAACTGAGGTTGTTTCAAGAGAGCCAAAAAACATGACATAAAATTGAAAAAATCATAGGTTTCATTTCTTTTCTTATGCTATCTGAGATGTCATTAGCCAGCAATACTTTGCCCTAACCTCTCAGTTAGGAACTTAGTCCCTAATGGCATCATCATATGTTCTTTCCTATTTTAAATGTTAATTCATTCTAATGTCTCCTGATTTTCCTATGGATAACATATTCCTTTACGCACACCATTTTTAAAATTGTCACAACCTCTTCCTTTATATAAACCAACCCACAGCAAAATACCAACTTATTTTTAATTGTTTAAACCCTAAATATGTATTTACTGAAGGCTCCACTTCTGGTTATGATACAGAAAGCCACAAGAGAACATCGCTTTCACGGTAACACATGAAAAAGCTTAATAACCAACAAGATTGAAACTTCTAGTGTCCATCAGATAGCCAAGGTGCAAGGCAACAAAGGGAACCCAATTGCAAAGAGCAACCAATGGCTTCTACTTCTGCCCAAGGATCCAGATTACCCTCCCTCCTGGAACAACTGAAAATGCAGACAAAATATGTGAAATGATGGGTTTTCAGACATTGATCAACAGACAGCACAGGAAAAGGACACAGAAGAGAGGACAAACAAACAGAGTGAGCCCTACAGTTTTTCTCATTGCTGTATAGAGAGATTTTTCAGGCCACAGTGTGGATAAGTGGAACCCCAATGGAGCCCAGAGTTCCCCCGCATTGAGGAGGCAAAGTTGGAAGTCCAAGGAGACTAAGGTGGCTAGAGTTCACAGAGAAGTGTCCATGGATGAGAGATCTGCAAGAAAAAGCCCTCCAGAGACCTGTAGAAGGATCCCTCAGCTTTCAGTTGAGTCCTAATCAGTGCATTCACGAGAGGAAACAATTCAAAATCGGGGACGAAGCACCCAAAAGGAAGAAGCACCCAATCTCCAGAGGTCATAGGGGCCAGGAATACTTTGTGTTCCCACCAGTCACTGTGGGACACTAGATAGAGTTCTCAGAATGACATTATCTCAATAACATGACAAAATTACCCCTAGACTAAAGAGTGCTCTGATCTAGCCGAACAAAACTTAAAAGAAGGCCTAGAAATAAATGAGCTGTCACTTCAAGGACTAAGGTGTGCCTGACCCAAGCCATGGTGTTTTCAATCACCTTATGTGCATATGAAAGCTGGAGAAGGAATAAGGAAGATGAAAATAGAATTGAAGCCTTTGAATTATGGTGCTGGCAAAGAAATTTGTGTATACCATGGACTGCCAGAAGAACAAACAAATCAGTCTTAGAAGGACAGCCAGAACGCTCTTTAGAAGCAAGGATGGAGAAATTTTGTCTTCAAAACTTTGTACATGTTATCAGGAGGGACCAGTCCCTGAAGAAGGACATCATGCTTGGTAAAGTAGAAGGTCAGTGAAAAAGAGGAAGACTCTCAACAGAATAGATTGACACAGTGCTCAAGCATTACAACTGTTGTGAGGATGGTACAGTACCGGGCAGTGTTTCATTCTGTTGTACAGAGGGTCGCTGTAAGTCGGAACAGACTCAATGACACCTAAAAACAACAACAGCATGCATTGTCAAATGCATTGGAAAGTACACTTAAAGAAGGTGAATTTTACTGTGTGCAAATTATATTTCAATAAACATAACTGTAACAAAAACCAAAGTAAAGACCACATGCATTAGAACAGCTACAATTAAAAAGACACAATAACAGTATTGGCAATGATATGAAGTAATTGAAACTCTCATACACTTGCTGGTAGAAGTGTAAAATGGTATGCCCAATTTTAAAAAAAAATTGTTTGGCAGTTTCCTTTAAAAAAAAAAGATACACCAACCCTATTTATGCAAGAGAAATAAAGACATATGTCTACAAAAGACTTGTACTCAAATGTTTGTAGCAGCTTTACTCACAAAAGCTGAAAACTGGAAACAGCCCAAGCATCTCTCAGCAAGTGAGTGGATAAAGAAAATTTAGTGAATGTACGCAGTGGAATACTACTGAGCAATGAAAAGTGGGGAGAGGACAAACACTTATATGTGTAACACAAAGAAATCTGAAAACCATTATGCTGAGTGAGAGAAGTCAGACATGGGGCAATACATGCTGTATTTTTTCCATAACAGTCTAGAAAATTAAAAACGAATCTATAGTGACAAGTAGATCCATGTTTGCTTGTGGTCAGGGAAAGACGGACTGCAAAGGGGCATAGGAAATCAATCTTCTGAGCTGATAGAAAATGTTCTGTGTCTTAATTGCAGCAGGGATTTTAGGGCTATTATATCAACTCGACAGCAGTGGGTTTGGTTTTGGTTTATACATTATACATATATATGTAAAAACTCACTGAATTATAAATTTATAGATGCAGTTTGTTTAACATAAATTATACCTCAATAAAAATGGAATTAAATAAAGGGAGGTTTAAGTTCATGCAATTAATTCAAAGTTTCTCAAAAAGGTTTCTGGGCTTCAGCCTCATCAGATGTATCTTTCCTCAGTAGGGAGGGTATTAGAGGATCAGCTCCCAACAAGCTGATATTCCAGCTGTGGTGCCATGGAAGAAAGGCCTGGAGATCTGCTTCAGTAAATATTACAGCCAAGAAAACCCTATGGAGCAGTTCTACTCTATAACACATGAGACCTCTATGTGTCGAAACTGACTCAATGGCGACTGGAAAAAAACTTACATAAAGGTTTCACTGAACAAAAGCAGTAGCTCTTTATGAAAGCAGCTGCCATTTCTGCAAAGGCAGAGGAAGAAAAGCACCAGAAACCTCTAGCAGCATATCTTCTCACATACGTCAGTGCAGTGACTCTCCATGACTCCCAATGGCATTTCTAACAGATCCTGAGGCCCTCGGCTGGGGTTGCTATGAGCACCATTTGTAGAAGGCCGCGGAAGCTGGAAGAGCTCCACCAGCTCCCCTTTGATACAGAATAATCTCTCAAACACCCATCTGTGCCAATCTTTGAGCTGCAGTATACTGCAATTATTTCACTCTGGAACTGCCTAAATAAAGGAACTTGTCAAAGTCCAAAACTTGTCTGCTACTGTACTCACCAATTCAAGTCCTAGAACTTTTCTTGGGCCTTACAAATTCACCATTCTTAACGTTCATATTGCCTAGATTCAGTTTTCTGGATGAAAGACCACAAAAGAAAATTCAGCTCAGAGGGGTCCTAAATGTTCTCTCTTTCCCTATAATTGAGACTGACGTTTAAAAACTGCTTTTAAATATGAACTGACTACCTGTGGAACACAAATGTAATGAGATTTGGTTATTCCATCTTTGTGGTCTTTACGAGACCAAAACATCCTGACAGAAAATGAAACAATCATTTATTCAAGTATTTATATACTGGCACAAAACTTCTGGATTTTTCCAAATATCCAGAATTCTGTTATCTGTTTTTATTGTTGTTAACAGTGGTTTTTACTGTTTTTATTGTTGTTAACTGTGGTCAAGTCATGGCAATCCTATACACAACAAAATCAAACTGTTGTGATCCATAAGGTTTTTACTGGTTGATTCTTAAAAGTAGATTGCCAGGCTTTTCTTCCTAGTCTGCCATAGTCTGGAAGCTCCACTGAAGCCTGTTCAGTACCAAGGCAACACACAAGCCTCCAGTGACAGACAGGTGGTGGCTGCTCTTGAGGGACACTGGCCAGGGATTGAACCCACGTCTCCCACATGGAAGGGGAGAATTCTACCACTGAACCACTGCCCCTCTGTTATCCTCGGGGGGGAAATGTGTTTAAAACGATTTATCTTTACTTCTTAAGCAGCCTCAGAATATTGTAGATACAGTCATATAGCAACATATCTTCTTAGTAAAATGATCCATGTTTTAGAGTATCTTCCTCCAGAAGACCTGTCCACTGTGATTTGATTTTCTAATAGCTCCGTTTGTCATAGTGATGGCTCTCTCCTTCACTGCTCCCAAATGTGGTCACCCACGTGGCTGAAATTACAGTGAGTTTGAAAAAGTCTTTTGGATGCAAGAGCCTGTTTTGAAAATTTAACAACTAATCTAAATTTTGTTAAATAGAAATGATTTAAACATGAAAATGGCTTTCTTCTTCCTACTAGAGGCTATAACTCTACTAGAATACAAAATGATTCATGAGCAAAATGCTGAAGGAGCCAGTATTTTCTATGAGTGAGAAAGATGAAGAGGTTGAATCATTCACACCAACAGGATCAAGGAAGGATGATAAGTGATGGGCTATGACTTTGCATCCTTTATTCCAGCTTTGAAAACATGTAATTGTAAAAGGGAAGGTTTTCAAATAGAAATTCAAGCGATATCCACAAGACTTGGCATCTGTTCTATACCCCCCCCATAGCAAGTGAAAACTATTAGGCAGAGTCAGAGAGATCAAGAAATGATACTTTCACAATTCCAGAATATTTGAATTATTCATTTTCTCCTTGAAAATATGTCATTTGTAATAAAGTTTGCCAGGTCCCTTCATGCTAAAATAATTAATGGAGCATTACACTGAGGAAAAACTATCATAATACCCTTTAAACAAAAGTCCTTTTTTCCCTTTGTTATTTTTTCAAACACGGAAATTGATTCTGAAAGTAATGATTCTAATATCTTTAACTATTTAGGCACCTAAGCATTGGTACTAAGAATTGGTGATAGCTGAGAATTAGCACTGTATCAGCAGCATTTTAATACAAATATATTCAAGTAAACATGGTGCTCAATAGCAAAATGATAATAACCTAAGTGGCAAAGCATAGACTAGACTGCAAACAGATCGCATTAGGAGAAAAATGTCTCCCTGCAAAATTCAGGGAGTGGGCAAACATCTGTTTGGGTGGCTGGCAGTCATCCTACATGATCATCCATGCCTTTTACTTCCTGGAAAAATAAACGATAAGTCCAAAAGTTTCTTCCAGCTCCCCCAAGAACTGAAACTGCCAGACACTGGAAGTTCACTATCAAAATATTTTTAACCTGGGGCCTTGGATAACTGGACTGCAGAGATGTGGACAGGGCAGAGTTGCTGGTCCCCTCCTTCACTCCTGCTCAGTTGGCCATGGCTTCCTTTTGGTTGTTACAAAACCAGCCTGAGTCCTGCATGGATGGCCCCCCGCCACAGACCCTTCTCTGTTCCTTTGATCCTTCCTCTCCTCCAAAGGACTTGGATACAGCAGAGATCTGAATGGACCAGTCCTGCCTTTATGTACTCCAATTTCCTCTATAAAAACAAGACATGTCCCAAACACCCAAGACTGAAAAAGGGAAAAAAGCAAAGTCCTCTGCTTTTGCCTAGATTATC
Organism: Elephas maximus indicus; assembly: GCF_024166365.1. Taxonomy (NCBI): domain Eukaryota; kingdom Metazoa; phylum Chordata; class Mammalia; order Proboscidea; family Elephantidae; genus Elephas; species Elephas maximus. Next base: position 62,107,135 of record NC_064833.1, on the reverse strand, counting down.
CTAACAGACTACAATACAGTTGACATAGTTCAAATTCATAAGAAAAAAAAAGGAAAGGAAGGTCACCAAGTAATGGTATCAAATTGGGTTTTTAATGGATAAAGTAAGTAAAGTATCCTATAGAAACTACGTACTAATACGTTAAGGGCATTGCTCCATTAATGCATAATGAAATCTGTTAAGAGAAGTCTTTATTCTACATTATCATTTAATTAACAACATGTCTGTGTATTCAATTATAGTATCATTTCATTAAGCACTGAGATTTTCTAATTAAAGCCTTTCCAGGTAACTTGACGCTCAGCAGATTTGATTAGCATTTTTATCTTTCTTTTCTTCATTGAAACTAAAAGAAGCTATCTTTGTGTTTCAGTCAAAAAATAGAAGTCTCCTTTCTGGATCTCCTTTGCACAAGCACTGTTCAGCACAATTTCACATAGATAGCCTCAAGCAGAATTCTACCCGGCACAATTCTGTTAGAGACTACTACAGCCTTGCAATGACCAGAATACTTATTCCCCCTGCACTTGTATAGTTTAGAATTAGAGGCTTCTGAGTCCAATTAACCTGGTTTCAAACCCCAGCTCCAGCACTTACTAGTTGCAGCCTTTGGCAAATTACTTAACCATTGTACCAGTTCCATATTTGTAAAATGGGGACTGTTATGGGGAATAAATGGCAAAACATATGAAGTTGTCAACACAGCATCTGGCGCATAGAGGGTCTGCAAACACCAGGGAAACCCTCAGTGAGATGGACTGACACAATAGCCATAAAAATGAGCTCAAACATACCAAGAGTCATAAATATGGCAGAGGACCAGCCATTTCTTTCTGTTATACATAAGGTCATCATGTGTCAGAGTTGGCTCAATGGCAACTAACAACAACAGTTTTTTATTGTTGCTGTTGTCATTTGTTGTTACCAGGACATGTTGTCATTGTTACCAGGACATGAATTAGGAAAATATTAAGAGTTAAGGTATATGTTCCCCAGATGACTGATTTTTAGATCAATAATAACAATAAATTTTTTTTTTAATAACAATACAGGTACAATTCACTGAAGGCCTATATAAGAAGCATCTTGCTCCATAGACAGATGGAGACCCACCCCTTTAACTTTAAGATTTGATCCAGCTAATTCTGCTGGTTATTCTCTAACTGTACCGCCCGTTCCATTCTCTACCCTTCACTGCTGTTTTGTGCCCTGAGGGACTGACCCCCACAGACTCCATCACCTGAGCTCTCTTGCCGTCTGGATTCTGGTTGGATTCAGCCAATGGGAGGCACCACAGGAAATGCCAGGGCAAGAGAAGACAGGTCAAGAATTTCTTCCTTCACTACCTCCCAGCTTGGGTACCACTGTTCTGGCAGTGGCCAGGTTCCTCTGGGGTTCCACAGGGTCCCTTCCTCCACAGCTCCAGCTTCCACTGGCCTCTGGTAACAACCTTATTTCCTCCATTTACCCCTTTAGGTCTGGGGTGCTATTAGTTTCATGCTCTTGCTAGTACTTGGGACCTGAAGATCCCTCGTTGGTTTGCTTATCCATGCTTTCTAAATAGTCCTGCCATAAAATTTTCATCAGAATCTCATCTAAGGTTGCTTGTTTCCCACTGGAATCATAGGTGGTATGTTCTTTCTACTCAACATATTCCTCTGTAGTCAACCAGTTAATATGCTCATTTTTAAATTTTTTATTGAGCCTTTACTACATGCCAACCACTGAGCTAAGTGCAAATGCAAGGAAAATAATATACTTGTATCTTTAAATATTAAAAAAAAAAATTGCCATCGAATCGATTCCAACTCATTAGGGACCTTATATATATCTTTAAACATATATATGTATATATGTGCATGTGTATCTATGTATATATATACCACAGCCTATCTCTTCAAAGAATTCAGTCATGGCAGGGAGCTAGACCCGTAAACCACAAACCGTAATCCAGAACAATAAATGTGGTGTATGTGTGTGCAAAGTATTTATAGGTACATGAAGACTTAAATTCTAACTCACTTGAGGGGGTAGCTGGCAGGCAAAAGGGGAAATAGAAAGGAATCAGGAAAATCTTTTAGCTTGACTTCAAATAAGAAGAGGAATTTAAGGGCCAAATTATGAGCAAGTTGCATTTCAGGCATGGAATAAAATGTTTAAAAGTCGTGACAACATGAAGATACATGACATGTTTAATGAATGGAAAAGTGATTTAGAACATAGTACTGAAGTTGGAAATACTGCAGGGCAGGTGAAGGCCATCATGAGGAATGGTTAAGCAGTTGGAACTTGGCCAGGTTTTGAAAGGCATTACTGGAACCTATGCAAGTGGCTTCAAGCTCTTGAATGACTTGATTCCCAACTGCATTTTAGACTGATAATTCTGGCAGCTATGAAAACAAGATGGCCAGTTCAATGGATTATAATAATACAGATGAAAGATGAGGCCTAACCAGGGCAGTAGCCAGTGGAAATGTTTCGGAGACAATTAGCAAGACTTCAAGACCTTTGAATACAAGAGGATGAGGAGAATTAGATGTGGTTACAATGTGAGATGTCTAGTTTAGGCCAGATGGTAAATGGTGACAATAGGAAACAGAAAGGAGGGAGAGGATTGGGCAAGGGTGGATGAGTTCCTTTTAGAAGAAAAAAATCTCACCTGCTGGTATGGCAATTTTTTTTTTTTTTTAAATGAGTTGACAATCATTTTGAGAAAAAAAGGAAGTAATCATCTCACACATGCACATATACAAACCAGTCACACTAGAATAGCACCAGATGATTAAAGTTAGTGACACTCTTTAAATGCAAAAAACTTCAAAATCAAATGCTTCGGAAGTTTCAAGTCAATAGTATTCTGTCTTCTTTGAGGTCCTCCCTATACCACCAAGCACAACTTGCCTCTGACTACACTGTATGTTATGCATGCAAAAGCTGGGCAATGAAAAAGGAAGACTGAAGAACTGACACATTCAAATTGTAGAGTGGGGAAGAATACTGAACAAACCACGGACTGCTAGAACGATGAACAAATTGATCTTGGAGGAAGTACACCAAAATGCTCCTTAGAAGCCAGGATGTTGAGACTTCGTCTCGCTTACTTTGGACACATCATCAGGAGGGACCAATCACTGGAGAAAGACATCGTGCTTGGTAAAGGGTCAGTGAAAGAGAGACTTCCCATGAGATGGATTGGTACAGTGGCTGCAACAATGGACTCAAACATGGCAATGATTGTGAGGATAGTGCAGGACCAGGCAACATTTCATTCTGTTATATGTAAGGTCACTACGAGATGGAGCCAATTCAAAGGCACCTGAAAACAATACTGCACTTCTATAACATCATTGTAGAGCTTATCACATTATACGCTCGATTGTTATGTATCTCTCTAGTTTATTTTGACATTTATCCATGGAGACCTATCCTGTGCTTGGCACATGGTAAGGACACTCATAATCAATTTTTAATATCATCATACGCTTTGGGCAAATGCCAAAACTATGACATCACTTCTGTGCTTTAACATTCAATTCCACAATAATAGGAGATGTGTTATTTTTTCCATCAAACATCCCATCATTGGTATTTTTTTTTTGTAACCTGCTGGGATGCTTCCTCTCACTTAATACAAAAATAATTATATCTCACATCAGTACAATCAAGCTTTTGAAAGCAAGATCACCTATGACAGTAATGCTCAATGAGAAAATACAAAATTTGGCTCCTTAGAAAAATTCTTTGTAGCTAGCACCGTCAGCCTTTAGAATCTCCACACACTGTAGTTATTGTTTTCTCCTCTCATACTGCAATGTTAAGAAATATCACTGGGTTTTTTTAAAAGTGACAACATGAACATTGAATCCCACTATATTCTAGCAAAGAGAGAGAGAGCAAGTGTGTGTGTGTGTGTGTGTGTGTGTGTGGAGTCCCTGGGTTGTGCAAACCATTAAATTGCTCGGCTGCTAACTGAAATGTTGGAGGTTCAAGTCCACCCAGAGGCACCTCAGAAGGAAATCCTAGAGATATACTTCTGAAAAATCAACCATGGAAAACCCTACAGAGCAAAGTTCTACTCTGATACACATGGGGTCAACTTGACAGCAATTGGTGGGCATATATATAATATATAGATATATAAAACCAAACCCGTTGCCGTCAAGTCAATTCCGACTCATAGCAACCCTATAGGACAGAGTAGAACTGCCCCATAGGGTTCCCAGGAGCAGCTGGTAGATTCGAACTGCTGAAATTTTGTTTAGCAGCCAAGCTCTTTAACCACGGTGCCACCAGGGCACCATCTATATATGTAAGTAAAGCCTTGGAGATATACAAAATTTCAGATTATTGGAAGGGTGTTATCACTAATAAATCTGAACAGATACTTAAGTCTTCAGGTGTTTTCAGCCACAGGTATCCCTCTGTATTATATTATAGCCAATAAAGCAATCCACATGATGAAAAGCTTGATTGCTAAGTCAGGATAATCATTTCTCAAGGGGTATTTGTAAATAAGTAAGTAGGTTAATGTCTGAGTCTTCTAGTACTGCTGTAACAGAAATACCACAAGTGGATGGCTTTAACAAAGAGAAGTATATTCTTTCACAATCGAGTAGGCTACAAGTCCAAATTCAGGGCGTCATTTCTAGGGGAAGGCTTTCTCTCTCTGTCGGCTCTGGAGGAAGGTCCTGTTTTTTCAGTCTTCCCTTGGTCTGGGAGCAACTCAGCATATGAACCTCAGGTGCAAAGGGGGCGCTCTGCTCCTGGTGCTGCTTTCTCGGTGGTATGAGATCCCCATGTCTCTCTACTTACTTCTTTTTTTATTATCTCAAAGGAGATTGGCTTAAGACACTACCTAATCTTGTAGACCTCATCAATATAAAAAAAAAAAAAATTGCTGTTAATCCATTTTATTACATCATAGTGATAGGATTTATGATATTTAGGAAAATCACATAAAACGGTGGACAATCATGCAATCATACAAGGGAATCATGACCTAGCCAAGTTGACAGATATTTTGGGGGGTACAATTCAACCCATGACAGTTAAATATATTTGGCTCTCCTTATCCTTTCTAATAAAAACAAAACTATTTTTTATCCTGTTTTGCCCCCAAATTTTTCACAATTTTTCTTTCTTATTTTCCTCTTGAAAACAGTCTAAACATTCTGTTTTTGTGACATTGTACTAAAGGAAGTAGAATCTAGGGTAAAGATGTTGAATTTGATCTTCAAAGATCTAGATTCACCTACAAAGCAAGAGCAATAGTAGGGGTAGGGAAGGTTGCTAGCTCAACCACTTATTATAAATATAACCAAAAAACCAAATTTGTTGTTGTCAGGTGGATTCCAACTCATGGCAACCCCATGTGTCACAGAGTAAAACTGTTCTATACAGTTCTCTTGGCTATAATCTTTACAGAAGCAGACTGCTAGGCCTTTCTTCCACAATGCCATTAAGTGGGTCCAAACCACCAACCTTTAAGTTAGTAGTCAAGCGCAAACTGTTTTCAGCACCCAGTAACCTAAACATATCATAAGACCTCTATCATTAAAACAGCATAGCACTGACATACGAATAGACAGCCATATCAATAGAAAAGGATCAAGAATTCAAAAATATACACAATTGCTTATAGTATTAAAAAAGATGGCATTACATATCAAGGGAAAGATCAGCAATTTAATAAATAGTGATGGGATAACTAGATAGCAATATGAAAAATGATAAAAATGTGACCCTTTGCTGACACCAAAAACCCAGAAGTATTCCAAAGTAATTGTAACCTTAAATGTAAAAAAATGAAATTGCACAAGTGCAAACATTTGTGAATTCCTCTATAACCTAGAAGTGAGAAAAATTCTCCTCTGACTAAAATCTAGAAGCGTTAAGAAAAATAGTTAATAAGTTTACCTACATTAAGGTTAAAAATAAGTGACATAACTTCATAAGCAAAATAGAAAGACTAACATTCCTATAAAAATTGGGTTATGATGTGAAGAGTTTACAGAAAGAATACAAACCGTGCTGTATATTTCAGAACTCTTAAAAGTACGAGGCTCATAATTAAGAGAGTAGCTCATAAAAAGAGAGAAACAAATTAACATTACACAGATATACCATGTCTTATTTATCAAATTGACAAAAGTGCAGAAGATTAACTGCATATTTAGTTTGTAAGGCTAAGAGAAAATAGGCATTTATGCATTACTTAGGAGAAAGCAAAATGTTACAAACCCTATGGAGGGCAATTTGGCAATATTTAGCAAAATTATGTATGTATTTATGCTTGCCTCTTCTCTAGAACACTATCTCAAAGATAAAATGAAAAATTATGAAAAAATGCATACAAATGGCTATTTATTGCACTATTCTGGAAAGACAAAAGCCTGGAAACAACCTAAATGTTCATCAATAAGAGATAAATTGAAGGAACTCTGATAGATTCTTACAATGAAACATGATACAGCTGTAAAAAAAAAACTAAGTATGTTCTCATATGTAATCTCCAGGATATATTATTAAATGACAACAGTAAGTTGTAGAAGCAATGTGTGTATATACACTATATTACCATTTATTGAAAAAAAGAGGGTATGTATATGTATACATAAATGTGTGTATATGTACATACATGAGTGTGTATGTGTATATACACAGGACTCCAGTGAATGTGTGAGAGTCTGGTGGTGCAATGGTTAAGCACTTGGTGGCTAACCTAAAGATTAAGCACTCAGCTGTTAACCAAAATTCAGTGGTTTGAACCCACCAGCTGCTCCGCAGAAGAAAGACTTCGCAATCTGCTCCCATAAAGATTTTAGCCTAGGAAACTCTATGGGGCAGTTCTACTCCGTCCTATAGGGTCTCTATGAGTCATTATTGACTCTATGGCAAACAACAACAATATATGTGTGTGTGTGTGTGTGTATGCATACATATATATATATACACACACGCATACACTGGAGCCCCTGGGTGGTGCATATGATTAAGCACTGGACTACTAGCTGCATGGTTGGCAGCATCTTAGAAGTAAGGCCTAGGGACATGTTTCCAAAAGTTAAAGCCTTGAAAACCCTATGGAGCAGTTCTACTCTGCACACGTGGGGTCGCCATGAGTCAGAATTGACTCAACAGCAACTAACAATGACAAATATATATACTATGTATATGTACATATATAAATGTACATGTTTAAATGTTTATGTGAAATAGTATGCATACGTACATAAATAAAATTATCACTTATATGGAATGAGATGGAATATGTGAAGGGAACAAAGATGAAGGCCAGAGGCAGAAAACTTATAAAATGAACCTGAATATTTTATTATTTTAAAAGGCAAAGAACTCATGAACCATCTCGAAGTAGCTTCCACTGTAAAAAGATGAGTCATTTGGAGCACCAATAAGAATAATAACATCATGAACTGAAATGAATCAAATATGGTAAAAATCCAGGAATTCATAATGATGACTTAAAAAAAAAATTGATCGGCTTTGGACAATGCTAGGAAACCAACTCATTATTCTAAAAATTGGTAAATAAAGGATCATGCAAATAACATCTTTCCAGTTAAAACCTCAGGATATCCAAAAAGTTAATGAGGAAAAAAAATTCTGTCTATGGAAGCATTTTAGCTAGAAAATAAAGAAGCAATAAAAGAATTAGGGTGTTACAATTTTGCAAATTCATAAGAAATTTTGATCTGGGAAGTGATTGCCAATGTCAGCTAACATCACAAGTAGACAATCGGACATTATGCATCTCTTGATGCAAGTACAGAACACCACCCGTGAAGGAGTCTTGCCAAAAATACAACCTAAATCTGGTCAGGACTCTTGATCTAACCACCAGTACCTAGAATACAGGGACCGAAGGAACAGATTTTTAAAGAAATGTGAATACCACCAGCAGTATCTAGAAATTAGGGAATTTTACAGGACACATTTCTCAGTTTCTTCAACAAATAAATTAGAGGTAAAAATAATAACAAATGAAAGGAAGGATTGTTGTGTGCTTTTGAGTCGATTCAGACTCATATCAACCCTACAGTACAGAGTAGAACTGCCCCATAGGGTTTCCTAGGCCGTAATCTCTACGGAAGCAGACTGCCAGGTCTTTTCTCCCATGGAGCAGCTGGTGGGTTCAAATCATTGAGCTTTCAGTTAGCAGCTGAGCACTGAACCATTGCAACACCAGGGCTTCTTTGAAAGGAAGGGTAACCTATAAAATAAAAAAATAAATATGAGACCGAAAAACAAAATGTAACGTGTGCACCCTGTTTGGGTCCTGATTCAAATAAGTCAACAATATAAAATAAACAAAACGTGAATGAGACAATACAGACTGGATATTTGATAATCTTAAGGAACTACTGGATTTTTTTTTTTTAAAGCTGTGAACATGACACTATGGTAATGTTTTTTAGTAAGAATTCTTTTCTTTTGGAAATACATGCTCAAATTTGTGGATGAAATGATATGATGTCTGGGATTTGTTTTAAAATAATTCTGGGGGCAGGGGTAATAAAGGAGATATAAATGAATTCAAATATGGCTATGAGAAATGTTGAAACTGGATAAATGGGTACACGTGAGTACATTATAAATATAGCTCTCTCAATGGCAATGGGTTTGGGTGGCTAGAACGTGTGTTTAAAATTATCCATAATCAAATGGTTAAAAAAGACCTACATGAAAAGCATAGACTTGCCATTCATTGATTGTTTAATATTAAGCAAATTACTTACACATTTTAAGCCTCCATTTTCTCATATGTAAAAACAAAATGGTTGCCATCAAGTAGATTCTGACGCATGGCAACCCCATGTGTGTCAGGGTAGAACCATGATCCATCTGGTTTCAGTGGCTGATTTTTTAAGTAGATCACCAGGCATTTCTTCTGAGGAGCTTCTGGGTGGGCTTGAACCTCCAACCTTTCTGTCATCTGTCCAACATGTTAACTGTTTGCACCACCCAGGGATTCCTTATATACAAGAAGGATGTAGTAACGAAAATTCTACAGCCATTTACCACATCTGCTTTTGGACCTTGATCATGGTTCATGATCTTTAAAATCTCTGTCATTACTCAACTTTAGTCAAGTACTCAAAACTTCTCTAGGTCTTGTTTTCTTTCATGCAAAATGGGAATAATACTAGCACCGTACCATTGCTATCAGGACTGTTTAAACTTGGCACTCGATACACAATAATACAGTCTCTCCTCCATGAAACCTCTTTAATTCTTAGTTGGAAATAACTACTCACTCTCCTGATAGGTTTGTTTATTATTATACTATAATCTTCCTTGAATTATTCTTTAAATATGTCTTTTATGACAAGGCTCTGGACTCCTTGAAAACAGAGATTGGTCTTTATCATTCATGTCCTCCTCCACCATACCAGGTATACTGCATACAGTAGGAGATCAGTAAAGTTGAGAATTAAATTACCTATATAGATTATTAGATGCTCCTTCCTGAAATTGGTACATCTCTGCAACTGCCGACACTAAATTATGTTGCCTTAAATATTACCTAAATTTTTTTTTTATATGCACGTCAGATCACTGGGGAAATCCCAGACTATTTCTTGGACAAACCATAAAGGCTGTATGTAGGTTAAAAGCAGAGTAAGATTTTCAGTCCAGGATTATAAACACAGTTACCTGGGTGATTTATTAGAATTTGACAAGCTATATGACAACTTCTGGCTCCAGATTTGTCAAACCCTACATGGAATACCAACAAGTCACAGATTCTTCAGTAGAAAATAGTTTCTAGCCTAAAGTTTCAGCTTTATTCCAAAAGTCATGCAGCTATGAACAACTACCTAGAACCTACCTGTGCTCCAGTGAAGGGCAGTGACAATGGAGAGTGGATTTGTACATAGGTGTCTCACACTTTAAATCAGTTCAGTAATGGGCAGGAAAACCAGTGGAGTCTCCAAAGGAGAATGGACTTCGGAAGACCCTAGCTGAGGTGACTAGCAAACCAACCTTAAATGTGATGAAGAACTACTCTCTCGAGAGTAAAACTTAGTTCGGACGATATGGTGACAGCAGCATTTTTACATCTGTGAATTGTAAGGCTCTATTCTAACTTTTTTTTTTTATTCTCATAAAACCTGGAGAAAGCAAAAGCTCTTCAATTAAAGTGTCTAAATGTGGTCATCTGTTATGTATAGCTCAGTGGGACAGCTCAGCGGGGGCCTGTAGAGTTTAGCTCTGCACTTTTCCCAGAGTATTCCCTAAAGCTTCTCTGAAGCTATTAACCATCCTGGTCACTGTAGTAAAAACTCACTCTTGAAGTTAAGAAGCAAACACTAGAGTGCAGTGCAGAGTAGAAGGAGGCTTCCCCTCTGATTAAAAAGATCATGATCTCTAATTTCACAGTCCATCAAGAACAATCATATAAAAATATATGAGCTATGCATCAGGCTATAGGATCTACAGCAAAAAATAGACAATAAAGTTAAATCTAGCTCAGTTTATACCTTCTGAAATAAGACATTTGAAAGAGATCATTGCAGCATCATTAGTTCACTATAAAATGGTGCATTCACATTTTACAAGACGAAGACTGCACTAAAAACCTTTAAAATCTCTACACAAAACATACTTGGTGCCATAACTCACAATTTTATTGATAATTCTTGGTTTACATCATATATCTCTTCATATTGTGATCTGGGTATTTTACTTTGCCTCTTAGAAAATTTTATGCTTAAAAAGGGATATGGAGCAACTGTAATATAGACCATCAAGTTTTGTTCAATTTACATTATTACATTTTGAAGGAAGTTGAAATATGCCAAGGCTTTATGTAACTGAAATTTTCTATTATTTTCATGGCTGGGAATGGTAGAAGAATGAAGAATAAATCTGTAAGAAAACAAAATATATATCCATTGGGCTCATAATATTGCCATATGAAAGAAAGCTGCCAGTGAAACTATTAGGTACCACTTTGTTTAAGAGAGAAACTGAACAAATGGCTGCATATGTTTAACCCTCTGCCATCTAGTTGATTCCGACTCATAGTGACCCTGCAGGACAGAATAAACCTACACCATAGAGTTTCCAACATTCCTCTTTGAGTTGTCATTCCCAGCATAGTAGAATACATGATTGCCCAATTCAAAATGGCCAATACCAGTCCACTAGTGAACACTAGTGACCGAAGACCAGACGAGTTGTGGAATGACATCAAGGACTTCAACCATGAAGAAAGCAAGAGGTCACTGAAAAGGCAGGAAAGAAAGAAAAGACCAAGATGGATGTCAGAGGAGACTCTTGAGCATCGAGCAGCTAAAGCAAAAGGAAGAATTGATGAAGTAAAAGAACTGAACAGAAGATTTCAAAGGGCCTCTCGAGAAGACAAAGTAAAGTATTATAATGACATGTGCAAAGAGCTGAATATGGAAAACCAAAAGGGAAGAACACACTCGGCGTTTCTCAAGCTGAAAGAGCTGAAGAAAAAATTCAAGGCTTGAGTTGCAATAGTGAAGGATTCCATGGGGAAAATATTAAATGACGCAGGAAGCATCAAAAGAAGATGGAAGAAATACACAGAGTCACTATACCAAAAAGAATTAGTCGATGTTCAACCATTTCAAGAGGTGGCATATGATCAGGAACTGATGGTACTGAAGGAAGAAGCCCAAGCTGCTCTGAAGGCATTGGCGAAAAACAAGCCTCCAGGAATTGATGGGGTATCAGTTGAGATGTTTCAACAAACAGATGCATCGCTGGAGGTGCTCAATCATCTATGCCAAGAAATATGGAAGACAGTTTCCTCGCCAACTGATTGGAAGAGATCCATATTTATGCCTATTCCCAAGAAAGGTGATCCAACTGAATGTGGAAATTATAGAACAATATCATTAATATCACACACAAGCAAAATTTTGCTGAAGACCATTCAAAAACAGCTGCAGCAGTATATCGACAGGGAACTGCCAGAAATTCAGGCCAGTTTCAGAAGAGGACGTGGAACCAGGGATATTATTGCTGATGTCAGATGGATCCTGGCTGAAAGCACAGAATACCAGAAGGATGTTTACCTGTGTTTTATTGATTATGCAAAGGCATTCAACTGTGTGGATCATAACAAACTACGGATAACACTGAGAAGAATGGGAATTCCAGAACACTTAATTGTGCTCATGAGGAACCTTTCCATAGATCAAGAGGCAGTTGTTCAGACAGAACAAGGGGATATTGATTGGTTTAAAGTCAGGAAAGGTGTGCGGCAGGGTTGTACTCTTTCACCATACCTATTTAATCTGTATGCTGAACAAATAATCCGAGAAGCTGGACTATATGAAAAAGAATGGGGCATCAGGATTGGAGGAAGACTCATTAACAACCTACGTTATGCATGTGACACAACCTTGCTTGCTGAAAGTGAAGAGGACTTGAAGCACTTACTAATGAAGATCAAAGACCACAGCCTTCAGTATGGATTACACCTCAACATAAAGAAAACAAAAATCCTCACAACTGGACCAATGATCAACATCATGATAAAGAGAGAAAAGATTGAAGTTGTCAAAGATTTCATTTTACTTGGATCCACAATCAACAGCCATAGAAGCAGCAGTCAAGAAATCAAAAGATGCATTGCATTGGGTAAATCCGCTGCAAAGAACCTCTTCAAAGTGTTGAAGATCAAAGACGTCACCCTGAAGACTAAGGTGTGCCTGACCCAAGCCATGGTGTTTTCAATTGCATCATATGTATGTGAAAGCTGGACAGTGAATAAGGAAGACCGAAGAAGAGTTGACGCCTTTTAATTGTGGTGTTGGCGAAGAATATCGAACATACCATGGACTGCCAAAAGAATGAACAAATCTGTCTCGGAAGAAGTGTGGCCAGAATGCTCCTTAGAGGCAAGGATGGCGAAACTGCGTCTTACATACTTTGGACATGTTGTCAGGAGGGATCAGTCCCTGGAGAAGGACATCATGCTTGGCATAGTACAGGGTCAGCGGAAAAGAGGAAGACCCTCAACGAGGTGGATTGACACAGTGGCTGCAACAATGAGCTCAAGCATAACAATGACTGTAAGGATGGCTCAGGACCGGGCAGTGTTTCATTATGTTGTGCATAGGGTCGCTATGAATCGGAAATGACTTGACAGCACCTAACAATAACAACAACAACATAGAGTTTCCAAAGAGCAACTGGTGGATTTGAACTGCCGACCTTTTGGTTAACAGCCCAATTCTTAACCACTGTGCCACTAGCGTATTTAAGAGAGGGCTTCTATTCACTACAACAAACTAGAGTTTAGTCTGTCCCTTAAAGAAAGGCCTGTTAAAGGTCAAGATAAGAGTTTTCATTCATGAAATAGGAATCAAAATTCTCATCATGCATCTCATAGAAGATTGTTGTGATATTTAAAAATGAGCTAATGTATATGGTAGGTAGGAGAGGGTGGGAAGAATTGGTAGAAAATACCTCAAATTGTGGTGCAGCTCTGTGAAAATCTCAGTCAGCCCAATGGTTGCCCACAGAGAAGTCCCTCAGACCAGAAACAGTGAGCCTTTTTATCACCACTAAGCTCAGTCATAAAAGCTAAAGGCTGCTTTGAAAGTGCATGGCCTCAACTCAAAAAGCTGAGGGAGGTGCTTAAAACACCTACAGCCAAGGATTGTCAGCTAACTGTGCTCCCCACAACAGACTCTCTCTTCCTGGGAGATCTGAGAGGCACCCCTCCATCACTGCCACATACAGTTATGTCTTGTTGCTTACAACGGTACAAGCATAACCAGATACAGTGAAACCTGTGAAAGCCAGAACTGGACAGGACTGCCTTGTTTTCCAGGTCTTGCAAGTTTTCCACCTTTGACGGGGTGCAGTCTTACCACTTTTCTATTGCTTGTTTTAGTGGAAAATATTTGTGATTTTCCTTCTCTGATAGGTTTCCACCTTACGCACATTCTGGCTTTTGCAGGTTTTACTATAGTAGATAGAATGTTAACAAACCAGGAACTAAGGTGAGACAAGCAAAGCACCCAGGGTGCAAAATTTAAAGTAACACTTGTTCTCAGGTACCAACCCTGCACTTGCTTGAGCCTGAGAGTGAGTATCTCCTTAAATTTGGCACCCCTGGTGCTTTGTTTGCCCCTCTCTAGTCCCACCCCATGCATATCCACCATCCAGATATTACAATTAACTTTAATATATTTCCTTTTTCATATATCTGTCCATTCAACCATCTGCATTATTTCTGATGCATTTCAAAGTACACCTCACCTCTGAACACTTCAGTGTGCATTTTATGAACTAGAGTTTCAACATTTTTTAAGATTCCATTTTTCAGATAAAATTACATACACTAAAATGCACAGATCTTCAGTGGATGTTTAGGTTTTTTTTTTTTTTTCTTTTTAATGCATCTATCTATTTAACAAGAACAGGCTTAAAATACTTCCAACACCCAGTAAGTTCCCTCATGGCCTTCCCAGTCAATTTCCACCCCACTGCTAGAGAAAACCACTGCTCTAAGTCTTATTTTACTTATTCCAGAAATTCATGCAATGGAATCATACAACATGATTATGGATGTAGAAAGAAAATATATTTGTGCTTCCATACCATTGGAGCTTTCTGAACAAACTTGGCTGAAACTTGCTTTCTGGGTTAAGAGTAAGCCTTAGAAAGTAATTTAAACCTATATAACTGCAGAGGTTTACCAGAGGTATGTGTCCACATTTCAAAAGTGATAAAACTCAGTTCCACGGGGTCTGTAGATTCTATTATTTTCCTTTGAAGAATATTGATTTTTGTTTGTTTTAGCATAGAGTTAAATTGGCTGGACTAAATCCCCAAAATATGTTGTCTTTTTCATGGGTGGAAGCTGAAATCCTTGTTCAGTTTTTTGTTTGTTTTGGTTTTTTTTTTTTTATCCTTAGCTGGGTTACTTGGTGTCCAGTAGCCAGAAGAGAGTGAGAGATTTGAACAGAGTTTATATGCAGAATGTAGGTCTTCACTTTTCTGGCTTTCTTCTTTCTGGGATTTTCCCCCTCTACCCCTTTTCTTTTAACTACTCTGGCCAATCTGAATTCTGTCCTCCAATTTTTCAATCCAGTACCAGCTACCAGAGTTTTAGCTATCCTGCATGATGCTGACAGAGGTTTGCACTCGTGCAAAGAGTCAAGCACTGTCATTTCCTTCTTCAAGTAGCTATTTTTAATATTTTTATTAGAGTTTATAAGTATTATCTGTAGGAGGGTTGGCCAATAAGAGCTCCTCTGCTGTCCCTGGACACAAAACCTTCTCCAAACTGTTTAAAAGAAAAAAATACCCATTGCCATTAAGTCTGTTCCAACTCATAGCAACCATATACGATAGAGTAGAACTGCTCCACAGGGTTTCCAAGGCTGTAAATCTTTACAGAAGCAGATTGCCGCATCTTTCTCCCACAGAGCAGCTGATGGGTTCAAACCACTAAGACCTTTCAGTGAGCAGCGAAGCTGCTTAACCACTGCATCATAGCATATGTCCATTGTATTCTTCATATCTCTTGTGCAGCAGGTTCTATTTCCCTCATCTCTTTTGTTTATTTCCAAAGTGACTTTAACCTTCTTCCCTCCAAGAGATGTCATCAATGTTCCCCATCCCTTGAATCTGGGTGGGGAGTTTGTGCCTGCTCTGAGCAATACAGTACAAGTAGAAGTGATGCCATATGACGTCAAAGGCTGGGTCATTAAGAGAATACATATCCACCCGGCTTCCTCTTTTGGGATGTTAACTTTGGGAGAACCAAGCCAGCCAACAGCCAGCATCCACCACCAGACAATCAAGAAAATGAGCTTTTGGAGGATGCCAACCCCTGGCTTTGAGTCTTCCAGCTGAGACCCCAAACATCATGGAGCAGAAGCAAGGTGTTCTCATTGTGTCCTGTCCAAATTACTGACCCACAGAATCTATAAGCATAATTAATGCCGGGTTTTTTCCACTAAGTTTTGGGTTATTTTTTATACAACTTGGATGTTCGAGTGATCTAACTATGATACCTGTAGCATCATTGTTATCAGTTTTGTTTGAGATGATGTGGGTGGTTAGAGAGATACCTTCATTCTCCCTCACAGTTCCCTCCAAAGTTGCATGTTAAAAAAAAAAGTCAAATTTCCCGCATAGAAGAAGATCATTCTTAACTGAAACATGGTATTTCTTTATTAACATCTCTTGTCCCTTGCAGAGACTAGTCAGTGATTTAAGCCTAACAAATGCTTTGTCACTAGAATTGATAATTTAATTTTTATCTGAAGTATTTAGTGAACTAATTACATCACTTCCTGGAACCTCAGATATGTAAGGTCATACTTACTATAATCTCAGTATACAGACAATCATTACTGGAATTTTAAGTAGAAGACTATTGCTTTTAGTACAAATTCAGTAAACAGAGAGACTATCAAATTCTATCGCCTTTTGTCAAATGACGAATAGTGCATTCTTAGGTAAACAATTGCTATAACAAGAAGAAATAAAGTGTTAAGTTACAATGAAAAGCTTCTTTCTGGAGGAGATAATTTGAGAATGGATTCATTATCAAAGGAGTTATGCAGAATCTCTTATAAAAGTAGCTTAATGGTTTGAAAGGTATAATTTCCATGCTACATTTATTTTGAGTTGTTTGTACTTTCTTAAAAAGTCATTGATATACATGAGATTTTCAAAACTAAGTATGGTCTAAAAGATATCCTTAACAATTACAGAAGAAAAAACAGAGGTGGGTAAAAGCGAAAACCAAAACCAAACTCAGTGCTGTTGAGTCAATTCCAACTCCTACCAACCCTATGGGGTATTAATGTTGGTGTGGCTGAAGACAAAGCTATATATCACTGTTGCCAGTATAAATTGGTGCGATGCTTTTGAAAAGATATTTGGCAGCTACAGCTGCTAACCAAAAGGTCAGCAGCTCAAATCCACTAGCCACCCACTGGAAACCCTGTGAGGCAGTTCTACTCTGTCCTATAGGGTCACCATGAATCAGAATTGACTCAGTGGCAATGGGTTTGGTTTGGTTTGATATCAAAAGGTAATAAAAATGTTCATATCTTATGTCTCAGTAGTCCCACTTTTGGGAATTTATCCTAAGAGATTACACTAAAAATATAAAAAAAAACTTCAAGTACATAGGTTTTGAAATAAAAATTTCAAAATAATTTTTATAATAATTTTTATACATATCTAGAAAATGGCAACAATCTATAAGTTCAACAATTAGGGTTAAAATGGAAACTTATGCAATTATTAAAAATTATCATTTTAAAGGCTATGTAACACTATGGAAATATACTATTTTTTATGATATAACATTAAGTAACAATAGAATAACACAGGTAGAAAATGTACTATGGTAAGAAAAAAATAAATATAAACTGGGACAAGTACTGGAAGGGAGCATAAAAATAAAACTGGGTTGACTTGAAGGAGGTGTGAGCGTCTTCAGTTAATTTACTTTTTTAAATTTTGGTATCCTTTCATTTGGAAACAAAGTTGATAAGTGATAATACAGACCCATACTCCTTAAAATCTTGTTGCTATTTATTTAGATCTCTGTCATTCCTGAAAGTATTATTGGAAAATATTAAATTGTAATTTAATAATTAAGGGGGAGAGTCATTGCTTAGATACATTTAGTTTTTGTTTATGGGGATGGAAAATTGGGCAACAGGTATTGGTAGTTATATAACGTGATTGATGTAATTGGTCTCAGAGAATTGTAGGTGTGAAAAATGTTGAAATAGCAAATGTTGTGTTATCTATATTTTTACAGAATAGCTTTTTAAAAAGCTAAGCTTTCTGTAGAGAAAATCTGACAGAAATATGAAAGCGCTGGTGTCACCTTATGAGACAATTGAGACGTGGGCATCTAGAAAAGAACCTAAAATAAAAAACTTTGCAAGATCCATAAGATATTGATTCAAACATTTTCTATGACACTGAGTCATAAAAGACATCTGGTTATATTCTTTGAAGTTTCTGAATCAAATAAAAGGCTTTAGCAGAGTAGTTCTATCATGAGGCTAAACTACAGAACTTATATAATATGGAAACTATTATATATTTGATGGTTTTCAGTAAAAATATCAGTCTGTCCAACCCTGTCCCAGAAATGTTAAGTATGTGTAACAAATGATACTGCTAATGACATTGGGGTATGACATACATTTTGAAAAAGAAAATGTTCTGACATTTAAATTATAACCTTCCACAATCATAAAGTGTCACTTGGAGAATAAAAAAAAAAAAAATTAGGTCAAGAATCAGGAACTATTGAAAATTCAAGAGAAACCCCCTTTAAGGAATAATTATTTTCACTGATTCTCAACAACAGATTTCAAAGGAAAAATTTGTGCTCTTCCTTTTTGATTTGGAAATATTTTATAAGGTAAGAAATAGCACAAAAATGGAATCACGGGCAAAACATTTTTCATTGAGGAAAAAAACAAACCAAACCCACTGCTGTCAAGTCAATTCCAACTCATAGCCACCCAACTCTATAGGACAGAGCACAACTGCCCTATAGTGTTTCTAAGGAGCAGCTGTCGGATTCGAACTGCTGACCTTTTGGTTAGCAGCCGAGCTCTTAACCACTGCACCACCAGGGCTCCTTTCACCCAGAATTCCTCACAAATATTTATAGCATTCATCTGACTCTCCAGCAAGCCATTGGAGCATACCACAGATTCTAGTCAAGAAAAGGCATTGAAAAGGTATATTCTTAGCATCAGAGTTTTATCAGATTGCCTCAATTTGTGTTTAATTGCCAGAGACTTAGTGCTATGCAGATGTCTGTAATTAGCAAAGTTGTAAAATATTCTGGAAGCCAGCAGGAGATTGAGTATACTGATGAAAATTACCCGTCTTTCCTGACTCATGACAGTCATGGCTATCCTGAAAATACCCACGTGGGCTATTGTACTTTCAGGGATGTCTGAAGCTAAATGGTGAAAACAGGCAAATAGGTTCAAATTCAGAAGAAGCTCAACAGATTTTAAATATTTTATTAGGTCTGCAAAGTATGCTTTCACCTTTATATAAGAAATAAGTTTTTCAGTTAGAAATAGAATTACCATACAACCCAGAAATCCCACTCCTCAGAATATACCCTAGAGATACAAGAGCCTTCACACAAACAGATATATGCACACCTATGTTTATTGCAGCTCTGTTTACAATAGCAAAAAGCTGGAAGCAACCAAGGTGTCCATCAACGGATGAATGGGTAAATAAATTGTGGTATATTCACACAATGGAATACTACGCATCGATAAAGAACAGTGATGAATCTGTGAAACATTTCATAACATGGAGGAACATGGAAGGCATTATGCTGAGCGAAATTAGAGGCAAAAGGACAAATATTGTATAAGACCACTATTATAAGATCTTGAGAAATAGTAAAAACTGAGAAGAACACATACTTTTGTGGTTACGAAGGGGGGAGGGAGGGAGGGAGGGAGAGGGTTTTTTATTGATTAATCAGTAGATAACTGCTTTGGGTGAAAGGAAAGACAACACTCAATACATGGAAGGTCAGCTCAATTGGACTGGACCAAAAGCAAAGAAGTTTCCAGGATAAAATGAATGCTTCAAAGGTCAGCAGAGCAGGGGCAGGGGTCTGGGGAACATGGTTTGAGGGAACTTCTAAGTCAATTGGCAAAATAATTCTAGTATGAAAACATTCTGCATCCCACTTTGAAATGTGGCGTCTGGGGTCTTAAATGCTAACAAGCGGCCATCTAAGATGCATCAATTGGTCTCAACCCACCTGGAGCAAAGGAAAATGAAGAACACCAAGGTCACACGACAACTAAGAGCCCAAGAGACAGAAAAGGCCACATGAACCAGAGACCTACATCATCCTGAGACCAGAAGAACTAGTTGGTGCCTGGCCACAATCGATGACTGCCCTGACAGGGAGCACAACAGAGAACTCCTGAGGGAGCGGGAGATCAGTGGGATGCAGACCCCAAATTCTCATAAAAAGACCATACTTAATGGTCTGACTGAGACTAGAGGAATCCCGGCGGCCATGCTCCCCAGACCTTCTGTTGGCACAGGACGGGAACCATCCCCGAAGACAACTCATCAGACATGAAAGGGACTGGTCAGCGGGGGGGAGAGAGATGCTGATGAAGAGTGAGCTAATTAAATCAGGTGGACACTGGACAGTGTGTTGGCAACTCTTGTCTGGAGGGCGGATGGGAGGATAGAGAGAGGGAAGCTGGCAAAATTGTCATGAAAGGAGAGACTGAAAGGGCTGACTCAAGAGGGGGAGAGCAAGTGGGAGTACGGAGTAAGATGTATGTAAACTTATATGTGACAGACTGATTGGATTTGTAAATGTTCACCTGAAGCTTAATAAAAGTTAATAAAAAAAAAAAAGAAAGAAGTTTTTGCTTTTAACTTAATGGCAGTGACGTCTCAAATGGAAATACTCTGAAATACCCCAAGTCCCAGAATCCCCTCCAACTGAATAATTCCCCTGGTCTTTGTCATATCCACTATCTCACAGTCCGTGTGCTGGAACACTCAGTTAAATAGAAAAGTTAGTGTATATGATGACAGCCCTGTGGCCTCCCAGAAAGACACACATTCTGAAGTTAGCAGACCTCGGTCTATTCCAACCTAATATGTACTAGCTGAGTGACCTTGGAAAAGGTCCTTAATTTCTTATGCCTTAAGTTCTCATGAATGAAATAAGGGTAATATTATATAACATAAGGGTGTTGTAAAGATGCAATGAGTTAATGTATGTACAGAATTTAGACCAGGGATGAGTACTTCAAAAATTCTTGATAAACATTAAATACCAATTTCAACATTTTAACTAGCTCAACTGAAATTGCAAGTATTTGAGTTCCATATGAATTCTGTGGCTTCACTGAGTGTTAACTATTAGGCAGAACCTCAGCCTACAGAAACTATTAGCCCAATATTAAAAATGCTCTAAGAGGTGGGAAATGCTGTCAATGAACATATGATTGTGTGAATGGACAGTGTGGGGGGGGGAGAATGTTTCAAATTGATTTGGAGGTTTCCAGATTAGAACTCTGGATTAGACAATTGTTGTTGTTGTTAGGTGCCATAAAGTCGGGTCCTACTGCAGCGACCCTATGTACAACAGAAAAAATGCCCGGTCCTGCACCATCCTCACAATTGCTGTTACGCTTGAGCCCATTGTTGCAGTCACTGTGTCAATCCATCTCATCTACCTACACTTTGCCAAGCATGATGTCCTTCTCCAGGGACTGATCCCTCCTGATAACATGTCCAAAGTATGTGAGATGAAGTCTCACTATCCTTGCTTCTAAAGAACATTCGGATTGTGCTTCTTCCAAGACAGATTTGTTCCTTCTTTTGGCAGTCCATATTATATCCAATATTCTTCACCAACGCCATAATTCAAAGGTGTCAATTCTTCTTCCATCTTCCTTATTAATTGTCCAGCTTTTAGATGCATATGAGGCCACTGAAAATACCATGGCTTGAGTCAGGCTCACCTTATTCTTTAAGGTGACTTCTTTGCTTTTTAACACTTTAAAGAGGTCTTTTGCAGCGGATTTGCCTAAGGCCTCCCTATAGGGGGAGTGCTGTTTGCTTGCTTGCTTGTTTGTTTGTTTTAATTTTCAAAACTTTTTCTGAACCAAATGGCTTAGAAAGGCATCTATATGTTGTTGTTTTTGTTTGTTCTCCAAATAATGATCTTAGGGTTTTGGCAATGATATTAATTTAGCCTTATGTAAATTATTCCAATTTTCAAGCACCTCAAGATAGTCAAATAACAATTAAAAAGCAATTTAAGAACATAAAACATGCCACTTATTAAGGGAGTGACCCAGCGGTATTAGTTCGGGTATTATAATTCTGCTTTCTCAACATATTACTATTTTCAATGCAACGAGCATTGGTTCTCAAAATACACCTTGCTGAGCCTCCAAGTGTCTCAGGGTGACTCAAGGGCAATAAGATGTGGGGGGAATGGGTGGGTTTTTGGGCCTTCCATGTGTGATCCCCTTCCCATCTTCCATTTGACCACATCAGCTCAAGTTTTATCTATTTTACATGTGATAATTACTTTCCTCAAGGGAAAAAATTGTTCCACTCCTATTAGTTAGAATACTCTAAATATTACTATTAAAATCTAAATAGAAATCATTTTAGTTCAGGAATACCACTCCTGGCACTTTTCTTGTCCACACCTCTTTATAAGCCTTGTCCTTCCAAACTAAAAGTTGATTTTTGCTTTTTTAAGCTACTAAGGAAAATAATGTTTCAAAGACCCAAGGCCTAACTCCTGTATAAAGGCTTTGTTAAGACCTCTAGGGTAACTTGAAGCCTCTCTTCTCTGATCTATTGAGGTGAGTGTCCATAACTCTACCCAGGAAAGCCGAGTACCGGCTACAACACATCTCATGGCCTGTGGTCAGACTTCCTTTGTTTTCTCACTCATGGTGCATGTTTTCTTTCTCCATTGAGACTATACATTGTCCAAAACGGAGACAATGTCTTAAATTTTTAAATAGACTTCAAGCCTTTATGGCCAAAATACATAAAAGCATCCAAAAAACATTTGCTGAACTAAATAAAGAAAATTAACAGTAAATGTTCACAAACTCTTCAGTGGAGAAAAGATTGAACTCAGATCTAGCCCTTAAACAGATACCCATGAAAAAATATACTTAGGCAACAAGGTAGCAAATCTAAATCCAATGCCAGTTCGTCTCTCTGTAGTGGTATGGGATGGGAATTTTAAAAAATGTCTTAATAAACAAACACAGGCACTTCTTAGCAGACCGCAAGAGCCAGTTGTAAATGAATGAGTCACCCAAGAAACCTAATAGTTCAGGGGAAATGGCAATGATGACTTGGTCTTCACAGTTGCTTCCATGATGACCATCATATATAAAACTTTCTAATAAATTGACTGGAGTACCTGGGTGATGCAAACAGTTAAGTGCTCGGATGCTAACCAAGTGGTGGTTCAAGTTCACTCAGAGGTGCCTCAAAAGAAAGGCATAGTGATCCACTTCCAAAAAGTCGACCACTGAAAACCCTATGGAGCACAGTTCTACTCTGACATAAATGGGGTCACTATGAGTCAGAATTGATTCAACAGCAACTTGTTTTAATAAATTAACTGACCCCAAAAACATAAATAACAATTTTTAGATGCATTAGTACGGTAATTAGCGTGGTCTAATATATAAGTTGTGCATGGAAAAGCTGGACAATGAATAAGCAAGGCTGAAGAAGAATTAATACATTTGAATTACGGTGGTGGTGGTGAATATTGACTGCACTGCCAGAAGAACAAGCAAGTCTGTCTTGGAAGAAATACAGCCAGAGAGCTCCTTGGAAGTGAGGACAGTGAGACTTTGTCTCACATATTTTGGACATGTTATCAAGAGGGACCAGTCCCCGGAGAAGGACATCATGTTTGGTAAAGTACAGGGTCAGCAAAAAAGGGGAAGACCTTCAACGAGATAGATTGACACAGTGGCTGCAACAATGAGCTCAAGCATAAAAACGATTGTGAAGATGGCTCAGGACCAGGCAGTGTTTTGTTCTGTTGTACATAGGGTTGCTATGAGTTGGAACCAACTCCACTGCACTGCACCTAACAACAACAAAAACAATAAGAACTGGGAGCTCTGGTGGGGCGGTGGTTAAGAGCTTGGCAGCTAACCAAAAGGCTGGCAGTTCAAATCCACCAGGCATTCCCTGGAAATCCTATGAGGCAGTTCTACTCTGTCCTATAGGGTCACTATGACTTGGAAGCAACCCGTCAGCAACGGGTTTAGGGTTAGTATGAGTTGAATGAAATATTTTTTTATTACTGGTGTGATCATTCCAGAACTCTAAACAATGCTCAACAAAAGCAAAACTTTTCTTCCAGGGATCCCCCAGTCCCTCTGTTTAGGCGAAAGCATAAGTCTCCTTTTAGTAGAAAGTGAATTTTTTAATCCTGTGGACTCTGTGTGTTCATTCCATCTCCATAATCCCATTGTTTTTTATAGATACCTACACATAAACATTTGTGCATATATATATTCATATTAGCAAAGTTGTGAATCAGAAATATACTAGATTTTTTCTTGAGAATGGTAATCAATATTCAGAATAAGTAAGACGTATGCCCTGATAATAATAATAATCTTTTAAATTTACATTGAACTTTACAGTTCATAAAGTGGTATTACTCAGATTATTTCATTTTATCTTCACAGTAACCTTGTAGGTATGTGTAACACAGTTATTGGCATACCGATTTTATAGATGAGAATACTGAGGTTGGAGAGATTGAGTGATCTTCCCATTACACAGAGAGATTCAAGCAGGGCTAAACACAAAGTGAGTGTGTGAATAAATAGATGCAAGAATAAAAGCCAAGTCTTCTGCCTATTAATCTATTACTTCTTCCGCACTAACGCTGTAGCTGTCATTATTTTGAAAACATATTCTCCATCTATATATCTAGTATAAAATGCAACATAATTTTTTCAAAAATATTATCTTTTAATGCTATTATCATTATAACAAACCACTGTTTAAAATCAGGAAAACAAATAAAGCAACACTGATGAATTTATTATCTATTCTCTGCTGTAGTCTTCACTATTACATATATCTATATATACATTTAAAACTGGGTAGCACAAACGATCAAGTGCTCAACTACTAGCCAAAAAGCTGGCAGTTTAAATCCAGCCAGAGGCACCTCAGAAGACAGGCCTGGTGATCTGCTTCCAAAAGGTCACAGCCTTGAAAATCCTATGAAGTGCAGTTCTACTCTGCACACTTGGGGTCACCACGAGTCAGAATCTTGAAATCCACTTGACATACACACACAGATGCACACACACGCATACACACACACACACACAAGACAGCAACTTTTAACTAATCCGATTTAGGTAAGTATTGAATCCATTGGCTGATATCAGGGAAGTATAAAAAATTAAAGTATTATAAGTAAAAAAGGATGTGTAATTGTAGCTATATATATATATATATACACACACATATAGGAAAACCTGGTGGCATAGTCGTTAAGAGCTATGGCTGCTAATCAAAAAGTTGACAGTTTGAATCTACCAGGTGCTCCTTGGAAACTCTATGGAGCGGTTCTGCTCTGTCCAATAAAGTTACTATAAGTCGGAATCCACTAGACAGCAACGGGTTTGGTTTTTGGTATATATATAGATATAGATAGTATATGACATTTAAGAAGTCCTGGTGGCACAGTGGTTAAAGCACTCGGCTGCTAATCCAAAAGTCAGTGGTTCGAACCTACCAACCGCTCTGCAGGTGAAAGATGTGGCTGTCTGCTTCCATGAAGATTTAAAGTCTATTGGGAACCATATGGGGCAATTCTATTCCATCCAATAGTGTTGCTATCAGTCAGAATCAACTTGATGATAGCGAGTTTGGGTTTTGGATTTTGTGTATGACATTTATATATAACAACTTATATTACATCCCCCATACATGATATTTTCTGGTTTGTAAGTCTATCCATCCATACTTTTGTTTTCATTTATTCATTCAATTCACTCAATAAATATTTACTAGGACTTTCTATACTCCAGGCTAGGTACTGGGAATACAGTGCTGAACAAAACAAGTCCCTGTCCTCATGGTCTGATAGCCGCTTAAGGATATAGACACTGGGGCAAGCACACAAATGCAGAAAATGTGAGAGTGGTAAAAGGAAAAGAACAGGGTGCTCTGAGATAATAGGGGTCTAATTTAGACTGGAAGTCAGGGAGGCATCTCTGAGGATGTGACGTTTAAATGGAGGCCTAAACTGCTCATTCATTCCTTCCATAAATATTCCCTGTGTATACACACTGTGCTAGCCACAGTGACGTGACATGCAATTCAAACAATAATGAGAAGGACAGATGTGATCCTGCCCTCAGGGAGTGAAGGACAAGAGTGGAGACCAACTTGATTTGGGGCTTGGAAAAAAATTAACCACTAAGCTCAGAAAGATTAATATATGTCTTAGGATGGGTTCTCTAGAGAAGCAAAACCAGTAAAGCACATAAATAATTATACAGAGAGATTTATATTAAGGAAGTGGTTCACGTGGTTGTAGAGGCTAGAATGTCCCAAGTCCATGGGTCAGGTTGAAGACTTCTCCTGATTCACATAGGCACAGGGGCTGGCAAGCCCAAGATCAGCAAGTCATATAGCAGGGCTCTGGCTCACAGGCTCCAAAGACTGAGGAATCCCAAGATCAGCAGGCAAGATGGCAGGTTAGCTGCTAGTTCAAGTCCCCAGAACCGGAGGTCAGACGAACAGGACCCAGATGCAGGACCCAGAGCAAACAAAAGCCCACAAGCCTTGCCACAAAGTGCACCTATATTGGATGCAGACCACACCCTCAAGGAAACTCCCTTTTGACTGTTTGGTTACTCACAGCAGATCCCATCATGGAGGTGACCACGTTATATCAAATCTCATCATGGAGATAATCACAACATTGTACAACCGCAAAACTGCATAACTGCCAAACCACTGAGAATCATGGCCCAGCCAAGTTGACGCACAACATTAACAATCAGTATATGCAGACTCTTCGTGGATGTGTCATTGCAAAAACATAAACTCAGACCTAGATAGTTCATCAAGTAAGATTTAGCATACATTCAACTTTTATTAATTGTCTTATGAAGAATGAGTCCTAGGGTGGTTTTGTCCAATGGAAGTCTGATCCAAAGATAAGTAATACCTTGAGAATGCTGAGATCAAGCTTTGCAACCAGCTGAGATCACAAGAGTTAACCTTATCTTACTATAATTACCCATGCTTTTATTTGTAAATGTATTGTCTTAATTTTGTTTATTCTTTCCTGATATCAAAACACAAACCAGTTGCCATCCAGTCGATTCTGACTCATAGCGACCTCATAGTATAGAGTAGAAGTGCCCTATAGGGTTTCCAAAGAGTGATTGGCAGATTCTAACTCCTGACCTTTTGATTAGCAGCCAAGCTTTTTACCATTGTGCCACCAGGCTCCTCCCCTGATACAGTCTCATGATATTGCTCAATGAATTTAATACTTATCTAAATTATTAGACTATTATTTGGCAGTTCGAATCCACTATGCACTCCTTGGAAAACCTATGGGGCAATTCTACTCTGTCCTATAGTGTCACTATGAGTGGGAATCAACTTGGCAGTAGGCTTGGTTTGATTTTAAAGTGGATTAATTAAAAGTAGAGCTCTTGTAAATATATATCAGTTCAAACGATTGAAGAACATTGCCATAAATGTGTTTACAATTCTATCTATTGACTTATGATACTAGAAAAAAGGAACCTTAAAATATAATGCAAATCATGATAATCTATTTGATTTTTCCGTAATTTATTTTTTCTTTCTTTCTTTAGCCTGTCTTCATTATTTACTCAAGCATAATGAACAAATCATTCTCTTGATTACAGAATGTAAATATCAAGAGAAGAAATATATCCTTGAAGTTACTATGATAATAACTGAAGGGTAAAGCAATCATCACTGTTTATGACAATGCTAGGCTTTCTTGCTCTAACTGTAGATGTTTACCTAGTCTTCTCTTTAATTTTCCAGTCAAGAAGCTTTTTCTCTAGTAAAATACAAACATAGGACAATGAACGATAAAAAAAAATCAGTTATCTGATCATTCGCTTATAATCACTGGAAATTTTATGTTTTTTTGTATTTCAATCATTTAATTCTCTTTATATAGTTTTTATATAAGAATTAGTATTGAGTTTCCTTTAGTGAACGCTCAGAAAAGTACCAGAAAGTACCAGAAAAGACAGAGCACAAATCACAAATTAAGGTACTAAAGACATTTTGTACATTAAAAAAAAAATCAAATTTATTGAAAATAAAAGAACTGTTTTAAAAATTTCATCAGGTTTTCATTATGCAAGTAGCTGGTTTCCAACTTTCAGCATGTACAATGAAAACAAATTTGCCTATTTAAAGATGATTAGAAGTCAGTTTTTCTTCTGGGTTCTTAAATATCATGTCTCAAAATTATATTTCAGTCTCAAACACTGATGACAAAGTGTTTAATTCAAAACGTCAATACTCATACCTCACACCATGCACAAAAGCTAACTCAAAATGGATCAAAGACCTGAACATATAATCTAAAATAATAAAGATCATGGAAGAAAAAATAAGGACAATGCTAGGAGCCCTAATACATGGCATAAACAGAATACAAAACATTAATAACAATGCACAACACCAGAAGAGAAATTAAATAACTGGGAGCTCCTAAAAATCAAACGCTTATGCTCATCCAAAGACTTCACCAAAAGAGTAAAAGGCAACCTACCTACCTGGAAAAAAAAATTGGCTATGACAAATCTGATCAGTGTCTAATCTCTAAAATCTATAAGATGCTGAAAAACCTCAACAACAAATAACCCAATTAAACAATGGGCAAAAGATATGAACAGGCACTTCACCAAAGAAGACATTCAGGTGGCTAAAAGACATATAGGGAAATGCTCACAATCATTACCCATTAAAAGAAAAAAAAAATTACCCATTACAGAAATGCAAATCAAAACTACAATGAGATACCATCTCACACCAACAAGGCTAGCATTAATCCAAAAAGCACAAAATAATAAATGTTGGAGAGGCTGTGGAGAGACTGGAACACTTATACACTGCTAGTGGGAATGTAAAATGTACAACCACTTTGGAAATCAATTTGGCACTTCCTTAAAGAGCTAGAAATAGAACTACCATACCATCCAGCAATCCCACTCCTTGGAATATATCCTAGAGAAATAAGAGCCCTCGCAAGAATAGATATATGAACACCTATGTTCATTGCAGCACTGTTTACAATAGCAAAAAGATGGAAACATGCCCATAAATGGATGAATGGATAATCAGATTATGGTATATTCACAGAATGGAATACTACACAATGATAAAGAACAACAATGAATCCATGAAACATCTCATAACATGAAGGAATCTAGAAGGCATTACACTGAGTGAAATTAGTCAGTTGCAAAAGGACAAATATTGTATGAAACCACTACTATAAGGACTCAAGAAAAGGCTTAAACACAGAAGAAAACATTCTTTGATGGTTACGAGAGTGGGGAGGGAGAGAGAGGGGTATTCGCTAACTAGATAGTAGACAAGAATCATCATAGGTGAAGGGAAGGACAACACACAATACAGGAGAAGTCAGCACAACTAGACTAAAGCAAAAGCTAAGAAGTTTCATGAATACAACCAAACACTTTGAGGGACAGAGTAGCAGGGGTGGGGGGTCTGGAGACCATGGTTTCAGGGGACATCTAGGGCAATTGGCATAACAAAGTATATTAAGAAAATGTTTTGCATCCCACTTTGGTGAGTGGCGTCTGGGGTCTTAAAAGCTAGCAAGCAGCCATCTAAGATGCATCAACTGATCTCAACCCACCTGGAGCAAAGGAGAATGAAGAACACCAAAGATGCAAGAAAATAAGAGCCCAAGAGACAGAAAGGGACACATAAACCAGCAACTCCATCAGCCTGAGACCAGAAGAACTAAATGGTGCCTGGCTACCACCAGTGACTGCCCTGACAGGGAACACAACAGAGAATCCCTGATGGAGCAGGAGAAAAGTAGGATGCAGAACTCAAACTCTGGTAAAAATACCAGACTTAATGGTCTGGCTGAGGCTGGAGGGACCTCAGAGAACGTGGTCCCTGGACTCTCTGTTAGCCCAAAATTAAAACCTTTTCCAAAGCCAACTCTTCAGACAAAGATTAGACTGGACTATAAAATGATACTGGTGAGGAGTGTGCTTCTTAGCTCAAGTAGACACATGAGACTATGTGGGCAGCTCCTGTCTGGAGGCAAGATGAGAAGGCAGAGGGGGGCAGCAGCTGGTAGAATGGACACAGGAAATACAGTGTGGAGAGGAGGAGTATGGTGTCACATTATAGGTAAAGCAACTAGGGTCACATACCCAAAAAACCCACTGCCGTCAAGTCATTTCCAACTCATAGCAACACATAGGGTCACATAACAATGTGTATTTAAGTTTTCGTATGACGAACTGACTTGAACTGTAAATTTTCACTTAATTTAGAGCACAATAAAAACAAAAGAGATAGAGAAAAAAAAGCCCTCAATCTTCTTTCTCAATTTCCATAGTTATTTAATAGTTCTTAAAACTATACAAAGTGTTATACAAAAATATGTTGCATCTCACAATAGGTGACATCTGGGATTCAGTGAAATATATTATATATAATATACACTGATATTTAGAAACAATATAACAAAGTAAGAGCAGGAGAGGGAAGAAGGTATGGGTTAGAAAAAGTACATTGTCTTCTTCATCTGTAATAAATGGAAATTCAAAAGATGTCACTAAAGACTTTAAATAACAAAACCCTAAATTTTTATCATTGTAAAGTACTAATAATAATTTTTTAAAAAATTAACTCATATAGAGTGGTGGAAAAAAGAGAAGGAGGAAAATATGCTACTTTTATTATTGTTCTTAATAGAGAAATAAAGATAATATTTAAAGTATTGAAGAATTTAGGAAATTATATAACATAATACACTGTTAGCCATTAGAATAAAAATGCAAATCTTCCTAAATATCACAATAATTGCACGCGAAGAGTAAAGCAAATAATATGGGCTATATATAATTTTTGAAAGTAGTAAAAACATAAATTATAATTAATTTCAAAGAACTAGATTCAAATATGTCTGTCATATTGATAAATCCAAGTGGGATAAATTAATCTCTTAAAAAAATATTAAAGAATGAACAAATATATACAAGGCAAATGTAGAAATAGAAGGGAGGAAGGGAGAGAAGGAGGAAAGAAGGGTGGTATGGGAGGGAAGGAGGGTAAGTTAGAAGAGGTGAGGGAGAAAGGAAGATACAGATTGTAACCTTAACATCAGACCAGGCTGAATTCAAGTTATAAATCATTAAATGAGACAAATTTGTATTCACAAACCAAAAACTACAGGACTTACTCAAAAAAAAAAAGTAGTAAGAGAATTGTATTCTCCTCTCTAAGTCCTTGACAGATCAAAAGGGGAAAAAATGAGCAATGATATAGAAGACCTAAATGACATAATAAAGGAGAACTAATTAAGATAGGTCAAACTCTATTCCCTGAAATAAAAATCACAATTCTTTTTCTCATGGAACAATCATAAAAATACTACACATTAGGTATTAATATAAATTATAAATTTATATTAAAAATGAAAAAATTCTAAATGTAAATTAATATAAACCATAGTTAATTCTCAAATGTTGAAATAGCACAGACAACATTCTCTGATCATAATACAACAAACTAGAAATTAATACTAAAACCAGAAAATAAAAATGTACTTAGTAATTGGGTGACATGGGACACATTATCTGGCTTTCGGGTCCTTCATCTACATCAACTGCAAAATGAAAATCATACTTAAACAAGAGAGTCATCTAAAAAGATTAGTGAATTTTGGAACATTGCACCAGTATAAAATCTTATCCAAGAAGAATCACCTTCCTCTCCACACGTGAGAAGGAACTTGGCAGCACCCACGATTTGAACAACTTTGATCTACACTGTCCACATGTGGCTGTTTATATTTTTAATTTATTTAAACTAGATAAAATTAAAAACTCAGTTTCTCAAGGCTAGCTGCACTTAAAGTGCTCATTAGTCACATGTGACTAGTGGCCACCGTATTGGACATCGTAACATTTCCATCACTGCAAAAACTTTTATTGGACAGTGCTGGCTTAGAGAATACTGGAAAAATCCACTAAATATTTAGAAGTTCATGAAAGTTATTTAAATTTTACTTCATCAAATTAACAGTGTTCTAGTGAGAATCTCAGATGAATTTTTCTCCCACTTCACTCCTTAATTATTCTAAAAGATCATAATTTCACTTAACGTAATCCAAATACATCAAGGTGCTAATTGAATATGATGAGTCAGCTGTGCACACTAATTGTCACTAATAAGTTTAATTCTGATTGCTTAAGCTTATTAAGTTCTATTCACATAAGTAGTGGTTCAAGTCAACTTGATGTCCCTCATTCTTCATTAGGAAAATGTGTTTTATTAAGTTGATGTCATTATGTGTGAGCCCAGAGGATTTACACCATGGGTAGCCCTTTTAATGTTCAAAGTTTGCCAAATGTGAAACAGGAAATTAGCTGTTCATGCAGCTTAAGATGCAGTTTCCGGTGACACTTAGAGCATTCTATTATGGTAACTTCTGAATCAATAATAAGTGTGTTTATTTTTTTATATCTATTACATTTCTTCATTCATTTAGTGTATTTTTCAATTCTCAATACCTCTTACTAGGCAGTTCACTTATCTAGACCTCAGACCCCTTTCTCTGAAACTAGAAGAATGTGAAAAATGGCTGCCTAATCATGAGTCTTCCACTCCACGGCATTGGGTTACTGGGTTAATCGTGAGTTTATGTGTCCCTTTATATCCCAGTTGAGAAAATTCAACCTAAAAAATTAATAGGGCTTACCTTGGGACTTCGGAAAAGCCATAAATATATCTAAGAGCTTGAATTTTTTTAAGTGCGAGGTAGTGAAACTATTCTGTGTGATACTATGATGACAGACACATGACTTTATGTGTTTGTCAAAACCCATGGGGCTGCACAACAGAAAGAGTGAACCCTAATGTAGACTATGGACTTTAGATACAAATAACCTATCAATACTGGTTCACCAATTGTAGCAGACGTACTACAGGAATGCAAGGTGTTAATAAGAGGAGAAACAGTGTTCAGGGTGGAACTGAGTATATGAGAACTCTCTGTAATTTTTGCACAGTTTTTCTGTACACCTAAAACTGCTCTAAAACATAAAGTCTATTTTTAAAAGCGTATAGATATCATTGCATATGATGTCTGGGGGAGGAGCTGAGAACCAGCTGCTTGCCACCCTGCTGCCATCCCAAGTGAAGACTACAAATCCTGTGGCTGCCTGAGTCAGCCCAACCAGCTGAGCAAGCTTCCTCTAGGCAAAAGGAGAGGCGTTCTCTCAAATGCAGATCTGAGAAATGTCAGCTGATCCTACAGGGGCTGCAGTGCGGAAGGAGAACGGCCTCTAGGACTACTTCAATGATGATTGAAGGAGACTGTCACAACGTGACTGCTCCTCGCCTGTCACAGCTGCAGAAGTCCAATAACAAAACAGTCTCCCTATCTCTTCCTCAATACAGAGTTTCTAGCCTGTTTGTCCTTCCAAGTTTGGCTGGTCAACTGGAAAATAAACATCTGTCTCACTTTTCACCACCTGCTAATCCATTTCCATTCCACCCAGCCAGGAGCAGGAGAACCCCAGACCCCCTGAAATAAATAAGGAAAAAAGACCAGATGAAGGGACTGAGCAAGCAAAAGGAGGGAGCTCAATTCTACCAATACATACAGACGTCCCCACTGGGACAAATTAATGGAAAAGAACACTAATGAAAACTGCGATAAGAGTTCTTAAGGATATGTGACCAGAGAACAATGAAATTCTCAAACCAAGAAATAAAATAAAATCTAATCTCTCAATGTTAAAATAGAAGAATTAGAAGAGGGAAAATACACCAGCAAAAAAGAAAAAAAAAAGATAATAGAAATAATTGTGTCCTAGAAAACTAAATGGAGAACTGTCTCAGCACATGTGGTCAAAAAAAAAAAAAAAATATTAAAGGAAGTTATGAGTAAAAATCTTAGAGAGTTATTTGAAAAAGACAACTTCTAGGAGGACAACATGAAAGAGACAATGAGCAATTTAAAAAACAAAAGAACAATTCACAGAAATGAAGAAAGACTTGAATTTTGTCCTAGGCAAGTCTCGGGAGAAAAATGATCCACATCTAAATATTTTCTTGTGAGAAAAAGACCTTTACTAGTAAAGAGAAAACTATACAACCAGTTTCAACTAAATGTAAAAGTACACACACTCTAGCATGAAATTTATCATTTGCAACCCTGGATACAGGCAGGCAGAAAAACACACTTACGATCTGTAAAGACAGAAGAACTCCTATCCAAGAATCCTATAGCTGGCTCTTAAGGATTGAATTGTTTACCCAAAAAATATATGTTGTAAATTCTAACCCCTAAACCTCTGGATGTAATCCCATTTGGAAATAAAGTTTGTATCGTTATATTAAATGAGCCTTATAATGTAAGGTGTGTCTTAAATCAATCACTTTTGAAATATAAAAAGAACATTTAGGCACAGAAACAAGCAAGCACAAATGGAGGAGATATATGGCACATGAAGATCACCAAGGTACACCAGAGAAGCTGAGATGAGGGTTTTTCCCCCAGAGAGGACAGAGAGCCTTTCCCTAGAGCTAGTGCCCAGAATTCGGACTTCTAGCCTTCTAAACAGTGAGAAAATAAATTAATGTTTGTTTAAGCCACTCACTTGTGGTATTTCTGCTATAGCAGCACTAGAGAACTAAGACAGTGGCCTAGATAATGTTTGTTTACAAAGCAAAACAAAGGTATTTTCATATATTGCAAGAAACAAATGAAAAGCAAAAAAAAAAAAATAGTTGGAGATAAAGTCATGTGCAAAATACAAGTAAATGCAAGCAAAATAAGATAAGAAGAGCTAGAATGATTAGTATAAGATAAAGTGACATTTAAGGACAAAATAGTATTATATGCTTTTGCAATGCAATGGATCACATTTGTGTGCCCTTTCTTGTCATGGTTTTGTAACTTCCACCCAAGAGATTGGGTGGGACTGTGCAAATAAGGTAATTTTGGTCCACCAAGGGGATTGGTCAGTTTTTCTATCCTGCTAGGCTTGAAAAAGAACCAATTGCAAGGCAGAGAGAGGATCTTATCACCACCAAGGAAGAAAGTCCAAGAGTGGACCTTTGGACCCAGAATCCCTGCACTACAAGCTCCTGAAATCCGGAGACCAAAAGGGAGAGAGATGTAACACTGAAAAAATGTAAGAGAAGCCGCAGCAGAGAAATGGCAGTGGGGGAGATGGTGGGTGATGTCACAGTGGGCTTTCTGGCCAACGGAGTGAAAAAGCTGAGTGCCTTTGGGCAGGGAGCTTGCTGGCAGAGTGGGGCGCCTCCAGTCACTTGGTGGAGCTAGGTTTGTGGACCAACAGAGCTAGAACTGAGCACCTTCAGGCCAAGGCTTACTGGAGGAGTGGGGTGCCTCCAGACATTTACCAGCAGAGCTAAAAGAACTCTGTAATAACACTTGTCTGAGCAGGGCAAAGGCCAAGGACCAGGAAAAGTCCTGCCTGCAAACATGGCTGGGTAGAGGCTGTCCTGTTGGAAGAACTGTATCCTAAGCATTCTTCAACCTGAATTGTAGTCTATTACTTCCCTAATAAACCCCATAATCATGAGTATCATCTGTGAGTTCTGTGTGGCCATTGCAATGAATTATCGAATCCAGTAGAGAAGTAGAGAGTACTCTCAGAGGGACAGTTGGTGTCAAAATTGGTAAAGACGGCAGACAAAGGAGGCATGTCTGACCTCCTCATAGGAATCAGCCTGGGGCTGTTAACCTTGATTCTTCTTCACCTTTGTGAAGTTACAGGAGGTCAGATGTTACCCCCGCGTTATTTTCATACCTTTAAAAAAGCCTACAGTCTCTGAATAAGTAATAATAATACATTTTTATGGGATATAAATAGGAGTAAAATATGTAAAGCAAAACAAATCTTAGAAATACAAGGACTTTTTTTAAAGAATTTGTGAAGTTTATTTAGTTCTTGTATTAAAATGCTCTCTCCTTTTTTTATAGATACAACTTTTATTCCTCATCTCCCATCCAGACATGAGCTGCCCACATAGTCTCATGTGTCTACTTGATCCAAGAAGCTCACTCCTCACCAGTATCATAGTTCAGTCCAATCCTTGTCTGAAGAGTTGGCTTTGGGAATGGTTCCTGTTTTGGGCTAACAGAAGGTCTGGGGACCATGACCTCCAGGGTCTTTCTGGTCTCAGTCAGACCATTAAGTCTGGTCTTTTTACAAGAATTTAAGGTCTGCATCCCATGCTCTCCTGCTCTCCCAAGGGTTCTCTGTTGTGTTCCCTATCAGGGTAGTTATCAGTTGTAGCCAGGCACCATCTAGTTCTTCTGGTCTCAGGCTGATGTAGCCTCTGGTTTATATGGCCCTTTCTGTCTCTACAAGGACATTTTTGATAAATCATCAGAGAGAATGGTTTGTAAACTTCTTTAAGAATTTGATAGGTCGCATAGCATAAAACTGTGTAAGAATACACAGAATTTTAATAATACAATCCTCAAATTGAACTAATAAATATACATGTAAAGGGAATGTTTTACTCTCCAAGACAGAATAAACATTCTTCCCTCATTACCAAAAATATTTGCAAAGTAATAATAATAATTAGTTAATTAATCATTTATTGAACCAAAGGGAAAACTTAACTCTAAAAACAAGATGCCTTTACTTGGACATTATACAATAAAATTAAAAATCGCCAATGAAAAGAGTAACCAAAAAGAAATTAAGCAATTCGAAATTAATCGATTCTTTCTAAACAAACAAGATTCAAAGAGGAATGGAATTGGAATTACAGACTATTTAGAAATTAATAAAAAAGGAGAACTTCATATCAAAACCTGTGAGAAGGCTCTAAAATAATAATCATAGGAAAATACATAACCTTGTATGTTTTATTTGTAAAAATTAGATATTGAATATAAATATACTTAGTATACAACTTAAGAAACTAGAAAAAAATCAAAGAAAAACAAAAGGAAAGAGAAGAAAATAAAGACAAAAGTTAAAATCCATAATATAAGATTAGAAAAGCAGTACAGAAAGGGACGCTGAGGCCAAAGACCTGGAGTCTAATCCCAGCTCTGCCAGTTATTAGATGAGTGACTTGGGTCAGATTTTTAACCTCCTTGTACCTCATTTTCCTCATCTATAAAATGGGGACATAATAATACCTAATAAAAACAATAAATAAGCAACAAATAAGTGGTAACTTTGGGGAAGCCAGCACAATCTGTACAAGGCAAGGTCATGGAAGCTCCATAAACACATCCAAACTCCCTGAAGAACTGAATTGCTGGGCTGAGGGCTGTGGGGACTATGGTCTCTGGGAACGTCTAGCTCAATTGGCTTAACATAGTCTATAAAGAATATGTTCTACATTCTACTTTGGTGAGTAACATCTGGGGTCTTAAAAGCCTGTGAGCGACCATCTAGGATACCTCAATGGTCTCACCCCTTCGGGAGCAAGGAAGAATGAAGAAAACTAAAGATACAAGGGAAAGATTAGTCCAAAGGACTAATGGGCCACATCTACCACGGCCTCCACCAGACTGAGTGCAGTACAACTAGATGGTTCCCAGCTACCTCCACTGATTGCTCTGACAGGGATCACAGTAGAGGGTCCCAGACAGAACTGGAGAAAAATGTAGAACAAAATTCTAACTCAAAAAGAAAGACCAGACTTGCTTATCTGACAGAGACTGGAGAAACCCTAGAAGTACGGCCCCTGGACACACTTTCACCTCAGTAATGAAGTCACTCCTGAGGTTCACCCTTCAGCCAAAGATTGAACAGGCCCACAAAGCTAAACGAGACTAAAGGAGCACACCAGCCCTTGGGGAAGGACTAGAAGGCATGGGGTTGTTAACCAATGTCATAAAATAATACGTGTACTAGCTGTTTAATGAGAAACTAGTTTGTTCTTTAATCCTTCATCTAAAGTACAATCAAAAAAAGAAATTAGAATAAGTAAATTTAACGAGAAAAAAAAACCTAATACACAGAGCTGCTAAGAAAATTAAATGAGTTAATATGTATACAGACTTTGTACAAAAAAGTAGGTGTTACATACATGTTTGCATATAAAATGAAATAACAGTAGCAAATATGATAATCAACTAAAATCTGAATATTGAAAAATGAAGTAATAAAATCAACAACTTCCTGACAAGACTAAAGGGGGAAAAGAGAAAAATAAAATAAAAACAAATAACATAAGAAATTGGAAGGAGATACAAAATGAGGATTGGATCAAATACTTAAAAGAGAATATAATTTGCAATTTTATAAATATAAATTTGAAAAATTTTAAAGACATGGTTAGTTTTCCGGCAATCAATAAATTACAGAGTGATCCAAGACAAGTTAGAAAATCTGACTAAACCAAAAGCCATAGGAGAAAGTGAAAAGATTATTTAATATCTACTACTATTTTTTTTTTATTAAACATACAGGAAGAAAGCAAGAGGTCATTAAAAAGACAGGAAAGAAACAAAAGGCCAAAATGGATGTCAGAAGAGACTCTGAAGCTTGCTCTTGAATGTCAAGTAGCTAAAGCGAAAGGAAGAAATGATGAAGTAAAAGAGCTGAAGAGAAGACTTGAAAGGGCGGCTCCAGAAGACAAAGTAAAGTATTATAATGATGCGTGCAAAGACCTGGAGGTAGAAAACCAAAAGGGAAGAACATGTTCAGCATTTGTCAAGCTGAAGAAATAAAAAAAATTCAAGCCTCAATTTGCAATATTGAAGGATTCTACACAGAAAATACTGAACAACACAGGAAGCATAAAAAGAAGATGGAAGGAATACACAGTCAATGTACCAAAAAGAGGTAACACTTCAGGAGGTAGCATATGATCAAGAACTGATGGTACTGAAAGAAGAGGTCCAAGCTACACTGAAGGCACTGGCGAAAAACAAGGCTTCAGGAAGTGACTGAATACCAACTGAGATATTTCAACAAATGGATGCAGCTCTGGAAGTACTCACTCGTCTACACCAAGAAATTTGGAAAACAGCTACCTAGCCAACCAACTGGAAGAGATCCATATTTGTACCCATTCCAAAGAAAGGTGATCCAACAGAATGGGGAAATTATCAAACAATATCATTAATAACACACACAAGTAAAATTTTGCTGATCATTCAAAAGCAGTTGCAGCACTACATCGACAGGAAACTGCAAGAAATTCAAGCTGAATTCAGAAGAGGACGTGGAAAAAGGGATACCATTGCTGATCATGGCTGAAAGCAGAGAAGACTAGAAAGATGTTTACCGTATTTTGTTGACTATGCAAAGTCATTCAACTTTGTGGATCATAACAAACTATGGAAGAATGGGAATTCTAGAACACTTAATTGCCCGTGAAGAACCTGCACTTAGACCAAGAGGCAGTCGTTCAAACAGAACAAGAGGATACTGTGTGGCTTAAAGTCAGGAAAGATGTTCCTCAGGGTTATATCCTTTCACCATACTTATTAAATGTGTATGCTGATCACATAATCTGAGAAGCTGGACTATATGAAGAAGAACGCAGCATCAGGATTGGATGAAGACTCATTAACAACCTGTGTTATGCATCTGACACAACCTCGCTTGCTGAAAGTGAAAAGGACTTGAAGCACTTACTGATAAAGATCAAAGACCACAGCCTTCAGTATGGATTACGCTTCAACATAAAGAAAACAAAAATCCTCACAACTGGACCAATGAGCAACATCATGATAAACGGAGAAAAGATTGATGTTGTCAAGGATTTCATTTTACTTGGATCTACAATCAGCACCCATGGAAGCAGCAGTCTGGAAATCAAATGACATATTGCATTGGGCAAATCTGCTGTAAAAGACCTCTTTAAAGTTTTAAAAAGCAAAGCAAAAAAAAAAGCAAAGATGTCACTTTAAGGGCTAAGGTGCACATGATCCAAGCAATGGCATTTTCAATTGCCTCATATGCGTGCGAAAGTTGGACAATGATAAAGGAAGACCTAAGAAGAAGTGATGCCTTTAAATTATGGTGTTGGCGAAGAAATTGAATATACCATGAACTGCAAGAAGAACGAACAAATATATCTTGGAAGAAGTACAGCTAGAATGTTCCTTAGAAACAAGATGGCGAGACTTTGCCTCACGTACTTTGGACAAGTTATCAGGAGGGACCAGTCCCTGGAGAAGGGCATCATGCTTGATAAAGTAGAGGGTCAGCAAAAAAGAGGAAGACCCTCAATGAGGTGGATTGACACAATGGCTTCAACAATGGGCTCAAGCATAACAACAATTGTGGGGATGGTGCAGGACTGGGCATTGTTTGGTTCTGCTGTCCATAGGGTTGCTATGAGTCAGAAGTAACTGGACAGCACCTAACAACAACAACATTAAACAGAGGTTCCAAAATGGATGGTTTTGCAAATATCGTGGAGTAGACTTAGAAAAAAAAACAGCAAGAGCTGCTTTTTACAGTCAGGGCTCAAGATGGGCATATTATCCCATGCTGATCTCCTATTTTAGTGGGGCAAATGTGGGAACAGTGTTTTAATACTTTAGACAAGCAAGAATACTTGTTTCTGAAGAGTATAAGCTTGAGATACAGCAAGCAATTTAGGGGAGGGCTAGAAAAACCAGATGCCTGGCACCTAGTGACTTTGGAGCCGCAAAACTTCCGGTTCTTGAGAAAGTGAATTTGGGTGCAGCCCCTCCAACACAGGCCCCGCTAGCTTGGCCAGAGCGAAGTCCTGAAGTCATTTATGGAACAATTTCCCTTGTCACTCCTCAAAATCTACCTCACCTTCAGTGAACAAGTAATTCCTAGGGCTCTCAGACTATTCCTACACATACAAAAAGATGAAATGCCTCCTAATAAAAGCCAGATAAAAGTACATTTAAAAAAAAAAAAGCACTATAAATCAATTTCACTTGGGAACTTAAAATATTAAATAATACATTAATAAATTGAATCCAGCAGTACGTTTTAAGAAATAATACACAGTGACTCAGCAGGGTTTGTCCTAGAACTAAAAGGATGAGTCAACATTACTGTATCTATCAAAATAACTCATTACATTAGAAAAAAGAACAAAAATCTTATGTAAAAATATGCTGAAAAGCACTTGACAAAATTCATCAGTCATTCCTCAAAAAAATTACAAAAAAACAACGGAATAGAAGGAAATGTCCTATACGAAATGCAATTATTTACTAGAAACTATCATAAAATTTACTTACTTTATGAAATATTAGGAATATCCCTACTAGATTCAGAAATTAGAAATATCTCATGTAAATTCTAGTATTTAACATTTTTAAATATCTACTAATAAAAAAAGATGTTAGATACATATATGTAAATACTGACAAGGAAAATAGGATGATCTTTATTTACAAATGATATGCTGCGTAGATAGAAAACCCGAGAAACTCAATCCCAAACCAATTAGCATTTAAAAAGATATTTACTACAAACCTGAGTGGGAAAAAAATCTTACTCATAGCAACAAAAATCATAAAACGCCAAAGGATAAATGTGATCAAAATAACCTATATTTTTTCAACTCTTCAATGTTATTAAAGAACATAATATAAAATCTGAATAAATAAACCATGACTGTATTCATATTCATGGTACTTGGCTGTTCGCCCTCATTTTAATGTCGAAGTTCCTGTAACACATTCTTAGGTTGTGTCTTTTATGGCTCAAATAAATTTATTTCTTCCATGAACCTTTTACAGTAGAGTACACTCTACTCAAATGGAAAAAATATCCTTCTATTCATCCCTTAAAGGTCCTCATTTAAAAGGTTCTTCTAGGTCTTGTACATGCCTTTCTTCTGTATAATTTGTGTCATACCAAGAATAAACACAAGGTCAATTTTTAATGAGGCTATGAAGAAAGAAAGCACAGGAAGAAGAGAGGAGGAGGAAGAGTGGGAAGAAGGGAGGCAGTCACTGACACAGAAACTAATACAAAAATAGAATTTATCATTAATATCATTATTAGTTCTTCTCCATATTTCTTTAGGAATTACATAATCTTCCAAGTGTAGAAGACATAAATTCCCTGGATTCCGAAGAAATATCATCCCATACCTTTCCAGCATGCTAGGAAAAAATGGAAGCAGAGAATTAAGCCCCTGAGATTCCTATTCCAGCTGCCTACTGCTGCAGGCACTGGG
This sequence comes from Elephas maximus indicus, assembly GCF_024166365.1. Lineage (NCBI taxonomy): Eukaryota > Metazoa > Chordata > Mammalia > Proboscidea > Elephantidae > Elephas > Elephas maximus. Next base: position 62,065,132 of record NC_064833.1, on the reverse strand, counting down.
TTTCTGCCCAGGACACATATGCAAGCTCAGAGGAGCCCTGACCACACTTGGCAGAAAACACAGCCACATGTTTTTCCGTCTCAGCGCTGAATCTCCCCCACATCCTCTGGATGCTGGGCAGAGGGCAGGCTGTAAGCACAGTGGTCCTTTCCTTCCAACACAGGAAAGGAAGTGTGGCAAAGGTTCTTGAGTCACTGGATACAAGTGAAGTAACAACTAACTAACTACCCCCAGTGAAGTAGCGATCAAGAGCAGATTCAATTTTTTTGGCTTAAAATTTATATAATTTGGAAGGCTATAGGGTCACTATGAGTCGGAATCCACTTGACACCAATGGGTGGGTAGTCCCCTGGGTGGTGCAAGTGGTTAACCCTCTCAGCAGCTCACTGAAAGGTCATTGGTTCAAATCCACCCGGAGGTGCCTCAGAAAAAAGGCGTGGTAATCTGCTGCCCAAAAATCAGCCATTGGAAACCCTAGTTCTACTCTGACCCACACGGGATGACCATGAGCAGAATCAACTCTGTGACAACTTATAATTAAGAAAAAGAACACAAAATTCCAAATTAAAAATTACAAAAGTGAGTACTTATTCATGTTTTCTGTTGTCCTTTTTTCATTATCTATTTTAGGAGCTGTGATATTTTCCCTAATCTTTATCATTTTGACCATGAGATATTTAGTTTCCATTACGGTGTAATAAAAGAGATTTTTTGCATTTTGAAGTTTCTGTCAATCTTTTCATTTCAGCTTACATTTCCCCAATGATGTTTTTCCCACCATATTTGAATTTTGATAGGATCAATAATTCAGGAAAAACATACAAAATTAATTTGGGTTCAGGTATACACAAGAGCAACTCAAATTAATTTTAAAATTGCCACTACATTATATTGAGCTATAAAACTTTGTGATCAAATTACTTTTATGCATCATATATTGTTTTATTGATGAATATGTGTAGGAATTTTGCCACTGTAACACTTATGTCTTTAGGCCATTTTGCTGAGTGCAGTTTTATCTGGAACTTCCAGATTTCTTCAGGAAAAGAGGCACTGACACACTTAAGACACAGCCTGGTATGTCAGAATACATAAAACATGCAACTTATACACAGAGGTACTCTCTATTTGTAGTACTACTATAAGTTTTTGCTCTACAAAAAACAGAAATTCTGGTAAATTCTACTTCACATGATTTCCATCCAAAAAAAGAAAAGACATAAAATGTTTATTTTATGCCAAGGCTGTAAATTCCTGACCTGAGTGAACTTCTGTTTTGCCTAGTCAGCTCCGAGCACTAAAAGTTGGTTGATATACAAATTATCCACTTCTAATTTTACACACCTGATGATCCCAAGAATTTTCTAGGTGAGCTTTTAGCCCCCACACATTTCGAACCTTATTTCTCCCCCACAACCCCCACATTCTGTTGTCAGGCACAACAGAACATGGCAGAACGTGATGCAGCTTCTGGTCGATGATCAGGTGAGTCTTAGTTACTTAGAGCTGCTATAACAAATACCACAAGTGGGTGGCTTTAACAAATAGAAATTTATTTTCTCACAGTTTAGGAAGCTAGAAGGCGGAATTCAGGATGCCAGCCCTAGGGGAAGTTTCTCTCTCTGTCCACTTTGAGGAAAAGTCCTTGTCTCTTTTCAGCTTCTGTTCCCATGTTCTTGGCGATCATGTGGCATGTATCTTCCTCTCCTGTTGTGCTTGCCCAATTTGCTCTTTTATATCTTTAAAGAGAATGATTTAAGACACACTCTACACCAAACTGACTCATTAACATAACAAAGAAAACTCGTTTCCAAACGGAATTATAACCATAGGTACAGAGCTCAGAACTTACATTTGGGGGGACATAATTCAGTCCATAACAAATATCTTACATTAGAACATTTAGCAATAACTTGTTATACATGGAAATGATTGCAAAAGACATAGACAATCCCACTAAATGCGATTAAATGCATGCCAAACTAAAGCTCTCATTAGTCAGATCTCAGAAATGCCCTTGGCTACTCCACAGCTCCCAACCAAAAGGGATGTGTGATTAAAGGGGAGTTAAAAAAAAAAAAAATTTTTTTTTTTTTAATACTGGAACTGGACAGCAGCTCTGGTTGTGATTAAAATATCTTACTTTTCCACATTAAAAAAAGAAAAAACAACCACACAATTACATAACACATTGCTAGAGCCCCTCCTGAGGTGTTGGAGGGGGCCTATACAAGTGAGGCCCCTTGAAGATTGTGCTTCATGGTAAATCGGTCTCTGGGGGGAAGGTAATGTACCTTCACATTGACAAACCTGCCCATTCAGAAAGTCTGCTTACTCTTCACTTTTTTATCCTTGTGTCCCATTATTAATGACTCAGATGCCCATTACCAACTAAAAGTTAGTTGATATACTAACAGGTTCACTCTCTCTGAAAGTAAGTCAAACTCTTCAGAGTTCAATTATTTTTTTTTAATTATTCCACACTATATTTCTAAGAGGCAAGAGATCATTCAAAAAGATATATCTGTCCCCCCCACCACCACTCTTCCCTCATCCTCAGAGGGGTCATCCAGTGGTGCTGCAGTTGGGGGGAAGAATGGTGTCCCTGCCTGAGGTGGGGAATGTTACGGACAATGGTTGAGGAATATGTGATAGCTATTGGGGAACTAGGACAAAAGGGTGTGTGATGATGACAGGATTGGATAAAAGAGGCCCACAGGGTGGTTTAGGCAGGAATGAGAACAGCAGTTGCAGGACTGAGGTTGATGACTCACGTAGGGGAATCAAAAAAAGGAGATAATGGTGAATGGGTGTGTCAGCCTCACAGGAGAGGCCCATCCCCTGCATGCCCCATGTTTCCACTTTCTGGGCAGGCACCATCTGAGGTCAGCCATTATCCCTGGTACAAATGTCTAAGCAGTCAATAATTGACACATCCCACATGGTCCTCAGTCACTCTTGGTGGCCCTTCTCTCTGGAGAGACTTTGAGGCAAAAAGGGGTCCTATGGAAGACTAATGCTGCTCACCCTCCAGCAAGGCCAGATCAACTAGGATGCTGTGGGAGAGGAGTTAAAGAAAGTGTGGAGGAGCCACAGGGTGGAGCTGTCCTGATACTCATGAACTGTAAATTTGTTGGGTTCTTCATGAACTTCATGAGCTCATCCTACTACACAAACAGTAGTCCCAGGTTCCGCAAGTAAGAGTTCCAGCAGGATTGGCTATTGTTGAAGAGGCTCAAGGCCTGCTTTGACGTGAACATCATATTTAAGACTGTAGAGGAAACCAGCATGAAGACCATCAGCAGCCACTAGTACCGTGATTTCTGAGATTAAACGTACGGTCGCTATAGGATTGCTATGAGTTGAGACCGACTCGACGGCAATGGGTTTGGTTTTTCTTTTGGTTTAGCCTTGGGGCACAGCAAAAGGAGCCAGAACATAGGGACCAAGTTATATTCCAAGTTAGCTTCCATTTTTTAAATAAATAAAAACATGTTTTCTCAGAGTGAAAAGTTGTCTTTTTCAATTTTTGTCTTCCACAGCGTAGTAGTGACCTCACAGTGAATTCTGTAACATCAGTCATGCTGCAGCCTGAGACACCAGTCTCTGGGGAGTGAAGCCCCACATCACATCTATGTTCAACAGAACCAATAGGAGTGCTCCGCCTTGACTTAAGCATTGTCTTTGGTTTCCCCAGCTATGGCTGAAAGTCACATTCTGTGGGGTGGCAAGTGCTTCCACCTCCCTCTCCTCTTCCTCTTCTTCTCCATGAAGGTCTCTGAACAAAGACGCTAAGTCCTGTCCATAGGTTAAGCAAGAAGATGACTCATATTCCTTCAGGGTATTCAGGGGGGGTTAGGAGAAGTATAGCAGTATTTGTGGGTAATCAGATTAGGAAAGGCTATTATCTAGACTCCAGCAATTCCACTTCTGAAAAATCCCACCTCATTCCCTGGGGAAACCCTCACACATGTGTTTTAGGAGACAACTAGGAGAATGTCTGTAAGAAAATAATTTAAAATAGCAAAACACTGGGAATAACCCCAATTGTCCATCAACTGGAGAACTGATAAATTATGGTATATGTATACACTGGGATACTATATAACAGCAGCAGCTGTATGTATTGGCATGGATAAACCTTACCTGCTGTTGAATAAAAAAAAAATTGTTATACTTCCATTTATAGAATAGTTCAAAAATATTTAAGATACATATTTGACAAAATTAGATAAAAACAATCATTTCTTCAGTGGAAAGGAGGGAGATGCCATCAGGGAAGTATATATAAGAGCTTCAGTAACATTGGGAATTGTTCTATTTCATAAACAAGATGGTGGGTACATATGTATTTATTTTTGAATATTTTCACATTTCAGAAATCAGCATAGTCTTAAAATTAGGATGGTCTTAAGTGATGTAGCTGTCCTTGTCGAAAAATCTTAGCCAATTTCTTTTAGTAACATTTCACTTTTCTCTATTCACAAGAGTGACACACGTCAAAAACAAAGTCTGAATGATCTGTAGTAATGATTTGAGTTGACAACAAAAAAGATGCATCTGTACTTCATGGTCTTAGACTTCATTTCAACTGAAACATCTGCATTTATACTAAACAGGACACATCTCACATCAAAGGGGCTCACCAAAAGTATTTTTCCACATTGTTTAACTTTAAACTTCTATTCAAGGCTGTAAGGCTTAAAGGTAATCTTCAAAGAAATTTTGAAGTGTTTTTGGCATAAATAAGCAATGGAAATATTGCATATAGTTCTGTCAGACTTACTGAAATTCTAAGTTTAATAAATTTTACTAGGAAAAGTGCAAATGCGGTACCATACAGCTGAAGATCATTCTTTTTTCACAGCATCATACACTGCCCATCAGGTGTGAATAAATCTCTTTCAGTGTTCCTAAAAACCTCAGTTTCCTTGAACACAATCCCAAGCATTACAATAGAACTCTACCATAAAATATGAAACAAACAATTTCTTCCAAGGGTTCTTCTGCACACTAGGGTTAAGCTTCTTTTCTTTAACTAAGCTCCAAGGCAATGTGTTGCTTAATGTCAACAAGATAAGCTAAAATCTCATTCCATTTAATATCAATTCAGGTATAAAGACTCACCCATTGTTATTTTAGTATCTGCTTTCCATGTATTGGGAAGGTGCCTGAAGTAATGGAAAGCAATTCCTTGTATACAATAGGAAAAGATGGAGAGATAGAATTGACAAAGTGGGAAAAAAGGAAGAAAAAAAATCTAAAGATTCCCTTTGTTCACAGATCCATAAGAAACAAAAATGTACCAGAAGCAAAACACATTGATAGCTCAACAGAACTGATGAAATAAACTATTTTTATTTTCGTGAAAGAATTTTTTGTTTCCATTCAGAAGTGACCTGGACATAAGTCCACAGGTGCCACAACCTTGCCTTCCCTAAATACAGTTATATCAAGTAAATATAAACATGAGTTGCTGAATTTAAAAACAAATCTGTTTTCAAAGTCAAAGGGAGGATAATTGTGAAAAATAAAAATCTCAGCGTTTTATTTATAAGGACAGGGAAGGGGTAAGGTCACATGGAAACAGGGCAAACAGAAATGCCAGCCACGTGGCCAGCCTTATATTACCCAGGAAAGACCTGACCACTAGATTTTAGAGGAGGAGCTGGAATGCAATGTAAGAAGTAGACATTCTCAGAATCCAACACAGCCTCAGCAACGGGGTTATTCATTGGTCCTTTTTCTTGGGTTCTACCCTTAACCAGACTCAATTGCAATCTCTGCCTCTGGTCCTCCTGCCCCTGTTACCACACACTTCTATCTACTGTCTTCTGTTTTTCATACTGACTGCCTTCTCTTCAGATACCAAACCGCACCATAAACTGCAACTAACTCACCAATTGTCCTTCTGCAGAAATACCAAGTTTCCTATGATTCCCATTGGCCAAAGAGTCACACCTGGACAGCTTTTGGGGTTCTGGCCAGGCTATGCCCTGGTTGCCATCACATCAAATGCCTTCTCTTGGTCCAATCAGCTGTGAACAGGAAGTATGATACAAAGCATTACAATCAATTTTCAAGTAACCTTTCAGAAGAGGGTTGTGCATGGGGCTTGGCCTATCCAGTGAAGTAATTGCCATATGTACACAATGTCACACCCCCGTATCTTGCAGAGCTTATAACACAAACTCTCAATTAGCTTTCTGAAGCACGACTCTAGATTAGATTTTCCTTCTTTCAATGTCTTACGAAACCCTGGCGGTATAATGGCTAAGTGCTACGGCTCCTAACCAAAAGGTTGGCAGTTCAAATCCACCAAGTGCTCCTTGGAAACTCTATGGGGCAGTTCTATTCTGTCCTGTAGGGTCACTATGAGTCGAAATTGACCCAACTGCAACAGGTTTGGTTTCTTTTTTAGTAACACAAAATCTCAATTAGCTTTGTGAGGCATGATTCTAGATTAGATTTTTCTTCTTTTAATATCTTATTCCAGATTTAGTGACTGTCTCCCTTACATAGTGTACTAAGTACTAGGCAATGAGGGATGGGAAATAAAACATTCTAGCAAAAGAGATAGGTGCAATAAAAAAAACAAAAGATTGAAATAAAAAGGCAGGGAGGAAAAACTGCCAACTCTGGGAGGGGTAGTGTATGGTGATTAAGAAGAGGTCACATGTTAAGGTCAGCCAGACCTGGGTTCAAATTCCAGCTTTGACATTTCTCAGTTGTGGACTTTGGACAAGTTGCTTAATGTTGCTAAGCTTCAGTACTTCATTTATAAAACAAATGTAATAATGATACCTAATACAAGAATCCCAAGGATTCGTTTTTAAATACATGTTCAGAGAAAGAGAGAGAGAGGGACAGAGACAAGACAGAAAGACTGGGTAGATGCCACTATGTGTTTCTGAGACGTCACGTTTACCAGGAATTTTTCAAGAAAGTTTTATAATAAATAAAAAAGGTCTTCGTTCTCTGTCAAGTCCAAAGGGATATTGAGAAAATGCCTCAGCAAAACACAAAGGCCCCTTTTTTTCACTGGGCTTTATTTTATCCTTACTAGCTACATCCTATGCCCACTTGTAACCCAATCAATGAATGAGTGCCACAACCAATGCCAACTATTTTGCACTGCTTGAAGTCCAGTCACCAGGTGATTTCACCAAGTCCTCCCTGTTTTCCAGCGACTACAGGATCACTTATGACATGCTTGAGGCCCAATATCAGTAAGTAACCAGGAGCCATTTGAAATGTGTGGCAGAAAAAGCAGTGCTAAATGTTCCGACTTCTCCTCTCCATTTCCAGGCCTCTTTTATTCAGGTGAAGACATGCTACTAGCCGAGTGAATGAAATGTGAGCAAAGTGACACTCTTCATTTCTAGACAGAGGTAGTAAAACCCTCACGTGCTTTTACCCTGCTTTGGTGACTGGCAATAATCCAGTGGGAAATAAATCTTTGTTGGGATAAACTACAGAAATTTAGGGCTTAGTTTGTTACTGAAGAATAATCTGGTTTTTACTGACTATAAGAGAGTGGTTTTTAGTACAAGAGATAACTATTAAACTGATGCAAATAAGGAATGCTCTTTGAATTCCAGGTGGTAGAGATGATAAATCTTTTTGTCACCTCATCTCAGAGCACCAGCCTCTCAATCCTCTTTCTTAGTTGCTGCGATTCCAGGGGTTACAGAGGCTGGGCCACAGTTGACAATGCATCAATGGCAGAAATTTGATAATACATAGACTCTTCTTATTATGCCAAATTCCTTTTTAGCCAAAATAAATGCCCTTTACTTAGTTGCTTTTTTATTAACCAATGCCATAACAAAAAACCAAACCAGTTGCTGTCAAGTCAATCCTGACTCATGGTAACCCATGTATGTCAGAGCAGAACTGTGCTCCATAGCGTTTTCAATGGCTGATTTACTAGAGTAATGGCCTTATGCCAGGCATAGTGCTAAGCCCTTTACCTATACTCACTTGTAACGTTCATAACAACTCTGAAAGTTTGATATATGACTGGCCTCATTTTCAAGGTCAAGAAACTGAGGCACAGGAATCCCTCGTGGTTTGAAGGAAAGAAATTGCTTCATAGTAAAATCAGAAGCTACTTCTTCAGCATCTGACTGACAAATTCATATACATCACACTGTGGTTGGGATGATTAAATATTTGTATCACTTGGTACAGAATCTCATTCACGGTATACACCCAACAAGTGTTTGCTATGATCATGATTATGTTGGTAGCAATGGGTGAGAATGGGATCAGTCATCCTGGAGTTTCCCAAGGAGAATTTGTGTTATGTTGCTACTTGGGCAGCGTGGTTTGTGCTCAACTGAGATGAATAGATGTAATTCCAAAGACAAGAACTAAACCTCCAACCAAGCTGAAAGAAAAAACAGCCAAGTAAGACTAGAAGTGCCCATAAGTTCTATGCTATGTACCATTTAGGTAGCTGTTGATTAATGTACTTCTCATGTTCCTGTCACTAAAATAAATAATTTGCAGTGATAATCAGTATAATGATATCGTTATTATCTTAAATGACAGCTAACCGTATGGATGCAAGAAATGTTTCCTGTGGAGGACTGCCTGGTATCCTGAGCAAAGCATACATTGACAACACTTCAAAAGTGGTGACACAGAAAGTTAGATTTTATTTCACTCAGTAACTGAAGCATGTAACTTGTCAGTCTTACAGAATATAAATCCCGTGTCAGTAAACAAAATGGAAGGTATGCAACTAAAGAGGGAAGCCAGGCAATATGCAGGACAATTACTGTGGTTTTTATATCACACAGAGTATTATAAACAGCATTTATTCAATAAAAACAAAGTAAAGCTACAAATTCAATACTAAATGTGGTGAAAAATATTACACAAGCAGGAATAACTTAAGAGGTCATGTTTTGTTATTTCACAGATGATTCTATGATATTTGAAAATATTTCATAGACCATTGCTTTCTGACACCCTGCACTTACACGGATGGTTTGTTATACTCTGCCCCAAGCACCAGCATCAGACACTAGACAAAGAGCAAGCAGAACAACCAGTTAGGCTTGTGCATCCGTCTGTCTGAGCAACTGATTTTTAATAAACTTTTACCAGACTTCTTGTGATATATCATGCCATCTTAAATAAAACACAGACTTCTTAAGGTTTCAAAAGTAAAGATATAGCTTTAGTTTCTCATTCTAAATGGGTAAGTGGCAAGATGTAGAAGGTCATTGTGGCATCTTTTTTAATGCATTTTGTTCTTGAGTCCATGAGAAAAAAAAAAAAGAAAAAAAAAAAACCTGTTGCCATTAAGTTCATTCCAACTCATAGTAATCCCATAGGACAGAATAGAGCTGCCCCATGGAGTTTCCAAGCCTGTAAATCTTTACGGAAGCTGACTGCCTCATTTTTCTCCCCCATAGCGACCAGTAGGTTCAAACTGCCAACCTTTTGGTTAGCAGCTGAGCGCTTACCCACTGCACCACCAGGACTCTGAGTCCATTAAAACCTTCTTTAATCTCATTTTGTTTCTTCATTCCTTTACTGTTATCGTCTAACAATTTATATGTTGTGTTGTTGTTGTTATGTGCCATCGAGTCAATTCCAACTCATAAAGACCCTAGATGACAGACTAGAACAGCGCCATAGGGCTTCCAAGGAGCGACTGGTGGATTTGAACTGCCTACCTTTTGGTTAGCAGCCTGAGCTCTTAACCACTGCATTACCAGGGCTCAAACAATTTATACAAGAATTAGAAAGTTAGACCAGAGTAGACCAAGTGGCCTAATTATTCTATTTAAAAAAAAAAAAAAAAAAACTCAGTTAAAAAAAATATATCATTTATCATATTTAGAATATCCTAGGGAGCCATTCAATTAATTTGAAAATTGGTAAATAAAGGGAATCCAGTACTTACCTTGTCTTTCTGATATGAACTGAGCATCTGGGTGGCAAACAGGTAATGAGAAAAAGACTATCTTTAGAAAAGTATTTCAGCTTATAAATAAGAAAAAGAATGATAGAATTTGAATATGACTATGTTAGAAGCATGACCTTTGAACAAGCCAGGTAGCCATGGTTTACTCCATTTCTCTCCCTGCTGGAATCTTTAAACCTCAGAACAAACCACCACCCCAATGAGGCCTGATGTTTGTCAGCAAGGTTAAAAAGATACAATTCTGGGCTAACCGCATCACTCTCTCCTCAGGAAGTCAGAGCGAAGGCTATCTGTAGTTGTTGTTAGGTTGCAACCCTGTGTACAACAGAAGGAAACACTGCCTAGCCCTACGCCATCCTCACAGTTGTTGTGATGCTTGAGCCCATTGTTGCAGCCACTGTGTCAATCCATCTCACTGAGGGTCTTCCTCTTTTTCGCTGACCATCTCCTTTACCAAGCATGGTGTCCTTTTCCAGGAATTGGTCCCTCCTGATAACATGTCCGGAAACCCTGGTTAAGAGCTATGTCTGCTAACCAAAAGGTCAGCAGTTTGAATGCACCAGGTGCTCCTTGGAAACCCCATGGGGCAGTTCTGCTCTGTCCTGTAGGGTTGCAGTGAGTCGGAATCAACTCAACGGCAATGGGTTTGGTTTGGGTTTGGTACATGAGACAAGGTCTCGCCATCATTGCTTCTAAGAAACATTCTAGCTACACTTCTTTCAAGACAGATTCGTTAGTTCTTCTGGCAGTCCGTGATATATTCAATATTCTTCACCAACACCATAATTCAAAGGCACCAATTCTTCTTCGGTCTTGCTCCTCCCAGGTTTCACATGCATATGAGGTGACCGAATATATCATTTCTTGGGTCAGAGGCACCATAGTCCTCAAAGTGACATTTTTGGTCTTCAACACTTAAAAGAGGTCTTTTGCAGCAGATTTGCCCAATGCAATACATCCTTTGATTTCTTGACCACTGCTTCCGTGGGGGATTATTTGTTCAACGTAAAGACTGAATAAGTGTGGTGAAAAGATACAACCCTGTCCCATACCTTTCCTGACTTTAAACCACGCAGTATCACCTTATTCTGTTTAAATGACAGCCTCTTGGTCTATGTACAGGTTCCCTGTGAGCACAACTAAGTGTTCTGGAATTCTCATTCTTTGCAATGATATCCATAATTTGTTATGACCCATGCAGTCTAATGCCTTTGTGTAGTCAATAAAACACAGGTAAACATCTTTCTGGTATTCTCTGCTTTCAGCCAAGATCCATCTGACATCAGCAATGATATTTCTCATTCCATATCTTCTTCTGAATCTGGCTTGAATTTCTGGCAGCTCCTCGCCAATGCACTGCTGAAGCTGTTTTTTTTTAATTATCTTCAGCAAAATTTTAAACCCCGGTGGCGTAGTGGTTAAGTGCTACAGCTGCTAACCAAAAGGTCGGCAATTGGAATCCACCAGGTGCTCCTTGGAAACTCTATGGGGCAGTTCTACTCTGTCCTATAGGGTCGCTGTGAGTCAAAATTGACTCAACGGCACTGGGTTTGGTTTTTGGTTTGGCAGCAAAATTTTACTTGCGTGTGGTATTAATGGTACTGTTCAGTAATTTCTTCATTCCATTGATCACCTTTCTTTGGAATGGGCACAAATATGGATCTCTTCCAGTCGGTTGGCCAGATATCTCTCTTCTAAATTTCTTGGCATAGACGAGTTAGTGCTTACAGCATTGCAGCTGTTTGTAGAAACATCTCAGTAGGTATTCCATCGGTTCCTAGAGTCTTGTTTTTCACCAATGCCCTCAGTGCTGCTTGAGCTTCTTCCTTCAGTACCGTCCGTTCTTGATCATATGCTACCTCCTGAAATGGTCGAATGGCAACCAATTCTTTGTGGTACAGTGATTCTGTGCAGACAGAAATAAAAAAGTATTGAAGTAGAGAGAATAGTTTTTCTCCAGTGTTTTAATATTAAAGTAGAAAGAATATATTTTCTTGTTTGTTTTAGTATAGCTGTATAAGCTGTGATTAATCGCTAGTCTTTAGAAAATGGAGCAGGTTCTGTTCAAGATATGGCTGAGCAGCCTGTTCCACTCTTAATAAACACCCTAATACCTTATAACATGTTTTCTCCTATTCACAGTGGGTGATTGACTACTTGACATAACTAACGCCGTAATGATGCTTTAAGTAATCTCTAAAAACCTTTTTTTATTGCACCAGCTGCACCGGTCTCTTCCAAAGGGGTGCGGAGCTCTCTCAGCTCCTGTGGTCTTGGTCTCTCTTCTCTTCTTTGTTCTCTTGATAAATGGCCTTCAGCCTATAAGGCAGCAGCTAGAAAAGATACCTGACATTTTTAATCTAAAACTTTCTTTCTTGCTCCCTATCTCAGCCAGAATGGACTTGGCAGAACAGTTCCACTAGCCAAGAGATTCTTAGGTGAGTTTTTTTAGCCTGTTACAAACATACTGATTAGAGTCCAGATGTCTGACATGCATTTCCTTAGTTTAATAAAGAGTTTCTTGTAGTTGTTTTGTGATGTATAAGACAATCTGTGGATTGCGTGATCAAAACATTAGGTAACCCTGAGCTTCCCCCTGTAAAACTCTCCCACTAGCTCTTTAGAAGGAGATAGAATTTGGGAGAAATTTAACCCCCTCTGTCTCTTGAATACCAGTATTCAATAAAGCCGTCTTACTGCTTACCTCCTCCTGTCTCAGTATTGGCTTTGCGGCAGGCGGCTTGAACCCGGGATTTGTGGTAACAGTATCAGGAATGAGAGAGGTGGCATCACTATAGATGCTACAGAAATTAAAAGAATAAAATGGAAATACTACAAATTTATGCAAATAAATAAAAAATTTAGATGAAATAGACAAATTCCTTGAGATACAAAAGCCAAAGCTCACTGAAAAACAAATTGATAAATTGAATAGCACCTACATATACTCAAAAATTGAATTAGTAATCAAAATCTTTCCACAAAGAAAACTCCAGGCCTATGCATCTAAACTTTTAAAGAATAAATAAATAATACCAATTCTACAAAAACTATTTAGAAAATGAAAAAGGAGTGTATTTCCTTTTCTATTACACCATAACTAATCACCACAAACTTAGTGGCTTAAACACATACACACAAATTTATTATCTCACAGTTCTGTAGGTCCGAAGTCCAGCCTGGCTCAGCTGGTCTCACAAGAGGTAAGAAAGGCTCTGCCCAGGATCTTATAAGGCCAAAATCAAGGCATCAGAAGACCTACATTCCTAACTTGAAGCTCTCAGGATGTAATTCATGTTCCGACTCATTCAGGTTGTTGACAGAATTTGGTTCCTGTGGTTCTAAGACTGAGTTCCCCATTTCCTTCCTGGCTGTCAGCCAATGGTAATTCTCAGCTTCTAGGAGTTCTCCTGCATAACCTGGCCCTTAGTTACCCTTTATCTTCTAAGCTAGCAGAGGTGAGTTGAATTTTTCTAACTCTTCAAATATCTGTAATCTTCCCTTCTACCTCATCTCTCTTACTCTTCTGTTTTAAAGGACCGTGATTGTATTGGATCCACCTGGATAATCCAGGCTAATTTAAGGTCAACTGACTAGTAACCTTAATTGCATTTTCAAGGTCCTTTCAGAGCAGTACCTAGATTAGTGTTAGAGTGAATAAGCAGGGGGTGGAAACCTTAAGTGGACATTTTCATATTTCTGCCCATCACAATATGAGAAGCCTCTCAAACTCATTCTATGAGATCACTATTATGTTGATACCCAAACCAAAGACATTACTTTAAACACACATACACACACACAGAAAGACCATCATCTTAACAAAATTTCAGCAACTCAAGTAGGACAAAAAATGTAAAAAAGAATAATTCATCACGATCAAGTGGAGTTCATCCCAGGAAAGCAAGACCAGTTCATCAATCAGAAACCAATCAAAGGAATTCACCCTATTAACAAACTAAAAAAAGAAACATGATATGATCATCTCAACAGATGCAGAAATAGCATTTTACAAAATTTACAGCTAATTCCACACAAACACTCAGAAACTTGCAATTGAAAGACACTTCCTCAACCTGATAAAGAGTATATATGAAAATTTTACATACTTAATGGTAAAAGACTGCATGCTTTTCCCCTAAGATTAGCAACATGGCAAAGATGTCTGCTCTCACCGCTTCTAATCAGCATTGTACTAGAGATTCTAACCAGTTCAAAAAGGCAAGAAAAAGATATAAAATACTTCCAGATCAGAAATGAAGGATATAAACTGGTTTTATTCATAAACAACATAATCATTTATATAGAAAATCCTATGAAATCTACAAAAGAAGCTGCTATAATAAGTGAGTTCAACAAGGCTGTAGGATACCAGATCAATATACAAAAATCAATTTATTTTAAATAGTAGCAATGAACAATCGGAAATTTAAAAAACAGTACCCTTTACAACAGCATCAAAAATATGAAATACTAGGGATAAATCCAACAAAATATGTGCAATACCTATAAAATGAAAACTACAAAACATTGCTGAGAATAACGAACATCACATGAATGGTGAGATAGACTGTGTTTAACTGTGTTTATGGATCAGAAGACCCCAACTGTTAACATACCAATTCTTCCCAAATATGTATATAAAATCAATGCAACCCTAATCAAAATCCCAGGAGGCTTTTGTAAAAATTAATGAGCTGATTCTAAAATAAATAAATACGTACACCTACTCCTCACTTACAGACTGTCTCATCTGACATTTCACATTTATGACAACAGGAAAAGAAAATCTACTATCCAATTATTTCACACATTAAAGATATACATCTGGCAGTAACAAATGTTGAGGTGCAAGAAGAGAATAATGCTGGCTGTGGTGATTAAGGTTATGTGTCAACTTGGCTGACCCATGATTCTCAGCGTTTGGCAGTTATGTAATGATGTCATTTAGCAGTTTTGTAATGATATAGTTATCCTTCATTTTGTGATCTGATGTGGTCATCCTCCATTTTCGCATAATGCTGATTTTCACATAATGCTGATTTTCACATAATGACCTAGACTTTGGAATCTACCTACATTAATGAGTGAGGATTAGGTGCACATTGATTGTGGCAATAATTTCATAGGCATATACTTAATGTAAAGACTCATCAAATTTAAAACTTTAAAGAAGTTTGGTCTATTTTATGTCAATTATACCACAATAAAGCTATTAAAAAAAAATCCTCTGACTCACTTATAAGGGTATTATATTTATCTTACATCTCCAAAGAACACAGCACTAAGATATTACTCCTTGTAAACTTTTGACTAAGAAGGATACTAAGTAAAAACTGCTAACAAATATTTTAACTGCTATCATGGATTGAATTGTGCCCCATAAAAATATGTGTTGACATTCTAATGCCTGTACCTGTAAATATGACCCTGTTTGAAAAAAAAAAAAAATTTTTTTTGAAAATAGAGTTTCTTTTATTATGTTAATGAGGTTAATGTTAATGTCTTTGTTGTGGTCTTTATATGGGTCCTAAATGTAATCACGTCTTAGTTATAAAAAAAGCAGAATAGACAGGAAGACACACACAGGGGGAAGGGAAAGATAGATGAAGGAGACAGCTGCATCTACAAGCCCAGGAACACCAATGATTGTTGGCAGCTACTAGAAGCTGAAATAGACAAGAAAGGGCCTCCCCCTAAATACCCTGAATTCAGACTTCTAGTCTCCTGAACCGTGAAAAATAAATTTCTGTTCCTTAAAACTACTCACTTGTGGCATTTCTTTTACGGTAGCACTAGGTAACCAAGACAATGACCAAAAAAAATTATGCATTTATTAAATATCTCCTGGCTCCTTGGAAACTCTATGGGGCAGTTCTACTCTGTCCTGTAGAGTTGCTATGAGTCGGAATCGACTCGACGGCAGTTGGTTTGGTTTTTTTTTTTGAGTATACAGATTCATGGCATAAACAAAAGTGCAAGACAATATAAATCGATTTCTAAAAGTACCATTTCCACAAAAATTACCTATTAAATATAAGTCACTATGTTTATTAATATAGCTTCTCTAAAGATTTCTACTAGGTGGCATTGCTAATATAATTTGATTTATTTAACATTTAAAACATTTCTGTAATGCAGAAAAAAAAATGCAGAAACTGTGCTAAATGCCTAGTTGTTCAGTAGTAGGAGTATTTTAAACTAGCTGTTCTTCCTATTTCCTCACTGAGAAAATCAAAATTAGGGAAGTTCTTTTTTTATCAAGTGAAGCATCTAACCAATCAGGTTCTAAGATTTTTAGTTTTTTCATGTAGTCTTACTCCACTAATCCAAAATGAAGGCTTCTTTCCCTTTCAACCTATTCCCAGGCCCCATTCTAGTATTTCTTTAACATACATATTAGCAACACAGTTCCAATTTTGGGTGGTTATCTTAAAATGCTTCTAAAGGTACAGTGACAGCTCAGCCTTTGTTTTACTCTAATAGCTTTTTGTTTAATTAAGCCCTGAGGATTTATCAATAATCCAAAAGATTTTAGATATTAGTGTCCATACACCAGCTATCATCTTATTACAATTATTCTTATTCAACCATAGTTTCTTCAATAAAAAATAATTTTAGTAAGTTGTACCTTGGGTATTCCCATTGATTTATATGGCAAATTTTATGATGCCGTCTTTACCAAATCTCAATTTACAAAATCTCTGGACTGTGATATTGTATAATAAAACTTTGCCTTGAGAGATTAACTAGGTGATAAAAGTGCTACCCAAGATTCATTTGTAACATGTAAACTGCTAGCTCCAACTTAATGCCCTGTAATTAGAGAGAAATAAAAGACTCGTACATTCTTCTTGAAGGAAAGCGGGGAGAAGAACAAGAAATTTGCCCTTTTATTATTCCAGCAGCCCAAGTATGATGACATAGACAAGATGGCAATCTTCTAAGTATAAACAACACAAAGCTATCACTCTCTCTGGGGAATAAACCTGGGCATTCTGCCAGGGACCAGCAATCCTGGGCAAGGGCAAAAGATCTCAACAATGCTACATCAAGACTGATCTGATGCACAATAGCTATAAGTTTTCCATCTTCTGTAAAATACTAGCATCAGCCACAGCTTCCTTTAAGAGAGAGGCTCCACAGAAAACATCACTTAGCTTAAAAAAAAAAAGAAGAAAGGATGCAATTTTTGTACTCCATCATTCCATCCTTTACTTAAACATGGACTTGTCTTGGGACCTCTATGCTTTATTTTCACTATCTGTAAATTGACACTGGGGCTCTAGACTACTATCCACAGATTCAACAAAGAGTGGCTGATTATTAACTAGGGGGCAAGGAAAATAAGCAGCCAGAAACACTAGTATACATCTAAGAACCCCAACAAATCTGTGTCAAAACTAAATTCTTTAAGATTTCTTCCCCTCAGTGTCGGTCTAATTTAATGTGTAACCAGGACTTTTCCATTTACCTATTCAATGACCTATAATTTTTAAAGAGACGGAACGGTCAAAAAAACTATAAACAAAGCTGAAAGACAAGAAACTAATGAAAAGTAAACTCCCAATATATATGACTGAGAAAAGGTTAATATCCTTGCTACATAAAGAGTACATCATTAAGCAAAAGGTAAACCAAACCCAAACCAAACCCATGGCCATCAAGTCGATTCTAACTCACAGCGACCAGGTAAAACAGGGTAGAACTGCCCCATAGGGTTTCCAAGGAGAAGCTGGTAGCTTCAAACTGCCAGCCTTTCTGTTAGTGGCCATAGCTTTTAATCACTGCGCAATCAGGCCTCCAAAAGATAAACATCCTCATATTAAAATAGGCAATGTATGTCAGCAGGTAATTAACCAAAAAAGACAAATAACCAAGATATGAAAAAAAATTGACTACAACAATAATCAAAAGATTGATCATTGAGAAATTAGTTTGCTCTGCAAACCATCATCTAAAGTACAATTAAAAAGATTGATCATTGAAATAACAATGTAAACTTTTCTGACCTGTCAAAATGTAAACTATTTTTCTAATTTTTTTTTCCAAAGATAATATCCAGTGTTAACAAGGATTTCAGGAAATAAGGCTATCTCATATGCTTCTGTGCAATGTAAATTTCTCCCCCTGGAAGATAATGTATATTTATATTTAATATGTATTTAATGTATTTAGTGTATTTTTTATATCTACATTATGTTTATAGTTATATTTATTAATATTTATATAAAGGCATATATACATATACTTGTATGATAATACGTTAATTTATATATAAAAATATAATATATTTAAGTGGAAATTTTACGCTAAAAGGAATATATTTATGTTATATACTATATGGTATGGATCCCTGGTGGTGCAGTGGTTAGGAGCTCAGCTGCTAACAAAAATGTCATCAGTTCGAATCTACAAGTCACTTCTTGGAAAGCCTACTGGGGCAGTTCCACTCTGTCCTAAAGGGTCACTATGAGTTGGAATCAACTTGGTGGTAATGGGTTTGGTTTTGGTTTTGGTATTACATAATATGCATATACTAGTTTACACATTATATATTCATTTTTAAAGAAATATTTCTATTCTGCTATCATTTCCTAACTAATTGAAACTATGTAGACTCAAGATGCAGGCTCTCCTGAAGTGGATGATTTTCATGGCACATAGACAAAGACTTCTTTGGAATTCTAATGGGGAACACAATGAACACATCTGTGAAAAGAGGAGATGGAAAAGCTCGGTATCACCAGTCAGAACAAGGCCAGAGGCCAGCTGTGGAACAGACCATCAACTGCTCCTATGCAAGCTCAATTTGAAGTTGAAGAAAAGTAAAACAAGGCTACGAGAGCCAAAATACAAACTTGGGTATATCCCACCTGAACTTCAAGACCATTTAAAGAACACATTTGATGCACTGAGCACTAACGACCAAAGATCAAATGAGTTGTGGAATGACATAAAAAAAAGACATAAGGACATGATATATGAAGAAAGCATGAAGTCATTAAAAAAGACAGGAAAGAAAAGAAAAGACTAAAATGAATGTCAAAAGAGACTCTGAAAATTGCTCTTGAATGCAGAGTAGCTAAAGCAAAGGCAGAAATGATAACGTAAAAGAGCTGAACAGAAGACTTCAAAGGGCTATTTGAGAAGGCAAAGTGAAGTATTATAATGAAATGTGTGAAGATCTGCAGTTAGAAAACCAAAAAGGAAGGACACGCTTGGCATTTCTCAAGCTGAAAGAACTAAAGAAAAAATTCAAGCTTTGTGTTGCAATATTGAAGGCTTTCATGAGGAAAATCCTGAATGGTGCAGGAAGCATCAAAAGAAGATGGAAGGAATACACAGAGTCACTGTACCAGGAAGAAATGGTTAATGTTCAACTATTTCAGGAAGTAGCATAAGATCAAGAACCAATGGTACTGAAGGAAGAAGTCCAAGCTGCCCTGAAGGCTCCAGTGAAAAACAAGGCCCCACGAATTAACAGAGCACCAACTGAGATGTTTCTACAAATGGATGCAGCACTGGAGGTGCTTACTCACCAATGACAAGAAATGTGGAAGACAGCTACCTGGCCAACTGACTGGAAGAGATCCATATTTGTGCCCATTCCAAAAAAAGGTGATCCAAAAGAATAGAAACTATTGAAAAATATCATTAATATCACACACAAGTAAAATTTTTCTGAAGATAATTCAAAAACCCTTTCAGCAATACCTCACCAGGGAACTGCCAGAAATTCAAGCAAGATTCAGAAGAAAACGTGGAACCAGGGATATCCTTGCTGATGTCAGATGGATCATGGCTGAAAGCAGAGAATACCAGAAAGATGTTTACCTGTGTTTTATTGACTACGCAAATGCATTTGACTGTGTGGATAGTAATAAACTAAGGATAATATTGCAAAGAAAGGGAATTTCAGAACACTTAGTTGTGCTCATGAGGAACCTGTTCATAGGCCATGAAGCAAATGTTTGAACAGAACAAAGGGATACTTTGTGATTTAAAGTAAGGAAAGGTATGGGTCAGGGTTGTATCATTTCACCACACTTATTCAGTCTGTATGCTGAGCAAATTATCTGAGAAGCTGGACTATATGAAGAAGAAAGTGGCATCAGGATTTGAGGAAACCTCATTCTTGCGACATGCAGATGACACAATCTTGCTTTCTGAAAGTGAAGAGGACTTGAAGCACGTACTGAAGAAGATCAAAGACTACAGCCTTCAGTATGGATTGTACTTCAACATAAAAAAAAAAAAAACCAGTGCCGTTTTTTTTTTCAAAAATTCTCACAACTGAACCAATAAGCAACATTATGATACTTGGAGAAAACAATGAAGTTGTCCAGGATTTCATTTTTTTGGGATCCAGAACCAATGCCAGTGGAGGCAAGCAGTCAAGAAATCAAATGAAACATTGCATTGGGAAAATCTGCAGCAAAAGACCTCTTTAAAGTTCTGAAAAGCAAAGATGTCACTTTGAGGACTAAGGTGCGCCTAACTCAAGTCATAGTATTTTGAACTGCCTAATATACATGCAAAAGTTGGACAACAAATAAGGAAGACCAAAGAAGAATTGATGTCTTCGAATTATGGTGTTGGCAAAGAATATTGAATATACCATGAACTGCCAGAAGAACAATCAAATCTGTCTTGGAAGAAGTACAGCCAGAATGGTCCTTAGAAGCAAGGATGGTGAGACTTCGTCTCATGTACTTTGGATACGTTATCAGGAGGGACCAATCCCTGAAGAAGGACATCATGCCTGGTAAAGTAGAGGGTCAGCAAAAAAGAGGAAGATCCTTAATGAAATGGATTGGCACAGTGGCTGCAACAATGGGCTCAAGCATAACAATGATTGTGAGGATGGCACAGGATTGGGCAATGTTTCATTCTTGTGAACACAGGGTTGCTAGGTGTCAGAACTGATTCAATGGCACCTAACAACAACATACTATATTTAATTATATTTGTATATATATTTCTATCTGCATTGCAGATGCAGACGGGCTGTACCTCAAACTTCCAGGCAGTCATAAGACTGATAGGAATGAGACACATACACACACTGGTGTCAACCATTCCATAGGTGCTACATTCATCTGTGATGGAGCTGGATACATGAGACATTTAACACAGTGTTGGCAAAGTAAAAGCCATTATTATTATTCATTAGAAGCAAACATTAAACAATAACAACAGATTCCCAAAAGGGGATCACTCTTCATTCCTCAAATTACCCATGTCCATTCTTCTGTCAGCGGGCAGGGGTACAGTGGTCCAGCTCAGATGCTGTGTTCAAGTCACTACTGCCTCCAGCCACCTTCACTCTGCTTGGGCTTCTGCCCTGCCATTGGGCCTCACTGGACCTTACCTTGCCAGTGAGAAGACCCCTGCACGGGATCTACAGAACCTCTGCTCCTAGGCCCTTCTAAGCCTCTGTCACCAGCTCCTACCACACTACTCGAGCCTGCGGGGCTCCCATGCTATCACTCTATTCTGGCCCCTGGTCCCCTGCTAGGAAGGCATGCAACCCCTACACAAGGTACCTCAGGCCAAGCAAGCGTTACAGGTCTTTTAGTTCCACTGGCAAGCCTCCTGCCCAGAGGCATCCAGCTCCACCCTGTTGTAGGAAGATCCCTCCACAGGATCTTCTGAAGCGACCCTCACATAGGGCACACTCAGGGCTCTGCCCTGCATGGGCAAGTGTTATAGCTCTTTTAGCTCTAACAGCAAGCCTCCTGCCTGAAGGTGCTCAGCTCTTGCTCTGTGGGCTGGGAAGCCCATCATCAACTGTCTCTCGCTATCTCAAGAGGTCTTCAGTGTCCTGTCTTTCTTCTGGGTCTAGGATGTTCTCAGCACAGGGACTCTTGGTCCTTGGTCCAAAGAACTAGCTTCATTCCAGATGCATCTTCTTGATGATAGTGAGGCCCCTCAACCTCTGTGTGATTGACCCTTATATAAGGAAATCCAGTGTCAATTTCAAGGCCTGGCCCTCCCACCAGGGCAACAAACTAACCAATCTCCTCATGAACTGTGAGTCACTCAATTTGCATAGTAAACTGAGCACTCCCTTTGGTGGATTAAAAGTCACTGAATTTGCATAGTTCCACCCAATCAACTTGTAGGAGTTACAAAAGCATGGCTAGAAAGGCCATATAAATGCAATTCACTACACCACAATATTAGGTTATGTTGTTATGATCGGTGATGTTATGTCATGTTTGTTATGTTATGTTATGTGTTGCTATGTTATGTGTTGTTTTCTGTTATGTGTTGTTTTCTGTTATGTGTTGCTATGTGTTGTTTTCTGTTATGTGTTGTTTTCTGTTATGTGTTGTTTTCTGTTATATGTTGCTATGTTATGTGTTGTTTTATGTTATGTGTTGCTATGTTATGTGTTGTTTTATGTTATGTGTTGCTATGTTATGTGTTGTTTTATGTTATGTGTTGCTGTTATGTGTTGCTATGTTATGTGTTGCTATGTTATGTTATATACCTGTATATATAGTAGCCTCTGGCAGGCAGGTCTGTGTTGGTCCAAACTCCTAGAACTGGTCCATATGCCCAAAAACAGGTCATCGTTTTAGAGTTGCAGTATGTCTGGATATGTGATGAGTAGTCATTATAATACTTTGTTTTAGAATATATATTTCTTTTCTTCTTCTGATCCAAACCAAACCCATTGCTGTCCAGTCAATTCCAACTCATAGTGACCTTATAGAATACAGTAGAGCTACCCTGTAGGGTTTCTAAGGAGCAGCTGGTGGATTTGAACTGCCAACCTTTTGGTTAGCATCTGAGCTCTTAACCACTGCACCACCAGAGCTCCCTTCTTATAAAAGTAAACTGTAAATAATATTTATGGGTAATAATCATCACAGGACTTCAACTCAATCCTTTCAGAATTTACTTCATCTTGTGAAATAGGTTATTTATTTATTTCTTTCTATTGTACATAACAGGAGTCTGAGGCCCAAAAACCTAGATAACTTACCTAAATTCATTCAGCTACCATATGATGGTGGAAGATTGAGACTGGAAGCTTCTGAATCTAAGTCTCTTGCTCTCATCATTGCACCATGCTGCCCAAAGTAGGCACAGTGGGAGAGAGAAGTTCATGAAAAAGGTAAAAACAATATATAGCAGATGTAAAAAGTGTCAGGTAAGGAGACTGTGATTGAAGGAAGTTAAAAACAAATTAGAAATCTGTGAGGTGGAGCTGGGTTAGACAATAGCAAAATTCAGGATAAAGAATATGACGGGTGATATTAGGGAATGGGGAGCTCTGAAGGCACAGTGGTTAAGAGCTCAGCTGCTAACCAAAAGGTCAGCAGTTCAAATTCACCAACCACTCCTTGGAAAACCTATGGGGCAGTTCTACTCCGTCATATAGGATCGCTATGAGTCTGAATTGACTCGAAAGCAATGGGTTTGGTTTGGGTTTATGAGGGAGTGGAAGTTAAAAGTCACTAGCTGTGCGTAGAATGAGGAACTCTGATACAGCGTATCATGTTCAACACGGATATTAAAGTTGCCTATGATTTAGTGGGAGAAAATAAGAACATACGAAGAGGGTAATGTAAGCAGGAAGTGTAAATATAATGTCCAAGGGAGGTGAGGATAGGGAATAATTGCAATGGAAAAGGCACTGAGATGCAGAGAACAGGCTGAGTGAGTCTTTCTAAGTTCACGTGAATCACAAAACAATACTGATCAATGTGTTTGAGGAAGCCATGTTTCCACTGATGAAGTAAAGAAAAGCCTGAAGGTGAAGGAAAGTTTCCACAGTGAACTAGAGGTTATATAGGGAACTCTGCAAGGGGTTAGTGAAAGGTCATGCCTGCGGGGACCCATAGGTGGAAGTGATGGATAAGCTGAAAGGGAATGAGGTTTTGGTGTGGAGAACGCTGGAGCGAGAAGCTCAAACCAGAAAGAAAGAAATGTATGATGTTTGAATGGTACAAGGAAAGAAAGGAGTATTATTGCAGCACGTCAACTTTAAAGTAAGTAGACTATCACAGGAGTAGAGTTAGGCAGAGACTCCCACACAATTTCACATAAGGTGTTTTCTGATTTTAATGAGCTCTCTTTGGTCATGTACTTTGTACTTTATATCAAGATCAAGCATTTCCCTTGCCTGTTTTGTCCTTAAATATATCTTAAATTAGAAGCAAGGTACGTGCTTACCAGAAACATGGGATACATCAAACTCTAGCCCATGAATTTTTTATTGGCAGAAGAGAATTAAAAGATTAGATTAAATTCAGAGCAATAACTGAACCCCTGCTCAGAATTCATGTGCCTCATTACTTGAGTGAAGTCTCCAAGAGTAAATACGGCTCCTTTCACAGTCAGAGCACTGAACCTGTGACATGGTTCCCATTCACTCAACCAACCTACTCATATTTTAATATGATATTCTGTAATTATAATAAAATATTCTAGGATAGAAATTATGTTTGGCTATTTATGCAAACTTTCATTTTGTGCAAATTAATACAATTCATGTCCTGGTATGCTGCAGAGCTTAAATATTTAAATAACGTTTAATATAATCATCCTTGATAGATAAAACTATTTTGAAAAAAAAAACAAGGTTTGAGTATAGCAATGTGCAATATTAAGAAAATGTTTTCTTAAATTTGTATTTGCTTAATGCTTAAAAAAATGCTTCAATTAAATTTGAATTTTCTACTATTCCTCAGTACTAGCTTTTATTCTTGGGATATTTGTCATTGGAATTTCTGGGAGTTAAATAACCATTGTTAATTTTCCCATTTCTGGGTCGTAGGTTGTTTGCCAAACTCAATAATCCCATCCATTCCTGCACACACTCCCTCTTGCAATGTGACTTTGCTTCTCCTCTCACCCAGAGGTAAAGTCGTTTGCCTCCACCATTTGAAACTGGACTTGACCATTTGACTTGCTTTGGCCAATGAGACATTAGCAAGTATAAGGTGAGCAAAGGTTTGAAAAGCATTTGTACATTGGAGCTTGCTCTCTTCTGACTCCAATCGTACCTTGAGACCACGATGTGAATGAGTCTGAGCTAGCCTGCTGGAGATACCACTGGGAATAGAGCAGAGACACCCTGGCTGACAGTCTGCGAACCATCTCACTTGTGAGGCTACATTAGACAATCCAGTCCTATTCAGACCACCAGAAGACTGCAACCAAATGAATGACCCAGGAAAGGACATCAGAAGAACTGCTCAGCTGAATTCAGACCAATATGCTAACTCACAAAATCATGAGCAAATACAAATTTTGTTTTAAGCCACTAAATTGTGGATAATTTGTTGCATAGAAAGAGATAACTAATATGCTAATACACTACCAACCTTTGAAATAAGTACCATTTGTTTACTTAAACAGGAATGGTTTTCTGAACTAAGTCAATCATTAAATAATATTATTATAGCAGGCTATGATAATCACATGGTCAACAAAGTAAAGCCTTAATGGGGGGGGAATAAAAGTAAGAGTATTAATTCTCAGTCTTATCCAATCACAACTTGTATCACTAATAGCCTGTCTAACTTAGTCTTCTAAATTAGCTCACTGTTCCAAAATTGTAGAAATAAATCGCTTCCAAATGGTTCCAATTTAAACTAGTCTACTGTCCTAGAAATCCACATAGTAAACTCCATCCTCCATTTTGTTAATAGTGGAATACTTGGAAGCAGCCTCGGTGTTCGATTGGTACATTATTACATGCCCAAACTGAACATGACAAGAAACCTGCCCCACTGTCATTCACTTTGGCTCTGCTTTGAGTTTGAGGGAGATTAAGCCAGGATTGTCACTTATCCCCAAGCCATAGATGAGGCAAAAATTCATTGTTGGTCAGGGTCTGTGCTAACAGTTATGCTATAGCAGAGCATAATCTTTGTTCTAGTGGTATTTGTCACCAGATGACTTTTTAAAAAGACCTATTTTTGCCCACATTTACTAGAAATTTTGATTCATCCAGTCTGAGACAGGGTACAATCGTCTGTCTTCTTTTAACACCACAGGGCATTGCCATGTACCAGGAAAGGCAAAGTAGAACATGAACAATGTGATGTGGTTTTGAGGGGTAAGAAGAGGACTAATAGAATGCCTGAGACATTTGTCTCTTCTTTGACTGAGGCAATATCATCCACGCCAGGGTGGTTATAGTATAAGAGAAAGGCCAAGAGTCAAAAGACTAAGATTCTCTCATTATTACTTACATAACCTTGGTCAAATTATGTAATCTCTCAATTTCTTTCTCTACGTAATAAAGGAAGAAATATCTTCTCATGGAGTTACTGTCAGTGACAAATGAGATGCATGGGATAACCCTTGCAAACCCTAAAATGCCATCTCAAGTAAGGAATTACCACTTTTCAGTAGGAAAAACCCTTTTACTTCTTAACCCAAACTTACTTATTTGCATTGCTAACATATTGTCTCATAAAATGCCAAGGAAATGAGACCGGCCACAGATAACTTTGGATTGAGAGGGAGGAAACCTCTGAGTGGGAAAATATCTCAGAAGGTAGAACCAAGCATTTCACCTCAGTGGGGACCCCAAGTAGCCTGAGGGCAAGAGAGATAAATGTAACAGAAAAAGGTGGCCCCCAAAGCATGATAAACCAAAAAAATAAACTCACTGCCATGGAGTCAATTCAGACTCAAAGCGACCCTATAAGACAGAGTAGAACTGCCTCATAAAGTTTCCAAGAAGCTGCTGGTGGATTCCAGCTGCTGACATTTTGGTTAGCAGCCAAGCTTTTAACCACTGCACTGCCAGGGCTCCAAAAGGATGATAGATGCAAGCATTTCCTACTTCACAATTTAACCCAAGATGGGCTCCACAAATGGCCCCAAATCAAAGTGGCTTAGAGATCCCAGTGGGTTCATTTTATTCTTTATGAACGGAACAGGTTAGGGAGAGAGAGAATAAAAAATGATGTAGCTTGGAATAACGGACTTGATTAGAGACATTTGGTTTTTGTTGGCAGCTCATTTCTTTATCATTTCACATTTGCAAATCAGGTTATTTCTATTTTTCATTTTTGGAAGCATAGACGTATAAAAGCAGAGTAAAAGGAGAAATTTTGCAGATACAGTAAAAATAAAAGTGAAGTGCTCTTCTAATTGCCTTGCAAACTTGGCCTATATGAATTATTATTCATGATCTTTTTTGGTTCTGGAGTATAATAAGTTTTTTTTTTTTTCTTTTGATGGCAATAAAATAGGTTCATTTACTGAGGTCGTAATGATCAAACTGAAAACTTGAAAAATGATGGGCTCATGCACTAGAAGAAAAGGAGTTTGAATATTTAAAATTCTAAACAGTCAAAGTAATATTTTTCTCAATTGGAGCTTTCAAAAATGTTTTGTGAAGGTGAATCCTCTACACTCGGTTTCAGTACAAAGAATGAAGATGTTGATTTGGAGAAAACCTGAGAATTCCCCATATTTTTTAATACACAAGTGAAAAACTGTTTGCTGATATATGAAGCTGTATCTTTTTTTTCTATATATTCCTTTACTCTGTAAACTATTAAAATAATCTTTTCCTGCAACAGACACATGGCTTATATTTCTTTTATTGTATGATGCAGTTAGGACTCCAGTAAAAGACACCCAGTATAGTATTGTCCAGCTCTTCTGACTTGGACAAGACGGAGACTTTGAAGTGTTACCTGGCCAAGTAGTTTTCTTGCCTTCTAGGGATGTTCTACAAATATGTACTGTTTTACATGTCTTGAGTCTCTGCAATAAACAGACGAGATAACAATAACACTACAGTCTTATAGTCTATAGTCTTATAGATACTGTAATAATAGTTTATATTATTAAATAATAACATTGTAACATGCTGTGAGTGTAGTGAAGGACTTGACTATGTGCTATGTCCAGTGAATGAGGTGTGTATTAGTTTTCTATTGCTGGGTAATAAATCACCACAAATCAAGCAGCTTTAAACACTCATTTATTATCTCACATTTTCTGTGGGTCAGAAGTCCAACATCAGCTTAGCTGGGTCTTCCAATTAGGGTCTTATAAAGCTAAAATCCCGATGTTGGTCAGGCTGTCTTCTCTTGTGGATCTCAGGGTCCTCGTACAAGCTCTTATTTTACAGATAAGGAAACTGAGATGCCAGGATATTAGGTTAAGCTCTAGGAGGCTCTGTCCCCATTGTATGCCATGTAACTCACGGCTCCCAAGAGCTGTACAACCTGATAATCAGAGTGACTTGCCTAGGCCCACCCATCTAACTAGAAGAGGAACCCAAGGTCCTCTGCCTCTAAAACCTTTCCACTCTTTTTACCTCACTGTCCTAGTTGTCTAGTGCTGCTGTAACAGAAATACCACAAGTAGATGGCTTTAACTAACAGAAGTTTATTCTCTCACAGTCTAGTAGGCTAGAAGTCTAAACTCAGGGTACCAGGTCCAGGGGAAGTCTTTCTCTTTCTGTTCACTTTGGACGAAGGTCCTTGTCATGAATCTTCCCTTGGTCTAGGAGATTTTCTTTGCAGGGATCCCAAGTCCAAAGGACATGCTCTGCTCCTGGCACTACTTTTTTGGTAGTGTCAGGTCTTCTGTCTCTCTGCTCATGTCTCTCTTTTATAGCTCAAAAGAGTTGAATTAAGATACAACCTAATCTTGTAAATTGAGTCTTACCTCATTAAAATAACTGTTTCTAACCCTGCCTCATTAACATCATAGAGTTAGGATTTCAACACATAGGAAAATTACATCAGATGACAAAATGGTGGACAATCACACAATACTGGGAATCATGGACTAGCCAAGTTGACACACGTTTTGGAGGGACACAGTTCTATCTATAACATTCACCAAAAAGTAAATTTTCATTGCTTCAAAATTCCAGGAAATTTTAAATTTCTGATATGTGTTGCAGTTTTACAGAATTATATGATTATGAGCTATTTATTGGGCCATTACTATGTGCCAAACACTATGCTGTGTTCTACATATTATTTCCTTTAATTTTCACAGCTTTCTGATGTATATACTACTGTTAACCTTATTTCACATACTATAGGGGATAGTGAACCAGGACAAAGGTAGGCTGCGATATTAGCCCTGTATTTCCCATACAAGGAAATTCAAACAACTTAAGTCAATAAGAAGCCCTAGTGGTGCAGTGGTTAAGAGCTTGGCTGCTAACCAAAAGGTCAGCAGTCTGATCTACCAGCTGTTCCTCGGAAACCCTATAGGGTAGTTTGACTCTGGCCTATAGGGTCTCTATGAGTCGGAATTGATGTGACGACAATGGGTTTGGTTTTTTTTGTTTGTTTTTTGGGGGGTGCAAAGGTTAAAATGTTCAGCTGCTAACCTAAAGATTATAGGTTCAAGTCCACTGAGAGGCACTTCAGAAGAAAGGCCTGGTCATCTATTTCCAAAAAAATCCATAGAAAACCCTATGGAGAACAGTTCTACTCTGACACACATGGGGTGGCTATGAACAGGAAGTGACTTGAAGACAACTGGTTAGGTTAATAAACCTGCTTCTGAAACCCTGGTGGCATTGTGGTTAAGAGCTACAGCTGCTAACCAAAAGATTGGCAGTTTGAATCCTCCAGGCGTTCCTTGAAACTGTATAGGGCAGTTCTACTCTGTCCTATAGGGTGGCTGTGAGTCAGGATCCACTTGATGGCAATAGGTGGTAATCCAGGTGGTAATCAGTGGCTTCGAGATTGAACCCAGGTATCCTTGACTGTGTGTGCTAAATTAACTTGAAGAACTCCGGGGAGACCACACGGTCCTCAGGATGACTCCCTTACAACTCATAATGTGAAATTATCTGCACATTTCTCTCTTCCCTATTTAAAACTGGCATGCTACTTTGCTATGATTTATCATCACACATCAGCTTCCATAGTCACCTCCACACAAATCTTCGGTTGATTAATTAACTAAAATTGAAAGACATTTTGATGATAAGCAGTGCTAACTATTCCTATGAATAATAATTAGCATGGTACTCCAACTAATTATGGATGTCAGTATTGGGAATCAATCAGCAGAGGGTCAGTTCTCTGAAGACCAGAAACAGAAAAAATGGATTAGTCATGCCAGCAGATTAGCAGCCAAAAAAAAAAAAAATACTTATTAGCAGCAAAAAAAAAAAAAAAAAAAAACACCTAGAATGTGCTCGGCACAATCGGGACGGGGACCCTAGAAACACAACACTGAACAAGACAGACACAGTTTCTATCCTCCTGGACCTTACAGTCTAAACTGCCACAGGAAGTCAGAGGCCGCCCCACTACAATGAGACACAATGTCTATCGTCTTGCGGTCTCAACCAGACTAGTAGAAAGCAAGTACTTGGCCATGGAGACTGGGATTCAAGGCCTGCATTCCAGCCCCTGAGAGGGTTGAGATGGGGCGAAGCAGGGTTGCAGTATTAGAAAAGTAGCAGGAAAAAGCAGGTGGGGATATGACTGGGCTTCAGCTAAAGGAATGAAGCAGCAACTGCCCACAGGAAGTGGGCAAGAGCTTGGTGAACAGAAACAATCAGGGCCTGACCATCAGAAAGATTAAGGTAAGGTTGGTCTTCCGTAAAAAAAAAAAAAATTTTTTACTTTCTTAAATCTCATTCCTCCTCCCACTAGAAATGGAAATGACCCAGGAGGCTGAGGTACCTGGAGCCTACGCTTGCAGTAGGGTAGCTGCTGCTCTAAGGACTGGAGTATTTTGAAGAAAGCAAGCCAGATCAGTCATTTCAATTTCCCAGGCTGAGTTCTCTCTCTGAGACAGCTCACAACACATATGTGCTTATAACGAGAGAAGATGCCAACTTGGGTCCCAAACCAGAAGTTATCCACATTTTAGTCTCACATACGGTTTTTTCCCATCCCTACAAAAAGAATTTTCCCCCTTGAGCACAAATTAGAAACACATTTCATAAGTTTTCTTGCCTAACAATTTCCATTTAGGATTAACAGCTTCTTTCTTTTCTGGAAGCTGAGCTCCAATCTTTCAACTACATGGGAAACTCATCTTTAAAATTGAGGCAAACCTCTCAGCAAAGGTGATCATTCGAAAAGTTGCCCAGCTTCAGCCAGCCAAGATCATCCAGATGTTTTTCCTGCCCTGGAATGCATGGAGCTTCCGTGACCTACTACAGTTCCTCTGACTCTCATTCTTATCAGAGAGTCAATTTCTTCAGTGGTCCAATTTCATTCCCTTCTAACTCTATGATTAATACTCCCTTGCACTGGGTGCAAAAAGGCCAACAGTTTTAATCTACCAGCCATTCCTTGGAAACCCTATGGGGCAGTTCTGCTCTGTCCTATAGGGTCGCTATGAGTTGGAATTGACTAGACGGAAACAGGTTTGGATTTTTTTGTTTGTTTTTTGTATACTGGGTGGTGCAGTTTGCACTTGACTACTAACCTAAAGGTTGACAGTTTGAACCCACCCAGTGGCACGTGGAAGAAAGGCCTGGCCATCTACTTCTGTAAAGGCTATAGCCAAGAAAACCCTACAAAGCCATTCTACTCTGTAACGCATGAGTCAGAATCAACTTGACCACAATGTGTTTGGTCTGGTATACTGCAGAGCAGTACCTGAGTAGTGCAAACGGTTAAACCGCTCAGCCGCTAACTAAAAGGTTGGAAGTTAGAGTCCACCCAGAGATACTTTGGAAGAAACGCCAGGCAATCTACTTCCAACAAGTCAGCTATTGAAAACCCTATGGAGCACAGTTCTCTTCTGGCACGCATAGCGTCGCCATAGGTGAGAATCAACTCGACAAGAACTGGTTTTATACTGCACAAAACAACGGATTTCTTTGCTTTTGACTTACTTTCATTAGATTGTCAGGAATTAATAAGGCAGACATTTTTCTTCAGTGATACTGCACGTATGCCTGTAGGCTATAACCTTGTACCGTGAAAGGCACAAATTGCATGTATTTGATCAAAAAAATTTAAACAACCATCTTTATCAGAAAGCCACAATGTTTTTCCAAAGGATAAGATTTTAAAACAGGATTATTCAGGTGTCATTTACCTCATTTTATTTAAGGACATTTCTTCTCAAGAGAATAAGTATAAACTGTAAATTCATTTGCACCTAAGGTTGGACCTATACGTTACCAAAACTGTCAAAT
Source organism: Elephas maximus indicus (assembly GCF_024166365.1). NCBI lineage: Eukaryota > Metazoa > Chordata > Mammalia > Proboscidea > Elephantidae > Elephas > Elephas maximus. The sequence goes on along the minus strand of NC_064833.1, from coordinate 62,033,066 downwards.
ACTTTACAATAAGTATTTGTAAATATTCCCATTTAAGATACAGGCAGTCCCTGGGTTATAAACGTACAACTTATGGACAGCTCATGCTTAACAATGGATCGCCATAAAATCTATTATATTAAAAAATTTGAATTAAATACAATGGTTCATAGTAACGAACGCGCACACTGCTTTGTGACGCTCATGAAAACGTTGTGCAGTTTGAAAGTGTTTTTTAAGTATTTTATATGCATAACCAGTTGCTGTCCAGTCAATTCTGACTCATAGCGACCCTACAGGTCAGAGTAGAACTGCTCCACAGGGTTTCCAAGGAGTGGCTGGTGGATTCTAACTGCTGACCTTTTGATTAGCAGCTGAGCACTTAACCACTGTGCCACCAGGGCTTCTTTATATGCATAGAAAGGCAAGATATATACTATATACTAAGATAAATATTTGACTGATGCCAAATAAGAGCCATATATACCTGTTCCAACTTACCTACAAATTCAGCTTACAGACAGACTTAGGAACAGATCTCGTTCATAACCCAGAAACTGCCTGTATATATTTTAAAAAGCTAAATGGCTCCTTTGTGAGCACAGGGTAATAGTCAAGCATCAAAATTGTCTCCACACCTCCACACCTTAAATCTAACCAATAGCTTACATTTTTACACACGTAACAGAATGCAACGTTCTTTCACATAAATCATATTATTTTGTCCTCCAAACAGAGCAGGGTTGTGATGCTTATTTGGCAGTGACTTGCTCACCTTTTTTTTGCTCACCTTTACACATGTGGATTGGGACAGTATCCCAGATCTTCTACTGACGCCAAGTTCAATTTTCCTCTCTCCAGTGCACCATGCTCAAAAGTTTAATTTTTCAAAATGTTCCTATCCTATAAAGGAAACTATCCCATATTCTGCATTTTTTTTAATCTTTCCATCTGAAAGATTTATTCAAAAAAAGAAGAGCTGACTTCCAAATGGTAGAGTAGTTATCACTTTTAATGACATGCTTACCGGTGAAGACATAATTTATAGCGCTCTTCAATTTTCTTGCTGGGTTCTTTAACATTTTTTATATGTGGACCTCATTATTACCATAAGAGAATTTCAGAGAAATTCAGACTTATAGGTATGGGTAAGCCTGCAGCTTAGTATGAGAAGTTACCTCTAGTAAAATAGAAACAGAGCATGAGAATGAGGTAAACTGCCATTTTTCTTAGAGTGGAGGAAAAAGTTGAGAATATCTCTGGACAAAATCCTGACCCAAAAGACCTTGAACATATTGGGCCCTTCTAAGAGGGGCCTCTTCCCTAAGATAGAAACTTTTACACCAAAATATACTCTCAAGGACACCCAAAAGTAGGCTTGTTTTTTGTTTGTATGTATGTTTGTTTTCCTTACTCATCTAGAGTTCCTGAAGTCCTTCTGGTTGGGGAGAACGCATAGCCAGGGGCTTCTTCTCACAGAAGGTGAACAGATGAATACAAAGCTGTCCAGACACCCTCATCCGGAGCTGGTGAAGAGTGGTATAGTATGGGCACTTGCTTGAGCATGTGGAGTGTGTGTGTGTGTGTGTATCTATATGTGTGTGCATAGGGGTGGGATATTATGGGACAAACAACCACTCATTTCACTCCTTCTTATGTTATACTCTGAAGGTATGTGAGGTACTACTAGTCTATGGAAGTTAATCTGTTTTATCCTATTAATCCTCATAACACCGTTTAGGTAGGCAGTATTAGCCCGATTTTGTAGAGGAGAAAGCTAAAACAGAATGTGGTTAAGAGGGTTGGGCAAAGTCACACAGCTAATAAACTATGTTGCCTGGATTTGAACCATAGCAGTGTACTTCCAGAGACCATCCTCCAAAACACCAGACCATCCGGCTTCTCACCATGTAAGTAAACGCACACACACACAGAGACACAACCATACACAGGGTGCTTTCCATGTATCAGGCACAGCATAAGAATTTTCACGTTATTTCACTGGGCTATCTTTACTGTTGTTATGTTAAGTGCCGTCAAATAGATTTCTGACTAGTAGCAACCCCATGTGACAGAATAGAGCTGCCCTGTAGGGTTTTCTTGGCTGTAAGCTTTATAGGAGAAGATTGTCAGGTCTACTCCTGTGGAGGCGCTGGTTGGGTTCAAACCACCAACCTTTCCATTAGCAGCCAAGCACTTAACCTTTATGCCACCAAGGCTTCTTCCACCTTTATTAGCAAAGCATAATTTCATGGTGACCTTGTTCTGTTTTATTTCTGTGTAAAATTTTCTCAATTTCAGAGGCGAAATTTTGAGATGTAACTTCTGCTTCTTCATTAATAGATGAGATGGAATATAGAGTAAACAATGGGGGCATTTCTAAAGAGCTGAAATTGCCCAAAGGAAGAAAAATGGATGACAGTATACACCATTTTTTCTTGTCAGGGAGTGAGGCTCAACAAAACTAAGCCCACAATTCCTTGAGGAATTTTTGTGACTAAGAAAAAAGTCATATAAAATGACTAAGAATGCTAAAGCTTAGAATTGAAGACAGTATAAACATAAAATCACAGGCTACTCAAGACATAATAATCTTTAAGAGATAATTTTTTCTTTAAACATAGATCACAAATGAGTTATGTTAGGACACCATTGAACAGACACGGGGTCTACACAGACTCTGAGAAGTGCTAAAATTCAGTAGACAAGTTTTGAGACAGAGATTACCAATGCACTTCTGTTGTTGTTGTTAGGTGTTTTCGAGCCAGTGCTGACTCATAGCGACCATCTGTACAACAGAATGAAATACTGCCGGGTCCTGTACCACCCTCACAATCGTTGTTATGCTTGAGCTCATTGTTGCAGCCACTGTGTCAATCCACCTCGTTGAGGGTCTTCCTCTTTTTCACTGACCCTCTACCGTACCAGGTATGATGTCCTTCTCCAGGGATTGGTCCCTCCTGCTAACATGTCCAAAGTACGTGGGATGAAGTCTCACCATCCTCGCTTCTAACGAGCATTCTGGCTGTACTTCTTCCAAGACAGATTTGTTCGTTCTTCTGGCAGTCCATGGTATCTTAAATATTCTTTTCCAGCACCGTAATTCAAAGGCATCAATTCTTCTTTGGTCTTCCTTATTCTTTGTCCAGCTTTCCAATGCATATGAGGTGATTGAAAACATCATAGCTTGGATCAGGCACACCTTAGGATTCAAAGTAACATCTTTGCTTTTTAACACTTTAAAGAGATCTTTCACAGCAGATTTGACCAATTCAATGTGTCTTTTGATTTCTCGACTGCTGCTTCCATGGACGTTGATTGTGGATCCCAAAAAAACGAAATCCTTGACAACTTCAGCCTTTTCTCCCTTTATCGTGATGTTGCTTATTGGTCCAGTTGTGAGGATTTTTGTTTTCTTTATGTTGAGGTGCAATTCATACGGAAGGTCTTTGAGCTTTATCAATAAGTGCTTCAAGTCCTCTTCGCTTTCAGCAAGCAAGGCCGTGTCATCTGCGTATCACAGGTTGTTAATGAGTCTTCCTCCAATCCTGTTGCCCCATTCTTCTTCATATAGTCCAGCTTCTAGGACTATTTGCTCAGCATACAAATCGAATAGGTGTGGTGAGATGATACAACCCCGAGGCACACCTTTCCTGACTTTAAACCACACAGTATTCCCTTGGTTTGTTCAAACAACTGCCTCTTGATCTAGGTACAGGTTCTGCATAAGCACAATTAAGTGTACTGAAATTCCCATTCTTCACAATATTATCCATAATTCGTTATGATCCACATAGTCGAACGCCTTTGCATAATGAATAAATACAGGTAAACATCCTTCTGGTATTCTTTGTTTCACCACGATCCATCTGACATCAGCAATGATATCCCCTGTTCCATGTCCTCTTCTGAACCTGGCTTGAATTTGGACAGTTCCCTGTCAACGTACTGCTGCAACCACTTTTGAATGATCTTCAGAAAAGTTTATTTGCGTGTGCTATTAATATTATCTGATAATTTCTGCATTTTGTTGGATCACCTTCCTTTGGAATGGGTACAAATATGGATCTGTTCCAGTCAGTTGGCCAGGTAGCTGTCTTCCAAATTTCTTGGCATAGATGAGTGAGCACTTCCAGAGCTGCAGCTATTGTTGAAACATCTCAACTGGTATTCCATCGATTCCTGGGGCTTTGTTTTTCACCAATCTTTTCAGTGCACTTTGCATTTCTTCCTTCACTACCATTGGTTCTTGATCATATGCTACCTCCTGAAATGGTTGAATGTCGACCAATTCTTTTTGGTACAGTGACTCCGTATTCCTTCCATCTTCTTTTGATGCTTCATGCATCTTTTAGTATTTTCTCCATAGAATCCTTCAATATTGCAACTCCACGCTTGAATTTCTATTACATGAGCTAATACATGCAAGACACTTAGAATAGTGCCTGGAATCACGTAAATATTATATAAATGGTAGTGGTGGTTGTTTCTATCCTCTGAAAACTGCCTCACTGCAATCTTTGGTAATGGACTCTTGCAGTCATCACTCTGCCTCCTCCTTGGCCATAGATGATTGGGCCAGGAATGAAAACCTGACCCAAACCAGGGCAATAAGATTTTCTCTCCCAGGAATTAAAAAAAATCAAGATTTGGTGATTCCACATTGTCTCTGTTAGCATGAGACTTAGTGGATAATTAGGGGTCTGGGAAGATCATTTTCTACTCCATGCACAGAGGCTCAAGTAAGTCAACCTGGTGAGGGGGGAAATGAAGGAGCTGAGAGAAGGAGAGACAAGACACCTTTTGGACCTGGAGGGAGGTTGCAATGGATTAGATGATTTTCCACTTCTGGCTCCAGGTCTCTGTGAGGTCTGACTTCACTTCACTTCCTCTCCTTACATCCCTGTATCCTTCCAACATATTTCCATTTTTGCTTAAACTAATTTGAGTTGGTTTCAGTAAGTGACAACCAAATGAATAAAAAAGACATATTTTCCTAAAAAAGGATGGCTAAGAAAACTTGTGAAAAACGCAATGACCCATGTTCTAGTTCATTCACTTCAGAAAAACCCATGAGGACAATTTTAGATTGAAATTGTTCTTATAAAATACTCCAGGAAGGAATGATTCTACTTGGAGAGCCATTGAGTACACTTCAGTCATTTGAGATTTAGACCTGTACCCTTCATGAAAGTCTTTCAGGAACATTTTTTGTAAGTAGTACTGCTTTAATGCACAAAACTATGCCTTGGAGGACTTAAAGGTTTAATGGCCTTCCTTTATTAACAAGCTTCCCACTGGGAAATGAGTTGGTATTGACCAAAAGAGAGGATTCTAATAAAAACTGCTGTGCCTGGATATTGTTGGTGAAATAGCAGGGGCTAGTAACACAAATTTTAGAGGGCTCAGGCTTCTGGGAAGCCTACGTAAACTGGGAAAGAAGTAAAATATCTTCCACTTCTTCCTGAGTTTCTAATAGTTTTTATTACCAATACTGATAATGTAAGAAGAAATCTGAGCCTACCTCCTAAGACTCTCCTGTGCAAGTATTGTGCTTCCTTGGACTTTCTTGGCCTCACAAACCATCATTAACCTATATAGAGCTCTTCTCAATAAATATGTGTGAATCAAAAGTGGACTAAGATTATTTCCCACGGTTTTATGTTAAATACAATCACCCAACTCACAAATCCGTTAGTCCAGGGTAGCTGAGTCTCCTGTTTCTTGAAAATTGCTCCTTTTGAGTAGTTTGGAATGTGAAGTTCCATTTTTGTGAATTCACATTTTTGTGCTGTGGCTATAAAATGGGTGAGTGATTTCTATTATGAATCTACAAAAAAAAAAAGAGTAGTTTTTGTTATACACACACACACAATTTTCTTTCTGATTTACATGCAATTTTTATGTGTTGATGGCCACCCCACTAGGTTGCAAAAGAAGTTCTTCTCTCCACCCCATCATCAATGGAGATTTTCCTCCTTTCCTTCCTTCCTTCTACACACTAACTTGTTCTCATTTTCCCACAACCGTGCCTCTGCACCTCTCCATGATCCTCTTCCTAGAGTCTGCACTTCAAATCTCTGAGGTCCCCTTCTCAACCCTTCTTCCCAAGGCAATGATTCCAAGCCTGATGGAACTGAACTATGGAAAATAGTGACCTGATGCGTGGCCCCCATTCATTCATGCATTCAGGGAATGAGGGAGGAGAGATAAGTTACTGTCTACCCAAATTAGCATTATGAATGTATTTTCCAATAGAAACAATAATATAAATAGCAATTATACCTGTGATGTAATTAAGATTATACTTGCATTTCTTTCACTCCTTTATTCGGTTATTTATTCAACAAGTAATCATCGATGTTCATTCTGTTCCAGGCACCATTCATGGGTCTGAGGACATAACTGTGAACAAACAGATCAAAATTGTGAACTTTTGGGGGACTGGTCTTAATGCATAAGCATGATGTGTAATGTTGATCCTGTAGGAAATTATACACTGAGTTCCTGATAACTAACTTACAGCATGCAACAATCCCATCAATAAATTGAGAAATTTCTAGATCTGTCTAGATCTGTGTAAGTATAAATGTTAATATTTAGTAAAAAACTTAATAGTCCATTCATTCATTCGTAAGTAGCTAAATATATATCCTTAGTATCCATGTACTATACCAAAAGAACTGGTGTCCAGATCTCAAATCATTGGTCATGACTGCTTCTCATTCTTCTCCAGGAGACATCAAATTTCTAACATATATTTCAGTCTAAAATAAAGTTCCAAATCCAAATGCTTTTTTAGATTTTCACACAGATAAAGCATGGTTACTAAGAGCATGTGCTTTGGAATTCGATTGACCTGGGATCAAATTTAAGTTTTGTTACTGTGCCAAAGTTATTAAACTCTCCTTAGATTCCACCTCTGTAAAAAGAGAATAATAGGACTTATCTTACAAGGTTGGCATGAGAATTAAATCGAAATGAGTAATGTATATATTAAACTCCCCATGCCCACTCTAACGTGAGTACTCCAGAAATTATGATTATTAACATGATATGGTTATACTTCATCTATTTGAGGCAAATATCGAAAAGAATTGGTTGACCTGGAGGCTCTTGAGGAACAATAGGCCCCTATGCCCTCTTCTGATGAGAGTTTATTGGAAGATAAAAGTAGGCTAGTCTAATTTTTGTAACTAGGTAGTTAATTTTATTTTTTTCCATCTCTGATTCTTAGGATTTTATCATGCCCCATGATATGTGTTCAAATATTCCCTTCTACTAGGATTTAAGGAAGCAAATAATTCCCAGAATACAAAATGACCTCAGCCTGGGAGGTCATATGATCTTTCAACCAAACTGCAAAAGAGCAGCTAAAAGTGGTATCTTTTTTAAATTAAATCTCTAAATCCATCTGGCCTAACCTAGGGGGCAGATACAGATCAGAATGATATATGAATTGTCAGATAACCGCTCCCCATAAATAATTTCCTTGCAGGATCTGGAAATGGCATTGATTGAGAAATGACATGCTATTCTCACATAGGTGATTAACTAAGACATCTCTTTAACATTCCGTTCTTTCACCTCTCTCCGCAGGGCAGCATTTCAGTATACACTGCCAGTCGGAAATTCAGATTCATTCTGTAGTAGAAATGCATTTACCTGCAGTTCTTTCCCCAGAAGCTTCTACGGTTAAGAAACAGGCTTATATGCCTTTTTCCCGGGAGTCCCTCCTTCAGTGAGTTTCCTCAGCTTCTGACAGAAAATTCCCCCAATCACTCAGACACCAAGTCGTAATAAAAACTGATGTTTAATTAACTTTCTTGGAGGAAAATTTAAACTACCCTTTTCCCAGTAATGAAAGTCCTTCTGAACCCTAAGAAAGAGGGGGAAAAAAGTTAATTAAAATTTAAAACCTCAGGCAAAAAGCAAGCACAGCTGACCACACAGTTAAAAGGCATTCTATCTAATCCAGCCCTGGCAGTGAGGATTCACCATGGGGAGGAAATCTCTGTCTAAGTGGGAAAACTTTAAGATACTAAATACAGACAGAATTCTCTGGCCAGAATAATTTTATAAAGTAGCTGACCTTGAGCATGTAACACAGAGTTCCTTCCTCACCAGAGCCCAGAGAATCCATTAACCTTGTGCTCTATTGTCCACATAGTAATTTCTCCTTATTTGCTTATTGTCTGAAATCTACTCAGCTTAATTTGCTAGTCTTCTAGGACCACATTGAAAATAAAAATTAGGGTAACCATGACTAATAAAAATCAAGCAGTGGACATAAAATAAATATAACTGTTGTGCTTTGCCTTCATAGCTTCTTCATATCTTGTTTTTAAAAACTCAAGTTCACATATGTACCTTTGCAGATGTTATGCATAGATACATAAATTTTTTTAATAATTTATTTTATTTCTTGTTGCTGTTGCTGAGAATATACACAGCAGAACATACACCAATTCAACAATTTCTACAGGTACAATTCAATGACACTGATTAGGTTCTTCAAATTATGCAACCATTCTCACCTTCCTTTTCTGAGTTTTTTCTTCTGCATTAACATAAACTCACTGCCCCCTAAATTTCCTGTCTAATCTTTTGAGCTGCTGTTGTCAATTTGATCCTGTATAGATAGATGTTAAAAGAGAATAATGCTCAAGGCAGACTTTTTTTTACTAGTTGAGCTAACTATTGTTTGGTTTTAAACAGACTTTGGGGGATATTTTTTGTTTAAGATTTAAAGATTTTCTCAGGGTAATAGTTTCAGAGGTTCATTGAGCCTCAATGGCTCCAAAAAGTCTGGAGTCCATAAGAATCTGAAATTCTGTCCTGCATTTTCTTCCTTTTGAACAGGGTTCTCCTATAGACTCTTTGATCAAAATGTTTAGTAATTGTAGCTGGGCACCGTCCAGTTCTTCTGGTCTCATGGCAAAGGCGGCAGTTTTTCATGGAGGCCATTAACCACGCATTCCATATCCGTCTGCTATTCCTGACTCAGCGAAGCAAAAGGAAGGAAATAATATAAAGAAAAGAGAAAAACTCAATAAATTATGAAACAGAAAAACAATAAGTCAATAAAAACCAAAAGCCAGAATGATCAAGAAATAAAAGAGAGAAAGCACAAGTTACCAGTATTGGGAATGGAAGAGGAAAGATGTATAGAGATCCTACAGACATTACAAGGATAATAAGGGAGTAATATAGACATTTGTATTACTTTAAAAACAAGGAGATCTATTAGTATGACAATTGTATGAATATGCTGAAGAGGAGATGCAGATAGAATGGGACTAGTTGCTTCTGACTTGTTTGAAGCTTCATGACCTCCTGAGAAATCTGCATATTTTGTGGTGTGTGACTCTCTCTTCTCTCTCAGGAGAGCAATAGGGATTCTTGTAGAAATAAACAAAATGAGCAAAATCAAGATAAGCTTAAGTGCCAACAATGAGGTGTTAATAAAATGTAAAGTTTCATCTCTAGCTCAACCTGGGGAGTTTTACTGGAAAAGTACTACAGACAATGGCACATAATAAAATAGGAGAAAATTCCAATTTTTTTTCCCAGGAATGCAATAACATTTTTCTACTGAGTATAAGTATGTTCTAAACAAACATATTTGTGTAATTTTGTCTTTTCCAGTGGATTTAATAAGTTCAATTATGAATTCTCTCAAATTTAGCGGAGCTTCTAAAAAAAAAAATTTTTTTTTTTTTCTATTATGGTGGGCTTGTTATTGTCAGGTGCCGTCGAGTTGGTTCTGACTCATGGCGACCCTATATGCACAACAGAACGAAACACTGCCCGGTCCTGAGCCATCCTTACAATCATTGTTATGCTTGAGCTCATTGTTGTCAATCCACCTCACTGAGTGTCTTCCTCTTTTCCATTGACCCTGTACTCTGCCAAGCATGATGTCCTTCTCCAGGGACTGATCCCTCCTGACAGCATGTCCAAAGTATGTAAGACACAGTCTCGCCATCCTTGCATCTAAGGAGCATTCTGGTTATACTTCTAAGAGAGATTTGTTCGTTCCTTTGGCAGTCCATGGTATATACAATATTCTTCGCCAACACCACAATTCAGAGGTGTCAATTCTTCTTCGGTCTTCCTTATTCATTTTGCATGTGAAAGCTGGACAATGAATAAGGGAGATGGTGGGCTTACAGAAACTAATAAGCCCTAGGTGGAATAGCCTAAGATAACAAAAATTCCAAGAAAGGAAAGTAAAAATGCTTTTAGAATGCTGGCCCTTTAAGGATTTATAAAAACCAAACCAAACAAAACCCATTGCCCTGGAGTCGATTCCAACTCATAGGCACCCTGTAGGACAGAGTTTCCAAGCCCCATAGAGTTCTCTAAGAGAGCCTGGTGGATTCAAACTGCCAACCTTTTGGTTAGCAGCCACAGTACTTAACCACTACACCAAGCCGAAATTCATAAGCGGAAAAGAAAAAGAACAAGTTTAACTGTGAATCATGTTAATGAACTTGATTGCTAAGTTACAAGACAGAAAAAATATAGAAGTTTATATCAGGGTAGGTAATAGTTTTTTCTTTTACAATAGAATTTTGGTTCTTTTAGACAAATTTTAAGAGCTTTTAATATTGGGCATACAACACAGAAAAATTCTATCAGGATAAGTTTGGGTTATATTCCTAAGCAAAGTAAATCCTGCTAAGGTGCTTGTATATGATAGACAGTTCTCAAATACCTACTTCTGGGTTTTCTCGGTGTCGGTGAAGGATTGGAAGTTGCTCTTTTCCAAAGTTCAAACTAACACAGATAAAACGGTAGTTGCAAAGAGATATTGTTACATAGATGGTGGATGTGTTTTATGTGTTTACCCAGGGAATCCAGTGCAATATTACTAAGATGGCAAATTCAGGGAGGTATATCCGTTGTCCTGGCCATGCCGATAAGAGTGATAGATTTTTTAATTCAAGTAAATACCTAATTAATTGTATATGTTTTGTATATGCTTACGTATCGTTATTTTCACTAATAAAGAAATCTTATAAATTATACTTCAGAAAAATATTGACCTTTGAGCATAATTTTTGTGCTTCTATTATACTCAAATCATTTTTAGTGAAAGTTCTTTGTTTCTGAAAAAGTTGTGGTTTAGAATATCTATCTGTACTTGCTATTGTGTTTATTTTAAATGTTATCACTCTGAACCAAGTAATAATTTCCTGGCTTTAGACATTTATGATTTACACGAATATACTGACGTAATGACCAGTTTCCACAGAAAAACCTTTTTGATACTGTCTTTCCCAACATAGACCTCAAATTCAGAATGATAAAACTCTTAAGACATCTTTTTCATCCAAACAATCCTTGATGCTCCCCACATGGGCCACTGCATTTACTCCTTTACCTCATAAAGGATGAATGTAAGAAATCATTGAAATATGATATTCTCCATACATTAACTAGCTCAACCATCATGAAAATGAAAATAGATGACCCAGAGGCCTTCCCGTGGGAGCCAGAATCTAAAGAGTCCTTTTCCTTTCTTGAGCAGACATTACAATAACACCTGAATTCAGGTACCCCAACAATATAAAACCCTCTCGTTGTAGGTAAAAGAAAAAGTCGTGCTTTATGGTGCTTACCCCCAAACTGGGACCTCGCCATAAGCCCATTGCTTTTCTTGGCATTTCTCTTGGCCCTGAAGCTAAAACTCAGCCATCATGTTTGCGTACTGTAGCGACAGCAGCTTAATTAACTAGCTGAAGTCTTAACAGGGATTTTCTCACTGTATGACTCCTCAATGGAGTACAAGCCTCTTTACTCCAAACAATCCCCAACAGTTCTCGGTTACCCTTATTCCCACAAACCCACTGTCATCCAGATAATTCCAATTTATACCAACCCTATAAAAAAAAAATTTTTTTTTTTTTTTTTATGGGACAGAGTAGAACTGCCCCATAGGGTTTACAAGGCCATAATTCTTTATGGAGGCAGACTGCCACGTCTTTCTCCTCTGAAGTGGCTGGCGGTTTTGAACAGGTGACCTTTCAGCTAGCAGCCAAACGCTTAATCACTGTGCCACCAGGGCTCCCAGCCCTGTCTCATTTTCATGTAGTAGCCAAATGCTGCTGCAATCTAAACCCACCTACCTTAATTTCCCTTTCTGGTAAAGGTGAATTCCATGATTGACTAATGTTTTCCAAGAAACCCCAATATATTATTTGTTGATGGCCCATATCTTAAAAAAAAAAAACAAAAAAGAAAGAAAGAAAAATAGTTATTGTGGAGTTGACTCTGACTCACAGTGACCCCACGTGTATCAGAGTAAAACTGTGTTCCATCGGGTTTTCAATAACTGATACTTTGGAAGTACACTGCTAGGCCTTTCTTCCCAGGAGCCTCTTGGTGGGTTCAAACAGCCAATCTTTCTAACACTGAGTGTGTTAACTCTTTGCACCAGCTGTTGTTGTTAGATGCCATCAAGTCAAAGCGACCCCATGTACAATAGAAAGAAACACTGCCCAGTCCTGCACCATACTCACAATCATTGCTATGTTTGAGCCCATTGTTGCATACACTGTGTTAATTCATTTCATTGAGGGTCTTCTTCCTTTTCACTGACCCTCTACTTTGCCAAGCATGACGTCCCTCTCCAAAGACTGGTCCCTCCTAACACGTCCAAAGTATATAAGACAAAGTCTCACCATTCTTGCTTCCAAGAAGCATTCTGGCTGTACTTCTTTCAAGACAGATTTGTTCTTTTGTCAGTCCATGGTATATTCAATATTCTTTGCCAACAGCATAATTCAAAAGCAACAATTCTTTCGTCTTCCTTATTCTTTATCCAGCTTTTGCCTGCATATGAGGTGATTGAAAACACTATGGCTTGGGTCAGACCACCTTAGTCCTCAAACTGACCTCTTTGCTTTTTAACACTTTGGAAAGGTCTTTTGCAGTAGACTTGCCCAATACAATACATCCTTTGATTTCTTGACTGCTGCTTCCATGGGCATTGATTGTGGATCCAAGTAAAATGAAATCCTTGACAACTTCAGTCTTTTCTCTGTTTATCATGATGTTGCTTATTAGTCCAGTTGTGAGGATTTTTCTTTCCTTTATGGCAAGGTGTTATCCATACTGAAGGCTGTGGCCTTTGACCTTCATCAGTAAGTGCTTTAAGTCCCCTTCACTTTCAGCAAGGAAGGTTGTGTCATCCACATATCACAGGTTGTTAGTGAGTCTTCCTCCAATCCTGATGCCACATTCTTCTTCATATAGTCTGGTTTCTTGAATTATTTGCTCAGATTACAGATTGAATAAGTATGGTGAAAGGATGCAACCCTGATCCACACCTTTCCTGACTTTAAACCACGAAGTATACCCTCGTTCTATACAAAAGTCCACCTCTTAATCTAAGTACAGGTTCCTCATGAGCACAATTCAGTGTTCTGGAGTTCCCATTCTTCACAGTGTTATCCACAATTTGTTAGGATTTACACAGTCAAACGCCTTTTTATAATCAATAAAACACAAGTAAACATCTTTCTGGTATTCTCCGCTTTTAACCAAGATCCGTCTGACATCAACAATGATATCTCTTGTTCCACATCCTCTTCTGAATCTGGCTTGAATTTCTGGCAGTTCCCTGTCAATGTACTGCTGCAACCATTTTTTAATTATCTTCAGCAAAATTTTACATGTGTGTGATATTAATGATACTGTTTGATAATTTCTTCATTCTGTTGCATCACCTTTCTTTGGAATGGTGCATCACCTAGGAACTCTATATCTTAAAATAGTCAGTGTATATTTTGTGCAGGACACTGTTACAGAAGCTACCTTATTTAAAGTTGTATGTTAGCATCTTTGCTGTTAATAGATATGCCTTAGAATTTGTTCAAGATTGCAGCTTTGTTACAGGTTGGGTTCCCAGAAGCAGAATTTGAGACAGAGATTAGTTAGTGTAGAATATTTGTTGGGGAGTGCACTTGAGTTCAACACCTGTGGAAGGGAAAGGAGGGGAAGTAGTATTGAGCAGAGGATACGGTTAGGTTGTCATACAGTCTCAACCAAGGCCTCAGCAGACCCCAGAGAGGAGCTATAAAACTCAAATTGCCCTTCAGAATTCTTCCCTGAGTATGGCATTTTACTCCAAATCAATCAGCCATTGGATTCAAACTGCCTCTGGGAAGAGAGCAAGACTTTGGGTGAGACAGCTGAAAAGGACAATTTCCAGGAAGAGTTTGACAGCTGGGGGACTAGGTCCTTCATTTCAGGCAGCATATCACACCTTCTACTGCAGGCATTGTGTGAAAACATAGAGGTTTTCTAATTTCCTGGGACAAGCCAGTCAAACCTGAAGAAGAAATGAATGACTTTTTTGAGGTATCAATTATGCAATTAAAGACCATACTTCTGAAGTTGAAAGGGGGATGTTCTAGCCACAAACTACTATGCACAAAAGCACCCTTTACTAATTTTGTTACTCTTGGTGTGATAAAGAAAATGTCCCCTTTGATTTCATGAATCCAGAAGTACTAATTCAAATACAAAAATATGCCTCTGTGGGAAATAAAAGATATCTCACACTGTCTCATGCAGGATGGATTTGGACCCAAGAGATTCACTCAGTGGTATCCAAGTGAATTTCCAGAACTTTAGTCCATGTGTTCCATAAAACACACACAATGCAAGGGCAAATTAGTCCAAACTTCTCAAAACTATTGGCAGGAAATTTTCTCTTAGAGCTTTAACAAGTGACCAAAACTTGCCTTGTCTGTAATTATCATTACTCAGGTAGGACATGACTCAGAACCCCAACTCAAGGATAATTTGAGCATTTACAAATGAATTCAGTTTGGTTGCCCAAATCACAAACCTTTAATATGTTTTGCAATTATATATATATATATATATATTCTTTTTTTTTTTTTTTTTTTTAGTTTTCTGGTTAGATGGAAGCTTCCCCTTGCTGAAAGTCTAATGCCCTAACTTTTTGGGGGGGAGGAGGGGAGGATATTGTGTACTTTTCTCGGTACCTTATTTGCAGATAAAATGTTTAAGAAGTTAGACAAGGTTCTACCTTTAAGACAGAACCTTCACTGACCCGTGATACCTGGAAAGGTAAAGTGAATTAATAATATTTTTAAGTGTTTATTTTTTTATTTTGAAAAATCCATACCTACAGGAAAGTTATAAGAATAGTTCAATGAACTTGTGTTTACTCCACCTACATTCACTAATTATTTTTTTGCCACATTTGATCTCGCTTTCTCCTTTTCTCTGTATATATACATATATACACACATATATGTATATATGTGTATGTAATATATTACAAATATATGTACACATGTGATATATCATAAATATATGCATATAATAATAAAATTATTAGTGTTATTACCAGTGCTGAACCAGTTGAAAATTAGTTGTAGACACATGACCATTTATTTATAAGCACTTCAGTGTTTATCTCCTAAGAATAAGAATATTCTCTGACATAACCACTGTACAGTTATCAAATTCAGAAAATCCAGTATTGATATATCATAATCTAATATGCAGTTTGTATTCAAATTTTACAAATCATCCAAAATATCATGACCACTTATTCATACGTACGTCAGAGTTTATCTCCTAAGAATATGACCACTCTGTGACATAACCACAGTAATGTTATCACATTCAGAAAACTCAATATTAATATATCATAATCTAAGATGCAACTTGTATTCAAATTTTACCAATTAGCCCCCAAACATCCTTTATAGAGGTTTTTTTCTTGATCCAGAATCCGATCCAGTATCACCCATTGCAATTAGTTATCATGTCTTTTTAGTTTTCCCTGATGTGAAACAGTTTCTCAGTTTTTCTTTGCTTTTATAATGTTGATAATTTTGAGGAAGTTATGTGTAAGAATCACCTGGGGATCTTGTTAAAATGTAGTTTCGGATTCAGTACATCTGGTATGGAAATGCAAGTTCTCAGCAGGGAGCTTGTTAGAAATGCAAATTCTCAGTAGGGGTTCAAACTGGAATGAACCAGTTTAAAGCCCTACTTTAATCACTTGGTTAAGATGGTGTGAAATACTAGTAGTAGCATCAGAACTTGTCTAGACTCCTTAGGGATAAGAACCAGGATCAGCCCAGAGCTGATCCTTATGAGGTGGAGGTCAGAAATACCTCCACTTTCCAACCTTTTTACCAATTCTGACACCAGCTGTCCCTCCCATGGCACTCTCTACTTCTCTTCTGGGTTTGATAAATAGTTGTGATGGCCACACAGAATTCATAGACCATACTTACAGTTAAGTGGTTTGTTAAGGAAGAAACAGGGTACAACTTAATATCAAGATCAATAGGCTACCACTCAGCATCAGGATCAGGAAGTCTGTAGGCAAAGGCTGAAAAGGTCCACTGAGGTGAAGAGCACATCCCTCCCTTCTTCAGCACTGGACAGTTCTCCAGCCCTTCTCAGCCACGCAGGTCTCTTCTCAGCCCCCTCAGAAGAGGCTTCCTTTTGGCCGCCTCAGGACAGGCCTCTGGGTCTTCAGTCTCCCTACCATTCGCCTCACCACTGCTAACTGGCCCAGCTCATAGCCAGTGTAGCAATTTTTTTCAGCTCTCTTATCTATATTCCTAATAGCGGGTTTCTGCTGTCACCACCAGCCCTGCCGCAGGGTTCCTTCCAGGCCTGTCGCCCTCAGCTCTGCCACAGGGCTCTGGTTTCGTGCCTGCTGCTGTCTTCAGTGTTAGAGCCCTTGAGCCATGTTACAGCTCTTTAAGTAGGTTCCTCACCTCCTCTCTCTGCTTCTTCTCTTCTTACATCTCTTGCCTTTTCTCCTTTTTGCTTCTTTCTTCTTCTGTCTGCAAAGATTGGCTGTGTATATAAACAAGCTCTTAGTCACTGGGTTCTTAGTCAATTTCAAGACATGGCCCTCCCACTAGGGCCATGAACTGACCAATCCCTCTAGGTAGGCTATAGTCACTCATTTGCATAAGTCGCAGGCACCAGGCCAGGGCCAGACAAGAAATATCAAATCATCGCGTTGTTTACAGCTTTCCCAGGAAATGTCAATAAACCTGGACAAAAGTGAAAAACCAGGGCAAAGGTAACTCTTCGGGGTCAAGGGGAAAAATCTCTCAGGCTGTCTTTCCAAAGAACCAAGGCAAAAGGCCACATAAAGGAACCCAGTTTACCACAGATGGCTTCCACAGTTTTCTCCTTGTGAAATATCAATATGCCCTTTGTAATTTGGAAATTAACTGTGAAGAAAAACTCTGAGACAATGTAGTTATGTTTCCATCAAACTTTCACCCAGTAGTTTTAGCATTCCTTGATGATTTTGTCTGAGTAAATTACTACTATAGTGCTTCCATAATGGTGATTTTTCCCCGACTCTTTCTTTCCTGTTACATTTATTAACTTTTTATGGTTAAGAAAAAAAAAAAAAGGAGTTTTTTCTTCTTAGCCATTTAGCACCAGTAAAGACCCAAGGACTCTTATTTTATTCAATGAGTTATCATCCACTACTGTTAAATTCGTGTTGACAGTTAGATTGCCCCAGATTTGGCCATTGAGATTCCTTCCAGTTGGCTCATGCGTCCTTTTTGCTTACCCTCATTACTTTTTAGCAATTCCTTACTTTTTTGTACAATAAGATGCTTAGAATCATCTTGAATTTTCTATTTTTAGCCTTAGAGCAAGCCATGTCTCTAGCTTATTTAGAAACCATTACATGGTTTGTTTTAAACTTCCCGGAATGTTTGTTCTCCATAATTAGATCAATAAATTTATGTCCCCTCAATATGCACCACAAGGGACTAATTTTCCTATGTAATTAAATGGCCCTCCCACGTTGATCACATCAAAATGTGGCCTGCTTTGACATGGTCATCCTGCTTTTTTAGGGACTTATTCAGCCCTAGGCCCTTTTAGTGAAGAATGGTACTCAGAAGCCAAGATCTGTGTGCTAGGTGAGCTCATTGTACCAGAGTGTAATTGTTTCTAAGACCAGGCAGTGAATAGAGCTTAGAAAAATACTTTTATCATAAATATGATAAATTTTAAATCACATATTAAGAAGTACATACATAGTTTATATTATGAATTCTTATACCTCTAACACCAACCCAACACCACAAGATTCTTTCCTACCTTCCCTAATTCCATATTTCTATCTCCCTTCTCCCAGAGTGAGAACCCTGGCTCCCAACAATATGATTATATTTACCCATTTTCTTAATCCTACCATGCACACAAAATGGATTCAGAATTTCCATACCCATACTATACAAACAACAAAAAAAACTGTCAATATGTGTTCAAGGTTTGTTTGCATTTTCTTTTTCCTTTGGATCCTTAAACTGAGGATATATGATCAAAGCACTGTGTTCAAAAATTATGAATTCATGGTATTTAAAATCAGAACAGTTAATATTTACAGAAGTATTTAATCCCACTTGTACTAAAGTTCTACCCTAGCCTTGATGACAATACAATCTACATCACAAAATCTCCACTAATCCTTACTATATAAAATTGTGACAAGAAAACCCAGAGAGCTCAGATGTATTTCTTTGCTGACCAACATTTTCTTGTTATATTCTCATCTTGTTAGGTATTTTCAAAAACTAATGTCAGGTACACAGTCATACCCAACAAGTACAAACTGCATTTCCAGAACAGATACCAGTGGGCATACACCTATTGATATACCATCACAAGACCGATTGTATTGGGAAAGGCACCAATGAAAGTCAGTCTTAGAGTTATATTGAAAAGCGCCATTTGAGGTGTTTTTACCACTTAAGCCTCTCTTAAACTCCAGAACATACAACCCAAGGCAAATGTACTAAATAAGTTACAATCTGACTATCCATTCCCACTGAAGATTTAATCTTAAGCTCCCTAAAAGGCCTTCGAAAGAAGCAGTTTACAGAAGTAAACAGACAATTGAAACAGCTGCCAACGTTCCCAATTGTGGAATTTCTTACCTGGCCCAGACCCTTGTAAACATATCTAATTCACGTGTCTCATTTGAAAACACTAAGCTCCCACAGCTCCCACTGTTACTTACATTTCCAGAGCTTCAAAGTCACCTACAGGATATCAGATGACTAATAACACAAATTATGATTCAACTATTTTCTGGTAAAGCTATTCAGAACCATTACATGATGTGTTTAAATCGACCCAGAGTGTTTGCCCTCCACGATTAGGCCAATTAAAGCCAGAAAGTAACTGGTACCAACCTATTATCTTTATGTTCCCTCAATATGCAACCCAGGGACTATTTTTTCCTGTGTAATTAGATGGGCCTCCGACGCTAACAATGGAAACCCGGGTGGCATAGCAGTTGACAGCTACAGCTGCTAACCAAAAGGTCAGCAGTTCGAATCCACTAGGCATTCCCTGGAAACCCTATGGGGCAGTTCTACTCTGTTGTTCTATAGGGTCGCTATGAGTCGGAATCAATGGCATGGCAATAGGTTCCATGCTAACCACGTCAAAATGTGGCCAATACTTTGACAAGATCATCTTGCCTAAGGATTCAAAACAAATCTGTTTCTCATGTTGGAGGAACCTAGAATGGCAACTTACCATAAAAGGTCTAAGACATGGGATATCACTAAAATTTCATTCTTAGTCTGAAATGTATGATCTATAATTTATTACTGACTCTGGCCCAGATAAGACCTCAAACTTTAAAAGTTAACCCAACCAGTGTAGATTTGTTGGCTAGCATAGTCCTAGCTAATAAAATTGCCCCTGACAATTTATGGGTCAACCAAATACTGAAGAAATACAATAACTAACAGCTGGGTAAACACTTTAGGAAAAGTAGAATCATTAACTTGGGGGAACCCTCTTAGTTATTTAAGGTTGGCTGAACTGATTCAAAGGAATTATTCTACTGGTTGGTTCCAGGCCAAAATGAAAAACTAGATACAAAGTGGGATTCCAAATATTTCTTGTGATTATCTATGATTATGCTCATACTCTTTGCTTCCTCTAACTGAATGATATGCAGATACTTAAAAATCACTACACCACCATTATCTCAGGCTGACTGCTAGCTGATGATACTGCATCAAAAAGAGACTGAAGAATTGGCAAATGTTGGGTTATATAAATCTTTATAATATTTTTTTTTAAAAAAAAAGAGAGGCTGAAGCCATTATGGCCTAGTCAGCAGAGTTTGTCCAAAATGGGGACTAAGTTATCGTAACAGAGAAATGTTAGTCTTAACTAAGGTATAGAGTTCAGCAGAAGTCCAGCAGGGAGTTCAACAACAGTCATACCCAGGAATAAAACATACCACTTTCAGTCACTTTCTATGTCAGTCAGGGTTCTCCAGAGAAACAGAACCAGTAGGGTGTGTGTGTGTGTGTGTGCGCACATTTGTGTGTAAGGAGGTTTCCAGCAATCGACTTATGCAATTGTGAAGTCCAGCAAGTCTGAAATGTTTAGGGCAGGCCTGCAGGCTGGAAACTCTGGGCAGAGCTGATGCTGCAGTCTTGAGGCAGAATTTCTTCTTCCTCAAGGAAACCTCGGTTTTGATTTTAAGGTCTTTCAATTGATGAGGCCCACTCATGTTATCGAGGATAATCTCCTTTACTTAAAGTCAACTGGTTATAGATTTTAACCACACCCACAAAATACCTCACAGTAACATCTAGATTAGTGTTTGATTAAACATCTGGGTTCTATAGCCTAGCCAAGTTGACACAACTAACCATCACACTTTCTGCTACAAGATTTCTCAGAAAACTCACCAATAACTAAAGTTGCTTTCCCTGATAACTGTGGCACTCTGTTTGGGGGAAAATGCTCTGCCTGATATTCTAACTAATCAGCTTGACCATGGACAAAAATCATAAGTTTCACTGTTCCACAGACTGTTTTGGTTTTTGCTTTTATAACCCCTCCCTTGCCTTGGCTCCATGATTGCTCTCCATCACATGTGAGTAAATATAAACTATGCTTTGAATTAAACTAAATACATCAGACTTATTCGCTGAGAAGATGATTCAGAATCTAACCAAGTCTCAAAATTTGACTTCCACTTACAGAAAACACAGGAACAAGTTTAGGGACCACATGGAAGTAAACAGTCACACAGTATATATGACAGTTCAAAGGACAATTGACCCAATTTCTGTAATAAGTCAATGGCAGGAATTTAAAAAATGAAGGGGGACTACTCAGATTAAAAGAGATTTGAGAAACCTAAAAGCAAATAAAATGTGCAGACCTTGTTTGGGTCTTTTCTCCATCAAAGCAACCATAAAAACGCATTTTTGAGACAATCAAAAAAATGTGATTTATGAATTGTGTATTAGATGATACCAAAGAACTATTGTTAAAATTAACAAGTATGATAATATAATTGTATTTACGTGAGAAAAGGTTCATTTTTTTTAGAGATACCTACTTACGTATGTAGGAGTGAATTTAAATGATATCTGATATTGCCTCTTACAGATTTCAGCAAAGGTGAACAAAAAAAGAAAAAGGAATAAAAGCAATGAAATCTTAATAATTTTTTAACTTGATACAAGCTCACTATATGCTTCTCTCTTTTTATGTCCATTTGAAATAGTTCATCACAAAAATTTAAGTACATCACTCTTGTATTTTAATGTGAACATTTAATATATGAGATTTATGTATGCATAAGTTTTTGGGATCCTCTTTCCAATTGAGGGCATTTCCTCCACTTTCTAAATAAATCCATCTAAAGCCTATGCAAATCTGTGGGCAATGTCTTTTCTGCCACAAAAGGCTGCATTTGCTACTCAAACTGAGCATTGCTCCATTTTTGCTGACCTGAACTGTTGAAAAGTTAGGTGTAGTTTCCCAATCTAAGATTAAAGTTCTCAAGGATTTCATTTTACTTGGATCCACAATCAACACCCACGGAAGCAGCAGTGAAGAAATCAAAAGATGCATTGCATTAGGCAAATCTGCTGCAAAGGACCTATTTAAAGTGTCAAAAAGCAAATATGTCACCTTGAAGACTAAGGTGTGCCTGACCCAAGCCATGGTATTTTCAATTGCGTCATATGCAAAAGCTGAACAATGAATAAGGAAGACAGAAGAAGAATTGATGTCTTTGAATTGTGGTGTTAGCTAAGAATATTGAATATACCATGGACTGCCAAAAGAACGAACAAATCTGTCTTGGAAGGAGTACAACAAGAATGCTCCTTAGAAGCAAGGATAGCGAGACTGCGTCTTACATACTTTGGACGTGTTGTCAGGAGAGATCAGTCCCTGGAGAAGGATATCATGCTTGATAAGGTAGAGGGTCAGCAAAAAAGAGGAAGACCCTCAACAAGATGGATTGACACAGTGGCTGCAACAAAGGGCTCAAGCGTAACAAAGATAGTGAGCATGGTGCTGGACCGGGCACTGTATCATTCTGTGGTACATAGGGTCGCTATGAGTCAGAACTGACAACATAATTCAAGAAAATAGAAAAAAGGAGGAGTCATTCAAGATATGGAGAGATGAGAAAAAAATGGAACTAGATTCTGTTGTCTATAGTTGAGTTCAAGTCTAATGTTACTCTCAAATTGTATTTTTGATGAAACAGCTTTTAAAAACATACTACCCACATCTACTAATTCGATTCCATTTGATAATAAAGGAGGAAGGGGGGTGGAAGAGTTCAGAAGGTCAGAGAATGAGTTAATAAATGGGTAATGGGAAAATCACCCTGGAAGGCAGCATAATAAAGGGATTCTGCTTTTCTCTTCTCCGATTCCTCCTCCTCCTTCCAGCTGTGATTTAGAATAAACAAGGTTCCTAAAAACTGATGTTAACTATATACCACCCTGCTCATAGTAGGGCTTCTGATTAGAAAATTAAATTAAACTTGTAGGATAAATAGTGACTCATGCTTGTCCTAGATTTCTTTTCCAGGTATTTTGGTATTGTCTCCACTGTGTTCACACTGGAGTGTGGTAAGCCAAAATACTGAGTGAAACCCCAAGGGGAATCAGCTTCCCAGGTTCAGTGTGGCCCAACTAATGTTCCCCTTAGGCTCAAGCTGTAAACCAAGCTTAGAGAGAAGGCGAAAAGTTACAGTAGTTGCTACCAAGACAACAAATAGTTTTTCAACATTACCAATTTAATGTAAAGATTCAGCTTATTAAATTTGTATCATGCTCTTCTGATGATTAGAATAAGTTCATTTCCAGAAAAGTTCAATTATGAAGTCATCACCAGGATTTACTAACTTCAATAAGCCATTTTACTTCAGGGATGAATTCTACTAACTACCAATACATACGAGCCCCATTTGAACAAAAAGAAAACCCTCAGTACAGAAAGGAAGATAATAATTAATTAAGCTTTCTTCATTTTCGAATAACTGATTTAAGAGGAAAACAATAAAATGTGCTTATTTACTATTTCAGAAATAATTCTAACACCTTGTATAATTCCTGAACAATATAGATTTCACTGTAGACATCCAATCCTTTTTATTTTCCATTAATCTATAAAGGTTTAAATATGGCAAAATAATCAAAACGTCAGCCAATTCATCATTTTTTTCACATGTAACTATTTAGAGGCATCTCTAGACATCCTGAACTATAACTGCTTTGTAGCCCAAATTTCCAACCACCTAAAAAAAACTATGGCTTTGATTTCTCGAACTCCCTTTACGAAAATCAACTGATGTTCAGAACCAAGCAATTAACTCCCTCCTAACAATTGTTAAATTTTAACAATTACTTTAGGATTTATTCCCTGATACCTGGTTATTAATAGCAGAAAATCATATGACCATATTAGATGAAACCAACTCATCTTCCCAAGCAACTGTTCCTCTCCAGTTTGGAAAGAAAGCAACACCTTAGGCTGCTTCTCAGAGATAATACACAAGAGGCTCAAACCCACAGCAATTAAAATCTCTGTTAGCACTTCTTTCACTTCTACTGCTTCCTCTTACTGCTGCTAAAGATAAAAATTTGTACACCAATGTTCATTGAGCACTACTTACAATCGCCAAAAGGTGGCAACAACCTAAATGGCCATCAACGAATGAATAAACAAAATCTCGTATATACATACAATGGAATATTACTGAGCCATAGTGAGAAATGAAGTTCTAATACATACCACAACATGGATGAACTTTGAAAGCATTATGCTGAGTGAAATAACCCAAAAACCCAGTACTGCAGAGTCGATTCCAACTCATAGCAACCCTGTAGGACAGAGTAGAACTGTCGCATAGGGTTTCTAAGGCTGTAATCTTTATGCAGGTTGCCACATCTTTCTTCCAAGGAGCGGCTGTTGGGTATGAACTCCCCAACTTTCAGTTAGCAGCCGTGCACTTAACCACTGTGCCACTAAGGCTTCTCGAGTGAAATAAGTCAGTCACAAAAGGACAAATATTGTATGATCTCAGTTATATAAAATAGGCAAATGTACATAGGCCAAAGCATATTAGTGGTGGTGTAGAAAAAAACTTGAATGCCATTTCAAGGTAAACAGAGAGGTTTATTAAGGGTTTAAAACAATTGCAATTGGCGAACTGTGTTGTCCACTGAAAATGGAACTAGGTAGCCCAGGGTGGTTTCATCATACAAGCATTCTTACGGAGTAAAAAGAGAAACCAAACCACAGGTAGGGCAATTACAGGAAAATCAATGAATACTGCAATAATCACACTGTGATTGGTTACTGATTATTAATAGTACAGTTAGTGGTTACAAATAGTTTCATAGGATGCTGAGATCATAGTCACAAGATGCTTACATGTATTTTCTTTGTCTATCTTGCAAAAATGCCTTGTTGGCAACGGCACCCAGACAGCACTCTTCCTGAGTACATGTATTTTGAGGGGTGCAGATGGTCACTTGGTCAAGATTCCTTGGGGCATATGGCTTCATTTCCTGGTTTTAACCAGCTAGGAAAACATGTTTTTTCTCAAAAACATAGCTATATTAGTTTAGAAATCCAGATTAAAATTAGATAGCATGGTCAGCGTATTGCCTCTGCCTCACTGACTGCACTAAAAGTGGTCTTTTCCTGAGAGTGGTGACCGGGGTCGGCAGGAGGGAGAAAGGAGGAGTCATTTCTTACGGGGCACCGAGTTTCTGTTCACAGTGGCTTAATAATTTGGGAAGGGAGAGTGGTAAGGGTTGCACTACATGATGAATGGAACCAATGTCACTGAATGATACACGTAAAAATTGTTAAATTGGTAAACGTTTTGTTAGGTATATTTGTACCACAATAAAAAAGATAAAACTTTACAAAGGCTTTCTACTAATGTGAGCTCTATGTATCCTGGAGCAGGACATAAACAAATAAACAAACCAATAGTAAACTACCTAGTACCCACTCCCAACCTAAATGAAACAAAGAAACATGATTTAAAACAGCAATATAGCTTCACTGGGTTCAATCACTTTGAGTCACGTTCAACACTATTTAATTATTATTGTTATTGCTGTTGTTGTTATTTCATAATCATTTATTATCTACCATTTGAATGATAAGCCAAGCACTAAGAAGAGCATAAAAACAAACACTACTCAGTCCCTAACCTTAAAACGTTTAAATGTATCAGAAGAAATAAACATGAACAAAATAGCCATAATTTATTAAATACCCATGGTGATTTAAGCAGTTTATACATGGTAAACCATTCAGTCTACCCAAACTCTAAAAGACAAGTATTGTCGTCCTTAATTTACATCTTACAGATCTAGTACCTGTTCTTTAATTTGGGTATCCACCCATCCCTCCATACCTTTGGGGTCCATTCTGCCTCTGTTGTTGGATGAGTCAATAAATCCCCTTTTATAACCAAAGCCAGTTTGAGTTCGTTTTTCTATTGCTTGCAACCAAAAGCATTCTGATACACAGGATAATTTTTATCCTCCAAAATTAATAGCATTTTCTTAAAGAGGTAGGGGTTACATTTTTCTCCATTTTATATATTTTAGCCATTAAGCTTGTCTAGTTTCATAACATAAAGGTCTAAAAGTGCACTAAATAAATATTTTAAATGAACAAATTGAATGAATAAATGAGTGAACTATTGAATATGAAATATTACCTCTGTCCCTATTTTGCCCCTATTCTCCCAAGCTGAGGTGCGTGATTGCACACTGCAATGTTAAAAGGAAATAAAAAGCTGTAATTGATTGCAACTCAGCTCTTTGAAGTTATTTAGTTTTTCTTGCCAGTTGATGATAGCTTGCTAACTTTATGTTTTATAGTAAATCATATTAGCTTACCCCCTCCTCTGCTTGACATTATTTGAAAATCATACATAACTGAGGTTAAGTTGCTAGAACTCAGAAAGTCAGAATTAGAAAGATTCACACATCTGACACTTGCCCTCTGTAGACTGACCTTCCTTTCACATTCCTACCCATCAGTCAGTAATGTTCACCAGAAAATGAGAAATTCGTACAGTTACATGCTTTGTTTTTCTCATGGTGATCAAAAGTGCAATAGATCTTGTTCAACTGCCAATTGCAGTTGTTAAAGACATTAATGCTATGACTTAAGGCCCTTGTTTTCCAGGCAATCTGAAGAATGTGTAGAGATGACGCATAGCCTGAGGGGAAGGGTGCGATGGGAAGAAGAGAAATACTTTAAAGATATTAGTCATACAGACAAGCTGAAGATCCCTCCTTTCATGGCTGGTAAGTACTCCACTGAGAGAGAATTACTCTCACATTTAAAGTGGAAATGACTATAGAAAGGGAGAAAATGGTTATTTATTCCCAGACCCTGCCAACTTCCATATTGCTCTTTTGCTGCGTCATGGTCACAGATCTGTACAATGACAGGAACCATAATTTCTAATCTTCCTGCTTAAGAAATAATTTTATTGATCCCCACTTTGTCTTTTATTTTCGTGATTCAGCAAGTTAGGATCGCTTCAGTTTCAGTAGCTTCCTATCATTCAGGAAGATGTGCATGAGGTTAAAACGTCTTAAAACTTAATAGGAGGTGAGAAAATTTCAGCACCAAGGAGAGTACCCTCCTATTTTCAAATGGTTTAACGTTCAAAACTACGTACCTTTCATGAGACTAGAAAGAAATTTTGAAATGTATGTTGATAGAAGGCGGCTAAGAACATACTTCTTTCATGAGAAAAGCCCTAATCATTTTTGTAAAAATAAAACCTTGCCAGGTTGAAAGGATTTTGTACATATCTGCATTGCAACAAAGTACTATACAGCTTTTAAGTTACATTGAAATTAGTGGTTCTTTGCCTATTTTTTTTAATGTCAAAACCACAGTTTATGCATAGGAAGGGCTCAGTGAAGTCACAGAAATATTAAACTAACAGTGAGTAAAAGCTCCATGAGAGCAAGTCCCCTGTCTTGCTCACTGCTTTATCCTCAGATAAAGCAGGCACATGGTAAATGCCCAATGAATATTTATGAGTCAAGTGAGAAAGAGTAAGTTAATGAATTGCATTCACTAAGAGAGCAAGAATGAATTAATGAATGACATTCACTAAGTGAGAAGGAATGAATTAATGAATGTCTTGCTTGAAATGAAAAGTCACTTTTTGCAACTGGTCTCAGAGATCCTCACACACCACTTTGCTCAGCCTGAAATCTGAACACATCTTTCCTTCACCTAGACCAATGGAGTCTCTGGATCTGAGAAAAATAATGCCCAGAGTGCACCTTTACCTCTACTGAGCTTGTGGTGTAAATAGTTCTCCTTAGAACCTGGAGAAGTCACTGAAGATCCGATCCATGTAATCTTATGCCTCCCGGGAAGCATGGCATTCTCACCTGTGTCTCCCCAGACACCTAAGCCCACCATGGCCTGAGGACCTGGTTTTGTGCTGTTACCAGATGGCAGAAAACAGGCACAGGAGGCTGTCATCCTCTTCCACCAAGTCCCCAGGTGAATCATAATTACTTGTCCCTATTCCCAAACAGCCCAGGCAGCCCCTTCCTTCTGTGCCAAGAGGAGAAAACATCAGGCCTCCCTCTGCTGAGTGGCAGATCCTCAAGAGTCCAGCAACACCGAGTCCAGGTGCGCTAGGCGATAAAGGACAATAATGCTGGCCTGTTCTGAGTTGCCACCATAGCCAAATGTAGGGTTGCCTTGGAAGACTAGAACTTACCAAGGACAGGGTCAAAGGTGCAAGAGAAAACATGAAAAAGTAAAAACAGTGTTTAAACAAATATTTTCAACATCCAGCATGTTGTGAGGACTTCTCAGGCCTCTGAGTCCTTTTCTTCTTCTTCCTTTTTTCTTTTTATCTGTTTGTGCAATGAAACATATGTGAACAAAATCAAGCCTCCTGGCTCCCAGGTAGGCACAGCCCAAATCTTAGCTCCTTGCAGGCTTCTGGGCTGAGGCGCCACTCTACTTGGACTGTACTATTAGGCCCCCAAAATGGGGGGAGCTGCCAAGGAAGGACTAATTTCCATTTCAAACTGCATTCTGGTACTTTGTACTCTAGCACCATTGGCCGATCAATATTTAATGCTTGGAGATTCTGACTCTGCGGGAGTCATGTCAGGGGACCTTGGGAGCCAATCTGCTTGAGCTTCTGCGTGATAATTATTCATGGGCTCCTGCCTCTTGCTCTTTCTCTCACACGGTCCCACTCTGCAGACTCAGTGCCTTATTCAGTCTTCTCTCTCGCTCTCTCCGCTGCTGTAGCCGGACCCTGCGCCTTCTCCGCCGCTCGGCATCTGCACATCCCTACAATGGCTAAAACAGCAATGGGTAAGGCATCGCGCTTCGTTCTCCTACGGCTTGCCCTGGAACCCACCTCTCACGTTCTTTCTAAGCTTAGAAGGCTTTCGGAGATATTTTATAAAGAAAAAAAGCGTTCATAGTAACACAGGAGCCAGGAAGGAGGGAAGCAGCTCTGGGGGTGGTGGGAGGGCAAAAAGGGGGTCCCTGGAAATTTAAAGCGAAGAATTTCCTTTAAAAGGTAGAAGCAGGTAAGTTGCCTTCCCCAGTGTAGGGGATTTGTTCTGTGTCCATATTTAAAATTAGGGTTCAGTCGTGGGGGGAGGGGGTGATCTTAACTGTTTGTCTTAAATGGGGTTAAGGGACATTTTGAAAAGTGCTTTGTAACGTCCTTTATTTCTTCTCTAGTTTAAAAAATGGGGAAGAAGGTTGGGGGGATAGGGAGGAAGGAAGAAGAATGCAAAGTCAAAGCGGTCCCATTCAGGCTGTTGGAAAGATGGGTGGAGACGAGTGAAGAGGGGGAGAACGGGGCAAATTTTATCTTATTGTCTCGTTGGAGAAAACGCTAGTCCTGGGGCGCGGTGCAGGGGGCGGGGGGCGCCGCGCCTTTGTTTTAGGGAGAGGGAGGGGAAGGAGGGAGGAAGTAGGGGAGGGCGTGGAGGGCGCGGGTGGGCAGCTGCAGGGGCGGGGAGGCGCGCAGTGGGAGGGGTAATGGGTCCTCGGTTTCGAAGGCGCTGGGGTGGGGTTTCTTTGTGTGCGGACGGGCGGTCCCGGGGGGGTGGGGGGAGGAGGCACCTGCAGCACTAGGCGCAGAATGCGGGCTGCCCCACCCTTTGCGGAGCCGCGCCATGGCCCTCCCCCCATCCCCACCCCCCGCAGCTAGGTGCAGCATCTTCAGCCGAGAGGGGGCCGGGCGGGGAGCGGTGCTCGACACCCAGTAGCCCAGCCCTGCGGGGACGACGGCGCCACACCCCATGCTCCTGACTTCTCGCTGTGGCTTCCGAGAAGGATCCGACCACTGCCCTCGCCCTCCCTCGCAGCCCCATTGTTCCTTTTTGGGGGAGGGGGGAAAGTAGGTTAACATTTTTCTTTCAGAACACATTACATGGTGATTAGACATAGACGCATATAAAGGCTTCTTTGAACTCGTACGATGGTTTTGGGGAAACGCTTCTGGAACCTAGATACAAATTAATTATAAAGACAAAGATAGGTAAACGTAATATAAAGCAAAAGAGGTCAACTTAAGTTGAGCCACATGAAATTTCGGTTTTGGAGGTCAGAAAGGGCCAAATAGCGACAATTGCACAGTGAGACAGATAATGGAGACAAAACGAGATTCCGGGTACAGGGTCTCCAGTCCCCAACCAGTCTGCGCCTCCAGCAGCCTGGAAGGCTCGCTCTGGGCGGCTCCGCCCTGCCCCACCCCGCCCTCCTCGCGGAGCTGTAAAACTTGGCATGGGAGGGGGCTAGGACAGGGCTGTGAAGAGGTTTTGGGGTCCTGGAGCCCTATTTTTTCCAGCCCTGTGCCTGGAAGCGCCCGGGCACCCTTCGGTGTGCGCAGACCGTGCGTTGCTCTCAGTCCCTGCACCGAGCCCCTCCCAGCCAAGTGGGCGGCTCTGCAGAAAGGCTGGCTGGAGCCCCACCCAGGCACACAAAGGCGCGGCCCCCACCCACTCGGCCGCGAGATGGTAGAGGTGACCCTTTCTCCGAGGCGCTGGGAGGGCCTCCCATCCACCGCCCGCGGAGCTCGAAGCCTTTCCCCGCCTCCCCCTCCCTCCCCGCGAAGCCTAGGACGCTCTATTCTCGGATTCCCGGGGATGGAGACCCCGCGGATGGTCTCCCTAGTAAAAAACTCTTTCTGCTAGAGCGGGGCGCGGCTGGGCCCCACCCCTTCCCAGATGAGGCCCAAACTCTGCAGCCGCCGCCCGGGTATCGGCGCACGTGGCGGGCAGGCGTGTGGAGCGCGGCCAACCCTGCAGTGCCCCGCGTCGCGCACTGCGCTCCCCTCCCCGCAGCCAGGCGCTCGCCCCTTGGGGGTGCAGCCTGGGGGACCGGTTTCTGCGCAGTGTCCTGAGCTACCCCCCATTTCCCACAATTCGCGGTTTAGCCGCCTGTACAAGACGGTTCTGAGAATGGGGCTGGGGCGCGATCTCACTCCGGGCTCTGCACCCTCACGGAGAGATTTTTGCTGCAGGAGGGCAGCTACAAACTCCTTGTCACCATCATCATCAGTATTATTATTTCAAACCATTATTATTGCATTACTCGGTGACCTTACTTGTTCTTACCAAAAAGGAACGTTGAATGCGTTTGGTTAAGGATTAAGCCTTGGTGCAGTCACCTTTCTGTCTCCTACCCCCTTCCCCAGAAAGGAATTCTCTCAGGTTGTGCATTTTACATTATAAAACAAATACATTTTGGGTTCCTGTTGGGATTGTGTATGGTCATGTGGGTGGGATATATGTGCAGGGGCTTGCTAAGGGCAGGGTATACGTGCCGATGATTGGTGGACAGTTCTCCGCAGAGAATTGTTTGTGGCTGCAGTGGGTGAAAATACGCAAATCCATTACTGAGATTTTGTGATTTCCAGCATATATTCCATAAAGTTCTATCTTAAAATATAAATATAGGTTATGCACAAAATTAGAACTGTGTTTTCAAGGCTGTTCTTCCAACTGCTGATCCTTGTTAAGGTCTCAATTGTGCAGAGAAACACTGATCGTGAAATGGTAGCCACCATCGCGTTCACAAAAATCCCAACCAAAACATGACAAAGACAAGGATCCTTTCTGCCACAAATAAGCTGCATTTGTAAATCATGAAAAGAAGCACAACTTCTGCCATACTAAAATAATAGATTTTAAAAATCATGCTAGGTACAAAGTATAAGCAATTAATCATTTGGGAGGATACTTTTTTCTTGATTCCTTAAACAGTTATTGTATTCAGCACAATTGTACTAGTTGCATATAATATTTCCCATTATCTTCTTTAATGAACTGGGCACCTCTAAGTGGATAGAGAAGTAACTAGAAGTGAAAATGCTGAGAATTGGGGCAGGATTTCAGGATGAACGGAATGAGAAACAGCGGTAACTTACCAATTAATCTCATGTGTTTAGTTCATACCAGGTGAGTAAATGAGTCTGTAATAAGCATTATGGGACTCACTATAGGCAGTTGCAGGTAACTAGTAGATGGTATAAATTAATACACCTGGTAGTGTTCATCTATGCATGTTAAAATTTCCTGAAGGTAGGTTTGTTTTTTATGACAAGATTGGATGGTTTGTGATACTAAAATCAAGAATTTTATTTAATGAACAAAATTCAGAGTGTATTTGTGGTATGAGTTACAGATATATGTGGCAATTATTTTAAGGGAGGGGACATTTTTATTACAGCAATTAACTCTGCTTTACTTATTAATATTCTTAGCAGAATTTTCTTTGTTACATTTAAAAAAAGTTTTAATTACTTTCAGTTGTTTCAAATTTTTAAATTACTAACGGGTAGGTTGCGGAACAATTTTAAATTACTAATGGGTAGGTTGCGGAACAAGCATTTGACCATTTACCCCATTGTGACTTCCATCAAATAGCTCATTCTCAGCACTAAAAATCCCGCAGCAGGCTGTGTATTTCACTCAGATTCAGGGAGTGATCTCCCAGAGTGCTATGAAGAAGATCCACACAAGAAAATAGTTTCCCTGCCAATAATTAAGGATCAGAAAAGTTTCTTATATTTGAGTAGTTCATAGAAGCTAACAAGCAGGATTTTTAAGTTAAATTTTTATGTACAATTAAAATAATAGATGAACCAATTACGTATTTGAGGATTTTTGTCACTGATAAATCCATACCATTTGAAGGAAGGGTCCTGATTTATCACCCACCACTGTTTTTGGGCTCCCAGTCATTCAAGACTTGACTGTATGCCCCCACGCCACCCCACTAGGTAGACGGCTCACACAAGACTGAGTAGAACTGGTCTCGGAGCAGGTGAGACCTCACAACACAAACCTGGGCGTGGCCACCCAAGCGGCTGTCTAACAGTTCCTTCTTGGGTCTCGGAAAAAGAAAGCTATTCTCTTGTCACCAGATCTGTGGCCTTGAATGAAAACTGCGAGAAACTTGCCAAGACAAAAAGTGAATACGAAATTAGCCAGTGACCCAGATGTTTCCAGAACATCCAGGTTCTTCAAATTAGAAAACCTTGGAGTGTGCATTAATGTTTCACCCCACTAGAGGGCAATCAAGTTCTCTAAAGAAGTGCAGGATTATTCTAGACCTACTTCCGAATGTTAGCTACTTTAAAAAAATTTTTTTATCTAGAACATCCCATTGCTTTTTCAATACGTTAGTGTCATGCTTTACCCTAGTTGACTAAAAGGGCTTGAGCAACTTTTCAAGGAGGCAAGACAAAATGAGTGATTTTCATAATCCGGAAGTAGGTTTAGGTCCTGATTAATCATTTCCTTATTATTATTATTTTTATTATTTTACTTTCTAGTTTAATTGCATTGTTATGATATTAACCATTTATGTTATTTTTTGGTTTTATAGTGGATAAATGGTAGAAAATGGTCAGTACTAATAGCAAAATTACATAGGGACAAAATGTTTAACATTTAAAGGAATAAATTAAATGAATTGTTTGCTTTCTCATTTTTTTATTATTTGCCTAGCGCTGGAGACACACCTGAAAGTCAGAATCCTTGCCCTTAGGGAGCTTGCAGGCTGGTAGGTAAAACAGGTGGACACGTTGTGATGCTGAGGAGGGGTACCAAAAACTAGCTGGTACTATTTTTTCCAACAATCTACGTTTATTTTTCTTTTCCATTCAAAGGACACTTTTCCAGCCAAATTCAGTGTGATTTCAACTTGGACAATTGAATCTAATTTTTACCAGCTTTCAACATTGAGCATTTCCTTGTAATAGTTTTAGTAGTTTAGTAGGAAATCGGGTTTATTTTTAATGAAAAAGAAACATAAGCATAGACTAATTTTTAGGATTATCAAAATGGATTTTTTTCATGTTCGCTTTGGCAGGGTAATTTCTTCTTTCTTATATTTCATGTGACTTTAATCCATTGTAAAATATTTAATTGTCATATTACGGTGTCGCTCAAACTTTAATGTGCATATGAATCACCTCAGATTTTGATTAAAATGCAAATTCTGAGGGCTGGGCTGAAGCAGGATATTCCAAAGCTGCATTGCTTCTGCTGACCACCAAACCTATCAAGTACAGAAATAGAAAACTGTAATACCTGTATATCTCTAATAATAAGATCTAGCATTATGTCTTAATGTTTTTAATTCCATGGCGATCTTTACATACTATTTCATTTCCAAACTCATATACTTAGGGATTTTATTCTTCTGGGAGTGATGTGTTCTGTGCCACCACACTTTGTTAATGGCATTTTTAAAAATATATTCATATTGCAAGACTCGGCAGAAGACCTTTGAGCGTGATATGAAAATGAGAATTTGGCTCTGTGTGTGTAAGAAGAAATGAATATGGTTAGTTGAGAAGAATGATAAATCAGTAATGCTTGCCTACCGTTGTTTACAAAACAATGTGCAGAAGGAGGAGTTCAGCCCAGAACCAGAACCATTGAGATGTGGGGTAATGTGCAAAGGAATTAAAACGAGGTTTGAGCAGACTAAAGTTGTCTCTTTGTATACCCAATACCTATTTTATTTATTTTTTTGTCTCTTTATATACCCAGTTATATACCCCAACTATTCTAATGCAGCATTTCTTTCTGGATACCAAATGAGAAAAATACTAAGAATTTATTGAATATGGCTGTATACTGAAGAACAAATTACATATGTAATTTTCTTACTTGAGCCAATAAAGGACCTTGATACTAGCTTTCTAAGAAACTCAGCCTAGGGGAAAAAAATGGGTCTTTAAGAAATATCATCAAAGATATCAAATGTCAGTCCTCTCACGGTGCTTCTTGTGGGTGGCTGACGGTTTCTGGAAATGCTGTCCTGCGGAAATGATACTCTACGTAAAATATTTCAAATTAGAAATACAGCATCTTCCAAAGAGGGTACTAAAGCGTGGTGCCAAATAAAACTGATGAAGGGTATACAGTTACTCAGCATGAAGTTGGATTAAGCCTTAAGGTTATCCATTCCTTTGGTGGTGGTGGTGGTTTTTAACTGTTCATTTCAGGGTCTCTCAGAAACTGGGAAAGTTTCATTTTTGCAATTCCTAGTACATTTTTTTAAAAAAGGAGCCATTTCAGAAGTGCTGTATGTTTTAAACATTAAATACTAGCAGTCAGTCACGACTTCACATATAACCTCATTTGAAGGTAATCAAAATCTAAATTTGAAGACTGAGCCAAAAAGTATTCCTGACTGATCCTTTAATAAGTAATTCTACTGGGTTGTTCTTCCTTTCAAGAATCATGTTTCTGGCAGAGACACAAATTTCAGGCTCTCTGTAAGAAGTGATTTTTATTTACTGATTTAACTCTTTTAACTCTTACACAGCACATATAACATGCTAAGCGCTGTTCTAAACACTTTGCATATATTAACTATTTTAATCATCCAGCAGTCCTAAAAGGTAGGTACTATTACAGGTAAGGAAACTGAGGCACTGTGAGGTAAAGTGACTTGCCCAAGGTCACACAGTTAATCAGATCTAGAATTTTGACCCAGACCATCTGACTCCAAAATCTGTGCCCTTAAGGAGTGGTTGCTGCTCGTTTGTCTGCTCTCAACCCACTGTGGATATCTTTCCAATGATAACGCCATTTTGTTTAACAGGCCTGAGATGGTCTAGCCCTTTCTGAGCTCCAACTGAAACGTTGAAGAGGAAGTAGCTTCAAATTGATGAGTAGTTTTCATCACTGTCCTGGGGCTTATTAAAATGTTGTGATAAAGCTTTGGGGGTAAAGAGACCTTGGGGTTTCTAAGGTATGGAACACTTGGCTGACACCTCAGCTAAGAACACAGCAGTGACTCCTAGTGTGGACACACTATGATGACTAGCTCTGGGGACAAAATATGAAGAAATAAGCTTAGCGTAAAAGGAATACAGCAGCCCAGACATCCACACTTAATACAACTATGGAGTATTACTTTAAGATTTTCTTCATTGTCTTACCTCCAAAGCAGGCAGGCAAGCAAGAGAGGTCTGTGGGAAGTCTCCAAATCCCCTGTGAAACATTTTTAATTATCTTTTAATAAAGGAATCGGGCCCTGTCATTTGTCAAGGAGACATTTGCAGTAGTAAAATCTGTGTTTATATAACCCATTTTTATTAGTCCCGATTAAAGATAACATTTAGTGTACATTTGTTCTCACAAAACACTTTTATGTGAACATAAAGGTTAATTAATGCATTTCAGCAATCATTTTGCTAGTCATCTGGAAATACAGCTTCTCTAGGAATCGTACTTGTGGGAAGAAGCCACACATGATACTATTAGACTATCATGAAAATATTTTAAGTTTTTGAACATTTGTGATTTTATTGACCTCCAGATTAAAATATTGAATACTTTGAAAACTTTATAGGTTCCAGATTTTTTTATGAAAAGAAATAGTGGATTACATTGCTCAAAAAGCATGTTAAAAGTAATTTATTTTTATAGAGCAAGGATATTGTCTGCAACTGACTTTTTTTTGTTGTTGTTAAGATTGTAAAGCACTGCCTTCATGAATTGCTTACTTAGCAGTAGCTCTCCTGGAATAATTGTACTTTGGATGTCAGAATGTGTACATTATCCATTAGTACAAGTACTTAGTATAACAATAGATTCTTAGTAATGTGAACTGTCAAGCTTTCAGTTTTATGTCTTTACATTAGGATAAAAAGAATGAAATTTATCTAAACCTAGTACCACAAATACTTTTACAAGGGAGCTTTTTAATGTTTAAATTAAAATTTTATTGACATTCTGTTCCCTCCTTTGGAAGATTTTGTTCCTATGAACTGCAGCCATAAAGTTTAATTTCTACTCAATAAAACTGCTCACAGTAAACCTCATTAATAACAGTGTTCCAGTTTGGGCTTCCTAGTGGGTAACCCACACAATTGTGCTTAGTTTACCTTATACTGACTGTTGCAAAACTGGGTTCAGAAAATCCCATCAAAATGTCACTTGTTATCTCTTCCAGACTCCAACAAGAAGGGCCCCTAGCCACCTCAGGCAGTTGAACAAGAAACAAGGAGAGTTACTGCAGCCTCCCTTGAAACTTTGCTTCGGAACATTGCTATCTTTGGTCTTTTTTATTCCCAACACAAATATCTATTGGTGTTATTTAAGTCATATAGCTTGATCGGAGAGATACCAGTTAGCATCCTCATGATAATTGTTCAAACACAAGAAAAATACCAAAGTTAATTCTTTGTAAATCACGTCTTCTGATGCCTGGGTCACATAATCCAGCACTTCTGTCACTTTAAAATTACAGACCTTTTCATTTTACTTAAGATCTACTTTTTCCTTTTGTGGTTTAAAAAAAAACAGGCAGACAGACATAATAGACTGAAAAATGTTCAGAAGGAAAATATTATGACCTATCTATATGGGATGGTCATGGTATACTAGTTCCTCTATTTAAAAATGAATAAATTCAAACTCAAAGGATTTACTGGTTGGAGTTCATGTGGTAAACCTCAGAGCAAGGGCTGGAACACAGCTCAGCACCCACTTCACTGTCTTACAATAAAGAGTTTCCTCACAGAGGGTAATCAGACATGGGGAAAGAGGAAACCCACACAGTGGGCATATTTGCCTTCACTTAAAATTCATTAATAGTTAATGTCATTAAAGTAAAACAGATAACTGAGCACCAATGGTGCTCCTAACCGTATGTGAGGAATTGTTGTGAGAATATAAATAAACACAGTACTCACCCTTGGAAAATTTAGTCTCTCAAAGAAAACAAGACCCTGTACGTAGGGAAAACGTGAATAGCAGTAATGGTAATGTACAAGTATAACTAGAATCTTCCCAATTTTAAGAGCTTTATGCTACTCTCTAATGTTACAAGATGATGAATGAAGATATACTAAGACCATAAGTACCGAGATACCCCAAAAGCA
Source organism: Elephas maximus indicus (assembly GCF_024166365.1). Classification (NCBI taxonomy): domain Eukaryota; kingdom Metazoa; phylum Chordata; class Mammalia; order Proboscidea; family Elephantidae; genus Elephas; species Elephas maximus. The sequence continues at coordinate 61,995,304 of NC_064833.1, read as the reverse complement.
TATAAAACATGAGTAACTAACCCTTATCATCAACCATTCCAGCCAGGGCATCCTTTAGTAAAAATGCTTCTCAGACTTTACTGACCATCGGCAGCATTTGGGGAACTACTGATTCTGCATTTATTACAGGTCCCCAGGTAGCACTGATGTTGCTGGTCCAGAATTACACTTGGAGTAAACCTAAAATGAATTACCAGCTAAAAATACTAACCCCCTTCCCTGACTCCCCTAGATGGATAATGAAATAGTATATGAAAAAATAATCATTTTAAGCAAACACTTAAATTGTTACACTTCATGAATATCTACATCTCATAACAAACCCACTAGAAATTACTTGGAATTATGGAAATGACCACTACTTAATAATTCTTTTTGGTAGAGAGAGAGCCAATATCTTTATAACATAGCTGCCAATACAGTATATATTTAAGACAACTAAATCCATTTTGGGTAGTGCCAGAATTTAATAGTCAAGCATTTTATCTAGGTCGAAACACAGTAGTCAAGAAGGATAATTAAAGTGAAAGAACATTTCCTTTGTATATATTTCTCATCTCATGTTTCCCTCTCATATTTCATACCTCCTCTTTGAATTCATATATAAGTTCAATCAGAGTGAGCCTGTCTACCCAGTAAGGCGTATCAACATAAGATGTCACATCCAGTAGAAACGAAAACTCATTCTAGAAACACTAAATTATGAAAGTTGTTATTGAGATCTCTTGGAGAGGCAGGAAAGGGAAATTGTATCACAAAATACACACGAGTCTCTTCCTTAAACTTTTATTAACCCAATAATAATTGTCTCTCAATTCACCCTGCCAGGTACAATCTCACTCTCCCCCTTCCATTTTCAACAGCTCCTTTAGCTAGATCTTTAAGGGATAACTCCAGGTACTTTCTTATGTGGATCAATTTAGCCTTTCTCCTCCACATCAGTTCCTAAATAAGCACGGCAAAGACACTAGAGACAAATAGTGGAATCAGAATATTCCTTAGATGACTCTAATTGAGAAAAGAATATGAATACTTAGGGTTTAGTATTTTTCTCCCAGTCATATTTGAAAGCAACACCTTTTCAATCCATAGTGTTTCAGGTACTAATCAATAATTTTTTTTAAATCTGTAACATGTTGGCAGAGTGTAATTATTAGAGTAAGGTACCTTGAGAAATCAAATTAGCATTCGACATCTGACTAAAAAGGCTTAAGGGAGGATAATTCATTACCCACATAAAAAAGCGTTCTGGGCATTCTGTTTTGCCTCCAAAATATCGATTTGTATAAACACATGGTACATAAACTGGGAATTATATTTATGACACAACTGCAGATATATTAATAGAAATATGTGCTTACAAGTACAGTTATAGCCCTTTTTCCAATTATATACGGTTGGTGATTATCACAATCTGCATATAAAAGTACTCAATATATTTTGACGTTGATAAGCCGTAAAATACAGATGATAGGCTATACTCCTCTTTTCTCACAAATACAGAATAATGACAGGAGTTTTATATGAAAGCAAAAAAACAGTTCAAATTCCTACAAGCTCATACTCTATTTTAATGGGTGGCAGAGCTTAGCTTTGAAGAAAATGTAGCTCTCTTGCTTAAAAAAGAACAGTGAGCTGCTGAAATGCCTAGCCGAAACACAAAGGCAGAGATTAAGGAATTGCATCTCCTGTCAGCCAAAGATTCCGTTAAAAAAAAAAAAAAAAGTTTAGTAGTAGGAACAACTGAAATTCAGTATTTAAAAAAAAATGTTTTTTTCTAAGAGCCAATATTGAAGAAATACAGAATTACTGAATTTCATCTGCTGAATTTTTTTCTTTTTCATGAAATTGACGTGGGGAAAAAAACACTTTTGTACACAATTGCAGTCTGTATTGGTTAAGGTCACTAGGTGTACAGTTTGTGCTCAGCGGCTAATCTAAGGGTTGGCTGTTCGAACCCTCCCAGTATTACTGGAGAAGAAAAAGCCTGGCAATCTGCTTCTGTTAAGATTACAGCCCCGAACACCCTATGGAACAGTTCTACTGTATAACGCAAGGGGTCGCCATGAGTCAGAATTAACAACAACAACACAGCTGCGGTCTGTACTGGTTATGAATGGCAGCAGATAGTATTACAGCTTACTCAAGAAATGAAGAAAAATGTAACTTGGGAGAAAACACTGAACTTTGTGTGCTGCTTGGGTAGCTGAAAAGAATTTAAGAATTTCAAAGGGAAGATGGCACTCCTGACAAATAACAAATAGCCAAGAAGTTATTTTATCCAGAAGACTATGTTTTATCACTTTTGGTGAACTGTAGAAGTGAATGGTGAATACACAGGGTTAGGATAGTCAAACGACTTCTGAGAGGGCATGTAATTACAGTCGTACCATTAACTGTGAGACAAGTAGTAGCAGGCTTTCAAAATCAACCTCGAATCTACCTTCCCTTGATCTTTCCCTCCTGGGAACGCTTACAGATTTATTGTATAACAATAAGTGTGGCAAATAACCAGATACTGTCTTGTGGCAACTTTGTTATCATCTTCCCTTGTCATTTATTGTTCACCTATATGTGTCAGCTAGGTACAAGTCGAGTACCCCTGTGCACTTTTTCCCATTCACACATTGCTCAGGAAAGAGCCAGGTTTCAAATCTAGCACACTCGCCACTGTACTCCAGCTTCCATATCTTAAGCTATTTGTATATTTTGTCTGGTATGGACATTTTTGTGTCTTATACCTAACTATCCTGTGGGCTTTTGAACCAGAAACATGTTCCACTTACTTTATCCTCCTCACAGCACCTACATGTACAGCAATATGCTATTGGCTAACATGTATTGAGCACTTAAACACCGCCAGGATTGGCGACTGTGCCAAACAAACTTCTTGCAAGTATTATTATCATCCCCATTTTTACAGATGAGAAAGGGAGGGAGGTGAGGTCACATGGAGCCAGTAAGTGGCAGGGCTAGGCTTTGAAACAAGTCAGTCTGATTCCAGAGCCCACTTGGCTAACCACTGCACACACAGTCTTCCTTGGACATGGGGCTATGGTTGTGTTTAATGATTGGATGAGAATAAGGGCAAAGAGAAGCAGGTAGAATGATAGAAAACAAGTTCCATAATGCTTTGCTGTAGCCAAGCTTTTTAAAATGTCAAAAGGTCACCCAAAGAAAAAAGATCAATTTGGAGAAGATTAATTTCTAACGGTATCAGTATAACACTTCAGTTTTTCAATGCATTATCTAATTCAGTCCTTATAACAATATCCTGTCCTCATTTTGTGTTTAAATAAACTCATGTTCAGAATGCTTAGTGAACTGTCTTAAGGTTTGAATAGGTCCTGAGCCAGTGTCCATATTCTTCCATTTGTTATACCATGTTCCAACATTTACTCATATCTAGTCATTCATTATTGGGACCAAAGAAAAAAGCAGTAGAACATTCGAACCAGTGCAGAGGAAACAGCCAGCTGTCTCCTCTTTCTCCTCATAGAGTTCATTACCTGCTGTCATCTTATCCATCTTGTGAAGGATAGAGGCGGGAGGGTTTTCTTCCATTTTGCTTAGGAACCAAGCAATTACAGTTGCACCACTAACTAGTACAAGTTTCAAACTATCAACAAACCTACAGCTAGGAGATAAGGGCTAAGTAAGAGAAGCAAGCCACTTCAAAACACACAGAAATACCAATCTGCAGCACAAAATAAGGGTAGTAGTGGAGGGAAGATCAGAACTCAATCTGGCTCCAACATCTGTGCTCCTAACCACCACCCCACACTTAGTCTTAATGGGGAAGCCAGCTGGGCCACAAAAGGAGAGCAGGAATCATATGCAGCTAATAGACAGCCCCTCCCTGCCCAACCCTTGATAAATAAACCATATAAGCATTTACAGAACACTTGTAAACCAATAAGCTTTTATAGAACACCTGCTAACTGCTGCACACAATCCTACATGCTGGGAAAAGCACAAAAATATATGTATAAGACATCACCCCTGGCCCCAAAACTTAAAAGTAGCAAGAAACAGCTAGTAGAAAACGGTAGAGGAATCAGGGCTAACCTATGTGAAATAAGTCAGGAAAATGACTGTGTCCTTGAAGAAGAAACTCAGAGCCCCTTGTGATGGGAAGAAACCACTAAGTTTGATTCACTTCTGGTTTTAGGGAGGTACGAGCCCAGCCCTATGAGACTGCATAACTCACAACCGTTGGAGACACTGCTTAATCATGACCACAGCCCAGTGCAAAGCTCCTCTCCTGCCCTACCTGTTAGTACTTGTCACTGTGGAAGATGTCAGCAATATTCTAAACCATAGGTCCATTATCCAGACAGAATAAGTCTAAAGAAAATAGAGAACATAAAAGAGAGCAAACGTTGTGCCTTCACGCATTACCGAGTTGTGCTTTTCTAAATATCAGCAACTTATTGTGCCAAATTCCAATTCATATTTATTTCTATTGAATTTTTGCCTTCCATTTTTTATTGGGCCTGTTTCTGAACAAGTTGTGTACTGCCTAAAATAAAACTCAAAGGTTATTCCAATCTCACTTAGCCAGTTATACCAGCATGTACTCATTCTCACATCTTCACTGGGTACCAGGAATTCAAAGGGAGTTCCAGATGGCATCCAAAAAGCTTGTATTTTATGCATCACTTACTCTGCCTAAAAAAAAAAAAAAAAAAGATTTAAAGCCACAAGTAGATTTTATATGTAGTATATGGAAGCATGGAATTTGCCCTGATAATTTGACATTCAAGACATGAGTTGCTTTGAGAAACATTTGTAATATTTTTAAAAATATGCCTACAAAGTAAATACTACGAAACATAAACATTCAGAAAGAGGAAAAAATTTGCATAACAGACATGAAAAGGAAATTTTCGTTTTCTTTAAAATACGGTGTCATAAAATAATTTCGTTAGATGAAGGTAGGTAAAGAAAACCCTCACTGACAAAAACAGTGCCCTTAGGGCCAATTGATAAAGATGAACCTGTATGCAGTGGGCAAGATACTCCATTTAAAGACAAAATTTGCTATATTTTTAGCATCATAGAATCCCAAAGCTTGGAGAGACGTTTTATAGATGAGAATAGAGACCCAGAGAGGTTAAGTAACTTGCTCAAGGTGTTAAAAAAAAATCCAAGGTTCTTAAAAGACTCCATTGTTTGCTGTGGAATCATCTCCAACTCATGACGACCTTATGTACATACAACAGAAGGAAGCATCGCCAGGACCTGTGCCATCTTCGTGATCCTTGGTATGTCTGAGTCCATTGTTGTAGCTACTGTGTTGGTCCCTCTCACTGAGGGTTCCCCTCGTTTTCACTGACCCTTTACCGAACATCATGAACTCTTCTAGTGATCTTTCCCAATGACATGTCCAAACTAATCAAGTCAAAGTCTCACCATCCTAAGGAGCATTTGGGTTGTATGTATTTCTTTTAAAACTGATTCGTTCCTTCTTTTGGCAGCTCGTGGTACATTCAGTACTCTTTGCCATTTAATCCAATCAGCATCTGATACTTACTTTCATATCTGTAAAATGGATTAATTCAGATTTGTTCTACTATCCAAGAGCATAGCATCACTTGAAAGAGTCTCAACACATTCTATAACTATGTAAAGTAAAAAGGAAATGACATTTTTCTTGAAAATTCTGTAACTGGAGGAATTCTGAAAATAAGAGTACACATATATTGGAGCCCTGGTAGTGCAGTGGTCAAAAGGTCAGCAGTTCGAATCTACCAGCCACTCATTAGAAACCATATGGGGCAGTTCTACTCTGTCATATAGGCTCCCTATGAGTCAGAATAGACTCAGCAACAAAGGGTTTGATTTTTAGTTTGTTCACATATATTGCATCAGTCATAAGAAGCAGCAAAAAGTATCACACTTCTGGATGCATTCACAGTGCAGAGGAATTTGCTTCCCAAGAGTGACTAAAACATATGACCCCCTTTGAAAGACAAGTATTTGGGCTGTCCCAAGTGCTCTGGAAGAGAGATCGAAGGTTTCAGTGATCTCAGAAAAAGAAAAAAAATCACTGACATAATACAAAAATTTTTTTTTTATTATCCAACATCAAAAATGTGCAAGCAGATTTAGAAGAAGGAGCAAGAGTCAAATATCAAAGAAAGATATTGATTTTTTGAAAGAGCTTACCATCGCCTTCCGTTCTATTGGACAACACGTCCTGCTCGACCACACCGTGACTGAGGGACAACACTCCAAGTCTGGTGCTAACAGGTTGTACTTGATTTCTAGATAGCCAGGAGGCCACTGGGAAAAGGGCACCAATAACCGAACATGGATTGCTCCGAAGACATCACGTCCTTCTGATCAGAGGCTGAACACACGTTAGCAGATGAAAAGTAGCTTTTGTTACTTACGAGAATCAGACAGCATATAACCAGGAAAGTTCCATCACAAGCAGTCCTCCCTCGAAAGCTGTCTGGGCAGAGATGAAGACTCTTCCTTGTACACCTGACTTTGTGCCATGGGCGAGGGGTTTCAATGTGGGGCCCTAGCTACTGGTGGCCTCCCTTGGCCAGGTAGGTCCACTTAGGTGGACTGTAAGCTCAGGCTGTGTGTGCCCCACCTGGACCATAGCTAAGGAGACTCAGAAAACTTCCTCTTCCGGCTATTTTATACCCCCCGCCTAAGTGACCAATTGTATCTTCTTTTTAACCCTGCTAATAAAACATCAGGTCGAGGAGCTGGGGTGGGGGGCAGGTTCCGAGGCCTTAAAGATGCCATGGGGGAGAGGAACCAAGAAAAGGATTTACTCCTCACACATTCATTCACTCCCTTCCCACTTACTTTACCTCTCTCTGCCGCCACCACCACCTACCACCCTCAAAGAGAAGGAGTCCTTTAGAGAGAGGAAGTTTATTAGGTCTGATTTCTTCATGTATAAAATGAGAATATCATTAGATGATTTCTACTGTTCTTTCCAGATCTAAGATGCAATGGCTGATAATGATTCTAATTGCATGAGACAAACTAATTAATAATCTAAGCATATCTGTACTCACCAAACCTACTGAACTTAAAGTAACTCTTGATAAATAGGGCTAACCAATTCAAGTCAATCAGGTCTCAGAAAAGGGAAAAAACAAAAATCCAATGAACAAAACAAACCAGCCCTTCACAATGTACTTCCTCAAATCATGAACTTACAGAAATTCTTAATTTTATTTATTTTATATATAAATTATACATGTATTATTTATATATAAATTATGTAATTTATGAAATATGTAACTTAAGTATGTTACAAGGAAATATGCAGCTATTTTTAAAATCTTTCCAGTTTTTCTGTTCTGTGTACTTGCTTATTTCAGGTAAATCAGACCCTATTTTCAGTTGCTCTGTTTTATTTAGACACTTGCTCCATTACAACAAAAGGCAAAATGACCTTTCAGCATAGAAAGAACAGCAACTTAACAAAATTAGTTTAGTCATAGCATAAGCGTGCAGAACTCTGTGCCTCCCAAAATGACCATTTCTTAGAGGAACTTTTATTTCAGAATAGCCAGAGAAACAAAAAAGCATGTGGGAAAAAAAAAATGAAGATGTAGAGAATTTATCCTTTTAGTGACAGTGCAAAATGGATTGCAGAATGCGGAGGCTTTGGTGGTCTTACTGACTTGCCTTGTGTGTGACTTTATGCTTCTTGCAGAAAATTATACTAAGTAAGGTTCTAGTATACGGTTTGGTCCATCTTAGAAAATGAGTCTTGACATGGCAAAGCTTGAGGAAGTATGATTTGAATTCCAAAACAGAAAAGCGATTTTTAGTGGCATATCTCGGTTGACCTGAAGGATTTCTTTCACCCTATTTGGCTGCCTTTAAATGAGCGCTGAGGATAATTAACACTGTGAGTGCCATAGTAAGATGCTTCACACTCTTTTCGAAGGCTCCATCGCTCTCACCTACTCCTAACGTTACTCAAAAATAAAATCACAACAATCTTTTTTTTTTTTAAATACCAGGTGATTCTAAACCTTGACAGTATGTTTATTTCCTGTTTTAAAATATATATATGTATTTTTTTTTTTCTCATTCTATTCGTTTTGACACAGAGTAACCTTAAGACATGCTACTTAAGCGTGATTAGCAAAGTCACAGGGCTTGTTTTCATCCAGGGAAAGAAGTGACTTGCCTGATTAATTTGTTCACTGCACCAGTTACATAAGCATTCCATACGCTGGTTTTAAATGACTGACCAAAAGAAAATGCTGATAGATATGAATGGCAGACCCAACTTTTAGGGTGCTATCAAGTAAATTGTATACCGTGCGTTTTACAAAGTTTAGTTGAATGAGCCCCTGGAATTCTCAGATTTTGCGGAAGCAAGCAAAATGCAGGCTCGCACATAAGACTTTTGTGGCTTTTGCCTGAAATAATTGTCACCTATTAATTATTTATACACATTATATCCCCTAAGAAAACATTTTAGAGAGACCTCTATAAGTAACAATGTGTACATTACTAAAATAAGGATTCTGTTCAGTGGAACCTTGATAAATATTTGGCAATAACACCAAGTTAAAATACTTTGTTTATTCAATATTGATATTTATGACTACTAAAGTCCCTGGGTGGCACAGACAGCTTGTGCTCAACTACGAACCAAAAGGCTGGTGGTTCAAACTCACCCACAGGCTCTGTGGAAGAAAGACCTGGTGACCTGCTTCCGTAAAAGATTGCAGCCAAGGAAACACTATGGAGCTCGGTTCTACTCCGTAACACCTGGGGTTGCTATGAGTCTGAAGTGAATCAATGGCAATAGGTTTGGGTTTTTTTTTTTTTTTTGGATAAAAGATATGGATTTTATAAGATACACTGAGAACTAATACAAGGATATGGCACTCTTCAAATGCACAGAAACTTCACACAATTCCAAGGAAGTAGAAGTTTAGCTGCAAACTCTTCGAAGAAACACGCATGGAACTTTTAACAAATTTCCAGAGTGGTAGAAGAATTAAATCAGGATATTAACTAATGGGGTTTGTGGCACAATTTGTAACAGGATCCTGCTTGATTTGATTCTGTTTCTTCTCAAGGTTCTATGTAAATTAGCATATTCCGTCACCTGAAGGCAGTCACCCCCATCTCAAGGTGGTATGTAGGATTTCATTTAAGTTAATTAAGTCTGTAGCCTCAGTATGCAAACCACTGGTCAATTCTAGGGGAAAAATCAACTGGCCAGTTAACTGACATAAAGTAATTTGAGTCTTAACATAATATTTTTTTTACTTTGCACGTGTGAGAAAAGCTTTGCATTTTCCATTTCTGAAAATTCCTGCTTTCTCTAATCCACCTTGCATGTAGTCTTATATCACTTTCTTCAACCCCTGAATTGAATTCATATGAAATAGAAGCAAGGGCTTATTTTCAAGAGAAATGCTACACATTATGACAAAGTCAGCAAGGAAACCAGCGTCCTTATCGTTGACCAAAATATTTGTGGTTCTAGAAATTGATTCCACAAATGGAATGGATTTTGCTGAATTAAGAATGGATACAAAATATCTTTCTACCCACCAGCAAAAAATTTAAAAGTAATGGGGAAAGGTTTAAATACCTTCAGTGCCGCATTCAGCCATTTGAGAGACACCGTAGGGGCAATGCCATGGGAACCTCAAATGGCAGCTGCATCCCTGCTCAGGGCACTGTAGGGGAGGGAAGAGGAGGGCTGTTGCTATGTGAGAACATTACACAGCCAGATGAACAGAGTCGGTTTTTTCACTCTGCCTGTCTGACTTAGGAGGCCATGGGTGGTGCAGACAGTTAAGCACTCAACTACTTGCCAAAAGGTTGGCAGTTCAAACCCACCCAGAGGTGCCTTGGAAGAAAGGCCTGGCGATTTACTTCTGAAAGATCACAGCCATGAAAACCTTATGCAGCACAGTTCTACTCTGCAGCACATGTGGTTGCCATGAGTCAGGATCGATTTGAAGGCGACTGGTAACTGGTTGTCTCATTTAAGTCCCAACCAACCTAACTGTCATCTCAGGTTTATTTGGGGTCTTAAAATCTCTCGGTACCCAGATGTAAGCTTGGTAATAATATCTTGAAATATAAACCGAATAAAGTGCTTCGATTATTCCTGTTATCCACAGTGTAGTTTAGTCTCCATAAAGAACTAAAAAAAAATTTTATAAGAGCCAAAGAAAAAAAGGACAAGACCCTGCATGATATAGTGAAACGCTCATTAGACTCAGCAGGAGCTGTAGCTGGAATCCAGAGTCAGGTGAGGTCCCAGGTTGGAACAATTTACTGCTCTCATTATGATTTTGATCACAAGGACTAATTCATGTCATCTCATTTCCTTTTCTTGTCACAATTGCTGTGCCAAGAATGGAGGATTGAAGTTTAAGAGCCTCATATGTTTCTCTACTGCTCTGACCTTTTTAAATGCCCCTTTATTTGATTTGGTGTCTATTCCTGCAGAAAAAGTATGCTACTTTGGCTGGTCAAAATATTAATCTTTCAAAGCTTAGGAGACCATAATTGTGGTGGGGAAGTTGGGCAGAATAAATGTAGACTGAATCCATTTCTGTACTAAGCCAATTAGCATTACATCATCAGGAAAGAAATATCTAGAACATTACCTCATATCAGTGATCTTCTCAGATGTTAAAATAGATCTTTAAAAATGAGTTATTTATTTTTCTCCTATTTTTATAACTTATTTTTGTTGTTTTTGATGGAACACACAGCAGAACATACCCCATTCAACAATTTCTACATGTATAATTTGGTAACATTCTTCAAGGTGTGCAACCATTCTCGCCCTCGTTTTCTGAGTTTTTCCTCCCCCATTCACATAAACTCCTTGCCCCCTAAGTTTCCTGTCTAATCTTCTGGAATGCTGTTGTCAGTTTGATCCCAGATAGATCGTAAAAGAGCACAATGCTCAAGGCAAACCTTCTTAAATGTTGAGTCTTCAATGACGCCACTCACACTGATGGTTGTTCCCACAAAAGCCAAGTGAAGTAGAAAATTGAAAAATGTTAAATCATTAATTTCTTTAATTATTTGAATCTTTCAAAAATAATGGAGTATATTATGAATAATGTACATTATTTTCTGTTAAAACACAATAGGTACAAAATTAAGATGCGTTTGAAAAATACAAGCAATGGGCTCAGAGTTTATATTGTATTTTTATAAGAATGGGAGAAATATCCAAGTGTCTATATTTTACCAAGTAAACAAAATCTCTCTATTGTTTTAATCTTTCCAAAGACCTAATCTATTAAGTTTCTAGTACACATTGTGTTATTCTCCTCAATCATTCTGTGTTCCTCAGAGGGGGGAAAAAAACTTGCCAGGTGTTTGCACACAAACTACACCATACGGGAAAAAGAAAAGTAGAATAAATTCAGGTAACTGCCTGCCAAAATGTGATTCCTGAAATATCCAAATAGCTGATGCGAAAGCATTTTTTCCCTAAAATGTATAATTACCATAATTCCATTTGCCTACTTAATTGTGATATGAATGTGCAAGAATATTTTTAGTCATATGATACACTCAGAGTTGCTGAGGGTTCTAACCATCTCTGTACCAATGTTTATTACCCAAGTATAATCCGTATATATCAAAAAAGTACACTTCTACAAACCTCTGTAATTATCTATAGACACAGTCAGTGACTCACACGTGAGAATTAAAGAACAAATACCAAAGAAAAATTGGAAAAGAAAAAGCTTCCGACTCTTTAAAAATCAGTGAAACAGTATGTCGACCGCGATGGTGAGTATAAAATGCCTGAGCAAATTATTAGGGAAATGAACGTCATTAAGAGTCAAGACAGATCTACATTCAAATTAAACTCCACACTTTATGATCCATTGAACCTTCAGCATGTTACTCAACCTTTCTGAGTCTTTTTTGTTCATCTGACAAGTGGAACTAATTATAGTACCTTTCTCTTAGCATTGTTGAGAGGATTAAATAAGAAAACACATGCAAATGGTTTAGCACTGTGCCTGGTGCACTGATTATTGTCAAAAAAAAAATGGTAACTGTTACCATTATTCATAGTTCTTTGTAATCATTTCGAAGAATGGAAGAAAACAATTAGTGTTTGTCTTAGGCTGTGTTCTCTACAGCAAAATCACCGAAATGTGTATATATATATATATATATGTAATATATATATATGTAGAGAGAGATTGATTTCAAAGAAATGGCTCATGCAGTTGTGGAGACTGTTAAGTCCCAAATCCATGGGTCAAGCATCAGGTTGGCGGCTTCTCCGGACTCGTGGTGGCAAGGGCTGATGAACACAAAATCTGCAGGTCGGATGGTAGGCTGCTGGCTCATGTCCCAACACCCAGAGGTCAGAGGATGATGAGTCAGATACAGGATTGAGAGAGGGCAAGTTTTGCCAGAGCATCCTTATATATTGGATGTGGACCACACCCCCAAAGAAACTCCCCTTTTAACTGACTGGCTGCTCACAACAGATCACAAAATGGAGGGTGATTACATAATATTTGCCAAACCACTGAGAACCATGGCCTAGCCAAATTGACACATAACCTTAACCATCACAGAGTTCATACATCATTAGGTTAAGTGGATACTGCTGTAAAATCATTATGCTTTTTGTGGGTTGGATTTCAAATGAATTCGCTAGGGAAATGGAAACACTAAGAGTTAATAGCAAATGCAACCAACAATGAAAATTATTATATGAAATTACTCATCCCCTCCCACATCCTTACAAACATCCATACATCTCTGCTTGATGCTGGGATATAGAGAAAAGATTAATATATGCTGTTTCCCAAAAACCAATGAGGAAACTATCAGCAATTCAAATCATGGGTATTAATAGTGAGACCTTATTAGCATGTTTTTCACAGACCTCGCATTTGCCTGGGTTTTTCTTTATTGCTTATAAGAAAATACCAACTTGTTTGTATTTCTGGACCCTCAACCCACACCACATTTTCTGCAAATCCAGCCCATCCTACTAGACTCAGCTTTAGTGACGCTTCCTCTGCAAAACTTCCCTTGACCCCCCCATCCACCAGGATCTCTTATTCTCTGCTGTCTGCACTCTTGTGGACTCTGTTGGTGTGCTCAACACCTTGGCCCCAACATGCAGTCATTATTTCCTATCAATTCTTCTCTCATAAGGTCTCTTGCATCTTCCATTTCTTTTTCCTTTGCACTCCCATTTTCCTAAGCCATGCCACATCACCTCCTGAACTTTATACAGTTGTATCTTTAGTGTGTCTCCTGTGACATGTCTTTCCTGCATAAAATGGGCAGATAAATCTTTCTATGAAAAGGCTTTTATCAGGTAACTCCCCTTTTCAGATTGTTCAGTGGCTCCCTATTGCTAAGATGATCATAATGTCTAAATTTTTGAGAGTGAAAGGGGATGTTATTAATAGGTATAACTGCAGGCAAACAATACCACCTCTGTGCTACACAGTCTCTCTCACAGAATTAGTCCTAAGGGTGAATGAATTCAAAAGTGAACTCTCAAGCCTAAAATTTTAAGTTTACCTGTTTAAAATTCATGATACTCTGACGTTCTAGTACATAATACATCTATCTTTGCTTTAACATAAACGTTCTTAAATCACAAACCTTTCACAGGAGCAAAGATTAAAAATGTCTTACCCAAAATCTTGTAGAAAAGTTGATTCCCAGGAAGATTTACTATCGGGACATGACTCCTGGAAACCCCACTTGAGTTGTCCTCTACAAAACTGCTGGCTCCTGGTGTGCGAGAACACCATCTACATAGACCATGAAGTGAATGATGTCCCCTGGAGTTGAGTGATCATTCCATATGGGAACTCACTGACCAACCCATAAAAGCCTTCCATAGTCTATTCGGAACTCCGTTTCCTTGTCAACAACAATAAATATACCTCTCCCCTCTTCCTTGATTTCCTCAACACTGTGAGTCAGAATCAACTCAATGACAACAGTTTGGTTTTGGTTTTTTGGTTATCCAGTCCATTTGCTCTGGCTGGCAGATAAAATATGAAACACCTGGTTAAATTTGAATTTGTGATAAACAACGAATAAATCTGAGTATAAACATGTTCCATGCAATATTTAGATCCCATTTTAACTGGGTGTCCTGTATTTTTATTTGCTAAATCTGGCTACCTTATCTCTGAAGCCATTCCTCACCTGTGGGTCCCCTCCTCCACACTTCAGGGCTTTGGGGTTCTTTTGAACTAGTACAAGTCATCTCTGCTCCCATTTGACGCTTACCTTATTTTGAATCTGTTTTTATCCATCTTTGTACCCTATATTCTACCACCCTGACTTGAAAACTCCTTGAGGACAGGGACATTCTTCTATCTCTTTGTAATTCAATAATGCCTCTCAGACTGCTGCCTATAGGTGGTGATCATATATACTTAACTGAGAAATTGAGTTAAAATCAATGAGCAAGACAGTTAACTATTGAGCAGTTGCTTTCTGTTCAGTACAAAACTATGCTGTGAATTATAAATGATTGCGATGTAATAGAACTTCTGGTTTAGCTAACAAAAATTGTACATCAAAAAGCCAGTATCAAATGACCCTAAACAGTGTATAGTCAAGTCCAAGATTGTATAGTACAGCCCACTAAGAATTAAGACACAGCCTGGTAACCCTCAGAGAGGGAAGCACTGAGGAGGTGGAACCTGAATTGGTGATCAAATTTTGGGAAGATTTAGGTGGAACGAGAGAATCGGGGAGGGCAGTGTTGCTTGAAGGAAAGTTTGGACAACAGCACCAAGCAGAGAGGAAGCTCTTCACATGAGAGTACGCCTTTGCTAGAGGGAAATAAGCAGGATTCGCTCGTGGCTGTGATTGCACTTGGTTGTAAAGAGCTACTTAGGATTCAGAGCAATTACGTCCATGAGAAGCTACACAGTGGCTGTTTCCCGGTGGGGTCATGCCATGTCGAGTCATAGTCCTTGATGAAAAAGGTAACCAAAGAAGGATTCTGTTAAAGAAATCACCCGCAGAGGTACCTGGGTTTTGTCCCCAGATGACCTAGGAGAGGAAAAAAGCAAACATTTTTTTATCAGTTATGGTTACATGTTGCACACAGGACCCTAAATATGTTGGTCCGTGATGATCTTTGTTCCTCCATTTCTCTATTAAAAACAAGCAAACCTGTTGCTGTCGAATTGATTCCGACTCTACTAGTTTGCTGAAAATCACTAAATTTTATGTCTAAGAAACCGAGGACAGATGTTGAAGAGGAGCCCCCTCAGTGGAGAGTCATGGTGGTCCACAACTTTACTATTACTTTATGAGGTGGGATTCTTTTATGTTATTGGCCCTCCCTCATAAAAGGAGCCCTGGTGGCACAGTGGTTAAGTGCTTGGCTGCCAACCAAAAGGATGCCAGTTCAAACCTCCCAGTGGCTCCACAGGTAAAAGATGTGGCAGTCTGCTTCCGTAAAGATGTTCAACCTTGGAAACCTTATGGGGCAGTTCTACTCTGTCCTATAGGGTCGCTATCAAGTCAGAATTGACTTGATGGCAATGGGTTTTTTTGTTTTTTGTTGTTATTTTTGGCTCCCTAATAAAATTGGTGTGTTTATTGTATGCTTCAAATTTGTGCTTAATTTTGCAATTTATTCTGGATACCATACAGCATTCTCTTACAAAAAAGGATTATTCTTAGCTGCCTTAGAGTCGGCCCGAACTAATGGCAACCGATACACGATAGAACAGACCGTTGTGAGCCATAGGGTTTTCACTGGCTGATTTTTCAGAAATAGATCCTACTCTGTCTTAATCTGAAAGCACCGCTGAAACCTGGTCAGCATCATAGCAACACGCAGATCTCCACTGACAGATGGGTGATAGCTGCTCATGAGGTACGTTGGCCAGGAATCAATCCAAGGTCTCCCGCATGGAAGGCGAGAACCGTCAAGGGCCCAACAGCCAACAAAACCATGCTGTTGTTGTTTTCAGTCAGTTCATGAAAAAAAATGTATTAAACCACCAAATGTTTCTATCCTCTGACAGAAATTGTGATTCACACTAAACAGCCCTGTAAAGATCTGCTTGGGCCTTTATAAGTGACATAATTTCATTAATTAATTGAATAAAACAAACAAGACAAATAAATATGGCTTTGGCCTTCTAAAATTCCAAAGGCATTGAATAACAGCTCAGAATGGGTATTGCCTGGTACCAGGCAAAATGTTATTTTGCTTATTTTAGGGAAATATGTTAAATAGGGAGAAAAATTCCTTTAGCAGTGCCTAGGGCAGTTCGAATCCACCAAGTGGGGCTGCAGAAGAAAGGACTGTAATCTACTTCCTTAAGATTCCAGCCATAGAAAACCTTATGGAGTGCAGTTCCCCTCTTCAGTTCACAGCACATGGGATCACCGTGAGACTCAATTGCAGCAGGTTTGGTTTCTTGGTTTGTGGAAGTGTTAGGTTGAGCTATATTGCCATTGACAATTCCTAATTTTTGCATATTCAACTATATGCAAACATGCCCAGCCAGTTAACACACTGAACCTTACCTTGAAAGTAAGGTAGACGAAAGTCTTTCAGCAGTCTTGAGAAAGGTTGATTTACTGCATTTTATCCAGAGGTCCCAGCTTTGTCCCTGGCCAGATACAACTTTGGCCACTGTGAGATGCGGTTTCCTCATTTGTAAAATGGGTGAGGTGGTTGGTCTTGGTCATTTGACTGGATAGTCTCTTAGAGCTTTCCCAGTTGAACATTCTGTGGTTCTAAAGCATCTAGATGTTAAGTCTACTTTCTGCTGGCTCCAGAAGGTGCACTTGCAAATAACCCCGAGACTGATTTTCTAGGAATTCCTGCCCTTGGGTTAAAGTAATGACCAGAAGACCCTTCCAAAGAGCAAATGTTACCTGTGAGGTTCGATACATTAGGCCGTCATCATCTGTTTATACTTTCTCAAAATTAGTGCAAAATAGCTCTACAATTATTTCCCATTTTCCTTAATTTATTAATTTTGTTGAATTATCAACAGAAGTGAGAAGATCCCACCTCCTTATCCCCATCTGGTGGTCTGGAGACACTTATCCTGGTGACGACCAACAAGTTTCCCTGGGCAGGAGTCCTCTTGAATGAAAAGGGAAAAATGAGAGGAAGAAGGAGGAATAAAGGCAGGGGAGTTGGGGATCTAATCTGAATTTATGCAGCTCCTTGGGAAGGTGTGCACCCAAACTGGGTTATGCAGAGAGTGAGTAAGATCCTTATTATGTCTCAGATGCAGGTTTTGGGTGTGTGTAGAAAGAGATGGAAATAACAAAATGCACTTGGGGATAAAGAGAAAGCAGCAGTGAAGGACTCTGAAGGATGTATTTGCTTAATATCTATCCTGACGAGTTCTCTGTCTCCCACGTGGATATGTGGCCGTCAAGCTGAACCAGCCAAAGGATACTTACTGAATTTTACTTATATACTATAGACCTGCATGCACACTTACTAGAATGGGCCTGTCTTCCTGCTGGAGTACGTGGGTGCTACAAACAATTAATGCACTTGGCTGCTAACTGAAAGATTGGAGGTTTGATTCCACCCAGAGGCACCTGGGAGAAAGGCCTGATAATCTACATCTGAAAAATCAACCACTGGATACCCTATTGAACACAGTTTTACTCATACACACATGGGGTCGGCATGATCTACAGTCGACTCAGCAATGACTGGTTTATCTCCCTACTAATTTTGTCTGTTTCTGCTTCCTCTACAGCTCTCCTTTCTCTGCCTCCCTGTGCTGCTGGCTCTTGATTTCTTCTCCTTTCCTTTCCTTCTCTAACTCCTTTTGTCTCACCTGTTACCCAACCTACTGTACCAGGGAATTTATGTCTTCTGTCTTTTTATGCTACTGATAAAATAAGGAATGTGTACTGCAGATTTCAAATACGTTTTGTGAAAGAAAGCAAAGAAGCAGTGTAGCTGCAAAATTAATTCTGCTGGAGGCTATAATTTTACCCGCATTAAAAGAAGCACTCAGAGGAAATTCAGAAAAAGAAAGGTACTAATTTCCAGTCTCTCGTTTCAGCCTACAAGGAAAAAATGAAGGAGCTGTCCATGCTGTCACTGATCTGCTCTTGCTTCTACCCGGAACCTCGCAACGTCAACATCTATACTTATGATGGTGAGTTGCCCGCATTAGAAGTACCCCTGCTGGCTAGATCGTTTGGCAGAGCTCAGATATTCTGGTTTCTCTCATAGCTCCTCGTGTCATTAAGTCAGTGTTTTCTAGATTTCACCGTTGACTTGCTGCATCTAGCTGTTAGGTCTTATTGATTGCCTATTGCTCAAAACAGTTTGGGTTTCATCCTAATAACAACACATCAATGTCCTTTAAGAGACAGGGCTGACTTGCTGTTAGCAGCTGTGTCTAGCGTATCAACATCAATAATACGCCTTGGGCCTTTCTTTACAAATAATGTAATATGCTAAAATGTAATTAGAGTAGATCATAAATTGCAGGAAAAACCCTCATAGTCAGAAAATTCGAGAAAGAAAATCAACAACTATCACTGTTTCTGCTTTATTGTAGTCTTTGTAAAGTTCCCAGATTTTATATATGAATATGAGTCAGCTGATAAGTGTTAATAATAAAACTGACTCACAGCGGAGACCCCAGATAAAAAGATTTAAAAAGAAAATCCTAAAGAATTGGCATGGCAATTAACTTTTTAGAAGTGTACCCTTTAGGTTTAATTCTTCCTGATTCTTATGCTTAATTTGGTTTCCTTCCTGGCTCTATCACCATCCACATGACCCTGGGCAAGTTACTTAGATTCTCTGAGCCTCAGTTGGGAGCCCCGGTAGCACGGTGGTTAAAAGCTTGGCTGCTAACCAAAAGGTCGGTGGTTTGAATCCACCAACTTTTCCTTGGAAACCCTTTGGGGCAGTTCTACTTTGTCCTATAGGGCTGCTATGAGTCAGAATTGACTCTTGGTTTTTTGGTTTGTTTGTTTTTATCATTATTAACGGTATCATCCTCACATAATTCAGTCAACTTAATCAAAATGTTTGATACTGTTACATGCGTAGACAGACCTGAGGCATAACGTGCTGCCCATTTGGCTCAGAATTTTTTTTTTCACCACACATAAAGAAATACATTAAGGTGAAGGGACTCTGGCAATTAACTCTTTCTGTGCCTTTAAAAAGGATTCAAAGGCTTTTTTCTTTCAAAGTTACTATAACATGGCCCAAGCATCGTAAGCGTTATCCTATTTCATCAGGAAACGCCCTGCCATGTGAAAGCGTTTCTGTTTCAAACTGAAACTTACATTAGAATACTTCAATAAGAATTCAGGCCCAATATCTACTTTGTATAAGTTCATTCACAAATATACTAGCCAGATCCTTATTAATCTGCTAGATGCCACTGCAAGTAATAGCTCAGCTGTCTTTCTCATGAGTCTCTCACTGTGCGTTGGTCATTGAGAATCCAAAGATGAGTAAAACATGGTCCTCACCTTCAAGGAACCCAGGGCCTAGTAGGAGAGACATAAGGTACAAATGATCGGTAATGAGAACACAGTATGGCTAAGTTCTGAGATCCGGGTTTATACAGAGCATACTGGTAGGCCAGAGGAGGCAGTGACCATTTTGACTGATTGGGAATAGAAAGGAAGGGAAGGAAAATTCAGAAGTTACATCATAGCTGAGTCTTAGACAATGAATAGACGTTCACATTGTCCATGTAAAAGAGCTGGTAGAGAATTTCAAATTTCTAAAGTCTCCAACCTTGCCCTGTATTTCTGTTAAAAACAAAAAACTTGCTGCTGTTGCGTCAATTCCAACTCATAGCGACCCTATGGGACAGAGTAGAACTGCCCCATAGGGTTTCCAAGGAGCTGCTTGGTGGATTCGAACTGCCAGCCTTTGGTTAGCAGCAGAGTTCTTAACCACTGTGCCACCAGGGCTCCTGTATTTCTATATTACATAATAATTTGAAGTGTTTATCACAGATAAAACATTATAACAAGAACTAATTATAATAATACTTTACATTTATAAACACTAAATGCTACAGCTCGTACGTTCCATTCTGCGTCCTTTGTCTTTGTGTCTTCAGAACAGTCTTATGAGGAAGGTGCTGTTTTTATCTCTATCTTTTAAATGAGGAAATGGAAGCTTAAAGAAGTTAATTAACTTTCCAAATACCACAAGGCTAGGAAGAGGGGCTTATTATTTGGATACAAATACAGGTAGCTTTTTTTCTCATTCCAGAGCCTATAACCTAAGCCATTCAGAATCCCACCACTTTATCCAATAAGATCTTTTTATTTGCCCATGTTCTCTTGTAATCATTTTCCATATGCTTACATAATTTTTATAGTTGTATTCAAAATATAGATATAATCTTGGATGCTTTCAGGACAAATTTAAAGTATTTTTACATTTGTGAAAAAATGCTTTTCCCAGTGTTGTATATATTGAATTTGTTGTGCCCATATCATCTCTTAGCCCGTATTGTCATTTAAGGTCCTAAGGTCTTTTACTGTAAAGCTGGAGTTTCACTTGACGGCAACATCGGTGTACTAACTCGGTTGCTGAAGCATTGAGGGAAGCATAATGTGCACATCAAGAGAAGTGATATTTCTCCCCCGTTCTGCCTGCGTCAGAACTCTCCTGGAGACCTGGCCAGTCTGGCTGTCACAATGCACAGGGAACGTTAATAAATTAGAGAACGCTTAGAGGTTCGTGACCAATGTGGTGAACGTCAAGGAGCACTGTCACTCTAGGGAACTGGGCAAGTTTAGCTTGGCAGAGGAAATTTAGAATAAACATGGTGACTGTTTTCAAATACCTGAAAGATATTGGTGCGGAACAGAGAATGGTCTAAGCTTTGAGAGTTTCAGAGACAAAACAAGGCAGAGGTCAAAGGAATGACGTTTTGGGCTCAAACGAAAGAACACCCATCTAAAAATGAGGCTTGTCTACTGAAGTCTTAAAAAATAATCATTATATTTTACTAAGTTGTGAGTTCCTGTAATTATAAATGTTCAAGCAGGTGGTGACTTATCACTATTTTGTGTTATAAATTGTGTTAATTTTATATAATAAATGATATTATACTACGCAGAGTTCAAACCTGACAGTCTGATAATCTTATCTTTACCACCTTCGCCACCAATGAGGAAAAAAAAAATGGTTAACCATTCTTCAGTTCTTTGATTATAAAATTTTAAAAATGTAAACAGGGTATAAATTAAGTGGATGTTGCCCCTCCCTTCCTCTACCACAATGTCTTGTTCCGTAGCTCCTGTCTGTTGCTGAGTTACACTCAAGGAGGGTGTTCTAAGTAGCAAAGAAACAGGAACAAAGATATTACAAAGTAGGAGCGAAGACCCCAAAGATGGGATCTTGTCTCTTTTCCCCATTCAACTATAAGCATCTTGAATACAGGGACCCTCACCACACCATCCTCCCTAGAGTAGACACTACACATGCTTGATGATGCAAATCAGAAAGCTTTAGGAAGAGCAAAGTAGGAACCAACAGGATGCTTTGCAAGTCACTGTTAACTTTGCCAAATATTTGCAACCGTTCAAGGAGTTAGGTTGGTTCTAACATATTCTGCAGTTTCCAACCACAGGATTATGTTTGAAAACTGGAAAACTGTATTATTTTCCTCATAAGTCAGCATGAAAATACCTCCAGCTATGGTAATTTCCAAAAAACAAGTCTGTGCTACTTGATTTTCATCTGACACTCATTTTTATTCGAAAGGAAAATAAACAAAATTTAGTTTAAAATTCAATTTAGACTATCTTTCTAAGTATGCCCCTCATTATTCAACTCTATAGATACTGTTGAATTTTCTGACACTGTAAATATTTATTCAGTTGAAATAGATCCCTAATTATACTAACCAAAACCAAACCAAACCCAGTGCCATTGAGTTGATTCCGACTCATAGCGATCCTATAGGACAGAACAGAGCTGCCCCATAGAGTTTCCAAGGAGCACCTGGTGGATTCGAACTGCTGACCCTTTGGTTAGCAGCCGTAGCACTTAACCACTACGCCACCCGGGTTTCCAATTATACTAAAGAGAGGTCTTGTACATTCAACACAACGTAGAAGAAAGGATCACATACCGCATTTTATTCCTATTTGCCAAAATAACAATGATTCTTTCAAATGCTGAAATTTGGTTATTAAAATAAACCCATGTTTCATGGTCTGTGTGCGTAACATTCTCAAATGTTCATTTCTCAGATATGGAAGTGAAGCAAATCAACAAACGTGCCTCTGGCCAGGCTTTTGAGCTGATCCTAAAGCCTCCATCTCCTATCTCAGAAGCCCCCCGAACTTTAGCTTCTCCAAAGAAGAAAGATCTGTCCCTGGAGGAGATCCAGAAAAAACTGGAGGCTGCAGAGGAAAGAAGAAAGGTAACTTTTTCCATATGTTTTTAAGTTCTTCCCCTACCTTACACACTGTCTCTTACGCACACACACTTCTAGCAGAGGAGCAGAAGTCATGGGAGATAGTGACACCCTGAACCTACACCATCCCGACATGCATAGTAGGTCTTCAATAGATAGAGCCAGGCTAGTTAGGTGAAACGGTCTCAATTGTAGTAAGTACTCCTTTTAAACTGGCTGAAACCAAGGATCTCAGAAGCTAAAAGAGCTTCAATATCCTAATACCCCTCGCCCCTACCTTGGATTCCCTTATCATAAAAGTGTCCCTGGCCCTAGTCCATCATACGTAAACACTGTCAAGAAACCTCAGCCTTAGGTAACTCTGGGAAGGGGGGGAGCAGGGCAGGAGTAGTGATTCCTCCCCCTCATGCCCTCATGTGTCATCCCCAAGTTTGCACACGTGGTTTTTCTTGAAACTATAAAGTATCAGATCCTCCTTCCAAGATCTTTCCTGCCCACGTGCAACTTACCTCCAGGATAAGGGCCGAGGGTTTTCCCTTTTCCTTCTCAGGGCCTCATTGCCTGCCCTTGAGGTTGATGCTTCCAAGACCAGAACCCTCTCTGGGATCTTTGGGTATCTTCTTCTATCCAATTCTGAGCCCTGATGGGGTTGTTTTGTTTTATTTTATGCCAGTGCTTCCAGTTTGTATTAGAAAAGTTTTCTTTTACCAAATCTTGAATTTTCCACAGTTAGACGGCTAACAAAAGCCAAGGATATTAAAAAATCAGGGGCGCTCATACATCCCAGGGACTCTATACATAGAGACAGAAGTTATATTTGAGTATATCTACCAGCTGTATTGTTATAGGAGTGCGTTTCCATTAAGATCCCCTTGATCATCCAAAACTAGAATTATTTTTGGTGTTTTTCCCTGGATTATATCTACCACTTATGTTTTTAGACTCCTGTGGTCACTAAGAATATTCTTCATGCACTCTACATCTTCAATAATTTTTTTTTTTACAAAGATATATATACAAAGTCAGCCAACACATCAACCCCCCTTTGGTCGTTACAAAGAGAATGAAGATAGTCTTTATCCTAAAATTTGAATTCTCTAACAGGGAGTGCAAGACAAACACAAATTTGTGTGTGGGTGTATACACAGTGCATGTGTGCATGTATGCGTGTATTTCCACAGAAATACAGAAAATACTTTTGTTTTAAACTTCGTGGTAGAAAAGTCTCCCCATGATAGTAATATACGGATTACAATTTCAGTTTTCATTAAAGAGTGAGGTTCTCCAAGTGTCTAATGAATATTTATGTATGTACATTTATTGTATTTTACCAATTGCCGCTGTTATAGATATAAATTTAAAGAGAAGGTAAACAGATTATAACCCAGATATGTACAGGAATATAGTTTCAAGGTACGTTAAAAGAAATTTATCAGCTTGTTTTGTTATGTTTAGCTTTCTTTCTGGAGTTACAGCCCCTCAAGACTTTGTTGACAACAAATGTAACCAACTAACTACAACAGGAGACAGTGTGTTGCGCTCAAGGCGGTTTTAGTTCTCCCCTGAGCTTTGGCTTTCTATGGGTGTAGGTTATAAATTGATACAGAAAGATGCAATGACTTGATTAAAATACAGAGCCAGTGACTGAACTGAAATTCAAACTCAGAGACTAAAATTCAACATCATGGTTCAGGATGTTGCTGCTGTTTCTAGGGAATGAATTTAATTTGAAGGAAATTATTAGAAGGAAAGAAGAACACAAAAATGATGAAAACTAAGTAGGCATTCTTATAAAAATTCCCTAAAGTAACTAATTACTAAATGTCATCCAGAAATAATGCTCTTTGAAACTCTTTAAAATTACCATTCCTTCATATTTCTGATATTTATTAAAATTTTAATGCAAAGCTCACTATATAGGTCTTGCCCTAGTGGCAGGGTTTTAATTAGAAGAAAACATAACTAATTAATAGAAAGTGCAAACTGAATCATTCATTGATTTTATTCTATTAGATTATACTGATGTAATTAGTGCTCATTTGAAAAGCTGTTAATTCCTTTTAAAGAGCCTTCAGCAAGTGCATATATCTCAGTAATTTTTTAATGAGAACCCTCCTGTACGTATAACTAAAACCCAATTCAACCAGTAAAAACATTAAGGAAGATTTATTAGCTTATGTGACTAAAATGTCTATGAGTGGGTACAGCTTCAGGAGTAGTTGGATCCAAGTGTTCAAGGAATATTGTCAGAAATCTTTTTTTTTGCTATCATGTCATCTTGACTCTAATTAGTTTCATTCCCAATAAACTAAATAAAGTTTAGTCTCAGTTCCAAATTACTTTCCTGGTGGCTTAGCAATTCCAGGAGAAAGAGAAATTCCCTTTCCTAATAGTTCTAACACAAATCCTGGAATTGAGTTTCATGGGCCTAACCTGGATCACATGCCCATCCCTGAACCAATCATTATGGTCAAGACGATGCAGTACTTTGATTTGTTAGCTCAGATCACATGCATATCTCTGAACCAATCACTGTGGCCAACATGATGCAGTACTTGGATTTGCTAGCCTGGATTACAGACTCCCCATTAGCATATGTAGGAGATGCCCTAAAATCTCTGGAGGAAGAAATGTGGAACGGTAGCTCTCCAAAAGAAAATTGAGTTGTTCTTCCTAGAAGATGGGAAAATGAATCTTTGCCAAGCAATCCAACAGATGTCCACAATATTTATTTGTAAATGTTCAGTGTTACTATAGAAATTACAATAATTACTTATCTCATACATTATTCAATTTGAAATTTTCTTTTTTTTTACATTGCCCAGATCCTACATGGCTACCTTCATATAAATAGAATGAAAAAGAGTAATATTTACAGCTATATAAAACAGCTCTGTCCAAAAGAAATATAATATGAGCCACATATGGATTTTTAAATTTTTTCTGGCAGTCACCATTTTAAAAAATAAAAAGAAATAAATGACATTAATTTTAATAATATATTTCATTTAACCAAACACTATTTCAACATGTAAACAATATAAAATATTAGTAAGATATTTCATATACTTTTATCCATAGTAAGTCTTTGAAATCTTCTGTGCCTTTTATACTTACTGCTCACTTCAATTCAGACGAGCCACATTTCAGGTGTTCCATAGCCGCATGCAGCGCGTGGCTACCAAACTGGACAGCACAGATACAGACAATTAGACCAGCAAAGTTCTAGTGAACAATGGGGAAACTTTAGGCCTCAGTTTTTCAAATTGGTACTAAATAATTATTCAGGTTGAACTTTGCTTTTTTATAAATCCTTTAAAAACTCAAAAAGTCAAAACTAAACTTCCCTGCTATGATTTCAGTCTTTATATTAGAACCAACCCAGACCCACACGTCCTTGTTCGACCACCTGTGATCTCAGCATATATGTTGACCCTTCACTGTGCAGAGGGGGACTTTTCCAAGCCCAGATTTCATCTGTCATTCTCTCTCATGGTACCCAGGTTTGTTTTTCCTTTGTAGAATTTAGCACAATTTGTAAACACGTGTTTGCATATTTATTTGCCTAGCCCTGTAGAAGCCCTGGTGGTGCAGTGGTTAAGTGCTCAGGCTGCTAACTGAAAGGTCAGTGGTTCAAACCTACCAGGCGCTCCACAGGAGAAAGATGTGTCAGTCTGTTCCTACAACGATCACAGCCCTGGAAACCTTATAGGGCAGTTCTACTCTGTCTTATGGGGTCACTATGAGTCAGAATTGACTCAATGGCAACAGGGTTATATCCTCCATTACGTTATAATATCCACAAAGGTGGGGATTTAGGATTATGTCTTTTGTTTAATACCATACCCAAACCTGTTGCCTTTGAGTCGATTCTTATTCATGGTGACCCTATGTGTTACAGAGTAGAACTGCTCCATGTGGTTTCTTGACTCTAATCTTTAAGGAAATAGATCACCAGGCCTTTCTTCCATACAGCCACTAGGTGGGTCTGAACCATCAGCCTCTAGGTTAGTAGCCAACTGCAAACCACTTGTGCCACCCAGGGACTTTTTTTTTATTTACTAGTGCCTGGCAATAGTTAGTACCCTACAAATATTTTTAAGTAAATAAATAAATTATAACTTTCAAGGCCAAATGTTAACATAGCAATATGTAACTTCTTTTGACTTTCTATTTTATCCTCCCATCCTAAAAAGTATAGTCAGTAAGTTTCCAAATGACATCTGAAATTGCACTAAGTGAACTAACTATACAGTCCAGAGAATTCTTAGTCTGAGGGAAACTGGTTGTTCTACACATATTTATCAAGTAGCTTCTATTTGCCAGGCACTGTTCTAGGTGTTAGGGAAACCCACACTGGCCTTACATTCCAGTGGGGAGAAATAGTAGATAGATGGATAGTTGATAGAACAAATAAAATTTCTGATGATAGTAAATAAAGCAAGGCAAAGGGAATTGAGGGTTCTGGGGTGAAAGGGGATGTTTATATTGGGTGGTCAAGAAGGGCCCCTTGAATAAGAGGACATTTGGAAAGAAGAAAGAAGCATGAAGGTAGTGAGGGAGTAAGCCATGCAGCTCTTCTCTGGGGGCACAACATTCTAAGTGAAGAGAACTCTGTTGTGTGCCATCCAGTTGATTCCAACCCATAGCAACTTTATAGAACAGAGTAGAACTGCCCCATAAGGTTTCCTAGGCCAGCGTCTTTATGGGAGCAGATAGCCAGGTCTTTTCTGCAGAGTAGCTAGTAGGTTCAAACCTTCGATCTTTCGGTTAGCAGCTGAGTGCTTAACCATAGTGTCACCACGGCTCCTTAGTAAAGAGAATAGCCAGAACAAAGGGCCTGAGGTGGGAGTGTACTAGCTGTATGTGAGAAATAATAAAGAGGCCAGTGTGGCTGTAACAGAGAGAGCAAGGGAAGACTGGTAAGAATTGAGGTCAGAAGGCAGCATTTTAAGGCCTTTGACGTCAAGTAACATGGGAAGTCACTGAGGAAAATAAGGTCTTCCCAGGATTTGATGTGGGTCACTACATCCTTTTAGAGAAATATTTGCTTTAAAAAAGGGGTGAGTAGAAAAATAATGTTAGATACATAGAGAGAACAGGAAAGTGTTTTAGATTAAGGGAATGGTCTAGAACCAAGGACACACAGAGGTGAGAATGCAGGAACTGTGTTCTTGAGACAGTGGGTAGACCAGCAGGTTGGACTAGAGGATGTAGGTAGAGAGTTGGAGGATAGTGAGATGAGATTGTAGAGGGCTTTGAATGGCAAGTTAGTCACTCAGACTCAATTAGGAAAGAAATGGGGGTCACTAAAGGTTTTTAAAAAATATACGATGTACGACCTAGCCCAGTGGCTGCGAACATATAACTTTAAAAGTTATAAGCTTTTAAAAATTCTGCCTATCAAGTACATTACATTTAAATAAGTTTTAATAATTTCTTTTCCCATGATTATTAATCAAAAGAATCCATAACTTCTTATCAATA
The DNA here is from genome assembly GCF_024166365.1 of Elephas maximus indicus. Taxonomy (NCBI): domain Eukaryota; kingdom Metazoa; phylum Chordata; class Mammalia; order Proboscidea; family Elephantidae; genus Elephas; species Elephas maximus. Next base: position 61,967,414 of record NC_064833.1, on the reverse strand, counting down.
TTTATGATCATAAAATAATGAACTTTTTCTCACTAAATTGACATAACTCTAACTCAAAATGAAGACAGATGTTAGATATAGATGTGAAATATGATTTCTGTTGGAACTTTTAAAACATAAAAAAGTTTATGAACCGTCCCCCACCCCCATTAGTACCTTCAAGACCTGCTCCTGAATGTTCACAGACCCCAGGTGGGAACCAGTGACCTGGGCTGGGTTGGGGACCTTCTGGATTTCTGCCTGGAAGGCCGCCACAGAGCCATCTTCACGTGGGCTTGAATACACTTGGTGGTAAATGTTTTGGCAGCTCCTCACTCCATCTGTTGACATTTTTATAGCACTGACCATCTGGTTACTAGGTTGAACAATACTCTCTCAGTATCCTTTGAAATAGAATTAATGCTCCACTGATTGCATGGTAGAAGCTTGTTATAAAGTATATCCACTGTTTTCCTGCTTTTCCTCCCTTCTTTGATTATCTCTGAGAATCAGTGTTCACCTCCATGAGACCTTGAAGCTCTTGAAATCACAGTTTCCATACTACAGTTGACTCACATGGGTGAAATGATATGAACACTTTAGCCATCCATCCATCCACCTATCCATTTATTCATTCATACAACAAACATTTATTCAGCAGTGGAGCCCTGATGGTGTAGTGGTTAAGAACTCGGCTGCTAACCAAGAGGTCAGCAGTTCAAATCCACCTGCCATTCCTTAGAAACCCTATGAGGCAGCTCTACTCTGTCCTATAGGAACCAACTCCATGGCACCTAACAATAACAACACTGAGAAGCAGCAGAGCTAAGCTGACCATATTTCCTGAATAACCCAGGAAAACCCCAGCTTACTTTTGCTGTTTTGATATCGTTATTAACGATTTCTCCTAACACTCTCATAATGTCCCAGTTTAGACAATAAACTACATGGCCATCCAGAACAGAAAACAGTGTTTAAAAGTATCTTTAAAAGCATGGTGGTTAGGAATATATGATTAAGAGAATGCCTGTGATCAAATCTTGTTTCACCACTAAACAGCTGTGTGACCTCTGCCAAATCACTTAGTCTCTCTATGTGTTATTTTACTCATCTGTAAAATGAGACTAGTAATAGGACTTAAATCATGAAGTTATTATGAGAATTAGAAGAGTTGTTTTACATCAAGATCTATAACAAGCACTCTGAAAGGGTTAGCAATTTTTGTGTAAAAAAGGCATCCAAAAAAACCTCATGATTTTATGAAGAAGTATCTCTTTACTGCAAATACTGAAATGTTACCTCAATATACTTTGCAAATATCTTGAAATATTATAAAATATTCTTCTATCAAAATTACAAGAAATGATAGTTTGCTAGGTAACAGATAATACAAACCAGAAAAAACTAAACCCGTTGCCGTCGAGTCGATTCTGACTCATAGCAACCCTATAAGACAGAGTAGAACTGCCCCATGAGGTTTCCAAGGAGCAGCTGGTGCATTGGTACTGCTGACCTTTTGGTTAGCAGCCATAGCTTGCCATAGCTCTTAACGACTGCACCACCAGGGCTCCAATAGATAATATCCAAAATCAAACCAAATCTGCTGCCGTCGAGTCGATTCCAACTCATAGCAGCCCTATAGGACAGAATAGAATTATAGGTTTTCCAAGGAGCACCTGGTAGATCTGTACTGCTTACATTTTGGTTAGTAGCTGTAGTTCTTAACCACTACACCCCCAGGGTTTCCTAATAGATAATATAGGACATATAAATAGGTCAGCCCAACCAGAATTAATAGTACAAAAAATGATGACAGCTTAAGGATCTTGATGACATTTATAAAATCATACCCTAAAATTTGTTAAATTAAAAAACACCTAACTCAAACCAGCCCAGTGAGATTTAATTGGCATACTGGCATTACCGGCAGAATCAACTCCAAAATCACCTAACCTTTGAAAGAAAATTGTGCTGTTTATTTTTAATACAATGGTGTAAAAATGAATTCTTAGCCACTGAACCTAATAGACTTTGCTTTTCCATGTGCTGGCATCTCACATCACCAATGACAACCCATGTCAAATCCAGGATGCTGGTTGTGGGGAGGAGTTGTTTGCATAGCAATGGATTATGTAACACCTTGCTGGCTTATTCACAATTGGACATGCAAGAATCATTTTGCTCTTTAGAGAATGTGTCACGTGGACGACAGAATCCTCCCGTGTACTAGCCCTCAGTGAATAGCATCGTCATGATTCTTTTCCTCGTACTTAACCGTAGTAGCCCCATTACAGACTTTAGTAGAGGGGCTCGTTCTAAAGGTCTTTGGCTTAGTTGGCATTTAAATTTTTTGTACTTCCAGCTTTTTGACACAATTGAATATAGCACCCTTTTACTTTAGATAATTATATTTAATTGCCATATTTTTCCAAAGCATTATTTGTGACTTTAGCTGGGTTAATAATACTTTTTTAATTATCAAAAGTAAAGCTGGTGCTTATTTCATTTACATCATTTCATTTACTATTGTAAAGGGACCTCAGTACCAGATTTAGCGCCTGATAAATGGTTCAGTATGGCACTTAACATACCTTCTAAATGATGGCAAGAGAAAAGAAAATAAAGTGGTAGAAATGTGTTTAATTCAGAAACAAGTGGAGGGGTAGTGGTATCTAAAATGTGGCTTTAAATCTCATGTGTGTACATAAAGTAGAATGAGTTTTATATACCACTTAACTCAAATTTATCTTCCATTTCATTTCTACAGTAATTAAACTATTATACTCAGTAATAGAACAAACGGTAGTAAACCTCTTCAGAAAATGCTAAAGTGTTCCTAAATGTGTAATAACTTTTCTCTCTTGTCTCATTATTTTCTCCTTCCCGTATCGCTCATGTAATTATTTCAGCGAAATTAAGTCCAGTGTGAGATTTATGCCTCGACAAGGCTTTCACCAATAATTTGCCCTTGTTTCTGCACTAGCGAGATGGAGAAGGTTCCTTGGCCTCCCAGAATGTCACGATGAGTGTCTCAGATCTAGAAATATTTAGCCTTGACATTTGTATTATATCAGCTGATAATTATCTTGCCCTGATTTTCCATTTCAGTATTTTAATGACCTTCTATGTTTTTTTTTTTTTTTCTATGTTAGGTACGTGCTCTTCAGAAATGTTCCTTCCAAGGTCAGATACGTTTCCCTTGAACAATTTATTTTTAATAACTTCTCAGCAAATCCACTTCTCCTGCTTCCCTGTCCGACCCCGTTCCGCAGGACTTTGTGGTTAGCAGCAGACTCCCACTCGATCAAGTTCCGTACTGCCTTGTGTTTCTGTTTCACCCCATTAACTATGCTAAAGAAATGCACTTGAGACCTATGCTATATAATCTCATTGAACCCCAGTGATGGCAAAAGTATTAACCCCATTCAGTGAAGCACGGCAGACTGAGCCAAATGCTGCACGCCAGTAAATGCAATAGGCGTCTTTCCATTACTCATAATGGGAGCTGTGGGAGCATTTGTGCATACAGACCAAATGTGTCTCACCAAGGCAAGAAATTTGAAAAGATACGGGTTGTTAGGTTACCCTTTTAATTCCAAGGTGTTCCTTTCTGGCTCTTTCACCGTGGAAAATTAAGAATTCAAATATGAACATCAAGTCAGAACTCAGTTTAACAGAATGCCAAAGTTAATCTGAACATCTGAAAATTAAAGGTTAGGCCGTTGAGCTGGCCTCTTGGGAACGATCTGTGAACTGATACAGTGGGAAGAGCAGAGGACACATGGCTTTGCCAGGGAGCCCACCTCCAAAGCACCAAGGCTCCCCTACACTCAACAAAGCAGGACTCAAACCCAGGTTTTCTGCGTACAGGTTGGGGCTTATTTCACTGTGCCACATGAGTTCTATAAAAGGGCCACTTGAAACGAACGGCCGTAAACAATCTAGATGGATCCTTACCGGGGCAGAATTAGAAACACTTAGGAGAGGGAAGGGGAGAAAGTGCTAACACACTGAGCAGAAATCTCACACCTGTCCTGGGCGCTGTGAATGTTTAATGCCCTTGCTGCTAACAGAAAGGTTAATGGTTTGAGTCTACCCAGAGGCACCCTGTAATAAAGGACTGGTGATCTACTTCTAAAAAATCAACTACTGAATACCTTGTGGGGCACAGTTTTCCTCTGACACACAAGGGGTCGCCATGAGTCAGAGTCAACTCCATGACAACTGGTTTTTATTACCTGAATTTAGTGGCTGCGACTTACGGGCATGTGTCGTACAGAGGAACATGAGCTGTGTGCTAAGGTGGCAAAACAATTTTAAAGCACTGCTGTAGAGAATTTTGGAGATGTTACATTTTGTTTTGCTTTATTTTGATTTGTTTTCTGAAGCCGTCCCATGGGTTTATGTCCATAACAAGAGAAACCTAGAGCTCCATTTAATCCCTAATTCTTGTTTAGTGATAAGCAGGCTTCTCCCTGCAGAAGGTTTTCCGGACTGGAGGTTATACAGATTGAGATTCGACTTTCTGAAATGAACTATCAAAGTCGTTTCCTCTTATTTATTTATTTATTTATCTATCTGTTTGTTTACTTTGTGGTGTTTACAGCCCATTCACTGGACATGTGTGGGGTAGAATGAGAGAGTTAGGGAGGGACTCAGACATCAGCCATGAGGGCCCATGAGTCCACTAACTGTCCACAGGTAAGGGAGTTTGAACAAATACTATGGACATATGAGACAGCTAAAATCTTATATTTGAGTTTAGCTGTGTCAGTAGATCCCAACTGACATCATCTCCTAGAGTTTCTCTTTAAATAATAATAGCTACCATTTTTTTACCATTTACTCAATACTCACTCCATGTTAGATAACAGTGCTGAATACCTTGCAAGTATTATTTCATTTGATCCTGACAAATAACCCTATGAGATCGGTACCATCCAAAACATAATTCCATGAAGACTTTTCCCAGAGAAACTTTAAACGTGCACACACTTTTAGTCAGTCTCTCTCTGGCTCACTTTCTCACACACACACTCAGTAGTCTTGATTACAGAAAATAAGCAAAATCTATCTAGGATGGTTTATCAACAGTCCCATCTAGAGGCAGGAGGATGAACTAGCTAGAAAATATTTCATTCATGTTTCTTCCAGAAAGGCTCTATTTGGTTTGGAACATATTTTATGATAATATTTTATCCTTATTTATATTAGTTTTTCTGAAAGCTAAAACCTAGCAGAAATGTGATAGGTCCACTAAAGATGCCAATGGAAGCATTGTAGGGTTAATACAAGAAATGGGACTGGCTCCCAGGATTTTCTGTCTAATCTCCAGTGAACCAGTAGACCTGTTCCTGACAAACTTCCTTATAAACATATCGACAAAATCTGTTGAAGCTGTTGGATTTTACCATTCCTGTAGCATTTATCTGATGATAAGTCTCTTGCCTTGTCAGACCCCATGTTGTTCATACATCAGGGTCTCTGCAGTAAGACCCCACCACCACGACCATCAACTAAAATGTTTTCCTATTAATGCTTTCAAAAATAAGCAATGCTTAACAGGCCACAGAATTTTTTTTTTTTTTTAATCTACCATTGTTTAGATACTTATATTTACAACTACTCCTTTGAAGGCTGAACTCAGAGCATCAGTTAATCCTAAAGAGTTGCCCAGGAACAATGAGTGCATGATAATTTAATCTCAAACCTCGGTAGGTCAGTACTGGGTAAGACATCTCTCTGCTGCATATTGTGGAGGAGAAAATGACTGCTCAAAGAAGTTAAATAGCACATCTAGGATCACCAGCAGAGCTAACACAGGCTTGACACCAAAGCCCATGCCAGTGTGTTTTTCAAAAGGTAGGCTTCGAACCACCTGCGTTAGAATCACTGGGGCTGCTTGTGAAAAACACAGATTCCTGGGCCTCACCAACGAATGGGCCACAGAACCTGTGGGGGTGGAGACCAGACATCTGCTTTTCTATCGAGCTCCCCGGTGATGGTTAGCATACACCGTACAAAGCCATATGGTCTCCTGATGCTGCAGGAGAATAATAGTGCGCTGAGTGTGGGAGTGTTGGGGGAGGGGGTGAGTCTGGCTCTGATGTTTCTGCTCTAACCACTGAGAAACCACAGGGTTTCAGTGGTTACCCAGGTGACCTCAGCATGGTCAGGAGAATGATCAGAACAAGGACTTTGTCCTGTCTGTGGCCAAGTGAACATTAAGTTTGTCCTGTTCTCAGGTCTCCAAAGAGAATTTGACTCATGAGAAGAAAAGGGGAGTGGAATAAAAGGACGTAATGAATTGGCTGATGATTTGATTGGCAACATTTGAAATCTCATGGTAGGGTGCAGCCTACAGATAAGAAAACGTGACAAGAACTAGACAGAACTCACCCCAGTCCTTGCCCGTTTTCCCGAGGCTTCCATGGAATGTTACCATCCAGTGATTAATTACAGCATTTCATGTGGCATAAATGCTGGGCAGCAACTTAAAAAAAATACTCCTCAATGAGGGTTAAATGCTGCTTCTTCTAAAACAGTCTGTCCAAAATAAAATTCGCAGCTGAAAATTCAGCTAACCACATTTCCCAACTAACCACATTCTATGGAAAACTCTAAGCCATGCAGATGAGTACAGAATTGACAATGGTGCTCACGGCCAGAAGTAATTTTCATTCGAATAGAACTCAATTTGAAATTAACCAAAAACCAAAACCAAACTGATTGCTACTGAGTCAGCTCCAAATCATAGCTACCCTGTAGGACAAAATAGGACTGCCTCATAAACCTTCTCCAAGGCTATAAATCTTTATGAAAGCAGACTGCCATATCTTTCTCCCAAGGAACAGCTGGTGGGTTCTAACCGCCAACCTTTCATCAGCAGCCAAGCACTTAACCACTGTACCACCAGGGTTCCTAAAAGTAGCGGGCCATTATTCTGCCAGATTTGCATTTGGGTGATTATAAGATGTTTTTCTTCTCCAGTCTCAGGAGGCCCAGGTGCTGAAACAATTGGCAGAGAAGAGGGAACATGAGCGAGAAGTCCTTCAGAAGGCTCTGGAGGAGAACAACAACTTCAGCAAAATGGCGGAGGAAAAGCTGATCCTGAAAATGGAACAAATTAAGGAAAACCGTGAGGCTAATCTAGCTGCTATTATTGAACGTCTCCAGGAAAAGGTAACCACAGTAGAGTCTTGAGCAGATGGGTGTGTTCATATGCAACCCTGTCTGGGTGATCTCTCATATGCCCGGGCATTTTTTTTTTTTACTGCAGAGGCAGAGGTCAGCTAACCCCCATGGGTGGGTCTCACGGGGGTTGGTGGGGAGGGGTAACAACATGGTAGAGAAGTAGGAATCCAACATTTAAGCTGAAATTTTGTCAAATTCTCCAGTGGCAAATGGATTCAGAGAGGTTGATTTATGCTTTTCAAATATATAAAAGACTTTTATATAAACTTTAAGGACCAACTTGTTATTTAAATTGGAAATGTATTTGTCAGAAAAGACCAGAATATTTATGCTTACTGGTAAGCCCATTCTCTCCATTTAGGAAAACTAATCCCCCCCCAAAAAAACCCAAACCCATCGCCATCGAGCCAAATTCCAACTCATAGTGACCCTATAGGACAGAGTATAGCACTGCCCCATAGGGCTTCCAAGGTTGAAATCTTTACAGAAATAGACTATCACATCCTTCCCCTGTGGAGCAGCTGGTGGGTTCAAATCGCCAACCTTTCAGTTAGCAACTGAGCTCTTAACCAGTGCGCCACCAGGGCTCTTTTCTATAAACTAAACTAGGGTATAATAATAATCTTGCGTGGAATCAAAGAAAGGGGAGCTAGTTCTGATATCTTCGTGTATTTATCTTCATCAACCTCAACATAGACTCATTCCCATGAGTCAGGATGAGCAGTGCTAGAGTTCTCTGGAAAATATCCTCTTTCTGCTTTGTAAGCCCTATACAGTCTGTCCCCCTCAAAAAAATATTCACTTATAAAAAGTGCAGCATAGATAAGAGTAGTTTAGCTTTGTCTGTGTGCATTAGGCACTGGAGATCCAGAGACAGAACCGTCCCTGTCATCAGGGTACTGAGACTTTAGACAACATCAGTCCCCCTTTTCTGAGTATTTCTTAGGAACTCCCTGTTTTCTGTTAGAGTTGGTTCAGGCAGCCTTATCCTGAATTACTGGAAATACTTTATTTTCACACCCATTCTCTGATTACAAATATCAGACTAAAACTAAAAAAACTAAACCCATTGCCATTGAGTCTATTCCAACTCATAGCAACCCTATAGGACAGAGTAGAACTTCCCCATCGGGTTTCCAAGGAGCAGCTGGTAGACTCGAACTGCCGACCTTTTGGTTAGCAGCCGAATGCTTAACCACTGCACCACCAGGGCCCCAATATCAGGCTAGACCTCCCCAAAAAAGGTACACAAGAAAAAAAATACCAAACCTAAAACAATATAATAAACCCGGAAATTTTTCATGGGCATTTGTGCTCTTGAGACATTTCCAAAAGCATCACTGGGGAAAGTTGTGTGGGTTCAGACACAGCAGTATGACATCGAGGCTCTCAGAGGTGTGAAGAGAAGCACTTAGTCACTTGGCAGGAGCTGGAATAGCCACTGGACACTTTATCAAAACCTTAAAGATGAGATTAAATTTATTTATAAGCTAGTGTTTTCATACTCCCAGAGCTACGTCACTGTGTTTCACCTAAATGAATCAGATCAGGATTGGAGGATGCAGCAGAATTCAGCTCTCTGCAGGTTGCATATGACGATACAATAACAAGGGCTTTGTTGAGATGCAGCAGAGCAAAGTTCCATTGACTAAAATGTGCTCCCCTGGTCAGTCAGTCTTCGTTCCTTTGCCTTCAGTTCACACATTTCTAGAAGACTGAGGAGATGTTGGAGGTGTGGTGGCGTACTGGTTAAGAGCTTGGCTGCTAACCAAACCGTTGGCAGTTTGAGTCTACCAGCCGCTCCTTGGAAACCCTATGGGGCAGTTCTTCTCTGTCCTATAGGGTCACTATGAGTTGGAATCAACTTGATGGCAGCAGGTTTGGTTTTTTGGTTTTGAGGAGGTGTTGTTCCCTGCTTGACAAGTGCTGGTACCAGGGATGGCACAGAACTGCTGTGTACCGTTTGAGATAATTATGACTTGACCTCTGTCTTACACCCGAGGCCCAAAAAATCACACGGAGTTGCTAGGAGTGGGCCATGCTAATCTTATCTCAGGATTCTCAATTAGAGTTTCAATATCCAGTGCAAGATTTAGATCTTTGGCAGCAAGGGAACATTAATGTTTTTAAAATTACACATACAAAAACACACATACAGCATATCCCTCTTGATTTCAGTTGTAAAACAGTTCAATAAATTTCACGCCTTTAGCTAGTATTTCTAGAAGTGTTGGCCTTTAATAAGCAACTTTTTTTCTCTATGTGCTTTTTTTTATATTCATTCACCCACCACCATCTTATTTTTGTACTCTTCCCAACTCCCACCCAGATTTAGCTTCCACAGACAGAATATATATACATAGATTTCCCAAAACTGTGGTGTGCTGATTCCTTGACACACACTTTTCCTGAAAATAAATTAACCTGTGGGGTGTTTAAAATTCCTAACACCAAGCTGCAGAATCTCAAGGGGTAGGATCCAGACATCCATATATTTTTAAAACTCTCCAGATATTTCCGATATGTAGCCAGGCTTGAGAATCAGTGTTTTGTAGCCTGTTCTGATTTAAATATCAGCTGACAGTATTCTGTCTTGTGTTAAATGATGCAGCTGAGATTATTTCTAGGGCCGTGTTTTCCCTGGTGTTCCACAGCTGGGGAGACACTTATCAAATCTAATCGCATCTTCAGCTAATGTCAGCCAAGATCTATTATCTCCTCAATAAGGTGGAATTCTGCCTTCTGAGGGAGTATGAAGTTCACTTCCATTTGGTTTATTTTAAATATGTTATAGATTTGGTAGAAATGTTTTGTTTGCATACTGTTTATGTGTACCAAAATTACTTTGCTTTTTCCTGAAATATGACAAAGTGCATTCCTATGATCATTATCTAGTAGTTGAATCAATTTCTAGTGCTTGAATGAAATTACTGTTTAGAAATTAGAAATTGAAGAGAGAATCAATAATAATAGTAAGGCTGAAAATGCATGAAACTGCCAGTATAACAAACTCTTCTGGAATCTTCTACATCGAATGGTGATTACCACTGAAATGACACCTACCAGTGAATTAATCATTCAATGAGTATTTATTGAGTACTTTCTATATGCTTAAGAGACTGGAAGGGGATGTGACATCAAAAGGCATTTACGATCTCTTTCCCAATGCTTACAATATAAAATCCAGCCACAAATAACATGGCATCAACAACTAGAGAATAAGACAACATTTATTATGATCCAATACAGGCAGTAAGTGCAAAGGCACTAAAGAATGTCAGTAGAACTAAGTCCATACCAATGCGAGCACATTAAGTGCTGACCACTTTGACGGCCCTCACAAGACCTATCAATTAGGCAAGAAATGTGATACAATGCCACATGAGTTTTTGCAGCTATTGGCCTACCATCCAGCCTCAGTTCCTCATCTCCTTAATCAGAGGTTTGAGTCATTAGAGCATATCCTCACCGTGGTCCTTGGTGTCAATTCCCAGGAACCCCTTGGAGTCTCAGCCATGTTAGCTCCAGCTTTTAGCTCAAGCTGATGGCCTAAAGCAAAAGTGACTCTGGCTGTACTTTAGAAGCTACTGAGGAGCTTTTTAAAATAAGAGATTCTGATTTCATTGTCTGGATGGGACGCAGAAATCAGTATTATTTTTGAAACTCACCAGAAGAAACTAATATTTAGCCAGTGTTGAGAACCAGAGTTGAGTATACCTTGTTAAGTAGCCAGAAATTATATTTAAGTATTTACCATCATTGTTCCAGAAAAGTGCCTTTCCTTACTCCAAATACAAATGTTATACTCTTTCATTATCTCAATTTCCTATTTCCTTAGCACCTCATCCCAACACTTGAGCTCATTATATTGAAAAGAATCAAGTGTGGACAGAGGTGTGGGAGGAGGGTCACAAAGACCTGCTTTAGGCTGATCTATTCGTCAGTCAAGTTGAGTGACAGAAATAGTCACGCCCAGGACTCAGAACTGCAACCTGTGGATTATGACTGACACTTTTGCATCCTGCTCTAGTGAACTTAAATTTCTTCTTAGCCTTGAAACGATGTAATAAATAGAAAGCAAGAGAGGGAAAGGTGGGAAGGGGAAGAGAGAGGAAAATAGCTGTTCTTGCCATGCAGGAAAAATTGGACACTTTCTCCCCTAGCATGTCCCTTCCTCCTCCACCTCCTGCATAAAATTCACCCCCTGGCCCTTTTAGGAAGCCTAAGTAGTAGCAGCTCTCTTACCACACCCAACCCGGAAATGGTAAAGAGATCGCTGATTAAAATCTTAGAAAATCAGTTAATGAAGTATAATAATTTTTAAAATATATACATTCATTAAACATGTAATTTTAACTTCAAATATATAAATGTACATTCATGTGGTAATTTTTTTATGAAGGCCAAGGCCTTTTTGAGAAACAGATCAGTTAATTGGGATTCTAATGTCTTTTTTTCTTGCATTATCCACACCAGTATCATATTGGCTGTGATTTATAGTTTCAGTTTCTTTACAATTCAGTAAGAACTACAGACATCAACAAAATAATTTGGATATAGAATTTTTATAAGTTTTCCCTAGCTAAGTTGATCCACCAATGTCTCACTTTCCCAAGTATTTCCAAACCTTTCTCTAAACCAGATGCCGTGGAGTCAGTTCCAACTCATGTATTCCAGAGTTGAACTTGAACTTCATAGGGTTTTCAGTGGCTGATTTTTCAAAAGTAGATCACCAGGCCTTTCTTCCAAGGCACCTCTGGGTGGACTTAAACCTTTAACCTTTCGGTTAGCAGCTGAGCATGTTATAACTGCTTGCACTACACAGGGACTCCCCTTTCTCTCTACCCTCACATTTTTCCATTTATATAATATTTAACAAATAACCTAGTTAAATTTTCAACCATAACTAGCCAAATATGTTGAAAATACCACTGACTTATCAAGCATGTAACTCAGCCAGGAAGAGGGTAAGGAGAAGTATGTGGACCTACTGGGAAGAGCTTGGTAGCCTCAAGAACTCACGATTTCGAAGGCATAGTCAGTAGGTTTTACTGAGAGTGCAGAGGGTTGATTAATGAAGTAAGTCATTTAAGAGAACTTCTGAACCTTGCAGAATTCTCTACCTAATCCAGATTGTATCATGTCTTCTTGCTTTTATAACCTTGACTGCATTACCCACTAATCAATGCCAGCATTGCCCAACTCATAATATTGTAATAAATACTGAAGTAGCTTTCAGTGGTGTTCAGGAGTGAGATAAGCAAGAAACCCAGACAGCCTTGACAACTGCTTTACCCTATCCAACCACAAAGTATAGTATTTAGTAAATAAAAGTGTAATTGGTAAGTTTACCTCTAATAATACAGAAAATGCCAAGTGAAAACATTATAGCCATTATTTTAGTAATAATAACAAAAGCCAGTTACCATCGAGCCGACTCTGCCTCGGGGGAACCCGTGTGCGTCAGTGTAGAAGTCTGCTCCATATGATTTTCAGTGCTGATTTTTAAGAAGTAGATGGCCAGACCTTTCTTCTGAGGTGCCTCTGGGTAGACTTGAACCTCTAACCCTTCAGTTAGCAGCCAAGTGTGTTAACCATTTGTACCACCCAGGGACTCCTTAGTGATAATAGCATCACATGCGATGCAGTTTAAATTAATAAAAATATATTTTCTTAAGGGAATAAGATTCAGTGGTTACTTTCCTCAGATGACTTTGATGATATGTAACTATTCAGCTGGATTTCAATTCACATCTATTTTAACCTTTCCTTCTCTTATGTGATTATTTGTTTTTCTTGTCATTCATGAATGTCCTTTGTGTAAGTACTTACTACTGAACATGTCTAGTGAATGAATAATGAAAGAGAGAAGGAGGTTAAAACTAGCATTTATCGAATGCTTGCCATGGACCAGGCATTTTGCATGTACCATCACACTTAATCCAAACAACAACCCTAAAAGGAGATACTGTTATTATCCCCATTTCACATCTAAGGAACCTGGTCCTTAGAGAGGTTAAGCCATTTGGCCAAGATCACAAAGCTAAGTAGGCTGTAGAGTCAAAATTTGAACCCAAGTCTCTTTAACACCAAGCATTTATACTAAGTTTGCACACTAAGCTATGCGACAATACTTTGTCAGTCAACAAACATTGCAGCCATGGGAAGAGCATTGGAAGTTGTGGCTGACCATGACCACTGTCACCTTGAAGTCTGAAAATGTGCTTTCTTGGCCCTGGCTACTCACTCCTGACCCCCATTTGTAGTATAACCAAAAACCAAAACCAAACCCATTGCCATCAAGCTGATTCTGACTCATAGTGACCTATAGGACATAGTAGAACTCCCCCATAGGGTTTCTAAGGAGCACGTGGTGGATTCAAACTGCCGACCCTTTAGTTAGCGGCCGTAGCTCTCAACCACTATGCCTCCAGGGTTTCCCAGTGCATAGTCGTTAGTAAAAAGAAGGGTTTCTGATGATGTTCACCTCAACTTGCATTTACACAGACTCATGTAACAGAATTTCATAGAAGGAATTGGTGTCCTAGTTCATCTAGTTCAAGCCCCTTGTTTACATTTGATACCTAGTGAATTTGAGGGCACTTCAAAAGTAAAGGAAAAAGAAAAGACTTCATATTTCTTGGCTTCCAACACAGAAATCTCCCTACTAAGTCACAACTTCTTGTTGTTGGATGTGTTGAATCAGTTTCAACCAGTAGAAACCTCGTGTGACAGGGGCAAACTGCCCCATAGAATTTTCTTGGCTTTAATCTTTACAGGAGCAGATCACCAGGTCTTTCTCCTTTGGAGCGGCTAGGTGGGTTCGAACCACCAGTCTTTCAGTTAGCGGCCAATTGCTTTAATAACAGTTGCACCACCAGGGCTCCTTCACCCTTTCTTAGAGAACCAGAATTTTGTCTAAAACCACCTTGAATACATATTGTCATATCCAAGCAAATGTTGCATATACTGTTTATTACACTTGGCTTTTTCATTATATTGATGGGAGGTAGAGGGTAAGCTGCAGAACATACTGTAATTCTAGCCCAGTGCCTCTGACGGTGCCGGGAAACTATTAGGAGCTCAACAGAGAAATGAGTATTATCAAAGAATAGCCTTGACTTCTTGATGAGATTTCTCAGACCATCACAACCGTCGTAGTAACCTCCGTATTCAAGATCTTCTGATAATTGCAAACAGTTTGCTGATAAGAAAAGCAGTGTTGAAAATTACATGCTTCTTGCTTGTCTGCCTTTGATTCTCCAACATTTTGATATAAAGTCACATTACAGTTTCATCAGCACATATTTGATTATTTGAATGTAAAATTTTCCAATAATAGATGTTCTAAATGCCTGAAAGCAAACAATATTTTTCCCAAAAACTAAGAATAAGTCATTTAAATTTCCTTTTGCTAACATTGCTACTTCAAGCTCACAGATTATATCTTTTCTTTCCTTGTGGAAAACTCCATTTATTTATAACTAATTTGGAGTTCAATAGAAAGTGTACCGCAAAACTGTCAGAAATCACTCAAGCAGCCTAGTAATACTAACAACAGTGTTTCCTGTTATAAATTCGAGTTTATATGAATCTTTAGACTTGAGGTGCTGTTTTTTCCCTAGCACCGTGACAGTCTGGGCTTTTTCTCACTTTTCAACAGAGCTCCACTCTCAGTAATTAGTTTCTTTCTGTCTGAGAAAAAGATTTCTCTGCATCTTTTTCCTTATAATAGCAGAATAAAAAGAGAGGAAGCAGCTGCATCCATGCTAATTTCCCCTGCCATTCCCAAACAGAACGTGATTTCTCTCTCTACACATGTCTTTTTTTCCTCTCTTCAGGGCTTCCGAACATATACAAAAAGCTCATTTAAACCAATTAAAGAAAATTACTTGTAAATTCTTTGATCGGAGTCAACTTCCTCTTTACTCCAATTCTGTATCTTAGAAGGAAGTGTAGAGAAGGATATGCCTTTTTTCTCAAAGCCTACATTTGAAAAGACACATTTTTCACACAACTGGAAAATTTTCTCCTCGCATTAACATTGAGATTATACAGCAATGATTAAAAGGGTGGGTTGTGGAGCCAGGTTCTTTGAGTTTGAATTCCAGCTCTGCCATTTGTTAGTTATGTGATCTTACACACGTTCATTAGCTTTCTGTGTTTTGCCTCAGTTTCTTCGTCTGTAAAATGGGGATGATAACAGAGCCTTCACCATAGGACTGTTGTGAGGATTAAAATAATTAATAAAGAGAACATCTGTATTTATGCATGTCTGATACATTCTAAGTGCCTAATAAATGCTCCGCATTATAAAAATGGGGCAAATCTGCAAGAGACCTCTTTAAAGTGTTGAAAAGCAAAGATGTCACTTTGAGGACTAAGGTGCACCTGACCCAAGCCATGGTATTTTTAATCACCTCATATGCATGTGAAAGCTGGACAATGAATAAGGAAGGCTGAAGAAAATTTGATGCTTTTGAATTATAGTACTGGCGAAGAATATTGAATATACCATGGACTGCTCGAATAACAAACAAGTATGTCTTGGAAATACAGCCAGAATGCTTGTTGGAAGTGAGCATGGTGACACTTAGTGTCATGTACTGTGAACATGTTATCAGGAGGGATCCGTCCCTGGAGAAGGACATCGTGCTTGGTAAGATAGAGGGCCAGCAAAAAACAGGAGGACTGTCAACGAGATGGACTGACACAGTAATTTAACAACGGGCTCAAGTATAACAATGATTTTAAGGATGGTGCAGGACTAGGCAGTGTTTCGTTCTGTTGTACGTAGGGTCGCTATGCATCAGAACTGACTCGACAGCACCTACCAACAAACAACAACAAATTATAAAGAGCTCTGTAAGCAGAGACTCCCTGAGATTAATAGGATTTATTTATAGATGGTCAAAGTCATTGCCCCTGAACTAAGACTCTTAAGATACCTAGGAAATTTCTGGAGCTTCAGGGGAAAAAAAAAGCAATATAAACAATATTCCGCATAGTAAAATAAACAATACTACTTATACATAACATTTTAAAATCTCCATTTCAACTTAACAAAAGTTATTCAGCACCTGTGACATGCAAGGCAATGTACTTAACAGTCATCTGATGTAGGACCTTGGACAAAAACTACTGGGTCCACCTTTCCCCCATCATTTTCCCTCCTCAGCAAGTTCAGTTCTCAAGTCAGAAGGTTAGAGCCTCAGACCCTCGTGTAAGTAAATATCCAGCAGTTCCCTGCTATGTGCACAGCCCTGTGCTAGGCACTCACTGCAAGTAGAACAAAAGTGAAATAACACAGCCATGGCCTTCAGTGAGCTTATAGTCTAATACAGCAGATGAGACAAGAGCAGAAATGTCCATAATGCAAGTTAGAATAAAATGATTGCCACAAAAAAGATTTTTACACGGGTGTTCAAATGGAAAATGTGACTTATCTAGTTTTTTATTTCACAAAAATTTTCGTGGCGGAAGAACAATTATACAACAGAATGAAACACTGCCCGGGCCTGCACCATCTCACAATTGTTGCTATGCTTGAGCCCATGGTTGCAGCCACTGTGTCAATCCATCACACTGATGGTCTTCCTCTTTTTCGCCAACCCTCTGCTTTACCAAGCATGATGTCCTTCTCCGAGGACTAGTCCCTCCTGATAATACATCCAAAGCACGTGAGACAAAGTCTCACTGCCCTCGCTTCTAAGAGGCATTCTTGTTGTACTTCTTCCAAGACAGATTTGTTTGCTCTTCTCACAGTCCATGGTATATTCAATATTTTCGCCAACACCATAATTCAGAGGCATCAACTCTTCGGTTTTCCTTATTTGTTGCCCAGCTTTCCTGTGCATATGAGGCAATTGAAAATATTATGGCTTGGGCCAGGGGCTCCTTAGACCTCAAAGTGACATCTTTGCTTTTTAACACTTTAAAAAGTTCCTGTACAGCAAATTTGCTCAGTGCAATATGTCATTTGATTTCTTGACTGCTGCTTTCGTGGCTGTTGATTGTGGATGCAAGTAAAATGAAATCCTTGACAACTTCAATATTTTCTCCATTTATCATGATATTGCTTATTGGTCCAGTAGTGAGGATTTTTGTTTTCAACAATTCTAAAGTCCTTAAATTATTATAGAAAAGGAAAAATACCAACATTAAAACTGATAGGAAAACAGCAATGTGATATTTTATTGCTATCCTCTGGGTTTACACAGTATTATTAACATTCAAAATTCTCTTAATCGTATGACCTTTGGTCATTTACAAAAACTAAACCCATTGCCTTTGAGTCGATTCTGACTCATGATGATCTCATGTGTTTTAAATAAATACAGCATTAAATTTTTTTTTAAAGGCAATAGAAGCCTTGTAAGATCTTCTTTAATATGACACATGATACCTCTTTGATCTCATGTTTTCCTTTTTGTTCTCCCCCTCCTCTTAAATCTTTTGTATTATGGTGAATATATATATATACGTGTGTTTGTGTGTATGTATATACACATATATATACGCACACATACATATACCAAAACCCACTGCCATTGAGTTGATTTCAACTCATAGCGACCCTATAGGACAGAGTAGAACTGCCCCATAGAGTTTCCAAGGAGCTCCTGGTGGATTCGAACTGCTGACCTTTTGGTTGGCAGCCGTAGCACTTAACCACTACGCCACCATCTCAACAATTTTTACACATGCAATTCAGTGACATTAACTACATTCATCATGTTGTGCATCTATCACCGCTATTTATTTCCAAATTTTTCCATCACCCTTAACAGAAGTTCAGTGCCCCCAAGAAGTAACACCCAAGAATTGGAAGCAGGAACACAAACAAATACTTGTACACAACTGCATTGTTCACAATAGCCAAAAGGTGGAATCAACCTAAATGTCCATAAACAGATGAATGGATGTTTTCCTTTCTTATAACATGGGAAAAATTCCTAAAGGTAGAAATCAAATGCAGTTACTTCAGTCAAGCACAGGGCTTACAAAGGAATGGGCCAGCTCTCCTGGTTGTCTGCGTGACCGGACGAGGAGCCACTGTGACATGTCTCCCATTGATGTTTTCTAGGAGCGGCATGCCGCGGAGGTGCGCAGGAACAAGGAGCTCCAGGTTGAACTGTCTGGCTGAGGCGATGGAGGGTATGGCACGCCCCACATTAGTAAATCCCCCTGCCTATATTATAATGGATCATGCGATATCAGTATGGGAAATGTATGACATGGTTTAAAAAAAGAACTCATTATGAAAAAATTAAGAAAAAACAGAATCAAAAATAAAAAAAATCAACGCGGTCTCTTTGCAGAATGTTTTGCTTGATGTTTAAAAAATACCTTGGATCTTATTTTGTAAATACTTACATTTTTGTTAAAAAATACAAGTATTGCATTATGCAAGTTATTTCATAATCTTACATGTCCTGTAACAGGCTTTTGATGTCGTGTCTTTCCACTCAAATGGATTTGCTAGGTCTGTTCTTTTTGAAGCTCCCCATGTCTGACTCCACTCCCTGCCCTTTTCATTCCAACAGAACAATGAGGTCAGTAGACAGTCTATGGTGCTAGAAACCCACCATTGCCTAATGACCTGAACGGCTTTGTAATCTGAGTTTGAGCAAGACCATGCCTAGATCACAGGTATTATAACTCTACATGAACCTTCACATTTGTTTACTCATAATCTACTTACCACTTAGAAACTACAAAACCACCAAGGCTAAGAAAAACCACCAATCGTAGCATTTACTTCTGCTTCTACTGGATTATGTGCTACAAATGTGCTTTGACTTTAGAAAGGGATGGATGAGAAGACAGATCTCAACCTGGGTAGAAGCAAAAAGCTGAACCTTTGAAAGTGCTGAACATAAGACCAAACCCAAATGGTTAAAGCAGCCACAAAAATGTTCTTCATAAAGTGGGCTTAATTCTCTAGTTTAAGTTCTTTTGATGGAATGAATTAATTAATGTGTCAGGTGGCTTATTTGTGGATGCCATGATTGATGATGTTCATTTTAAGCTCTTACCTATAGTACAAGTTGATGATGCTACTGAATATTTTTCCACTTGGAAACTGTGAGCTGGTTGTTTCATTTAAACACACACGCACGCGCACAAACAAAATCAAAAGCACTGTGGACTTTCATTCAAGCTGGTCTTTCTTCCCCAGTGTGAGGCAATCCTGCCTGTTTCAAAAAATAATAATTCCATCTGTGAGGGCCGATGCAGTTAAGGGGGCTAGCAGGGCATTTGTGCCAATTAAGAGACTCACCAGATACCCACCTTAAGTACCTAGTCGCAGTTTTGAAGTCGTTTCTCCCCCAACTCCTGAAGGTTGCTGCCTGCATATTACTCTTCATTAGTGCTATTTTCCTGTATGTCATTGTGAGCAAGCTGTGATTAATAAAGAATTGGAGTTCTGTGAACTAATAAAGGTTTGGTCTCTTCTCTTGCTCCTTCATATGTCTGGCCCTAGAGTTAGCAGATTTTAAAAAGATAGCTATTGAATAAGATGATCCAAGAAGCAAAGAGACAATAGCGTTCGAAGGACACCAAGGCCTCGCTGATTTGCCTCCCTTTTGGAACGGTGGGGGCGGCATCTCTTCTCTCTCCCTTTGATAGGCCCTCACAGTGGGAGAAGTTATCAACCTGTTCTCCTTAAACCCATTCAGGACTGAGTGAGGTACCATAGCTTCAATAATTGTGAGGAAGAGAGCCCTTTGCAAACCACTTGGAAGTTCCTGGCACCATCTCATTTGACCTCAGGTTCCCCCATGTTGCCCAAAGGACACCTTCCCTAGCCTAGGCCGTCTGTTAAACTGTGATTCCCCCTGCCGCACTGCTGAGTTTTGCACTGCCAATAAATATACTGAACATACTGCACACATAGACACAGCAGGGCTCTGTCAGGACCCAGATGGATCCTACAAGACCAGAAGAACCACATCCAGTTTGAGCAGAAAGTCATAAATAATTGAAACCACACAGATTTATGAGTAAGGTAATTGGCTGTCATCCACGGAAGCACTAACAAGCCAAGTGTAGGTTGGAGGCCACCTGGTCTCTGTCTTGATATCCTTTATCTGTGGGAATCTAACACTGCAACAAATTATATACCTGCTTAAACACATGAACTCTACTACATTCCTCGGGGGGTCCTCAGAGCTCCTAGTTGGCAAAAAAAAAAAAAAAAGCTGTAGTTTCATCCTAATTTTACAGAACTTAGTTCAAAAAGCATTATTTGAGTGACTTTCATTGGCCAGACCCTGTGATAAGCCCTGGACCCTTGAAAATGAATAACTGCAGGAACCTCACAGTCTAGTAGCTAATTTTGGCACCAAACTAACAAACAGGATATTTTGATTAGCCTATGTGGCATACAGCAGTCCTACTCTGTCCTATAGGGTCGCTATGAGTTGGAATCGACTCAACGGCAGTGGTGGTGGGTGGATGTAGCATACTGATAGAAAACATATAATTTCTATTATGCTTTCTAAAATATTAAAAGTGGTTAGCAAACCTCTTAAACTATTTTGTGGGCCCCTAAATTGGAACTGCTGACTAGTCCAACTGCCTCATTTCAAAGTAAAGAAACTAAGGTACACAGACATGATTTGTTTCAGGTCACAATATCCACATCTCATGACTTCTCATGAGTAGCTCATCAGCAGGCCATCTCCAAATCTCACCACATGAGTAAATATGGATTATTTCTATGAAGTTTCCCTAGCTTCATAGGACCAACCAATCCAAAATCTGACACTGAGTCAAT
The DNA here is from genome assembly GCF_024166365.1 of Elephas maximus indicus. Classification (NCBI taxonomy): domain Eukaryota; kingdom Metazoa; phylum Chordata; class Mammalia; order Proboscidea; family Elephantidae; genus Elephas; species Elephas maximus. The sequence continues at coordinate 61,946,458 of NC_064833.1, read as the reverse complement.
TCTAACTCATAGTGACCCTATAGGATGAGTAGAACTGCCCCAGAGGGTTTCCAAGAAGCACCTGGTGGATTCAAACTGCCAACCTTTTGGTTAGCAGCCAAGCTCTTAACCAGTGTGCCACCGGGGCTCCATTCATAAGACCAGTGGCCCTTAAATGTTAGCATGCTTCAGAGTCAGCGGTTGTGGGAAAGAGATTGCTGGGCCCCGGCCCCAGGTTCTGATTCCTTAGATCAGTCCTGAACCCAAGAATGGACATTTCTAACAAGTTCCCAGGGGATGCTGATGTTGCTGTCTACACACCTTGCCTGAGAAGCCCTGCTACAAACATTGAAATGGATCCAGATGTGTGGACTCTCATTCCTTTCCCCACTGAAGGTATCTGTTTCAATCAGGTTATGTTTCCTGTGGGTGGGAGGTGAACTGAAGCCCATTCAGTCTTCCTCAAAAAGTAGAGGCAGGGTGCAAAGGAATCCAAGAAGGAAAAAATTAACAACTATACACTGCAGGGTGCTAAGATAATAGAAAAATGCACCTAGGGACTGGGGCTCAGAAATGGTCAGAGAACCAATGCTTGGCATCTCTCACACAACATTATTTCAATAGAGCTTTAAACATCTGAAGATGCTCCTGACCTGCTAAAAGATGAGCAAAGAGCTCTTTGCAAGGGTGACGCCATTTCATGAATTATCCAGTTTGTTAACCTGGTTCTACCTTAAGATTTTTTACAGAAATTCTTGATTTTTTCAGGGCTGTGTTTAAGTTGTATATACGACTGAAAAGTTCAGTGAAAATTGACAAAATCACATTGGTTTGTTGATTCACCCTCCTCTCCTGTCTCTTCTACACCCAAAATGTGTGAACAACTGAATGTTGACAAATTCAGTTCTCTGCTGAGAACCCTTGATGTGGAGGCACCAGCCTTCACAACACTTAAGAGGAGAAAACAAAGGTAAAAATGTGCTGACAGCCATTCTCCACCCCATGCACTCCCTTCCCACTGAGAATGAGAAGGGGGAGAGTGGGCCCCCAGGATTTGTTGTTGTGTTATTAGGTGCCGTTGAGTAGGTTCAGACTCACGGAGACGCTACATACAACAGAACGAAACACTGCCCAATACCAGCGCTGTCCAGACAACTGTTGCTATGCTTGAGCACTTTGTTACAGCCATTGTGCCAATCCGTCTTGTTGAGGATCTTCTTTTTTGCTGACCTGCTACCAAGCATGATGTCCTTTTCCAGGGGCCAGTCCCTCCTGATAACATGTCCAAAGTACGTGAGACAAAGTCCCACCTCCAATTGATCATCAAGCAGCATCAATTTGACCTCAAGTTGTCCCTCCTTCCTTACTTCTCTACTTCCACAACCACAGCCCTATTAAACCCCTACAACAGCTCCTAACAAGTCTCCTTTTCTCTAACCTACAGTCTCCTCCACACTCTGATCAAGTCTTCCTCAAACACTACTGTCCCCTCCCCTTTACCTGAAATATAACATCTGTATTCTCTACATGGCACCATCCCTGTATTTCCTTGAGAACACTATGCTCCTTGTACACAAAACCATTCACTCTGACATGCCAGTGACAGGAAATTTCAGGTCTCCAGCACATGTCATACTCTGTCTAGAATTATCTTCATGACAAAATCAGTCAGGAAAAGCTAGGTCAGGTTGTGATTAAAAGCCACAAAATCTCAGTGCATCAAGGTCAGGAAGGTTTATTTCCTACTTCTGCCAAGTCCAACATGGGCCACAGTGGACACTGCTTTGTGTCATTCCTCACTCTGGGGCCAATGACTGGTGGAGCTGCCTAAGTCTAGAACATCGCTGGCCACTGTGGAAGAGGGAAAGTGAGAGCAGAGCAATCCATGCACTGGCTTTTTAAAAGCTTCTACCCAGAAGTAACACACATGTCATGTTTCATTGGCAAGTGATATGGCCACATTTAACTTTAAATGGGCAGGAAAATGAAATCCTGTCCTGAGCTAAGAAAGAAGGAAGCCAGAAGTATTTAGCGAACAGCACAAATGAATACCACCCTACTGGTCTCCAAATATTTGGCTTATCTTACCATATGCAAGATACCTTTCAAGTGTGGGATGGTTTGTACACCACATTATTGTGACAATAAAAAAAAAAAATTTGTTGCCATTGAGTCGATGCTGACTCACAGTGACCCTATAGGACAGAGTAGAACTGCCCCATAGAGTTTCCAAAGAGTGCCTGGTGGATTTGAACTGCACACATTTTGGTTAGCAGGGGTAACACTTAACGACTATGCCACCAGGGTTTCCGTTGTGACAATAGCTGATTAATATCTGAAAATATTGCTGAGAAGATTAAAAGAGATGAAATAAAAGGCCTTAGCACAGCACCTGGCACATAGTACGTAAACCAAAAAAAACCAAACCCGCTGCTGTCAAGTCAATTCCGACTCATAGCAACCCTACAGGACAGAGTAGAACTGCCCCATAGGGTTTCCAAGGAGCAGCTGGTGGACTCAAACTGCCGACCTTTTGGTTAGCAGCTGTAGCTCTTATTCACTACTCCACGAGGGTTTCCCACATAATAATTATTAATTATTAACATGAATCACACTGTATTTTAAGTTTTGTTTAGCTCTAAGGCACGTCTCTGTCCAATTTGGTGTTGAATCCCTAGTACTTAGCAAGCATTCAATATACACACCACACACTTTTGCTGAGTAAATGAATGAACAAAATCAATTAATGAGTTCAAATGAGAAAAATACTTAGTACAATGTTTGGCACGTGTAGGCAGTTAATAAATATTAGTTTCATCTTCTTCCTCTACAGTCTGGATAGTATCTGCTTGTTTTTAAATTATTTGAGCTTGAAATTAAGCTTTATATTACACAAAGGACCATTTACATGATCAGAAAAATATGCTTCTGTGAAAAATAGAAAACTTTCTAACACCTATCCGTGGAGACCAACAGAATAAAATTACCTGGCACAGCTAAATTGACTAGGAATTTAATATCAACCCCTTCAGCTACATACCTTCAAAGCAATTCTGATCCCAACAGACCACACAGTTACGGCAGCAGCGATTTCACGGTTTTGAAGCCTCACACTCCCTTTTGTTCCTGAGGAAATGGAGTCTAGCTGAACTAATCTTCAGAAAATGGAAAAGCAAAACACCAACACAGCTCTTCATGGTTTGATAACGAGAAAAAATTGCTGTTATGTGTTAAACACTGTGCATTCATTTACGTCTTTTAAACCTTAAATTCCCTCCGTAAACGTCTTTCACTAACAGAACCCTCATCCCTGAGGCACTGCTCCCACTGCAGGCTTATCAAGGAGATGTGCTAAGTATCTCCCTTGCTTTTGTTTGCCACTTTCAGATCATTCTATCTTGAATCCCAGGTTATCATTTCATGATTGCTGTTCTCTACCAACCTGCAGGTCAGGTCCCATGATTTCTGTATGATTTTTAGTTCCCGGCTCACTGTCTCTTCAACTGTGTTTTCTGTCCTAATTATTGACCATTTCAAAATCCACACAGGTGAATTTTCCACATCCTGCTCTGAGTTCCTTAGTCTCTCCTCTTCTACCAATCTTGCTCCTCCACTTTTCCTCAGACATTTAGTCTGTGGTCATTCCCTAGATCTTATCATTATCAATAAATATAATCCCTCCAATATCACAGTTCCATGCATCCCACCCTCTGACCTTCACCCCCTGTCTTTGTAGACAAATCCCTCAAGTACCCTGATCCCAACTATCCTTCACCCACACTGGGACTTCCAGTCCATTGGTTGGTGTTGCTGTTGGGGCAACTCTGATTCATGGCAAATCCGTGTACATCTGAACGAAACATTGCCCAATCCTGCACCATCTTCATGGTTGTTGATATGCTTTCCTTTCATTGTTGCATCCCCTGTGTGTTTTGAGTGCCTTCCATCCTAGGGCGCTTACCTTCCAGCACTATATCAACCAATATTCTGTTGTGATCCACAGGGTTTTCACTGGCTAATTTTCAGATGTAGATCACTAGGCCTTTCTTCCTTGTCTGTCTTAGTCTGGAAGCTCCACTGAAGCTTGTCCATCATGGGTGACCCTGCTGGTATTTGAAATACTGGTGACATAGTTTAGCACATCATAGCAATATGCAAGTCACCACTGTATGACAAACTGACATATAGGCAGTAGAATCCGTTGCATGTCCTTTACCCTTCTTAGTCATCACTTCCCTCGTTACCCAGATTAAATTCCACGGGCAATCATTGTAATGTCTCTCTTATATGCCCCTCCAACTCCCTCTCTTAATGTGCAATTCTCAGGTGGCCAAACCCACATCCCTGCCTAAATTAACTCTCCATTTAGTCCATGCCTGTACCCATGCAGATGAACATAGTTGTAGAAATCACACAGCTATGCTGATTGGTCTTTTAATTTATGAACATCAACTTCAAGTAAACCCTTAATTTTTCCCAATAATCACACTACATTTCCCTAATCTTATTCTTATACTCAGACCAATTCTCCCTCCTCTTCAAAATTTCCAAACTTTTCTCCCCTATCCTTACATTCAGCTGTTGACTCTGCTTCCTACTTCACTAAGAAAATTAATTAGAAGAGAATTGCCATAGACTCCCACCAAGACATCTATCCACCTACCTGCATCTGAACCCGTAGGCTGTGCCTCCCCAGCTATTACTAGAGAGGAATTTTCTAAAACCAGTCCTTCTGTTTTTATACTGGGTCCCATCTCATCTCACTGTCTCAAATACATAGCTCCAGGAATTCTCTCCTCTCTCCCTTATTTCATTTTTTTTTTTCTACAATTCTAGCATAAAAACATGCTATTAGCTCCTTAGAAACTCTATGGGGCAGTTCTACTCTGTCCTATAGGATCGTTATGAATCAGTTTCAGCTCGAAGGCATCAGGTTTTTTAATTATTTCTTTTATGTTTAAAAAAAAAAAAAAAAAACCTCTTTTACTCTGTTTTCCCTTCCAGCTATTAAATATTCCTTTACTCTCCTTTGCAACATAAGCTCCTAAAGTACTGTCTCCACTCACTGTATTTTATTTCTCTCCTCCTGTTATCGCAGACATGTCACCAGGAGGATCAATCACTAGAGGAGGACATCATGTTTGGTGAGGTAGAGGCCCAACAAGGGCATGAGAGGCTCTAGGTGAGATGGTTGGCACAACAGCTGCAATGATGGGCTTGAACATACTGATGACTGTGAGGGTGATTCAGTATCAGGCAATATTTTGTTCTGTTGTACAGTGGTCCCCGCTTATCTGAGGGGGATATGTTCCAAGGCCCCCCCTGGATACCTGAAACTGCAGATAGTACCAAACCCTATCTGTTGTTGTTGTTAGGTGCCATTGAGTTGGTTCTGATTCATAGCGACCCTATGCACAACAGAACGAAACACTGCCCGGTCCTGCGCCATCCTTACAATCGTCGTTATGTTTGAGCTCATTGTTGCAGCCACCCTGTCAATCCACATTGTTGAGGGTCTTCCTCTTTTCCGCTGACCCTGTACTTTGCCAAGCGTGATGTCCTTCTCCAGGTAGTGATCCCTCCTAACATGTCCAAACTAAAACCCTATGTATACAATGTTTTGTCATATACATACATACCTATGATAAAATTTAATTTATACATTAGGGTAGTAAGAGATTAACAACATTAATAATAAAATAGAACAATTATAATAATATACTGTAATAGAAGTCATGTGAATGTAGTCCCCAGGCAGGATGGAGCTAGACAGCTCCAAGTTTCATCAGCCACTCGTTTTCCGACCTTGGTTGACAGTGAATAACTGAAACCCAGGAAATCGGAACCAGGGATGGGAGGCGCGTGGCTACTTACATAACTATGCTATAAGTCAGAGCCGACTTGACAGCAGTTAACGACACTACTATATCGTCCAGTAAGGCTTTTACCCCACTCCACTGTACCCACACTATTCTTGTCAGGTTACCAATGACCTTCATGTTGCTAGATCCAATGGCAAACTCCCAGCCGTCATCTTAGGGGATCTATTATTTGACACATCTGCTAATTGCTCTTCCTTGGTATCTTTCTTCAGGTGGCTTTCACTACCCCACACTTCCTTGGCTTTGCTGCTTCTCTGCCTCCTTTGCTGGATGCTCATCTTCTACCCAGATTATAAATATCGAAGTGCCCCAGGGAATGATCTTTGGGCTTCTTTTCTCTGCCTATTCTTACTCTTACTCCCTTGGTGATCTACACCAGTTTTGTAGTTTAAACATCCTTTATATGCTGACAATTCCCAAATTTATATCTCTAGATTTCTCACCTGAACTTCAAACTCATATAGCCAACTTTATTATTCAACATCACCATTTGTATATATAATAGACTTTTCAAACTTAGCAGGTCCAAGGTAGAACTCCCAATAATCTCTTCCAAACCTGGTTCCCCATTCTCTTGCATCTCCATCCTTCTAAATGTTCATCCAAAAACCTTGCAGTCGTCTTGATTCCTCTTTCTCTTACACTCCACAGACAGACATCAGATAATCTTTTTGGCTCTATCCTCAAAATATGCCAGTTTATCTGTCTACCAATTGGTTGACAGATACATAATAATAATAATACATCAAGTGACTTCTCAACAATTTCACTGCTACCATGCATGTCTAAGTCACCATTATATCTTGTCTGAACTATTAAATTAGCCTCCCAACTATACAGAAGCAATATGATTTACTAAACAATAATACAGACTTTGGAGGTAAAGTACCTGGGTTCAAATCCCAGTTTTGTCACTTATCAGGCATGTGACAATAAAGAAATTGCTCAACCCTTTGCCTCGGTTTCCTCTTCTATGAATTGGAGATGACACTAATATTGATCTCATAAAGTTGTCATGAGATTAAATGATTAGCGGTTTAAACACTAAAAACAATGCCTGATACCTAGTAAATACAATATAAATTATAGTTACTGTTGTTATTTTGGAAACCCTGGTGGCGTACTGGTTAAGAGCTACAGATGTTAACCAAAAGGACGGCAGTTCAAATCCACCAGGTGCCCCTTGGAAACCCTGTGGGGCAGTTCTACTCTGTCCTATAGGGTCACTAAGAGTTGGAATTGACTTGATTGGCAAAGATTTTTTTTTTTTTTTTGGTGGTGGTTATTTTAGTGTAACTGAAGTGCAAGCCTTCTATCATGAGTTTTATATTATGTCTCATCCCAAACAGTTATTTAAAAAAAAAAAAAAGATTTTTTTGGGAGACCACTTAGATTCTCATAGAAGTCTTATTAGAGGTTTCATTTTTCAGTACCCTCTTGCCTGCAACAAGGGCCTATATTTACATACATCCATCAAGGATGATTTGGGGGACAGAGTGGATTATAAATATGTCTCCACTCACCTTTTTTTGAAGCCACAAAGCCCAAACATATTAGTCACGGGCATTTAACTCCATGAAGGAACTCATCACCCAATGTAACAACATGAATTAGTTACATATTCAAGCAGTTGTCAACAGCTTTCCACCTGTAATTCCGTTACTTACTCATTTAGCCAGTACTCCTTTAGCAGCTATTTTTGCTTATAAACCTATTTCATTATCTACTGAGAAATGAACAAATGAGAAAATTATACACTTTAAAGAAATAATGGGGAGTAATGGAGTAACTCAAGGACCCCCCCCCCCGAGTCTAACATTTTGAGTAGTATCCATCTGGAAAACTGCTAATATTAACACGTTCTATGTGAAAAGGTTGCTACAGAAAATGAAACATCAGTTCTAGTTCAGAGGTATAATAAACCAAGCATTGTTATTTATTTTTATAAAAAGAGTGCAAAAAATCTATTAAATGTAAACATTGTCTACTGATAATTATGGAATCACATGCAACCTATTTAATTAAACTAGCTTATATTCTCTTTGCTGCCAGATTTTTGTTTTTGTGAAGTGAAGTTAGCACCAAATGCAGGTGAACAATAAGAAAAAAAAATGCTAGAAACCGGCAGTCTTTTGCAAAGAAAAAATTTTATCCACCTCCAATCCATCCTATACACAGCAGCCAGGAAGAATTTTGAGACAACTCTATCTTACTGGAAGATCCCTGGGTGATGTAAAGAGTCTGCATTCAGCTACTAATCAGAAGGTTGACATCCATCCAGCAGGGCCTCAGAAGAAAGACCTGGCGATCTGCGCCCTTAAGATTACAGCCAAGAAAACTCTGTGGTGCACAGTTCTATTCTGAAGCATGTGGGGTCGCCATGAGTTGGAATTGACTTGATGGCAACAATGGACCTCTCCCTTTATTCTCTAGCAGCAGATGCCTATTGTTGCTGTTGTTAGGAGCCATTGAGTTGGTTCCCACTGATAGCAACTCATATCAAAACACTGCCCTGCCCTGTGCCATCTTCACAATCGTTGCTGTGTTTAAATATTGTTGATAGTTGCTGTCAAATCAATTCCAACTCATGGCCGCCCAAGTGTGCAGAGTAGAACTGCTTCATAGGGTTTTCAAGGCTGTGACCTTTTGGAAGCAAGTCTCCAGACCTGTCTTCTGAGGTGCTCCTGGATGGGTTCGAACCACTAGCCTTTTGGCTACTAGTCAACCTCTTAACCATTTGTACCACCCAGGGACTCTGTTTCTAGCAGAACATGTTACTCAACGTTTTCATGGCAGTTTTCTCAATCTTTATGAATGTGTATATATATGTTTATACTTACTTGTTGCCAGTCTTTCCTACAATCACGTAAGCTCCATGAAAGCATAGAACCTGTCCATTTTGTTCACTGTTGTATGTTTGGCACTTAGCTTAGAATTTGGCGCTTAATCTCTTCGTAAAGTTTGTAGAGTGAATGGAAAAAAATGTAAAGAAGTCATTTCAATCACAATGTCATAATTATTGACAGTGCAAACATGGGCAGAGAGGAGAGCCACCCATCCTGGGGAAGCGGGAGGAGATGGAGGTGTAGGTTCCAGGTGGGTTTCTAAAGGAGGCCGTCGGATGTTTGAGCCATAGGTAGGCAAACAAAGCCTAGAGATCAAAGGCATTCCAGGCAGGTAACAGCATGAGCGAAAGTATGGACCCCAGAGAGAACAAGGGGTGTATAGTAGCTGTTCAGTTTGTCAGAGGGTGAAATTCTAAATGGGCGTGACAGGAGACGAGGCTGGGTGCTAAGACAGAGTTGTCTAAAAACCCCCATCTGAGGTGGCGGCAATGCCTGACACATAGTAGATGCTCAATAAATGTTTCCTTCACCATTGAACTGAACTATTAAGCCCACACTGGAATGACAAAAGTGTATGTCTTAGTTTCTTAATGCTGCTGTAACAGAAATACAAGTGGGTGACTTTGAAAAACAGACATTTATTTTCTCACAGCCCAGGAAGCTAGAAGTCCAAATTCAAGGCACTAGCTATAGGGGAAGGCTTTCTCTCTCTGTCGTCTCTGTGAGGAAGATCCTTGTCTCAGCTTCTATAGCCCCTGTGTTCCTCAGTTCCTTGGCGACCCTCACATGTTCTTCCGTCTTCCTCGGTTTGTGCTCGTTTGTGGGTGTGTCAACACTGCCCCTTATATCACTCAGAAGTGATCGGGTTTAGGACATGCCCTACACTGATATGGCATTTTTTTTTTTTAATTTTTATTGTGCTTTAAGTGAAAGTTTACAAATCAAGTCAGTCTCTCATACAAAAATTTATATACACCTTGTTATATACCCCTAATTGCTCTCACCCTAATGAGACAGCACACTCCTTCCCTCCACTCTCTCTTTTCATGTCCATTCAGCCAGCTTCTGACCCCCTCTGCCCTCTCATCTCCCCTCCAGGCAGGAGATGCCGACATAGTCTCATGTGTTTGTTTGATCCAAGAAACTTACTCTTCACCAGTATCATTTTCTATCCCATAGTCCAGTCCGATCCCTGTCTGAAGAGTTGGCTTTGGGAATGGTTTCTGTCTTGGGCTAACAGAAAGTCTGGGGACTGTGACCTCTGGGGTCCTTCTAGTCTGAGTCAGACCATTAAGTCTGGTCTTTTTATGAGAATTTGGGTTCTGCATCCCACTGCTCTCCTGCTCCCTCAGGGATTCTCTGTTGTGTTCCCTTTCCAGGCAGTCATCAGTTGTAGCTGGGCACCATCTAGTTCTTCTGGTCTCAGGCTGATGTAGTCTCTGGTTTATGTGGTCCTTTCTGTCTCTTGGGCTCATAATTACCTTGTGTCTTAGGTGTTCTTCATTTCCCTTTTCTCCAGGTGGGTTGAGACCCATTGATGCATCTTAGATGGCCGCTTGCTAGCATTCAGGACCCCAGAAGCCACTCTCCAAAGTGGGATGCAGAATGTTAACAGATTTTATTATGGATATGGCCTTATGAAATAATAGGATTACAATCACAGATATAGGAGCTAGGATTTCAACACGTATTTTGGGAGACCACAATTGAATCCATAACAGTACATGTGGTAGGTAGTTTGCCAATTTGAAGTAATGGTGGTGTAAAATACCCAGGTGGGGAGAGTAAGAAAAACGTGGAAAGAAGTTGCGGGGCCAGGAGAAAGAACAAGAGAAAGGGGAAAGGAATGAGAGAAAAAGGGAGGGGGTGGGAGGAGATACACCAGACCCTGAGGCACCCTCAGGCATTAAAAAAAAAAAAAAAAAAAAGGCTACGATATTTCATTTGAATTGTTTCTTTCTGGAGGACATACGAGATCACTTTTGACCACCAGGGGGCAATGTCTAATTACATGTGTCGACAACTGTTTTGACCCAAGCAATCCTTTGGCATGGAAGCCGCTTCTGTTTGCTACGTATGTTAAGAAATGGAGGACCCAGATATAAAATGCTGTTCATTCCTTTTATATTACTAATAACATGCATAGTCCTCCAAGATGACAAATACCGTAATTGGATGAAAATGTATTAAAGCAGAAGAAAAAAGATGAGTTTCGTATTCATAATTCTATAATTATCTTTATCTAATGGAACAAATCTCCACTTCCTAGTAATTGGTAATTTTCATCACTCAGTTATAGGTCACAGCAGGTATTAATATTGGATAAGAAGGAGCTTTCCGGTTTCTCTTCAGCATTTATGCTGCTCAAGCACTTCCCACCAGTGCTTCCTTCATACTGAATAGCCTTGTTTAGCCTCATCATAACTCATTGAGATAGATGAGGGGCAATTATCATTTTTGCTTGGCAGATAAGGAAACACAGAGGAGCTCTCTGCTGCTGGGGGCAGGATTGAAAATGGCCACCCAAGTTTGACAGGATACCTGGCGTTTGCTCAGGCCCCCTGTCAGCCACACTGAACAGGCCCTGTTAACACTGCCATTTCTTGGCAAATGTCAATGACCAGGTGCCTTCAGGAGCACGTTGTTTGACATACCAAGAGATTTTATTCCTGTCAGAGTACTTCAGGACATGTATGAAGAGCACAGAGCCCTTACTTGGCCCAAAGAAGGGTGTTTCCACAGGCCTCAGCAACATCTTCACTAGGCACTAATAGTGGGAGAGATTAGGTACTATATTCTAGGAAATAAAATGCTACAAAAGTTGGAAAGAAATAATCCAGGCTTTCTACCTGTTTATTCAATTAATTGGCATTCATTAAACAGCACAGCATTTCTCACTCTGGGAGATAACAGTGTATAAAATATTTCCTTTACCCTGAAGGAACTTAAATCTAATTGTGAGAACATGGCATATATGCATAAAAACATTTGTAAATCATAATATAAGACAGATTATATTTCTGTGTGGCAGAGTTCAACAGAGATTGTTAATGAATATTTGTTGATCACCTACTAAGTGTCAAGCACTATGGGATGCAAGAGTGTATATGAAAGACATTGTGCTTGCCCTTGTGGACTTTACAGTGCAGTTGTAAAGAGTTTATCCAATTTAACAGTGAACATTAGTGAACCACCTAAGTGTGAGACATCATGCTAAGCAAGAGGGATATGAATAACCCACAGTCCCACTCACAAGGAACTCACAGTCTGGTAGGAAAGTCAGACCTGTAAGCAAATAGTTTACTCGTCAATTTAGTAAGTATACATAGATAAACATATGTATAAATATATGTTAGTAGTGATATATAGCTAAATGGTTTTTTTTTTTTTTACTACATTGACTAGAGTCTCGAAAGCGTTTGCAGTAGACTCAAGAGGGGAGGGTCTTCCAGGAAGAAGGAACCAAACGTGTAACCACACAGTGTCATGAAATGGTACTGTGGTTCAGGAATGGCTAAAGCTCAGAGTAAGGGCTGAGCAATGACGAGAGGTGAAAAAGGTAGATGGGCAGAGACCAGATGGCAAAAGGAAAGAGATTTCAGCTTTACACAACAGAAATCCTTTTGAAAAACCAAAAGAGGAGAGTAGAACAATTGTCTGTGCATATTAGAAAGGTTATTTTAATTGCTGCATGAGGAATGATTTGGCATAGAACATGATTACAGACAAGGAGCTAAGGAAGAGTCTATGTCAGTAGTCAAGACAAAAGCTAATAAGAAGGATGGATTAAAGAATTAAGTTGTAGAACCAAGACAGCATGGTAGCCAATTGCATATTGAGGGTAATGAATGAGACGAGTCAATGATGATCTATTTCTACTGGGTGCTGTTAATTTCTATTGGGTTAAGGATTGGTTATTCTCAACTAGGAGATGGACTATAAGAAAATGAGAATGGAGGTTAAAAAGCTCAAATGTGAGTGTGTTGAATTTAAGGTACATGTGAAATGTCCACTGTAGATGATTCATAAATAGTTGAAAACTGAAGTAAATCAAAGCATACTTCCTGGAATTTTTGGATTAATTTATGTGTAGAAGAGTAGGTAGTTTATGGAAGTAGGGGTGGGAATAGAGGACATTCCAGGTAAAGGAATATTCTTAATGAAGTCAAAGAGATAGGAACACGCATAGTATGTTAGACCAACATGGATGAAGGAAAGGTAATGAAGAAAGGTGATGGGTGATGCTTCACAGACAGAATGAACCCAGGGTCATGATGAAAGTGGCTCTGAAGAAGAGTGGTATGGCGAGAAGATGCAAAATATGTCTAAAGACTAGAAAATCTGGGTCAGAGTGGCAAATGGGAGGTTAGTATATTTTTCAAGAGAAAAAGAAGAGAATGTCATCTCCCTCAACAAATAAAATCCAAAGCCTTGAAATTTAGTACCTAGAGTTTTCAGGGATAAAGGAGAGGCTGATATAACAGTGATGCTAGCAAATATTTACTCTATATTAGGTACTGTTCAGGAGTCTCTGAGTGGCACAAAGAGTTAAGCCCTCAGCTACGAACTGAAAGGCTAGCAATTCAAAACCCCTTAGAGGCACCACAGGAGAAAGGCTGGGGGATCTACTTCCAAAAAGTCACACCTTGAAAACCCTTTAGAGTGGCAGGTCTCCTCTAACACATACAGGGTCGCCACGAGTTGGAATTAACTTGACAGCAGCTGGCTTGGTTTTTTGTGTTTTTTTAGGCACAGTTTTAAGCATTTTACATATATTAATTCATTTCCTCCTTGCAGCAACTATGTAAAATGGATATCATAATTATTACCATTTTATAGATGAGAAGAACGAGCAGAGGCATCCAGTAAATTGTTAAAGGTCACACGACTGGTAAATGGTGGACCAGGAGGCTGGCCGTGCAGCCTGTGTCTTCAGTCTCTTCACCACATCGCCAGCCAAGTACTGCAGTTGCTCTGGCCGAAAACTTTCCTTTAAGGCTTATCTACTACATCACTGCCGCCGCCACCACCATGCTGATCCCAGGGAGAACTGCTCTGCACCTTAGAAGCACTGACACAGGATAACACTTGTGAAGGTCTTTACTAAATCATAATGGAGAATAAAGTGAAAATACAGGAAGAGTACTCAGAAAACCAACCTGACTTATGAAACTCAAGTCTCCAATTCTTTTATAGCTAGCTTGTCCTGTTCTTCATGAGCTCCTCAGAACATTACACTCACCCCAAGAATGGGCAAACCTGTAGGCCCCTTGCCCAAAACTCTCAACTTCTAGCCTGGTAAAACTCATCTTTAAAACTTGCAATATGAGAACAACTATCTGGACATCTAGCCTGTTCTTGGGCACACCTAAAAAGAGGCCACACTTTTTTTCTACCAGTTTTTTAACGATCATCTTTCTCAGTTCCACTGCCCTGCCTGAGGACCCACCTGTTCCCTGGGTGAATGACGTGTTACTTTATTCTACCAGTGGGATTTCCCTTCCTTGGCCCCATCCCCCCGACCCTCAATCTGAAATGTGTCTTTACTCTTACAGGAGCACTTTCTAATGCACTACACCAAATACTATGTCACAGAGGAGGAATTACATGCCTGTAATTTTAAAAATGTAAGCATGGCCTCACAAGGTGACAAGCATTAGACCAGGGAGGGAGCACTGGGCATAGAAAGGAAAGGATCAGACCTGATGAAACTTGGATAAGTGCCTTACCATAAACGAGCTGAGGATGAACCCAATGTTCCAAGCTCAGGCGACGGAGAACTAACTGCATTGAGAAAGTCAGGGAAGTAGTGCGAAGAACTGGTTTGGGGAGGGAGGGTGATGACTAAAAAAAAAAAAATGTTCTTACTCAAGTTGTCTATGAGGTCAGGGAGAAACATCCAACTGAGATGCCCAATGGACAGCCAGACACCTAAGCTTAGAGGTTGGGACTGTGGATTTTAGTTGCCGCCCAGTCGATTCCGATTCGTGGAGAGTCCGTTTGAGCAGAGTAGAACTACCCCATAGGGTTTTCAAGGCTGTGATCTTTCAGAAGAAGACTGTCAGATCTGTCTTCCAGACACCTCTTGGTGGGTTCAAATAGCCAGTCTTCCGGCTAGTAGTCGAGCGGTGCTTAACTGTTTGTGCCACTCAGGGACTCAGGCTGGTACTAGAGATATAGGTGAGGGTGTCATCAGCCAAAAGGTGAGAGATGGCAAAGTGGAGAACCCATAAATATTCCAAATTTTGAGAGAGGCAAAAAATACCAAGAGGACAGAACTCAAAGTTATGGAGCAAAACAAAAGAAGAGGAAACAAAGAAATAAATGGAAAAGCAACAGGCCAGAGAAGAGGGGGCAACACCACAGAAGATGGGAGAGTTTTCTCAAAAGACAGAGTGAATTATGTAAAGATTTCCATGTGTCAGAAGATGCCATAATAAAAGCAAAAGGCAAGCACTAACAGACTAGGAGAAAGGATCTGAGCCGCATGTGACAGATAAGTTAATATTAATATGAAAAAACCAACATACTAATGGAGCAAAGCTTATGAATAATAATTCACAGAAAATGAATGAAAAATGGCCAGTTTATATACGAAAAATACTCATACTCATTAATAATCAAGAAAATGCAAAATAAAACTGATTTTAATAGAACACTGTAAGTATTGCTTATACCAGCAGGCTGGCCAAGGATGTGAGGAGCCAGGTTTTTCATATATTGCAGATATAAGTATGAATTGCTACGATCTTCTTGGCAATCATCTAGCAACATCTAATGTATTTTAAAATGCACCTACGCTTCGAGCTAATGACCTCCCCCTTTTGAAAATCTATTATGTAGAAACAACAGTACCAACATATTTGAAAATACTTGTATTTCAATGTTTATTGCAGCATGCTTTTGGTAGTGGGGAAAAACTTGAAAATAGAACCCAGATCAATACAAAAATGACTGAATAAATTATAGCACATCTATACAATGCACTATTGCATAGCCATTAAAAAGAAAGTCTGCACTAAAGGTCACCTAGTGTTTGATTCATTTTATACACAACATCAAGGATAGGTAAATCCACAGGGGCAGAACACAGACTGGTGGTTGGTAAGGCCTGAGGGGTGAGGAAGGGGGAGTGGGGAGAAACTGATTAATGGGTGTGGACTTTAGAGAGATGGAAACATTTCGGAAGGAGATAGAGGTGGTGATTACCAAATATTGATTGGTTCACTTGAATTTCACCTCAAAAATTTATTTTTTAAAATATATATTTTGACCTAAAGGGATAGCTATATTTTTAAAGTGAAACGCAAGTTGCATAGTAACATTTGTAGTAGGGGTGAAGAGCCCGTACTTACGCACGCACAGTTAACTACATTTGCACAAGAATAGAGAAAGGAGCTGGAGTGTACACCACAAGCTGTTAACTCTGGAATAGGATGAGATCAGAGGGCAGGGAACACTGACTGACTTTGTCTTTATATACTTCTGGATGTAGATTAAGGAGCCCTGGTGGTGCAGTGGTTAGGTGCTGGGCTACTAACGGAAAGGTCAGCAGTCCCAGCCCACTAACTGCTCCTTGGGAGGCAGAAAGAGGAAGATGTGGCAGTCTGCTTCTGTAAAAATCGACTATGAGTAGGAACTGACTTGACTACAGTGGGTTTGGTTTTTTTGGTTTGGGTAAAGTTTGAACAGTTTCTATATACATATATTTTGTGATTTTTTTTTTTTTTTTTTGGTAAAATTGAATAAATAATTGTAACCAAGCAGACAGTATCAGAAGCCCCAGAAAGGCCTGGAAGAATGAAGGTGAAGACCAAGCCCCTGGATATGACAATAAGGAGAACAAAGTTCTTTGAGAAGGCACCTTGGGAGAGTGGGGGTAGGTGGCTGATACCAACAGTAGGAAGAATCCACAATTACAAGACTTTCCAAAGGAAGTGAGTAGTAGATAAACAGAAATTTGCAGGGAGTTAATACTTCCGTGGGGTTCGAATATTTGATATCCATATGTTTGTGTTTGGCCCTCATTGAAACCCTTCCCAGTTGTCAGTGATTGCATTCCCACTTTACACATAAGGAAACTGAGTCTCTAACAGTAAAGTGATTTTCCCGAGACCATGCAGCTACTAAGTGGCCGCACTGGCCTGGCAATCCGCTTTCCAGGCTCAAACCCGTGTATCCTGTTCAGTAGCAGCCCCAACGTGCAAAGGTTCTTCTGGACTCAAGGGAAGCAGGCTGGAACAAGGACAGCATGCTTTCCTTGTCGGGTAAAGAATGGATCAGCCGAATCCGAACTGAATCAAAATCACCTTTACTGAAATGTGTAGAGAGAGAAAGTAGATCAGTGGTTACCAGGGGATGGGGGGGGCATGGGGAGTTATTGCTTGAGGGGCACAGTGTTTCTGTTTGGGGTGATATAAAATTTTGGAAATAAATAGTGGCGATGGTTGCATAAGTATCACCAGGTTGAGATTAATCAAGCTTTGAACTTGTTGGGAAAAGAAATGTCCAGGTTGCCATGACCCTGCTTCTTTAGAAGTGACTCCTTGGGAACACGCTCAGAAAGATAGCTGATAGTATGGCCACTCCACCCTCACTCACCTCATGGTGAGAAATAAGCCTGCTAAGGGTGTCTGGCAGACTAAAATATAAATTGAAACCACACCTGCTGAAAGCTGCTGGACTGCTGGGAACTGTTAGGAAAACCTGATATCCTGAGTAGTTACTATGTGTGTGAAGGAATGTGACAAACCTCAGCCAAGGCCAAAGAGGACCCACCCTAACCAAAGAAAACCGTGTGTGGTGAGCACATACACCTTTGAATGTGTGTGCGTGTAGAAAATATATCATGCAGGCAGGAAACTGCAGATAGAATTGCTGTTTGGAAAAACTTAGTTTATCTCTACTGCTTCTGGGAAACAAATTCTAACAGCCTCAAAACAGATTTTTGGAGGTTATCGAGCTAAGGACAAGTAAACTGCCATGGATTTGTGGTCAGGTGGGGAGTGGTGGTAGGTTTAGATGCGTTTTCTATTCACTTCCTGAAGCAAAAAAAATCCCTTCTGATTGACTATTTGGTGTTTCCGCCTCTTCCTGCCCCACCCACCCCGCACACGTGGTGTCTGAGGCAGGGCTCAGCACACCAAGGTTCTCTCAGTGTGGCCATTCACACTCTGATTACTTGCTGTTGAATGCTTTCTTGGGCATTCTGCAGAGAAAAACCAATAAACAGCAGCTATTGGAGTCTTTTAAAAAATGGGATAATAGCTAAAATATTTATAGCTCAAGCACCGTAATGTCCTTTTTTCCCTTTTTAAAATTATAACACAGTTTTTTAAACAGATTGCCTAACACCCCATGCCCCTCTGTTTATAAATACCCTCCAAAGCAGTTCAGAAGCTGCTTATACACCTAAAAGCCAACTCTCTCATTATTTATTGAGCACAAACCAAGAACCATCGTTTAATAACTGTGCTACGTAATATCTAGTGGGTGGGACCTGAAGTTTTTTTTTCTTAAGACACTTTCCAATAGTTCACCATAGAATGAGGGAGGCAGGTAGTTCAGGGTGATAAGCACCCACTACATGCGAGACAACTGGCGTGAAAATGTATAAAGCAAGGCCTCTGCTTTCAAGGACAGAACCAATATTCCTCTCGGGTGCTAAACTGAGGTTTAAATACCTGGTAAAAGCCAAATAAAAACAAACCCGTTGCCATGGAGGCAAGTGTGACTCATAGTAACCATATAGAACAGAGTAGAACTGCCCCATAGAGTTTCTAAGAAGCACCTGGTGGATTTCAACTGCCAACCTTTTGGTTATCAGCCATAGCTCTTAACCACTGTGCCACCACAGTTTCTAAATACTTGGTACACCACGTCTTTTCAAGTTCTATTTCTTGCCTATGAAGTGTGAAAGCCAAGGCAGTGGGTGGCATGATTGTGAAATGAATAAAAGTAAAAGGCAAGTTTTTCTAATGCCTAAATCCATAATCCTTGATTTAAAAAAAAAAAAAAAAAACATTGCCATCAAGTCAATTCTGACTCATAGTGACCCTATAGGACAGAGTAGAACTGCCCCATAGGGTTTCTAAGGAGTGCCTGGTGGATTTGAACTAGTGACCTTCTGGTTACCACTTAATCACTATACCACCAGGGTTTCCTAATCCTTGATTTAAAAAAACCAAACCAAACCCACTGCCATCAAGTCAATTCCGACTCATAGCAACCCTATAGGACAGAGTAGAACTGCCCTATAGAGTTTCCAAGGAGAGCCTGGTAGATTTGAACTGCTGACTTCTTGGTTAGCAGCCGTAGCACTTAACCACAATGCCACCAGGGTTTCCAAGCCTTGATTCAAAAAAAATTTTTTTTAATTAAAAATCCTTGATAGGTATCATAAAAATCCTTTAAAAAAAAAATCCTTGATAGGTATCATAAAAAAGCAATGTGATTTTTTTAAAAAAAGCACACAAGGCATTGTAAAGTTTAATGTGCAAATCCTCTACTTTTCAGTAAAGAAATAACTTTCCATGGACTCTTTACATTTGGAAACACTGGCAAAAGGGAAAAAAAAAAAATGGGAAGGGAAGGGAGAAAAGGAGAAGAAAGAAAAAAGAAGAAACAAAATCTGTTTTTCTGAAAACTGGATCAATTATTTTATTTTATATTTTATTCCCAGCAGAAATTGAGTTACTAGATCATCCCTCTTCTTACTTTGGAGCTACAGTGGTTTATTCCCCATCATCACAAGTTTCTTCCTCACATTCGAGGAGCCCCGACTCACCAAACTCATTTTCAGTTCCCTCCATCCCAGAATTTTTGCCACAGGAGCTGTTTCCCTAATTGTTGTGGTCTCCCAACAATTGTGATTTTCAAACCTTTGTCTCATTGGAACCAGTGTGAGGTCTCAGTTTTGTGAAATTCAGAGGCTGTATGGAGTCCCTGAGTGGTGCAAAGAGTTAATGCACTCCATTGCGAGCAAAGGGTTCTGGTCCACCCAGAGACACCTGGGAAGAAAGCCCTGGGGATCTACTTCTGAAAAAATCAGCCATTGAAAACCCTATGGCACACAGTTCTACCCTGACACACGTGAGGTTGCCATGAGTTGATATCGACTCAACAGCGACTGGTAGTAGTGGTAGTAGTATGGGCCATTAACACAGTTTGAAACTTACCCACATCAAGACTAACAACTGGATGAGAAGCTAGATTCCTGGTTGAATGAGTGGCTATGAGGTCTTCTGTACTGCTAGAAATAAAACAAAGGCTGAGGGAAACTGAGAACTTCCCTGGCGTGTTGCTGCCAGATTGGAGAGACAATGTGCCCTGGGACTTAGACTTTGAAGCACCATCCTTGTTGTTGTTAGATCAGGTCAGTCAGCCCCTTACTCATGGTGATCCCATGTACAGCAGAAGGGAATGCTGCCCGGTCCTGTGCCATCCCTGTGATTGGTTGCAGATCTGACTGTTGTGATCTGCTGAAACCTGTTCAGCATCATAGCAACACGCAAGCCTCCACTGATAGAGGGTGGTGGCCATACATGAGGTGCATTGGCTGGAAATCAAATCATGGTCTCCCACACGGGAGGACAGAATTCTACCACTGAACCACCACGGTCCCAGGATGAAGAGCCATGTAGTTATTGTTGTTAGGTGCTATCGAGGATTCAACTCATAGTGACTGGGAGCCATGGCTGGGCTTGAAGAACAATCTGAATGTGAGTACGGCAAGCTCATCAAACAGCTTCCTTAAGGAATGGGTGCTGCAGGGCCAGGTCCCAGCTCAGGCAGGCAGATGATGAATCAGCACTTAGCAAGCTCTGACCCAGGATCCCTGACATCACAAGTCAGCCCATTTTAGACAGGCTTTCTTGTTGTTGTCAGTTGCCATTGAGTAGGTTCCAACTCATGGCGACCTGATGTGTGCTGAGTAGAATTACTCCATAGGGTTTTCAATGGTTGTGACCTTTGTTTGAACCACTAACCTTTCGGCTAGTAGTTGAGCACTTAACACTTTGTGCCACCCCAGGATTTCTTAGGCAGCCTTCGTATTCCTAAAATTAAAAAGCCATGTCATGTTGACACCATAGATAAAGGAGAGGTGGGAAAAGGAATGAACAAGCCAAAGGACTAAAGCTCATGACTGAAATCACTGAGAAAACACTGCAGATCTCAAGAAAACCTGATTTTCTTCCCAATGTCTAAGCCAGGGAAGAGTTCAGCTGAAATACATAGAACTGCAGAGAAAAGACTTTAGCAGATAGAAGCACGTTTATTGCCCGAATAGAATCCCTTAGCCATTCCGGTTTCTCTTATATTAGAATTTTGGCCCTCCAAGTATGAAGGCTTGTAGATTGGCACCTGAAGCATGGGAGACATCAAAGACTTGACAGTAGCTGAAGGTCACCCATTAGTCTCTGGTGGCATTAACACCAGTGGTCAGAGAGTCTCAGAGCCCAAAAGGTCAACCATCATTTTTCATTCCTTTAGAAATATTGACCACGAATGATTGGGGGGTCCTATAGGCAGCATGGCAGCTGGTAAGTTGTTCCCAAAAGAATTTAAGTAGCCAGACATTTTCTCACTGGATTCCTTATTCACATCGCTTTACATGAGGCAGGATCACAGCTCTCTGCTCCTTACATCTACTCTTTCAATTTACAGAAATTTTAGCTCAAATACCTATGAGTGTGGAGCAAGCAACATATTATATTTATTTCTGTGTATCTCTGTAAAAGAATACCAAGAGTTCTAATCATAAGAGGGAACTACAGCCCTTATTTGGTCAGTTAATTTAGAAGATGCTATTTTTAGAACATCAGAGTCCCGGGGTGGTACAAATGTTTAAGTGCTCAGCTGCTAACTGAAAGTTTGGAGGTTTGAGTCTACCTAGAGGAATCTCGAAAGAAAGGCCTAGAGATCTACTTCTGAAAAATCAGCCATTGAAAACCCTATGGAGCACGTGGAGTGGCTACGCATCGGAGTCAACTCAATCACAACTGTGCTAATTAGAATGTTATGGACTGAATTGTGTCCCCCCAAAAATGTGTGTCCACTTGGCTAGTCCATGATTCCCAGTATTGTGTGATTGTCCACCATTTTGTCATCTGATGTGATTTTCCTATGTGATGTAAATCCTACCTCTATGATGTTAATGAGGCAGGATTAGCAGCAGTTATGTTAATGAGGCAGGACTCAATCTACAATATGAGGTTGTGTTTTAAATTAATCTCTTTAGAGATATAAAAGAGAGAAATGAGCAGAGAGACAGGGGGGCTTCATACCACTAAGAAAAAAGAACCAGGAGAGCAGTACATCCATTGGACCCAGGGTCCCTGCGCTGAGAAGCTCCTCGATTCGGACAGATTGACTAGGACGTTCCTCCAGGACTGATAGAGAGAAAAAGCTTTCCCCTGAAGCTGGCACCCTGAATTCAGACTTCTAGACTGTGAGAGAATAAATTTCTCTTTCTTAAAGCCATCTGCTTGTGGTATTTCTGTTACAGCAGCACTAAATAACTAAGACATAGGGTAAATACACATTAAGGCATATATAGAAATATTTCATTAAAACACATCACTGGGCAGTTAATTGATTGCTCACTGAATGCAGAGTACTTTTTTGAAAACCATGACTGAGATGCAACAAATATTGATGATTTCTACCATGTTCAAGTTACTGTGGCAGGTTTCTTACGTGGAAAAAAAAAAAAAAAAGTCAGGCTATATGAAAGGATAGCTGCTAAATGAAACATAAATACGCATAAAATGTGTAAGATGCACAATAGCATGTATAGATACTTGTTATCAAGAGTCATCTAAGGTATTTCTCCATCACCAGGGATGGCAAATAACCTGGCATTCTCCTATCCTGAGTTCAAAGCAGGTATCGGTAATTGATCATGGTTCTCCTGCTCAGTCAAGATGTGACCCATAATCCTCCTCAACTCAGCTTTTTGGGCAGCCTATATCAATGCATCAGAGTTCATCTATTCATTCCTTTATTCAACAAATATCCATTGAGCACCTACTATGTGCCAGGCATGTATGTCACAGATGCCAGGATATAGCACCAAACAATACAGGATATGGTTCTTGCCTTCCTGAAGGGTTTATGTGATTAGGCTGGCATACAAAAGTGATTTTCTGTTCCTGGCTTAGATTATCTATGTGCTATTACATCTTCTCCCATAGAAGATATAAGATGAGAAAGGAGAAATGGACACTACTCTTAATATCTGTTAATTCAAGGTCTCCAGAACTTGAACTTCTGGGTAAACAGATTGGTGGAAAAAAGATGTTGTACATTACACTCAAGAAAAAGGGTGAACTAGCCAGTGTGTCTTTAGCTACAAGTTAACAGAAAATCCAACAGAAACTGGTTATAAACAATAAAAAGTTGTATTGCCTCACTGTAGCAGAGGCTGAGTTGTCCCCCAGAATCCCACAGTAATTCAACCTCCAATTAGTACATGAGCATCTGGCCACCCAGAATAAAAACTACTCTTCTCAGTCTCCCTCACACTAAGTGTTAGCCAACAAGATATAAGCAGAAGCGTATTTGGCAGCTTCTAGGAATCTTCCTCGAGAGACAGATGGCGCAACACTTTGCCTTCTTCCTTCTGCCTTCCTCCTTCTAGTTATCTGGAAAACAGGTGTCGTTGTCTTGGACATTAAGAATAAGGGCCATATCCCAGGGATGGTGGAGCCCTGAACTGGAAGAATCAAAGATCCCTGAGAACTTCATGGAGTAGGGCCACCATACCCACCCTGGTCAGCCTTCTTGTAGACTTTTCCATGAAATAGAATTAAGCATCTACCCTGCTTAAGTCACTGTTCTCAAGTCTGCATGACTCACAGTGAAACCTGACTCTAGTGAACACTCATATAATGGAAAGTCCAGCAGTAGGGAGGATGTTTAGTTTGCTAAGGCTGCCGTAACAAATATACCACAAGCAGGTGGCTTTAAAGAAATTTATTGTCTCACGGTTTTGGAGGCTAGAAGTCAAAATCAGGGCATCGGCTCTAGGGGGGCCCTTTCTTGTCAGTAACCATGGGCATTCCTTGGCTTGTAGACATGTGATCTCTTTTCCCTGTGTGTATCTCTGCATGTCTATTTCCCCTTTTTATAACGTACCACTCAAAAGGGATTAGGTTTATCACCCACCTTATTCCAGTATGACTTCAATAACCTAACAAAAGAAAAAGCCTGTTTCCAATCAGGATCATATTCACAGGTACGGGGGTTAGGACTTCAAGGCATCTTTTCTGGGGACACAATCCAATCCATGACAGTGGCCTTCAGGGATGGTGTCACCAATGGCTCTGGCTCTATTTCTCTGCAATGCTCTTGGCCCCCGCTCTCCTCCGTGACTCCATGGCTCATCTTGGGCTGGTAATGACATAGGTATAGTGATTCTGGAATTCACGTCTGCTCGTGGCAAAACCTACAGGAATAGGAGAAAGTAGCTTCCAGAAATTTTCCCGGAAGAGAGAAAATAAACTTACCATGAAATCCCCAACAAACTTTCCTCATATATTTGGGCCTGAATTTAATCCTGAAACAATCATTGGCAAGTGGGCAGGATTACTGTTGGATCAATTAGAAATACCCTGGAACTAGGGTTGGGATGGCTTCCAATAAGCCAGGCATGCAGGGTGGTGGGAGAAGGTGAATGCTGAACAAAACTGAAATCATACTAGTCAGTACCATTGAGTTGGTCCTGACTCACAGCAACCCCATATGTTACAGCGTTGAACTGCTGCATAAGGTTTTCTTGGCTATACTCTCTACAGAAGCAGATTGCCCGTACAGAAGGAAGTCACTAGGTGGGTTCAAACTGCCAACCTTTAGGTTAGTAGTGGAGCACAAATCATTTGTTCCATACAGGGACCTTCTGAAATAGTACTCATAGCAACTATATAGGACAGAGTAGAACTGCAAGTTTCCAAGGAGCGCCTGGTGGATTTGAACTGCTGACATTTTGGTTAACAGCCGTAGCACTTAACCACTACTCCACCAAGTATTCCCAAATAGTACTAGGAAGGACGAAAAGTAACTTTTTGGCTACTTTTTAGCATAACAAAACACCCAAAGCTTAGTGGCTTACAAACAACAACAACCTTATTTATCTTAAAACTAAAACCAAACCAGTTGCCATCAAGTTGACTCCAAATCATGGCAACCCCTCTAATCCACAGGGTTTTTTTAATGGCTGATTTTTCAGAAGTAGATCACCAAGTCTTTTTCTTCCAAGGCACCTCTGGGTGGACTCGAGCTTCCAATCTTCCTGTTAGCAGTTGAACACTTAACTGTTTGTACCACCCAGGGACTCCTTGTTTACCTCACAAATCTGCAGTTTGGGCAGGGCTCAGGAGGGACAACTCATCTCTGCTCTACATGATATTGGAGGATGGGAGGAAGGGAAAGTGGGAGACTTGAAGACAGCTGGGTGCTTCTCAGACATCTCTCTATCTTGATGTGGTCTCTCGACATGGTCTCTAGAGCATGGCAGCTTTGGAGTAGCCAGACTTCTTACACAGCAACTCAGGGATCTAAAGACACCAGTCCCAAGATAAAGTCAGCAGGCTGCTCTGTTGTGTTTTCTAACTTAGCCTCACTTCTGTTGCATTCTGTTTATAGAGGCAGTCACAAAGGCCCATCCAGGTTCAAGGTCCTGGAACCACATATGGAGCAGAAATTATTACTGTAAGCCTTTTTGGAAAATACAACCCGCTACAAGGAGAATGGGAGCTTGATAGGTCATCAGTAATATCTACCAGTAGGAGATAAAACATATATATGCAGACACCCACATGCTTGCTGTTCAAAATGATATGTGCTTTAAGGCATAGGTTGAAAGGTGCTACAGCAGTTCAAAAACACAAGAGATTATATTTTGGGTGATGGGTGTGCAAGGAAGACAAAATTTATAGTGGGTCATGAAGAATGGAAAATATGTGTGTACTGAGAGATATGGATAAGACAATTCTAGGGAGAGGCCAGGCAAGTAAATCTCAAGACACAAGA
The DNA here is from genome assembly GCF_024166365.1 of Elephas maximus indicus. Lineage (NCBI taxonomy): Eukaryota > Metazoa > Chordata > Mammalia > Proboscidea > Elephantidae > Elephas > Elephas maximus. The sequence continues at coordinate 61,920,720 of NC_064833.1, read as the reverse complement.
AAGTACATGGATAAGGGAAATCCAGAAAGATAGGCCAGGCAAGTAAACCCAGGGGAAGAGGAGCCTAAGAAACAATTGCTAAGTAGGCTCAACCAATCATTAATGTCTTCTATGTATTAAAGATTCATAATATTTTCCTAGGACTTCCCCTTGAAAACTTAAATAACATAAATAATAGAATAAGAGGCAAGCAGGCAGACAGAGAGATGAGAGCAAGAAAGAGAGAGACAGTCAGAGAGACAGACATAGTGGATGCCCTCTGTAGGAAGCTGTCAGCTTACTCAGTTGACCAAGTGACTGACTACATTGATTATGTGACACTCATGCTGACTTCCTGTAAACGAAAGGATTGATTTTAAAGCAGTAGGTAGTCTCAGCCTGTTTCACTTAAAAATGATGGTGTTTTTCAACAAGCCAGATGAAGAAGTTTGAGGCCAGAGGTGACCTGCCCCTGCTTGCAGGCTCTGGTCACACTAATAGCTAAGGAGATGAATATCCACGCACGCTGATAAGCTGGTTTGGATTTTAGAAGCTTGGCCTTAGAGACAGCAATGGATCTCAGTCTTGCTTGCCCAATAAAATCTTGTAGAGAGCTTTTACAAAAGTACTGATGCTGAGGCCTCGCCCAAAATTCTGATTTAATTGATCCAGTGTGCAGCCTGAACACAGGGATTGTTCTCCATCTCCCAGTTGATTCAAAAACTATTCATGTACAACATGATCATCAAAAATTCCCCTGCATTGACTTAAAGAACACAACGTCTTTAAGGCATAATAGCTCAGACTTCACCTTCATAACTGGAGTTTCTACCTTGTGGTAGCATTTAAGTTTTCTGCAGGTGAAACAGGAAGAACTCTGGGATAGGTGGAAAAAAAACCTGGCTCTTAGATCTGTATTATACTAAACTCCCAACTCTATACAGTATCTGGATGCTTTTTTGTTTTTTAGTTTATAATCCAGATACATGATTTCATTTAGACTCCCAGGGGAAAACTCGTTGTAGTTTGGCTTTCCACATGGGAAAATTGATCTTTGTTATTAGACATTGAGGAATTTGAGCAAAAACAACTCAGGCTAAGAGTGTTCTTTGTATATCAAATCTGCTTTTCTTCATATTGGTCCGTGCCTGTGACAAAATAGAAGAAATATACTCACCTCCAGCACACAATGTTCACTGAGTCCACAGTATACTTTCCAGCTGTTAACTGAGGAGTCTGAGATGACTTAAGTAATTTTAGTAACAGAAGCGCATGGGAACTGTTCTGCCGTGGATTATACTCTTTGGGTCATAAATACAATCATCTCAAGAGTTTAGAAATGATTTCTTGGGCCAGATCGGCCACCAAACATTTGTGGATTCCCCGCACCTGTTTCAAGGGATGTCCCTATCAGGTCTGTGGGAATTAGACAAATTTACAAGCTGTATGTCTTAAATTCTACCTGGGTGCTTTGGAAATTACAAAAATAAGATAAGTAAGCATATAAACCCAAATGTTGGTTTAGGGCTGAGGCAGGAATCAAAAAGTACATTCAGGAAACACAGGTCAGCAGAATCCTTGAGCCTGGCTGGACCTAGATCCTAAATGGACATTGACAATTCTTGACTCACCTGGGCCAGGTGTGAGCCTGTGCCAGACATTTTCCACTACAGACTGTCAGCTCTTCAGTCCCACGGCAACGATCGCTGGTGCACTGTGGAGAATGGAAACCAAGCTTCACTCGGTGGATGCTCTCTTAGAAACACTGATTCTGAGCATCTGACCCACAGCTTTACCTTCCTTGTAGGACAGGCGAGACGGGACATTCTTCTCTTTGGAGACTCCTTTCTTATGTGGATACCAGCCTGCCTCCTCCCCTGGTTTGGGATTGCCAATGTCAGGTGATTTTGATATACACACCCTGCTGTACCCACCTGTTCCGGGTTCATGCCTCGGAGTGTACCCCCAAAGGAGGTATGACTCCATCCCTCACCTGAGCCCCAGTTCTTTCATCTTATGTTATTTTGCTACGTTGTCATGATTGTCTTCTCAGCTCTTCTTGGCTTAAAATAATGTTTATTCCTGGGTCACCTGAGCTATAAAAGCCTCGGAGCTTTTCACTCTTGGCAATGCTATCCCCTGGGCCAGGAACTCCCCACAAATCCACTTATCCCAGAGGGAGGCAGTGAACCCTGCTGCAGCAGCCATACACTCAGATCTGGAATTAGCAGGAAGCAGCTCAACACAGAACAGGTACATAGTGCACCAAAAGTAAATGGAGCCATGGCAGGTAAACAGGCCGAAAATCAAGAGCTCCCTCAGTGGAAAAAACGGACTAACCACTGACTCATGCCCCCTTCTGACTGCATTTCCTGCACAGCATTGTGAACCCTTTCTGCAGTTGCACCTGCTGGCCCCACATCCCGCCTCCTTCTCAACACTGCCACAGCATGTTAGCTTAGAACATCATGCAATGGCTAGAATACAGACGAGGCCTAAGAGGTTTGGTGATTTGCTCACAACTAGCTGAAGAGACCATTATTTTTTATTCCTTCATATTTTCGACCAATTCACAGGTTAACAAAACAGCTTGAACAGGAATCCATTTTGGCCAGTGTAAAGGGCAACATGCCACTGTGCCAAGAGTACACACAGCCTTTTGAGTTCTAAGACCAGATCAAATTCCCGCCTTAAACGTGAGCAGATCACTGAACCACTCTGAACTTCTGTTTCCTCCTCAGGAAGAATGGAGGAATCAAATTATACCCAGTTAGGAGGGTAACGGTAAGTCAGGATAGGGTGAAAACAACTTGGGATTTGGAGTCAGATAGGCTTGTGTTCAAAAGCTGGATTGTCTGCTAATTCCAACCAGCAATCTCTCTGTGTGATACAACCTCCCTCAAAATTAGCCTTACCCTCTCTCGGGTGTTCCACCCGTGGTAGGTACTCTTAAAATAGCCCCCACAGCCCAGGCTGACCAGCCTATTGACAAACAAGAGGCAGAGTGGTGAGTTTAGGGGCTTCCATCGAGATGCGGCCTAGCTGGATTAGCAGGTTTGGTGTTAGACCTGCCAAAATAGCACTGTCTCATCTCTCACAGGAGCCAAAGACAGCTTCAGAGCAAGTGCCAATGCGTCTGCCTCTGGCCAGAATCCACAAGCACGGATAGCACTTTGCTTCTCCTCCTGGGGCTTCAGGGAGCTGTGCCATGTGCAACTCAGACTCACTCCACTCCACCAGAAGGCTCCAGATTTCCCAGATTAACCTCAGCCAGCTGGACGCTGTTGGCAGTCTAGTCAGGTGAACGGCAATACGTATCTTTCCTTTTTATTATAACTTCAAGTACAAAATTACAGCGGTAATTTTGAGGGATGATGTTGGTTACCAACCATTGATGGAAATACCCGCTCTGGGGTGACACTTTGGTGAGACTCAGGAGGAAAGGAAGTCTTCTGAAATCTACAGCTCCAGTCGTAAGCTGTCAATGATGCATTTGAAGTCAGAACCCCTGGGTTCAAATCCCAGCTTAGCCATTTACTAGATATTATCTTGGGCAAGTCATTGAAACTCTCTCAGCTCATCTCTTCATTTGCAGTATGTGGTTTCATCATTATTAAATTAATTTTACCACTAACAGTTAACAAAACAGCAATTGGAGCATTTTGTTCCAACTTTAAGCCAGTCTAAGGGCCAACATGCTGTAGTGCAAAAAATAGGGGCTTTGGAGTAACAAGATAGGGATCGAATCTCAGCTCTTCACTATGGCTTAGCACCGAAGCACTCTGAACTTCTGTTCCCTTCTCTGTAGAATGAAGGATTCAAATAATGCTTACCTATGAAGGTTGCTATAAATCGGAATTGACTCAATGGCAATGGGTTTTTTGTTTTTTTTGGTTTTTAGGAGGGTCACAATCGACTCGACGGCAATGGGTTTGGTTTGCTCTGGTGGCACAGTGGTTAAAAACTAGGCTGCTAACCAAAAGGTCAGCAGTTCAAATCTACCACCCGCAATTTGGAAACCCTATGGGGCAGCTCTACTCTGTCCTGTAGGGTCACTATGAGTCGGAATCAACTCAACGGCAATGGCTTTGGTTTTTGGTGTAGGAGGGCGATGGCAAAACAAGGGTTGGTGAACCAAGAAGTCCTGGGGTCAGAAGCCAGCACTTACACTTAGTGGTGTTGCCTTGGGTAAGTCACTCAGCCTTGCTGAGCCTCAGTTCCTTCACTGTTAAGTGAAATTAATACTATCTGGATTTCTCACTTGGAACCATTTTTAAATGGAATAATGAATGCGTGTAGAGAATCTCCCAGAGATACCTAAGATATAGGGGACACTCAGTAAATGGAAGCTTATTATTATCGTTATACATAAATACACCTTGTAATAGTGTGAAATGTTATATATACCTGTCAGTTATTATCACTTTATCTTTTTTCCCACAATACCTAAGGCTGCAAATGTAGTCAAGTGCCTAAAATTATTATTTCTGAAAAGTAAATAAATCAAACTTCTGGTCAGAACACAATAATTCAAGTAAAAGTATTTGAGTAGTCAAGAGCTTGAGCTAGAAGCCAGGTATTTTAGTTAAATTTCAGCCATGTGACCTCAGACAAGTCACTTCACCTCCCTTTGCTTCAGTTTTGTCATCTCTACAACAGGATGATAATTCTAGCTACTGCATATAGTTACTGTGAGAATTAAACAACCCTGATAAAATTGAAATGTGAGAAGTACTTAGAAAGTGTCTAACTCATAGAAAATGTTCAATAAATGCTAGCTATTTTTTGAACTAACATAGGAAACCCTGGAGGCACAGTTGTTAAGTGCTACAATTGCTAACCAAGAGGTTGGCAGTTTAAATTTACCAGGTACTCTTTGGTGGAAACTCTATGCGGCAGTTCTACTCTGTCCTGTAGGGTCACTATGAGTCAGAATCGACTCGACAGCATTGGGTTTTATTTTTTTGAAGTAATATTAGTATAGTCCCCAACACATGGCAATCTCATGTGTTACAGAGTAGAACTGCTCCATAGGGTTTTCTTGCTGTAATCTTTACTCAGGCAAATCACCAGGCCTTTTCTTCCACGGAACTGCCTGGAGGGTTTAAATTGCCAGCCTTTTGTTTAGCAGCTGATTGCCAACTGCTTACACCACTCAGGCTCCTTAAATAAAAACCACTATATAAAAAACACTCATGTAACTTTTTGACTGCTCTGCACATTCTTTGCTGTGGCTATGTTAGTAGTTTGCCAAGTCACAGGCCACTATGCTATTCTAATTCTTCCTGAAAAGGGCTCATAATATAGAGAGAAACGGACAATACAAGCATACCTTGAAGATATTGCGGGTTCGGCTCCAGACCACCTCAATAAAGTGAACATCACAATAAAGTGAGTCACGCGAATTTTTTTTGCTTTCCCAGTGCATATAAGGTATATTTACACTACTCTGTAGACTACTAAGTATGCCATAGCATTATGTCTGAAGAAACAATGTATGTACCTTAATTAAAATACACTTTATTGCTAAAAAATCCTAACCATCATCTGAGCCTTCAGCAAGTCGTTGATCTTTTTGCTGGTGGAAGGTCTTGCCTCAGTGTTGATGGCAGCTGACTGATCAGGTGGTTACTGAAGTTTGGGGTGGCCGTGGCAATTTCCTAAAATAAGACAACTATGAAGTTTGCCTCATCAATTGACTCTTCCTTTCATGAAAGATTTCGCTGTAGCATTCGATGTTATTTGATAGCATTTTACTCACAGTAGAACTTCTTTTATAATTGGAGCCAATCCTCTCAAACCCAGCCTCTGCTTGACCAGCTAAGTTTATAAAATGTTCTAAATCCTTTGTTGTCATTTCAACGGTGTTCATAGCATCTTCACCAGGAGTGGTTTCCATCTCAAGAAGCCACTCTCTTTGCTCATCCATAAGAAGCAACTCCTCATCAGTTAGTTTTATAACGAGATTGTAGTAATTCAGTCACATCTTCAGGCCCTACTTCTAATTCTACTTCCACCACACCTGCAGTTACTTCCTCCACTGAAGTCTTGAAGCTCTCAAAGTCATCCATGAAAGTCGGAGTCATCTTTTTCCAAACTCCTGTTAATGTTGATATTTCATGAATCACAAATGTTCTTAATGATATGGTGAATCCTTTCCAGAAGATTTTCAATTTATTATTATTTTATTTTATTTTTTTGCCCAGATTCATCTGAGAAACCACTATCTATGACATCTAATATAAATGTATTTCTCAAGTAATGAAACTTGAAGGTCAAAACTACTCTTTGATCTTGGCTACTCCTTGGCTGCAGGATGGATGTGGTGTTAGCAGGCACGAAAACAACATCAATCTCCTTGTACGGCTCCATCAGCTCTCTTGGGTGACCAGGTGCATTGTCAATAAGCAGTAATATTTTAAAAGGAATCTTTTTTTCTGAGTAGTAGGTCTCAACAGTAGGCTTAAAATATTCAGTAAACCATGTTATAAAACAGATGTGCTGTCGCCCAGGCTTTGTTGTTCCATTTACAGAGCACAAGCAGAGCAAATTTAGCATAATTCTTAAGGGCTCTAGGATTTTCAGAATGGTAAGTGAGCACTGGCTTCGACTTAAAGTCAGCAGCTGCATTAACCCCTGACAAGAGAGTCAGCCTGTCCTTTGAATCTTGGAAGCCAGGCGCAGACTTCTCCACTCTAGCTCTGAAAGCCTTAGACGGCCCCTTCTTCCGGTACAAGGCTGTTCTGTCACTGTTGAGAACCTGTTGTTTCGTACAGCTACCTCCGCCAACTCCCTTCTGGGTAACTTGCCTCTACGTCAGCACTTTCTGCTTCGTTGTGCATTTTTATGCTATAGAGATGGCGTCTTTCCTTACACCTCGTGAAGCAATCTCTGCTAGCTTCAAACTTTTCTCCTGCAGCTTCCTCACCTCTCTCGGCCTTCATGTAATTGAAGAGAGATAGCGTCTTGCCCTGGGTTAGGCTTTTTTGGCTTAAGGAAATGTTGTGGCTGCTTTGATTTTCTATCCAGACCACTAAAACTTCCTCCATACCAGCAATAAGGCTGTTTCACTTTCTTATCATTCAAGAGTTCGTGGGGGCAGCACTTTTCATTTCCTTCCAGAACTTTTCCTTTGCATTCACAACTTGGCTAACTGTTTGGCACAAGAGGCCTAGCTTTTGGCCTGTCTCAGCTTTCAACATGCCTTCCTCACTAAGCTTAATTATTTCTAACTTTTGATTTAAAGTCAGAAACGTGTGACTCTTCTTTTCACTTGAATACTTAGAGGCCATTGTACGGTTATGAATTGGCCTAATTACAATATTGTCATGTCTTAGGGACTCAGACCTGTGGAGTGGGAGAGAGACAGGGGAACGGCTGGTCAGTGGAGCTGTCAGAACACGCACAACATTTATCGATTAAGCTCACCATCCTATATGAGCATGGCTCATGGCACCCCAAAACAATTACAATAGTAACATCAAAGACCACTGGTCACAGATCACCATAAGAAATATAATAATAATGAGAGGGGCGGAGCCAAGATGGCAGACTAGGCAGACGCTACCTCGGATCCCTCTTACAACAAAGACACGGAAAAACAAGTGAATCGATCACATACATAACAATCTACGAACCCTGAACAACAAACACAGATTTAGAGACGGAGAATGAACTAATACGGGGAAGCAGCGATTGTTTCCAGAGCCTGGAGCCAGCGTACCAGTCAGGTACGGCACAAGCACAGAGAGCGGCTCCACCCCCCTGAACTAACCCCGGGAGGGGGACCAGCCGGTTCCACGGGCGGCGTGGGACGCAGCCGGTAGGAGAAGTCCCTGGGAGGCAGTGACTGGTCTTGGAGCAGAAAGAGCAGCGTCCGAGCCGGGGAACCATCCCGCAGGGATTTGGACTGGACGCAGGTACGCCATAAACACGGAGAGTTGCTCCACCCCCCTGAACTAACCCCAGGAAGGGGACCAGCCGGGTCGCGCGGGCGGCGTGGGACGCAGCCGGTAGGAGAAGTCCCTGGGAGGCAGCGGCTGGTATTGGAGCGGGGAGAACAGCGTCCCAGCCGGGACACTCGGTCATGGCACAAGCACGGGGACCTGCTCCACCCATCTGAACTAACCCCGGGAGGAGGCCCAACTGGTTCTCGGGGGCGGCAGGGCCACGTGGCTGGAGGGACGAGAAGTCCCCGGGAGGCAGCGACTGATTTTGGAGTCGAGAGTGCACCGTCCCAGTAGGGGAGCCTCGACGCTGGGCGTGGGGCTGGAAGCAGAGGATCTCACCGTGACTCCAGCGGGCCAGACCCCCCGGGGGCAATCTCCACACAGCCAGCACACATAGGCGACGCGCCCCGCGGGAGTCTCAGATATAATAGTCATTCCAAGCAAGACAAGCAATTCTGGCTATATTCTGAGGTGCTACTCTCCTATCTCTCTGTTCCCTCCCCCACCCTCCCCAGGCGGCTTCATTAACATCTGAATAGCCTGAGCCAGAGGGAGAACTCTGATAGGGATCTGACTGCATGTTTTTTTAGCGGATTTTCTGGAAAAACTAGTTTCCCAGTGATGGCTCGGAGACAACAATCCATATCAAACCACTTAAAGAAGCAGACCGTGACAGCTTCTCCAACCCCCCAAACAAAAGAATCAAAATCTTTCCCAAATGAAGATACAATCTTGGAATTATCAGATACAGAATATAAAAAACTAATTTACAGAATGCTTAATGATATCACAAATGAAATTAGGATAACTGCAGAAAAAGCCAAGGAACACACTGATAAAACTGTTGAAGAACTCAAAAAGATTATTCAAGAACATACTGGAAAAATTAATAAGTTGCAAGAATCCATAGAGAGACAACATGTAGAAATCCAAAAGATTAACAATAAAATTACAAAATTAGACAACGCACTAGGAAGTCAGAGGAGCAGACTCGAGCAATTAGAATGCAGACTGGGACATCTGGAGGACCAGGGAATCGACACCAACATAGCTGAAAAAAAATCAGATAAAAGAATTTAAAAAAATGAAGAAACCCTAAGAATTATGTGGGACTCTATCAAGAAGGATAACCTGCCGGTGATTGGAGTCCCAGAACAGGGAGGGGGGACAGAAAACACAGAGAAAATAGTTGAAGAACTCCTGACAGAAAACTTCCCTGACATCATGAAAGACGAAAGGATATCTATCCAAGATGCTCATCGAACCCCGTTTAAGATTGATACAAAAAGAAAAACACCAAGACATATTATCATCAAACTCACCAAAACCAAAGATAAACAGAAAATTTTAAAAGCAGCCAGGGAGAAAAGAAAGGTTTCCTTCAAGGGAGAATCAGTAAGAATATGTTCTGACTACTCAGCAGAAACCATGCAGGCAAGAAGGGAATGGGACGACATATACAGAACACTGAAGGAAAAAAACTGCCAGCCAAGGATCATATATCCAGCAAAACTCTCTCTGAAATATGAAGGCGAAATTAAGATATTTACAGACAAACACAAGTTTAGAGAATTTGCAAAAACCAAACCAAAGCTACAAGAAATACTAAAGGATATTGTTTGGTCAGAGAACCAATAATATCAGATATCAGCACAACACAAGGTCACAAAACAGAACGTCCTGATATCAACTCAAATAGGGAAATCACAAAAACAAATTAAGATTAATTAAAAAAAAAATACACATAACAGGGAATCATGGAAGTCAATAGGTAAAAGATCACAATAATCAAAAAGAGGGACTAAATACAGGAGGCATTGAACTGCCATATGGAGAGTGATACAAGGCGATATAGAACAATACAAGTTAGGTTTTTACTTAGAAAAATAGGGGTAAACAATAAGGTAACCACAAAAAGGTATAACAACTCTATAACTCGAGATAAAAACCAAGAAAAACGTAACGACTCAACTAACATAAAGTCAAGCACTATGAAAATGAGGATCTCACAATTTACTAAGAAAAACGCCTCAGCACAAAAAAGTATGTGGAAAAATGAAATTGTCAACAACACACATAAAAAGGCATCAAAATGACAGCACTAAAAACTTATTTATCTATAATTACCCTGAATGTAAATGGACTAAATGCACCAATAAAGAGACAGAGAGTCACAGACTGGATAAAGAAACACGATCCATCTATATGCTGCCTACAAGAAACACACCTTAGACTTAGAGACACAAACAAACTAAAACTCAAAGGATGGAAAAAAGTATATCAAGCAAACAATAAGCAAAAAAGAAGAGGAGTAGCAATATTAATTTCTGACAAAATAGACTTTAGACTTAAATCCACCACAAAGGATAAAGAAGGACACTATATAATGATAAAAGGGACAATTGATCAGGAAGACATAACCATACTAAATATTTATGCACCCAATGACAGGGCTGCAAGATACATAAATCAAATTTTAACAGAATTAAAAAGCGAGATAGATACCTCCACAATTATAGCAGGAGACTTCAACACACCACTTTCGGAGAAGGACAGGACATCCAGTAAGAAGCTCAACAGAGACACGGAAGATCTAATTACAACAATCAACCAACTTGACCTCATTGACTTATACGGAACTCTCCACCCAACTGCTGCAAAATATACTTTCTTTTCTAGTGCACATGGAACATTCTCTAGAATAGACCACATATTAGGTCATAAAACAAACCTTTGCAGAGTCCAAAACATCAAAATATTACAAAGCATCTTCTCAGACCACAAGGCAATAAAACTAGAGATCAATAACAGAAAAACTAGGGAAAAGAAATCAAATACTTGGAAAATGAACAACACCCTTCTGAAAAAAGACTGGGTTATAGAAGACATTAAGGAGGGAATAAGGAAATTCATAGAAAGCAATGAGAATGAAAATACTTCCTATCAAAACCTCTGGGACAGAGCAAAAGCAGTGCTCAGAGGCCAATTTATATCGATAAATGCACACATACAAAAAGAAGAAAGAGCCAAAATCAGAGCACTGTCCCTACAACTTGAACAAATAGAAACTGAGCAACAAAAGAATCCATCAGGCACCAGAAGAAAACAAATAATAAAAATTAGAGCTGAACTAATGAATTAGAGAACAGAAAAACAATTGAAAGAATTAACAAAGCCAAAAGCTGGTTCTTTGAAAAAATTAACAAAATTGATAAACCATTGGCTAGACTGACTAAAGAAATACAGGAAAGGAAACAAATAACCCGAATAAGAAATGAGAAGGACCACATCACAACAGAACCAAATGAAATTAAAAGAATCATTTCAGATTATTATGAAAAATTATACTCTAACAAATTTGAAAACCTAGAAGAAATGGCTGAATTCCTGGAAAAACATTACCTACCTAAACTAACACATTCAGAAGTAGAACAACTAAATAGACCCATAACAAAAAAAGAGATTGAAACAGTAATCAAAAAACTCCCAACAAAAAAAAGCCCTGGCCCGGACGGCTTCACTGCAGAGTTCTACCAAACTTTCAGAGAAGAGTTAACACCACTACTACTAAAGGTATTCCAAAGCATAGAAAATGATGAAATACTACCCAACTCATTCTATGAAGCCACCATCTCCCTGATACCAAAACCAGGTAAAGACATTACAAAAAAAGAAAATTATAGACCTATATCCCTCATGAACATTGATGCAAAAATCCTCAACAAAATTCTAGCCAATAGAATCCAACAACACATCAAAAAAATAATTCACCCTGATCAAGTGGGATTTATACCAGGTATGCAAGGCTGGTTTAATATCAGAAAAACCATTAATGTAATCCATCACATAAATAAAACAAAAGACAAAAACCACATGATCTTATCAATTGATGCAGAAAAGGCATTTGACAAAGTCCAACACCCATTTATGATAAAAACTCTTACCAAAATAGGAATTGAAGGAAAATTCCTCAACATAATAAAGGGCATCTATGCAAAGCCAACAGCCAATATCACTCTAAATGGAGAGAACCTGAAAGCATTTCCCTTGAGAACGGGAACCAGACAAGGATGCCCTTTATCACCGCTCTTATTCAACATCGTGTTGGAAGTCTTAGCCGGGGCAATTAGGCTAGACAAAGAAATAAAAGGTATCCGGACTGGCAAGGAAGAAGTAAAGTTATCACTATTTGCAGATGACATGATTATATACACAGAAAACCCCAACGAATCCTCCAGAAAACTACTGAAACTAATAGAAGAGTTTGGCAGAGTCTCAGGTTATAAAATAAACATACAAAAATCACTTGGATTCCTCTACATCAACAAAAAGAACACCGAAGAGGAAATAACCAAATCAATACCATTCACAGTAGCCCCCAAGAAGATAAGATACTTAGGAATAAATCTTACCAAGGATGTAAAAGACCTATACAAAGAAAACTACAAAGCTCTACTACAAGAAATTCAAAAGGACATACTTAAGTGGAAAAACATACCCTGCTCATGGATAGGAAGACTTAACATAGTAAAAATGTCTATTCTACCAAAAGCCATCTATACATTTAACGCACTTCCGATCCAAATTCCAATGTCATATTTTAAGGGGATAGAGAAACAAATCACCAACTTCATATGGAAGGGAAAGAAGCCCCGGATAAGCAAAGCACTACTGAAAAAGAAGAAGAAAGTGGGAGGCCTCACCTTACCCGACTTCAGAACCTATTATACAGCCACAGTAGTCAAAACAGCCTGGTATTGGTACAACAACAGACACATAGACCAATGGAACAGAATTGAGAACCCAGACATAGATCTATCCACGTATGAGCAGCTGATATTTGACAAAGGACCAGTGTCAAATAACTGGGGAAAAGATAGCCTTTTTAACAAATGGTGCTGGCATAACTGGATATCCATTTGCAAAAAAATGAAACAGGACCCATACCTCACACCATGCACAAAAACTAACTCCAAGTGGATCAAAGACCTAAACATAAAGACTAAAACGATAAAGATCATGGAAGAAAAAATTGGGACAACCCTAGGAGCCCTAATACAAGGTATAAACAGAATACAAAACATTACCAAAAATGATGAAGAGAAACCCGATAACTGGGAGCTCCTAAAAATCAAACACCTATGCTCATCTAAAGACTTCTCCAAAAGAGTAAAAAGACCACCTACAGACTGGGAAAGAATTTTCAGCTATGACATCTCCGACCAGCGCCTGATCTCTAAAATCTATATGATTCTGTCAAAACTCAACCACAAAAAGACAAACAACCCAATCAAGAAGTGGGCAAAGGATATGAACACACATTTCACTAAAGAAAAGATTCAGGCAGCCAACAGATACATGAGAAAATGCTCTCGATCATTAGCCATTAGAGAAATGCAAATTAAAACTACGATGAGATTCCATCTCACACCAGCAAGGCTGGCATTAATCCAAAAAACACAAAATAATAAATGTTGGAGAGGCTGTGGAGAGATTGGAACTCTCATACACTGCTGGTGGGAATGTAAAATGGTACAACCACTTTGGAAATCTATCTGGCGTTATCTTAAACAGTTAGAAATAGAACTACCATACAACCCAGAAATCCCACTCCTAGGAATATACCCTAGAGATACAAGAGCCTTCATACAAACAGATATATGCACACCCATGTTTATTGCAGCACTGTTTACAATAGCAAAAAGTTGGAAGCAACCAAGGTGTCCATCAACGGATGAATGGGTAAATAAATTGTGGTATATTCACACAATGGAATACTACGCATCGATAAAGAACAGTGACGAATCTCTGAAACATTTCATAACATGGAGGAACCTGGAAGGCATTATGCTGAGCGAAATGAGTCAGAGGCAAAAGGACAAATATTGTATAAGACCACTATTATAAGATCTTGAGTAATAGTAAACCTGAGAAGAACACATACTTTTGTGGTTACGGGGGGGGAGGGAGAGAGGGTGGGAGAGGGTTTTTTATTGATTAATCAGAAGACAAGAACTGCTTTAGGTGAAGGGAAAGACAACACTCAATACATGGAAGGTCAGCTCAATTGGACTGGACCAAAAGCAAAGAAGTTTCCAGGATAAAATGAATGCTTCAGAGGTCAGCGGAGCAAGTGCGGGGGTCTGGGGAACATGGTTTGAGGGGACTTCTAAGTCAATTGGCAAAATAATTCTATTATGAAATCATTCTGCATCCCACTTTGAAATGTGGAGTCTGGGGTCTTAAATGCTAACAAGCGGCCATCTAAGATGCATCAATTGGTCTCAACCCACCTGGAGCAAAGGAAAATGAAGAACACCAAGGCCACACGACAACTAAGAGCCCAAGAGACAGAAAGGGCCACATGAACCAGAGACCTACATCATCCTGAGACCAGAAGAACTAGTTGGTGCCCGGCCACAATCGATGACTGCCCTGACAGGGAGCACAGCAGAGGACCCCTGAGGGAGCAGGAGATCAGTGGGATACAGACCCCAAATTCTCATAAAAAGACCAAACTTAATGGTCTGACTGAGACTGGAGGAATCCCGGCGGCCATGCTCCCCAGACCTTCAGTTGACACAGGACAGGAACCATCCCCGAAGACAACTCATCAGAAATGAAAGGGACTGGTCAGCGGGTGGGAGAGAGACGCTGATGAAGAGTGAGCTAATTATATCAGGTGGACACTTGAGATTGTGTTGGCAACTCTTGTCTGGAGGGGGGATGGGAGGATAGAGAGAGAGGGAAGCCGGCAAAATTGTCAAGAAAGGAGAGACTGAAAGGGCTGACTCAAGAGGGGGAGAGCAAGCGGGAGTAGGGAGTGAGATGTATGTAAACTTATATGTGACAGACTGATTGGATTTGTAAACGTTCACTTGAAGCTTAATAAAAGTTATTAAAAAAAAGAAATATAATAATAATGAAAAGATTTGAAATATTGCGACAATTACCAAAATGTGACACAGAGGCAAAAAATGAGCACATGCTGTTGGAAAAACGGCAAGGATAGAATTGCTCAAAGCAGGGTTACCACAAACCTTCAATTTGTAAAGAGAGCAAAATCCGAAAAGCATAATAAAGCAAAGTGCAATAAAACGAGTTATGCCTGTGTAGCCAGTCCTTTGACCTACCTCAACTGGTACATTGTACAAACTGAAGAAGCTGTCCCTTTCTGAAAACGTTTACTGTCATCTGCCAGAAATTTTTCAAAATATATATGCCATAATTACTAATGTGAATGGCCCCCCAGGTTTGTTCAGAACACAGTCTTAACAAGCATACATGGGAGACTGCACAGATCAACATAAAAAAGTATGTGTGCATGTATGTGTCCTGGAGTAAATGGAAAGTCAGCCAACTCCTACAGGTAGAAAAGGAAACCAAAACTGAAAACAACATGCATGTTCATCAAGGGCAGAAGGGCTAATCAGCTATTGCATCTGCCCCACACCAAAGAATATGCACAGCAGTTAAAAAGTTAAAAAGAATGTCATATGTAATGTCATAAAATGGACGATGACTGCATCATTACGTAACTGCCAACTTACATCATTACATAATTACCAACTTATATCATTACATAACTGCAAAATTACATCATTATGTAACTGCAAAACCACTGAGAGTAATGGCTTAGCCGAGTTGGCACATAACTGTAACCATCACAGCCAGCATTACTCTCGCCTTTGCATTCGCTACTGCCAGGCATACATCATTAATGCACAAATTAGTCGGATAGTAGATTTTTTACTATTGTCATAAATGTAAAACATCGGATAACAAGATATTGATAAGTGAGGAGTGGGTGTATTCACACACACACATATATACAAAATAAATGGAGCCTGGGTGGCACAAGCAGTTTGCCATCTGTTGCTAATAAAAAGGTTGGCTGAGGGAGAAAAGAAAGGTCCCCTTCAAGGGAGAATCAATAAGAATAAGTTCAGACTACTCAGCAGAAACCACGCAGATGAGAAGGCAATGGGATGACATACACAGAGCGCTGAAGGAGAAAAACTGCCAGCCAAGGATCATATATCCAGCAAAACTCTCTCTGAAATATGAAGGCGAAATTAAGATATTTACAAATAAACACAAGCTTAGAGAATTTGCAAACACCAAACCAAAGCTACAAGAAATACTAAAGGAAATTGTTTGGTCAGAAAACCAATAATATCAGATACCAGCACAATACAAGGTCACAAAACAGAACATCCTGATATCAACTCAAATAGGGAAATCACAAAAACAAATTAAAATTAATTAAAAAAAAAAAGCTCATAACAGGGAATCATTGAAGTCAATATGTAGAAGATCACAATAATCAAAAAGAGGGACTAAATACAGGTGGCATAGAACTGCCATATGGAGAGTGATACAAGGCGATATAGGACAATACAAGTTAGGTTTTTACTTAGAAAAATAGGGGTAAATATTAAGGTAACTACAAAGAGGTATAACAACTCCATAACTCAAAATAAAAGCCAAGAAAAACGTAACAACTCAACAAACATAAAGTCAAATACTATGAAAATGAGGATCTCACAATTTACAAAGAAAAACGTCTCAGTACCAAAAAGTAAGTGGAAAAATGAAATTGTCAACAACACACATAAAAAGGCATCAAAACGACAACACTAAACACTTATTTATCTATAATTACGCTGAATGTAAATGGACTAAATGCACCAATAAAGAGACAGAGAGTCTCGGACTGGATAAAGAAACACAATCCATCTATATGCTCCCTACAAGAGACACACCTTAGACTTAGAGACACAAACAAACTAAAACTCAAAGGATGGAAAAAAATATATCAAGCAAACAATACGCAAAAAAGAGGAGTAGCAATATTAATTTCTGACAAAATAGACTTTAGACTTAAATCCACCACAGAGGATAAAGAAAGACACTACATAATGATAAAAGGGACAATTGATCAGGAAGATATAACCATATTAAATAATTATGCACCCAATGACAGGGCTGCAAGATACATAAATCAAATTTTAACAGAACTGAAAAGTGAGATAGACACCTCCACAATTATACTAGGAGACTTCAACACACCACTTTCGGAGAAGGACAGGACATCCAGTAAGAAGCTCAATAGAGACACGGAAGATCTAATTACAACAATCAACCAACTTGACCTCATTGACTTATACAGAACTCTCCACCCAACTGCTGCAAAATATACTTTTTTTTCTAGCGCACATGGAACATTCTCTAGAATAGACCACATATTAGGTCATAAAACAAACCTTTGCAGAATCCAAAACATCGAAATATTACAAAGCATCTTCTCAGACCACAGGGCAATAAAACTAGAAATTAATAACAGAAAAAGTAGGGAAAAGAAATCAAATACTTGGAAACTGAACAATACCCTCCTGAAAAAAGACTGGGTTATAGAAGACATCAAGGAGGGAATAAGGAAATTCATAGAATGCAACGAGAATGAAAATACTTCCTATCAAAACCTCTGGGACAGAGCAAAAGCAGTGCTCAGAGGCCAATTTATATCGATAAATGCACACATACAAAAAGAAGAAAGAGCCAAAATCAGAGAACTGTCTCTACAACTTGAACAAATAGAAAGTGAGCAATAAAAGAATCCATCAGGCACCAGAAGAAAAAAATAATAAAAATTAGAGCTGAACTAAATGAATTAGAGAACAGAAAAACAATTGAAAGAATTAACAAAGCCAAAAGCTGGTTCTTTGAAAAAATTAACAAAATTGATAAACCATTGGCTAGACTGACTAAAGAAATACAGGAAAGGAAACAAATAACCCAAATAAGAAACGAGAAGGGCCACATCACAACAGACCCAACTGAAATTAAAAGAATCATATCAGATTATTACAAAAAATTGTACTCTAACAAATTTGCAAACCTAGAAGAAATGGATGAATTCCTGGAAAAACACTGCCTACCTAAACTAACACATTCAGAAGTAGAACAACTAAATAGACCCATAACAAAAAAAGAGATTGAAACGGTAATCAAAAAACTCCCAACAAAAAAAAAAGCCCTGGCCCAGAGGGCTTCACTGCAGAGTTCTACCAAACTTTCAGAGAAGAGTTAACACCACTACTACTAAAGGTACTTCAAAGCATAGAAAATGACGGAATACTACCCAACTCATTCTATGAAGCCACCATCTCCCTGATACCAAAACCAGGTAAAGACATCACAAAAAAAAGAAAATTACAGACCTATATCCCTCATGAACATTGATGCAAAAATCCTCAACAAAATTCTAGCCAATACAATTCAACAACATATCAAAAAAATAATTCACCACGACCAAGTGGGATTTATACCAGGTATGCAAGGCTGGTTTAATATTAGAAAAACCATTAATGTAATCCATCACATAAATAAAACAAAAGACAAAAACCACATGATCTTATCAATTGATGCAGAAAAGGCATTTGACAAAGTCCAACACCCATTCATGATAAAAACTCTCACCAAAATAGGAATTGAAGGAGAATTCCTCAACATAATAAAGGGCATCTATGCAAAGCCAACAGCCAATATCACTCTAAATGGAGAGAACCTGAAAGCATTTCCCTTGAGAACGGGAACCAGACAAGGATGCCCTTTATCACCGCTCTTATTCAACATTGTGCTAGAAGTCCTAGCCAGGGCAATTAGGCTAGACAAAGAAATAAAGGGCATCCAGATTGGCAAAGAGGAAGTAAAATTATCTCTATTTGCAGATGACATGATCTTATACACAGAAAACCCCAACGAATCCTCCAGAAAACTATTGAAACTAGTAGAAGAGTTTGGCAGAGTCTCAGGTTATAAAATAAACATACAGAAATCACTTGGATTCCTCTACATCAACAAAAAGAACATCAAAGAGGAAATAACCAAATGAATACCATTCACAGTAGCCCCCAAGAAGATAAAATACTTAGGAATAAATCTTACCAAGGATGTAAAAGACCTATACAAAGAAAACTACAAAGCTCTGCTACAAGAAATTCAAAAGGACATACTTAAGTGGAAAAACATAGCTTGCTCAGGGATAGGAAGACTTAACATAGTAAAAATGTCTATTCTACCAAAAGCCATCTATACATACAATGCACTTCCGATCCAAATTCCAATGTCATTTTTTAAGGTGATAGAGAAACAAATCACCAACTTCATATGGAAGGGAAAGAAGCCTCGGATAAGCAAAGCACTACTGAAAAAGAAGAAGAAAGTGGGAGGCCTCACTTTACCTGATTTCAGAACCTATTATACAGCCACAGTAGTCAAAACAGCCTGGTACTGGTACAACAACAGGCATATAGACCAATGGAACAGAATTGAGAATCCAGACATAGATCCATCCACATATGAGCAGCTGATATTTGACAAAGGCCCAGTGTCAGTTAATTGGGAAAAAGACAGTCTTTTTAACAAATGGTGCTGGCATAACTGGATATCCATTTGCAAAAAAGTAAAACAGGACCCATACCTCACACCATGCACAAAAACTAACTCCAAGTGGATCAAAGACCTAAACATAAAGACTAAAACGATAAAGATCATGGAAGAAAAAATAGGGACAACTCTAGGAGCCCTAATACAAGGCATAAACAGAATACAAAACATTACCAAAAATGACGAAGAGAAACCCGATAACTGGAAGCTCCTAAAAATCAAACACCTATGCTCATCTAAAGACTTCACCAAAAGAGTAAAAAGACCACCTACAGACTGGGAAAGAATTTTCAGCTATGACATCTCCGACCAGCGCCTGATCTCTAAAATCTATATGATTCTGTCAAAACTCAACCACAAAAAGACAAACAACCCAGTCAAGAAGTGGGCAAAGGATATGAACACACACTTCACTAAAGAAGATATTCAGGCAGCTAACAGATACATGAGAAAATGCTCCCGATCATTAGCCATTAGAGAAATGCAAATTAAAACCACAAGGAGATTCCATCTCACTCCAACAAGGCTGGCATTAATCCAAAAAACACAAAATAATAAATGTTGGAGAGGCTGCAGAGAGATTGGAACTCTTATACACTGCTGGTGGGAATGTCAAATGGTACAACCACTTTGGAAATCTATCTGGTGTTATCTTAAACAGTTAGAAATAGAACTACCATACAACCCCGAAATCCCACTCCTCGGAATATACCCTAGAGAAATAAGAGCCTTCACACGAACGGATATATGCACACCCATGTTTATTGCAGCACTGTTTACAATAGCAAAAAGCTGGAAGCAACCAAGGTGTCCATCAACGGATGAATGGCTAAATAAATTGTGGTATATTCACACAATGGAATACTACCCATCAATAAAGAACAGTGACGAATCTGTGAAACATTTCATAACATGGAGGAACCTGAAAGGCATTATGCTGAGCGAAATGAGTCAGAGGCAAAAGGACAAATATTGTATAAGACCCCTATTATAAGATCTTGAGAAATAGTATAAACTGAGAAGAACACATACTTTTGTGGTTACAAGGAGGGGAGGGAGGGAGGGTGGGAGAGGATTTTTTACTGATTAGTTAGTAGATAAAAACTGCTTTAGGTGAAGGGAAGGACAATACTCAATACACAGAAGGTCAGCTCAATTGGACTGGACCAAAAGCAAAGAAGTTTCTGGGATAAACTGAATGCTTCAAAGGTCAGCGGAGCAAGGGCGGGGGTTTGGGGACTATGGCTTAAGGGGACTTCTAAGTCAATTGGCAAAATAATACTATTATGAAAACATTCTGCATCCTACTTTGAAATGTGGCATCTGGGGTCTTAAATGCTAACAAGCGGCCATCTAAGATGCATCAATTGGTCTCAACCCACCTGGAGCAAAGGAGAATGAAGAACACCAAGGTCACACAATAACTATGAGCCCAAGAGACAGAAAGGGCCACATGAACTAGAGACTTACATCATCCTGAGACCAGAAGAACTAGATGGTGTCTGGCCACAACTGATGACTGCCCTGACAGGGAGCACAACAGAGAACCCCTGAGGGAGCAGGAGATCAGTGGGATGCAGACCCCAAATTCTCATAAAAAGACCAGACTTAATGGTCTGACTGAGACTAGAGGAATCCTGGCGGGCATGGTCCCCAAACCTTCTGTTGGCCCAGGACAGGAACCATTCCCGAAGACAACTCATCAGACATGGAAGGGACTGGACAATGGGTTGGAGAGAGATGTTGATGAAGAGTGAGCTACTTGTATCAGGCGGACACTTGAGACTGTGTTGGCATCTCCTGTCTGGTGGGGAGATGGGAGGGTAGAGAGGGTTAGAAACTGGCAAAATTGTTACGAAAGGAGAGACCGGAAGGGCTGACTGATTAGGGGGAGAGTAAGTGGGAGTATGGAGTAAGGTGTATATAAGCTTATATGTGACAGACTGACTTGATTTGTAAACGTTCGCTTAAAGCTCAATAAAAATTATTTTAAAAAAAAGGTTGGCTGTTCATAACCACCCAGCCCCTCCACAGAAGAAAGGACCTGGCAGATTGCTTCCATAAAGATGACAGCCAAGAAAACTTACGGAGCAATTCAACTCTGTAACACTTGGGGTCACCATGTGTCAGGGGCCAACTAGGTCCCTGGATGACACAAACTGATTGCTCTTGGCTACTAACTAGAGGTTGGTGCTTTGAATCCACCCAGCAGTTCTGCAGAGGAAAGCCTTGGCAATCAGCTCTTCAAAGATCACAGCCAAGAAAATCATATGGAGCAGTTCTACTTTGCAACACATGGGGTCGCCATAAGTCAAAATCAACTGGAAGGTAATGAGTCTGACTTTATATATACAGTCATATGTCCCTTAACATCCAAGATAAGTTCTGTGAAATAAGACATTATGTGATTTGGACATTGTGTGAACACCGTATTACGGTATATGCACGCAGTCCCCTGGTTATGCAACCAGCCAGGCTCAATATCCCGCCTGCCGGAGGAGCTGGAGCAGCCTGGGCCCCCACGGCCCCCACTGCCGCCTGTCCGCTGCACAAAGCCCTAGAGCTGTGGGCCAGATTGGCTGGGTGTGCTCCTAAGGGCAGGAAGAGGCTGCACTGACAGCTGGATGAGGACTTTTCCCACTTCTGAGTGGGGTCGGGGGGCGCATGGAGGGCACCAAGAGGTGGCCACAGGAACCACCGGGGAAGGGGATAAGTGGGCGTGCAGGTGCCAGGAGCGAGGTTGGCGATGGCGGCCCTGGCTGCCGATACCCTGTTGCTACGACCACTTCCTGTCCATGTGCAGCCACTTATGCCCCCACCGCCGCCACTGCCCAGAGCCAGGAGCCCACAAGCGCTAGGGCCGGGCCTGCACCCCCGCCAGAGCCCACACAGGAAGAGAAGCCACAGCGGGCACTGCCCTGTGCTGGGAAGGAGCAGCTGTTCGGCTGCTGCACGGGAAACGAAGCCAGGACGAGGCGAAGGAGGTGGAGAAGGAGGTGTAGTGGGGATTGAGATGCTCCCTAGAGCCCCTCTGCTCCTTCACTCTGGGGGGTTTGAGGTCTTTAAAACCATTGGGGGAAATAATAAACAAAAGGAGAGCTTCTTTCCCATTTAAAAAAAAAAAAAACCTCATGGGACCACAGATGTATATACAGTAGGACATTGCCTGAAGGGATGTTATGTGGTACTTGATTGTATATATACATATATATGTATATATCAAATGTACATGTATATATCAATATATATGTATATATACATATCAAAACAAACTTATTGCTGTGAAGTCTATTCCAACTCATAGTAACCCTATAGGACAGAGTAGAACTGCCCCATAGGGTTTCCAAGGAGTGACTGGTGAATTTGAACTGCTGACCTTTTGATTAGCAGCCAAAGCTCTTAACCACTACGCCAGCAGAACCAATGGTATTGAAGGAAGAAGTCCAAGCTGCACTGAAGGCATTAGTGAAAAACAAGGCTCTAGAAACTCACCGAATACCAACTGACATGTTTCAACAAACAGATGCAATACTGGAAGTGCTCATTCATCTATGCCCAAAAATTTGGTAGACAGCTACCTGGCCAACTGACTGGAAGAGATCCATATTTGTGCCCATTTCAAAGATGATCCAACAGAATGCAGAAGTTATCAAACAATACGATTCATGTCACACACAAGTCAAATTTTGCTGAAGATAATTCAAAAACAGTTGCAGCAGTACATTAACAGGGAACTGCCAGATATTCAAGCCAAATTCAGAAGAGAACGTGGAACTGGGGATATCATCACTGATGTCAAATGGATCTTGGCTGAAGGCAGAGAATACCAGAAAGGTGCTTACCTATGTTTTAATGACTATGCAAAGGCATTCAACTATGTGAATCATAACAAATTATGGATAATGTTGAGAAGGATAGGAATTCCAGAACATTTCATTGTGCTCATGAAGAACTTGTACATAGACCAAGAGGCAGTCATTTGAACAAAACAAGGGGATACTCCATCAGGAAAGGTGTGCATCAGGGTTGTATTCTTTCACCATATTTATTCAATCTGCATGCTAAGCAAATAACCTGAGAAGCTGGACCATATGAAGAACGTGGCATCGGGATTGGAGGAGGATTCCTTAACAACCTGTGATATGCAAATGACACAACTTTGCTTGCTGAAAACAAAGAATACTTGAAGCACTTACTGTTGAAGGTAAAGACCACAGTCTTCAGTACGGATTACACTTCAACATAAAAAAAAACAAAAATCTTCACAACTGGACCAATAAGCAACATTATGATAAATGGAGAAAAGATTGAAGTTGTCAAGGATTTCATTTTCCCTGGATACACAATCAATGTCCATGGAAGCACCAGTCAAGAAATCAAAAAATGCATTGCACTGGGAAAATCTGCTTTGAAAGACCTCTTTAAAGTGTTAAAAAAAAAAAAAAAAAAAAAGCAAAGATGTCACTTTAAGGACTAACATGCACCTGCCCCAAGCCATGGTGTTTTCAATCACCTCATAGGCGTGTGAGAGCTGGGCAATGAGTAAGGAAGTCCAGAGAAGAATTGATGCCTTTGAATTACGGTGTTGGTGAAGAATACTGTGGACTGGCAGAAGAATAAACAAATCTGTCTTGGAAGAAGTACGGCCAGAATGCTCATTAGAAGCAAGCATAGCAAGACTTTGTCTCACATTCTTTGGACATGTTATCAGGATGGACCAGTTCCTGGAGAAGGACACCATGTTTGGTAAAGTAGAGGGTCAGCAAGAAAGAGGAAGACCCTCAACAAGATGGATTGACACAGTGGCTGCAACAATGGGCTCAAGCGTAACAACGATTGTGAGGGTGGTGCAGGACTGGGCAGTGTTTCTTTCTGTTGTACTTGGGGTCACTATGAGTCAGAACCAACTCAGCGGCACCTAACAACAAATATGTTATAGTGCAAATTTTCTTTGCACTATAACATAGACTGGCTTAGTATTGCAACCAAATGTGTATGTGTTTGTGTGTAATTTTTTTTTTTTTTTACATAAAAGATCTCCAGGAAATAAAGTTGATTGAAAAAAAGCAAGTGGCAAAACAATACACATAGTATGAACTTCTTTTTTAAAAAAACACATACATACACACAAAGCAATGTACTATAATCCCTACATGTGCATATATGTATGTAAATACATAGAAAATGTCCCTGAAAGGATCCTCAAGGCACTGATAATAACAGTGACTTTTGGGAATGGGTTAGACTTGGGAGGAGTAGTCAAGGGGAACTCAGACTCATCATAACATTCTATTTTTTAATGTTGTTGTTGTTGTTGAGAATATACACAGCAGAACATAACCGATTCAACAATTTCTACATGTACAATTCAGTGACATTAATTATATTCTTCAAATTGTGCAGCCATTCTCACCCTCCTTTTCTGAATTATTCTTTCCCCATTAGCATAAACTCACTGACCCCTAAGTTTCCTATCTAACCTTTCAAGTTGCTGTCGTCAATTTGATCCCATATAGACAGATTTTAAAAGAGCACAATGCTCAAGGCAGACATTCTTTACTAGTTAATCTAAACTTTTGTTTGGTTTTAAGAAGACTTCTGGTGATATTTTTGGTTTAAAAGGTTTAAAGATTATTTGAGAACAATAGTTTCAGGGATTCATTCTGAAAATCTGGATTCCATTAAAATTCAGAATTCTATTCTACATTTTCCCCCTTTTGATTGGAATTCTTTTATAGAGTCTTTGATGAAAACATTCAGTAATGGTAGGCAAGCATCATCCAGTTCTGGTCTTATGGCCAAGGAGGCAGTTGTTCAGGTAGGCAATTAGCCACACTTTCCATTTCTTCCTCCTTTTCCTGACTCTCCTTTCTCTGTTGCTCCAAGATTCCTTTTTTTATAAGGAGAATGTATTCGAGTATTACTGTATAATTAAAAATTAATTTTGAGAAGAGATCACAGATTAAAACAGCCAGCTCTGAAGACAAACTTGACCCAGCTCCCAATTTTGCTTCCAAGGTAGCATTGACTAAAACCCATTAAAAACCAAATCAACTGACATTGAGTCAATTCTGACTCATAGCGACCATATAGGATGGAGTAGAACTGCCCCATAGGGTTTCCAAGGCTGCAAATCTTTACGGAAGCAGACTGCCACATCTTTTTCCTGAGAAACAGCTGGTGGATTCAAGCTGTTGACCTTCTGGTTAGAAGCCGAGAGCTTTAACCATGTGCCCCCAGGGCTCAGGACTGACCAAACCCTCCCACATGCGTTTGTCTCCACTTAACTAAATCAGAGATGGAGACCAGACAGCTCTAAACCAAGGCTTTCTCCATCCCAATAGCCAGCCGCAGGCTGAAGCTACTAGTCTAAATAAACACACTAAATAGCAGATTCTTAAGTGTAGCATCCCATCCCACATGGGATTTTCTTTGTAACCAGCATGAAATAGTCCTCATTTACTGAGGCTCAGTAGTTGCTGAGCAACCTGGGAGGAAGGATTTGCTCTGCCGCGAAAGCTTTATGACTTTGAAAAAAGAAGTGCATGACCACTTCATCAAGATAATAAAGAACAAAAAGCCCTAATGTCATTTTTCCCTCATATGTTTTAAGTTCTCCCTTTAGTATCATAGAACTGGAAGGGTATTCTGCCAGGAATAGCATGTGAGAGAGGAGGTCTTCCTTTGGGATTTCTACCAAGGGATACAGTGCATAAATAGCAAAGTAACACTTACTTTTCTGCATGCAACCATCATTAATTCACGTGATACCCCTTACAAATGCCGTAGTAAATCCAAGAAAACCTGTTGAAGTCGCTTGCAAGAAACTGCCTGGAAGCTAAGTCTTGTTGTTAAATGAATTAAGTGTTTTATGTGTCGCTTTTTGAAAAATAAAGTGCATAACACACATACCAGACCAGAAACTGCAGAAATACTTAAGGCTTTGCTCTCGCCCAATTAAGACCAGTGTATGTCTTGATTCTGTAGCAATAGATTTCCTATTGAGGGATCACAGAACGAAATATTTAAGGAAAACATGGGTTAATATAAAATGAGCCAAATAATCTTGTCTGGACAGTTTTCCTTGATGCCAATAAGCTCCCAGAGGTGATGCATTACCTTGCAAATTCTGCTCTTGTAGTGACTCAACACGTCACTCATTGCTCTTAGAATTTTTCAGTATTGCTGTTTCCTCTTCTTACTCCTCTGTACATTACTTACAATAGAACAGAACAAGATTAAACCTTTAAACCAAGAAGGCGTTTTATGTTTTCCATTTTAAGTACCCTTGGTCCAGAGTTACTGTGGGTTTTTAAATAAATATCAGGCTTCCCAATACCCATGCAATGCAATTCTATGGCAAACACATTTTACCAGATGGAATACTAGTAATCAAAAATGGCAACAATGGAAATTTAAATATTCAGGGTTGAGGATGTGATGCAAGACAGGTGAGTTCTTTAAAAGCAATCTCCACTTAGTTGATGGGATTGTGGACTCACTGCAGTAAAAGTTTTAAATCAAACATTAAAAATATATATGAAGAAGTTCAAGGTCAATTTAGGCCGCTGAACACAAAGATGTTTGCAAACAGGGCTCTTGAAAAGTAAGGTGGGCTTCTCCATTCAACAGCCTGTGAAAATTGTGATGTTTCTTTCAAAAGGCAGTCCCTTAATAAATTAGCCATAAGGGAGGAGAACGTTGATAGAGAGAAAAGAGATGTAGAAATATCCTCTACTTTTCCTTTTTTAAAAGCCTTTTTTCTCCAGGGAATATGTTTACAAACAATATCTATTAATTTGTACAATAGCTATCAAAGCACCTACTGTCAGTGCTAAAGGCACCACTGAGTATTAAACATAATTCCTACCTTCAAGGATTTTATGGTCTAGTGAGGGAAAAAGAGGCATGTAAACAGTTGAGCACTAAATAGGAGTAGGCGCTGCTTGTCATAATAGCACATAGGAGAGAGTCCTAAACCCATCTTCATGGGGCTGTGAAGACATCCTAGAGGAAATGACTTCTAATCAGATTCCTGAAGAACAGTGTATTATTTAAGAATGCTTTCAGCTGCAAGTAACAAAAAAAATCTAACAGTAATTTTAACACACAGCAAGAAATCTAGAAGTAAGCAGCTGCTAGATTTGGTTGAGAGCCTTGGCAATGTGTCAGGGCTGCCATCTTGTGAGTCTCTTGGTCTTACCTTTATGTTTGTTCAACATGGTTACAACACGGCTGCCCCAGCTACAGACATCACACCTAGGAGGAGTGGGAAAGATCTGAGCCAGCTACTTCTGTCTTATTCTTATAAAGTAAAAAAATAAACTTGTCCAGGTGCTCCCACAATAAATTTATTGTTATAATCCATAGATCAGAACATTCAAAGGTCAAGGGGACCTCAGACTAACAGAAAAATATTTGCAACGGAAATGTACATTTTATATTAGAATATTTGTTCACAAATGAGTAAGAGAATAGGTTAAGGACACGACCAGATAGGTTTCAAGAGAAGCAATATGAATGCCTAATATATAATAATATAAATTTTTATTGAAAGTATGAGATATTTCCACACATCAGGTTAGGAAATATTTGCTTATGTTACAGTGACCTAGGACTCTTATGTTCTGCTGATAGGAAATGTAAAATAGTAAACTCTTTACATAAGTGAACTTGACAGTATACATCAAAAACCTTTGAAATGTTTCACACCACTTAACTCATCATTTTACTTCTAAAACTCTTTTTTAAAGAAATAATCAGTGATTCAGAAAAGATGTGAACAAGGATGCTTATCATTGCATTATTTATAGTATCAAAATACGGAAACATCCTAAATATTAAAAATTATGATTCACCAAAAGACTAAATATTATACAGTTATTAGAAATTATGTTCTCAAGTAACTTTTTATAAAATTGGGAAATACAATATATTAAGTGAAAAACAAGAAGTAAAAACTACAAACCAAATATGATTCCAATTTTGTAAATAAAATGCACAGAAAGAAAAGACAGAAGAGAGTAATAGTTTCTCAGGATGGTGTGTTTACAGGCACTTTTAATTTTCTTCTTCTTATTTGCCTATATTTCTCATAATTTTATATGATGAGAAAAATAAGAACTAGCATCGATGAAGTTGTGTGTTTTGTTTATTATTTGTTAATCCTCACAATCCCATGAGATGGTGGCTATTCTAATACTCACTTTACACATAAGAATAGATAGTTGGTAACATTTCCAAGATCACACAGCAAATATTGCCTGGACCAGAACCTGAACTTAGATCTGTCTGGCTGCAGGTCATATATCGATTCAACAATTTCTACATGTACAACTCAGTGACATTGGTTACGTCCTTGGAACTGTACAACCATTCTCACCCTTCTCTACCTAATTGTTCCTCCTCCATTAACATAAACTCACTGCCCCCTAGGATTCCTATCTAATCTTTCAAGTTGCTGTTGTCGGTTTGATCCCATATACACAGATCTTAAAAGAGCACACTGCCCAAGGCAGACATTCTTTACTAGTTAAACTAAACAATTGTTTGGTTTTAAGAGGATTTCAAGGGATATTTTTGGTTTAAGGTTTAAAGATTATCTCAGGGCAATAATGTCAAGGGTTCACCCAGCCTCCAGGATTCCAGAATATCTGGATTCCATGAGAATTTGAAACTCTTTTCTACATTTTCCCCTTTTGATCAGGATTCTTCTATAGAATCTTTCATCAGAATGTTCAGTAATAGTCGCAAGCACCATCCAGTTTTTCTGGTCTCATGGCAAAGGGGAGTAGTTGTTCATGGAGGCAATTAGCCACAAATTCCATTTTGTCCTCCTATTTCTGATTCTTCTTCCTTTGTTGCTCCAGGAGAAGAGAGGACAATTGTTGTGCCTTGAATGGCCGTTTGCAAGTTTTAAGACCCCAGGCACTATGCAATGAACTAAGAGGTACAACAGAAGCACTAAATGAGCCATTAGGCCAATAAACTGGGATGGCCCAGGAAACCACGACCCTAAAAATAACCTTCAAACCAAGGAACCAAATTCCATGTGGTGTTTGGTTGTACATAAACAGCCTCAGCAGCTACTCTTTTTTTTTTTTTTTTATGGTTGTTGTTGTAAACATATGTATCAAACAACTTTTGCCAGTTCAACTTTTTACAAGTGTACAACTTACTGACAGCAATTACATTAATTGGCTGTGCAATCTTACCCTTAATCAATGCAATTCTTCCTTTACCGTAAATCCAAACTCATTACTCCATAAGCTATAACCTCCCTTTTCCTCTCCCTCCCACTCCTGGTAACCACTAATAAACTTTGGTCTCTGTATATTTGTCTGTTTGTCTTTTTACACAAGTGAGGTCATAAAACACTTGTCCTTTTCTGGTTGACTTATTTCACTCAGCCTAGCGTCTTTAAACTCCATCTATATTGTAGCATGTATCAAGACTTCACTTCTCTTACTGGTTGAGTAGTATTCTATTGTATGTATGTACCACATTTTGTTGATGGGCATTTACATTGTTTCCACCTTTTGGCTGTTGTGAATAGTGCTGCAATGAACATGGTGTACAATTCTCTGTTTGAGTCTCTGTTTTCAAGTCTTTTGGGTATATACCTAGGAGCGGAATTGCTGGGTCATGTGGTAGTTCTGGAAACCCTGGTGGCATAGTGGTTAAGAGCTATAGCTGCTAACCAAAAGGTCAGCAGTTCAAATCCACCAGGCGCTCCTTGGAAACGCTATGGGGCAGTTCTACCCTGTCCTGTAGGGTTGCTATGACTCGGAATCAACTCAACTGCAGTCGGTTGGGTTTTTATGGTAGTTCTGGAGCTTGGTGGTGCATTGGTTAAGAGCTCAGCTGCTAACCAAAAGGTCAGCATTTTGAATCCACCAGCCACTTCTTGGAAACCCTCTGGGGCAGTTTTACTCTGTCCTATAGGGTCCCTATGATTTGGAATTGACTCAATGGCAATGGGCTTGGTTTGGTTTTTTATGACAGTTCTATTTTTAGCTTTTTGAGGAACTGCCACAGTGTTTTCCACAATAACAGCACTATTTTGCATTCCTACCAGCAATAAATAAGGGTTCTAATTTCCCCAGATCTTTGCCCACATTTGTTTTTTTTTTTTTTCTTAATTATTCTAGTGGGATTGAAATGATATCTCATGTGGTTTTGATTTGCATCTGTCTGATGGCTGATGATGTTGAGCATCTTTTTATGTATTTAGTAGCCATTTGAATGTCCTCTTTGGTGAAATGCCTATTAAGTCCTTTGCCCATGTTACAATTAGGTTGTCTCTTTGTTGTTAACTTGTCAAAGTTTTATACATATTTTGGTTATTAAATTCTCAATGAATATATGGTTTCCAAAGATATTCTCCCAGTGAGCAGCTTGTCTTTTCACTTTTTTGGTAAAGTCTTTTAATCAATGAAAATTTTTAATTTTTATGAGGTTCCGTTTATTTATTTTGTCTTTTGCTGTTTCTGCTTTTGTTATTACGGTAGATAATCCATTGTTAAAAGATAGGGCCAACAGCATTGCTCCTGCATTTTCTTCTATTTCATTGTTTCAGTTTTCACATTTAGGTCTCTAACCTATTTTGAATTTGTTTTTGTATGTGATATGAGGCATGGATCCTGTTTCATTTTCCTGCATGTGACGATCCAATTTTCCCAATATCATTTATTGAAAAGACTCCATCAAATGGACTTAAAACCCAAATAATGGTCAAAAATCAATTGACTATAGATGTGTGAGTTTATTTCTGGACTCTCAGTTCTATTCCATTGGTCTATGTGTCTATTGTTTTGATTACTGTAGCTATATAAAGCAAAAAAAACAAAGTCGTTGCCATCGAGTCGATTCCAACTCATAGTGACCCTATGTGGCTATACAATATGTTTTAAAATCAGGAAGTGTGAGACCTCCTACTTTGTTTTTCTTTTTCAACATTGCTTTAGCTATCTGGGGCCTCTTGCCATTCCATATAAAGTTAAGGATTGGTTTTTCGATTTCTGTAAAGAAGGCGGTTATAATTTTGATTGGGATTACATTGAATCTGTGGATTTCTTTGGGTAGTATTGACTTCTTAGCAACATTGAGTCTTCTAATCCATGAACACAGAACATCTTTCCATTTATCAAAGTCTTTAACCTCTTTCGGCAGTGTTTTATAATTTTCACTGCATAAGTCTTGCACATCCCTGCTTAAATTTATTCCTAGATATTTTATTCTTTTAGATGCTATTGTAAATGGAATTAGATGCTTATTTTCAAAGGTTCAAAATGCAGTTAGGGAGTATGCAAGCAAAATGTTGAAAACCAGTGCTCAAATTAAAAAACTGTGGCCCAAAAAATGTAAAGGAAATTTTCTGCAATACAGAGAAGCTGATAAATAGAACATCCATCAACACTACACTAACCAACAAAAAAAGCCAAACCCAGTGCCGTCGAGTCGATCCCGACTTGTAGCGACCCTATAGGACAGAGTAGAACTGCCCCATAGAGTTTCCAAGGAGCGCCTGGCGGATTCGAACTGCTGACCCTTTGGTTAGCAGCTGTAGCGCTTAACCACTACGCCTCCAGGGTTTCCACTATACTAACAGTACAAATAAAAGTAGTTTTAAGAGAAATGAAGTCCTAATGTATGCTGGAACATGGATAAACCTTGAAAACATTATGCTGAATAAAATAAATCAGTCACAAAGGGACAAATATTGTATGATCCCACTTATATGAAATATCTAGAACAGGCAAAGCATAGAGACCAAAATCTATTAGTAGTTATAAGGAGAAGGGGCAAAGGGGTAATCATTGTTTAGGGGGCACTGAGCTTCTGTTAAGGATGACGGAAAATTTTGGAAATAGATAGTGGTGATGGTTGCCCAATATAGCGAAAGTAATTAATGTCACTGAATTGTTCAGTAAAATAATGCTGAAATGGCAATTTTTTGTGATGTGTGTATGTATTCACTGTAATAAAAAATAATTTATTTTTATTAGGGTCTTTATTCAGTGCAAGAAGGCCACATTTAGCAAAGTGGCCTCAGCTGCTGCAAAATGTCTAGGTGTCTATCAGCTTACAGGAAACACTGGTAGTATAGTGGTTAAGAGCTATGGCTGCTAACCAAAAGGTCGGCAGTTCAAATCCACCAGGTGCTCCTTGGAAACTCTACGGGGCCGTTCTACTCTGTCCCATAGAGTCACTATGAGTCGGAATCGACTCGACGGCAAAGGGTTTTGCTTTTGATCAGCTTGCATTCTTCGCCACATATTTCTCTGTGAAAGAATATCTTCACTCAAGGCTTCCCAGACATTAGTGATTAGCCTACCATCTTAATAAAATGCCCCGTATGTGCTGCCACTGTGATTTTTTTACTTAATATTTTTTCAAAATCAACTACTTTATGCTAAGGAATTATATCCCTAAAATAACAGAGTTGCTGTGTTAATTATACTTTTCTAAATACATATTAAATGAACAAAAGTTTTAAAATAAAAAATCCCCAATCGTGCCAACTAAACTTCCTGTGCCAGCTACACTGCTTCCACCGGTGAACAAACTGAACAGTGTTGCTCTGACTGAATCTACTGGTAGGCTAAGCCTTTGATCTTCCAAGATCTGGGGACATGACTGTTTTATTACTTTGGAAGAAGTTGGGGCTATCTCATCAACTTGGAGGATTTCAGTCTGTCTCCAGGCTTACAGAATGTTGGCCCAATAGTGGCCAACAGGTAGTCCATTTTTTCCCTCTCAACAAAGAGATAAAACTATATTGTTTGCAAGCTTCACATAACGTGTTTCACTTGCCACTATGCCTGGGCTGTCTTAGGCTGGTTTCTCTAGAGAAGCTAAACCAGTAAAGCTTATAAATATATATAGAGAGAGAGATTTATATCAAGGAAATGGCTCATGCGGTTGTAGAGGCTGGAACGTCTCAAGTCCGTGGGTCAGGCTTCTCCTGATGCATGCAGCCACAGGGGTTGGTGAACCCAAATCAGCAGGTTGGAGAGCAGGGCTCTTGTTCACAAGCTGTGAAGATCAACAAATTCCAAAGATCGGCAGGCAAGACCACAGGTAAGCTGCTAACTCATATCCCAAGAACAGAAGATCAGATGAACAGGAACCAGCTGCAGGATCCAGAACGAGAAAAAGCCCCCCAAACCTTGCCAGAATATCCACTTATATTCAGTGCAGGCCACAAGCCCAAGGAAACTCCTTTTCAACTGATTGGTTACTCACAGCAAATCCCATCATGGAGGTGATCACATAATATCAAATCTCATCATGGAAGTGATCACACTATCATACGACTATCAAATCACTGAGGATCATGGCCCAGCCAAGTCGATAAGCAACCTTAACCATTACAGGCAATGATCAGTCATAAAGTAGTTGGGCTTCTTATAACCAAAATCAGCTGAGCTTCAATGACACCAGAATACACATAGATAGATGGACGGACAGACGGAAGGGGGGGTGGGTAGGTGACTGTGTGAGTGGGTAGACATAGACATATGTAATGTGATAAGACACAGAAAGTAAGTGAATAAATCTTGGAAATAGGTAAATAAGGATAGTAAAAAATAAAAGGAAGCAGTAATTGAATTCAGTACACTCAATACATCTCATTAGAGCCTATTCGCTCACTAGAAATAGGCTACTAATTTGACCCTAGCAATCTAGCAGCTAATACAAAAGAAGAAACTTGATCATGGAAACCTGGCCTAAAAGTCAGAGACACCTATGTTTGCATCCTAGCTCTGAAACTACCCAGATGCGTGTCCTCAAGTGCAAGTCCTTGAACCTTCTACACCTTAGTTTTCTATAAAATGGGAATGATGAAATCGATTTGGCACTTCCTTAAAAAGCTAGAAATAGAACTACCATATGATCCAGCAATCCCACTGCTTGCGATATATCCTAGAGGAGAGCCATCACATGAACAGATATATGCACACCCATGTTCATTGCAGCACTGTTTACAATAGCAAAAAGATGGAAGCAACCAAGGTGCCCATCAACGGATGAATGGGTAAATTACAGTATATTCACACAATGGAATACTATGCATTAATAAAGAACAACAATGAATCTGTGAAACATTTCACAGCATGGAGAAATCTGGAAAGCATTATGCTGAGTAAAATTAGTCAATTGCAAAAGGACAAGTATTGTATAAGACCACTGTTATACGAACTCAAGAAATAGTTTAAACAGAGAAGAAAATATTCTTTGATGGTTACTAGTGGGGGAGGGAGGGAGGGAGAGAGGGATTCACTAATTACAAAGTAGATAAGGACTAATTTAGGCAAAGGGAAGGACAATACACAATACAGGTGAGGTCAGCACAACTGGACTAAACCAAAAGCAAAGCAGTTTCCTGAATAAACTGAACACTTCAAAAACCAGCGTAGTAGGGGTGGGGGTTTGGGGACCATGGTTTCAGGGGACATCTAGGTCAATTGACATAATAAAATCTATTAAGAAAACATTCTGCATCCAATTTAGAAGAGTGGCATCTGGAGTCTTAAACGCTAGCAAGCGGCCATCTAAGATGCAACAATTGGTCTCAATCCACATGGAGCAAAGGAGAATGAAGAACACTAAAGACACAAGGTAAGTATGAGCCCAAGAGTCAGAATGGGCCACATAAATCTCAGACTACATCAGCCAGAGATCAGAAGAACTAGATGGTGCCCAGCTACAACCCATGACTGCCATGACAGGGAGCAAAACAGAGCAAGAGAGCAGTGCGATGCAGACCTCAAATTCTCATAAAAAGACCAGACTTAATGGTCTAACTGAGACTGGAGGGACTCCAGAGGTCATGGTCCCCAGACCTTCTGTTAGCCCAAGACAGGAACCTTTCCCAAAACCAACTCTTCAGACAGGGATTAGACTGGACTATAAGACAGAAAATGATACTTGTAAGGAGTGGGCTTCTTGGATCAAGTAGACGCACGAGGCTATGTGTGCAGCTCCTGTCTGCAGGGGAGATGTGAAGGCCAAGGGGGACAGAAGATGGCTGGATGGACACAAAAATACAGGGTGGAGAGAAGGAGTGTGCTGTCTCATTAGGGGGAGAGCAACTAGGAGTATACAGCAATGTTTATATAAGGTTTTGTATGACAGACTGACTTGATTTGTAAACTTTCACTTAAAGCACAATAAAAATTTTTTTTTTAATTCTTTGAACTGTATTACTATTGGAAATTCTCATATGATTCTATATATCAAAATATAGTCAAATACTTAATATTGCCTACATAGCTATGGGAAATAAACAGTAAATTGAAGTTATGACTTCATATGAAATATAACCTACACATGGTAGCATGGGTCCTTTTGCTTGTTTCATTTCCTATTAGAAGAAATTTTAATGAAGAGCGTCAATAAAATATTGATTAAAAAGTGCTAAAAAAAAAGGGGGGGGGAGAATGATGGTCTCTAACTCATAGAGTTGTGAACCACACAAGTCAAGTATCTAGTAGAACACCCGTCACTCAGCAAATGTTTAATACTTTAATACTTAACAGCTCACACTATCCATAGAATAAAAAGTAAAATCAGTTGCTCAGGACCAGCTAGCAAATAGCTAACCCTCCAATACTGGCAGAAGGTCAATGACACTCAGGTAAAGAGAGAATGAAGCTCCTACACACTTTCTTTAGCAACACTTGTGTTTTTAATCAGTCATTATTTTTAAAATAATTATAATTTTCACATGGCCAGAAGTTTGACGGTTGCTTCAGGCTCCAACATAGAACATTAGGGTTTAAGTGTGTGTGTGTGTGTGTGTGTGTGTGTGCGTATGCACAAACATGTGCTATTGTTTTACTTTAGCAGTTCCTTGACTAAAAGTGATTCATCCCATCACAGATTTTCATAGGTGGCCTCAACATTGACCTCTATTTTCTTCGGAAATAAACTGTACTTTCTGGCTCTGCCTGCCTCTCCTCATCTTCTCATACATCAATGGAAACTGAGCTTTCTCTGGCTGAGAAGGCAGTGGGTCCCTTGGACCAGATTAATATTATTGCAATGTATCGACCATTGACAAGTGCTGGACTCGTTAGCTAGGCAGTAGACTTCCTGATCTTCCTACCTGATCTTCCGGGAGGATTTCAGGTTTCATGCACACCCAGAGCCCTTTGGCTCAGGTACATCTCTCAGCTCCAGGACCTACTGGGATTCCAGTCAGCAGACTCGATATTTCATTCTACCACTGAAATCCCTAATTGCTGAGCCGTGATGATTTTTCCGCACCTGACTGTGGGGTGTGTCAGCATACCAAGCCAAAATATCTGAAAACTTCCTAATTCATTAAAATACATGTGCAACTGGAGTCTGCTAACTCTGTTGTCCCAGTGTCCACAACTCTGGCTCCCCCCATCTCATTCTCCCCCATAACTCATAATCCAAATTGATCCAATATAAGGGAACACCTCGCCCTCCTGGTGGTCTGGAAACAATAATGTCAGGGTTAATTCCCATTCGTGCCTAGTTATATCTGCAGTCAAGCAATAGCACATGCTGCTTCCTATGTTAGTATCCCCCTGAGGCCATAAAAGACTTGACTAGAGGCCAAAGTCACACTTTCCCACAGGGGCTTAAATTACCATATTTCTCAGAAAGCTGTATATTTTTATCCATAACTCAAAGAAACTTCTAAAAGTATGATTAGAAAAGTAGAAAAAAAAAAAACTGAATGTTCTTTACTTGGTAACTTAACACTGCTCAACTTAACACTGGTAACTTAACACGGGGGAAGAGCAGGGGGAAAGAACCTCTGGGCCTTCCAAAAAAGAAGCATGACAATAATAAATTTTTATCAAAGAAGTCAGAAAGCAATGGATGAAACCATTTTAGTCCAACTTGTGAGAAACACATCACACCAGACAATAAGAATACTGAGTGCCCACGAAGAACTTAACCAACTGCTCATGAGTAGAGACATAAAACAGTATCGGGCTTAAGAGCTGGAGTTCTGGAGTCAGGTAGATTTACAGATTTTCTGGGTTCATATTCTGGATTGTTAACCTGGTTCTCCCCCATACTAGCTGCATGCTTTGGGGTAAATAACTTAATCTGTAACAATTTCAGTCCCCTCTGTAAAACGGGGCTAACAAGAGCTCTTCCATGGAGCTGCTGTGAATTTAAATGACTTGACTTATTAATGGGCAAAGAACAGAGCAGGGCAACAGGACACATATATTGTCTATGGGGTAGACAATGACAGTGGTGATTCAGTGGTAGAAATTTCCAAGCAGGAAACCAAAAAAACTAAACCCATTGCTGTCAAGATGATTCCAACTCACAGCAACCCTATAGGACAGAATAGAACTGCCCCATAGCGTTTCCAAGGAGTGACAGGAAGATTCAAACTGCTGACCTTCTGGTTAGCAGTCTGAGCTCCTAACCACTGTACCAGCAGGCTCCCTGCGCAGGAAAACCAGATTCAATTCCAGCCAATGCGCCTCAAGCACAGCTACCACCCATCGGTCAGGGGAGACTTGTGTGTTGTTGTGATGCTGAACAGGTTTCAATGGTGCTTCTAGATTAAGACAGACTAGGAAGAAAGGCTTGGCAATCTACTTCCAAAAATCAGCCAGTGAAAACCCTGTGGATCACAGTGGTCCAATCCCATCATGCTTGGGGTCACCATAAGTCAAGGGCTGACTTCAGCCCAGCTAACACTAATAATAGGAGAGACAGTTGTATGAGAAATGATCAGTGCCCTCAAAAGGCACACAGTCTAGCAAAGAAGAAAGTATGAACATCTAATTATAATACAATGCAGTATCTGCCATAATTGAGGTCAGAAAGATGACACATGGAGCAGGGGACATTTTCCTGGTGGAGCCAGGATGTGGACCTTGGCAGTCTGATGTCAGGGTCTCTGTTCTTCATCCTTAAGTTCTACTGGCAAGGCCCTTGAGGAAAGAAGTGCCCTGATGATCAACCTGGCCCCCAATCCTGTGTTCAATATATGAAGATTCCAGATACCGTTGGCCACTTTCTACGACCCTGTTGGGCTAACTGAAGCCAGTCATACCAGTTACCTCTTTAAACCTGAAGAATTATGCATAAATAGATCCTCCTTCAAAGCACATTGGCCACTTAATTTATTTTCTTGAGAACTTTTCAGTCCTTGCCACATCACACGGTCACTCAGCTGTACAGAAAGTCTTACATCAGAATCTCCCCATAAAGATGGAAATGTCAGAATCAACTTTCTTGAGAAGAAATAAAAATGGCTTTTTGTCCTAAAGTTCTCTTTACAGCAAAATTTATGGGACTAGAAACACGTCCTGAGGGACAAGATGGAAGGCTCATTTGAAGGGTTATTTTAATCTGGATGAGGAAAGCCTTAGAGAAGTCACTACAAGAAACTCTGCTGGTCCCCAGAGGACCAGTGAAGTTAGATACGTGAATTTTGTTTCATTTCTAACAGCTACAATTCTTTTATAAAGTGCTGGTTTTATCTCAAGGCTAGTGGGATGGCAAGCTATTTGAAACAGAAAAACTGAGCAAGCTGGAGTCATGAATGGAACTCAGCACAGCAGATTGCAGACAGCTCAGCAAAGGGTGTGGTATGCCCAGTTGGCAAAGCTATCTGGAGAGCTTCAGAGCCCTGTAAACTGTCTGAAGCTTCATTCTACAAGGAAGGCTAAAATCTTACTGGAATACATCTGCAAGTATGACACATTTTAACTCAGTTCCCCACACAGGACTCATTACAGAATGGTCAAGACGTAAACTGCTCCTTTTTTCACAAAAGAAGACTACGTTTTGAAGTAAAAATTAGAAACAGTTCTCACCCATGCTGTCCCTGCCCCCGCTAAATAAATGTTGAACAAAATTTAAAGACTGTCGCTTTTAAGGAATGCCAAATCTCTCTCCTTCCCCTGGCCCTCCACCCCCACCCCATGTTTGTTGCAATGTGGGGAGGTATAGACAACAATTACTGAGTCACAGGGTATGACACATTCTAGGGATAGTTCAGGCAAGCCACCAAGTCTGACGAACAGCAGTGATCACAGCAGAGGGCAGAGCCCAGTGACAGGAAGCTAGGCCTCCACTAAAGCTGGAAGCCCTGGCAGCTGGGCCAGTAGCATCTGGAGAGCAGTCAAGGTTCAGGTTTAGGGACATCTGCAAGGTCACAATAAGGCCAGCCCCAGTCAGTGGCAGGACTGGTGGTAGTGGCTCTAGAATTTGAATATAAGAAGGGCTTCGAGTCGCAGCTGGGTTGGAAAAGGACTAGAAAACTTGTCTAGAAGTTGTATTTGTGTAGCACATTACATAGGATTGAAAAAATTTCAATTATCCATATTAAAAATCAGGGGTACTATGGAGACTTTGGGAGGGTGGCTAAAATCTCCCATAACACACCCCACAAGCCACCCCCCCAATACTGCAGAAACTATAAGTTTCCTGGATTCAGAATTCTGTAAGGTCAGCCCCAAGCAGAATGTTGGACATACAGTGACATTAGAAACCAAGACATATGGGGGAGCGGGGACAGGCTCTGGCTGCAAAAGTCAGCTGTAGGTGTCCTAGCAGACTGGAAGTTGGGGACAAGGAGGGCTTGTTACAACTCCCAATACAAGGCAATCGCTCCATGATCAGCAGAGGGACACGCACCCTTGATTAGCAGAGTGGTTTGGCTGTCTGGATGTGAAGGCTTCATGCTGGGGAGGGATGTGCTGGGGCCTGCTTAATTGCTTCCTGCCTCAAGCTCAGATTGGTCTGGGAAGAAGGCAGGGCCGAGGCTGCAGGTGGGAGATAAGTGCCACCAGCTAAGATGGAGCTGGAAGAGGCTGAGTCCGGGGAAATTCGACTAGAGGAAGGAGTGGGGAGGACAGGTTTAAATGAACCCTTCAATGTTCTAGGGAAGGAGACGGGTCACTCAATGTGGGGAAGGAACTTCCTCCCTTCTTTCTTTATTTTCCTTCCTCTCTCTTCCCACACAGGCAACCAGCTTAAGGCAGGATAAGCTGTCTCGAGGAAGAAGTAAAAACAGCTCTTAAATTATTGCAGGTCATATCCTGTTAACAACAACAACAAGAGAGCAGAGCATTGCCTCTCCAGCAAGGACCAGGCTTCCATGATCTCTGACCACAGGGATTAAATTAGTACCGGCTTCACAGCCTCAGCTGAGGCTTTAACCCACAAATCTCCCTTCCTCACTCCTTTAAGGAAAACGCTAACCACTTCCATTTCAGCTACTGAGAGCACATATTCCTTTTACTACAAACATTTCTGCAAAGTCTTTCCCTGAGAGTTGACTATGGATGCAAAAACCCAAGAGGCAGGGTCTGCGGCTCTTGTATCCTCGATTCATGTTCTTGAACATTTGGCTTAGAACTTAAAGACGAAACCCCAATGTCTTGGTTTGCTAGTGTCACCATAACAACAATACCACAAGTGAGTGGTTTTAAAGAACAGAAATTTATTTTATCACAGCTCTGGAAGCCAGAAGTCCAAATCCAGGGAGTCAGCAGGGCTATACTCTCTGGCTAGAAGTCTAAATCATGGTGTCAGCTCTAGGTGAAGTTTCTTCCTCATCTCTTTTAGTTTCTGGCAGCCCCACGCATTTCTTGGTGTTCCTTGGTTTGTAGACAGATCCCCACATGGTCTCTGCACCCTATGTGTCTCTGTCTTCCCGTTTTATAAGACACTACTCAGAAGGGATTAGGTTTAGGACCCACCCTACACTGGCATGACCTCATTAGCATAACGAAAAGAAAACCCTGTTTCTAAACACAGCCACTTTCACAGGTACAAGGGTTAGGATTTCAGAATATCTTTTGGGGGGACACAATTCAATTCCTAACATCCGGCAATAATGAAAGAGCCAGGAGATGAACAAGTGTATCATAGCTACCCTTTCCCAACAGTAAAAAAAAAGTTCAGGATTGACTAGTAACCTAAGAAATACTCACCACTCTTTAATTTTCAGATTTAAAAAAAACTGTCTTTGGGGTGAAAATCACCTAAAGCCTGCCTGCCAAGTAGGATTCAATTTTTTTAATTTAAAAAAGAAATTCTCGGGTTTGACGTGCATGAACTGGTTTAGCTTATTGCAAGGTAGTCATAGCAAGGCACACAAGTAAGACCTCCTGACAATGATTTAGAACTGGAGAATAAGAATTAACAATTACAATTACAATGTTAGCTCAATGATTAGAGACCAAATCTTTAGACTTCAGGTGTTTACTTTTTAAAAGTGGTCTTGGGAGAAAGGCTTAACCACAGCTCGTACTTGGTGGAGGTCCCTCGTAGCTAGGGTCGGAGGTCAGTAAGTTACCAATCACCAATCTGATACAAAGGGTCCTTGTCTTTTCCTGAGTAAGAATACACGCAAAAGACAAACTTTATCTTCAGCAAGCTTTATTTTGCTTGAGTCAAGTAAAAGGAGTCAGCAGGGATCTAAGCCTCTCCAAAAGGCTGACTTGAAAAGGAAAGCAAGGCTAGGGCTTATATGGGGTCAGTGGAGACAACAGAGCAACGAATACTTAGTGGGCTTCTTTCAAGGGGAGGGTACTTCTCAGAATGGTGGTGCATGTTAATTAGGTTGTGCGAGCATCTGGAATCCAAGATGGAACCCGCTGATATTCAAGATGGAGTCCTCTTGGCAGCCCTTGGCATCACTTATTATGGGATATAGTGCAAGTGCACTGATCTTTGGCACTACATCACCATCTCTGGAGGGCTAAGGAAGGTTAAACAGTGGTCTCACTTTGTTCTGCACATGCGGGAGCCTGTAAAGGGGGAAGGGACTAAAAAAAACACTAAGAAGGAGATAGTAATTCGTAATTCATGGGTTCTTTCAGCCTTATCTCCTGTTGACAGGGTGTGGTTCCTATTTACCCAACTTTTAGATGGTAATCTTTTAACAGCTCGTTTGTTCCGCCAGCACAGTTAACCCTATCTGTCTCAATCCCCCCCGAGAGATTTCATACTCATGATTCTTTATGAGGGTGTAGGGGCAGAGGTCTCTTCTGTAACTTCTTCAAGCTGGCACCAGGTTGTTGGCCTGCCTAGCAGAGTAGAAATCTCTCTCTATCTGGTTTAAAGTTTTGTAAGGATTGGCGGTCTCACTTTCAGGAATGGGCTGGAAACCCTGTATCATCTTGGAATTGTTGTAACACAGAGAACACAAACTTTATCAGAAGCTTGAGGAGACAAGACCCAAAAATCAGAAGTATAGCAACTAAGGGGCCCAAAAAGGGTAGAAACCAAGTAATAAACCAAGTAATAAAGGGGCGTGCCTCCCGCACTGTCTACTAAATATCTTGGCCTCCCCCTCTTTTTTTTCTCAAGTAGCAGCATACAGAATCTCAGTCCAGAGTCTCAGTCTTTGGAGAGAGTCAGATTCTAGAGGGAGGTTCCAGCTCTGCCTTCTCTCGGTGAATGAGCAGAAATCCAGTTTTTATATGTGAGTTTTTTACCTTGGCCTCACACAATAATGGCCAGTGTGACGTCAAACACTAGTATGTTATGTCTTGTCTCCAGGGTTAGATGTTAGCCAAATGTCACATCTTCTCTTCAAGGTTAGAGATTAGGGAGGTTGTTTAGACTTATGTCTCAAGGGGAGTTTACAAAGATTAACTATGTTATGTTTTCTTTTATCACAGCCAAAAAAAAAAAAACCCCAAGAATGTTCCCGTCAAATCGATTCCAACTCATAGCGACCCTATAGGACAGAGTAGAACATCCCTATAGGGTTTCCGAGGTTGTTATTTTTACAGTAGCAGACTGCTTCATCTTTCTCCCATGGAGTGGCTGGTGCGTTTGAACCACTGCGCTTTTGGTTAGCAGCCAAGTGCTTGCCAGGTCAAAGTCAACTTCAATTTTGTTTGTATTCTTCATATACTTCATATGCTTCTATGTCTGTATTCAGAAATCTTCTAAATAATATTCTAATGGCTTACAGGTTTCTCATGACTTATAGTTAATATTAGAGAGTCTCACAGAAGTAGACATATTTCTAAGACACATTATGAGTGCTTATATATTTTATATATATATATGTATTTTTAAAACATAGTAGTGGCCTGTATCTTATATGATTTGAGAACATTATAGAAACATACAGAACGCTGCTCTTCTTCAATCTACTCCATTCAGAGGCAAATATTTCTCCCTAGGAGTTAGGGAGGCAGATGTAACCGCAAAGAGCTTACTGTTGTCAGTACTTAGATGCTGCTGTAAGTCACTCTCAAGGAACTTAAAAATGAAAGAGTTAAGACTGATCTCAGAGAGATAAAATGTAAAATCAGTGCCTGGAAAAGTATGCCAAGTCACCTTAAAGATTCAGAACGGCCCCCTGAATATGTCCATCATTTGTAGTGTTGAGTGTGGCGGAGGGGATGGTCCACCAGGCACAGGAATGTGGCAGTGCCCTGCAGCATAGCCAGGGGAGAGGGTAGCCTCTTCTGAGGACTTGGCTCCTGTGGTTCCACCGGCACGTAGAGCCCGCTGAGGAGATAGGTGCGTCAGGCTGATTATGGCCCCAGG
This sequence comes from Elephas maximus indicus, assembly GCF_024166365.1. Lineage (NCBI taxonomy): Eukaryota > Metazoa > Chordata > Mammalia > Proboscidea > Elephantidae > Elephas > Elephas maximus. The sequence continues at coordinate 61,876,810 of NC_064833.1, read as the reverse complement.
GCATGAAACATGCCATTCATTTAACTCACTCAACAACCTCAGATCATCATGTAGATCTTTACATAGACCCACAGAAGGAGAACGCACTGTCGCGGGTCAAGGGCGATGCTCCAGTCCCCTCAGCAGACCCAGTCCTTACAAGTTGGCTTGGTTACTTCGTTTACAAATAAGCTTGGTTAGAGAAGTCCACCCTTGAGAGAATGGACCTGTTGGAAAATTCAGTGTTTATGGTAGACATTCAATAAACATTCACTGAGTGACCAAATTAATAAAATTAGGTTTTGAGCCTGCGACACTGAGGGTTTGATTCTGAGCCTTGGAAAATCCCCTCAGGCCATGCCTCCCTGTGGCACCTTGAGAGCTAGCCTTCTGCTCTTTCCTGGGCTCCAGCCTGCCGGCACTCACTGCCCTTTGGTCTGAACTGTCTTTTCGAGGATATATTTACTTATTGGTCAGACATGCTCCTGCTTTTTCCGACATCGACCAACACAAAACCAGCTCTGGCGGGGGTGGCGGGGGGAGCCCTTGCTCTTCATAAAATAATATAAAACAACAAATAACAGCTAAGTAGTGTGGCTCAGGAGCCCTGGTGGCAGTTCGAATCTACTATCTGCTCCTCGGAAACCCTGTGGGGCAGTTCTACTCTGACCTATAGGGTCGCTAAGAGTCAGAATCAACTCGACGGCAACGGGCTTTAGCGCGCATTAGTGGAGTAGTGTGGTTCGAGTCAGGAAAGCAGGAACGGCTAAGAAAGACCGTACGGAAAGGACAGGAGTGAGTTGGTCCTGTAGGAAAGTAAGGTTTACATGGACAGGCGGAGGGTGGTATCGGTGCACTGGAGGTGGGGATGGGAATGTTAGCAGAATAAAAGACTGGCCAGATCTTGCAGTCTTCAATGCCAGGGTACTGCAGGCTCTTGAAGCAGAACCGGGCCTAAGATAATGGCTCTGGTAATAGTGCTGAGGCTGGGTCGGAAAGAAAGAAGTGAGAGAACAATAAATAATCAATCCAAGAATATGGTGAAAAGGGTTACTGAGCCTTTACTTAGGACCTTGTTTTTCCCTCCAACTCTAGATTGATCTTCCTAGGCTCTGTTAAGAAGCCCTGGTGGTAGAGTGGTTAAGCACTTGGTTGCTAACTGGAAGGTTGGTGATTCAAACCCACCAGCTGCTTTGAGAGTCCGCTTCCATAAAGAGATACAGCCTAGGAAACCCCACAGGGCAGTTCTACTCTGGTCTATAGAGTTGCTGTGAGCTGGAATCCACTCAACCGCAACAAGTTTGGTTTGGTTTGGTTTTTGGTTACACTCTTATGTCAACGCAGCCCACTATATTTTACTGAGATCCTACTGTACTCACATAATCTCATTTATCAGTCCCAACAAACATAAGGCACATATTCTTATCCCCAATTTATAGGTAAAAAATGAAGAGGCCCCAGTTAAATAACTTGCCCAAGGTCACATAGCTGGTTACAGGCAAAGCCCTGAATTCGAACTCAGATCTATTTGAGCTAAAGGCCAGCAGCCCCTTTTGTGCCTGTGTATGTGGACAGTTACCCTGCTATCCAGAGAAAATAAAAAATACGATTTCTTGGCAGAGGCGTTAAAAGTCAAGTTCTAGATTTTTTTTTTTTTTTTAGTGTTTTTAAATCAACATCACATTTAGTCCAGGAAGAATTTGCTGTTAACAAGCATTAAGTACAGGAAAATCTGCAAAAGACAGAACCTGTGTAAGGTGTAAATCTGTTAGAGAAGGAAAACTCAAATATTTTCCACTAAAACAAGTGATAGAAAAGTGGTAAGACTGCACCCTGTCAAAGGCAGAAAACTCACAAGACCTGGAAAAGCAAGGTAGTCCCATCGAGTTCCAGCTCTCACAGGTTTCACTGTATTTGGTGAGCTTCTCAAATATATGCAATTCCCAGTGATACAAATGGAAGTCAGCATTAAAAAACAGAGTAAATCAAATTGGATTAGTGATTCAAACCAGGTAAAGTTTATTATTCTCTATATGAATGAAGTCCAGGGTTGAGCAGTTTGGGACTGCAACAGTAGCACCCCAGGGCCACCCAGGACCCCCATTCCTAAATTTCTGCTGCACCATTCTTAGGATGAAGCTTCCATCCTTAAGGTCACCTTTTGATCCAACAGGGTACCAAAGCTTTAGCCTTTAAGTAAGTCCATGCCCCAGGCAAGCAGTGAAGGGAGAAAAGATGACTAAAAAAAAAATGTGTTGCATCTCTCTGTCCCTGTCATAAGGAGTGCTTTCATAAGTGCCGCTCAACAAATTGCTCTTGGAAGAAATTGGTTATTCCAAGGGGGTTGTAATTGTGTCTTATTCTAGGCAGCGATGTGTTCGGCTAAAAATCCATGACTCAGGAAGTAGGTGAAAATGGATATTGGGTAGGCAACTAACAGTCTATGCTACTTGGGTAACCTGAATCAGCAAGGAAGCCAACAATTAATTCAAATCTAGACTGCATCCTTGCATGTAGATAATGCAAAACCGAGCCTCTTATAGCACTTCTCTGCAGGCTAAAGAAGGAAGAGGCTTGAAAACGTATTTGAGAATCTTTACCCATTTGGTTTTAATTTTTTCAATGACTTTTTGGTATTTTAATGAGAGGTTTGCTCCGGTCTTGTAAACATAATTTCCTGAGACCTGTAAAATTTTTCTTTTATTATATTTTCAATACAAGCTCTTTGCATAGTGAGTGCAATGTATTAAGTGTGAAAAATACAGCTATAGGAATTGGAGAAGTCAATGCAGCGTCTAGGGAGCACTGAACAGTGAAAAGGTGCTGCTGTTACACAGACAATCACCAACTCTGCCTGGAGAGGTCAGCTTCTCCAGAGAGCTAAGTTTTATGTTGCAATTTGCCGGGTGACAGTTGTATAATATTTTTAAAGCCAACCCCAAAGGGCATTATCTTGTTTCTCTAGGGCCAGCAGAAGAGCCTTTTACTGGTAAAATGGAATCTTCCTTGCCCTTTGTTTTATTTCTAAGTGGACTAGTAATGGTTTCGGATTAAAGGCAGCCTCAAAAACTTTTCAGGAAGGTCAGAATTCAGGCATCATCCAAGCAATTCTGATTTAGAGAACTCATGAGAAAAGGACTAACTAGACCTTTATTTAGTCTAAAGCACTCAGATGTTCCCAGACTTAGTAGGTTTAGTGTAAAAACATGAAGCGGTTTCTTAACTGTGATTCTAAATTTTCTGATTATACCGGAAATTTTTTAAAACTGCAGAATTTCAAAGACCTCCCGATTTTAATACTTCCAAAACAACACAAGATTCTTTTTCAGCTTATACTAACATTGAAGAACCATTGTCAGACAGCTCAGAATGTAGGTAAACAGTACCAGTAGTGACCTATTTTTAGAGACCAGGGGTTTCGGTGTCTTACCACTCCAGAAATAAACACCATCATCTTTCCTTCTATTTCAATGAGCACAGCTGTCTGGGTAGGGATGTAAACATCCCTTCGTGATGTTGTGAATCCAAACACAACAATGTCAGGCTGGTGTGTGAGAACCAGGAAACAAAGCTGACTACAAAAATTGCACCAGATCCAATCTATTCTCATTATCTCATCTACATGAAGTAAGACCACTACATGGACAATACACTCGGATCGCCTTTTTAAATTAGCCCTTTGTTTGATCCATGTTTCTACTGTAAGTGCAAAAATGATAATAGAATTTGTATTTGCTAATAGCCCAGAGTGTGGTCCTAAATGCAGATATGCAAAGTTCCATTTCCTTCCAAGTCCACCCTCTACTCAACCGGACCCATCTGTGTGCAGTTGGGTCAATATAATATCTGACAGGAGAAAAAGCTTTTCCAAACCATACAAAGGGACACTGGTGGTTCAGTGGTAAAAATCTTGCCTTCCATGCTGGAGACCTGGGTTCGATCTCTGGCCAATGCCTGTCATGCTCAGCTACCGCCCATCTGTCTGTGGAGGCTTGTGTGTTGCTAGATGCGGAACAGGTTTCAGTGGAGCTTCCAGACTAAGATGGACCAGGAAGAAAGGCCTGGTGATCTACTTCCAAAAATCAGCCAATGAAAAGCCTGTGGGTCACAACAGTCTGATTTGTAACCGGTCACGGGGATGGTGCAGGACTGAACATCGTTTTCATTCTGTTGCGCATCGGGTCACCATGAGTCGAGGCCAACTCGCCAGCAACTGACAACAACAAAAATCTGTTCAAGGATGTCAGAAAAACCCTATCTCACAAGGATCCAGTACAGTTCTGCCTGGCTTTTCTCCTGTGCTAAGAAAAAAAGAGTGATTTCTTATGTACAGCACAGCTCTCCCAAATTCTCAGACCAGGGTGCCGGCTTGGGCCCTCCCTACCCATGTAGTGGCCTCTTAACTACCCCCCTCGCACTAAAGAATGTCGTCTAGGAATGACCAGTAGTGGCCTGTGGACCAAGACAAGTCCACAGATATGTTTTATTTGGCCCTTACGTTATATTTAAATACATTTAAGCCAACATTTAAAAATCAAGAGATTTGAAACAAAAAATTATCTATTAAAATTTGAAAGCGTTGGTGGTACTGGCCTGTTTTCCCAGATGGCAACCACCAGCTAGAGCTGAGGAGAGAGTGGTGTCCCCCTAGCAGAGAGGCATGTCCTCTCCAGCCTGCCCCATTCCCACTGCTCTCATTTGTTTCAGGACCCAGAGGGCAATGGTCTTGACTTTTAACCTTGCGTTTGCTCAGTTGACTGTCTTGTACTAGAGGCATTTTTCTACACTATCAATAGATTCTGGAGGCAGACACGGCCCGCGTCCATACCCTTGGCCTCCCACAAATGCCATACATTTGACCTCAGAGAGTTTTAATCATCTCCCTGAGACTCAGTAACCTTATGGGTAAGACGGGCAATAATAATAGTACTTATTTTGTGAGATGGTTGTGAGGATAAAATATTTAAAAGCACTTAGAACAGGGTCCTACACGGAAGGTCAGCTCAACTGGACTGGACCAAAAGCAAAGAAGTTTCCGGGATAAACTGAATGCTTCAAAGGTCAGCGGAGCAAGGGCGGGGGTTTGGGGACTATGGCTTAAGGGGACTTCTAAGTCAATTGGCAAAATAATTCTGTTATGAAAACATTCTGCATCCCACTTTGAAATGTGGCTTCTGGGGTCTTAAATGCTTACAAGTGGCCATCTAAGATGCATCAATTGGTCTCAATCCACCTGGATCAAAGGAGAATGAAGAACACCAAGGTCACACGATAACTATGAGCCCAAGAGACAGAAAGGGCCACATGAACTAGAGACTTACATCATCCTGAGACCAGAAGAACTAGATGGTGCCCGGCCACAACCGACAACTGCCCCGACAGGGAGCACAAGAGAGAACCCCTGAGGGAGCAGGAGATCAGTGGGATGCAGACCCCAAATTCTCATAAAAAGACCAGACTTAATGGTCTGACTGAGACTAGAGGAATCCCGGTGGTCATGGCCCCCAAACCTTCTGTTGGCCCAGGACAGGAACCATTCCTGAAGACAACTCATCAGACATGGAAGGGACTGGACGATGGGTTGGAGAGAGATGCTGATGAAGAGTGAGCTACTTGTATCAGGTGGACACTTGAAACTGTGTTGGCATCTCCTGTCTGGAGGGGAGATAGGAGGGTAGAGAGGGTTAGAAACTGGCAAAATGGTCACGAAAGGAGAGACTGGAAGGAGGGAGCGGGCTGAGTCATTAGGGGGAAGAGTAAGTGGGAGTATGGAGTAAGGTGTATATAAGCTTATATGTGACAGACTGTCTTGATTTGTAAACATTCACTTAAAGCTCAATAAAAATTATTAAAAATAAATAAATAAAGTCCATGTCTTTATTCAAAACTGAGCGGGGCAGGTGGGGGGGAGGAGATAGACCGAAAGAACCATGTTGAAAAAGAGAGTATGTCTTTGTAGAATGATTAAAACTCACTCCCACGTATTTAGTAGGCAAAGCCCCAGCCACTTTCATTCAGTTATTGCCCTTCTAGACCCTATAAACCAGTTCCCATTGAAACAATTCTGACTCATGTTTGTCAGAGTAGAACTTCGCTACATAGAGTTTTCAATAGTTAATTTTTTAGAATTAGATCACCAGGCCTTTCTTCCGAGGCACCTTTGGATGAGCTCAAGCCTCCAACCTTTCAGTTAGCAGCCAAATGTGTCAACCTTTTGCATCTCCAGAGACTCCGCTGGACCCTGTGTTGTTAGTTGCTGTCATGGATTGAATTGTGTCCCCCAGAAATATCTGTCAACTTGTCTAGGTCATGATTCTCTTGTATGATTGTCTACGAATTTATCATCTGATGTGATTTCCCTATGTGTTTGTAAATCTGTGCAATAATATGGATTAGCCACAGTTATATTGATGAAATCTATAAGATTAGATAGTGTCTTAAGCCAACCTCTTTTGAGATATGAAAGAGAGAAGTGAGCAGAGAGACATGGGGACCTCATACCACCAAGAAAGTAGTGCCGGGAGCGGAGTGCGTCCTTTGGACCTGAGGTTCCTGCTCTGAGATCTCCCAGACCAAGGGAAGGCTGATGCATCACAAGGACTTTCCTCCTGAGCTGACAGGGAGAAAAAGCCTTCCCCTGGAGCTGACACCCTGGATTTGACTTGTAACCTACTAGACTGTGAGAGAATAAATTTCCCTTTGGTAAAGCCACCCACTTTGGTATTTCCATTATAGCAGCACTAGATGACTAAGACAGCTGCCATCAAGTCAGTTCCAATACATGGTGACCCTAGGTGTGCAGAAAAGAACTCTTCCTGGACTTTTCAAGGTTGTGACCTTTAAGAAGCAGATCACAAAGTCTGTCTTCTGAGGCACCTCTGGGTGGCTTTGAACCATCAACCTTTTGGCTAGTTGGGCACTTAACAGTTTGGACCACACGGGGACTCCATCTGGACCCTATAGGTAGGTACAAGAGACCCCTGCTCCAGGCCTCTCATATCTGCCCAACATGTGAATTCTTTCCAGATTAATTTTCCCAGAGCAAAGCTGTACTCATTTCTCTCAGAACCTTTAATGGGGCCAGCCTCCCCAGCCTGCAGGGTCCTCTATGATCAGCCCATCATAGCTCTCTTCATACACTACCAAACATATACACTACCATACCATGCTCACTGCACCTCTGCACCTTGTTCCAGCTGCGGGCTCTCTGGAATGCTCTTCCACCCCATGCATTGCTCACTCAGGTACAACCCATCCTTCAAGGTTTAGCATAAAGACCATTTCCTTGTGAAACCTTGCTCTAAACTCTGTGAGCATTCTCTCTCACAGTATTTCACACTTCTCTTGGATGACACAAGCAGTTCATGTGCTTGCTTGGCTGCCAACTGAAAGATTGGAGGTTCAAGTCTACCCAGGGATGACCCATAAGAAATGTTTGGTGACATACTTCCGAAAAATCAGCCACTGAAGACCCTATGTAGCACAGTTCTACTCTGATGCACAGGGGGTGGCCACGAGTTGGAGTCGATCTGACAAATTAGTCTGGTATGTGTCTCTTCTTTCTCGTACTTAGCTGTAAAATTCTTGATAATATATATATATTTTTTTACTTCCCAAATCACCAATCACAGTAAAATGCATTCAATAAAGGATAATATTACCTTTTTCCTTTCTAAAATATATTCTGGATTTTGATATAACATGGCAGCCAGCTAACAGTTTGAGACAGCCTCTCCCAGGTTCCCAGAAAAATATTAGGAGCTTGGCCCTGGGGGCTGGAGGTGGGGAACAGGGTAGAGGGTAGGGAGGAAAGGAAAGCACAGCAAAATGAAGACTGGGACCACATTGGAGTGGCTGGAAGAATTGGGAGAAATTTTCGGGAACTTTGAGACCAATGGAACTGGGCACAGAAAGGCAAGGCTACGTGAGACAGAGTAAACCTGTCCCTCCCACTCTCTGACACAAATTATGAGAATGCAAGTTATGAGAAGATGCAACCACCCTTAAGAGATATTTTTTAAGAGAATTCCATGCACAGCTCCACAATTTTGAAGTCTCTACAGGATAGGTGCTTTTCTAGTAAAAAAAAATTACTAAAATTGGCACAAGGAAAAGAAAACACAAAAAGAATTGAACAAGAAGCATGGAATAAATTGAGAAAGCTGTCAATAAAATGACACCCCCTCCAAAAAAAAAAGCATAGAAGTATCTGAAGTAGAATATATCAAAAAATGAATATTGTTGGATTACACATTTTTCCCTTCTGTCTTGATTTGAATTTTCTAACTTTTTCTGATTGCTTTTGTAATAATAAAAATAAATACCATTATTAATTTTTATAGTTTTTTAAAATACAAAATAAAATGACAAAATACACCATTTTACCCAATAGATTAAAAACCCATCAGATGCTGAGTGGCTTAAAATCAGAAAAGGTGTGCATCAGGGTTGTATCTTTTCACCATACTTATTCAATCTATATACTGAGCAAATAACCTGAGAAACTGGACTATATGAAGAAGAACACAGCATCAGGATTGGAGGAAGACTCATTAACAACCTGCAATATGCCTATGACATGACCTTGCTCACTGAAAGTGAAGAGGACTTAAAGTACTTACCGATGAAGATCAAAAACTATAGCCATCAGTATGGATTATGTCTCAACATAAAGAAAACAAAAATCCTCACACCTGGACCAAAAGCAACATCATGATAAGTGGAGAAAACATTGAAGTTGTCAAGGATATCATTTTACTTGGATCCACGATCAACTCCCATGGAAGCCGCAGTCAGGAAATCAAACAATGTATTGTATTGGGCAAATCTGCTGCAAAAGACCTTTTTCAAGTGTTAAAAAGCGAAGATGTCACTTGAGGTCTAAGATGCACCTGACCCAAAACGTGATGTTTTAAATTACCTCACGTGCATGCAAAAGCTGGACAACAAGTAAGGAAGACAGAAGAAGAATTGATGCCTTTGAATTATGGTGTTGGCAAAGAATATTGAATATACCATGAAGTTCCAGAAGTACAAACAAATCTGTCTTGGAAAAAATACGGCCAGAATGCTCCTTAGAACCCAGGATGGAGAGATTTGGACATGTTATCAGGAGGAACCAGTCCCTGGAGAAAGACATCTTACTTGGTAAAGTAAAGGGTCAGCGAAAAGAGGAAGACCCTCTACAAGAAGAATTGACGCAGTGGCTGTAACAATGGGCTCAAACATAGCAATGATTGTGAGGATGGCGCAGGACTGGGCAGTGTTTCTTTCTATTGTACATAGGGTTGCTGTGAGTCAGAATGGAATCAACAGCACCTAACAACAACAACAGACTACCTACCCATTAGATAGTTAACATTTATCAAGTACTTACTATATATGGAATAACATACTAGGTAATTTATTATTACCTCATTTATTCTTCACATGAATCCATTTACATTTGAGAAACTGAGGTTCAGCAAAATTAAAGACTTTGCTTCAGGTCTCACAGCTAAGAAAAGATAGAGCCTTGGCCTACCCAGATCTCACAGTTTCCAGAGCTTCAGCCTTTTGATGTCACAGTCCTATAGGAGTGCAAGGAAACACTGTCACGTGTTGCTGAAGGAAGAAGAAACTTTCTAGAAAATAATTGTGCAACACATGTCAGGAGCTTTAAAAGCATTCACATTCTAAGTAATATCTCTAGGAATATATGCTGAAGAAATAATCTAAAATTTGCTCAAAGATTTGTGGCCAAGGATGTTCACAACATCATTATATATTATAGTGAGAAATTGTAAACAACTATATGTCAAGGAAAGAAAATGATTAAATGAGTTACAGTATTTCAATTTAAAATTGTTTTAAAAAATTCCAATGACATGGCAAAATAATAAATAAAAAAATGATATGAAAGTATATTTCATATAATTCTATTTTATAAATATGTAAATTATATATATATAACCAAAACCAAACCAAACCCATTGCCATCAATTCCAACTCCTAGTGACCCTATAGGACAGAGTAGAATTGTCCAATAGAGTTTCCAAGGAGCACCTGGTGGACTCGAACTGCTGAACTTTTGGTTAGCAACTGTAACACTTAACTGCTATGCCACCAGGGCTTCCAGAAGAATAGCTTCCCTGACCAAGAAATGAACCTGGGCCGCAGTGTTGACAGCATCCACTCCTAACCACTAGACCACCAGGGAGTGTCATTTTATATATATATATACACACACACACACACACACATTTATATATATTAGAAAAAGAACTGAGAAAAAATGCACAATCGTTATTTATTGTGATGAGATTATGGATAATTTTTTAAATTTTTTCTCTGCTTTCCAGTTAATATAATTAACTATGTAACCATCATATCAATTAATGTTCTCATACAAGACTCATTCTTCAAATCTTCATTTATAATGAACTTCACAGATTGCACCCATTACACCAAAAACACTTCTGTTTAAAAAGAGTGCATTCAGATTTTTACTCTAATTTCTAGAATATATAAGTAAATTTGAAAGCATTCCATATGAGAAATATTAATGTCAACAATGTAACAGAAAAAATTTAACTCACATAGAGCCCAAAGAATTAAAATGTAGAAGCAGGACCAAGATGGTGGAATAGCCAGATGCTTCCAGCAATCCCTCTTATAACAAATACCTGAAAAAACAAGTGAAATGATTATATTTATGACAAGCTAGGAGCCCTGAACATCAAATGCAAAGTTCGAAAACGGACTGAGTGGAAGAGAGAGGGAGAGACATTTCAGAAGCAGAGAGGAGTTGCCAGGCCTGAATCGCCAGGATCCCTCAGGCACCATTCCCAGGAGCAGCTGCAACAGGCTGCTGGTACTAGCATTCGGCCACATTTTCCTCAGGGAGAAGCAGCTAGCCGTACAGCCTACTCACACCTCCAGAAGCAGAGAAGAACAGCACTCTTGGAAAAAGCTAAGTACTTGCATATATTTTACCACGCCCCCTTCCCCCAAGCCGGCTTCAGAGGCTGTTGATTTCTCTGGACCTGAAATAGGCCCTGTTGAGCACTCGGAGCCATTCTCCCTGCCTTGGAGAAGGAATACATTTGCAATTGGGGGAAAAGATAATTTGCCAGCTCCGCTAACCTGGGGAGCTCCAAACAGAAGCAGCTCCTGTCCAATCATAAATGGTCTGTGGACATTGAATACCCTTCCCCCTGCATGGACTTGTGTGGGCCTACTTCAGGAGACTAGGCCCTTGTTGGCAGACTGCAACTGTTTCAGCTGTGTGCTGGAGAGGTGAGTGTTTGATATTTGACACCACTTTGCCTATTAAACAGGGTCCTCACCTACCCGCATGAGGGGCCTAAGGACTGGTGACTCCACTCATGTCACCCAGCCACCCGTGACACGGGTCCAAGGATAACTGCTACCTCCCAGTCCTTACAACCAAAAGTGCTGGGGGGCCATGGTCCATCTGCAGAACCCGCCCAACTGTACACTCTAGGGAAGAGGGAAGCGCTTTCCTCAGAGGCACTTGGGGGACAATTCTCAGCCCTCTGCCTTGTTCAGAGCATGACCCCCTGCTGTAACCAGATACCGGTACCTACACCAATCATCCGTACCCCTCTAAGACTATAGGACAAAGCCTGCACTACACACTTGATGACCAGCTACCTGGACACCTGAGGTGAATTCATACAAAAAAAGCAAATGGACTTCTGGACTGATACACCTGGTAATAGCTCTAGCCATCTGGTGACAGGACGTCAGAGCTTCAAAGGTGAAAATAATCAAGCTAGCTCACTCAACCAACCCATTTGGGCATATCAAAACAAAACAAGGCAAGAAGCTAGGACACGGTAAGCAAACATAAAATGAACCAATATAGTAACTTATAGATGGCTTGGAGACAACAGTCAATATCAAATCACATAAAGAAACAGACCATGATTGCCTCAACAAGCTCTCAAAACAAAGAATCAAGGGATCTTCTAGATGAAACTGACTTCCTGGAATTACCAGATGCAGAATACAAAAGAGTAATATACAGAGCCCTTCGAGACACCAGGAAAGAGATCAGGCAATACGCAGAACAAGCCAAGGAACACACAGATAAAACAGTTGAAGAAATTAAAAAGGCTATTAAAAAACATAATGAAAAATTTAATAAGCTGCAAGAATCCATAGAGAGACAGCAATCAGAAATTCAGATTAACAATAAAATTACAGAATTAGACAACTCAACAGAAAGTCAGAGGAGCAAAACCGAGCAAGTGGAAGGCTGAATTGATGAGCTTGAAGATAAAGCACTTGGCACCAATATATTTGAAGAAAAATCAGATAAAAGAATTTAAAAAAATGAAGAAACCCTAAGAACCATGTGGAACTCTATCAAGAGAAATAACCTATGATTGATTGGAGTACCAGAACAGGGAAGGATAACAGAAAATAGAGAGAGAAGTGTTGGCAGAAAACTTCCCTGATATCATGAAAGATGAGAAGATATCTATCCAAGATGCTCATCAAACTCCACATAACATAGATTTTAAAAGAAAATCACCAAGACGTATTATAATCAAACTTGCCAAAACCAAAGATAAAGAGAGAATTTTTTAAGAGCAGCTAGGGATAAATGGAAAGTCACCTACAAAGGAGAGTCAGTAAGAATAAACTCAGACTACTCAGCAGAAACCATGCAGGCAAGAAGGCAATGGGATGACTTATACAAAGCATTGAAGGAAAAAATTTGCCAGCCAGGGTCACATATCCAGCAAAACTATCTCTCAAATATGAAGGTGAAAATAGGACATTTCCAGATAAACAGAAGTTTAGGGAATTCCTAAAAACCAAACCAAAACTACAAGAAATACTAAAGGGAGTTCTTTGGTTAGAAAATAAACAATATCAGGTATCTACCCAACACTAGAACACGGGACAGAGCAATCAGATGTCAACCCAGACAAGGAAATCACAAAAATAAATCAAGATTAAAAAAACAGGAAAACAGCGATGTTATTGTGTAAAAGAAGACAACATTAAAACAATAGAAAGAGGGACAAAGAAATATAGTCATAGATCTTTCATATGGAGAGGATGACAAGGCGATATAAACAAATAAAACTTAGGTTTAAACTTAGAAAAATAGGGGTAAATATTAAGGTAACCACAAAGGAGACTAACTATCCTACACACCAAAATAAAACACAAGAAAAAAAATAGAGACAGCAGAAGCAAAATCAACAAAAATGAAGAAGAGGAAAAGACAACACGTAGAGATAAACTAAGCACAAAAAGCTAAGTGGGGAAAAGAAACTGTCAACAACACACACACAAAAGACATCAAAATGACAGCAGTAAATTCATACCTATCCATAATTACGCTGAATGTAAATGGAATAAATGCACCAATAAAGAGACAGAGAGTGGCAGAATGGATTAAAAAAAACACGATCCATCTATATGCTGCCTACAAGAGACACACCTTAGAGACAAAAACAAACTAAAACTCAAAGGATGAAAAAAGTACATACCAAGCAAACAACAATCAAAAAAGAGCAGGAATGGCAACATTAATTTCTGACAAAATAGACTTCAAAGTTAAGCCCACCACAAAGGATAAGGAAGGACACTGTATATTGCTTAAAAGGACTACATACCAGAAGAATATAACCATATTAACTATATATACACTCAACGACAGGGCTGCAAGGTACGTGAAACAAACTCTAACAGCACTGAAAAAGCGAGATAGACAGCTCCACAATTATAGTACGAGATTTCAGCACACCACTTTCGGTGAAGGACAGTACATCCAGAAAGAAGCTCAATAAAGACACGGAAGTTCTAAATGCTGCAATCAACCAACTTGACCTCGTAGACATATACAGAACACTCCATCCAACAGCAGCCAAGTATACTTTCTTTTCTAGTGCACATGGAACATTCTCTAGAATAGACCACATATTAGGTCATAAAGCAAGCCTTAGCAGAATCCAAAACATTCAAATATTACGAAGTATCTTCCTGACCATAAGGCCATAAAAGTAGAAATCAATAACAGGAAAAGCAGGGAAAAGAGATCAAACACTTGGAAACTGAACAATACCCTGCTCAAAAAAACTGGGTTATAGTAGACATTAAGGATTGAATAAAGAAATTCAGAGAATCCAGTGAGAACAAAAACACTTCCTATCAGAACCTTTGGGACACAGTGAAAGTAGTGCTCAGAGGTCAATTTATATCAGTAGATACACACATACAAAAAATAAGAAAGGGCCAAAATCAAAGAATTATCCGTACACCTTTAACAAATCAAAAGAGAGCAACAAAAGAAACCCTCAGGCACCAGAAGAAAGCAAATAATAAAAGTTAGAGCAGAATTAAATGAAATAGAAAACAGAAAAACAATTGAAAGAATTAACAAGACCAAAAGCTGGTTCTTTGAAAAAATTAACAAAATTGATAAACCATTGGCCAAACTGACAAAAGAAAAACAGGAAAGGAAACAAACAACCTGAATAAGAAATGAGATGGGCAGTATTACAACATACCCAACTGAAATTAAAAGAATCATATCAGATTACTATAAAAAAAAAAAATGTACTCTAACAAATTCGAAGACCTAGAAGAAATGGATGAATTTCTAGAAACACACTGCCTACCTAAACTAACACAAACAGAGGTAGAACAACTAAATAGACCCATAACAAAAGAAGAGATTGAAAAGGTAATCAAAACACTCCCAACAACAACAACAAAAAAAGCCCTGGCCCGGATGGCTTCACTACAGAGTTCTACCAAACTTTCAGAGAAGAATTAACGCCACTACTACTAAAATTAATTCATAGCGTATAAAAGGACAGAATACTCCCAAACTCATTCTATGAAGCCAGCTTAACCCTGATACCAAAACCAGCTGAAGACACGACGAAAAAAGAAAATTACAGACAAATATCCCTCAGGAAAATAGACACAAAAATCATCAACAAAATTCTAGCCAATAGAATTCAACAACATAACAAAAAAATAATTCACCACAACCAAGTGGGATTCATACCAGGTATGCAGGGATGGTTCAACATTAGAAAAACAATTAATGTAATCCATCATAAAATCCATTAATTGTTTTTCTAATGTAGAACCATCCCTGCATACCTGGTATGAATCCTACTTGGTTTTGTATCATATAAATAAAACAAAAGACAAGAATCACATGATTTTATCAATTGATGCAGAAAAGGCATTTGACAAAGTTCAACACCCATTCACTATAAGAACTCTCAGCAAAATAGGAATAGAAGGAAAATTCCTCAACATAATAAAGGGCATTTATACAAAGCCAACAGCCAACATCATCCTAAATGGAGAGAGTCTGAAAATATTCCCTTTGAGTTAGAGAACCAGACGAGAACCAGCCCTTTATCAACACTCTTATTCAACATTGTGCTGGAGGTCCTAGCCAGAGCAATTAGGCTAGATAAAGAAATAAAGGGCATCCAGATTGGCAAGGAAGAAGTCAAAGTATCTCTATTTGCAGATGACGTGATCTTGTACACAGAAAACCCTAAAGAATCCTCAAGAAAACTACTGAAACTATTAGAAGAGTTCAGCAGACTTATCAGGATACAGGATAAACATACAAAAATCAGTTCGATTCCTCTATACCAACAAAAAGAACATCGAACAGAAAATCACCAAATCAATACCATTTACAGTAGCCGCCAAGAAAATAAAATACTTAGGAATAAATTTTACCAAAGATGTAAAAGACCTATACAAAGAAAACTACAAAACACTACTGCAAGAAACCAAAGGAGACCTACATAAGTGGAAAAACATATCGTGCTCATGGATAGGAAAACTTAACATTGTAAAAATGTCTAGTTTACCAAAAGTGATCTATAGATACAATCCAATTCCAATCCAAATTTCAACGACATTTTTTCATGAGATGAAGAAACAAATCACCAACTTCATATGCAAGGGAAGGAGGCCCTGGATAAGTAAAGCATTACTGAAAAAGAAGAACAAAGTGGGAGGCCTCACTCTACCTGATTTTAGAGCCTATTATACCTCCACAGTAGTCAAAACAGCCTGGTACTGGTACAACAACGGACACATAGACCAATGGAACAGACTTGAGAATCCACACATAAATCCATCCACATATGAGCAGTTGATATCTGACAAAGGCCTAAAGTCAGTTAAATGAGGAAAAGGCTGTCTTTTCAACAAATGGTGCTGGCATAACTGGATATCCATCTGCAAAAAAAAATGAAACAAGACCCATACGTCACATCATGCACAAAAATGAACTCAAAATGGATCAAAAACCTAAATACAAAATCTAAAACTATAAAGGCCATGGAAGAAAAAATAGGGACAATGTTAGGAGCCCTAATACATGGCATAAACAGTATACAAAACATTACCAACAATGCAGAAGAGAAACGAAATAACTAGGAACTCCTAAAAATCGAACACCTAGGCTCATCCAAAGACTTTACCAAAAGAGTGGAAAGATTACCTACAGACTGGGAAAAAGTTTTTAGCTATGACATTTCTGATCGTTTGATCTCTAAAATCTATATGATACTGCTAAAACCAAACTACAAAAAGACAAACAACCCAATTAAAAAATGGGTAATAAAGATGAACAGACACTTCACCAAAGAAGACATTTGGGTAGCTGACAGATACATGAGGAAATGCTCAAGATCATTAGCCATTAGAGAAAAGCAAAACAAAACTACAATGAGATTCCATCTCACTCCAACAAGGCTGGCATTAGTCAAAAAAAAAAACAGTAAATAATAAATGTTGGAGAGATTGGAACACTTATACACTGCTGGTGGGAATGTAAAATGGTACAACCACTTTGGAAATCGATTTGGTGCTTCCTTAAAAAGCTAGAAATAGAACTACCATACGATCCAGCAATCCCACTCCTTGGAATATATCCTAGAGAAATAAGAGCCTTTATACGAACAGATATATGCACACCCATGTTCATTGCAGCACTGTTAACAATAGCAAAAAGATGGAAGCAACCAAGGTGCTCATCAACAGATGAATGGATAAATTATGGTATATTCACACAATGGAATACTGTGCATCGATAAAGAACAATGATGAAACCGTGAATCATTTCTTAACATGGAGGAATCTGGAAGGCATTATGCTGAGTGAAATTAGTCAGTTGAAAAAGGACAAATACTGTATAAGACCACTATTATAAGAACTCGAGAAATAGTTTAAACAGAGAAGAAAATATTCTTTGATGGTTACGAGTGGGGGAGGGAGGGAGGAATGGAGAGGGGTTTTCACTAATTAGTAGACAAGAACGATTTTAGGTGAAGGGAAAGACAACGCACAATACAGGAGAGGCTCAGCACAACTGGACTAAACCAAAAGCAAAGAAGTTGCCTGAATAAACTGAATGCTTCGAACGAGAGCCTAGCAGGGATGGGGGTTTGGGTACCATGGTTTCAGGGGACATCTAAGTCAATTGCCATAATAAAATCTATTCAGAAATCATTCTGCATTCCACTTAGGAGAGTGGCGTCTGGGGTCTTAAACACTAGGAAGCGGCCATCTAAGATGCATCAGTTGGTCTCAACCCGCCTGGATCAGGGGAGAATGAAGAACACCAAGGACACAAGGTAATTACAAGCCCAAGAGACAGAAGGGACCACATAAACCAGAGACTACATCAGCCTGAAACCAGAAGAACTAGACGACGCCCATCTACAACTGATGACTGCTCTGACGGGGAACACAACAGAGAACCCCTGAGGGAGCAGGAGAGCAGTGGGATGCAGGCACCAAATTCTCATAAAAAGACCAGACTTAGTGGTCTGACTGAGACTAGAAGGACCACAGTGGTCATGGTCCCCAGACCTTCCGTTAGCCCAAGACAGGAACCATTCCCAACGCCAACTCTCCAGACAGGGATTGGACTGGACAATGGGATAGAAAACGATACTGGTGAAGAATGAGTTTCTTGGATCAAATAGACACATGAGACTATGTTGGCATATCCTGTCTGGAGGGGAGATGAGAGAGCAGAGGGGGTCAGAAGCTGGCTGAACGGACACAAAAAGAGAGAGTGGAGGGAAGGAGTGTGCTGTCCCATTAAGGGGAGAACAATTAGGAGTATACAGCAAGGGTCGCTATGAGTCGGAATCGACTCGACGGCGCTGGGTTTCTGGGAGCAAGGTGTATATGAATTTTTGTTTGAGAGACTGACTTGATTTGTGAACTTCCACTTAAAGCACAATAAAAATTTTTTAAAAAAAGAATTAAAATGTAATCGTATTAAAAGTTAAATTAGAAATTGTTTAATTTGGAGCAAATATCTGCTCATCTTGAATCTAACTCACTGAAAAACTAAGATAAACATAATTATTCTGTGTTGCACTATTCAAGGGTAATTATTGGCCGTAATGATGACTCCAAGGCATTGCAAAACCCTGAATGCCTTCTAAGCCACCAAAGGAAGATTGCATTACATTTGACATATCTTCGTTGTTAGGACTGTTCTTTTGTGCTGCATTCTCTGAACCTTGTCCAACCTCCATTTGGCAGGTAACGTTATTCTCAGCGAGCTAAAATTGTCTATTAGTCGGGATGCCTGATTCCCTAATGTTTTTAAATAAATTGGAGTACACTACACATTAATCAGAATTCTTTCAGTAGGTGGGAGTATGAAATTCATCTGGGTTTCCTTAAGCCAGTTGTCATCTAGTTGATTGTGACTCTAGGCTTAACCTTCTGACTGGGGAATGGGATTTACAGAGAGAGAGCTTAGGGACTGGTAAAAACAGAAGAGATCCTGTAGGTGCCTAGGAAGTACTGGAAATGGCTCTGCCTAAGACAGAGACGTTGGGACTGTCAAGTTTCATTAGCGAAGGGGTGGAAGGAATGCCTCAGCACAACTGCTGAATAGCCATTAGAAGCCAGAAGAATCTTGGCAAGAACTGTCCTCAGAGGATTCCTGCCGTGGGAACAGTGCGATCACTCTCCTCAGAGGACAATGGCAGCAAGAGCTATTCTTCGTGTGTCCTGCTGGAAACACAATGCACTGCTATCCAGACACCAAAACAGGCTGCATGGTTTCAGGTTTGGAGTTAGCACCCGGAGCAGGGATCACCCATGCTTGCTACTGAGAAGCTTTTTTTGGTTTTCTGAAATCTGAAATGGCTGCTGCTTGGGACAGGATGGGAAGGAAAGGGTTGTCCTGGGTCAACACAGAGAAGCTGCTGGCAGGTGGACAGTGTGGGCCAGGGGTGGTATTCACCCCTCTGCTGGAATCCCAAGAGCCACAAGGGAGAATAGCAAGATAGTCGGCATTGCAGCTGGTTTGTGCACTCTGGGAGTCCCTAGGTGGTGCAAATGGTTAACATGCTCAACTGCTAACCAAAAGTAGGAGGTTCGAGTTCACCCAGAGGTGCCTCAGAAGAAAGGCATGGTGATTTGCCTCCCAAAAAGCAGCCACTGAAACCCTAAGAAGCAAACAATAATTTAGCTTAACTAGTAAAGAATGTCTGCCTTGTGCATTATGCTTTTTTAAGATCTAGCTATATGGGAACAAATTGACAACAGCAACTTGAAAGATTAGATAGAAACCTTAGGGAGCAGTGAGTTTATGTTAATGGGGAAGGAACAACTCAGAAAAGGAGGGTGAGAATGGTTGCACAGCTCAAATAATGTAGTCAATGTCCCTGAATGCTACATGTATAAACTGTTGAACTGGTGCGTGTTTTGCTGTGTACATTGTCAACAACGACAACAAAAAATAAATTATTTTAAAAAAAGAAACACTATGGAACACAGTTCTACTCTGACACACATGAGGTTGCCATAAGTAGGAACTGGCTCCAACGCAACTGGTGTGCACTTCCATATCTACCAGTGTAGTACCTGATCTATTAGTGTAGTACCTTGTCCCCAGAAGTAACTGCTGTTGTACCAGGAAATCCACAGAGCCAGTGGCTAAACACAGTGCATCAGTACAGAGCTGTGCTGTCCAATATGGTAGCCACTAGCTACATGTAAAGGAGCCCTGGTGATGCAGTGGTTAAGCACTCAGCTGCTAAATGAAAGGTTGGTGGTTGGAATCCACCAGCCACTCTGTGGAAGAAAGATGTTTATCAGTCTGCTTCCATAAAGATTACAGTCCAGGAACCCCTATGGGGCAGTTCTACTCTGTCCTACAGGGTCTAATTTACTCCATGGCAATATATTTAATCACATATGACTGTTTAAATTTAAATTAATTAAAATTAAATATAGTTAAAAATTCAGTCACACTAGTCACATTTCAAGTGGTCAGTGGCCAAATTTCAAGCACTCAATAGCCACATGTATTTTATATCTGCACTGTCCAATGTACACTGGACACTGCAGATATAAAACATTTCCACCATGGCAGAAAACTCCATTGAGCAGCACTGAAGCATGGAATTTACCGGAAGGCTTTCGTATTGAAGCCAACAGTGATCTATAATGAAGTCGAATGCAAGAGTCTCACACATTTTTAAGACAAGATACAAGAGCTCAAAGAAATATACTTGCAGCTGGCTGCTGTGGGCTAAGATCCCTGGGCCCCCAGGTGTACCAATTTATCCCCCACTGCTGCTGGGAGTGCTTCAGCAGGAAAGTTTGAGAAATATTGAGTTAGTGGGTCAGTACCAAGAACATTGCATCAGGTACCCCTTAAACCAAAACCAAACCAAACCCATTGCCGTGGAGTCGATTCCAACTCATAGCAACCCCATAGGACAGAGTAGAACTGCCCCATAGGGTTTCCAAGGAGCACCTGGTGGATTTGAACTGCTGACCTTTGGTTAGCAGCTGTAGCACTTAGCCACTACGCCACCAGGGTTTCCCAGGTACCCCTTATACCCTGCTTATTGGCTTCATGATGCAGATGAAAGCAAGATTTTGAGGTAAAAACTGTTCTCTTGGGCTGCCTCTGCTTCTAAGCAGTTCCTTGCCCATAGATACAAGTTAGATACTCTCAGAAGCAAAAATGTAAGCTTCAGATTTTCTTTTCCTACCCCAGGTCTTCAAGACCCAGCTGCCTCTCCCCCTCTCATCCTTTGGCTGAGTAGACCAACAGGTAGAGACTCACAGGCAGGCTTACCCAGTTCCCCCCAGCTTGAACGTATGTCAGCTCTGCTCAGAAAGGGGCAAACATTTGTGACTGAACGGGCTCTTTCCAAAGTAATTTTAGCATTTATTAGTCATTGTGTGCTCTAGAATACGCGATGTCTCTAAGGACCTCTGGCTTCCTGCAGCAAAGCTTTAACCTCCACGCCACCTTAGTGAGGCTCAGGCAGCTCAAGAAGAAGGCTCTCTAGCCCAACAATTGACTGTATCTTAAGCACAATAAGTCAATCTTCAAAAACAAAACAAAAATGGACTGAGAGTCAAACCTTGTGAAATAATGCAGACATTTTATAGTGTTGTCCTGCTTGCATACAATTCCCACAAGAAGGGAAGTACCTTTAAAATAAGGACTATTCAATACTAGTACAGGATTTCCTCTTGTTGTTGATAATTTCCTCCTAACAGAAGACACGACGCAGTCCAAAGCAAATTCAAAGGGGGTGTCCAGAGACAACGTGGCATCGACATTCTATGGGGAACATTGTTCAATCTAATTGATGTTTTCCTTGCAAAGCGATCGAGTGAGTGGAGCTATTTTTACCCAGAACAGAATAGGTTCCCCCCACCCCCTCTAAATTTATCATCCTCCCACCCCCATCAAGTTTTATATATAGTCAGAATCACAACTTGTACTTTTCTAAAGTCAATGTTTCCATGAAATAAGTCATAAACAATAGGTAAATTTAAAGGGCAAACTTTGCCAGCCATAGAGTTTTGAATTGTGGAAATTCTGGTTCACTCATTACGTTTTCAATGAATTCTATCTTCTCAGCAGGTATACCAAAAAAAAAAAAAAAGTTGCCATCAGGTCAATTCTAACTCACAGCCACCCTGTAGGTCAGAGTAGAACTGCCCCATCGGGTTTCCAAGAAGCGCCTGGTGGATCCGAAAGGCTGATGTTTTTGTTAGCAGCTGTAGCTCTTAACCACTGCACCACCAGGGTTTCCCTCAGCAGATACAGTACATAGAAAAGGGTCCTCAACCTTCATGAAATTAAAGTATCTTCCTCTTTGCTAGAACAATGGTGCATATGTCTACTAAACAGTTCAAGTTACCTGAAGAGGCCAGTGCCTCTAGTTATATACGGTGGAGTTCTCTAAGCAGACAATAAACCTTGGCCCTTGTATATACAACGGTAGTAAATCAGCAAGCACTTTTTGGCAGAACATTTTCCCAATTTCCTCCCTTCAGTCAGAGAGGCACAATTCAGCCTCCACAGTTTGGCCTGACTTTCTAGAAATAAACTAAGATTATCCTTCTGTCCAATTATTTAAACATACTCAGTGAAGAAGGTGGTTCCTGCTTTAGGTTGAATTAGATAAAAGCTATGATTATGAAACATACAACCACCTAGAATGGGAGAAATCGAGCAAAATAATAATAGGGAACATCTAATAAGTACATCATCACAAAGACTTTTTAAAATGTCAACATGAGAAATTCTTAAGGTGGAAGGACACCGCATACCACGGAGCTCAGCTATAAAAAAAAATAGGCCTTCAATAAACGTTTTTTGAACAAATAAATGAGAATGAATGAGTACTCTTCTGATACATGCTACCACGTGGATGGACTCTGAAAACATGCTGAATGAAATCAGTCAGACACAAAAGGACAAGTATCGTATAATCCCACGTCTATGAGCTATCTAGTATAGGAAAATGCATAGAGACCAAAGTTTCTTAGTGGTTGCCAGGGGCATGTAGGAGGAGGAAAAAAGGAAATATCGTTAAGAGGGACTGAGTTTCTACCAAGCATGATGAAAAAATTTGGAATAGTAATAATGGTCACACAAGGTGGGGAACATAATTAATGTCACTGAATTATACATGTAAAAATGGTTGGCATGCCCAAAGCTTTGTTACATATATGTCACCACAATAAAAATAATTTTTAAAAAATGACCAATCAAATTAATGTTGTAGTAATATTGCATGTTCCCAGGCTACACTAGAGGCCTGGTGGTTAAAAACACAATTTCTTTGCCTTCCTCTACACCCACTACCATCCTACGTATAAATTAAGTGGCTTTTTTTTTTTTTAATTCAAATGGACAGTGTTAGAGTTCCAGCCCCAGTACTTACTAGCTGTTTGCTAGTCCCGAATAAGTTACTTACCTTCTCTGGAGACGTGGTTCCCTCATCTGTAGAGTGGCTGTAATAATAAAGCCTGCCTTAGCGTATTTAGGGACCCTGGTGGCTCAGTGGTTAAGTGCCATGGCTGCTAACTAAAAGGTCAGCAGTTTGAATCCACCAGGCACTCCTTGGAAACTGTACAGGGCAGTTCTACTCTGTCCTGTGGGGTTGCTATGAGTTGGAATCAACTTGATGGCAACAGGTTTAGTTTGGTTTTTGGTTAACATACTATGAAGGTTAGAAGAAATAAAGGGGGGAAAGAGCTACACTTCATGCCTGGCCCACGGTAATCACATGCTGTTATATAAACTATCGTCATTATTATTATTACATTGTTGATGATGTTATCGTGGCAGTGGTTGTGGTGGCTACTCTCAAGCCCAACTTCTCCTGACTAGTTTCTTTTAGTGACCCAAGGATGGCTGACGTGTTCGTCTGGCCTCAAGATGATATTTTTCTCTTCTCCTATTTACCACCTGCTACCAAAGTTGCCCATGTCACCTAGAAGCTGCCAAGACCATAGGAGTGTCATGTGCCCTTGTGTCTTTTCCAGATGCACTGTGCTCAGAAGACCTCTCCACTGAGCTTTGACAGTGACCTGTGGAGAAAACACTCGTTATCCCAACACACACCAGATAGTTCAGCTTTGACTCTCAGTGTCTTACAGCCATTTAAATGAAATGTCTTCACTTTCCAGGCAATCTGTGTGGAGGCTCTGGCACGGGGGCTGAAATGGAAGAAAATCTAAATGGCAGACACCATGTTGTATTCAAAACAACCCTTCTCTTCAGAGGTTGTTTGTCCTTGTTTTTCTCAGTTCCCTCTTCCCTTGAATTCTTCCCTGAAGGGACCTTGATTCTTCCCCATAAATTCGCTAGTGTCCCCCAGACAAACTCAAGCCTGTCTGCAACCTCCAGCCAGCCTGGTAACTCTGACTTCAGCCTGTCACCCCACCCCACTCTACAGTAGAAGTGAAGAGCAATTCTTGAATTCTTTGGCCATAATGTCATTAAAATGCTATGTGATAAAATACTACATATAGCCGCAGAGCTAGCCCAGATCCCTGCACAGATCACAGAAGATTTTAGCAGGTGGAAGATTCGATCTTTAAACATTAAGGAAGACTGAAGAAGAACTGAAGTATTTGAATTATGGTGTTGGTGAAGAATATTGAGTATACCATGGGTGCCAGAAGAATAAACAAATCTGTCTTGGAAGACGTACAGCCAGGATGCTCCTGAGAAGCAACGATAGCAAGACTTTGTCTTACTAACTTTGGACAAGTTATCATGATGAACCAATCCCTGGAGAAGGACATCATGCTTGGTAAAGTAGAGGGTTGGCAAAAGAGAGGAAAACCCTCAACAAGATGGACTGACACAGGGCTGCAGCAATGGGCTCAAGTACAGCAATGATTGTGAGGATGGCACAGAACCGGGCAACATTTCGTTCTGTTGTACAGAAGGTCGGTATGTGTCGGAACCGATATGATGACACCTAACAACAGTACAAGAACACATAACCAAGACAACCCCTTGTCAAAACTCACCGGGGTTCTGCAAGTCACAGCTCTTCAATCTACTCATTCCCACAACAGGCCCTTTGTCCAGAGTAGCTTTGTCAAGTGAGACTTGCAGCCTGGGCTACTCACTGGGCACATGTAATTATCATCCTTGCATTCTAAGAGTTGAAGGGATTTATTTCTCAGTAAGAAAAGACGTTTCATGAAAACCTCAAAAAGCCCACTCAGGAAAGATCCAGATTTTGTAGGGTCTGAAGCTTACACAGATTCTCTGGGTGGTACAAACAGTTAAGCGCTCAACTATTAACCAGAAGATTAGCTGTTTGAACCCACCCGGCGACGCTTCAGAAGAAAGCCCTGGCAATCTGCTTCTGAAAGGTCACCAGCCTCAAAAACCCTGTGGAGCAGAATTCTACTCCGCACACACGGGGTTGCCACGAGTAGGAATCAACTCACTGGCAACTGGTTTTTTTGGTTCTCAGAAACATTCAATTTGGAGGCCCACTTTAAGATGAAGAGTATAAAATTAGCTCATTTTTACATATTTTGCAGAAATACGTGATGATGTAGACACATGGCATGGCCCCACCCAGGCTTTGGAAGGGGCCCATGCACGTGAGGGCCCTGAAATGTTTTCAGCTTTGCCATCAACCTACCTCTGATTTCTCCTGCCTTCCTTGATGCCAAATGCACCACACACATCATGTACTTGCAGCGACCACAATATCAACACAAACAGAAAAATTCAGTCCTTCAGCTGATTGTTTTAAAGCTAAAGCTAACCCATAAGCAGTAGGGGAGACGCGCCACTTAAACTTCATTAAGTCTGATGACAATCTGGGAGGCTGACCACAAAACACATTCGAAAGTAAAATTTTTGCGTTGCTTTGCCTTGATTTGGCCCAGCGTTCTTAATTGTTTAGGAGTCTGGGGATTTTCTTTTTGTTTGTTGGTTTTAAATTTAGTTTCTTTGCCATTGCATATGCTGAGAAACAAGCTTTTTTATCTCATTGCATTGAGCATCCTCGGAGTTCTCCCCCCTCCAGAGGGGAAGAGTTGAGTATTGTTTTGTTTTGTTCCTAAACTGCAAATAATAGAAGAAATGATATTGTTTGTATTGGGTGCACCTGCTTCCCTAAACCAGGGTGAGGTCTTTTTTTTTTTTTTTTCCTCCCCACCCCCACTGTCCTTTTATCTTGGCTGCACGTGCTTTGTTCTTTGGTGGGAATTTAAGTGGCTCCTGCTTTCTAAGGGAACTTCCTATCCCAGGGAATTCAGAGATTCTCCCCAGGGGCTCCCAAAGACTGTATTGTTTTCTTCCCCCACCCCCCACTCCCCATCCCTACCACACAAGCATGCACCCAAACACGCCACAAGATAGTTTTTAAAGGAGCATAAGAATGTAATCCCAAAAAGGCTTCCTGTGTATAAGTGCATTCATGCGTGTGCACGAGTGCTTCCGTGTGTTTTTACACATGTCTGTGCATGTTGCCTGGGACTACCTTGTAACATGGAGAAAAGCAAAGCAAGCAAGAGAAGAAATTATTGTGCTATAGGGTCTCTATGAGTCGGAATCAACACGATGGCAATGGGTTTGGTTTTTTGAGTGCATGTTGCCAAAAAAGAAAAATGGAAGTTTGCATGGTTTTCTATAGGCATTCTCTCTTTAGTTTTGAATACGGCAAAAATAAGCACAGTAATTTCTTCTCTTGCTTGCTTTGCTTTTCTCCACTTAACAAGACAGTCCCAGGAGATAAGTTATTTGACATCCTTACTCCTTTGTCCCTTGCCTATCTGTCTCCAGGGCAAGTCTCCACCTGGCCCATGTTTGCAGTCATTGGATGGCGCCTACCATAAAACCCCCTGCCCTGGGTTGACAGTGTGGGGAGGAAGATGACTGACCCATCTAGTTTCTTTCCTGTGAGTGTCTCAGAACCAGACTCATGTCCTGCTCCATCTTTGTGCCCTCAGCCCTCAGCAAAGAGCCTTACACAGAGAATGTGCTCAATAACTGTTTGTAGAATTCATGTTGAGTGAGGTGACTTTGAACAAGCCACCTGGCATCTCTGGCTCCGACTTTCTTCCTGTGATAAATAAGACAGTTGAATTCTTGGATCCTTTCTGGCTCTACTGTGATTCTCTTTGTCCAAAATAGATTTGGATTTGCCTCTTTTTATCAGTTAGGATTAGATTCAGATGAACATAACAGGAAAAACATAAAATAGTATCTCAAAGAAGATAAAATTCCCTTCCCATGTAAAAGAAAGACAAAGATAGGCCATTTTGGGCTCCAAAATGTCACCTTGGACCCAGACTGCCATCTTTCCGCATTGCCACCTTCAGTCAAGATAGATGCTATAGTTACAGACACCACAAGCTCATTCTAGGTCAGAAGGAGGAGAAAGTGTAGGAAAACAACAGGGCCTACATCCCAGCTAAGCCCCAATTCAGCACTGTCCCAGAACTTCCACTCAACTATTTTGCTTATATCTCATTGGTCACAAAGCCAAACCTACCTGCAAGGAGGTACACGCTGGACTTTAAAAAGTATTGCCCCCAGTGAAAACCAGTGTCCTATTACCAAGTGTTATGGATTGAATTATGTCCCCCATATGTGTATCAGTTTTGCTGGGCCATGATTCCCAGTATTGTGTGATTTTCCTATATGTTGTAAATCCTGCCTCTGTGATATTAATGAGGGAGGATGGGCAGCAGTTGTGTTAGTGAGGCAGGACTCAATCTATAACATTGGATTCTGTCTTGAGGCAATCTCTTGAGATATAAAAGAGAGAAGCAAGCAGAGAGACAGGGGGAATCTCATACCACCAAGAAAGAAGTACCAGGAGCAGAGCACATCCTTTGGACCCAGGGTTCCTGCGCAGAGAAGCTCTTAGCCTGGGAGAAGACTGATGAGAAGACCTACAGAGAGAGAAAGCTTCCCTGGGGCTGATGCCCAAAATTTGGACTTTTAGCCTGCTGTATTGTGAAGATATAAATTTTTCTTTGTTAAAGCCATCCACTTGTGGTATTTCTGTTATAGCAGCACTAGATGACTAAGACACGAAGGGAAAACAGGAGAATGAATACTGCTGTCAAGTAGCAATCTTGCCACACTCCTTCATCACTCTTTAGTTTGGTTTGCATTCTGGGGAAACTGTTTTGCTTTCTGTCTTTCCTTTCTTTGAGATTTTGAATAAAGGTTTCCCAAATCCTGATGACATTTCCACTAGGCCTTGGCAAGATAAGAGGAAGGGAAAAAAAGATAATGCACTGAATTTTTCAAATTCTAAATTCATTTCTAAATTTATTTGGCTTAAAGGACTATCCTTTATTTTGTGGTTGTATCACAAATATATGTATATATACATAATTTTTTTCTTTTTTGTGTGAAAATTTGCTTTTATAGAAAATTATTTTCATAGCAGATGTTAGTTTATTTTTCACTAACATCCTCACTTTGAAAAAAAAAGAAAATTATGAACTCTACGTCAGTGACCCAGTTTTTTTTTCAACTAGTCTTTTAAATTCAAAAGTCAGGGAGCAGTGCCTTACATCATTTCCTTAGTTCTTTCCCCTACCTCCCTTCTCTGAGAGGTTGAGGAGGGTAGATTAGAAAAACTATAAGCAGGAGTGGCTGTACCGTATTAATAATAACAGAGAAATTGGGAGCAGAGGTGTGGTTCATTCAAGAGGAAAATAAACCTTCTCAACTCTTGTTATCAAAGGAACAACCTAAGAGTCATGTCTTCTATATACCAGAGATAAGGGCTGGATTCCTGAAGTTAGCCTCCCTGAATTCAAATCCTGCTTACAGAGTATACCAGCTCTGTCATCTTTGACAAATTACTTAACCTCTATAAGTCCAATTTTTTAAATATGTAAAATAAAGGTAATAAGATTTTTGTGAGGAAATTATTCAAAGATTAGAAAGTACATGTAAAGAGCTTAACATAGTACCTGGTACATAGGATCTATTCAATACATGTCACTTATTACTACAGAATTTGATTCAGCTGTGTATAACTAAAAATCCAAATATATCAATGGCTTAAACACATCAACGTTTATTTTCCTCTCATGCAATAAAAGCCCAGAAGCAGGCAGTCTAGAACATGACTGAAATGGCAGTTCTGACATCAAAGACCTAGTTTTTTCTGTCTTTCTGTTCCACCATCCTTATCGCCTCATGATCCAAGATGGCCCTGGAGCTCCAACCATCACATCCACAGGCAAGAAGCAGAAAACAGAATAAGACAATTGCACCTCTACCTTTACTTCCAAAAATGTGGCACAACATTTCTAATTAGATCTCATTGAGCAGAATTTGGCCTCATGATCTTACCTAGCTGAAGGGGAGGCTTACAAGACTCGGTGCGTTGCTGTCCTGTATAAAAATCAGGATTCAGCCACTAAAAAAGGAGAGAAGAAGGGTTGCAGTAGGCATCAGTAATCATTGCCACAGACATAATTGTTGTTGATTATATGGTTATTATTACTACAGATGAAAAGACTCTAGGAAAAGGGAGGGGCTCAGATCCAGAGACTCTGAGAGAGTTACCCTCTAATAGGTGATGACTGAGATTAAATGAGCAAGAAAACTCCTCAAGGAGTGCTATGAACAGAGGTTCCCAGAATCATTCAGGGTAGTTAAATACATTTTAAAAAAAAAAAAATTGCCATTGAGTTGATTTCAACTCACGGCAATCCCATGTATTAACACAGTAGAACTGCACCATATGGTTTTCTTGGCTGTAATCTTTACAGACCAGATCACCAGGCCTTTCTTTCACAGCTCCGCTGGTTGGATTTGAACTGCAAACCTTTAGGTTAGTAGTTAAGCACAAACCATTTGTGCCACCCAGGAACTTAGTTAAATATCTAGATCTTCAGGTTTCATCCCCATCCCCCAACCCCCAATTCTAATTCAACGGGTCTGGGATTGGTCCAGATAATCTGTATTTTTAACAAGCTCCACGGGTGACTCTGAGGCAGTGGGCCTGTGAATCAGTCTGGTCCATGGTGTGGGCTACTTTGCTGCTAGCCACTGTCTGCCTGGAAACCCTTGTGGGAGTTCTGCTTCAATAGCAGAGTAATGTTTACGGCAGACACTGGCCTACTGAGCCATAGGAGGGGGACAGGGTGGTGGCTATAAAATACGAGAGACATTTTCAACCCCCTCAGAATCCTCTTGGAGATCCAGAACTTTTTAATCAAATTAGAAAGAATATGCATATGCATGGTGTTTTTTCATTTCAGAATAATTTGATCTAATTACATTAAATTTCTAAGAGTGTCTGACATAAAATAAAGAAAAAAACATTAAATAGACTGCAAGTTTTTGCTCAAACCACCAAATCGCAGTCAATCAAAAGTATAATCAGGGCAAGTTGTCAGGGTTCCAAGCCCTCCCTTCCTATTCACTACCTCACCTACAAATCCCAGCAACGCTAACACACAAAACAAGTTGGTTGGTTCCGTTGCACCGCCCCATGACCCGACCTGCTGCCATATGACAGGGTCCTATAGGAGAATTCCAGAGTGTTCTCCCTCTTCACAGGTTTGGTACTGAAGCCCCTCCTTAACCTGTGCCTCAGGTTGCAGGCTCTCCTGCTTCTGATGCCCCTGGCTTCTGACCTCATTTCTCAGTCTCTCACTTCTGACCTCCCCTTGCCCTTTAGGCTTTATGATCAACACTGTTTGCCCAGGTATCATATTACCTCTTCCTTGTAGCAGAGAGAGATGGAGGGGGGGCAGAATTGTGTTAAATCAGGAAGGCCACAGTGTTACCTGCAATGTATTTGCCCAGTTCAACTTGCCCCATGTGCAAGAATGAGGTTCTTTCTATAGTGGCCAAAGAGAAAAAAAAAAAGGGACATAAATGTGTTTTTTAAAAAAAAAAAAATTCCAAAAGCACTATTATTTCCTTTTCTTTTTTTTTTCACATTCATATTTTTCATTGGCTATGCATAGCATTGCCTTCATAACAGAGACAAGCATAGGAGGGAAAGAAGGGAAAGAAGGGTATGAATTGAATTGTTTTCCCCCAAAATATGTATTGAAGACCCAGGACCTGTGGATGTGCTCCTGTTTAGCAATAGGATTTTTCTTTTGCTGTGTTAATCAGGTCATATTAGTGTAGAGTGGGTGCTAAACCTAATCACTTCTGAGTTATAAAAAGCACACAAAAGACGCAGAGAGAACACACACAGTGGGAAGACAGACACCAGGGAACAGCAAGGGTTGTAGGCAGACACCAGCACTAGGAGAGAGGCTCATGGAAGGCATGGATGTGGTCAAGACACTGCTTTTGACTTTTAGCCTCCAAAACTGTGAGACAATAATTTTCTGTTCTTTAAAGCCACCCACTTGTGGTATTTCTGTTACAGCAGCACTAACAAACACAGACAGCAGGAGAGGGAAGGAGGGAGGGAAGAAAGACGCGGTCTCTTTATCAATAAATAGATTTCTTTCTTTGCAGGTCATGTAGCCCCAAGCTCCGAGAAAATCAATTTTGCAGTGGTGAGACAAAGCATACACACCTGAAGAGTCTGCTTAACCAAGGCAGACATTCCTGAATCCAGCTAAGTGGTCAAAAGAATGATGTGGACACTAAGAGTTACAGAAGCACGGAAGAGGGTGAAGTCACTGGGCTGAAGGAGACAAGAAAGGAGGGGAATCTTCTAGGTTCAACTGTGAAAAACTCAGGGTAATTAATAAAAGGGCTAGACTAATCCTATGTGACTCTTTCTTTAGTCCTTTACTGCTTGAGACTACTCTCTCACTCTAATGGCCTGTCTCTACAGTGAGGGCTCAGCTACACACAGCAGCCTTCCCTCGTGTGTTTCCTGCACAGCTATGGGGGATCCTCTCACAAGCATAGGGCCAGGGAAGATGCCTAGAAACGAAGTAGCAAGAGATGGGGAAAAGGCACAGTTTCAGCGCTTGCTGAGTTAATGGCCAGATTTCATTGCCTTTGGAAGAGAGTCATGCACCAAGTCTAGTGAAAAATAAAAGTTAGGTCAACTCAAGGGAAATATCAATGGAAACCAATATTGACAATGAGAACCAGAGTTTATCTTCCACCCACTCTCTTTAATTAGTGGGAAAAGTCTGCTACTCTTATATACAAGTTTACAGGGTAAAGGGGCAAAGGGCCAAAGGCTGTTAGCCTGCTTGACTTGTACTCATGATCAGCTTCAAAGACAACCTCACTTCCAGCGACTGGCCTCTGCCCTCAGGCCTGAACACTTTGCCCCAAGCTTGATATCACCTTCCTTCTTTCATTTTCCTAAAGCAGAAATGATCAATCAACCTTGCCGGCACATATTTCAATCACCTGGGTTGTTTGTTTTGTTATTTTTTTAAACTAATACCTGGATACCTTGTCTAGGGTTTCTGATTTAATTGGTGTGGGGTATGCACTGGCCATCGAGATTTTCAAATATCCCTAGGTGACGCTAAGGTGCAGCCAAGTTGAGATCCACTGTCCTAAAGCATCATTAACAGGAAGGAAGGGAGGGAGGGAGGGAGAGAAGAAAAATCTGGATCTAGTTATTTTTAGAATTATTAGAACTACAATTGATCAAACAATATTTGGTATTTCATTTTTAAATGTAAAATGTTATTGAGTGTGCTTCTCTTCTGAATAAAATGAATGGGTCTTTTTATGACAGTTTAATAAATGTGAAAGAAATGAAAGAAAATTGCCACAAATCACAATGTGATGATCTATCATCAAAATTATTAGCAATGTTCTAGTAGACAACAATTGAGGTCCGTCTTCACTTCGATGAAAGCAAAGAATTTGAAAGTATCTGATTTTCAAAAGGATTTGTTACAAAGTCACTAGTCCCTTTCCTAATTTCTACAATATACTAAGAAGATTTAAAGTGTTAGTAAAACCAAACAAAACAAAAACAAAACCCAGTGCTGTCGAGTCGATTCCGACTCATAGCGACCCAATAGCACAGAGTACAACTGCCCCATAGAGTTTCCAAGGAGCACCTGGCGGAT
This sequence comes from Elephas maximus indicus, assembly GCF_024166365.1. Taxonomy (NCBI): domain Eukaryota; kingdom Metazoa; phylum Chordata; class Mammalia; order Proboscidea; family Elephantidae; genus Elephas; species Elephas maximus. The sequence goes on along the minus strand of NC_064833.1, from coordinate 61,844,008 downwards.
TCGAACTGCTGACCCTTTGGTTAGCAGCCATAGCACTTAACCACTACACCACCAGAGTTTCCAAGTGTTACTAAAGGAACTATTAATTCTACCAGTTTCACTTCCACCTAGAGGCACCTGGGGGATGAGTATCAATCAAGAATAACTGAAAAAATACAAATATGTGACTAGGAAAGAAAGGCATTTTAGCATTCATATTTGTTACTGACGCTGTCTTTGCTTTGCTCTCACTAAACTCTCTAGAGAGGTCTGCAATCTTGGACAAAATTTTGAGAATGGAAAAGACAAGACCATTAAATGATAATGGCCATCATTCCCACCACCCTTCTCCAATATTTCTGAATTCAGAACACGTGAACATGACCCAAAACACCCTATTATCTAGGGCATGCTTCACACATAACAAAAATATGGATAAGACAGGCAAAAACAGGAAGCCAATAGTGGGTTTATATTCCCTTGATTATCATTAAGGAAGTTTTAGAATTGCCCCTTGGTTTGCTGGCCTGTAGGTTTATTATCTCCAGGTTTGGGATGAGTGACGGGTATGGCTTTCTCTCGTGCTATATGGGAAAGGTTACTGGGAAAGCAAAAGTGAGAAGGTTAGACTTGCAAATCTTAAGAAATGTGTACACGTGGGAGTTTAGGATCTGAGATTGATGCCTTTAGGGCATCTGTATTCCTGCATCCATCTCCCTTGGAAAGTCTTAGAATCCCTAGTCTATTTCATATCTGAAACCCTTTTACAACACCCAGCTGTACCAGAGAGTTCATTTCTCTCAAAAAAGTTTGTTCCATTTTCCGACTACCATAGTCATTGGAGAAGGAGCCTTGGAGCCCAGTGGTTAAGTGCTCAGCTGATAACCAAAAGGTCAGCAGTTAGAACCCACCAGCCGCTCCTTGGGACAAAGATGTGGCAGTCTGCTTCCATAAAGATTACAGCCGTGGAAACCTTATGGGGTACTTCTACGCTGTCCTATGGGATCACTTTGAGTCAGAGTCGACTGGATGGCACACAACAAGTAGCCATTAGAAAGAATTATAGGAGACCCCCTACCAAGTTGAAATTAATCAATTGATGAGTTTGGGTGTTTAAAAAAAATCATGGACTTTGGATCTGCCTTTAATCCTAGCTTTGCTTCCTAATAGTTGGATGATTTCAGAGAAGTTTCTTCATCTTGCACAATCTCAGTTTCCTCATCTGTAAACAGAGTAATAGTGCTGACCTATCACAGTAACCACTCTTAAAGAGTGGTTACTGGTGTGTCACAAGTGCTAAACAAAGAACTTGTCATTCAACCAATTACTGAACCATCTAGCTGTCACACCATCCTGCTTATATTTCTAATACTGTTCTTCTCTTCATTTCCATAAATACAGATGTTGTAACACCTTCCCCCAACATGCTTCTAGTTTTCTTTGCAGGAAAGCAGGAATGTCGTTAAATGTCAGGACTCAACAGATTTAGAGAAGAGTACAAGAGGAGCAACGCTCTGAGATTCCCTGCTAAACTCGCTTCCAGATTTTTGATTGGTGGTGTCCCTCTTGCTAGCTGGCAGTGTCCTCCAGTACAGTTGCTATTCCTTGGAACTGCAGGGTCCAAACCCTAATAAACCAAAAAACTAAACCCAGTGCCGTCGAGCCGATTCCGACTCATAGCAATCCTATAGGACAGAGTAGAACTGCCCCATGGAGTTTCCAAGGAGCACCTGGCGGATTCGAACTGCCGACCTTTTGGTTAGCAGCCGTAGCACTTAACCACTACACCACCAGGGTTTCCAAGCCCTAATATGAGGGTAGAAAAGTCTTAGGGTATTGTGGCAGGATTCCATGGACTCAGGCTAACAAAATTACCGATTGTTGTTATGGTTGTTATGCGCTGTTGAGTCCATTTTTGACTCATAGCAACTCCATGTCACAGAGTAGAACTGTCCCATAAGGTTTCCTAAGCTGTAATCTTTACAGAAGCAGATCACCGGGTGTTTTTCCCAAAGAGCCCGTGGGTGGGTTCAAACTGTCAGCCTTTCAGTTAGCAGCTGAGCACTGGACTGTTGTACCACCAGGGCTCCTTTTAATAAAATTATCGATACCCAACAGCAATTGGGTGCATTTGTATTATAATTTACAGTCACTTCCATCCCTGAGTTTTTCATAAGCTTTTAAAAGGTAATGAAATATATATGTGAAAGTGTTTTGAACTCTTAGAAAATATATTACATAAACTATGTAAGATTTAAATTTGCGTTTTACTCAGGTAAGTGTTAATGTCCATGAAAGCTCTTCAGCATCATTAATAAGGTACAAATATGGCTACCGACTCACTTTTAGAATATTTTAAGAATAAAAATGAGCAACACTCACTTGGATAATAAAATAGAAAGGAAGTTGGTGAGAGGAGGTGGCAAAGATGCGGGGCACCAAGAATTCATAGACTTTGAAGGAAAGATGAGGATTTAAATTCCCTGCCACAGGAGCAGCTGTACTTAAACACACACGTGAAGGCCTCCGAGTGGGCGTCTGCAGATTGCTACATTCCAGAAGGAAGAACACAGGGTTCGTATAAGAATGTGAGTGGCTGACTGCAGGTCTAACAGGTCAGGGGCACAGGCTGGGCGAGAACGAGGAATGTCGCACTTCTGCTGAAAACACCTACAGATCTCCAATGATACCTGTCATTATCAGCATTTTCAACAGCCAACATGTACGGAGCCCCCAGGAAAGCACCGGATACTTCAACTCTGGTTACACCCCTACCGTAGGACCTGGGCAAACCTGAGCACCACGTTTAAAGGAGCTGCTTTAAAGGAGAGGATTTTGTGGAACACCTCAGAAACGAAAAGGTTGAACTAAAATCTGGCAAGGTCAGCAACAATGAGACCCCATAACTGGAGAGAAGGTGGAAGCTAAAGGAGGAATTAAGAACTGACTGTCTGCAGAGAGGAAACCCTGGTGGCGTAGTGGTTAAAGAGTTTGGCTGCTAACCGAAAGGTCCACCAAGCGCTCCTTGGAAACTCTATGGGGCAATTCTACTCTGTTTTATAGGGCCGCTATGAGTCGCAATCGACTAGATGGCAATGGGTTTACAGGTCTTCAGGGAAGAGCAGGGTCTTCTGCGAGGGATATAAAAAATGTGACCAGTGTCCCTCCACCTCAGTAAGCATACTACAAAAAAGAAAATAGAGTTAAGAGTGATGTTTGAGTAAAGTTATTTTCAAAAGCAGCAGCAGAATTTTATAATAGTGAAGAGAAAATACTGAAGTGACACATAAAATTACCTTCCTTGGTAGTCTTTAAAAGAGTGGCAGTAGGGTCTGGAGAGATGGGGACATGTCTGTCTGGATCCATTTTGAGCTGGTCGTTGCAGGGACCCAAAGGGTAGATTGGATTCATTCATTCATTAAACAAATATTTATTGGGTGCCTCCTATATGCCATCTATTGTTTTAGGTGATAAAATCCAAAAATCCATTGCTGTTGAGTCAATTCCGACCCATAGTAACCCTATAGGACAGAGTAGAACTGCCCCCATAGGGTTTCAGAGGCTCTATTCTTTATGGAAACAGGCTGCCACATCTTCTTCAAAGGGACTGGTAGGTTTGAACCGCTGACCTTTCTCTTAGCAGCAGAACACTTAACCACTGCACTACCCAAAACCAAAAAAAAAAAAAAGACCTAATCCATTGCAATCGAGTCGATTCCAACTCATAGCAACTCGCAGCTCCTTATTTTACATGATAGGGTTATAGAAGTAAACAAACCAGGCAAAAGCAGACAGCAAACAAACAATGAAATACATGTTCCATTGGATAATGCAAAGTACTGTCAGGAAAACAAAACAGAAAAGGGAGGCAGAAAGTGGCAAGAGTGGGAATGAGGTGGTAAGGAAAGGTCTCAAAGGGACAGGACCTTCGAAGAGTCCCAGGTAGACTACAGAGCTGGCTATGCAGGTAGCTGCGGGAAGGGCATTCCAGGCTGAGGGAACAGCCAGTGCAAAGGCCTGGAGGTAAGAGCACCCTCAGCATGTTCCAGCAGCGACAAAGAGCCAGTGTGGCCTGAGTGCACGCTGGAGCTGTGAGGAGTAGGAAATAAGGTCAGAGAGGATGAGTAAAGACTCAGACAGTTCATTCTTTAATTCCGTGATTCAACTCGGCATTTAGTGAACATTCCTGTAAACTGAAAACAAAACCATGTCCCAGGAGAGTTTAACAAAAAAAAAAATTTTTTAAGTAGCCGCAGACCTTTTTCAGTAATCTATTCTCTCATGGCATAGTGGTTCAAAGAACTGTGGCTGCTAACCAAAAGGTCAGCGGTTCAAGATGCTCCTTAGAAACTCTATGGGGAAGTTCTATCCTGTCCTATAGGGTCGCTATGTGTCAGAATTGACTCGTTGGCAATGGGTTTTTCATTCTCTCATAGGTTACAGCCACTCCCTTTCTGCCTGAAATATGATGTTTTCAAGTCACCGTCTGTCAAATCGAGCCATAGAACACCTAACAATTGCCTCCAAATGATTAGTAATTTTCAAATTTAAGTGTAGACTTTTAACTTAAGAATATTTCAAAACGGCAAGTAAAGCACTTAATGCAACAAAAGTTATTAACACAATAGTAAATACGATGGCGTCCTTTGGTGATACAAATGGCTAAACACTTTGCTACTAATGACAAGTTGGCAGTTCAAATCCACCCAGAGGTGCCTTGAAAGAAAGGGCTGGCGATCTCCTTCCACAAAATCACAGCCATTCTAAAACCCTAGGGAGTGCAACTCTACTATGAAACACACAAGGTCACCATGAGCCAGAATCAATTTGATGAGCTGGTTATGGTTGATAAATATGGTAGAAAATTTTACAGAAGAACTACAAAGAAGCATGATATGACAGCCAAAATCTGGAAGCTTGTTCATGTTCCCCAGACCCATCTCTCAGGGACATTTGTCTACCTCAGTTTTGCTGGGACTTGTGGACCTGGGGGATCACTCTGTGGCAAGTGTACAAATGCATGTCAATATGTACAGTCCGCTCAGAAAGAAAGGCCTGGGTTTCTTTTCAGTTCACTTCCTTCTCCGCTGTTGCCATCCCCCGCCTGAGCAAAACACTGAAGCGTCTGAGTGAAAAGCATCGCGGCTCATCAAGATCAAGGCAGGCATTATATTTCAAGTTGAGGTTCAAAACAGCTTGCTTTTTGCTGGGACTCCTTACTTCCTGAAATCAGATGGCGCCTTTTAGTACTTCAGTGTGCTGAGTCACCAGCAAGCTACATACTCCCTCTTTCATTTAAAGTCATCAGCCTGAGAACCTGTCTTCCTCCTTGGTAAAGTGAGCACAAGGACCAACTCAAGAGCAACTTTGGAAGAGGTTCCTGCGAAGTGTTGAGACATAAAACAGAAAGAATGGTTTTAGCTTTCTCTCTCCTCGCTTTATTTTTTTTCTTGATGAATTTTGACAACCAAAAGTACTTTAAAAAAAGAAAAAACTCCCTAGTATCTTTACATGATATCTCCAGCTTCCTGGGTGGCGCAAACGGTTAACATACTCGGCTGCTAACCAAAAGGTTGGAGGTTTGAGTTCACCCTGAGATGCCGCATAAGAAAGGCCTGGTGATCTACTTTCAAAAAATCAGCCACTGAAAACCCTATGGAGCACAGTCAGAATCAACTCCATGGCAACTGGGAAACAGCTGCCTAATTACTACGATGATGATTTTATTTTAGAGATGTGTTTATCCGTTAGGAGCCCTGGCGGTGCAGTGGTTAAAACGCTCAGCTGCCAACTGAAAGTTCGGCAATTAGAACCCACCAGCAACTTCCAGGGAGAAAGATAGGGCAGTCTGCTTCTGTAAAGATTAAAGACTTGGAAACCCTATGAGGCACTTCTACTGTGTCCTATAGGGTCTCTATGAGTCGGAATTGACTGGTGGGCAGTGGGATTTTTTGTTTGTTTATCCATTAAACATATTCAAAAGCCTTGCATGACAAAGATATTACAAAATTCTAGTGCTCCAGACAGCCATTTAGATAAGTTCCGTAGAAGCTAAGAAAGGGCAGAGATCTTATCTCCCATCTGGTCCACTGGCCCAGACTTGCTGGTAGACAGGTTTTGGTGAGGTAGTTACCAACCTATAAAATGTGGACAATTTAACGTAAAAATCCAAAATTGCAGATGCTCTTGGAAACTTGAAAGACCGAAATTCTTGCTTAGGAACAACTGGCGTGGCTCTTGAGGCAGGCCTTCAGATAGGATCAGTGCTGAGAGCACGTTCCCTGGGTCATCAGTGATCAGTATCACTGTAATCTCCCCATTAGGATAGGAACTGGACCCTATGAGCCTGCATCTGGGACCACCATCTAGTCCACCAGCTTTATTTGACAGATGAGGAAAGCTGGGTCCCGAGAATTTTAATGGTTTACCCAAGGTCTCCCAACCAGGTAATAGCAGAGCTAGAACCAGAATTCAGGTTCTCCACCCAAGATACCTCCATTCCCTGGAGCTCCAGCTATGAAAGAAATTGGGCCACATTTGAAGCAGAACCTCAGATGAGGTTAGCTCTGAAGTTATGTTAATTATAATCACTGGAAACTAATGAAGGCATCAAAGCTGTGATACTAGTATAGACCAGAAGAGCTGGGAAAAAGTGTAACTAGGAACTATAACATGTCCTAAAGGATTTTAAATTTAAGCCATCTATATTTAAGTACAGGTAGTCCTCGATTTACAACAGGGTTCCATTCCAACGACTCCATCGTAAGTCAGTTCTGATGTAAGTCAAATTTTTTTTTTGTTTTCATTATTATTGCCTTTTATTATCAGTATCTTTATAAATCCCATCTTTGAACATCTGTGAGTGAACATCTGAGAATGATAACAGCAGCAAATTACAAGCTGCAACTCCATATGTAGTACATATTACTAACATGTACCTGAAAAAAAAAAAGTCCTAAATGCGGTCTGTCGTAACTTGAATAAGTCATAAGCTGGGGACTACCTGTATCATGGTTTTAGTGAGAAACAGAGTGAGTGGGGTCAAGAAAAGCTTAATGAAAACCACTTCGTGCGTTTTTATTTAGGTTTTCTTAAATACAAGAATTCTGCCTATTTATCCTTCACTCATTAATTCATAGTAATACATTTAATGACAATAAATAGACAATTATTGAGGCCTCTCAAGATTCTTTATGACCAGTGATATTATTTTCCTCATAAGAATAAATTTATGAGCCATTTAAAAATTTTTGCTTACACAGGTAGATGTATTATAAACTTGTATAATATAAAAGTATGCATACTAAGACTAAAGGACCCTCATGTTTTTTCACTGCATCAAGTGAGAAGAAAGTGGGACCTGTACCATTCCCAGCAATCTGTCCCCCTGAAGGGGTTTAAAAAGAAACCAGAATATTTCTTGGGAAAGCTATGTAATCTTGAAAACAACCTCCCTACACTTCCTCCCTCCCTCCCCAAAGAAATGAAAGAAAAAAGCACTAACTAGCTCAGGATATAGTTATCACTGATGCGACAAATGGAATATGCTATCTATTTTGCAATTTCACAGCTCTTTCAGCAGATTCAGCAAAATGAGAGGCATTAATTCCCTCTAAATCTAGGTAGCAGTAAGAGTCCAAGACAGGGTAAGCACAATGCTGTTCAGTAATGCTGTAATGTCACTTGCAATCAAGGTTACTTAAATTAACATTTTGTTAGTTTATCATAGCACATTCCATCACAGCGTTATCACAGGCAGAAAAGGTCTGCTTGGCCCAGGCGGCCCTGAGAACAGAGCTGGGCATCACAGCAGGGACCCATAGCTGCGGCCACAGGGAGAAATGTTGAGTAGGGCCTAGTATTTGAAACCTACAATCACAAAAATGCTGCAGTCTCTGTTCCCCTCGTAGGGACCCAGAAGTCGCTGTTGCAGTTCAAAGTACAAACTTCTGTTTGCCTTCCTGTCTTCCTTTTTTAATTTGAGAGGGGAGGAGGAGCCCAGTGGTTGACCAAAGTAAAAGGAAGGTTCTTTTCTGTCATCCGCCAGAGCCAGTTTTCTCCCTCTCCTCCCCTCCACCCTCGTGATCAAGGCAAACTCCTTTCCAGCTAAGAAACCACACACTGGTTCCAGTGGATGCCCCTCCTTAACTGGCAGGACTACCTCTAAGGCAACAGGAAGGCACTCCTCTTCCCAGGGCCCACATCACTGCCCCTGTTCTGGCAGGGTTTAGTTCTAACCGAAAAGTGTATGTCGGCTTCCTCACTACACATCTCAGAAGTCAAATGCAACTAAAGGGTTAAGCAAATTCCTTGGAAATAAGACAAGGGAAGACTCCTGGAGCTGTGCAGGTGTGGAATTACAGCCTGCCACTGCTCATCAAGCCACAGTTTCCCCAGCGCCTGCACAGGGTTTCGGGTATTTTGTTCGTTTGTTTGCCTTTAAAAAAAAATTAAATCCATGAAATAAATTGTTTTTTTTCTTTTAGCATACAACTGAGCACACAGTCGGTGCTCTCGGTAAATATTCACCGGAGTCCTTTCCTGCCCTTGCAAATCCCAGTCTGATTTGAGCTTTTCCTCGTCCGGGATGACCAGTTCAGGGCCATACCGTCTGACATAATGGCTAAAGGGCTGTGTCCCCTTCTGGGAGTCAAGCCAAAGCTCTACATTGTAATGAAGTCACCTTATTCAATAGCAGACTCACACACTTTAGAATTCCAAGAATAATGAAACCTGCAAAGATAAGAACATTGATCACCAGACAAAATGAAAAGGAAAGAAAACATATCTTTTCTTAGTCCATAGAGCAAAAGGCCAAGGTATGCAAGACATTTACAGCAGAATAATTTGTTCTTTTTTATTTAGTCACGACACAGTACAACAGAGGTCAAACCCAGTTCAGTGGAGGTCGTTTAAACTACACCTGCTAAAGAAATAAAGCTGTAAAATGATACTCTTATAGCCCGAATCAAATTAAATAAACCAAAGAGGAGAGGGCAGCAAAGCCCTTTTAAATATCTCAACAGCCACATTCCCATGCACCGAAAAGGAAAACACAACACAAACATTTCCAGTTAAAAGAAAATATGGCAGTCCCAGGAAAATTAGGTTATGCATTTAACAGGTTCCACTGTACTTCTCGACTGACCACTTGTACCCCATGAGCATTGATCCTTCCTAACATTTGTGAATTTGAGGTCCATGAGATTAATAATTCATTGCATTGCTTGGGGCTGGTAAACTCGGGCACATTCTCTTCATTTACTTTCAGTCCAAAAAAAAAAAAAAATTTTTTTTTTTTTTACCTGTTCCTCACCAATATTTTAGTGGGGACTAAACCTGCCAGTGGCTCTCTCCTAACTAAGCTAGAATTGCAAGTTCCAGCAAACGACAGCAGCTGGTCACATGGATTCAGGGCCACCAATGGCTTGCACATTCACCTTACTGCTATAGGAGGCAGGGAATTAACTAGTCTTCTTTCTTGGGTAAAGCTGATCATCTGATTTGTCAACGCTTTGTTCAGAAATATAAAATTCAGTAGAGCTCTCTCCCCAAAAGAAAAAAAGAGTATTATTTATACAACACCTTAATCTGTCAAAATATTAACAAACACAATTATGTTAACACTGAGCACAGTGGTTTGGAAAAATTAATTCTAAAAACAAACCATAACTACACAAGGAGAAAAACAGACCTAAATGTTAAAATTCCCAAAATTTTGAGGCAAAAATGGATTCACTCACAGATGTTTACAAAGTAAATTAGGCACAGTACAAACCTATCACAGAGCATTGGCTTATACTTACTATTTCAAATGAATGTTTTGAACAAAATTAAGCAACTAGTTTTTAAAAACTAATACATGACATAATACAAAAAAATAAACCAACAAACCTTTAGTCTTTAAACAAAATTTATCTGAAAATGTACCTTTTTACTTTTACCGACAACTTTAAGGTAATGTTGGCAACAGTCCAGCTCAGCTGGGATTTTAAGCTTTCCCTTCCCACTTTCTACAGCGTCAGTTCTTTAAAAAGCTCCAATCTCTGTTCCCCAAGGTCTATAGGGTTTGCCAAGGTTTGCTGCCTGCGTGGGTGCCGAAGGGCTCAGTGCATTGGGGGACAGTAAGTGGAAGGAGCCAAAAGAGAAGGGGAAGGACAGGGAGGCCACCGAGGAAAGCAAAGGCGGCGAGAGTTTAGAGGCGGAGGTGACCACGGGGAGCACCGGTCCAAGACCGCCGCTAGGGGGCGCTCGCAAGGCGGGCGCCTCCGGATGCGTAGAAGCCAACCGGCCCTGGTGGTGTGGTTCCGTAGGCGAGGCCGTGGTGCCAGTGTTCCCGTGGCTGTTCTGGGTTAACAACAGGGGGTGCGCGATGTGCGGGTGATGTCCAAAGGCGCTCCCCCAGGGAATGTGTCCAAGGCCTGCGTGAGCGCCGCTCGCGGCTTCCCGCTGAGAGGCATAGTTATTGAGATGTGAGACCAGCCTAACTCGAAGCGGGTCAGAGGTGTCTAATCCTTCAATGATGCTCAGGTAACGGGCAACTTCTGCCAGGCATTCCCGAAATCCCAAACTCCGATAGTCCATTGCCAGGGCGTGTGCGTCAAAATAGCCTGAGGAAAAGAACAAAAGGAAAACCTCAGAGCTTTGCTCTTAATCATTTCCCGCATTTCTTCAATCTCAAAAGCAGCCCTTCATGGCAAATACTTACATCCTTAAAACGCGCACTCATGCGTTCCTCTGAAAATCCAAATATTTTGAAGTCAATCGAATTCTTTGCATTAATCAACATGAGCAGTGCGCATTTGTTAATGCAAGTTCAAAGACCAATTAGAAACTGCCAAGCAGAAACTGGAATTATACCCTACTAGCAGATGAAACTATGTTCATTCCTTTAATGTTTACCCTCAACAACAACAAAAAAGTACATCAAGGACAGAGAAACCACAGAGCAGTGAAATTCATTAGACACACAGATGTAAGTTATCATCACGGAGCTTTTAGGAGTTTGGTCCTCAGTAAAGCATTTTCTGGCTGGAGACAGACACACAGACAGACCTTGGTCTCTGACTTCTGTTACTTAACCACAAATCTCTTTACTGAAGAGTCATGAGGCAGCTCATTTTTAAAACCTTGTACGTAAAATTAAGACCATCTACTTGGGTTTTGTTTTACAAAAAAAAAAAAAAGCTTTTTCTCAGAATCTCAAAGGACAAACGTGAGACCTACCTGATTTTAATCAGAGCTGTCACAACTTCGGGGCAACTCACAGACAGTAGACATTTTCCAAAAGAAGGCGCTATGTGTATACTCTGCACTAGCTTAATATGCAGAGTCATGGGGTGATGAATTCACTGGAGAAAATCCTGCCTGCATTTGAAAATGCACTGGCACACAGTTCTCTCCCCACCCCCAAAGCATAGGGTAAAAATAAGGCAGCGACTGCACCAATCCTGGCCTGCAGCCACTACTCTACCCCAGCCACTCAAGAGACCCCACGCCAACTATAAGGTGTACCTTTTCCTCCTGCAGTGTGCAGCATTTTCAAGTGATCCACGGTCATCTGCAGGATCTCGGCTTTTTCTAATTTAGCAGATCCCTAGAGAAGAGAATGGCAAGAATGATTTGGCTTCAAATACCTTTGGGGGGACAACTTAAAAAAAGAAAACAAAACAACGTATCTGTAGAAAGTGCTACGTAAATCGTCATTTGCGCGCTAACGCAAAATGACCTGTCTTGGCAAATACGTTTGTGTAGGAATAGCCTCGGCACACGGCTATTTTCCAAGACACAGATGACTATCAGATTAATGGGGGGCGGGGGGGCGGAGGAGAATTCAGAAGGTGCGGATAGCTACACCAGAGCTCTACCTACTTTCTCCATTACCTGCTTCTCGAAAGCACTGGGTACCAGCCTCCTCAGCTCCGACAAACTGTTATTGATCCGGTCGCGTCGGCGCTTCTCAATGATCTATAGGAAGCAGGCAAAACAAAGGCGGACGTTTCCATTACGGTTGTAAATTCCAAAGAGAAGAAACGTGATTTTTTCCATTAATTAATAACAACAACAACAAAAAGGAATATTGTAAAGAGACTCACGCCTCTCCGTCTTTTCCTGGCCAAGATCTGGGAAGATGTAGTCGGGGACATGGAACCTAAAGCCGAACTCAAGTTTCTGAAATGGAGGGGCGGGGGGACAGGAATCACCGTTAAACATGAGAGATCCGAGAGGTCGCCCCCATACCCTCCCTGCATTCGGACTGTTGCAGCAACGTGGGCTTGGAAGCCCCTGGGCCCCCCCATCCCGGTGGGTGGCCAGTCCGCAGCGCGCAGAGGTCAGCGCGAGGCACCAGCGCGCCTAGGGCCCTCGCCCGCTGTCACGGCGCTCGCCTCCCACCCAGGCTCCGCTCTGCCGCCGCCAACTCACCCATTCTCGTCCGCACTCTCTTTCTCCACCTCTATGGTCTCGTCCAGCTCGCTATCTGAGGAGCTGTACTCGGGGTGGGCTCGCTTCATGCTGGCTGCGCGCGGGCTCCGGGGGAGGGTCGGCGCAGCGGGCAGGGAGGAGTTAACAGCAGCAGCGCCTCTCCGCGCTCGGCTGCTCGCGTTCCGCACACACTGATCCGGCTCACGCTCTGCCTCTGGTTAAAACTCAACCATCCCTTTCCCACGCTGCGCCCCTTCCCAGAGCCCTGGGGAGGGCGGGGGAGTACGGGAGGGCGGGCGAGGGGGCGGAGGGGCGGAGCGGCGGCTCCCGGGCAACAGCCACCCTTCAGCCAATCCGGCTGCTCGCTCGGCTGACTGGCAGCCACTCCGGGGAGGGGGCGAGGCAGAGGGCGAGGGCGGGCTCCGCCACCGCCCTCCCCGCCCGCCCCAGCCCGGCGGCGGTGCGTCGGCTCCGCGGGGGCTCCGCCGGGGCTCCACTGGGGGGGCAGGAGGGGGCGCGAGCGGCGGTGGGCCGGCGGCAGGGAGGCGGAGGAGGCCGGGCCCGGACACAATCCCGCCGGCAGCCGCGGCCCCGCCCTCCCCGCGCGCCCCGATTGGCCTGGCCGCGCGCCAGGGCCGCGCCTGCAGCGCCGCCGGTGAGCCGCACGCGCCGCGGGCCGTGGGAAAGTGCCGGCGCCGCGGCTGCCAGCCAATCCGGGCGGCTGGCGGCGGCCGCGCTGGCGGCGGCGGCGGCGGCGCTGGGCGTCCGCATGAATGGAGAAGAATGAGCGGGCGGGTGGGGGCGCGGGCTGCGCCGGCGGGGGCTGGACGGCCGCGGGTCCCCAGTGTGAACCTGTAATCTGAGTCTGGGCGCCGAGCGGCCCCGGAAGCCACCGCCCAGCGCCGCCGTAAATCTCGGCCGTGGGGCCACCCTTGCCCGGCGGCGGTAGGCGCGCGCCGCTAGCGGGGCCGGTGCACCTGGCCGGGCCGCGCGCCGACAGCTCCTAGGAGCTCGCTGGCGCCGGGAGAGGAGCCACCCGTATGGGAGCGCCCACAGTGGCCCAGGGGCCGGGCGCTCAGAGGAGCAGGACGTGGGTTCGGGGAATGTTCTTTCGGTTTCTGGGATTGTCTGCGAATGCAGCCACCATCCCTTCCGCAGAGGCTTCCCAGCCTTCGGGTTGGAATGAATTCCCCCGTGCATCCAGTTTCCGGGGAAGTGGAGCGTGTTTTCTCAGCTGACTTGTGGGTACGGGAGAAGGTCCCTTAGGACATAGAGATTTTTCCCCCCCGCCAAGCTCTGGCGTCCAGAACTTCTCCGCGGGCGACACGGTGGCGGGGCTGGGCGTTTGCGTCTCAGGCGGCTCACACTGCGAGAATGCACGTCTCTGGCTGTCTCGTGCACACACACCCACACACACACCTTCCGGCCTCCTTGGTGCGTGGCACGTACTGGGCGCTCTGTGAAGTTCTGCAAGTCCCCCAGGAAGACACCAGATAAAAAAAATACAATTGTGTATCTGGAGACTGATGCAGGATTTGTGAAAGCAGGCGGAACGGTTGTTTTGAATTTGAAAATCCAGTCTTTTTTATTGAGCACAAAGGTGCAAAGCAATTTATATTTGTCTCAGTTCAGCTCTTGTGGCTCGCTGACGTTCTAGACCCTTCATTGAGGGAAACTTTAATAGATAACTGTTGTGGATATGAGAAATTTTTTTCATTTTGCAAATAGCTCCTCAGTTTCTAGGCCTCCTTAATTATTGATCTTAGTGCCAGCTTAACACACTTTGGATGCCACGCCACGAGCTCAGAACTGCCTGAACCTAATAAATTCTCCTCAGTCCCCGCCCACCACACCCTGCCCCCACACACTTTATACAACCTCCTGGGCTTCCACTGAATCTTTTATCCCAGTTCACCTCTGTCACCAGACCCTCAGCCCTTCCTTGCATCCTCCTCTACTCCCTTATCTAGGCTGGGTCCCTCCATCAGCAGTCTGGGGTTTGCTCTTGCTGGCACCTCAGACTCCCTATCCCTGGATACTCCACCACCTGTCACCTGTCAGTTGTCAACCCCAGATCAATCCCCTGCTTCTCACTGCTTCTGCTCACAGGTGACTGGAGCTCTCTGGCGCTGGTGCAATCACAGAACTGGAGGTTCAGCTATCAATGCTCCTTTCAACCATAGTCTTCACTGGGGTACATGGCTGCCACCCTGCCTCTTTCCTCCTACAACCTGATGATCCAGGGGTAGGAAGCCATCCAGCCCACCCCCCTCTGCCTTCCGGAAGTCCCTTGGACATTCAGTTCCTTCCCCCAACGTGACAGGCCACCCTCCCTCAGAAATCATCGCCTGAACTTCCCCTCTGGGGTCCTGTAAATTTTCCCAGCCCCTGGCATCTTCAGTGAGTCAGCCTTTCTGGTGTCACTGCTGCCATGTAGAAGGTGGGTACATGGGTGAGAGGAAAGGACAGGTTGGGGTTGAGGATTCTTTTGACTCCACATTGACATCTAAATGAAATCAGACATATTTCACCCACTGAAGATTAGTTTTCTGCCAAAAATGGGATCTGCATTAAAATTTACATTTCTCCTGCTTCTTAACATTGCTTCTTATTCATTCATCCACCCATGTCGGATGCCTGCTTTGTGCCTGGGTCTGTGCTGCGGCCTGAGACTGCAAAGATGACCCAAAGGTAATATGGTCCCACCCTCCTGGAGAGGGGAGAGACAGACAAAACACCAGTCAAATAGTTAATAGGTGTATAAATGTTTGGAAGCATCCTTTGATAAGGAAAAGGGGGTGAAGTCTGGAAAGGCCTTTTCTGAGTTTGGGGAGGGACTTAAGATCAAGATGGGTGAAATAGATGGTTCAATTAGAGCCAGGCAGGAAAAGGTTGAGACCCTTCCCTTTGATGGTGGAATCGGAGGAGAGGGTTTGGGGCAGGGGGCAGACCCAATTTTCTACCACCTACTATGCAGCGAGGATTTATCTCTGGAGGCTTTGAGCAAAGAACTGTTTAAAACTTCTTTGTGGTCCCCTGGATGCAAAGCACAACCTGCAAAGGTGACTCCCTCTCCAGCCTGAGTGGAGGCTTCCCAGCCCTGGCCCCTCAGGAAACAGGTGAGGAAGGTGCTTTTTATAATTCATCTCTTTTCAGATTTGCTCTCCAGCACGATTTCCTCGCCTGGTCTGTGTAGTCTGGATATGTTTGTTTGTTTACCTACTTACTTACATATTTACTTAAGGAGCTTTGGTGGGTGCAATGGTTAAGCACTCAGCTGCTAACTGAAAGGTAGGCGATTCCAACCCACCTGCTGCTCTGAGAAAGAAGAGACCTGTCGATGGGCTCCCGTAAAGATTACAGCCTAGAAAACCCTATAGGGTAGTTCTGCTCTGTCACATGGGTTCCCTGTGAGTCGGGATGGACTCGACAGCACACAACAACTTAGTTACTCCAGCACGGCCTTTGTGTGGGCATAAGAAGGGCTTAGCCCAAGTAGGGCCTCCCCAGAGGTGAACCAGAGGGAAGATCTCCCGAGGGAAAAGGTAAGAGTTGCTCTGAAACCCAGCTCCAGCATTTCCACGTGGAAGAGGCTTAAAACCCAAACCAAACCCAGTGCCTTCGAGTCAATTCCGACTCATAGCAACCCTATAGGACAGAGTAGAACTGCCCCGTAGAGTTTCCAAGGACCGCCTGGTGGATTCAAACTGCCAACCCTTGGGTTAGCAGCTGTAGCGCTTAACCACTATGACACCAGGGTTTCCGGAAGAGGCTTAAGGGCAGCTAACTGGGAGGGACACAAACAGTAGCCAGCAAGGGACGGTCCAGAAGAAAGCCCTGAGTCTTCGGTTGTCTGTTCACTGCGGAGGTCCCTTTCCCTGCCTGTTTGCTGTTGGCAGAGCACCTTGATCAGGCAGGCCTTGGGAATGATACACAGGAAAGTGAGAAACTACCCTACAGCCCCGTGAAAAGAAAGAAGGGCTGCCTCATTCTGGGCTTTTAGTTAAGTCGGTTTATCCATTCTGAGGCAAAAGGTCTTTGTCAAAACAACTTTCGGGGCAAGCCAGCCAGCGTTTGAAACATCGAGGACTTAGTTGTTGATTTATTCACTTAACAAACCTATTTAAAGACCCTACTGTGAGCTGGGCACTGAGCCAGGCCTGGGGCAACAAGGCTCAGCAGTCACATCTCTATCAAAATGCTCGGAGCGTGTGATAAAGACGAAGATAAATTTAGTTGCATGACAATGGGCGAGTTATTTAACCTCTTTAAGCCTCAATTCTCTTATCTGTAAAATGGGTATTAGTAATAGTTACCGTGTTAGTTTCTTAGCTGCCATACGAATTATCATAAACTATGAGCCTTGGTGGTGCCATGGTTAAAGTGCTCGGCTGCTAACCAAAAGTTTGGCAGTTCAAACCCACCAGCCACTCCGTGGGAGAAAGATGAGGCAATCTGCTTCCATACATATTTACAGCCTTGGAAATCCTATGGGGCAGTTCTCCTCTGTCCTGTAGGGTCCATATGAGTCAGAATCCACTTGACAGCAGTGGGTTTGGGTTTGGTTTATGTGGCTTAAAGCAACAGAAATTTATTGTCTTACAGTTCTGGAGGCCTCTTGTTCTTAGTTGCCATCAAGTTGGCTCCAGTTCCCAGTGACCTGAGGTATGACAGAAGGAAACATTGCCCGTCCGGCACCGTCTTCCTCATTGTTATGTTTGAGTCCGTTGTTGCGGCTGTTCTGTCAGTTCATCTCATTGAAAGCTCTCCTCATTTTCGCTGACCCTCTACTTTACCAAACATGATGTCTTTTTCTACTGATTGGTCTTTCCTGATGACATCTGATCTAGAGGCTAGAAGTCCGAAACAGGATGTCAACAGGGCCATGCTCACTTTGCAGGCAAAAGGGAGGATCCTTTATTGCGTCTTGCTAACTGTGGGTGGTTTCTGACAATCTTTAGCATTTTTTGGCTTGTAGATGCGTCACTCCAGTCTCTGCCTCCATCTCACATGGCCATCTTCCCTCTGTCCGTCTGTCTCTTCTCTTTTTATAAGGACACCACTCATATTGGATTAGGGCCCACCCTCATGTTCACTTAACTAAGACATACACAAAGACCCTATTTCCAGACAAGGTCAGATTCATGGGTACTGGGTGTTAGGACTTCAAGATATCCTTGGGGGAACACGTTTTAACCCATAACAGTTACCTTCCAATGTCACAGATTAAGTAAAATCAATTCTACAAAGCACTTTACATGGTCCTTGGCCATAAATAAACACTAAATAAACAGTACTGTTATTACTATTGACCTAAAAAAAACCAACGAGTAAATAAATTCCAAGTACCAGGTTACCCTTCAGTTTTTGTTTTGTTTTTGGGGGTTGTATGTTTTTTTTGTTTTGTTTTTTTGATACTCTGTTACTTAGAAGGAGGTTGAAAGAAGGAATAATTACCGAATGATTGGATATATTAAAAACAGCATCTCTAGAAAGCAATGTAATGCAAAAGAACCAGGGCTGCTTATCAGGAGCGCTAGATTATTTTGGGTAGAGCTAAAAATAAACCTCTGCCGTTCATTATTAGTGAAAGTTGTGCTTTTGAGTCTCTTTTTAAGGAACACCCCTGAACATGCAATGCTGTAAATACATATATAAATAAATTGTGTACTTACACAGAGTTCAGAGCTGGCTCCTTGATGAGAACACACCAAATCAGAAACCACAGAATTGCCCAAAAATATCACAACAGAATTTTGACCAAGTCCCAGTTTATCTCTATTGCTCATGCTGGCTGGTTTCTCTAGATGCTCTGTCTCAAACACCAGATTGCTTTGTGGCCTGTCATGCCACGCAAAAGTGCATTTCCACCACCTATTTGAGGTCAGATGGAAGGCGCCTTGGCATTTTCCTTGAGGGAATTGTTTAATTAGAAACCCAACAGGTACCAGTGTGGTACAATGGGAAAAGGATTTCAAGTCACCAGTCTGGGTTTGAGTCACCCTTTATGAGCTGTGGGACCTTGAGCCCCATCACCACACCTCTCTCCTCTGAGCCTCAGTTTCCTCATCTGTAAAATAAGGATAATACCTCAGCCTGTGTAGGCTTTTTAGTTTTTTTTTTTTTTTTTTTCTGGAAAGGTCAAATGAGACAAAGCATTTTATAAAGTACTACACAGATATTAATGCCTTATGTTTATAAATTATGTTGATGATGCTAATAACATAGACTGTTTTATCCTGAGCTTTCCTGGGCCACTTAAAAGGAAGCGTCTATAGGTTTTCTTGCTCCTGTCAGTGAATTTCTTCAGGATAGGTCACTTCTTTTTTTTTTTTTTTTTTTAATACAAGCAGTCACCAGTTATGAATGTCTGACTTAGGGTTAACCCTCACGTGCCCTTTAATGCTATGTAAATTTGCCCTCACTTTGAAACAACTGAACCAACCCCTACTAGCAACAAATTCTTCGTCACCATCACCTTCGCTGGCTCCATGTGCCGCTTTTACATCATTGAAAAGACTTCAGGCCTTTTCTTGCACTAAAGAAAGGCTAAATAAGAACCATATGCACCTGTTCCAATCTACCTACAAATTCTTAAAGACACAGGAACAGATGTTGTTCGTAAACCGAGGACTGCCTGTATATTTAAGACACCAAGAGCATTTAGTCTCTCAAGATGCTCTGTAAATAAAAGAATCTGCTTTCAAATACATCTGGGCACCTCTCCTCCCCTCTTGGAGATCTCAGTGAACATTAGAGCATTAAAGGCTGTGAGAAGTCCTTAGCAAAGAAGCCTCATTTACGTTTGCCTAACTCGGCACTTTTCATATAATATCTGCTAATGGTTTAATGTCCCACTGAAGTAGCATTTCAAGGAACACACTTTGAGAAATACTCTCCCGGTGTAAGGTTGGATTTATTTTGCTTTTGATTAAAGACTGACCCACAAAAAATTAAATCAAGTATAACTGAAAAGAAGTTACTATTATCATTAAGTCAAACACTGGATATAAATTTTGCTTTGGAAGTTCTCCTGCCTGATCTGAGAGATCAATCCCGACGAAAAGTTTTTAAATACTTTTTTATTACTTGTTAATACCCATTGTCATCAAGTCAATTCTGACTCATAGCAACCCTATAGGACAGAGTAGAACTGTTCCACAGAGCTTCCAAAGAGTGGCTGGTGGATTCGAACTACCAACCTTTTGGTTAGCAGTCAAGCTCTTAAGCACTGCACCACCAGGGCTCCAGTAGTTAATGGTAAACACTTTTATGTTATTTACCATGTGCCAGGCACAGTTTTCACAACTTGAATCTTCACAGCAACCCAAGCGAGAGGAATTGTTCTTTATTTTTTCCCCCAGTTTTAGAAGAGGAAGGCTGGGCAGAGAGAGGTAAGAGATTTGCCCAAGAGCTTTCCCTGCCATTAAGTCGATTCCATGACCCCCTCTTTTCCTCAGAGTAACTCACAGCATATTCT
This sequence comes from Elephas maximus indicus, assembly GCF_024166365.1. NCBI lineage: Eukaryota > Metazoa > Chordata > Mammalia > Proboscidea > Elephantidae > Elephas > Elephas maximus. The sequence goes on along the minus strand of NC_064833.1, from coordinate 61,824,126 downwards.
TTTCTCAATTAAAATCATTCAAATAGTAATTTGCAGTGTATTCTTTTCTCTTTTTTTAAATAATATTTCGTTGTGTTTTCGGTGAAGGTTTACATAGCATTTTAGGTTCCTATTGAACAATTTCACCACAAATTGTGCAGTGACACTGGTTACATTCTTCACAATGCTTGAACGCTCTCATTACAGTCAGCCCTCTGTAACCGCGGGTTCCACATTCATGAATTCAACCAACCATGGATCGAAAATATTTGGAAAAAAAAAAAACACTTGTTTTTCTTGTCATTATTCCTTAAACAATACAACAACTATTTTCTTAGCATTTACATTGTATTAGGTGTTATAAGTAATGTAGGGTGATGTGCACAGGTTATATGCAAATACCACTTCATTTTATATAAGGGACTTCAGCATATCTGCAGATTTTGGTATCCATGGGGTGTCCTGGAACCAATCCCTTTGGATACCAAGGGACAACTGTATTTCTCTTCCAGTTGTTCCATTTCCATTAATCTAGTTTCCCTGCTCCCTCACATTCTCATCTTTGTTTTAAAGTAATTATTGGCTGTTTGGTCTTATATAGGTGATTTTTTAAAGGAGCACAGTACTCACAGGTGATATTCATTATTTTGTGAACCAATCTGTTATTTAGCTACAAGGTGACCTCAGGGTTAGTTTCAGTTCAAGGTTTGAAGACTATGTCAGGGTAAATAATAGTCTCAGGGAGTCCCCCAATCTGAACCAGTTCAATAGGCCTATTTTTGTTCTTGTTTTTTTTAGGAATTTGAGGCTCTGTTCCACATTTTTCTTCCATTCTATTAGGGTCCATTTATTGTGTCTCTGATTAGGATGGTTGGTAGTGGTAGCTGGGCACCTTCTAGTTCTTCTGGTCTCGGGGTAGATGAGGCTGTGGTAGACTAGTTTTTTCTTTGGGCCTTTAGTTTCCTTCTGTGTCTTTTGCTCCGGACAAGCAGAGAGCAATAGTTGTATCTTAGATGGCCGTTTGCAAGCTTTTAACACCCCAGACATTACTCACCAAACTAGGATGTAGCACATAACTTTATGAGCTATATTATGTCAACTGCCTGAGATGTCCCTTGAGACTATGGTCCTAATCCTTCATGACTGAGATGTCACACAAGACTATGGTCCTAATCCTTCAAATTCAGAAATCCACTCCCGAGAGGGGTTTGATTCTGTCTAAGAAGAATCCATAACTGTGTTGCTTAACATCCATGATAAAAAAAAAAAAAAAAATTTTTTTTTTTCTTTTTTTACATTCTGTGAAATAGGACGTTATGTGATTTGGACATTGTGTGAACACCTAGTTGATCTAAGGTTTCAACAAATTCTACTGCTGCCTTCACATCAGGACTCATAGACTCACCACTCACTTTGACGTTATGCAGCAAAAAAATGTTTGAAGCACTTGAACCACCCAGAGCTAGCACTAAGCTCGATATCATGCTTTTTCTTTAAGCATCTCAGGCAAACTTTGGGCCTTAGCAGTGATCATCAATATGCTGAGAGGGATTTGCATTTGGGTTTAGTCCTCAATCCATGTCATTAGCAATTTCTCCATATCTAATATAGATCCCTCTTGCGTTTTCGCTAGCCTTGTAGCTTTTAGTGGAGCCGACCCTTTTAACAGCTTGGAGTATTTTTTCTCTGTTTTTGAGGTTACATCCACTGCATCCGTTTCTCCAATCAGGATTTCTGAACTCTATTTTAACCAAAAGTTCAGTGGCTCGAATCCACCAGCCACACGTTGGAAACCCTATGGAGCAGTTCTGTTCTGTCCTATAGGGTCATTATGTGTCGGAATTGACTCAACAGCAACAGGTATTATAATCTCTATAATCGCATGGGACCACAGATGTATATGCGGTCAGACATCGCCCGAACATACGTTACGTGGGACGTGACTGTATGTGCATACAGCCATATACGTACATATACATATGAATACACCTATATATAACATACAAACGTACATACCTATACACATATATGCCTACATACATGTATACCCACACATATATTTTTTGGTTGTTGTTGCTACTCTTTCAAAATTATATATGCTATAGCAATTGCCAACAAGTCCTTTTTTCTTGTGTACATCTCAGTGACACCATTTACATTCATCAGGCTGTGTACACTTCACCCTCGTTCTGTGTTACCATTCCCATCACCAAAAATAGCAAGTGTCTGCTGGGTCGCTATGAGTCAGAAGCGACTTGATGGCAATGGGACTATCTAGAAAGTGAAACCCCCCTCTATCGTTGGTAACCACTAATGAACATTAATTTCTTTTTTTTGAACATTTTATTGTGGTTTGAGTGAAAGTTTATAGAGCAAATTAGTTTCCCATTCAACAATTTATACACATTTTGTTTCATGACATTAGTTGCTATCCTCTCAATGTGACACCACTGTACTCCTTCCCTCCCTGGGTACCCCATTTCCATTTGCCCATCTTTCCTGCCCCGTCTGGGCTTCTGTTTTTGGGCAAATGCTGCCCTTTTGGTCTCATATGGTTGATTGATCTGAGGAGCACCTTCCTCACTGGTGTTATTGTTCACTTTATAGGCCTGTCTATTGTTTGGCCAAATGGTGATCTCCGGAGTAAGTTCTGTTCCAGGTTTGAAGGGTGTCTAAGGGCCATAGTTTTGGGGGTTCCACCAGTCTCTATCAGACCAGTAAATCTGGTCTTTCTTTACGAATTTGAATTTTGTTCTATATTTTTCTCCACTTTGTCCAGGACCTTCTCTTGTGATCCTGATCAGAGTGGTCGGTAGTGATAGCCAGGCACCATCTAGTTCTTCTTGTCTCAGGCTAGTGGAGACTGTGGTTCATGTGGTCCATTAGACCTTTGGACTAATTGTTTCCTTGAGTCTTTGATTTTCTTCACTCTTCTTTGCTCCAGATGGGAAGAGACGAATAGCTGTGTCTTAAATTGCTGCTCTCAGACTTTTAAGACCCCAGGGATTACTTACCAAAGTAGGATGAAGAACATTGTCTTTATAGACTATGTTATGCCAACTGACCTAGATGTTCCCCAAGACTATGGTCCTAAACCCTCAAGCCCAGTGACCCAGTCCCTTAAGGTGTTTGGTCATGGCTAAGAAGTCTTCATAACTTTGGCCCCTGTGTGCTCTACTATATACATGGATATATTTGCAGCACTTACAAATACATATGTAGAAATATCCTCTGCCAAACCTATATATGCTCATGGGTATATTCCCATACACCATCCCATACATTCAGTTTACGTATCTACCAATATGTCTGCTTGTAAATTATTGTTTGTTGTTACTGTTATTGCAGGATTGTGTATGTAACAGTATTTGCTGTTGTTTCCTTTTACATTCCTCTTGCATTCCTCCCAGTGTCTTCCTTTGCCTTGGTCATGTTGTGCAGACCTCCCCCTTATTGTGTATTGCCTTTCCCTTCACCCAAGTTAGTCCGTGTCGACTATCTAGTTAGTGCTATTCTTTCCTGCCCCCTCCCATCCCTGGTAACCATCAAAGAATGTTTCTTTCTGGCTGTAAACTTTTTCTTGACTTTTTATAATAGTGGTCTCATACAATATTTGTCCTTTTATGATTGACTTATTTCACTCAGCATAATGTCCTCCGGGTTCACCTATGTTGTGAGATGTTTCAAGGATCCATCGTTATTCTTTAACGTTGTGTTGTGTGCATGTTGCAGAGTATTATTTTCACAATTAAAATAATTCAACTACTTTTGCACTTTGAAGACAGTCCGGATGTAAAGGAGAAGCCTTAGAGCATCACCAAAACAAATTTGAGGATCATTGCTCCTCCACACTTCTGCAGGTTGCATTCAATGCAAGTGCAAGTCAGTTTTCCCAGGTGACCTGGACGCTCTTAAAATACTACAGCAGTCAGGCCCGATATCTTCACTAGCCCTGTTGCCAAGTATTTCAGAAATTTAGTACTTTCATCCCCTACGTGTCTGCCAGTCTGTCGTACTGTGGGGGCTTGTGTGTTGCTGTGATGCTGGAAGCTATGCCACCGGTATTCAGATACCAGCAGGGTCACCCATGGAGGACAGGTTTCAGCTGAGCTTCCAGACTAAGACAGACTAGGAAGAAGGACCTGGCAGTCTACTTCTGAAAAGCATTAGCCAGTGAAGACCTTATGAATAGCAGCGGGACATTGCCTGATATAGTGCCGGAAGATGAGCCCTCCAGGTTGGAAGGCACTCAAAAGATGATTGGGGAAGAGCTGCCTCCACAAAGTAGAGTTGACCTTAATGGCATGGATGGAGTAAAGCTTCTGGGACCTTCATTTGCTGATGTGGCACGACTCAAAATGAGAAGAAAGAGCTGCAAGCATCCATTAATAATCGGAACCTGGAATGTATGAAATATGAATCTAGGAAAATTGGATATCATCAAAAATAAAATGGAATGCATAAACATCGATATCCTAGGCATTAGTGAGCTGAAATGGACTGGTATTGGCCATTGTGAATCGGACAATGATATAGTCTATTATGCTGGGAATGACAACTCGAAGAGGAATGGTGTTGCATTCATTGTCAAAAAGAATGTTTCAAGATATATCCTGAAGTACAACTCTGTCAGTGATAGGATTATATCCATACACCTACAAGGAAGACCAGTTAATACAACTATTATTCAAACTCACGCACCAACCACTAGAGCCAAAGATGAAGAAATAGAAGATTTTTATCAGCTGCTGCAGTTTGAAATTGATCAAACATGCAATCAAGATGCATTTATAATTACTGGCGATTGGAATGTGAAAGTTGGAAACAAAGAAGAAGGATCAGTAGTTGGAAAATAGGGCCTTGGTGAAAGAAACACTGCCAGAGATCGAATGATAGAATTTTGCAAGACCAACGACTTCTTCATTGCAAATACCTTCTTTCACCAACATAAACAGCAACTATACACATGGACCTCGCCAGATGGAACACACAGAAATCAAATTGACTACATCTGTGGAAAGAGATGATGGAAAAGCTCAATATCATCAGTCAGAACAAGGCCAGGGGCCGACTGTGGAACAGACCATCAATTGCTCATATGCAAGTTCAAGCTGAAACTGAAGAAAATCAGAGCAAGTCCACGAGAGCCAAAATATGACCTTGAGTATATCCCACCTGAATTTAGAGACCATCTTAAGAATAGATTTGACCCATTGAACACTAGTGACCGAAGACCAGAGGAGTTGTGAAATGACATCAAGGATATCATCCATGAAGAAAGCAAGAGGTCACTGAAAAGACAGGAAAGAAAAGACCAAGATGGATGTCAGAGGAGACTCTGAAACTTGCTCTTGAGCATCAAGCAGCTAAAGCAAAAGGAAGAAATGATGAAGTAAAAGAACTGGACAGAAGATTTCAAAGGGTGGCTCGAGAACACAAAGTATTATAATGACATGTGCAAAGAGCTGGAAATGGAAAACCAAAAGGAAAGAACACACTCGGTGTTTCTCAAGTTGAAAGAACTGAAGAAAAAATTCAAGCCTCGAGTTGCAATAGTGAAGGATTCCATGGGGAAAATATTAAATGACGCAGGAAGTATCAAAAGAAGATGGAAAGAATACACAGAGTCATTATACCAAAAAGAATTAGTCGATATTCAACCATTTCAAGAGGTAGCATATGACCAGGAACCGATGGTACTGAAGGAAGAAGTCCAAGCTGCTCTGAAGGCATTGGCAAAAAACAAGGCTCCAGGAATTGATGGAATATCAATTGAGATGTTTCAACAAACAGATGCAGTGCTGGAGGTGCTCACTTGTCTACGCCAAGAAATATGGAAGACAGCTTCCTGGCCAACTGACTGGAAGAGATCCATATTTATGTTTATTCCCAAGAAAGGTGATCCAACCGAATGTGGAAATTATAGAACAATATCATTAATCCTTAATATCACACGCAAGCAAAATTTTGCTGAAGATCATTCAAAAACGGCTGCAGCAGTATATCAACAGGAACTGCCAGAAATTCAGGCCAGTTTCAGAAGAGGACATAGAACCAGGGATATCATTGCTGATGTCAGATGGATCCTGGCTGAAAGCAGAGAATACCAGAAGGATGTTTACCTGTGTTTTATTGACTACGGAAAGGCATTCGACTGTGTGGATCATAACAAACTATGGATAACACTGCACAGAATGGGAATTCCAGAACACTTAACTGTGCTCATGAGGAACCTTTACATAGATCAAGAGGTGGTTGTTTGGACAGAACAAAGGGATACTGATTGGTTTAAAGTCAGGAAAGGTGTGCGCCAGGGTTGTATTCTTTCACCATACCTATTCAATCTGTATGCTGAACAAATAATATGAGCGGCTGGACTGTATGAAGAACAGGGCATCAGGATTGGAGAAAGACTCATTAACACCCTGCATTATGCAGATGACACAACCTTGCTTGGTGAAAGTGAAGAGGACTTGAAGCACTTACTAATGAAGATCAAAGGCCACAGCTTTCGGTATGGATTGCAACTCAACATAAAGAAAACAAAAATCCTCACAACTGGACCAATGAGCAACATCATGATAAATGGAGAAGAGATTGAAGTTGTCAAGGATTTCATTTTACTTGGATCCACAATCAACAGCCATGGGAGCAGCAGTCAAGAAATCAAAAGATGTATTGCATTGGGTAAATCTGCTGCAAAGGAACTCTTTAAAGTGTTGAAGAGCAAAGATGTCACCTGAAGACTAAGGTGCGCCTGAACCAAGCCATGGTATTTTCAATCACATCATATGCATGTGAAAGCTGGACAATGAATAAGGAAGACCAAAGAAGAGAAGACCTTTGAATTGTGGTGTTGGCGAAGAATATTGAATATACCATGGGCTGCCTAAAGAACGAACAAATCTGTCTTGGAAGAAGTGTGGCCAGAATGCTCCTTAGAGGCAAGGATGGCGAGACTGCGTCTTACATACTTTGGACATGTTGTCAGGAGGGATGAGTCCCTGCAGAAGGACATCATGCTTGGCAGAGTACAGGGTCAGCGGGAAAAAGGAAGACCCTCAACGAGGTGGATTGACGCAGAGCCTGCAACAATGAGCTCAAGCATAACAACGATTGTAAGGATGGCGCAGGACCGGGCAGTGTTTCGTTCTGTTGTGCATAGGGTCACTACGAGTCGGAACTGACTCGACGGCACCTAACAGCAACGACAATACTTTCATGTTCATGGATATTTATTGTAAATACATTAAAAATGATTTTAAATTTTACAGTTGATAGTATAGCAGAAGGTTCCAGATGAGCCTCAAACAGGAATTCACAGATTCTGTCTTTGAAAAGAGGGGGCGGCTAACTTCTCAGATTCTCTGTTTGCCTGAGTTGACACATAGAATAAAATAAAATTTTTTGCCACTGGCTTTTTTGATTCACAAGTGATTTTTTTTTCCTTTTTGACTTAGGGGCATAGAGCAGAGATGAGGAACCCAGGGAGAATTGAGGGGACAGGTTGTGAGTCTCAGTGGAGAGAGGAGTTAGGACCAGAAGCTGAAAAAGCTATTTGTAAAAAATAAAACAAAAGCTGCATCAGCACCTAGGTGACAAAATGCTGCAGAGTTTTGGGACAGGATCATTCTGCACCATCCCCCACCCCCTTCCCCCTGGGCGCACTTGCAGGCACGCAGGCACGCACCACCACCACCAAATGGTGCTGAGGGCATGGGCGACACACCAGTGGAAGACTTAGGGGCTTGGCACAGCAACAGTCTTAAGGAGAATCTGGCTATGGAGGCAGAGGCAAAGGCCCAGTGAGGAGGAGGTCATTGAGCAAGAATGGTGAACTCACTTGTAAATATGCCTAAGGCACTGCCCAAGTGGGGAACTTGGAAAAAAGCCAAAGTTCTGCCCTCAGGCAGGAAGAGTTCAGTGTGAGGTTTTGTACTCACAAGCTATTGGAGCTAGGTAACTAACGTTCCAATTACAAGAAATGAAAGGTGTTTTGGGCACTGTTTCTATTTCAGAATTTTGCTGAATGTTCGGAGCTCTGGGTGGTGCAAACAGTGAAGCACTGGACTGCTAACTGAAAGGTTAGCCTTTGAACTTACCCAGAGACTCTTCAGAAAAAAAGGCCTGGTGATCTGTGGCCTGGCCATCTGCTTCTGAAAGATTGCAGCCACGGAAAACCTCATGAAGCACAGTTCTACTCTGACACACATGGGGTCTCCATGTGTCAGAGTCAACTCAACACCAGCTTGTTTCGTTTTGGGTTCTACTGAATGTTAATATATCTTTGTAAGTATGCATTGATATTATAAATAAGTCTTCTGTATTACAGGTTTTTTAATGTATCATATTTTATTTCTCAGTAATGGAAAGAGTTAAAAAGATTTTTTACAAATATCTCTCACTTAAAAAGCCCTATTTTTAGAGCATCAGAGTTATTTTTCTATTTTTCAATGACTTTTCTTTTTGAAATCACTTTTGAATTGTAAGTTAATGAAATAGAACAAGTTTTCTTTCCAAATAAATGGCCAAAAGCTTGGTGTTTCTGGTTAGTACCACCATTTAAACAGAAGCTTGGGTTTTCAGTCTGTAATTTTCTTTCCTGTTACTGTCCTTTTTGAACTGCTTGTCAAATGACAGTGAAATGAAGGGGTGGTTTATTTCTGCTGGAATGTCCCACTGCAGAGAACTGGCCCTACTGACCCTTGTGCTGGTATATGAGACATATGAACCCTGAACCCTTCTCATTAGGCCTTCTACCCCATCTACCTGTCACACCAAATACCCAGAATTCATTGCTACTATGGCTTCCTTTGTATCCCTGGTGGCACAGTGGTTAAGAGCTCAGCTGCTAACCAAAAGGTCAGCAGTTTGAATCCACCAGCCACTCCTTGGGAACCCTTTGGGGCAGTTCTACTCTGTGGTGCAATGGTTAAGTGCTCTGCTAACTTTGGGGGTTCGAGCTCACCAGCTGCTCAGCGGGAGAAAAGATTACAGCCTTGGAAACCCTAAAGGCAGCTCTACTCTGTCATATATGGTCACCATGAGTAGGAATAGACTCAATGGCACACACCAACAACATGGCTTCCTTTCCTTAGTCTAGAAACTGTGTCTGGTACTCCATGAACAGCCCTCCCACATGCGGCGAGCTGAACATTCACCTTCCCTGAGAGTACACTCTGGAGAATGTAACTCACTTCCTGGATCTTAATAGAATGTGTAACTGAATATACTTTTCCTAAGAACACTAAAAATAGATATTTTGGCTGCTTTCGTTTTATATTTGTTAAGCAATATTCAGTAATTATAATACAGAGTTTATAGAATAAAATTAGTGTATTTTCCCACTGGAAAGAATAATAGAGACAGGAAGATAAGTTGGCAGATTTTTTTCATAGGGTTTAAATACATGCCATGATTTTTAAAAAGCAGAATGTATCTGGCTATGAAGACACTTTGATTAGTCTTAGCTTCTATGTGCTGTCATGTATCATCTCTTCAGTCCATACACAATCATCATCATAAGCACTTATAGTGCTTTGAAAAATTTTTATCAGAAGTTTCCTACCTTCAAGTATAATTTTCTGAGAATCCACCAGTGTTGAAGCTCTGAGTTAAAAGTTTTTGTCTTCTGTGAAATATATGCCTCTTAGTGAATTTTCATACCTAGTTTTAAGAATTTCTTTAATTTTTTATTGGTGTTAAACAAAACTAAAAATGTAACAAGTATTCCCTAAGTTGGTGACCTTAAGCAAAATTTAATTCTACCAGCCCATCTTAAGTTATTTTAGTGCTTAATTAAAACCACCTTTCTAGGAAAATTAGAAATTGTCAAAAATGAAATGGAAAACATAAACATAGATATCCCAGGCATTAGTGAACTGAAATGAACTGGTACTGGCCATTTTGAATCGGACAATCATATAGTCTACTATGCTGGGAATGGCAACTTGAAGAGGAGTGATGTTGCACTCATCGTCAAAAAGAACATTTCAAGATGTATCCTGAAGTACAATGCCGTCAGTGATAGGATAATACCCATACGCCTACAAGGAAGACCAGTTAAAACAGTTATTATTCAAATATACGCACCAACCACTGGGGCCAAAGATGAAGAAATAGAAGATTTTTATCACCTGCTGCAGTTTGAAATCGATCAAACATGCAATCAAGATGCATTGATAATTACTGGTGATTTTAATGTGAAAGTTGGAAACGAAGAAGGATCAGTAGTTGGAAAGTATGGCCTTGGTGACAGGAACAATCCTGGAGATCAAATGATAGAATTTTACAAGACCAATGACTTCTTCATTGCAAATACCTTTTTTAACCAACATAAACGGCGACTATACACATGGACCTCGCCAGATGGACCACACAGAAATCAAATAGACTACATCTGTGGAAAGCAAAAAAAAAAAAAAAAAAACCAAACCCAGGGCCATCAAGATGATTCCGACTCATAGCGACTCTATAGGACAGAGTAGAACTGCCCCATAGAGTTTCCAAGGAGCGCCTGGCAGATTTGAACTGCTGGCCCTTTGGTTAGCAGCTGTAGCACTTAACCACTACACCACCAGGGTTTCCTCTGTGGAAAGAGAAGATGGAAAAGCTCAATATCATCAGTCAGAACAAAGCCAGGGGCCGACTGTAGAACAGACCATCAATTGCTCATATGCAAGTTCAAGCTGAAACTGAAGAAAATCAGAGCAAGTCCACGAGAGCCAAAATATGACCTTGAGTATATCCCACCTAAATTTAGAGACCATCTTAAGAATAGATTTGACAGAATTGAACACTGGTGACCGAAGACCAGACGAGTTGTGGAATGACAGCAAGGACATTATACATGAAGAAAGCAAGAGGTCATCGAAAAGACAGGAAAGAAAGAAAAGACCAAGATGGATGTCAAAGAAGACTCTGAAACTTGCTCTTGAACGTCGAGCAGCTAAAGCAAAAGGAAGAAATGATGAAGTAAAAGAACTGGACAGAAGATTTCAAAGGGCGGCTCGAGAAGACGAAGTAAAGTATTATAATGACATGTGCAAAGAGCTGGAAATAGAAAACCAAAAGGGAAGAACAAGCTCGGTGTTTCTCAAGCTGAAAGAACTGAAGAAAAAATTCAAGCCTCGAGTTGCAATAGTGAAAGATTCCATGGGGAAAATATTAAATGACGCAGGAAGCATCAAAAGAAGATGGAAAGAATACACAGAGTCATTATACCAAAAAGAATTAGTTGATATTCGACCATTTCAAGAGGTAGCATATGATCAGGAACCGATGGTACTGAAGGAAGAAGTCCAAGCTGCTCTGAAGGCATTAGCAAAAACAAGGCTCCAGGAATTGATGGAATATCAATTGAGATGTTTCAACAAACAGATGCAGCACTGGCGGTGCTCGCTTGTCTATGCCAAGAAATGTGGAAGACAGCTTCCTGGCCAACTGACTGGAAGAGATCCTTATTTATGCCTATTCCCAAGAAAGGTGATCCAACCAAATGTGTAAATTATAGAACAGTATCATTAATATCACACGCAAGCAAAATTTTGCTGAAGATCATTCAAAAACGGCTGCAGCAGTATATCGACAGGGAACTGCCAGAGATTCAGGCTAGTTTCAGAAGAGGATGTGGAACCAGGGATATCATTGCTGATGTCAGATGGATCCTGGCTGAAAGCAGAGAATACCAGAAGGATGTTTATCTGTGTTTTATTGACTATGCAAAGGCATTCGACTGTGTGGATCGTAACAAACTATGGATAACACTGCAAAGAATGGGAATTCCAGAACACTTGTGCTCATGAGGAACCTTTACATGGATCAAGAGGTAGTTGTTCGGACAGAACAAGGGGATACTGATTGGTTTAAAGTCAGGAAAGGTGTGTGCCAGGGTTGTATTCTTTCACCATACCTATTCAATCTGTATGCTGAGGAAATAATCCGAGAAGCTGGACTGTATGAAGAAGAACAGGGCATCAGGATTGGAGGAAGACCCATTAACAACCTGTGTTATGCAGATCACACAACCTTGCTTGTGAAAGTGAAGAGGACTTGAAGCACTTACTAATGAAGATCAAAGACCACAGCTTTCGGTATGGATTGCAACTCAACATAAAGAAAACAAAAATCCTCACAACTGGACCAATGAGCAACATCATGATAAACAGAGAAAAGATTGAAGTTGTCAAGGATTTCATTTTACTTGGATCCACAATCCACAGCCATGGGAGCAGCAGTCAAGAAATCAGAAGATGTACTGCATTGGGTAAATCTGCTGCAAAGGACCTCTTTAAAGTGTTGAAGAGCAAAGATGTCACCTTGAAGTCTAAGGTGCGCCTGACCCAAGCCATGGTATTTTCAATCGCATCCTATGCATGTGAAAGCTGGACAATGAATACGAAAGACCAAAGAAGAGTTGACGCCTTTGAATTGTGGTGTTGGCAGAGAATATTGAATATACCATGGACTGCCAGAAGAACGAATAAATCTGTCTTGGAAGAAATACAACCAGAATGCTCCTTAGAAGCAAGGATGGCGAGACTGTGTCTTACGTACTTTGGACATGTTGTCAGGAGGGATCAGTCCCTGGAGAAGGACATCAGGCTTGGCAAAGTACAGGGTCAGCGGAAAAGAGGAAGACCCCCAACGAGGTGGATTGACACAGTGGCTGCATCAGTGGGCTCAAACATAACAACGATTGTGAGGATGGCGCAGGACCGGGCAGTGTTTCGTTCTGTTGTGCATAGGGTCGCTATGAGTCAGAGCCTACTCGACGGCACCTAACAACGACAGAACCACTTTTGATTTGTATGAAAATTTCTGCTGAAAACACCGATTGACTCTCCCAGCACTATCCATTTCCCGTTTACAACATTTGTTGAGTTCTTTTTCTTTGAAATGTGACTAGAATTAATTTTTTTAATGTTTCCTGATTTATAAATAGAATTAATTTTTTTAATTAATGTTTTCTGATTTATAAATAGTACCTTTTTTAAATGATTCTTTCCTAAAAACTCAATGCTTACTGATAATTGCCAAAGCATTTCTATCTCTGTACTATTTTACAGAGAGCTCCTGCTGAGAATTCCTGCTACTAATTAAACATACACAACAACACAACCAGTTGCTGTTGCACCCACTCCCACCCATGTCAACCTCATAGGTGTCAGAGCAGAATTGTGCTCTACAGGGTTTTCAGTGGCTGCTTTTTTGGAAATAGGTCACCAGGTCTTTCTCCTAAGGTGCCTCTGAGTGAATTCTAATCTCCAACCTTTCAGTTAGCAGCTGAGTGCATTAAATGTTTGTACCTCCCAGAGACTCCAGCCACACACCAAACTAAAACCCATTATGGTCAAGTTGATTCCAACTCATAGTGACCTTGTAAGACAGAGTAGAACTATTTCCAAGGAGAGTTTCCAAGGAGTGGCTGGTGGATTCTAAGTGCTGACCTTCTGGTTAGCAGCCGAATGCTTAACCACCGTGCCATCAGGGCTCCATGCACAGTAGCTTCTTCATAAATTTATGTAGTATTATCCTGTGGAGAAAAAGAAGGTGTTAAGAACTCAGAGAAAGAGAGTAGCTATCTTCAAAGAGAAATTTCATTAATAGTTCTTTGGACTTTATCATTGTGAACTCAGATTCCCTTAAAACACATATGCACATCTGCAAGCACCTGCGCGTGCACACACACACACGCACACACACGAAGATCTTGCTGTACCATTGTTAAGGCATTAGGAGTTTTATGCACAGAACGCCATATTATATACCACAGATATTCTATCGTGGACATTCTTAGGCCCATAACATTAAACTGTGGATGCATCAAAAAACTTAGAAATGACTGAGCAAGAACACATGTTTTCGTTAGATTTTCTCTCTCATCCTCCTTTGTAACAAGACCAACACATGAGACTGTCCACATTGCTCTACAGGAAGAATTTTCATGTTGCTTCCTCTATGTGTTTATTCATGGAATCTGGTCTCCAAGACGCAGACTTTTAAATACAAGAGAGTAAGAATATGTTGATAAATGGTGAGTGAAAAAAGAGTTGTGCAAGTCAGTGCAATGGGCCTTTATTCCACCTCTGTTATTTGTGGCATTTGTGGAATTCAGAGTAAAACTGGAGAGACTGTGGTGGTCTGTGTCAGAGTGGGGAGAAGAGGGCTTTCAGTATAAGGAAACAGGCCAGGACAATCCAGTGAAAAATGGCTACCAAGTCCATAAGAACAAATGAAATGGGATAAGACAATTCATTACGTTTAGAAAAAGAAGGTAGAGATTTTGAATTTTCACCACACATAGTTGCGGTGATACAAAAAGAACACACGCGTGGGAGAAAGAAGTCCTAGAGTTGAGAATCTGCTCCGGGATGGAAAGAGAAAGCGTAAGCACTTATGAAAGAACTTTGAGCTGTATTTGGCATGTCAGTGGATGAGTACAATACAGCCCTACCAGGTAGGAAGCCCAGTATCACTCGTGGGTTTCTTGCTCTCAAAATTTAATTCGCAACAGAATTACTTGGAGGGCAGGGTGATGCTGGTGGTCCACACTTTGAGAACCACTTCTAGAAGACCGTTTGTCTTTGCTGGTGGAGAAAACTGGCTCCAATAGAGGACAGTTGACGAGGAAGTGAGTTGGTTGGCCTCAAGTATATCTATCAAAAGATTATGATGAAATACTCTGCGTTCAGCTACGTATCCTTAAACTCAGCCAGGCTCTTTCAGATGGTAAGAACTTTGTACTTTTCAAGCTAATTCAGAACATATATGAAATTCTGAAATCAAGCCATTTGAATTTTGGGATGGTTTTGTTGGTGTTGGCAATGATATGATGTTTGTTCTAAGAAAGTTGTTGCCTATCTTGAGAAACCATGGACTCTCAAAATTAATTTCCCTTGGGAAGAGCTCCACAGAGGAAAAAGGAGCCCACTGTCTCCATATGTGAAATAAAATGTTCAGGCCTCTGAAACCCAAGTAAATGAGCAAATAAAAGATAAAAGCATAAATGAGACCATCTTTCAAGCCTACGAAGGCAAAATAATTAGAAACCAGGTGAACATTACAATGACAATGATAGAATTAAATAACAACAGGGGAACTGTGTTCCTCCATAAACCAAAAAAAAAGAAACCTGTTGCAGTCAATTCCGACTCATAGGCCTCTCAAATGAACTGTAGTCCATAGAAACATATATATATTTGGAAACCCTGGTGGTGTAGTGGTTAAGTGCTATGGCTGCTAACCAAAAGGTCGGCAGTTCAAATCCACCAGGCGCCCCTTGAAAAATCAATGGGGCAGTTATACTCTGTCCTACAGAGTCACTATGAGTCAGAATCAACTCAACAGCAACTGGTTATATATATATGTATACATGGAGCAGCCCTGGTGGCACAGTCGTTAAGAACTTGGCTGCTAACCAGAAGGTTAGCACTTCAAATCTGCTAGCTGCTCCTTGGAAACCCTATGGTGCAGTTCTACTCTGTCCTATAGGGTTGCTATGAGTCAGAATCAACTCGACGGCAATGGGTTTTATATATACATATACATATCGAGAAAGAGAGAAGTCCTATCTACGTCAATTTCAGATCCTAACTCTGCAGTGTTTAGACCAGTTGTTCTCAAAACAGCATGCATCAGAATCATCTGTGAGGCTTCATAAAACACAGATTTCTGGGCCAAAGTATTTATATTTCAAACATGTTTCCACGGATGCTGATGCTGCTGGTTCAGGACCATACTCTGAGAATTACTGCTTTAGTCTCATGGTTCTCAACTTGGCCACATATTAGAATCACCTGGGGAGTCGTCTTTTTTTTAATCCCGATTTCTAGGCCATACCCCAGAACAATTAAAATCAGTGTCTCTGCATCAGCACAACTGGACTAAACGAAAAGCAAAGAAGTTTACTGAATAAACTGAATGCTTCGAAGGCCAGCATAGCAGGGGTGGGGGTTTGGGGATCATAGTTTCAGGGGACATCTAAGTCAATTAAAAAAAAAAAAAAAAAAAGTCAATTGGCATAATAAAATCTATTAAGATAACATTCCGCATCCCACTTTGGAGAGTGGCATCTGGGTCTTAAATGCTAGCAAGCAGCCATCTAAGAGGCATCAATTGGCCTCAACCCACCTGGAGCAAAGGAAAATGAAGAACACCAAAGATACAAGGTAATTATGAGCCCAAAGACAGAACAGACCACATAAACCAGAGACTACATCAGCCTGAGACCAGAAGAACTAGATGGTGCCTAGCTACAACTGATGACTGCCTTGACAGGGAACACAACAGAGAACCCCTGAGGGAGCAGGAGAACAGTGGGATGCAGACCCCAAATTCTCGTAAAAAGACCAGACTTAATGGTCTGAGACTAGAAGGACCCCGGTGGTCACAGTCCCTAGACCTTCTGTTAGCCCAAGACAGGAACCATTCCTAAAGCCAACTCTTCAGACAGGGATTAAACTGGACAATGGGATAGAAAATGATACTGGTGAAGAACGAACTTCTTGGATCAAGTAGACGCATGAGACTATGTGGGCAGCTCCTGTCTGGAGGGGGGATGAGAGGGTAGAGGTGGTTAGAAGCTGGCCAAATGGACACGAAAAGAGAGAGTGGAGGGAAGGAGTGTTCTGTCTCATTATGGGGAGAGCAATTAGGAGTATATAGCAAGGTGTATATAAAATTTTTGTATGAGAGACTGACTTGATTTGTAAACTTTCACTTAAAGCACAATAAAACTTAAAAAAGAAAAATCAATGTCTCTGGGACAGCTTTTTGAAGTTCCCGAGTGATTCCAATGGGTTGCCAAAGTGGAGAATTTCTAGTATTTCTAGTTAGGTCAGTAGTTCTCAAACTTTAGCACACATAGGAATCACCTGGAGGACTTGTTAAAACACAGATTGCTAGGTCCCTCTCCTGGAGTTTCTGATTTAGTATATCAGGACTAGGGTCAGAGAATTTGCATTTCAAACAATTTACCAAGTGATGCTGTGAGTGCTCAAAACCACCAGGTTAGACCAACTTCAACCTTGGCTGCACTTGGAATCACCTGGCGACCTGGTAGAACATACTAAAGTCACCCACCCTCCCCACCCAACCAAGATTGGGGTTCACCTGGTCTGGGATGAGGTCTGGCCTAAATTGGCTTTTAAAGCTCTACCAGGTGATTCTGGTTTGCAGACAAGACTGAGAATCAGTGCAAAACCAAGTAAGCAGACAGAGGACACAGTGAACCTATCACCTGCAACATTTGCTTTTCATCTGAGTTAACAACAATGTCTTCCAACCAGGCTATACCCCTGCTCTAACCATTATATGCAGTAGATGTCTTTGGTAAAGAAAAATACTACATTGAAATAAATGGAAGCTTATGACAGTCATTTTTGAATTTGAAAAATAACTAGGTTAGTCCAGGAGGGGATTCATTGCTATAAATACACAGAATGTCTCATTTTCTTTCTTTTTTTTAATTTTTTTTATTTATGTACCATGGTAACCCACCCCTTTGGTGATCTGCAGCCAGTCCTGTAAACAGAAACATTGTAACTGTTATTATAAAAGCAGTTTCCTATAAATGAGAATTTATGCTTATATCTAAATAAACTTGAAACCTGATCAAACACCCTGGCTCCAGGAAAATAACTTTGGGTTTGGACAACACAAACCAGAGTAACATTTTTCTTCCAGTTGATGTTTTTGAACGTACAGGGTCATTTTTAATCACACAGTATGGGGATAATTTGTCTGCTACAGACAGTAAAAGCTGAGATTTGGGAATAGGTTGGTTGGGTGGGGGGTGTGCATGGAGGAAGTAGCAGATGGAGTCAGCTCTTAAAGGGCTTTCTTGGCCACCTTATATATAAATCAGATACATGTTTGTACTTTGTAGTTTTAGTTTTCACTGGAAACAGTGATACTATTGTGTTTTACCAGCTGATTTAGTAAACTGCCACACATGACCCTTCTAGAATATACTATGCAAGTTCTAATTCTTATACCTTGAAAGGTTATCTTAGTTTCCTAGTGCTGCTGTTACAGAAATGCCAAAAGTGGGTGACATTAAAGCATGGAAATTTATTTTCTCACAGGGCACCAGCTATAGGGGAAGGCTTTCTTTCTCTGTCAGCTCCGGGGGAAGATCCCTGTCTCCTGGAATTGCTTGGTTTCTTGGCAATTTTCACATGGCATCTATCCCCAGCCTCCATCCCCTTTTGTGCTTGCTTGTCTATGATGCTCCTTATAACTCAGGAGTGATTAGGTTTAGGACACACCCTACACTGATGTAGCCTCATTAACATAAAAAAGAAAACCCTAGTCCCAAATAAGATTACATCCACAGGAACAGGGGTTAGGATTTCAGCATATATTTTGGGTGACACAGTTCAGTCCATAACAAAGACCTTAGGAATTTAACACTGGAAAAGAGTTTAGAGCTCCTCAGACCTTCTAATTTTATAGTTGAGGAACCACTTCACACTCACGGGAATGGCTGGTAAATATTGTTGAGGATCTGAGAAACTGGAACCCTCATACACTGCTGGTGGGAATATACTGTCAATCGGGAAAACAGTTTAGCAATTGTCTTAAAAGTCAATCATAAATTTACCAAAAACAAAAACAAGTTGCCATCCAGTGGATTCTGACTTAAAACAACCATATAGGACAAGAGTAGAACTGCTCCATAGGGTTTCCAAGGGTGTAAATCTTTACAGCAGCAGACTGCCACATCTTTCTCCCACAGAGCGGTGGTAGGTTCCAGCCACTCACCTTTAGGTTAGCAGCGTGCTCTTAACCACTGTGCAACCATACAACTCATTAATTTCACTCCCAGACATCTATAAAGAGAAGTAAAAACATACAATCACACAGTCTTACCTGTGAACGTTTATAGTAGTAGTATTTGGAATAGCCAAAACATGGAAACAATTCAAATGTCCATAATCTGATAAATGGATAAATAAAATGTGGTGGTTCAGAACCATGGCTGCTAACCGAAAAGATCAGCAGTCTGAATCCACCAGCTGCGCCTTGGAAACTTTCTGGGGCAGCTCTACTCTGTCCTATAGGGTCACTATGAGTTGGAACTTACTCCGTGGAAACACGTTTTTTTTTTTTTTTTTTTTTTTACAATGGAGTATTATTCAACAACAAAAAGGAAGTACTGACACATGCTACAACATGTGAACCTTGAAAATATGCTAAGTGAAAGAAGCCAGTCACAAAAGACCCTGTGTTGTAAGGTTCCTATCAGATGACATGTGCAGAGTAGGCAAATCTATACAGACAGAAGGTAGATCAGTGGTTGCTTAGGACCCAGGGGGATGGGCGGTAAGAGTCAAAGAGTAAGTTGTTTGTTTCAGGGGATGAAAATGTTCTAAAATTGACTGTGGCGATGGTTGCACAAATATGTGAATATATCAAAAACCACTTAAGTGTACACTTCCAATGGGTGAACTGTATGGAACGTGAATTATATCCTGAGAAATTGGTTATTCAAATAAGAAAAAACACCCCCCGCCCCGCACGTGGCGCACTGAAAACCCCCCGCAGCTCGTCTGTGAAATCACCTTGAGCCCAGGGCAAGGGCGCGCTAGGCGCATGCGCCTGGCCTCAGCACCGGCGAGTTACGTGAGCGCAGGTTAGAGGCGCAGAGCCCTTGGCTCTCGCTGTCCCGCGCGCTGTCACTGCTCTGCGTCGCCGCTAACAGCCCCCTTGCAGCACCATGCGAAAGGGCGTGGGCCACTTCTCCCAGATATGATGTAAACCGAGCGCGTTCCCCGCGGCGCCCGGAAGGCGCGCTGCCGACGTCCCGCGGCCGGTCCCACAGCGGGGCGCGCTCCTGAATTGTCTCAGGGAGGATATCTGGTGACGGGCCTTCTTCCCTCGCTCTCCCCCAGCAAAGGTCACTGACCTCCCGCGTGACCAGGCAAGAACTGAGGTTCCCTCAACGTGCCGTCCCCTAGTGTGTGCCGACGCTCACAGAACCGAGAGGAGCAGTGCGGCCCCCTGGGGGCGCGGGACACCGAGGCCCCGGCGGACGCCCCGACCCGCGCGGTCCCCTCACGGGCCGCGCGGTCCCCTCACGGGCTTGGCCTGCCCCCGGCCGGCGGGGGAGGGGCGCTGTAATTGCCGCGCGGCCCGGGTTCCCACGCTCCTATTGTTGGCGACTTTGTTTCCAATTCCCATCACGTGTGCTAATTAGTTGGAGCTGCCGGCTGGCTGGGAGGCGTGTGGCCGGCCTAAAAGCAGAAAGATCGCTTCCTGTAGGGGAGCCGGGCCGGCTGAACGCTGCTCAGGGCTCCGTTCTCTCTTCTTGTCTGCATATCTTCTCTGCCTCACGGGAGGGTGAGAGTGGGAAAGGAAGAGGAAGAAATGATGACTGCGGAGCAAATGCCACTGAATTGCAATAGCAACCAGAAAACTGGCCCTCAGGCGATGGGCAAGGGGAAAAGGAAGGGCTGGAATAGTAGAAGAAACGGGATTAAAGGAAAAATCTGCGTTCAATTTTCTAACCTGATTTCACCATTTTGTTCAGCGAATCTTTTCCAGGTTGGGATAATGGAGGAAAGGTATTTAGGCTAGTCATTAAAAAAAAAAAAAATTGTTCTACACCGAATAAAACAAGCACATGCATTACTATACAATCAAAAAAACATGAAGTGCAGCGAATCAGATCTTCAGTCGGGTCTCTCCTGGAACCCAGGCTTCTGAGCTCCTATTCGCTTTGGTGCTTTTACAAGGGTGCAGTGAGGTGCTAGATACCGTTCACGGGTGACGGTAGTAAGCCTGACAGCATACAGGGGCTCAATTAGGAGGCAGAGGCTTTCAATGTTCCTCGGCTTTTGGTCGTGTTGCAAGATTTAGTAACCCTAGTCCTCACAGTAGAAGTCTCCACTGTGAAGATCTAGATTATATGTACTCTTCCTTACAAATAACAGGAAGGCTGGCTTTATAAAGACTCGCTGTATAACCTTATATGCTGGACCAAAAGGAAGAAGATTCTGCCCTTTCCTAGGAAAGTGGCAGTGTGGTGGAGGAAGAAGGTAAAGGGTTGCTTCATTCCACGTGCGTTCAGCAAGAACTTTTTGAGTACAGACAGTCCCTGGGCTACGAATGAGTTCCTTTCCTCAATCTGTCTTTAAGTCTAATTTGTATGTAAATCGGAACAGTTAGGTTACAGTTTGTATCTAACGTCAGTCAAGTTTTTGTCTTAGTATATAGCGTATCATGTACCTTTCTATGCACAAAAAGCATTCAAGAAACACTTCCAGATACACTAAAATATCTCTAACATAATACAGTAATAATAATAATGTTTTGATGCAGGTCGCAAAGCAGCAACCATTTGTTATTTCGAACCATTGTACATACCTCAAATTTTTAATATAATAGGCTTTACAGGGGTTGGTTCATAACCATGGGTTGTATGTAAATCGAACGTTCATAACCTGGGGACTGCCTGTGTCTACTATGTACCAGGCCCTGGACTAGGATGGAAATGGAGACATGAAACGTCCAGATCCTGTCCTTAAGTAACTTACAAGTCTAATCGGGGAAAGAAGTATGTAAATCAACACTTAAGGATGACTCAGAAATGGAGATCTGTACTGGGGACTGAGGGCCAGAGGAGGGACACCAGATTCAGGCAGGAGAATTTGGGAAGGCTTCCTGGAGTAGAGGATGATTCACCTGTCACATAAAGTCAGACAACAATTGGCCAAGAGAAGAGGGGCAAGGCCAAGAGAACAGAAGTTACAGGATGTGCAAAGGCCTACAGGTTAGTGACGGAGTGTGAGATGCTCTGCAAACAGGTATGAACAGCTGCAGCTCAAGGTGGGAGGGGTAGGCACGAGTGAACTGGAGAAGTAGGCATCATGAAGAGTCTTGCTGAGAGTTTGGACATTACCTTAAAAGCCACTAAAGATTTTAAGCAATGGAGTGAAATGATCAGATTTTCCTTTTAGAAATATTACTTGGGCAGTAGTTTGGAGCATGGACTGGAGAGACTCAGGCTAGAGGCAGAGAGAGGAGGTTGGGACTAACACAGTGACCCAGACAGATATAAGAGATGGAATGAGGAAATGGGCCAGATTAAAGATATGGTTAAGAGTGTGGCTGCTAACCAAACGGTTTGCAGTTCCAATCCACCAGCCCCTCGTTGGAAACCCTATGGGGCAATTCAATTCTGTCCTACAGGGTTGCTATGAGTCAAAATGGACTCAACAGCGATGAGTTTTTTGTTTGTTTGTTTTTATTGACAAAACATGGGGTCAACATTTCTTTGGCAGTGAGCAAGGACAAGGGTCCAGGGTAACTCCCAAGTCTCTCTGTGTGATGGGATGAATGACGGTGGCATTCACTGAGACAGGCAACGTGGACGACAACAAACAGGTTTGAAATGGAGTGAGATGATGAGTATAGTTTTGGCCGTGTTGGGTTTGAAGCGACTGTGGATATCCAAGTAGTGAAATCCAAAAGGCAGGTGAATATGTGGATATGGAGCTCCAGTTCATGGGTAGGGTGGGACTGGGATGGGAGAAATAGCAAAAATGGATAGGAAGGCAGAGTGGTTTGCCTCTCACAGAGGTAACCACTCGGTGACTGCCCCTGGCAATTAGCTCTTAGATATGCTGCTCATAAGGGACCCGGGAGGGAAGGAAAGAACAAACCTACCAGCTTCATCTGGACAGCACTAGGATAAAACCCCTTTATCTTCTGTTAATGGCACTAGGGGTCCTGGTGGCACAGTGGTTAAGAGCTCAGCTGCTAACCAAAAGTTTGGCAGTTTGAATCCACCTGTCGCACCTTGGAAACCCTATGGGGCAGTTCTACTCTGTCCTATAGGGCATGAGTAGGAATTGACTGTACGGCAACAGGTATTTAATGGCACCAGTACCCATTCTTGGTGGGAAGGTAAACTGGGACAGACATTTTGAAATGAACAGCATGAATCAAGAGCCTTTAACTCAGATATTTCACTGCCTGGAATCAATCCTAAATAAGAAACCAAAAATATCAAAGAAAAAAATGATTGATGATAGTAGAAATAATTTAAAAACTAAGTGTTCGATAATGGAAAATACATAATTAAACATGGTGAAATATTATTCAGCTTATAGCAGCCCGAGAAATATAAAGTTAACTGAAACAAAACTCAGTACACAAAAGTGAATTTATACTTTGATCACTATGTCAAATACAAACTATACACAGAATAAAACCCTAGAAGAAAAATATACCAAAATATTTATAGTAGTTATTTCTGGTTTGAGCCATAGGTGGGTTTTTTCTTCGTTCTTTTACTTTTCTATATTTTCCAAATTTTCTACATTGACCATATATTACTTTATAATGGGAAAAGTAACCTCTATAAATTCTTTCTACTTAATTGTTCTTACCAAAGAGCTATGGTTCCCTTGATTTTAAAAGGAGTGATTTGTATTTAATTCAAAGCTGCAAAAGATTATTACGTAAGTGATTTGTAAATATATCAAAAGCAGAAGAGAAGGAAAAACCATCTTCCAGTAAAAATTTAAAAAAAAAAAAGACTTTCAAAATTTATTTGAATATTCATTTCTTTTTACTTCTCTTGTATGGGAAAGAGGAAACAGGAGATCTTAGCTTAGGAAGCTGTGTCAACCATTTTAAGTATAATATATAAGAGCTAGAAATGCAAAAAAAGACTGTCCCTTTAATGATATGTAATAGTTTAAACACGGTGTAGAGACCATGTGCGGCTGAGCTGAAGCAAAGTCCTAACCAGCCCCTGAGACATACACTGCATGAGGCAGCTTTGGTGTTGAGCGGCCCCTAAGGGTCAGCACCTCTACTGGGAAGGGCTTTTGAATCCATATCAAGTTGCAAGGGCTTCATTACAAAGAAACATTCTTATCAAAACCTGAGTGTGTGATTTGGTTTAGAATGTCTTGATAAAAGGAAGAAAGGTGAAGAACTGTACCTCAAGAATTTATTTCTTTAAAAATAACGAGCAACGAAGCAGATGAAGAGCCCTTCCTATGTGCCAGGTACTTTTCTAAGCACTTTATGTGTAATTAACTTACTTGCTAACAAGCCTGTGAGGTAGATTTTACTCTTATCATCATAATCATCCCACTTTGTGAATGAGGAAACTGAGGCACAGATCAAGATTAATTGACTCAGGTCACACAGCTTGTGGAGGTAGAGCTGGGATTTGAACCCGACAGTTTGATTCTGTCGTCCGTGCTCCTAACCACTACAGCGTGCTGTTTCTCAGTGTCTCTGTAAGATTACGCTTCACTAGTTGATTGTGAACTCCAAACACTCTGGTAGTTAAACCTTGCCATTTGGAGGAAAGGTCTGCAGTGTGGTCCCACCTCCTCATGGTAGCATAATAATTGCAGAAGCAGCATTTTGAGAGGTGAAAAAGCCCATTAAAGATTGAATCAGCAAAGCTAAAATTACCAAGTGACAACAAATGTCACAAACACTTTACTCATACACCATCTCACTTGAGCATGACCCTGAAATGACTTGGTAAAGAGCAATTGAGCACTCCGTTGGAAGCAGAAAAATATTCACACATGGCTTTGCCACAGTGGGGCAGGACCGCCTTTGCAATGGCTAGGTTAAAATCTGGGTTGGCAGCGGCAGAAGGCTCCTAAAAGAGTGTATAGCCTCTTGGGCCCCATACTCTTCTTAGCTAGCGTAAGCATGTGTCCTCTGGAATGACATTCTCCAGCAGTCCGAGTATTCTTTGGACTATGCTATGAAGTGAAAACAAATACCAGGATGCAAGTCTGAAAATAAGCTCATCATCTTCCCCCAAAACCAATTCTTCCTCCCAGATTCCTTAATCAGTAAATGGCACTACCATGACCTAGCTGCCTGAGCTAGTGGTCATTGTGCTTGGTCCCCAATATCTATTCCACCCTACCTCACCCCGTGACTGTAAACCCA
The DNA here is from genome assembly GCF_024166365.1 of Elephas maximus indicus. NCBI lineage: Eukaryota > Metazoa > Chordata > Mammalia > Proboscidea > Elephantidae > Elephas > Elephas maximus. Next base: position 61,799,211 of record NC_064833.1, on the reverse strand, counting down.
TCCTGGTAATCTCACCTCTCTTGCTAGTGATTGGTTCAGGCATGGATGGTTCTAAGTCAGTCTGGGCCAATGAAACATGAGAAGAGTTTGCTCCAAGCGTCTCAGAAAAAGAATCCAATTTCTTTCTCCCTCGCCATGTGAACAAAAAACCCCTCCATTGCTTATGGCCATTTAATGATGGGAATCCGCCTTAGGATAAAGCCAATGCTATAGATGCCAGGGTGGAGAGACACAAAGAATGTTGGCCTGCTGAACCTACAAACCCTAAACCTGGACCACCCTTAAGACTTCTGTTATTTGAAAGAATGTATTTCCTTTGTTTTTGTCACCCTGAGGAAGAGTTCCCATTATTTGTGGCAGAAAACATCTCCACTGATGTATTTTCCACTTTTTAAACAATCAAGTCCAGTAGACTGTCCTTCCTAAATATTTCAAAACCCATACACCTCTCCATCACTACCGCTAGCAATAACCCCATTCAGGCCACAAATGTGATCTTTCATGTCAGCCTCTAAACTCTTAGTGAAAGCCCCTGGCTCATTTGAGTATGCCTGAAGAGAAAGTAAGAAAAAGAATATGGAGGATGAGGCCATGGTCGGCACAGCAAGAATTTTCTTTGAGTGCTTCCATGTCTCAGCCCTTCCCAAAAGGAATACAGATGGAAGTAATCTTCCATCCTAGTGACTCTTCCACTGAGTGGATTGTTAAGATCGCCTAACTATGGCCGTACGGCTTCACTCATATTCTTACCTGCTTATATACCCCTTGTACTATTTGTTTGCTGCCTTGGTAGTAACCCCAAGAGACAGCAACTTCAGCTGAGTCCATGCTGTCATTCTCACTAGTCTTTGGACCTGGCCCAGCCTTTGTGGTCTGGTTTCACTCCGATTCACCCCGGGTGGTGCAAGTGACTTATGGGCTCAGCTGCTAAAAGAAAAGTTAGACATTCCAGTCCACCCAGAAGCACCTGAGAAGAAAGGCATGGTGACCTACTTCTAAAAGATCAGCCATTGAAAACCCTAGGGAGCATAGTTCTCCTCTGACACACATGGGGTCGTCGTGATTCAGAACCAACTTGAAGGCAACTCGTTTTTCACTCAGATGTACTGGGGCCACCTAACCAGGAAATACAGTAGTTTCAGTGAGCCTTGATTTACATTCAACTCTACAAACACTCAAGTGCCTACTCTGTGCAGGGTCCTGCAGGCTTGGCTACTTAAATGAATAGCACGCTGTAATGAATTGAATTATGTCCCCCCAAAATATGTGTCAACTTGGTTAGGCCATGTGTACTTGTCCTCCATTTTGTGATTTTCCTATGTGTTATAAATCATAATCTCTGCCTGGGGTTAAAAGGATTACTCAGGAAACCTCCCTGATCCAAAAGGGAGTTTCCCTGGCATGTGGCCGGCATCACCTTTTATCTCTCAAGAGATACAAGGAAAGGGAAACAAGCAGAGAGTTGGGGATCTCGTACCACGAAGAAAGCAGCACCGGGAGCGGAGTGCGTCCCTTGGACCTGGGATCCCTGCGCCCGAGAAGCTCCTCAACTGGGGAAGATTGAGGACAAGAGCCTTCTTCCAGAGCCGACACAGAAAAAACCTTTCCCTGGAGCCGACACCCTGAATTTGGGCTTGTAACCTGCTAGACTGTGAGAAAATAAATTTCTCTTTGTTAAATCCATCCGCTTGTGGTATTTCTGTTATGGCAGCACGAGATGACTAAAACACACAGTAAAGGCTTAGATGTGAGAGATTGTAGGGTAAAATCCGAGAACAACAGTCCAACATGGTTGAGCATAAGGTACACAAAAGAAGTGGGTATGGTGGAAATTAAGACCAGAAAGATGGTCTGTGTTTCATTGTGGGGGGTCTCTAGGGGACACTTAGATTTCAGTCCCTCCTGTATCCTCATATTTGTTCTGGAAGTTCTCATTCCCATTCAACCCAAGTACTTCAGGTGAGGTTTACCCCAATCCAGGTGTAGGGTACTTACTAATTTACTTAAGCCAAGAAGCACTTTCCCTTTCCCTGGCCACAAAGATGGTTTCCACGTCGTGCCTGTGACCTGAGTCTCTCCAGTCAAATGAATCTCAGGACTCTTGTCCAGCACCCTAGAACAGAGCTTCCGCTCTTTCTCTTTTCCTTTGAAAGTAGTTAGGGAAGCATGTAGTCCTGTAAGCAATTGGCTCCTTCTTGCAGCCGAAGACTAGCCAGTCTGAGCACAGAAAGAAGCTGGCACTTCAGGAGGCATGGCAGAGGGACACAAAGAAAGTCAGTCCTTGGTTGCATCATTGAGCCACTGGGTCAAGCCACCCTGTAAGCCAGTCCTCCAATCTCTGGACTTTTCCTCTTATGAGAATCTGGAAAGTACATTTGTTATTTAAGTAGGTTGAGTCAGTTTTTTTGCTACCTGCAATATAGAAGAGGGCTAACTGAAAAATCTTCAATGTTAGGTCATGTAGTTAAAATGTATTATTCTGGGATATGATTTAAAGAGATCACTCAGTGACAACGTGGAGGGTGAATTGGTTAACCAATCTAAAGGCAGGGAGATGGCTAGAAGGTCACTGCTTATGTCCAGTGAGTTATGGGGACAAGAATTAAAGCATTGACAGTAGACCTAGAGGGGGAATATTTGAAAGAAGAGGCATTTATACCAGGTTTATTTAAAATGGGATATCGTGTTCTTTGTTTGTCCATCTATTTCACCCCATCATAGGATTTTTTTGAAATCACAAGCCCTGGTGGCATAGTGGTTAAGTGCTATGGCTGCTAATCAAAAGGTCGGCAGTTCGAATCCATCAGGTGCTCCTTGGAAACTCTATGGGGCAGTTCTACACTGTCCTGTAGGTTCACTATGGTCGGAATCAACTTGACGACAATGGGTTTTTTTTTTTTGGTTTTAAGATTAGGTCAGGTCCCTGAAGTCAATTTATTCCTTGCTCATCCTATAGAAACAAGAGAAGCATTAGTTGGTTTTTTGTTTTTTTAATCCAATTTATGTCTCAACTTCATATTGTTCATTTGGCATATTCCATACTAAGTAGTTTATTTACTAGGTGTTGCAAGCTTTCAAATGTTTGCAGCCTAATGTCATATCCCTCAGAGTCATCAACTAACCCAACTTCACCTATTTAGCTCCTTTGTATCTTTTCCTCCTAAATCAGTCCCTTGAATATGAGGAGCCCTGCCCAAAATCCTTGCATTTCATTCAAAGCTCTTTGGTGGCATATACCCTGGGTACCGTCTGCTTGATGTGTGCAATCTCAGCAGGAAGTGGGGAGTGGAAGATTATACCTGCAAGTCTGCAGATCGAAGGGAAGGCCAGAACGGATACAACAGTTGTATTAGGCTTAGAATGAGAAGACCTAGGTTTACAGCCTATCTCTACCCCACTGTGTGACTTTGGTCAAGCCACTTAATGTTCTGAGTCTTAGTATCTTCAACTATAATATAGGAAATGATGATTAGCCTGGAATGGGGGTTCAAGTCTACCTTTAGCTCTTCCTTCATCCCTCCCTTCTATTGCCCAAGGAGAATGAGGGCTGGTGTGGATGAATCAAGGATATTTTATCGGGCCAAGTGATGAACGGTGTGGCCTCACTCTCTCTAAAGTTTTGCAGATTCTTTGAATTGCATATCCCTTAGGGCTGTTGACTCAGGACAGGTCAAAAATTCCAGGCTGGGAACTGTTCTGCTCTGATGAGATGAAATAAACCAGGCCTGCTCTAGCTTACAAGGAATCTCCTTTTCCTCTCCTTTGCTGTCTTGTATTTCCTTGGACTCAGAGCAGGAAAACACGAAGAGCTGAGAATTTAGTGTAGCTTGGTGGCAAGCACCAAGGAAAGGTCTTGACCTACTTTTCCTGTTGTTGCCTCTACCTGGTCACAAGGAGCCCTCAGGTCATCCAGCCTTGCTCCCTGGAGACACACTGGTGTTTTGGGGCAAAAACCTCCTGGTAACAAAGGCTTTGCATTAGCCTTGCCTTGGCCTCAGCACATGTATCTGGGACAGAGACAGAGCAGCACTGAGCTTCTAGTTTCTCTTGATCGTTTTCTAACTCAACAGAACTAATAATAATTGTACCCATCTTATAGGATTGTTATGATGATTAAATGAGATTGTGTAAGAGAAAATATTTTGTAAATCCTCCAAAAACATAATGTAACAATCTTCAGTTCTAAACTCTTCCTATTTTAGTTCCCTCATTGGTTAAATGTATTAAAAATACTAGCATGCTAATAAAGCTTTGGGGAATGGCTAGATGAAAATGCTGCGTGAAAAAATGGCACGCTATAGTCATGTGAAGACTCCATTTTAATTTCATTAAATGTTTTGTCATCGAAATCCTTTATAACCTTAATATGTTGTTAAAATTGTATGTCTTATGCCTTACCAGTGACTTCCTAGATCTGCAGTAAACAGGGTCACTCACTTCCTGTATTCTCCCATTGAGAAGATATAGTTGGTGTTACCCTAAAATCACACAACTGATTCATTTTAGCTTCCTAGTAATTGCATAATTTCCAGCAGTAAATGAGCCTATCTGACTCCCCGTGACTCTACCCAATTAGCAAGATCTGTCTGTCTATTCTATTGCTCTCATCTATTTTATTGGGCACAGCTTCTAACCCTCATGTAGTTTACAATATGTAGAAGGAACCCCAGCCCCTTAGGAGCTTATATTCCAGGCAGCTGGTATTGATCTTACAGATACAAGTATATCTAAACACAGCCAATCGCCTACAAAGAAGCTTTGGTGGTGCAACAGTTAAGTGCTCAGTAGCTAACCTAAAGGTTGGCAGTTCAAACTCCCCAGCAGTTCTGTAGGAAAAAGATCTGGTGATCTTCTGTAAAAATTACAGCCAAGAAAACCCTATGGGGCAGTTCTACTCTGTCACATGGGGTCACTATGAGTCAGAATTGACTCAATGGTACCCAACAACAACAATTGCCTACATACATTCCAAAAGTCATGTCTTCCCCCAACGTAAAGAGCTAAATGTGTTGAGACTTTAAATAAAAGCATAATTTTCTGAAAGCACAGGCAACATTAAAAAAAAACTTAATTTTTGTATCTTTATGGCAATAGGTGAATGGGCACGTGAAAGTAATTACAGCAGACTGGAAGTAAAATTAGGGAAATAACTTATCACTGAGAGCAGATCTCTTTGGGATTTCTCAGAACCCTCACCATTATCATAATCTAGGTGCCACTCTGCCCTCTTTCTTTTTCCAAGGGGTGCCTTTGCTGTGGCATGGTGCTATCAGAGGGCTGAGTCTTTCTCCAGTTGGTCTTCTGTGGCTCTAGGTTGAAGGTCTCCAGGTTGGGGTTGCAGGGGATTCCATGTCAGAGTCCACATCAGAGTCTAGAAAGAAAGGGGCAAACGTTCCTGCCTTTCCCTGGCCACCAGTCCTGCCAGGCTCTCCTGACCAGCGTAGGGCATGACAGTGCATTACAAAGCTAGTTACGGAGGAGCCAACGCCATTTCAGAAAAAAATCACAATGTAAGAGGAAACAGCTGACTTTCTTACTCTTGTCAACTGTCCTTGTACCATGTAAAGGAAAAATTTCAAGGAAGGTGCGCACTCCAACGTGTCTTGCGTTATTTGTCCCACAACTACTTCTAAATGCCCACGATATGCCAGATATTTGTAAGGCACTAGGGCAACAATGGGCTGAAGCACAGCAATGACTGTGAGGACGGCACAGGACTGGGCAGCACTTTGCTTGGTTGCACATAGGGTGCTATGAGTCAGAACCCATTTCACAGCATCTAACAGGTATAGGGTCCCTATGAGTCAGAATCGACTCAATGGCACTGGGTTTGATTTGGTTTGGTTTAACAGGTATGCATCTGGAGCCCTGGTGGCACAGTAGCTAAAGTCCTCAGCTGCTACCTGAAACGTGGATGGTTCATAGCCACCAGCCACTTCACAGAAGATGGGTTTACCGCAAAGATTTGCAGCCTTGGAAACCCTCTGGGGCAGTTTTACTCTGTCCTATAGGGTCACTATGAGTCGGAATCAACTCCACAACAGTGGGTTTTGTTTTGTTTTTTTATAGTATCGCTATGAGTGGGGACTGACTCATGATGGTAGTGGGCTTGGCGTTTTTTTGGTTTAGGTATACATCTAAATAAAGAGACCTGTGCCTGCCCTGGCCCCACTGCAAAGGTGAGAATGAATCATCCCGCTCAAATGTAAGCTTCTCACCAGTGAGGGATCCAGACCTCCAATTTCTTCACTAGTGAACCTGAAAGGGCATCTCATTTAATAACACTATACTAACCCTAATGTCTTAACACAAGAAATGTTAAATTTCTTCAGCATAATACTGTCTGATCCTGTGCTGATGAAAGAAGATTCTTTACATAGAGGTACAATAGGCTCTTTCCTACTAGCCCGAGGCCAAGCATATCAGAGGGTTGTTCAACAAGGAAATGGCCACTTCAATTAAATTCTTTTGATTCAAATTATCTGTCTGACAGAGGGGGATAATGGTACTGGCTAGGGAGGAGCTTCATTTTGCCAACACCCCCAGTTTTATTAGCATTATGGAATACATAGAAAGATATTGTCATTTTCTGTGAAGGACTCAAAAAATCACTTGATTAAATTCACGTTTGTGGGACAAGCATTTGTAATCGCCCTTCTATTATGGATTGAATTGCATCCCCCAAAGATGTGTGTCAACTTGGCTAGGGCATGATTCCCAGTATTGTGTGACTGTCCACCATTTTGTCATCTGATGTAATTTTCCTAGGTGGTGTAAATCCTACCTCTATGGTGTTAATGAGGCAGTATTAGAGGCAGTTATGTTAATGAGGCAGGACTTAATCTACAAGATTAGATTGTATTTTGAGTCAATACGTTTTGAGATATGAAAGAGAGAAGTGAACAGAGAGACAGGGGGACCTCATACCACCAAGAAATAAGAGTAGCACATCCTTTGGACCCAGGGTCTCTAACCTGAGAAGCTCCTAGACCAGGGGAAGATTGATGAAAAGGACCTTCCCCCAGAGCCGACAGAGAGAGAAAGCCTTCCCCTGGAGCTGGCGCCCTGAATTTGGACTTCTAGTCTCTCAGACTGTGAGGGAATAAATTTCTCTTCATTAAAGCCATCCACTTGTGGCATTTCTGTTATAGCAGCACTAGGTGACTAAGACACCTTCTAACTACATTACAGCAATCTGAATCACAATTTGAATCCGTGTCATAGAGTCTGAATCAATGAGGTTTTACTGGATTTCCATTTTGTAGGTGGAGAAGCTGAAGGCTCGTCAAGGCTGAAAGACTTGTAGGAGGTGGGTGCCTCTGCTCACTCCAATCTTGACACTTCAGCCAGTGTGGATTTTGGAGACCAGGGTTAATAGGCTCCTGAGCCTAGCTGAAGCATTACGAAGACAGACGTCAACATCCCCTGCACGGACTCTAGGCCCTGGAATGTTCCAGCAGCCAGCACTGCAGAATGCAGTTTGAACTCCACTTAACCATACAACTAACATGTTCTCAAGTCACCTGGGGCCATGTTTTCCAAAATGACAGCCACAGCCCACTCAACCGAATAGGTTATGACAAGCATTTTTGAAAAGTAAGAAATAGTAGAGGATAATAGAAATATCACAGTGTATTGCACCTAGTAAGGTAAGTATCATTTTGTGAAGCTTTTGTCTCATGTAAGTAGGTGGGTAGGTAGAAAGACGGACAGGCGATGGGTGGCTTTAGTAGGCTGGCTTGTAATGAAAACTGCATTTCTCTTAAGGATATTGATCAAAGTAGACAAAGGCCAGCATATGCTCTCATTATTACTTAGTCCTCACTTTGCTTTTTTTATCCTGCTTTTTCAGTGCTTCCTGTTAAACACTGTGCTTCCTTTCTCATCCCCTTCACCTCCTCTTGTGCTCACACCCCCTGAAAGATATGAAATAGCCTCCATATACCCAGTCAGGAATTTTCCTGCATTAAGAGGTGATTTCAAGACAAATGTTTCTTTTTTTAAGACAGGAACAGTCTGGGTAAATAAGTGTCATCCATAAAAATTCCAAACATTTTGCAGAATTTAACAAACTGACTATATATATGTATGTATGTATGCATGTATATATATATATTTTTTTTTTCTTCTTTTTTTGATCAAGGTAGCAAATGGTGGACTGTTTTTAGGATCTGGCCTGAGATTTATTAGAGTCCCATGTATCATGACACCCTCTACTCCCAGGCTTCTAAGACTGTGCATATTTGTAAAGCCCCTCTGCAGAAGGGACCTGGACTGACCTCACAGCCCTCCAGCATGTGCAGGGGCTCAGATAGACCCACTCCCTGCAACTCTGCTGCAGCCAGTGGGTTAATCCTCCCTGAGCTAATCCAGGACGTGGAGTGAACCACAACCTCCCTCCCCCTCACAGCTGTTTTAGCATTTCTTGAGCCTGACAAGAAGCATTTATGTCTGACCTAAAGCTCACCTGTTGCAATGTGACTCCACTTCATTCATTCACTCTATCATTTACTCTGTCGGGTGGTCACCAGATATTTTTCAAGCCCCTGCAATTGGCTCGTCATTACAGTAGACTCTGTAGAACCTGGGGTGCAGGAAGTCACAGGCCAGCACAAAGACAATACATGCGTAAATCAAGATGCCAGGTCACATACGGTTAAGGTCCAATGTATAGTGAAGGCAGTGAGGCTCTAGGTGGGCAGGGAGTGGACAAGGAGGGCTGGTCTGGGGAGACCTGGTTTGGCTCATGGAGGTGCTGGTCATGGAGCCAGACCTTGAAAGAAGGCAGTGGGGAAGGAGAATAATTGTTATCTCCCTTCTAAAAGTAGTTTTCCCAAAACTTCTCTTTTGATTCTCAGTAGAATGTTGTTGTTGTTAGGTGCCGTCGAGTCTGTTCCAACTCATAGCGACCCTATGCGCAACAGAATGAAACACTGCCCGGTCCTGAGCCATCCTTACAATCATTTTATGCTTGGGCTCATTGTTGCAGCCACTGTGTCAATCCACCTCGTTGAGGGTCTTCCTCTTTTCTGCTGACCCTGTACTCTGCCAAGCATGATGTCTTTCTCCATGGACTGATCCCTCCTGACAACATGTCCGAAGTATGTAAGACACAGTCTCGCCATCCTTGCCTCTAAGGAGCATTCTGGCTGCACTTCTTCCAGGACAGATTTGTTCGTTCTTTTCAACACCACAATTCAAAGGTGTCAACTCTTCTTCGGTCTTCCTTATTCATTGTCCAGCTTTCACATGCATATGATGTGATTGAAAATACCATGGCTTGGGTCAGGCGCAAGTCTAGTCTTCAGGGTGACATCTCTGCTCTTCAACACTTTGAAGAGGTCCTTTGCAGCAGATTTGCCCAGTGCAATGAGTCTTTTGATTTCTTGACTGCTGCTTCCATGGCTGTTAATTGTGGATCCAAGTAACATGAAGTTGATAACTTCAACTCAATAGAATATTCTCAATTAATTTTCCTTTTTATATCTAATTTCAGCCCTTTCATCAATTCTATAGTCAAGGTCTATTTATTTTCTGTTGCTCCCTTTATCATGTAAGCTCTACAAGAGCAGGGACTTTGTCTATTTTGTTCCCTGCTGTATCCTCAGCATCTAGTGCAGTGCCTGGCAATAAATATTAGTTCAATAAATGTTGAACAAATGTATGTAACAGGACTTCTTGATGGGCTGAATGTGGGGTGAGAGGACAAATAAGAAATTACAGATGATGCCTTGATTTTTGGCCTGAACAAAGTATGTGGATGATGGAGACATGACTTGAGTTAGGGAAGAAAGTGGAAGGCCTGGGTGGGAGGAAGGAAGGGGAAGGCAGAATCACAAATTGTATTTTATGTTAACTTTGAGATGCCTATTAGAACTGCAGGCAATAAAGCCATATGGGCAGCCGGATACATGAATCTGAAGCTTAAGGGAGAAGTCAGGGCTGGAGACAAATTTGGAGCCATCTACATACACACAGACGGCATTCACGCCAGAGATCTGTGCTGATTCCCTGGCCAGAGAATATAGATACAGAAGTTCAGGGCTGGGGTACTCTAGCATTTAGAGGTAGAAAGGAGGTGAGGGAGCCAGCAGAGAGGTCAAAGAAGGAGTATCCAGGGAAGGGGAACAAAAACCAGGAAAGAGAAGAGAGTGTTCTAAGGAGAGTCATTAGCTCTGTTGAGTGATGCTAAGAGGTTGAAACAAAATGAGACGGAGAAGTTATTGGACTCAACTTATTGGATGTATTTGGTTATCTTGCTAAGAGCAGTTTCAAAAGAGAGAGGAGCAGAAGCCTGACTAGAGTGGGTTCATGACAGAAAGGGAAATAAGAAGATGAAGAGCGCCAAGTATAGACGTCTCCTAAATAGAGTGGAGTCCCTGGGTGATGCAAATAGTTAACATGCTTGGCTGCTAACTGAAAGTTGCAGGTTCAAGTCTACTCAGAGGCACCTCTGGAGAAAGGCCTGGTAATCTACTTCCACACTAACCATTGAAAACTCTGTGGAGCACAGTCCTACTCGGTCACACCTGGGGCAACAGCTGGGGGGTGTTTAGGTTAAATAGATGGTGTGGGGGCGTTTTTTGTTAGAACATAGATCATAGAACATGATTGTCTGCACACAATGGTGAGCTGAACGGAATGAGGTGGAGGGGTCTAATATTTATTGAACTTCTACTACGTATTAGGCTCTTACAAGTTCCCATTTAATCATCTCAATAGCCCTACGAAGTTGGAGTTTTCCACCCTTTTCTGTGACATGAGAGAGGCAATATAACATATTGGTTAGAATTTCAGGTTTGAGTCTGACAGAATCAGAGCTCTACCACTTGTTAACTGTATGACCTTGACCAGTTACTTAACTCCCTATGCCTCAGCTTCCTCATCTGAAAAATGGGGATAAAAATAGCACTTACCTTAACTGGTTGGGTGAGGAATAAAATGAAATAATCCATATAAAACACTTAGTTCAAGGCCTCACACATAGTAAATGCCCAATAAACATTGGCTATTTTTATTTTCAGAGATGAGAAAAAAGAGCCTCAGGGAGGTTGCATATCTCCACTTATTTAACAAATATATTGAGTTTCTACTTTTTGCTAAGCACTAGAGTCAGTATGAGTCAGAAGTGACTCAGGAACAATGGGTTTGGTTTTCTTTTTTTTTTTAATGTGATGTCAGGGAGTACAGACAGGCTGTCTGAGACACCAGTGAATCAGATACAAAGCGCCCTCACCTCACAGAGCTTCGAGTCTAGAATGATCATGATAATAAAGCCAACAATAGCTAACATGTTTCCTGTGTGCCAGGCTCTGAAGGCTTCATAGCAGTCAGTAACAAAAGCAGAACTGTCTTGCTCCATTTTGCCTTTCTATTATGTCATCCTTCCCAGGGGTATCATTTTGCAAGAAGAATGAAACCCAGCTCTCATGAAATAATCCTGTTGTAGGAAGACATGTTATTGGAAGGAAAACATGAAAGGTGATGACTAACCTTCCTTGCTTTCTCCACCATTTCCCAAAGATCCTATCTGAAACAGACTTTAAGGGTTATTTTTCTCCGCTTCCTGCCTTGTTTCTCCTTCCTTGGTTTTTTTCTCAAGTTGTTTAATTAATTACGCAAATATGACTGGAACCGTGTTAGACCCTGTGGGGTATTAAACATAATAGTCCCAGGCCTGCAAGATTTCAGTGTTTAGAGGAGATGGGACATGCTCTTAACTGTTGGCGAGATGGGGGAAGGCAGGAGCCATGGGAGAAGCACTACGGTTAAATTCATCAAGTAACAAGGAAAGAGAAGCCGTTTTCATTGGCGGAGGCAGGCAGTTCAAGAAAAATCTCAGGAAGAACTAGATTGTGAACTGGGTCTAGAACAACTCATAAGGACTTACTGGATATCAAACAGGAAATTTGGACATTCTAGGGAGATGACTCAGCAAGAATCATCTTTCTTCTATTATTAGATCACTCCCTTATGTAAGGAGCCCTGGTGGTGCAGTGGTTAAGAGCATGGCTACTAACCAAAAGGTCTCAGTTGGAATCTATCAGCTCTCCTTGGAAACCCTATGGGGCAGTTCTACTCTGTCCTATAGGGTTGCTATGAGTCGGAATCGGCTCAACAGCAATGGGTTTGGTTTTGGCTCTTATGTATTATCCTTACCAGGCTCTATAATTGAATTATTTCATTATCATGTTTATTAAGAGGCAAAACTATTATTATCCCCATTTTACAGACAAGGAGACTGAATCACATAAAGGTGAAATAACTTGTTCAAGGCCATACATCTAGCAAGTGGTAGAGCCAGATGCACACCCAGGCAGCCTGTGTCTCTTTCCCACTGGTCATCGAATTGAGACCAAGTTCAGTGAGGCAGTGGGTGGATGCGAGATTGAGGTGGCGGCAAATTGAAAAGCGCACAAAAGGGAAGTGGAGGGTCCTCTTTCAAGACATTATGTGGGATTCAAAGGACAGAGCTAGAGCAGTAGCTTGAGAAAGAAGCTGAAGGGAGTTTTATTATTTTTTTTGAGGAGAGGGAAGATTAGAAACTAGTTGTAAGTAAAAGGGGAGATAGGAAAGAAGATAGTTGACAAAGAAATTTGTTCCTGGAGGAGGGCAGAGGCCTAAGATACAGCGCCTGCACAGGGAGGGGGAGTTTGGGAGCAATGAAGACAGCTTGGGAAAGAAACAGGGGACACTTTGAAGCAAAAAATGAAGGAGAGTTCATTAAAGATCAGAGGTTAGGAGATGGGGGTGCAGCAAGACTGATGGCCCCTATTTTTTCCTGTGAAGTATATATAACACAAGAGGGGAAATGAGGGATTGGAAGAGAAATCTGGTCACAGACACTGCGGGGAACTGGAGAAATCCTGACTGCGGACAAGAAAAGGGCAGCATAGTAGTCAAAAGTCCCGAGAACACTGTCAGGTCAACCACTGACATGAAGCACAATTCTGTGCAGGAGGCCTCCACAGCTGAGGTGACTCGCTGGAGAAAGCAGAGGGTGGGGGCTCAGGACTGGGTCCATGTGGGGCAGAGTCAAGGAGATCAGAGAATTTAGAATACGGAGGAGAGAAGCTGAGAGGATTGACAGGGGAACAAGGCTAAGGAAGTAAGTGAAGCAAAGAAGGAAATGAAGGCATTAAACACATAAAGCACAAGACGGTCTCTGAGACTGAGAAATAACCCATTCCAATTACTGTCAATTACTTACCAGACATTTCCCTTTTATTGTTTTATAATTACAATTTTAAATATTTCAGATTTTTAAAATTGAGACATCTAAGCAAATGAAGCACGGACAGAATTTTGTTCTCTGGCAACATCTCCAACATGCTGTGAGAAGCCCGGGTGGACACTGATGGTACAAGGTGTGGCCAGCAGGTAAACTGCCTTTTTTTCACTAACACGTCAGAACTTACGTGGTCAACACAGTCTTCTTGGGAGGCCACATTTATTCCAGGGATGCTGCTGTTCTCCACAGTATTTTTTTATCTTCTCTTGGCACTTGCCTTCAGATCTCCTCAATTGTACCATAACATCTTTCAAATGAGGTAGTTGACCAAAATGAATAATAATGTACTTTTTTGGTCAAAAATAAAGTGACAATAAAATACCAAGGCCAAATTCCTTGGAGGGTCATCAACAAGCTTGAGGACAAATACCAGAGGAGTCCTAAAACAGATTTGAGCAATAAGATGTAAAACAGGGGTGTATTCTCCCAGGTGAATGAGTACAGTCATTTAAATGAATTTACTGTGTTGCATTTGCTTAAAATCTAATCTCCCTTCTCCAAAGTGGCACCTGGCATGCTGTACTGACAGCTTTATGCTGGAGAATTTCACACCTACAGCTAAGACACAGAGTGTGCAAACGGACTAAAAGTAATACATAAACTGAAAATATCCACCAGGTATCACAAATCAATGGAAACATGATCTGATCTTAATTCAATAAATATTTTTCACGTAAAATTTTTTAAAATAAATTTAATACATTAATACACCTGATAATATTAAATAAATAATAATGAATGAATACCCCTGACCAAGGGGCGGGGGGGACTTTAAAAATACATCTTTAATATTGGGTTAGAGGAGAATCAAATTTTCTTTCCTGTATTCATTTTCGGAAACCCTGGTGGCATTTGTTTGGTATTCATTTTCACACAAGATATTTTACTAAGTTGCTTAAGGTGTGGTAGAGGAGGATCCCCAAGTATGCTAAAAAAAAAACCAAGTATGCTAAAAAAAATGTAATAAATCTAAGGCCAATTTACAAAAGAATTACTTCTCTTCAAAAGGAAGCAGCTCCTTAGCACAGTGTGGATGGAACCACTGTCAAACAAACAAACAAAAAACCCCAAACCCGTGGTCACAGAATCGACCTGAACTCGTGGCAACCTCATATGTTACAGTGCAGGATTGTACTCCATAGGGTTTTCTTAGCTGCAATCTTTACGAGAGCAGATCACCAGGCCTTTCTTCAGCAGTGCTGCTCGGTGAAATCATACTGCCAGTCCTTAGGTTAGTAGTTGAGTGCAATCTGTTTTTACCACACAGGAACCTTGAGTCCCAGTCAAAAAAAAAAATCAAGGAGTCGGGAATTTGGAACGATCCAGGGTTTTGGCCTCTGCTCTGTCCTTAATTCACTGTGTTTTCCTAGGCAGGCACCCACTATCAACTCAGCCCCCCCAGAAGTCCTCTTCAGTTCTCAATACATGTAGTATTTTCCAGCCTCTCTCTTATCTGTGCCTCGAAATTCCCATTTCTAAGCTTTCTGGAAGAAATGAACACTTTTAGCCCCTAATTACATGACGGTATATCAGTGCTTGCTACATTAATACCTTTAAAGCTAGCCTTCATGTATTAAATCATGAAAAAAGATAATACATTTGGTTCATTGTTATAAATATGTCTTCCAGCTATTTTGTCTATTTGCTCAATTGAGAATTTGAACTGTGTGATCAGCATATATTTCTGATATTCATATAAAATTTGTATTTCATAAATATGAATCATGCTCTTAACTGTGTGTATTGTGATGTCCTCTACTGCCATTTGCATACTACTCAACTCTCATTTTAAATACTCAAACAGTTGACATTTTTGGAAAGTACACTGCACTTTTCTGCCTACAGAATATAGCATGCTACAACCTGAACTTGATCTTTAAACATATAAGCATGACTGCCTGGAGGCACAGTGATTAAGCGCTCAACTGCTAACCAAAAGGCCAGCGGTTTAAACCCACCAGTCGCCCCTCAGGAGAAAGATGTGGCAGCCTGCTTTGTAAAGCTTACAGCCTTGGAAACCCTGTGGGGCAGTTCTACCCTGTCCTATAGGGTTGCTATGAGTTGGAAACTACTCAACAGCAATGAGTTTAGTTCTTTGGTTTTGGTCTACTAAGTGTACTGGAAAACATTCCCTCCTCAATTAAGCCAATAAAATCTAGGAGAAGCTCATAAGTAACTCCATGCATGAGGAGAAGAAGACTATAGAATCGTTTTACTTTAGACAGAATAAAGGCATGGTAAATACAACATTTTTAAATTTGGAAGGCTTTTTCCCCCCATTAATCTGGACTAAATGATTTTCTGTAAAAATGAGAGGAAGCAATGGTGGTAAAGTTTCATTTAAATATGCAAAAATAAAAAGATCACAGAATAAGGATGATGACTTATGCTTACGTAACACTTGAGACAATAAATGATGTGACTTCCTTAGAAAAGCAATACAAAGGGGCACCATTTTGTGACGTACCTTGGGTCAGTGTTTTTAATAGTCAAGTTCTCAAAGGGGTTGGCTGGGATAGTGTCCACCCAGCATGTTATGCTCCATGATCCCAATAATCCTATAACTCACCACACTTCCAGGCAGAGGCTAAGCTATTCATGAAGCCTGCTTGTCACAGAAGGGGTCGGCAGAGTCTCACTCAGCACCTTTATTTCATTGGTGTCTGTTGAAATTATATCCAGCGTTAACAACAGAAGTTTCTTCTAGGGGTATAAAAGTATTATTTTCTTCTTTCGCAATAATCCATTCTAAACCAAGAAGCCATTTGGGAATAGAAAAAAAACCAAGACTGTTTGTTGTTCTCTATCTCAATGAAAAACCAACAGGAAGAATTAACAGCACACCGATTTTTCATCCTTCTCTTGTGGATTTCCCTGTACAGTCTGATTTACCATTATTTCCCCCAAGTGAAACCCAGGCTCTGGTCATGCTGATTTGTCTTAAAGTGTGGTCCCTGAACCAGGAGCATCAGCAGCACCAAGGAACTTGCTAGAAATGCAAGTGCTCATGCCTCACTCCAGACATACTGAATCAGAAACTCTGGTGTGGAGCCGGGGGACATGGACTTTACCAAGTCCTTTGGAGGATCTGATGCACACTGAAGCTTGAGAACTTCCGGCCTATAACACACGGCCTGTCTGATTCTCCGTTAATTTTCTCTTTCCTGTTAATGCCTTGGAGACCCTGGTGGCGTAGTGGTTAAGTGCTATGGCTGCTAAGCAAAAGGTCAGCAGTTCAAATCCACCAGGCGCTCCTTGGAAACTCTATGGGGCAGTTCTACTCTGTCCTATAGGGTCGCTGTGAGTCGGAATCAACTCGACGCCAACGGGTTTGGTTTGGTTTTTGGTTAATGCCTTTGCCTGAGCCCTGGCACCTAACTAAATCCCACCTCTCCTCAAGTCTGGTCCAGCTAGTTCAGTGGCCATTGACAACGCCTTATTGGAAATGGAAAACCTGGGGAGTTTGGTTTTGGTTGGTTTTATTGCAAATAGCATTTATCATTTACATATCACAATTAAATATTACATATATATCTGCAGCAGTTTAAACATGCCATGTCTCACGTTGTCCTCTAAATTATTTCTTACACTGTTTGTTTTATCATTTCAACTAAATAAAAGCCTCTTGAGGGCAGGAACTATGTCTTACATACTGTTTTACTTCTCATAGCATCTGGCAGTCTTCACCCACAGAAAGCCCTAAGAAAATGTTTATAGTTTAGTTGCTATTGTTCCCTCCCCTAGTAGGCCCTTTTCTCCATCCCACCAGCTTCCACATATCCAAATTCCATCTATTTTTCAAGATTTAGCTCAAATGGCACTGTCTCTTTTCGGACTTTTTCTCTGTATAGCTTTTTTTCTTCCTTGGTAAAACCGTAGCACTTTAAAGCCAGCTTTTTACTTTTCTGCTTCATATTACAGCCATTTGTGTTTGCGTCTTATCTGTCTCATCACTGAAAATGGAGATAATTATTCCAAATCACTCTTAAAAAAGAAAAAATAATTTAGTATGCCTCAGGGCATGGATTTATTATTAGTAGTTCATTTTCCACCGATACTTATAACTCTGATTTTTGGCAATCGATTTACAAAGGAAGTAACTCACATTTCAGAGAGTCTTTCTCCTAGGCACACTGGGAATCTGGAACAGGGTCTGCGTGCTGGAGAAATTGTTGCAATTTGTGTGGCCTAATTAGTGGTCTCAGAAGATTAGACATGAAGTAACGGGAATCTGCAGGAAATCAAACCATAAGGAAACCAGGGAACTTTAACTCGCATTGCTAAGGAAGAAAAGAGCCTCACCCCGGGGTAAGGACCAGTAGCAGAAGGCTTAATTGTTACCATGTAGTGGTGTGAAGCCACTGGTGCCACTGCCTGAGTTAATGGGAACCTGATGTAGCCAGCTTCCTGAAACACACCAGCCTTGACTTCAAACAGGGGAGCCCATCCTCCCACAGCAAGCAGGCTCCAGTTACACGTTTATTTCCTGTCCCAAAAGGAGTCGCCTCCCCACCCCTTACCTCCATCAGCTAACCCTGGCAGGACTCTGGGACCTCCCCTCCTGTTTTCTCCATTTAACACTTAATTCTAACCTTTTTGGGAGGAGTTGGGGGGCAGAAATGAAAGACTTCCGAACTTAGCAACCCCCAAGAGCCTCTGGCTCTCTGAAATTTCAGACACAGGAATGAGAGAAACCACACTGGTCATTTGCCAGCAAATCCCACTTGGCAACTGGGAGTTCGCACCAGGTCTACATATGCATACGGTGGAATCAGATATTGAGAACTGATCATTGATAGGGATGGGGAATACCAGGAATCAGTCCATGATGAGCCCAAACCTCCAGTGTCTGGTTCTCATGTTCCTACCTGCCACTTTCACTTCTGTTTTGCCATCAGCTCCTGATAAGAAAATGACAAACTCATATGCAAAGGATTCTTTCATTTATGTGACTGGAAAAGTGTTTACAATCCCTGGTGTTTGGGGTCAGTCCAAAGCCCCAAGGCAGGCGGACATTATCCATGTCTCCTCTCTTAGTAGAAAGGTTGTTCTGGAACTTAAAGTTTCCTGGGCTCTTTTTCAGACTCCAATTCCCAGAGGCAGCCTTGGTGTTTTTCCTTTGCCGAGATTTCTAAAATTTCCTTTTTTACATCCCTTATCGACTTGTAAACTCCACCATAGGGTGAAAAGGTAGGTGTTTAAGATAGACTGCAACAGCTGGGATAAACTGCCTCTTAAAAGGCTGTCGTAATGAAAAGCATCTCTTTATATTGGGGGTATTTGTAAGCAGAATAGGAATGAAACGTGAGAAGATTATGTGATAACCAGCCTATATCCTGTCAAGGGAGGGAGTGTTTCTCTAAGAACACAAAGATGAGCTTCTAGATAGTCTACCAGATAGCTGTCTTCCGCCCAGCGTCTCCCACCATAAATCTTCATTCTTACTCAGGTTTTCTGTAGATTTTTGAGGATAGAGTTCATTTCCCTGGAGAGACAGGCCTAAGGCAAGATCTGGAATTCCTCCAGTTAAAAAAAAAAAAAAAAGCTACCATTCTGCTTAATCAACATTTGCCCCATTGGTATCAATATCCTGCAGAGGGTGGTTTACATTGTTCCAAGGTCTGTTTGCAGGTGGCAGTGCAAAAATACAGTTCCTAATCTGGATATGCTGCAAAGGAAAAGAAACTATTCCTCAGAATAACAAAAAATCTCCCAAACTCTCCTTTTACAAATAAGCTTCCTTTTGTGAGATATTCTGCCTGGCTTTGCACTCTCAAGAAATTTCAGTAACCTGACAAAGTTAGACATTGCTTTTCTTTCCAGAGTTACCTTCTGTTTCTCTTTGAAAGGGGTCATTGAGTCAAACTTAGCTCAGTCATTTACTAAAACCCACTGCCATCAAGTCAATTCCGACTCATAGCGACCTAATAGGACAGAGTAGAACTGCTCCATAGAGTTTCCAAGGAGCGCCTGGTGGATTTGAACTACCTACCTCTTGGTTAGCAGCCGTAGCGCTTAACCACTATGGCACCAGGCTTTCCAATCATTTACTAAGCATCTAAGAAGTTATTTGTCTTCCTTGAAACTTAATTTCTTTACCTATGATAATAATTCCCTCCCTTTCAGGTTGTAAATGAGATAGTGTCTGTGGAAACTATATAGCCCATGGTGGACACTCCATACAAGTTTCCTACTTTCCTTGATTTAAATCCACAGAGTGGATAGGACAATGAGTTTTAGAATCTGAACTGGGTTCAAGTTCTGAATTCTTTATTTTTAACAGGGTGTGCTTAGGCAAATCCTGTAGCTTGATAACTTCCCTGAACTTCAATTTCTTCATCCATAAAAATAGGATAGTGATACCTCTCCTTGTTTCAGAGGCAGCTTGTAAGAACCAAATGAGCAAATAAAAATCTTGTAAAAGACATTTATTTGTAAACTGTAAAGCATATAGAACTCGTTAGTAATGATCATTACCGTGTTTTACGCAAATAACGTGCACCTTCTACATTTGTCTGCCAGCCATACCCTCCCCCAGTGAGGTATTTTCATAAGCACCACTATGCCAATTTTTTTTACATGTTGCAGTCAAAAAAAATTGGTGTGGCATGCCTACAAAAACCTCATAGGGGAAGGGCATGGTTGGCAAACAAACGCAGAAGGTGTTCATTATTTGCGTAAAAATATGGTAATACTCTTCCTAATTGAATAAAACGCATCAACTACTATTGAAACCACAAATACACTTAAGAAACCAAAGGGAAAAAGTTGATTTCACAGAAAACAATTTTCTCATTTTGACTGGTTTTCTAAAAATTCCAACTTTTTTTTTTTTTTTGAGGAAGGCTTTTATAGAGGAGCTGTTTCAACTGAGATACTCAAAACATGGTCTCTTTGTGCTACAAAGAAGAAACCCAAAAATGAAATCTCTTGAAGCTCAAAACATACGGATACTTAATAATTTATGAAACTCATTTGAGAAGACTGTTTGCATTCGTGATGCTCATCTTTCTCCCTTTGGGCCCCTTTAGCTTCCTGAAAGGGATCACGTAGCTCTGGAACAAAGCGTAGGTGGAACAGCTGGAGAACCTCCTAGTCTCCTGGTGTCATGGCTTATCAGTGTTGATGGACAGAATCCACAGGCCTTTCCTGCCTTACTGACCAAACAGAAAACACACTTCTGTGTTTCTTCGGCTAAAGGAAATAGCAACTTTGTTTATCACACTGAAATATATAGGAAACAATGAATGCATTAATGCCACTGGGCAAATTCCATACCTGGACCTCAATGTAACCTAATTCTTCTCGGAAGCTCCAAAGTCTAACTCAGTCAATGTTTGATCTTCCTCAGAAGAAACAGCCAGCACACAACTTAGGAAAATCGAAGACACACAGGACCCTCCTTTTGATTTATTTTAACTGTAAGATAGGAAGCTTGAACAATCTGTCAATTGGAGAATGCATGTATTACATAAAGCAAACGCATATGATGCAAGTGGGTAACACACACAACCCATGGGTTAGTACGTCTGGGATAAGTTCATCTTCTTTGTGTTTTGGCTTGGGGTTGAATAATTCACAGATTTTCAAATACATGTTATGTGACAAGTTATTGTGAAAAAAATAAAAATCATCACCTTTGGTAAGTTAATATACACATCAAAAGAGAAGAAAAGCATAACCCTGAAGAAGTCTGATTTCGCTTCCTCAGAATAAGATTGGTAAGTGAAAAATCAAAGCATTCATTTATTACTTAGTCAATAAATATTTACTAAGTGCTTACTGTGTTCCAGAAGCCCTGGTAACGTAATGGTTAAGAGCTATGGCTGCTAACCAAAATGTCAGCAGTTCAAATCCCCCAGGTGCTCCTTGGAAACCCTATGGGGCTTATAGGGTTGCTATGAGTCGGAATCAACTCGACAGCAGTGGGTTTTTGGGGGGTTTTACTGTGTCCCTGGTCTTGTGCTTGGTACTGGATACACGTTGGTAAATAAAACAAATATGATCTCTGCCCTCAGCATTAGCATTCTGATGCTAACCATGTGCAGTTTCACTCCATTTAGTCTAACGAAGGTGGGACTAACATGAGAAAACTATCTCCACATTCATGGCAACTTCCACTCTAACCTAGACCAGTGGATACGAAAGGATCTAGTTTGTCAGTTGGTGACACAAAACTTAGCCTGGCAGAGCAGCAGTCTGGAATAGCTATTAAGAGCACAGGTTCTGGAGTCCAAGTGCCTGGATTTGAATCCTGGCTTCTCCACTTTTTAGCTGTGTATCATTGGGCAAAATACTTGATGTCCCTGTGCCTCTCCAAAATACAGACAATACTGATAACCACCTCATAGGGCTGTTGTAACGATTAACTCAAAACATATCAAGTCATTATAACAGCGCTTGGAAAAGAGTAGGTGTTTAACAAATGTTAGCAATTGGCATTCATATCTGACCTCATCTCCTGTCATGGCTCCACACACAGCCTGGGGTCCAGGCAAGATTACTTTCGTTCTCAACATGTGCCACAATTCCTCCTGCCTGCCCCTCCGCCACCCATGCTTTTGCACACGGTGTTCCATCCACCTGGATAGCTTTACCATCTCTTTCCTGCCCAGCAAACTTTACTCGTATCCTTCGAGGGTCAGCTCAACCTCATGTCCTCTGGGGAAATCTCTTTGCCTCTGACAGCCAGTGGATCCTCTTTGTTCTCCTAAGAGCTTTGAATAACTCTTACACTCTAGTGCACGCTGAACTCTGAATGCTTATTTATGTGTTTCATCCCACCAGATGCGGCTGCCTTGAGCCCATAGGAGAGGCTCCATCAATATTTGCTGAATGAATGAATGAACAAGTAAATGGAAGGGAGGGAGGGGGAAAGAAGGAAGAGAGGAAGGGAGGACAGGAAGAAGGGAGGGAGGAAGCCTGGAACAATCTAATTGTTATGCTTAATAGTAACATGGAGCCCTGGTGGCACAGTGGTTAAACATTTGGCTGCTTACTAAAAGCTCAGCAGTTTGAATCCACTGGCCGCTCCTTGGAAACCCTTTGCGGCAGTTCTACTCTATCCTATAGGGTCACTGAGTCGGAATTGACTTCATGGCAACAGGTTGGGTTTTTTTTTATTTGTATTGTGTCAGAGGCCCTGGTGGTGCCATGGGTAAGTGTTCCACGGCTAGCCAGTTATCAGTTTGAATTCACCGGCCACTCCTTGGAAACCCTGTGGGGCATTCTACTGTGTCCTATAGGGTCACAATGAGTTGGAATTGACTCAATAGCAATGGATTTGGTTTTTGGTTTTAATAGTAACATACTTAATAGTAGCATGTAGAATAGGTAATTAAGGAAACTCCTTGATGAGCTCTGATAATTACTGCCTGCTCCAGATAATACAGTGCTCTGTGATTGGCCTGAAGAAATAAGGACAGAAAGAGACTGAACTAAAAAAGAGGAAGCAGCTAACACTTCATATGACTTTAAACCAGGTGCTGTTGAGTCGATCCCAACTCATGGCAACTTCATGTATGTCAGAGTAGTATTGCGCTCCACAGGGTTTTCAATGGTTGTTTTTTTTTTAGAAGTAGATCACCAGGCCTTTCTTCCAAGGCACCTCTGGGTGGGTTCGAACCTCCAGTCTTTCAGTTAGCAGCCAAGTGTATTAACCATTTGCACCACGCAGGGACTCCTCATATGACTTTATGGTCCATGAACTCTGGCCACAGAGTTCGCTGAGAGAGACAGGGGAGGAGATAACTATGGTTGAATATCATACAGATGCAAATGGTTAAGCATTCAACTACTAGCCAAAAGGTTGGCAGTCTGAACCCACCCACAGGCACCTCAGAAGACAGGGCTGTCAATCTGCTTCTGAAAGGTCGGTCACAGCCTTGAAAACCGTACGGAGCAGTTCTACTCTGCACACAAGGGGTGGCCATGAGTCGGAACTGACTCGACAGCAAGTTACCAACAACAATCATATACAACAGACTTCTAAAATGAAAAAAGAAATCACAGTAGTAGTACCCGTTCACTGAGATCCCTAAAAAGGGTACAGTATTGTGTTCACCACATAGAAACTTCAACTAGCAAGAGCTTTTAATTTCCTCAACTGAATAGAAACAATTTAACATTAGAAAAACAAAGTATAGTTTTTCAAGTTTCAAAATCGAGGTCTCCATGTCCTCTTATTTTCTCTCTCACCATTCTTAGTTTCAGCAACTGCTGGTGCTAATGTGTTACAGCCACATCTTGACGTCTGGTGCCCAGGGTGACCTGCAGCCACTTTAAGGAATAAGACTTTCTGATCGCTGTCCTCAAAAGAGAAATATGCTTTCACTCGCTCCTTCATTCAGTAATTACTTATTGACCTGGGATAGATCTTCCACCAGGCAATAAGGATAAAATAGGAACAAAACCTGCCCTCTGTTCTGGGAAAGTTTTTACTGGGTTGTGCTTTTCTGGTAGGGGACAACTTGTATGTGAGTATCTAAATTTCATTGACAAGTATATTTTGAAAATATGGCACAAGAATGGAATGTTTTATAAAATATAATTTTTTACAAAATGAGACATTAGGTCCCTGGCATAGTATCTGGGACATAGTAGGCACTCGGCAAACATTCATTCCTTTTTATTCCATAACATTGAAAACTAGATCATGTTTAAGATGCACTTGGGGACTTTGGAGTTCATGGGTGGTGCAAACAGTTAATAGTTTGACTGCTAACTGAAAAGTTGGAAGTTCGAGTCCATCCAGAGGTGCCTCAGAAGAAGTCCTGGTGATCTACTTCAGAAAAATCAGCCCTTGAAAACCTTAAGAGCACAGTTCTACTCTGACAAACATGGGGCTGTCATGAGTTGGCATCAACTCAATGGCAACTGGTTGATTTGTTTGGGGTCTTCACATTTCTGGCAACGCGTCAGATCCTCCTGCACAGAGAAGCTGTTTAGTGCAATGGGTAAGAGCAGAGCCTTTGGAAACACACCAATAGGGCTTTCAGCTCTGGCTCTCTCCCTGCTGCTCAGTAGAAAAGTAATCTCAAGTGAGGAGCTTTAACTCTCTAAGCCTTAAATTCCACATCTAAAAAACAGGGGAAATAGTAGCTATCTCCTCAGGTTGTTGTAAGATTGCTTGAGATAAAGTATGCAAAGCCTTGTTCATGGGAATCCCTCATGAATGTAAATAATCACCATCCCCCAATTTATCTACTTTGGGAGATCAGCTTGTTTATTAAAATAGGAGACTCTTAAGGCAAATCGTGCCTGTAATTTGCCACCAAATATCAGCTTCAGAATGGAGGACTGTGGGATTCTGGCAGCCTTTATTTTCATCATTTTTCAAGATGCGTTATGACAGCCCCTTCTCCCCCAAGAATCCTTCCCTCCTCTAGCAGAAAGGAGTTTGTATCAATGAATGCCAGTGCGCAATCTTCCCGTGTGATGGATCCAGATGGTGCTCTATACTTATTTAACTTTATCCAAGAGTTTAGCCAGGTCTGTACTATACTGTAAGCTCTTCAAGGCTCTAATTTATGTTTTCTCTCTTTGTTAACATGTTCTCCAAGGATTCCGTCTTAAGCTGCAATTCAAGCCTAGAGCTGCAAATTCTGGAACTGGGGTCTCCACTGGCTAGTTCTTTCCAAGGGGAGCCATACTCCACCTTCAGTGTAACCATGCCAAGCAGAGGCAATAGGGGTACATCCTGCTGTTTTTTTTTTTTAATCACATGTTCTTCTTCCTTTTTATAGCTTATTTTATTTTTTGCTGTTATTGTTGAAATATACACAGCAGAACATACCCCAATTCAACAATTTCTACATGTATAGTTCAGTGACACTTATTACATTCTTCAAGTTGTGCAACCATTTTCACCCTCCCTTTCTGAATTGTTCCTCCCTCATTAACATAAACTCACTGTCCAGAGTTTCCCGTCTAATCTTTCGAGTTGCTGTTGTCAATTTGATCCCATATAGATAGTTCTTTTGTTTGCCCTGTCTTTGTTATCGTGTTCATTGTGTTCCAGGAGTCCGACAGCCAGGCTCCACTGTGGCAGAATATACAGGAGACAATGCATTTTACTTTTTGCACAGGCCATGACTGAGGGATGCCAATAGCCTCCCTGAAATCACCTTGGCAGGATCTTTGATTCACTTAAAGCAGTAGTTCTTTAAATTGGGGGATTCTTGGATTCTTCTGAAAATTTGTCGAAGACTAAAGGCCTCCTTTCTTGGGGCTGGAGAATATATATGTATATACATAAATTAAAAATTATATATAATTAAATATAAATTTTTATACATATAAATTTTAATCCAGTTGGAGATGACTCAGACCCCTTGAACGTCTCCCACGTGCCCCTTTGGGGAGCCACCTAATCTGTTGTAGCTGTTAGTTGCTATGGGGTCGATTCTGGCTCGTGACCGCCCCACGTGTGCAGAGTAGAACTGCTCTGTAGGGCTGTCAGGCTGTGATCTTTTGGAAGAAGATCACCAAGCCAGCCTAATCTAGGGGAATCCAAAATAGCACCTGGGTTCTTATCAGGATTCTAATTGTCTTTTATTGTGAAGCTTGAGAAACCCCCCAAAAATGGTGAGTTCCCAAGAATTAAAACCTTGAGTCATATCCTGTACAGTGGACTCTGTCCCTCTTCTGGGTGTCTCTCTCTTTTACAGCAGGGTGATAATTCATTCTCCTGACTGGGGACATCCTGGCAGGCTTCCTTAGGCCCAGACATTGTGCAAAACTCCAGAAACTTCTCCGGCCAAGAAAAGGAGCATTATGCAGAAAGCTCACTGCATCATAATAAACATGGGATCTTTATGGGGTAGTTGTTTGAGGTCATTTTCCCATCACCATCCGCAGGCTCAAAATTGATGTGCAAACCAGAAGATTAGGGAGCGCTGGGCAGCCTGGGGGTTGTTTTCTGCCCGGTTCAGGGGAGGTTGCGGTAGGAATTTTTGCCTCCAGCCTCTAGTTGAGTGACAGGAAAAGGAAAAAAAGAATCATTTGAAGGCTCCCTGATTCAAACGGCGTGTACAGAATACCAGGCCCTCGCTGCCCTAGAGAAAGCCACTCTGGTGCCAACCTCGAGAACAAATGTGTTCCCACTGTCTCCTGGAAAGGCCTTCCCCACCCCTGCTGAGGGGGGTGGATTTCAAAGCAGCTGACTTCTTGCCCTTTTTAATAGGGCTGCAAGTGTTTCTGTTTTAATTCTAAAACTTGCCCCCAACTTTCCACTCCTCCAATGCCTCCTGGAGAAGAGCTGGCATTCTGGGTCACTGAAATGGCGTCAGGTTATTAAGCAGAGAAAGCGGATTAGAGGGAGAGCTCATAGCAGCAAACACAGTTATGGTATTGAAAGCTCACGTTGCATGTTAATGAAATGCCGTAAAACATCAGACCCTAAAGGTACCAGTGAAAGCCCCCAGAGTCCCTCCTGGAGTTTGCCTTCTGCAGCTGTGGATCTGAAAGTTCCTGGCCTTTCCCGTACTTTCATAATCGTGCTTTTCCTCCTTTAGAGACACACAGGCTCACTCCCAAACCAGGGTGTGTTTGAAATGCTGACTGCCCGTCTTTGCCTGACACCATGGAGCCTTTCAGTCTAAAACCTCTGTGTCTGCGAAGTCTGGTAGGCAGGCTAGGGAGAGGTATCCAGTAATTAAGTTAGCTGTTAGCTTCTGGGAGCTGACTGGGGTATTTCAACGCAGCTGCCTGCCTCCATCTCCCCAGCAGCCCTCCCACATCTTCCTAGGAGACCGGCTGTGTGTGTGAAGGAGGTGCTGTTTCCCACAGCTCTGATCTAATTCAGCTGAAATTCAATCTCCGTGTGACCAACCTCAGCCAGTGCTCTCCCACCCGCCGCCAGGCTCCCCTCTCCCAGGCTGTGTGCTGTCCATTGACACTGTCAACCCAACAGCGTTCCCTCCACTAGCCCCTGGGTATAGACTTACAGTGTCAGTGGGCCAGCCTGGGGGGCTTGCCTGCTGCCCGGACGCTCACCTCACATCCCCAGGCTCCGAGGGGAGACACCCTATACCTGCCAGTCAGCAGCAGGTTGAATGGGGCTGGTGAGTTATCGCAGGAGAAAAGGCAGCTGAGCCAGATGAGGCTGAGAACCCGAAACAGATGTAAAAGACATCAGGCTTGGTTTTTCATGGATCTTCAATGCCCAGGAAGATTTATGGCCCCTTTCAACCTTCTTTTAACATAGGTTAAACTGGGCTTGTTTTATAGCGACAAAACAAGCCTGGCAGTCACACAGAAAATCACCAGGGCAACTGGCCTGCCCTGGGGTCTGTGGACCCCTGCCCCCCACTTTTGTCCCCTCTTTAGCTCCATCGCTCAGCCTCTGTGTTTGGTGGGGACATTCCATCACAACCCTTTTATAACACTACATCCCCAGATAGCCCAAAGCTGCCCATGACTTTGACCCTTAAAATGGTCTTCAATTTGGGTTTGTATTTTATACTGAACAAGGAAATGGTAAATATCTTTTAGAAAGGCAGGGACTGCAGGAGCCAGCATGGGCCAGCAGTGCAGTGGCCCCGGCATTTTTTGGTCTAATTGTTACCTAATCATGTTATACTGGATTAGGCACACTTTCTTTTGACAGAGAAAGCTTTGAACTTTGCTTTGCACTTCCGGCAAGAGAATTTTTACCTCTGGGCAGGGAGGCACAGGAAGGCTTTTTTTTTTTTTTTTATGAAGCAAAAGGGAAGGGGTTTATAAAGGCATCATAATTAGGGCCGATGTGTCAAGGCAAGCAAGCATCCACTTCTTGAACCTGACCCTGCCCGCCTCCTCATTGGCTGCTGAAGGAGCACGGGAAATTCAGCACCGCTTTGCACCACACCAGGGAGTGAATGCCCAAGCCATTCTCAAATGTGAAGAAGCCCAGTCATCTTTCATTCATTTTATTGCACCCAGTGGGAAAGTGACAGTCAAGGTCACCTACGTATTTTTTATTTTTTTAAGGAGTGGTATGCTTTGGATGAAAAGCAAACATGCAACCAACCAGCTTGCTTGTCTTGATGTTCAGTTAAGAACAGGCAGATTGAGCTGGGAAGTGTTTCCCTCATCTCTCCCAGACTTCCAGACTCTGAGCTATGCCATCCTGGAACATCAGATCTTTCCATCCAAAATGGTGAAGGGAAATGCTCTATTTGAAGTCCATCTCACAGAGAGTTTAGAGACTGCTGTGTCCCCATTTCTTTTCCCTCCCTCCCTTGATTCCTCCCTCCCTCCCTTCCTTCCTTCCTTCATCCCTCCCTCCCTTCCTTCCTTCCTTCTTTCTTTCTTTGCCTCCCTTCTTTATTTTTTTGACAGTGGGCGGTTACAAGCAGAAGTAGGAGAAGGAGTCTTGAGCACTTAAAAATGTTTTGACCTTCTGGTTACAGTTAGGCTGTATCATGGAGGGAGGAGTCTTGGAATAGAGAAACCTGGTGTTTGAGGAGGGGACTCTCCCTGCCTGGGGAAGGGGAGGATTCCTGCAGCCAAGCTCAGAAATAATAGTCTCACCGAGTCCTGAGAAAACTGCCCCAAACGTTAACACATCAATCTTAAGGAAACAAGCCTGGCTTTTACCGACTTAATTTCATGTAATTATTTCAGGGTTTGAGTCTTTACAAGAAAGAGGGAGTGGAGGAAAAAGATCAGAGAATCGAAGGGGATGAACAGAAGAGGAATGAGATTTTCTTTGTTTGAAGATTCCCGTCTCTCTCCCAGTGTCCACTGGTTGGTCTGTGCTTTCATCTCTGAGGAGCAAATGCACAGAGCACTCAACAGCAGGTGGAATGGCTCTAAAGGCACTGATTTCACTCAGGTCTATTTTTTAGTGACACTTTAGCAAAACTTTCTCTTGTCTTGGGTGCTAGAACATGGAATTTGCAATGAAATGAGGCTAGAAGACCCAAGCACCAGTCCTGACTTTTGGCTACTAAGTTGCCATGCAGTTTTGGGCAAGTCACGAAGCATCCAGGGGCCTCAATTACAATCTAAATTAGAGGTAATAATACTTGCCCTGCTGGTGCATACACTTACTGTGCTGGGCTGCTCACCGAAGGTTGGCAGTTTGAGTCCACCAAGAGGCACCTCAGAAGAAAGGTCTCTCAATCTACTTCCGAAAATTCTGCCTTTGAAAACCCTGTGGAGCACTGTTCTACTCTGACACACATGGAGACTACTCAATGGCAACTGGCTGATTTTGCCTACTACGGAGGGTAATATATGTGAAAACACTTTGAAAAGTTTAAAATGCCATACAAATGGCAGGCTTAGACAAAGTTGAAATATTTTTAGTATTCTTCCATGTAAGAAGAATCCCTGGGTGGTGAAATGGTTAAGCACTGGTCAGCTGCTAACCAAAAGGTTGGACATTCAAATGTACCCAGAGGCACCTCGGAAGAAAGGCCTGGTAATCTGCTTCTGAAAGATCAGCCATTGAAAACCCCATGGAGCCCAGTTCTACTTTGACACCCACGGAGTCACCATGAATCAGAATTGACTCCACAGTAACTTTGTATTTTTATTTCTTCACAGAAGAGATAGAGAATTTGGTAAGTAAACAAACATCTTAGATGTTATCAAATTGATTTAAAATGTAAATTACAAGGCCCCTTTCTCCAGAAATTCTGATTCAGTAGGCCTAAGGTCCCGCCCAGGAATCTGTATTTTAAACAAGTACCCTGGTAGATTCTGAGGCTGCTAGTCCAGCAAGCCAACTTTGAGCAGTACTTTGTTTTGCAAAATGAGGACATTTCGCATCCTCCCAGTCCCCTGCTGAGCTCCCATTGAGAGCGCACAGCACGTTACTTTCACATCCCTTCGTTAATATTTCAGAATCTACAACTGGAAAGAAACAAAGCCGAATGGGGGATTACGGAGATAGGTTGGGTTTTCTTTTAATGACGAGAAAAATGCATGTCTGCTCTGAGGGAATGATAAATTGATCCAGAAAATGTTGCACAAGTGTTCTTTGCTAAGCTGCAGGGTCAAAGTCAACAATACAAAAAATATACCTCTGTTTAGTTGAAAAGGACTTAGGCTCAGGCATTGTACAATGGAGCTGGTATGGGTTACGCTCTGTCCAATGGCCCTGCTCATTTATTCACTTTTCCACAGAACTTTGTCAAACAGGACAACAAAGGAGAGAGAGATTTAGCTCTTGTGGTTGCAATTTGGTTTTGCACCTGTGGTTAAAAAAAAAAAGATAACAATAGTTTAAGAACATCATGATAACATTTTTAAAGACAGTGAAATTGTATGTGAAGTCAGCATAATAAAATAAAGGACTCCTTGTAAAAGGGTTCTCTTTAGGGTAACCATTGCCTTCTATAGCATTAAGTGAAAATGGAATGAAACTGAGGAAGAAGTTTCTAGAGAAATAGATGGCTCTTAGAAGTCTGGGAGTAGCTTTTCACCAATGCTAAACTTATTTGTCCTGAGCACTTAGTAGCCAGGAAGACAATTTTCTATTTCTAAAATGAGCAAATAAACAAACAAAAATGGCCCCGGAGAAACCCAAACAGAGATATCAAAATCCATTCAGTTTACTCAAAGAAGACCCCCCAGGTACTTCCTCACAATTCATTACACACAGTTCTAACATATGCATGTATATGTATGTATATATACATATATGTTTATCTTCTATGCCCAGAGCAGTGTAAACATTAAAATTAGAAAACTAGGGTAGAAGAAGTCTGAAGTTAGGTACATTGGTAACCAGGAGTGATAAGTGATAGCCTGAAAAAAAGCAAGGAGACACAGAGTCGATCTAAAAGTTCACAAAGTAACTTCAAAATCACAGAAATCTAGACCCCTTCCTACCTCTAAAGACCCTTGGGGCCCCACTGTATTATAGCAGAGTCTGAAACTTTTGTTCACTGTAATGATCCCAAGACATCAAGAAAAGTTAAAATTACGTTCTAATTTTCTCTAAGAAGATATTAAACAATGTATTAATGAAAGATTTCCATTAAAATGGTTACAATTAAAGACATTTCCACGCTAAAAGTGACAAGTCTTTATCTTTCCAGACTCTCACTTATTCAAAAACACTTATTTTCCCAGTTTCTGGATAAGCAACTTTTGTCTAAGGAGCCCAGATTGGGGGTAGGGAGGGAGAGAGGAACAGCTGTTTTGACTTAAACAAGAAGCATGTTAATGACAGCACAGGAGTCAGAAAGATACTCAGGTTTAGCCTGCTGGTCAAAGAAGTAATGTACTCAACAGTTGAATAAAAACAATTGTCCTAGGTCTGTGATAAGGGATGTGCAGAGGGAGATTCCAAAGACAGCACTGACGAATGAGGTATGTGTGGCAGAAAGCCATCCTCCCCCAAACCCTCAGCCCAAGGCTTTAATGGGAAGGCAGTGCGTGCAGAGAGGGTGCTGAAAATGGCTCAGTCTAACTCACCAACGTTTGGGCTTTCCAGACACCGTTTTCTGAGAAAGTTGATAACCTGAACGGCAGACAGGCCACAGCAGGGACAAAAGGGGAAAAGGGAGTTTGATAAAGGCAAAATCTCAGGGTTACTATGAAAGTTACAAGCACCTGAGACACTGAGAAAAGGAATGACAGCAAGACATTTTATCTTCACAGTGGTTCCTATAACAGGGTCACCCGGATAGTGCAGACATGACTAGTTAATTATCTTAGCGTGTCTCTAAATCCGAGGCATGACTCTTGTCAGAGAGTTCCAACCCCTTTGCAAGGAGACCCTGAGCTTACTGGTGCCAATTAGGAAAGGCCAAGAATGTGGGGAAGGATTCCCAACATTGAGGAGTCTCTGGGTGACACAAATCGTTAAGCCATCCACTACTAGCTGAAAGGTTGGCGGTTCGAACCCGCTTAGAGGCACCTTAGAATATAAATAGGCCTGGTGATCTGCTTCAGAAAGATCACAGCCTGGAAAACCCTATGGAACACAATTCTACTCTGCCCAGAAGGGGTCGCCATGAGTCAGAATCGACTCACAGGCACTGACAACAACATTCCCAACACTAACCTTCCTGAGGAAAGGCGAGAAGTTGGTATCAGATGCCCAGACTTTGCTTGGCTCTCACCCCTGCACCTACATTCCATGGACACTGAAAACTCCCCCCAAGCCTGCCACTGACTAGGGAATCCTGTCTCCACTGAAATGGGCTGAGACTGAACAGTCAGGAGCAAAAGCTGCTCTCACCAGAATGTTAACCCTGACCTTCACTTCAGTCCCGGCCCTCTCCCAAGCCACTTGACAAGAAGTAACCTTGGTTAGGACTTTTAAAACACAAATCCTTCAAAAATTTTCCTAATTCTGCACCATATCATCTAATTTATGCTGTACCCTTTGCCATCGAGTTGAGTCCAACTCCTAGTGACCCTATAGGACAGAGTAGAATTGCCCCACAGGGTTTTCAAGGTTGTAAATCTTTAAGGAAGCAGATTGCCACATCCTTCTCCCACAGAGTGGCTGAAGGCAGCCGCGTGCTTAACCACCAGGGCTCCTAATTTATGCTGTAGATTATAGGAAATACATATACATTCTTACGTGTATGAGTTTCCTGGGGCTGCCATAACAAAACACCACAAACTGGATGGATTATAAAAACAGAAATTTACTGTCTCACAGTTCTGGAGGCTAGAAGTCCAAATCAGGGTATCGATCGTATTGATTCCCTCTGATGGTTCTGAAAAAGAAACTTCCACGCCTCCCTCCAGCTTCTGGTAGCTCCAGGAGTTCCTTGACTCGTAGTCGCAGCATCACACGGAGCCCTTCCTTCGTCTCTCTGTCTCTGTGTATCTTCTCTTTTATAAGGACACCAATCACACAGGGTATGGACCCACCCTACTGTAATATGACCTCATGTTAACGTAACTCATAACATCTTCAAAGACGCTATTTCCAAATAGTGTCGTTGTCTTAGTCATTTAGCACTGCTATAACAGAAATATAAATACCACAAGTGGACAGCTTCAACAAAGAGAAATCTATTTTTTTTTTTTTTTAGTAGGCTAGAAGTCCAAATTCAGGGTGTCAGCTCCAGGGGAAGGCTTTCTCTCTCTGTTGGCTCTGGAGGAAGGTCCACGTCATCAATCTTCTCCGGGACTAGGAGCTTCTCCATGCAGGAACCCTGGGTCCAAAGGGCATGCTCTGCTACCAGCACTGCTTTCTTGGCAGTATGACCCCCCCGCCCCGCCCCGCTTTCTGCTTGCTTCCCTTTCCTTTTATCTCTTGTAAGATAAAAGGCGGTGCAAGTCACACCCCAGAGAAACTCCCTTTATATTGGATCTGGGATGTGACCTGAGCAAGGCAGTTACAGCCTACCATAACCCTCTTTAACCACAGACAGAGATTATGATTTATAACACATAGGAGAATCACAAACTGGAGGATAACCACAAAATACTGGGAATTATGGCTTAACCAAGTTGACACACATTTTTGAGGGACACAACTCAATTAAGAACATTATATTTACCCAAACGTTGGGAGGTCATGGGCATCAACTACTACCTGTATATAAACGTCTCCTAAATTCAGCTCTTTCTTCAGCCCTGGATTCATATTTCCAGTTGCCTAGTGGACACGTCCAAATGGATATTCCATAATATCGAAATTACTCAAGGCTTCATATAAACGGCCACATGCTGCTATATATATCTTTTGGACTTGAATCAAGTTGCCTTCTTCCAGATACAGGTTTGTTGAGTGTCACCATTCCTGCTTGGTAAGCTTTTAAGATGAGGTAAGGCTACCAGGTTGGATAGCCATAAACACAGTTGTCCCACCACACCATAGACACGTAGATTGGCACTGGCTGATTTTCAAAGATGTTTTAAGGATTTAGAACTCAGGTAGCACTGCATACCTATTCAAGGATGTTTGTGCCATGGTCTTAAACAAAGCAAGTCTCCTGAATCATGAGTAGCTGAGGTAAAGGAGTTAAGTAAAGTTGAGTAGTTGAGGAAAAGAAGACAGCAGGTGCACAGAATAGGCACTAACAATGGTTGTTATTACTGTTATGGTCATTGTGGTATGCAGCTCCAAATGTTTTCTTGACAGAAATATGACATAAGGAAAGTATGGCATTTGGTGCCTCCCTTCCAATTCGGCGCCCTTTGCCTTGAGGGTAGAAACCTACTCGCTCCGATCCCATTACAAAGATGCTCCTGCCCATCTGAAAGGAACCTGAAAGGAACATTAGATATCTTCTCATTCAGCCCCTTTATGTAGCGATGAGGTCATGGCAATCCAGCGAGGTGATATGTCTTGTCTGTAGTCTCAGAAATTCAGTGGCGGAGCTTTATTTAACTAGAACCAAGTTCATCTGCAGTGTTCCCCTCTCCTTTCTGCCTTCACAACCACACTACAATTAAAATTAATACCCTTCCCAGGGATATTTTTACTTTAACAGGGTTCAAATAATCAAGCTAACTCAGCTCTAAGGGTAAAACATCAGGAATCAACAGCAAAGCAGGCAGGTGTTTACAGAATAGCTACCTACAAGGCTCTATACTCTAGAATACACCTCTTTCCACATTGTAGAAGTCTAACGTTTATACAAAGCTTCATTGTCTTTTAAACTCCTTTCGATATTAATGTCTTCATAGATGGGGAGGGAAATTCCTCAGGTGACTACATTGTACGACTGCACAATCTATATGTCATAACGGGATTCATTGTATAATTTGGGCCTCTCCTGCATGCTGTAATCTACATGATTTCCCCAAGGCTATAAAATTGAGGCTGATAAGACATTCTAGTCTCCTTTTCCACTTGTTCTTGGTATTTTGTTGCCAATTTAGTGATTGCTCAGCTACAAATTTGAGCAGAAGGAGAGACTAAAGGCGTGAGATGAGGTCATGAACACGGGCTTGGACCCAGGAGACATCTGTGTTTACTCACCTTGGTGATTGTCAAGCCCCAGCAAGGTGCCATTTCCTTTGAGTAGCCAAACTGGTTTGCAAGAGAGTCACATGCCTAGTATTAAGTATTGCTTCTTTAGCATGATCTCACTCTCTCCTCATTTCCACATCCTTTCTTTTTTCAAAACTGGAAATAGCTTCGACATTTCCTTTTACCTTCATCTCCATCTCCCCCCATTTCCTTCCCATGTACCTTACAAAGACAAACACAAGGGAAACGATATTCCGAAGACGTACGTAGCCTAGCACATTATAGGTATGCAATAAGCATGCTGAGATTAATCCCATGATTAGTATCCCTTCCTCTGTGCCTATGAATCTAGAAGCCCTGAAGGATCTGCCTTGGTATGAGATGACAAGTATTTGCATAGGTCTACATAGTAAAGATTGAGATATTACGTAAAAGTACGGTGAGGGTTATGATTTTAGATATGATTCTTGACATTATTCACTGAATTATCCAGGGCTCCTTAAATAAGGTAACTACAGGACCTTTTCCACAAAGGATTCAA
Organism: Elephas maximus indicus; assembly: GCF_024166365.1. Classification (NCBI taxonomy): domain Eukaryota; kingdom Metazoa; phylum Chordata; class Mammalia; order Proboscidea; family Elephantidae; genus Elephas; species Elephas maximus. Next base: position 61,763,502 of record NC_064833.1, on the reverse strand, counting down.
ATACTACCGTGAAATTTAAGTTATGTTGCACGTCCTTAAAACTCTTGACTGTTTTGTATTCTACTCCATCATATATTAGTGGTTAAGTGCTACGGCTGCTAACCAAGAGTTGGCAGGTCAAAATTGCCAGGTGTTCCTTGGAAACCATATGGGACAGTTCTACTCTGTCCTATAGGGTCACTATGAGTTGGAATCAACTCGACGGCAGTGGGTTTGGTTTTTTTTTTTTTTTCTTGCCATTATATATTCGTGTTTCTTTTGATATAAATCTAACCCAAATCTTCTAATAAAACGGACCCTTCTAAGAAGGTGCACTGGTGCAAAATCAACAGTGGGAATAACTGCTGTCACTTCAGCGTACATCAAGGCAGGGGCCCTAAACTGTACTAAAAGTCAGTGTATTCACTGCCACTAGGAAATGCCAGCTTCATTTGTGAATGTCCGTGATGTAGCAAATTATTAATTTTATTAAATTTCAACCTTTGAGTATCCATCTTTTCAATGTTCAGCGGGACAAAATGGGAAGTTAGCATAAAGCATTTCTGCTGCAGTATACTTCAGCAGACGTGTGATGGCTGTCTCCAGGAAAAGCACTGCACAATTATTTGCCTTGTAAGGTGTTTTTAAGCCAAACTAGCTACTTGTTTTGTAGTATACCATTTTACTTAATAGAATGACTGACAAACTATGGTTATTCAGACTTCAGTATTTGGCAGACTTTTTTTTTTTTAATGAACAAAGTGAGTCTGTCACTTCAAGAAAAATAACTGAGGGAGGGAAGGAGAGGAGTGTTCACTAATTAGATAGTAGACATGAACTATTTTAGGTGAAGGGAAAGACAACATACAATACAGGAGAGGTCAGCACAGCTGGACTAAACCAAAAGCAAAGAAGTTTCCTTAATAAACTGAACACTTCAAAGGCTAGCATAGCAGGGGCGGAGAATTGGGGACCATGGTTTCAGGGGACATCTAGGTCAATTGGCATAATAAAATGTATTAAGAAAACAGTCTGCATCCCACTTTGGAGAGTGGCGTCTGGGGTCTTAAACGCTAGCAAGCGGCCATCTAAGATGCATCAACTGGTCTCAGCCCGCCTGGAGCAAAGGAGAATGAAGAACACCAAAGACACCAGGTAATTATGAGCCCAAGAGACAGAACAGACCACATAAACCAGAGACTACATCAGTCTGAGTCCAGAAGAACTAGATGGTGCTCAGCTACAACTGATGACTGCCCTGACAGGGAACACAACAGAGAACCCCTGAGAGAGCAGGAGAGCAGTGGGATGCAGACCTCAAATTCTCATAAAAAGACCAGACTTAATGGTTCTCAGACCTTCTGTTAGCCCAAGACAGAAACCATTGCCAAAGCCAACTCTTCAGACAGGGATTGGACTGGACTACAGGACAGAAAATGATACTGGGGAGGAGTGAGCTTCTTGGATCAAGTAGACACATGAGACTATATGGGCAGCTCCTGTCTGGAGGGGAGATGAGAAGGCAGAGGGGGTCAAAAGCTGGCCGAATGGACATGAAAACAGAGGGTGGAGAGAAGGATTGTGCTGTCTCATTAGGAGGAGAGCAACTAGGAGTATATAGCAAGGTGTATATAAATTTTTGTATGAGAGCCTGACTTGATTTGTAAAAATTAAAAAAAAGAAAAACAACAGATGATATTTGTTGCCAATGACTAAATTCAAGCCTTCAAATAAAAAGTTGGGAAACTTGTATCCCCTCCTCTATGAGCTTGATAGTTTCCAAATACTTAAAGATTTTTTTCTAATGAAATCAATGGTAATCTTAACAAATGTGATTTTCTTTTTATATTACATAATAAAATATGTCAACCTTTGGATGATCTATATAACTCAGTTAACCAATATTTTCCAAAGATCAATGTGTGATATTAAACAAAAAATCACGTATGGGTAAAAGACGCATTCTCACGTAACAGGACATCAAGAGGTAAGGAAGGTAGAGCAGACTGATGGAGAGGCCCAGCAGTGTCATTTGTGCTCAAGTTCCTTTCTATCTTCCTGTTCTACTGTCTGTGGTGGGTTAAGGTCATCTAATTCAGATTCATGGCTGACAAGAGCTATGGAGATAGGGCACATGCATCCTTGTTTATATCTCCTTCATCCATGTAATAGAAGTCCATCCCTTCAGCTTGATTGACCAACCTAAGATATGTGCCCATCCTTAGAAAAATCAGCTACCAAGAAGTATGGTATTAATCAGGATCCACCTCTGAGGCTAGAGATGGGAATCATTGCCTTAAAAAAAATCAGAGTCCTATTGGAAGGAAGAAGGGAAAAATAAATGTTGATAGAGAGATCACTGTCACCAAAATCCATCTGCTCCATCCTCTATGGTATTAGGATTGAAGCCAGGCACATGGATCAACTACACTCTGTAGACTTCTTGCAGTTGAGCTTGGCCTAGTGACTAAGTTCTCTCCAGTGGAGTGGAGAGAAATAGGGGATGCCACTTCCAGGCTGAGGATTTTCAAAGAGTATGAGTTCCTCCTCCATCTCTTTTTTACCCCACACTAACTGGACGCAAAAAATGGCAAGGCTATAGAGGATGGCAGAGCCACAAGACAGAAGGAGCCTGGGTCTTTGAGTCATCATATGGAAGAGTGCCATCTGCCTCCCTAAGAGCCACCCTAGTCTTTACTTAGTGAGAAATAAGTTTCTGTTATCTTTAAGTCATTACATGTTTGGGTTTACATTTTACAGCTATTTATCCTACCTTAACTAATAAAACAGGCAAATAATTGTACATCACAGTATCACAACATTACCAGGGCTAGGAGAAGTTAAAAGTAATCATACATGTATTTAACATGTCTGTCTTCCTGAGAAGGCATACTCAGGTTTTAGTAAAGATGGCATGTAAAATTCATGTGTCAAATTTCATGTTCCTCCTCCAAATTCCATTAAAGACAGATTAACAGGGACAGGATTTATCCTCTAACCTGAAACAACTAAAAAATTAGGCAAAATATGGGGTGGGGGGGAACAGTTTTCAGATATTGTACACTAGGCAGCACAGGACAGAGATTCCTGGGGAGGGGAGGCTGAGACGAGCTCTACATTGCCCCAGCTTACTGTCTGGGAAGAGTTTAAGGCTGCAGAGAAGGGAGGGGGAACTAGGTGGATCCTGGGAGGCTCTATGACTTTGTGAGACAGAACTGAGTCTAGCATTCACAGGGAGTACCAGAGTAGAGAGAGCTGCTTAGAGAGAGAGAGAGAAAGAGAGAGAGCTTTCTAGAGGGTTCCCCTGAATCTTCAGCTGATTACCAATTAGCAAATGTGTCTGAGAAAAGTCAGAAAACCACCCAAGGGTGGGGAAAGAATCACTCAAAAGGAGCAGGGGTAACAATTCTCAGAGCTCACACAGGGTTTAGAATAGATCATGTTTCCAAAAGCAAAAGTGGAAAATCTTGCAATTCACGAGGCATTAGGTAGAATACTGAAAAGTTTATTTAATCAGTAGAATTAAAAGATCCATCCAGGAGGTATAATATGTGAAAAATAAGAATTCTATAATAAGAAAACAGAGGAAACAGTTGAGAAAATAATCCAAGAAATAATTGAACAAAATTTACCTGAATTTCCAGCTGGAGAGGATCTGCTAAGTGTCCAGCACAATGAATGAAAATAAACCCACACAGAGGCATGTAATAGTTACAATTTAGGTCAAGGACAAAGATTTTACAAATGAAAGAGAGAGAGCAGGAGAGAGACAGAGGGAGAAGGAGAATGATCACATACATATATGATCATGGATCAGAATGATTTCAGATTTCTCAACAGCAACAATGGAAGCAACCCAAGACAACAGAGCGATGCCTTCTAAATGATTTCCCACCTAGAACTGTATACCTTGTTAAAATAACAACCAATTGTGAAAACAGAATAAAGATTTTTTTAGAAAATACACCAAAATTTACCTCTCACTCACCCTTTCTGAAGAAGCTACTAGAAGGTGTGCTGTGGCAAAGCAACAGAGCAAAACGAAAAAGAGGAAGAAATGGGACACTGGAAACAGGAGATCCAACATAAAGAGCAATGGAGAGGTCCCAGGGTAAAGGAAAATTTCAGACAACTGCTGTACACCAGAAACCCTGGTGGCTTAGTGGTTAACTGCTATGGCTGCTAACCAAAAGGTCAGCAGTTCAAATCTACCAGGTGTTCCTTGGAAACTCTATGGGGCAGTTCTACTCTGTCCTACAGGGTCACTACGAGTCAAAATCGACTCAATGGGTATGGGTTTTTTTTTTTTTTTTTTTGCTGTGCACCAGTCACAGAGGGCACCAATCCAGATGGGAGGAGGTCAGAAGGCTCCAGAAGAAACTTCTCTAAGAAGATGAACTTGATAGAATACTTAATGTAAATGGACATTTTGAGAGGCAGTTAGACAACTGATGGAGATTCTGAGGTTGAATTCCTAAATCTATTTTAAAAAACAAAACTAAGCAAATGAGAGAAACAAAACACTTGTTAACTGCAGGGAAAATGAGAAATTGTATAGAAGAGTAATCACAGTTGTCTTAAATGGCTCAGCTATGAATTGCATACATGCTCATTATATTGTACTATGAAAAACATTTTAGGAGGATGGGCAGGGGGAATAGGAAATGTATCTGGGGGTGGGATGGGGTAGGAGTAGAAAAGAGAGCTAAATCCTTACCTTTCACAGTGGGAAGTTAACATATAATGCCTAAAATTTGGTAGACCCTCAACATGACAGACTGACATAGAGGCTGCAACAATGGGCTCAAAAATACCTACTATTGTGAGGATGGCACAGGACTGGACAATGTTTCATCCTGTTATACGTAGGGTCTCTATGAGTCGTAGTCAACTCAACAGCACCTAACAACAGCAGCAAAACTAAGGAAGGCTCTAGATGTAGCTCCATCATCTGGTTCTTTAGAGACATGGAGGCAAACACCAATGGGCCAACAGAAAGACCAGAGTGATTGCATTTGGGCAAGACTGGGGACTGCTGTTCTCCTTAGCAAACCTGATAAAACTAGTAGAATTTTTTAACTATGTCCATGGATAACTCTGATAAAAATAAAACCTTTAAATTTTGTGCTTTCAAAACAGACTGATCAAGCTTTTCAATCTTACATTACGATTCAATTTCTTCATGGCCTACTTTCCACAGGGACACAATCTCTAGCATTTCTCACAGGTTATTTCGTTGCTTGTCTTAATCTTTATTTCATTTCAGGGTGGTTTCTAGTAAAAGATGTCACACTGCAAAATGCAGGTAAGGGCAGAAACAAAGTATAATCAGAATATTTTTTTTCCTTACTGTATGTGAAAATGTCCAAATTGACTGAAAATAGAATTTACAGAATCATAAAAAAAGAAAAAAACTTTTTTTTTTCTTTTTTAGACGGGAATAAATCCAAAGGTGTTGCGGCAATTATTACTAATCATAATAAATTAGAATGGGTTGCTAATTTCACGTAGTAAAAGCAGAGATTGAGTTAAAACTAAACCAAAATAAACAACTACAGCAGAACCACAAGCATAGACACACACACCCATTAGAACCTTTACTAGTGTCTCCGCTACTTGGGATGCTCTTATTCTACCTCCTCCCCGTCATCACCAGGGGCCCCTTCTGGAGAACTTTTCTCTCCCTCCTTAAGCTCAGCTCAGAAGTAGCCTCCTTTGTGCCGCCTTCGTTTAACCTGCTGTCTGAGTTAGCTGTCCTCCTCTGTGGTCCTATAACTCTTTGGTGTTTATGCCCATACCCACAGCAATGACTGACCGCAGTCCTCTCTAACAGGGGCCTATCCAGGAGCTCCCTACTGGGAAGGCCACTCTGGGTGACCCCCACATAACTTGCTATGCTGGATGTCCAGCCCCCTTGGCCACAGCAGACAGGACTTGACAGTATCCAACCAAAGAAAGTCAATGTATAGGTGACCTATAAGAAGGTGGAATAGAAGCTTTGCCCGACAAAGATATGGTGATTATATCAAACTAATAATGTCTTCTCATTTGGAGCATCAGGTTGGGCACTTGATATCAGGGGAAGAAGCTGAAAGACATAAGAGAAGACAGTATTCAGCTCTCCTGGGGCAGTCAGAGGAAGCTATGAATAAGCAAGCAGCAATGATGAGTAAGTAGGAGCCATGTGGTTGAGAAAAGATATGCAGAGAAGAATCAGGTTATCAGGCGGAAGTGGGAGAAGCAGAGAGGAGCTGAGTCACCCCAACAGGAGCTGCTGTATGAGTGGTGATTAAAGCTGCCTCAGATCCTGCACCTCTTTCCCATTTTTTTACATGGCATTCCAACTTCCGAGAAGCCTGCCAAGAAAGCTGTCCCTGGTCGCATGTGATTCCTTTTGTCCTTATATGACACACTTGAGTAACACTCAGTTCATTACAACCAAAGGTCTAACAGACACAACCTCTCTGTTTTGGACTGAATTGTGTTTCCAAAAAATATGTGTTCTAAATCCTAACTTCTACGCCTGCAGTTATAATTCCATTTGGAAATGGATTTTCCTTAGTGAGACGAGATTAGTATAGGGTGTATCTGAAGTCAATCTCTTCCTAGATATAAAATAGATTGAACAAGCAGTCAAGAGAAGCAGAGATAGGGAGGAGGGGAGACACATGCCAAACCACATGAAGATCGCCCAGGAGCAGAAGCTCAAAGAGACAAGGACCTTCCTCCAGAGCCAACAGAGATAGAAAGACTTCCCCCCTAGAGCTGGCACCCTGAGTTCGGACTTCTAGCCTCCTAAACTGCGAGAAAATAAATTTCTGCTTGTTAAATCCTCCCATTTCTGGTATTTCTGTTACAGCATTACTAGATAACAAAGACAGTCACTCAGCATTTACCACACTGCACTGAAATTCTATGCTTGCATATCTCCCCTCTAGACCAGAAGCTCTCTGAGGCTACTGCTGTCTGTTACAATTCTTACATGCCTAGTACTAAAAAAAAAACCCAAAACCAAACCCACTGCCGTCGAGTCAATTCCGACTCATAGTGACCGTACAGAATAGAGTAGAACTGCCCCATAGGATTTCTAAGGCAATAATCTTTATGGGAGCAGGCTGCCACATCTTTCTCCCGTGGACTGCTGATGGGTTCGAACCACCGACCTTTCAGTTAGCAGCTGAGCATTTAACCACTGTGCCACCACCAGGGCTCCAATACTAGGCACAGTGTCTGGATTATTGTTGTTGGCCACCGTCGAGTTGACTCCGACTCATGACAACCCCATGTACGACAGGACAAAACATTGCCCAGTCCTGTGCCATCTTCACAATCGTTGTCATACTCAAAATACACTGCTGCAGCTACCATGTATTTTGAGTGTCTCCAGCCTAAGGGGCTCATCCTCCAGCACTACTACATCAGACAGTATTCTGTTGTTATACATAGAGATTTTCATTGGCTGATTTTTGTAAGTAAATCACCAGGCCTTTCTTTCTAGTCTGTCTTAGTCTGGAAGCTCTGCTGAAACCTGTCCAGCATGGACAACCTTGCTGGTATTTGAAATACCAGTGGCACAGCTTCTGGCATCATTGCAACACACAAGCCACCACAGTACGACAAACCAACAGATGGGTGGTGGGCCTTGATTACAGCCAGGAAATAATGCTTGTTTTAGTAAATAAAAAGATGCATGATAAATTGAGATGTCTTACAAGTATATTCATGTCCATGTGGTGGGTCTCCACAGAAAAGTCCCAAAGAGCAGGAACTAACTTCTGTTAACTCCCCAGGACGGTGTCTGGTAGAGGACCAAATACAAATGGTGCTGATGAGCCTCCCCAAAAACCGTCTAAATACGTGGAAGGATTAGGAGGCCGATATCTGCCCTGAGATCTAAATCTTGCTGAGTTGTGTACCTCTGCACATAACTAAAGGTTAAAGAAGTGTTGTGTGGGTTTTTATAGAAATCAAAAGTACATGCGATTCTTCTGAGGGCTTGCTGATTACTCTTAACACATTGTGTTTTCATTTTGATCTCTGGAAAATATCAGGAACAAGGAAAGAACTTCCCACCCCCACCCCACTAACCCATAGGAAAAACACGGTTGAAATAATACAAACATCTTGGATCGACCCTCTTTTGAAAATAAGAAACTCGCCTCGCCCTCCCAACAGGCCTGAAGTCTGCACAGTTTGTCCGCCAAGAGAGTGGGATTTGGCAGCACTCCTTGTAAACTTCAACCGCAGGAGGCCTCTGATTAAATTGAAATTGTTTCCTCTGGTCAGATTTTGTTGGTGGTACACCCTCAGGATGTGAATTCAACATGTTTGCTGTGGGGTGAGAATGGGGCGGTGGTAAGGGCATGTGGGGGTGAATGCGTGCGCGCGCGTATGTGTGTGCGTGTACGCGCATTCCCCAGCATCGCTAAAAAGGGCGTTGATATTACTCAAAAGAATCCTGGAAGATGACATTTGTGCTAAGCTATCTTTAGGGGCCCTGGTAGAACAGTGGTTAAGAAGAGCTCGGCTGCTAACCAAAAGGTCGGCAGTTTAAATTCTCCAGCTGTTCCTTGGAAATCCTTTGGGGCAATTTTATTCTGTCCTAGGTCTCTCTGAGCCAGAATTGACTCACGGCAATGGGTTCGGTTTGGGGTTTTTTTTTTTTTTTTTTTTTTGGTTATATTTAATATTTTTTAAAATGATTAGAATTTAATGAACAAAAGCAAGGCAAAGAAACTGAAAATTTAATATTTTTTTAAATGATTAGAATTTAACGAACAAAAGCAAGGCAAAGAAACTGAAAATTTAATATTCTCTTAAAATGATTAGAATTTAATGAACAAAAGCAAGGCAAAGAAACTGAAAATGGTGAAATGCAAAAGGCAAAATTCAGCAAATTTTCCACAACTCCTTCACCTGGCCTCCTTTGACCACGTATGCACACTTTGTAACCTTGCAGAAGTCAGCAGTATCTAGAAAGAGGAGGGCCATGATCTCTGGTTTCAAGAAGTGGGAGGACTAAAGCAGAGATGAGATGGTAAGGGGCCAGGGAAACTAGATTACTGGAAACGGAACAACCAGAAGGGAATTAATGAGAATGTTGACACATTGTGAAAATGTAACCAATGTCAGTGAATAATTTGTGTAGAAGAGGTCAAACGGGAACCTATTCTGCTGTGTAAACTCTTAACGATAACATTTAAAAAAATATTTAAAGAAAGAAAAGATGGGGGTAGTGGGAAGGAAAGAAGGTTTGGGGTGTAACAAAATTCTATCTTGACTCATGGTGGGGCAGTATCTCTGCTTGTTCTTCCTCCAGGAAAACCCCACCAGTTAAAGGAAGATTAAAAAAAAAAAAAAAAAAAACAGTTGGAGTGGAGTCACCTCAGACTGGTGGTGACCCCATGTGCCTCAGAGTAGAAATGCACTCCATAGGGTTCCCAATAGCTGATTTTTTGGATGTAGATTGCCAGGCATTTCTTCCAAGGCACCTCTGGGTCAACTTAAACCTCACACCTTTCAGTTAACAGCTGAGCATGTTAACAGCTTGTACCACCCAGGGACTTCACCAGCTATTCCATCCTGGGCTTCTCAAAATGGGCACATGCCAGGGAGTGATTGAAACCATGGGATAAACATTGCGTATCTTCTAGCACATCGTTTTAGTTAATGGTAAGTAATTTAAAACACTATTTTTATATTAAAACAAAGACAAATATACTCTGAAATCCCCAGTGCCATCAAGTCAATTCCAACTCATAAGGACCCCATAGGACAGAGTAGAACTACCCTGTAAGGTTTCCAAGACTAAATCTTTACCGAAGCAGACTGTTTCTTCTCGGAGCCGCTGTGGGTTCAAACCCTCAACTTTTTGGTTAGCATGTGAGTGCTTAACCACTGCGCCACCAGGGCTCCTATATTACGAAATATAATGCAAGATTTACTTTTCTTTTTTTTTTTTTTTAACATGGACATAAAGAAATTTCCCACCAGCAGCGGAATGCTTTAAGCCACACCCATGACAACCCTGGGAAATAGGAGCGCTCTCCTCAGCTGTTAGAAAACTTTGATGGAATGGTCTGAAAAACACTACCATAATCCATAGTGTACCACGGAGCATGTTTTTCTTTTCCTATTTAGTTGCAGAATTTGGGGTGATGGGGGTGGGAGTGAAAGAAACATTAGCGATCATCTTAAGCCCCGCCGTCATTTTACAAACGAGGAAACAGAGGCCCGAGTAGTGGCGGCCTTGCCCGCGTTCCCAAGCGGTGCTTCCCGGTCTCCCGGATGGAATGGGCAATTCAAAACCCACGTGCCTGATGGCGGCTCCCAACGTTTATGTTTGGAGAGAAAGGAGTCACGTGCGGGGAGGGAACGCGCGTACTCAGCTGCAACTCAGATGTGCAGAGGAAGTTTATTTTCTGCTCAGCATTTGATTTGATGTGGTATCTGTCACAGCCCCTACCAACTAGGACGTGAGAAAAAAAAAATCTCTGCCTTAAACTTTAATCCGATGCAATACATTCAAACCGCTCCTTAGGTGCTGATGGTCTCAGGGATACGTGCTCAGTCTCTCCCTTATGCCTCTCCTTGCCCAGGCCTCCTAGAGGGCAACTAGGTGTACTGCGGGTGCTTAACCGCCTCGTGGAGGCAGGATGAGTAGGTTTGGGGGCTGGCCTGCTGTTCTTTGGACCTCACGGAGCCCAGCTGCAGGGTGGCTGTTCTGAGGTCCGCCAGGGAATCATTGGCTTGAGTGGTTCCTGGGCATTCAGCTGGTGTCTGTTGCTAACAAGCTGCAGCTGATAAACTTGCTGTCTATTCTTTCTCAGTCCAGTCAGGGCACAGGGCACCCTCCCTGCTGACTCAGCTTCACTCACCCTGGCTTTCTTTGGCAATTAACTCCTCTGTGTTTCTGCCCCATCCATCCTCCAGCTGGTCTCCTAGTCCTGCAGTCCCCCTGCCTCACCCAGCCTTTGCTGCAAGATCACCTTACCTTCCCACGGGGGGGGGGGCATGGGAGGGTCACTGACTCCTGATATCTGTGTCACCTGTGAGCCAAATGTGGTTCAAGAGTGCACCCTAGACCCTCTCTCCATTTCACCACACTGCCTCACAGACTGAACTGTGCTTAGCCGTGGGGCTGGGTCCTGGCAAGTGCTCTGCTCTCAAGACCCAGAGGAGGAACAAGGGAAGAGACCCCAGTCTTAGGTGGTCCCCCACATTATCTAACTTATCTCTAGGGGTGGAAACCTGGAAAGAAGAGATAGGAACACCCTCCTAACTCTTCTTCTTCCTACTCTCTCCTTCTTCCCTTGTCCTCTCCAAATTCACTGGCCCAGAAGAGGTAACCCCTCTCTGAATTAATCTTTTCTTTTTCTAGACTCTGACCTTTTGGACAGGAGTTTATACTATGGAACAAATTTGATGGTCTGGTGGGTCTAATGAGAAACCAAAGGAGCCTAAAACAACCCTCCTTCCTCTTGGTTTTAAAGTCTGTTGTTGAGGACTTGCCTTATTCTACCCTTTTGGCTTGGTTTCTAATGGTGAGGAGCTATCAGATGGTGGGCAATGGAAACAGGGGAATTAAAATGTATCAATTTAATATTTGTAAAGATATTATCCATAGTACATAGACATGTCTATAGGGTTGAATGATTAAACTGCAAATGGCCTATATAAATCTCTACTGGAAAACCATTTGTTTCAAAATGGTTCCCAATTATCAAAACTATTCAGCATTTTTGAGACTAGCTTTTTCTTGCACTAGCCTCTCTCTGGGCAGCAACATATTTTTCTGAATCGAAGATTAGAATATCTGATATGTCAAAGGATTTTTTTCAATTTGCGATTTATTAAGAAATTAATTGACATTCTATTTGTGGTTGTTGCTGTGAACTCATCCAAAAAAAGAAAAATCAATTTTTCCTTCCTGTTATTGGAAGGATAGTCCAAAAAGGAAGTAACAGCTCTTGATTTCAGAAAGGGAGGGGATGGAGATGTGCCCCAATATCACCCGTCCTTTGAATTTTAGAGAAGTTTGATGGACCCTGGGCCACCCCAACAGCACACCTAGGAGGTGACGGGTCCTCTATGGACTGGATGAGTGTCGGGGAACCCAACACTAAGCTCCGTGACTTTGGGAGCTGTAGTCAATGTCTGAGGCTCTGGGCTTGGCCTCACCTGGAGGTGTCATGGTCCTTTGAGAGCATGAAGAGGCTTCGAAAATGAGCTTCTCCTCAACAAACACGTTAAGCTGAAGACCAGAAGCCCTTCCGTATTTCTCTGGATTGCACAAAACCCAGGAATCTTGTATAATCTCAAGGGAAGAGATCGTGAACCCTAAAAAAATAACTGAAATTGGATGTATCTCGTAGATTGTTAAGAGCTGAACTTGATTTAATTCGATTGAGGAAAAATTAACGTAGCATTTCTTGTATCCCAGGGTCATGAAGTAACTTGTACCCATTACTTTTATATGAAAAGTCTCACAAAATCATAGAAAAAAATCATATGGGTAACACAATTCTGGATAAACCTTATATTAAAAAAAAAAAAGCCACTATATCTGTGATGAATCTTTCTGAGCTAGGCTTAAGTTCCATGTTTAATGGCAGTGCTGTGAGTACAAGGGCCATTAAAAAACTCAGTGTTGATGGTCTATATATTATGAACTTGAACAGGTTCCTGATTCCTGAGCAGGTTGGTTCTACCTTTTGATATCATTTTGTCTTTTCTCTCCATTCTTTCTTCTCTCCCTTTTTTTTTTATTCAATGTTTATTAATAGCCTTTTTTTTTTTTTTTTTATGTGCTAGATGTTGATAAAAATAAAACATGAAAGAAAGCCCTGATCTTGAGGACCTTACAGACCAGAGACATAGAAGAAAATAAACTTAGAATGTGATAAATGCTTCTGAAAGTTTGTCAGGACACTATGACAGCACGGAAGGACAGCCATTAACTCCCAGCCTTACATCTCTGTGTTTCAAAATTGGAGGAACAATATTCTCCTGTCAATGAAATCATGAAACGAACTTGGTTAGTGTTCTAAAAGGAGAAATTACATTAGTGAATCACCTCACAGCTTCACAGAACTAACATAACTCAATAAAGACTTCTGCATGCTAGAAATAAGGAAGAATAACTTGGCAGTGACTTTTAAAAATGAAATGTTGACACCATTTTAAACTCCAGGCACCAGGAATGCAAGGTTCCACAGGGGTTAACCAGGACTTTGCACAGTGAGACTTTGGCCACAAACCCTTCAGCATCACTTAACATTGTTTCGGGTGTGGTTTGAAAGAAGTCACCTATTAGCCCCTTCACCCTTGCCTTATGCACAGAACAGGTGGAAGGCTTCCCCCAAGACCTGACTCCATCTCTTACGCACCTTACCTCCACACTTCCTCCGGAGCAAAGAGCAGGGAACCATGTATCACAACAAGGAGAAAAAGGCGTTCTCCCACCATCACTTTTCTTTGATTACAGAACGTATGCGCAGGTGGATCTCAGACTTGGTTTTTTCCTTCAGACTGCTAGGTTTCCAAGAGACCTTTTCAGTCTAGCATCTGAAATGTGTCACCCAAGGAGTGTGGATCCGTTTTATTGTGAGTTCACACTTCTTTTTTGCCATTTCTGATCCGCGCTCATTATTTAACTTTCCTGATCCACTATTATTTAACTTTGAACCGGGAAACTGTCAGCAAAGACTGCTTCAGTTCTACAGCTAAGACTCCCCTAAGATCCACAGAAGTTTTATGTACAAAACAGAGGAAAAAAACAAAAGAATTCTGTCTGAATGTTAGTTTCCCATAGAAGAAAAAATGGTAACAGAAAAACTAAATAAGAGGTTATTAAGAAAATATTTTCAATGGCTAAATATTTTAACTTTTAATAGTGGCCCCAATTTTATGTAATCCTTTCAGTGTACTTTTCTTATTTTAATGCCTTTTTATGGGAAATTGAAAAGTTAAATGCATCTTTCCAAATCCAAAAGCCCTCTGAAATGATTTTATCGTGGGTAAGTAACTTTGGCATGTTATCTAATATGAATCCTTTGCCTTTGAATGGTCAGTGATACTGTTGAAACCATTTTGGATTATTTCTTTGGATTAACCTGCGTAATACCAAACCCAAGACGGAAGAAAAAAGACAAGGCACAGTTTGCTAGTATTCAAATGGGTATTCTTGCTCAAAATTTCAGCTAAAGGCATATATCATAGTAGACAATTAAGAGCAAAAACGTCTTCATGTAGATTTTATTATTATTATTGCTAAGCCGAAAACCTCCAGGGAGAGGGGACTTTTTAAAATGCAATTCCAAAATGAATCCCATGTTGATCAAGGCCCAAAATGTGTTGAAACTTTTGAAATGACAGTAAAATCCAGATGGCACCCGCACAGGTCACATTGTGAATTACATCTAGTGATCCCAACTGAACCACACGATACAAAACACAACTCTAATAACTAGACATTTTAAAAAAGATAGGAAAAGTGCACAAATAACTTATTTCCAAACATGGCTGTTAGATTGTAAGAGCACTATGCTCTCTTCATTTTCTTTTTCTTCTTAGGCTGACACTCATAAATAAATTGGAATTGGACTTTTCCCTGCCTGTACTTTCATTTGGGCAGCAAGATGTTGGGATAAACCAGTACTCAGTGCAGGCACAAAACCGGGAGAGAGCAAGGACAAGCAGAGGCACCCCTGCCAAGTGCCGTCAATAACGGACGGGCTGTCAGCGGTTTATCACTGAGCACTGCCCCTCTCTCTCGCCCCTACAGCAGGCTCCTTTCCCAGTGGACTGTCAGGCCAGCTGTCTAGGCGGCAGGAAGAGCCCTTCTCTCCCCAGCCCAGACCTGTGGGAAAATCTTCATTGGCCAGTAATTGATTCCACCCTGCCAGCTCCATTACTCCAGCTCCAGTCAAGCTGGCAGTGAGCTGGGGAGGGGAGCCTGCTGAATGCAGGGAGGGGGCAGGAGCAAAGGCCATCAGGCCCCCCTGCAATTAACACTAATCTGAAAATTGGCCTCTGACAGCAAAGCCCAGCACCTGACAGCTAATTACTTATGTCAGGCTGATGTGCACTTCTTATGGAAAGGTTATTTATCAGAGACTAGACCAGGCTTCCCTCACCACCCCCTCCCCCCTTTTTTCCCCTATTTGTCTTAGTTGAAAACACTGGGGAATTGTTCCTGGTTGCTTGGATCCCAGAAACCCTGAAAGTTCTCATACTTCATTTAACTGAAAGGCTCCTGAATATCCTTTCTAAAACTGGACACCCATGTGCTGCTGTGTAGCTCACCTCACCTGTGCTGGGGGACAGGGGAAGACTGAGAGATGGTGGTGGGTCATTTCCTTGTCTAAATAGAACCAAAGTGATGGAAACACAGAAATCTAAAATAATCAAGGCAGAACCAATAAGAGATTCAAGAAGGGCCAAACCAATTTTATCTCATTTTCTGTGAGCCAGTCCACAACGGGGAAGATCAGGAAATGGCTTATTTTGCATATGAAATGTAAAGTCTGCTGTCTTAAATTTTTTCAAATATTTTGTTTTTTCTAATCTTCATGTACTATATAGAAAGTGTAGCTATACTGTCTTTAGGTTGGTAATTTAATCCTGCCTTGCAATAATAGAAGTAGTTATCATTGGGGGAAGAGGGTTTATATGGGGTCTTCACTTTTTACTTTATACTTTCAATCAACAAATATTTTTGAGCACCTCCAGCCACTGTTCTGGGTCCTGGGCATACGAGATAGATTCATTTCTTGCTCTGGTTTGGAGAGGGGCGATTACAGTGTAGTGTGATACATTTACGAATGGGGATGTACAAGACATCGAAGCACCTAAAATGGGACCTAACTTAAATTTATATGGAACAAACAGTGGCCTCCAGGCTGAGATCTGAGAATAAACAGGGTTAGGCAGACAAAGAGGAAGTGTGGAGAGATGGAAGATAGAATGGAAAAGGAAGTGGTGTGTGCACAAAACCTGGACGTGAGAGAGAATTCAGCAGGGCCAAAGCTTCAAGTAGACATGACCAAATGAGACTGATATTTAAGGCACATGGATAATTTGTTCCAAGAATTTCCAAGTAGAAATTATAAGGCTTTTAGTTTAATGAACTTTTAACTATTCATCCTTGATATCCTCTTTCATCCAACCTGACCCCTCTTCATGTATCTAAGTACTGGACAAGGGAAAACCCAGTCCTGCTGGAAAGCAACCAGGTATACTGGGCAAGTATTAGAGGAGGACTAGAAACCACTGGGATACTGGACAAGTACTGTTTTTTTTTGCCACCAAGAACCCATCTTTCCAATGAGATTCCCTGTCACCCATTCTTCATTAGTCTGGGTTTTTGTAAGGATTAATTTATTTACCCAAGAAGTGTTTTTGAATGTATATTCTGTGCCAGGGGATGGGAGGCGCCAAGGATGCTGAAGTGTAGAAAGACCCTGTCCTCAAAGAGCTAGTATATTCAGAGGAGAAATACATGAAACAAATAGTTATATAATAAATGAGAACCAGATGGTACCTGGCTACCACCAATGACTGCCCTGACAAGGAACACAACAGAGAGTCCCTGATGGAGCAGGAGAGAAGTGGGGTGCAGAGCTCAAATTCTAGTAAAAAGACCAGACTTAATGATCTGAGACTGGAGGAACACTGGAAGACATGGCCCCCAGACTCTCTGTTAGCCCAAAACTAAAACCATTCCCAAAGCCAACCCTTCAGACAAAGATTAGACTGGACTATAAGACATAAAATGATACTGGTGAGGAGTGTGCTTCTTAGATACATGAGACTAAAGGTAAGCTCCTGTCCCGAGGCAAGATGAGAAGGCAGAGGGAGACAGGAACTGGTTAAATGGACATGGCAAATATGGCAAATACAGAGTGGAGAGAAGGAGTGTGCTGTCATATTGTAGAGAGAGCAACTAGGGTCACATAACAATGTGTGTATAAGTTTCTGTATGAGAAACTGACTTGAATTGTAAACTTTCACTTAAACTACAATAAAAAAAAGTGCTTGGCACATAGTAGGAACTCAAAAAAAAAAAAAGAGGAAATGAATGAGATTTATGGTAAGTGCTAAAAAGATAACTTTATCAAAAATAATAATCTATGTGAAACTTATGAAAACTATATACAGCAACTAATAATGAAAGAAACTGTCGTTAAATAATCAGTAATACAGAATCACGGGGAAAAGAGGGAGGAAAGAAGGGCATGTGTGTGGAGATCTTGCCATGTGCCTAACACTGGGCTGTATGCTATGTCACTGGTTTCTCATAACAAACCTATGAGGGTATTATTGTTTCCTTCCCTATTTTACAAATGAAGTTACAGAGATGCTAAGGAGTTAAGTAACTTGCTCAAGGTCACCAAGCTAGTAAATGTAAGCCCTCGGGCCAAACTTGACAACTTCCTTCATTCCTACAAATCAAGAATCCAACCCCTTTTTCTGAGGATGTCAGCCTTCAGGACTGGGAAACCAGTTCACACCCAGCGTAGAACTATGTCTAGCTACCAGAGTAACCTGACTGGAAAGTTCTGCAGGGCCTGAAGACCACCTTTTCACTTAGTACGTGTAATTAGCTTATATCATCCTGGGAAGAATGCTTATCCCTTCCCAGGCACCATTCTTCCTGAGACCTGGAAGACATTACAACACAAACGTAATTTCATACCAATCTTCCCACTGCACCTACCATCAAGGAAACCAGGCCCTTTAACAAGTACGATATTGAACTTAGAAAGACATGTCGAACTTATGATTTTGAAAGATAGAGAAATCGCTAACAAAGCAGAAGGGCAGGGGCTGTTCATTGTTTCTCAAAACAGGAAACCAAAAGAATAGACCAGAAAGAAAAAAGACCTTGCTTTTACGAGGAAAACAGATGTGCCATCATACGTGTGTTACAGCCATACCACACACAGGCCCCGAATGTCAGAATTAGAGCCGAACAGTCACTCGGCCTGCTTCTTACTTACAGAGCATTTCAGTTTCAACAGATATGACCACGTCTCTGGGCATTAGCACAAAATACCTCTGCTTAAAATCAGTGATGCACTGAGAAGCAGTAGTCCAGCTCAGACACAAACACCTGATGAAAGAAAGCAAACTTGTACTCTGCATTATACCCCATAGTCCCCTTTTCTAGAGTTTTCTCAGGGCGTGAAGCCCACAGCTCCAACTCGAGTGACCCCTGAGCTGGGGCTCTTGTCAAGACAATGTCAGCAGCAGCTTCTGGAAGCCACAGACACTGTGATCTTTGTCCCTAACAGATCATTATGTTTGGACTTCCTAATCATCCACTTGGAAGACAGAAAGAGAACACTAACCAGAATGACCAGGCTGTGGCCTGTACTTGGCCTCCTGCTCTAGCCGGGAGGCTGCCTCCCCAGGCGGCTTTTTTTAGGCACTCCGATGGAAGCAGTCTGATAGTCTCTTGGCCCCATGTGAGGTCATTCCTCAGCTCCCATTCTCTGCTTAGCATTAAACCCAAACGCGTGGCACATTCACAGCCACTTGTGTTTTCTTAATGTTTCATTGATCAGTGTTGAAGATGCTTTAATCTTATCAAAGTCCTATTTTTCTTTCATTTGTCTGTCATTGAAAGTATCTTTTTTTTTTTTGTAAGACAAAACAAAAAAAAAGGGCACAACACCTCCAGTACCAAGAATGAATATGATTTTTTAAGCTTTGATTGGTTTCTGTGAAATGATCCCATGCCAACTTGCTTACAAATAGTGAGATGGTCTGATTTCTGATTAAACTACAGAGTCTATACCATCTGTTTCACAGCTAAAGGAGCCCTGTTTGGTTTTCTCAGAAGTGCTTACCTTCCTAGAGAAATAATGCCTAACAATAGCTTCCCTCTAAGCTTGGTGTTTCTTCCAAGTCACCCATGGAATGGCCAACAGTGGGAATGCCAGTCTGCCCACCTGGCTCCCTAGCACACCACCAATTTCTGTTCCCCTCCACTTACCATGTATCGCAAAGCCATATGTATGCCTAGGACCCCAAAATATTTCTGCATGAGGGGTTCCCCATACAGCTCTCTAGATGCCTGGAAATCAGCCATTACTCTCAAAGCTTCCAAAGTCCCTGGACACCATCAGAGTGTACCTCCAAGCCGAGTGACACCTGCTCTCTGCCTGTCTGGATGGGCAGAGCCCTGCTGTGAGATCATTGGCACAGTGGAAGACTCCCGGAGAACTCCCTTAACCAAATGCTAGGCATGTGGGCACCAATGCCAGAGCTCCAGGGGCCCACTGGGAGCATTATATTAAAAATCATCATCCAAAAAAAAAAAAAAATGGTTTTTTGGTAGTTGGCAGCCCGACACATAAACTCTCATCAAGTTTAATAGGGAATCATTATAGAGACAGGCCTTATTTCAGTTCTCATTTGGCCATATTCTATTTGGAACCTAGTTAGCATTCATTGACAGAGTGTGTATTGTTTCACCTGGAGTTACCTCTTAATCTGGATTCATTTCACCAAGAAGCTAATTTATAGATCAACAGTTTCTTAAGCATAAAGATGGTTAAAAAAATAATAATTGTGCCTTTGGCTATGGCAGAGCCTATCCCAACAAGAGAAATGCACAACTATCATAACATTATCTGGTACTAACTGATATGCAAATTCCCACCATACCCCTGAAGGCACAAAGTTGTATGCTGCACAGCTGTGAGTCGTCAGACGTTAATGTGGACTTAATTTGAAAGGGTACTGGAGGTAGTGGGCACAACTCAAATTAGACATGTGGCGGGCGTTTAGCCACAATATTACCAATTCCCGTTCTGACACCTGACAGCCCTTAATAATTAACTGTGTGTAAATGGTCAACCCTTCCCTCCCTGTTAGACCAGTCTCCAGCTCTACCAGTCTCCGCATTGTAATTGTTAGTTGAGGCTGTCAATCGCACTTGAGACAAATCATAGGCAAAAGATCAGACGGTTTCAGGAGTCCTGCATTCTCTGATCTATTTGCCTTTTAATTGGACTGGAAGGCCTTCCCCAGCAGCTCCATATGCTGCCTCCTTAGAAAGATATAATATACTCTCATGATAAGAGGGAAACTGATTGTGCTTTGAGGCTTAATTGGAGGCTTTGGGGAAGCGTGCTTTTGTGGGAGGCACTTGGAGTGTTCCCCTACAACACGCTGAGGCTGCATGTTGCCCCAAACTGACGTGTTACCTCTCCTCTTCCGAATCCATGTCCTTATCTGACTTCCCTTCCTTCTCCTTCTAAAATGTCTTATTCTGATTTTAGCAGAGTCACAGGCTGAATTTCTTTTCAGTTCCTCCTGAAAAAAGTCCCCCATTGAACAAAGATTGGTGCTCTTTGAAAATTTAAGAGAAATTTTACATGGCAGAGGTTATCAAACCTAGGACTATAAACCCATTGCTCTTGAAAAAAGTGATACCAAATTCAAACTTAGAAGCTCATGACAAAAACATTCTACTGCTTCTGTTCAGTCAAGTTAAAGTCCTAGAGTTGGGTTGTCTTTGTCGGACAACACAAAAATTCAATGGGTTAATGAAAAAGAACAAAACTGTCCACAAAGAGATCATGCTGTATCTATTAGTATGGGAAACCGTGATTGACGGTGGCCAGCAGAGACATACAGAAACTAATGACACAATTAGTGGAAACTGTGTGAGCCAGAGCCCTAAGGGACTGCCTTGTTTTTCTAGGTCTCACGAGTTTTCTGCCTTTCACAGGGTGCATGCAATCTTACCAGTTTTTAATCACTCTCTATTAGTGAAAAGGAAACCCTGGTGGCGTAGCGGTCAAGTGCTACGGCTGCTAACCAAAAGGTTGGCAGTTCGAATCCACCAGGCACTCCTCGGAAACTCTATGGGGCAGTTCTCTTCTGTCCTATAGGGTCACTATGAATCGGAATTGGCTCAACAGCAATAGGTTTTAATGGGTATTAGTGAAAAATATTTGAGTTTTCCTTCTCTGACAGGTTTCCACTTTACAGGGGTTCCAGTTTTCACTGATTGTATTGTACATTTTTAATAAAATTATGTATAGCAGGGATAGAAACCAAAACAAATTTTGCTTTTGAATTTGGATAAAAAAAATTAGTAAGCAAATAAACGATGTAAAACTGATTATAGAATTTTTAAAACATGTAGAAGTGTGAAGGTTTCAATGTTGTAAACTTCTTTGATGTATCATTAAGTACAGTTGATATGCTGATTATGAATTGTTTTCCCGTTTTAGTAAAACAGAACCCCTAAGAACTTGTCCTAAATAATATTTTATTACTCTAGTGGGATGGTTTTCAAAGTATGAATTTTGCACTTCTCTTTAAAAAATCTATCAGACTGGATTTAATAAAAAAAAAAAAATTTTTTTTTTTTTTAGGCTGAAGCAGTAAAGAGTTTTGGTGGGACTAGAGAATGTTTCGCTCCAGCTGCTGTGAAGTAGAGAAACAAGCCTGATATTATGTGCTAAGTAGTAAATAAGTAAACAATCAAGGTGGCTGTCAGGCTCTGCTTGTACTCTTAATCCTGTATTCGCCCCACAGGCCAAGTAAACTCACTTAAAGTATCAGCCCAATTATAGTCTAATGGAATGAAAATGAGCTAAGAGGGAACAGGAGCAAGAACTAAAAAGAGAAGAAACAAATGCTCTTTAAAAACATCTAGTATATTTGTACACAGAGTACATGGAGCAAACAGATGTGAAGGACCTTGGAACTTAAAATATGGCTGTATCCTGGTCGTTTCTCTGTCACAGAAAAGAATAAGCCCTTTTCAAAGCCCTGATCTGAAGGAAGGCCTAACATCAAACAGACTCAGACTAACCAGGAGATTAAAGCCTGAAGCTATTCAACTTCCTGCCTTGTAACTAATCTACTTAGAGTTGGAAGATGATGTGGGGCCACCATTGTACCAGAAAAGCTGTCCAGATCAGAAGCAGCAAGGGTGTTACGTTGGAAGGAGCACAGAACCAGAAGCAAGAAGACTTGTGGTGCCACCCACCCTATGTCTGCCACCCTGGGACCCCAGGAAGGGCCCATACAAGTCCCCTCCCTGGAGATTAACTCTCTTGTCATCTCCCAGCATGGCTCCCCTGCTCAACTCACCCGGCCATGGCCTCTGACATAGTGAGACAGTGTGAAATGCTTCCTGGCAGAGGTGAAAACTGACTCCATTATCAAGGGCTGCTGACTGTTCTCCTAATTGCACGTCCAAGGGTAACTCTAACATCTGTAGTCCCTGACTCTTGACTGTTTCCCAGCCTTCACTTTAACCACTAGTTTCTAATGACTCCCAGGTCCTGCCAGCTCCTGGGTCTGGCTATTCCTTCATTCCACTCCCAGCCTAGCCTTGGCAATCCCTAGGCCTGGCCTCAGATATCTGTCATAACCCGTGGTCCTGGCTTGGCAGCAGTGCCTTAACTAAAAACCTAAAAGTATTTTGGAAAATGACAGTGAGCAGATATGAGAGGGTAGAGCCACTTCCACCAACCAGTAACGCTGACCACCTTCCACCAACCGGTAACGTTGACCACCTTCCACCAACCAGTAATGCTGACCGACTGACTCAGCATACTCTTACTTGACGAAACAGGAGAAACTGCAGAAATTTTTAATACCACTCCTACTCCCCACTAAAATAAATTTTTAAAACGTCAGGTATGTCTATCAATGTAAATCAATAAAACTTACTTTCATATACACATTTGGCCAGCTTATGAAACTGGGAATATTGTCAATATTTAAACAAAAAATGAAGTACCCTCAAGTACTCACTGTATTGGAAAAAAAAGATTATTTTGTATCTTAACATACTCAGATGCACCTAGAAGGTATCGTACCAATCTACTTAATTAAAAATACATCAATGAGTTATAAAAGTAAATATGCCATCAAAATCTATGGAACTTTATTCCAAGGTAACTTGGTGTTGAAAAGAACCATAATAATTATATTCTGCTTTCTAGATACATTTTACAGTTAAAACATCCTGAGCTCTTTGTTCTTCTTCCATCTCCCTACTGAATTACATTCAAAGTGATAATGCTATTTCTACCCATTGTTTCTTTAAGAACAGGAGATAAATCACTTGGCCACCAATGCAGAAACTGAAGATATTCACCAAGCAGTGTTTAGCACAAGACTGCTCGATAAATATCTGCTACATGATGAATGGTTTAATAAATGACTGGGTGAGCAAATGAATGAAGGAGTGAAAATATAACTGTTGGGATTGCTGTTGAAAAATTCTAAACCAGAGTCTGGTCTATTTTTTTTTTTTCAAATCCGGTAGCTCAGAAGGCTTATGACAGCCCCAGAAATATTTTCCAGGTGAAAAGAAACATATGATTCAGGTCCTTTGAAACCGTCAAACGAGTTTGACCAGGCTGCTTTTTCTCCTCCTGTGCACTTGACTCCTAGGCTGCTTGGCTGCTAGAACTGATTAAGAGGTGCGAGAGATCCCACTGGAGCTGCTGCTTGTTCACAGTCATTAACCTCAAGGTGGCCAAGCTGTTTCTCTAGGCAACCAAACCTACAAAGAACTCAGGAAGGCAAGCTCTTGATTGTAATACTTTAGGTAACCAGAGAAGGCTCCTCTTGAAAATGTCTTTGCTGCTCTATTATTTTTTAACTAAAACGTGAGAGTAAGTAGAAGCACCCAAGATTCCTACCCCCACGCCACTAGTCATTTTTTCTGAGCCCAAGAAAGCCAGGGGAGCTCAGAACACTTTCTCATTTTATTGGACATACTGAACCACAGACCGGTTGCGTGGGGAAAGTGGAAAGGGTAGAACCAGGCTGAGGATACCGGTAGAAACTACTCCAGCTCTCCATCATCAGCTAGATCAGTGAGAAATACAGACCGTTCCCAATTTTCATCAGTTCCCATATGCTGCTCTGTTTATTTCTTGCTACACAAAAAAATAGATTTCACTTCTGGTAGTTTTTGTCCACAAACTCAAAAGTTTCTACCAATGTACAGATGAAAACAGCTGCACAAGTACCATCCGGGTAAGTAAATACACAGTTGAGGCTTTACCGTAAAACTATACACTTTCTAAATTGTCTTTATGGAGCACATTTAAACTCAAAGTAGATTACCTTGTATGCCTCATTGTACCCTCAGTAGAGGATGGTGGCAAAAACTCTTAAGACAGTCAGAGCTGGTTTAGAAACCCAACTCTAAGGCTTGCTGGCTATGTGATCTTAGATAAGTTATTTACTCTATGCCTGTTTCTTCGTTGATGAAATGGAGATAATAGCTATGTAAAAGGGTTTATAAGGATTAAAGGAGATAATGTATTCGACAAACAGAAAGTAGTACTAGCACGAACCAGGCGTTTAATGATTATTAGTACAATTAACATACTATGGTGAGTACATTAAAAGTATCACATCCTAAACAAATGTAAAATACTATTAATAATCACGTTTGGACTTGGGGTGAGAGGAAAAGTGAGAATTTGCAATTCTGAATTTAAAAATAAAAACATAAGTAATGGAATAGAGATAAACAATAGATTGATGACACAAAATAGAGAGTCCAGGAATAGACCCCCCATATTAATTGAACAATTGATTTTCAAACCAACGTGCTGATTCAATTCAATGGAGAAGGAAAAGTCTTTCTTTTTTTAGTTGTACTTTTATGGCTCAAGTTAATTTCTTGTACAAAAATTTATACACATATTATTATGTGACCCTAGTTGCCATCCCTGTAAAGTGACAGCACACTCCCCCTTTCCACCCTGGGTTTCCCGTGTCCATTCAACCTGCTCCTATCTCTTTCTGCCTTCTCATCTCTCCTCCGGACGGGAGCTCCCCATTTGGTCTCGTGTATCTTTTATCTAGCTGAACTAAGAAGCACATTCTTCGTGAGTATTATTTTGTGTTTTATATTCCAGTCTAATCTTTGTCTGAAGATTTGGCTTCAGGAATGGTTTTAGTTCTGGTTTAACAGAGAGTCTGGGAGCCATGTCTTCTGGGGTTCCTCTAGTCTCACTCAGACCATTAAGCCTGTTCTTTTTAGGTGAATTTGATTTCTGCACGCCACTTTTCTTGTGCTCTATCAGGGACTCTCTGTTATGTTCCCTGTCAGGGCAGCCATTGGTGGTAGCTGGGCACCATCTAGTTCTTCTGGTCTCAGGTTGATGGAATGTCTGGGTAATGTGGCCCTTTCGTCTTTTGGGCTTATAGCTTCCTTGTGTCTTTGATATTCTTCATTCTCCTTTGCTCCAGGTGGGTTGGGACCAATTGACGCATCTTAAATGGCCACTCGCAAGCTTTCTAAGACCCCAGACGCCACTCACCAAAGTGGGGTGCAGAACATTTTCTTTTTCTTATTTTTTTTCTTTTTCTTATTTTTTTTCTTTTTTATTGTACTTTAGATGAAGGTTTACGGAACATACTAGCTTCTCATTAAACAGTTAGTACACATATTGTTTTATGACATTGGTTAACAACGCCACGACATGTCAACACTCTCCCTTGTCAAGCTTGGGTTCCCTATTACCAGCTTTCCTGTCCCCTCCTGACTTCTAGTCCTTGCCTCTGGGCTGGTGTGCCCTGTAAGTCTTGTTTGTTTTATGGGCCTGTCTACTCTTTCGATGAAGGGTGAACCTCAGGAGTGACTTCATTTCTGAGCTAAAAGGGTGTCTGGGGGGCCACATTCTTGGGATTTCTCCAGTATCTGTCACGACAGTAAATCTGGTCTTTTATTGTGAATTAGAATTTTGTCCTACATTTTTCTCCAGCTCTGTCTGTGATGCTCTATTGTGATCCCTATCAGAGCAGTCAGTGGTGGTAGCTGGGTACCATCTAGTTGTATTGGACTCAGTCTAGTGGAGGCTGTGGTAGTTGTGGTCCATTAGTCCTTTGGACTAACCTTTCCCTTCTATCTTTAGTTTTCTTCCTTCTCCCTTGCTCCCAAAGTGATGAGACCAGTGGAGTATCTTAGATGGCCGCTCACAGGCTTTTAAGACCTAGACACTACTCACCAAAGCAGAATGTAGAACATTTTCTTTGTAAACTATGTCATGGCAATTGAGCTAGATGTTTCCGGAAACCGTGGGCCCCAGACCCCCGTCCCTGCTACTCTATCCCTTGAAGTGTTTGGTGGTGTTCAGGAAACTTCTTACCTTTCAGTTTAGTCCAGTTGTGCTGACTTCCCCTGTATTGTGTGTTGTCCTTCCCTTCACCTAAGATAATTCTTGTCTATTATATAGTTAGTGAATTCCCCTCTCACTCTCTCTCCAACCTCATAACCATCAAAAAATGTTTTCCTCTGTGTTTAAACCTTTTCTTAAGTTCTCATAATAGTGGTCTCATACGATATTTGTCCTTTTGTGACTGACTAATTTCACTCAGCGCAACGCCTTCCAGATTCATCCACGTCGTGAGATATTTTGCGGATTCATCATTCTTCTTTATCGTTGTGTAGTATTCCATTGTGTGAATATACCATAATTTGTTTATCCATTCATCTGTTGATGGGCACATAGATTGTTTCCATCTTTTTGCTATTGTGAACAGTGCTGCAATGAACATGGGTGTCAAGGATTGAATTATGTCCCCCCAAAATTATGTGTATCAGTTTGGCTGGGCCATGATTCCCAGTATTGTGTGACTTTCCTACCTGTTGTAAATCCTGCCTCTATGATTTTAATGAGGGAGGATGGGTGGCAGTTGTGTCAGTGAGGCAGGACTCAATCTACAAGATTGGATTGTGTCTTGAGGCAGTCTATTGAGATATAAAAGAAAGAAGCGAGCAGAGAGATGGGGGACCTCATACCGCCAAGAAAGCAGTGCCGGGAGCAGAGCGCGTCCTTTGGACCCTGGGTTCCTGTGTAGAGAAGCTCCTAGTCTGGGGATAGATTGATCAGAAAGCCGACAGAGAGAGAAAGGCTTCCCCCAGAGCTGACACCCAGAATTTGGACTTTTAGCCTACTTTACTGTGAGAAAATACACTTCTCTTTGTTAAAGTCATCCACTTTCGGTATTTCTGTTATAGCAGCACTAGATGACTAAGACAATGGGTGTGCATATATCTGTGTGACAGCTTTTATTTCTCTAGTATAAATTCCAAGGAGGAAACCCTGGTGGCGTAGTTGTTAGATCCTAAGGCTGCTAACCAAAAGGTTAGCAGTTCAAATCCACCAGGCACTTCTTGGAAACTCTATGGGGCAGTTTTACTCTGTCCTATAGGTCGCTATGAGTTGGAATCGACTCTATGGCAGTGGGTTATATTCCAAGGAGTGAGATTGCTGGATCATACATTACTTCTATTGCTAGCTTTTTAAGGAAGAGCCAAATCGATTTCCAAAGTGGTTGTACCATTTTACATTCCTACCAGCAGAGTATATGTGTTCAAGTCTCTCCACAATGTCTCCAACATTTAATATTTTGGTTTTTTGGATTAATGCTAGCCTTGTTAGGGTGAGATGGTATCACATTGTAGTTTTGATTTGCTTTTGTCTAACAGCTAATGATTGGTAGCATTTTCTCATGTATCTGTTAGCTGCCTGAGGGCCTTCTTTGGTAAATTGCCTGTTCATATCCTTTTCCTATTTTTCAATTGGGTTGTCTTTTTGTTGTTGAAGTTTTGCAGTATCTTGTAGATTTTGGAGATTAAACCCTGATGGGATATGTCATAGCCAAAAATTTTTTCCCAGTTTGTAGGTTGTCTTCTTACTCTTTTGGTGAAGTCTTTTGATGAGCATAAGTGTTTGATTTTCAGGAGCTCTCAGTTATCTAGTTTCTCTTCTGCTGTTTGTGTATTGTTAGTTATGTTTCGTATTCTCTTTATGCTGTGTATTAGGGCTCCTAGTATTGTCCCTATTTTTTCTTCCATGATGTTTATCATTTTAGATTTTTATCTTAAGGTCATTGTTCCATTTTGAGTCAGCTGTTGTACGTGGTGTGAGGTATGGGTCTTGTTTCATTTTTTTTGCAAATGGATATCCAGCTATGTCAGCACCATTTGTGAAAGAGGCTGTCTTTTCCCCATTTAATGGACGTTGGGCCTTCGTCAAATATTAGCTGCTCACAGGTGGATAAGTTTACATCTGGATTCTCAATTCTCTTCCATTGGTCTATGTATCTGTTGTACCAGTACCAGGCTGTTTTGACTACTGTGGAGGTACGATAGTTTCAAAAATCAGGTAGTGTGAGACCTCCCACTTTGTTCTTCTTCTTCAGTAATGTTCTACTTATCCAAGGCCTCTTCCCTTTCCATACAAAGTTGGCGATTGTTTCTCCATGTCATTAAAAAAATATCATTGGAATTTGGATCGGGATTGCATTGTATCTGTAGATTGCTTTGGGTATGACTGACATTTTCACAATGTTTAGTCTTCCTATCCATAACCAAGATATGTTTTTCTACTTATGTAGGTCTCTTTTGGTTTCTTACAGTAGTGTCTTTGTAGTTTTTTTTTTTTTTTGTATAGGTCTTTTACATGTCTGGTTAGATTTATTCCTAAGTACTTTATCTTCTTGGGTGCTATAGCAAATGTTATTGATTTGGTGATTTCCTCTTCAAAGTTCTCTTTGTTGGTGTAGAGGAATCCAACTGATTTTTGTATGTTTATCTTGTATCCCGATACTTTGCTGAAATCTTCTATTAGTTCCAGGAGTCTTCTTGTGAATTCTGTGGTGTTTTCTGTGTGTAAGATCATATCATCTGTAAATAGGGATACTTCTATTTCTTCCTTACCAATGTGGATGCCCTTTACTTCTTTTTCTTGCCTTATTGCTCTGGCTAGGATCTCTAGCACAATGTTGAGTAAGAGTGGTGATAAAAGGCATCCTTGTCTGGTTCCCATTCTTAAGGGGAATGCTTTCAGACTCTCTCCATTTAGGATGTTGCTAGCTGCTGGCTTTGTATAAATGTGCTTTCTTATGTTGAGGAATTTCCCTTCTATTCCTGTTTTGCTGAAAGTTTTTATCGTGACTGACTGCAGGACTTTGTCATATACCTTTTCTGCATCAATTGATAAGATTATGTGGTTCTCATCTTTTGTTTTATTTATGTGATGGATTACATTGATTGTTCTTCTGATGTTGAACCATCCCTGCTTACCTGCTTACTTAGTCATGGTGAATTTTTTTTGATATGTTGTTGGATTCTATTGGCTAGAATTTTGTTGGAGATTTTTGCATCTATGTTCATGAGGGATATTTGTCTGTAATTTTCCTTTTTTGTGGTGTCTTTACCTTTTTTTGGTATCAGGGTTATGCTGGCTTCACAGAATGAGTTCGGGAGTATTCTATCCTTTTCTATGCTCTTAAACACCTTTAGTAGTACTGGTGTTAAATCTTCTTTGAAAGTTTGGTAGAATTCTCCAGTGAAGCCATCAGGGCCAGGGTTTGTTGTTGTTGCTGGGAGTTTTTTAATTACCTCTTCAATCTCTTCTTTTGTTATAGGTTTATTTAGTTGTTCTACCTCTGTTTGTGTTAGTTTAGGTAGGTAGTATGTTTCTAGAAATTTGTCCATTTCTTCTAGGTTTTCACATTTGTTGGAGTACAATTTTTCCTAGTATTCTGTTATGATTCTTTTAATTTCAGTTGGGTCTGTTGTGATATCGCCTATCTCATTTCTTATTCAGGTTATTTGCTTCCTCTTGTGCTTTTCCTTTTGTCAGTTTGGCCAATTGTTTATCAATTTTGTTGATCTTTTTCAAGAACCATCTTTTGGACTTGTTAATTCTTTCAATTGTTTTTCTATTCTTTATTTCATTTATTTCTGCACTAATTTTTATTATTTCCTTTCTTCTTGTACCTGAGGTCTTTTTGCTGCTCTCTTTCTGTTTGCATTGTAGGGCTAATGTTTTGATTTTGGCTGTTTCTTTTTTTTTGGATGTGCACATTTATTGCTATAAATTGACCTCTGAGCACTGCTTTTGCTGTCTCCCAAAGGTTGTGGTAGGAGGTGTTTCATTCTCACTTGATTTTGTGAATTTCTTTATTCTGTCCTTGATTTCTTCTATAACCCAGTAGTTTTTGAGCAAAGTGTTGCTCAGTTCTATGTATTAGATTTTTATTTTCCTTCCTTTTTCTTTATTGATTTCTACTTTTATGGCTTTATGATCAGAAAAGATGCTTTGTAATATTTTGATGTTTTGGATTCTGTTAAAGCTTGCTTTGTGGCCTAATATGTGGTCTATTCTGGAGAATGTTCCATGTGCTTTGGAAAAGAAAGTATACTTGGCTGCTGTTGGGTGGAGTGTTCTGTACATGTCTATGAGATCAAGTTGGTTGATTATAGTGTTCAGATCTTCCATGTCTTTATTGAGCTTCTTTCTGGATGTTCTGTCCTTCACCAAAAGTGGTGTGTTGAAGTCTCCTACTATTATTGTGGAGCTGTTTATTTCTCTTTTCAGTTCTGTTACAGTTTGTTTTCTGTATTTTGGAGCCCTGTCATGGGGTAGGTAAATATTTACTATGGTTATGTCCTCCTGGTGTATTGACCCTTTAATCATTATATAGTGTTCTTCCTTATCCTTTGCGGTGGGTTTTGCTTTAAAGTCTATTTTGTCAGAGATTAATACTGCCACTTCTGCTCTTTTTTGATTGTTGTTTCCTTGATATATATTTTTTCCATCCTTTGTGTTTTAGTTTGTTTGTGTCTTTGAGCCCCAGGTTTGTCTCTTGTAGGCAGTATATAGACTGATCATGTTTTTTTAATCCATTCTGCCACTCTCTGTCTCTTTATTGGTGCATTTAGTCCATTTACATTCAGCATTTATTGATAGGTTTAAGTTTAGTGCTATCATTTAGATGTATTTTTTTGTGTGTTGTTGACAGTTTCTTTGTTCCCCTTAATTTTCTGTGCTGAATTGTTTTTCTTTATGTATTTTATTTTCATCTTTTTCATTGTTGTTGATTTTGTATTTTCTGAGTCTTTATGTTTTTCTTCTTCTTCTTCTTTTGATATGTAAGATTGTTAGTTTCCTTTGTAGTTACCTTAATATTTCCCTCTATTTTTCTAAGTTTAAACCAATCTTTTATTTCTTGATATTACCTTTTCTTCTTCTCCATATGAAAGTTCTATGACTACATTATTTAGTCCCTCTTTTTTGTTTTAATGTTGCCACCTTTTACATATTGACATCTCTGTTACCCTATTTTCAGTGTTTTATCTTTGATTTATTTTTTGACTTCCCTATCTGGGTTGATATTTGGTTGTTCTGTCCTCCTTTCTAGTCTTGGGTTGTTATTTGATGTTACTGATTTTCTATCCAGAGGACTCTCATCAGTATTTCTTGCAATTTTGGTTTGGTTTTTACAAATTCCCTTAACTTCTGTTTTTCTGGAAATGCCCGAATTTCACCATCATTTTGAGAGGCAGTTTTGCTGGATATATAACTCTTGGCAGGCAATTTTTTTTCTTCAAGGCTTTATATATGTCATCCCATTCCCTTCTTACCTGAATGATTTCTGCTGAGTGGTCAGAGCTTAGTCTTATTGACTCTGCTTTATAGATTACTTTTCGTTTACCCTAGTTGCTGTTAAAATTCTCTTTATCTTTGGTTTTGGCAAGTTGGATTATAATATATCTTGGTGACTTTCTTTTGAGACCTACCCTTGTGGGGTTTGATGACCTTCTTGGAGAGATATCTCTTGTCTTTCATTATATTAGGGAAGTTTTCTGCCAACAAATCTTCAACAATTCTCTCTGTATTTTCTGTTATTCTCCCCCACCCCCACCCCCACCCTGCCCCCCATTCTGGTTCTCCAGTCATTCATAGGTTACTTCTTTTGATAGACCCAAAAAACCCAGATAGAGTCCCACATAATTCTTAGGGTTTCTTCATTTTTAAAAATTCTTTTATCTGATTTTTCTTGGAATAAATTAGTGTCAAGCGCTTTATCTTCAATCTCACTAATTCTGACTTCCATTGCCTCAATTCTGCTCTTATGACTTTCTATTAAGTTGTCTAATTCTGAAATTTTATTGTTAATCATCTGGATTTCTGTTTGCTGTCTCTCTGTGGATTCTTGCAGCTTATTAAATTTGTCATTATGGTCTTGTGTAGCCTTCTTAAGCTCCTCTGTTGCTTTGTCTGTATGTTCCTTGGCTTGGTCTATGTTTTGCCTGATCTCTTTCCTGATCTGTTGAAGGGCTCTATATATTAATCTTTTGAATCCTACTTTCAATAACTCCAAGAGTTTATCTTCTTCCAAGAGGTTTTTTGTTTCTTTGTTTTGGTCACTTGCTGAAGCCATCACGGTCTGCCTCTTCATGTGATTTGATATTGACTGTTGTCTCCTAGCTATCAATAAGTAATTATATTTATTTATTTTATGTTTGTTTACTGTGTCCTAGCTTCTTATTTTGTTTTGATATGCTCAAATAGGCTGGTCATGTGAGTTACTTTGATTATAGACTCTTTGAAGCTCTCATGTCCTGTCATCAGGTGGTTAGAGCTGTTACTAGGTATATGAGCCCAGGAATCTATTTACTTTTCTTGTGTGGATTCAGTTCAGGTGTCCAGGTCATCAGTTACTGAGTGTGTGGTACAGGCTCCCACCTACAGTCCTAGACAGGCAGGGCTACATAGGGGTGATTAGAGTAGGCCCAGATATCTGTCTGCAGTAGGGGGTTATGTGCTGAGCAAGGTAGGGGGGCTGACAGTTACTCTTGAGTGCTTGGATGGAAGGCGTGTCCCTGTCCCCTAGAGTGCATAGGTGGGTGGGTTTTGTAGCCAGACTTTGGGTACCCAGTGCTGTTGGCTGTAAGGACTGGGAGGCACCACTTATTCTCGGGCCCCATCATGTGTGGCTACGTGGAGTGGGTGGAGCCACAAGTCCTCAGGCCCCTGATGTGGGTAGGTGAGGACCCAGTTTAATGGACAGGGTGGCGTCAAATGTCACGAACCTACCACTCCCCCTTAGCTGTTGCAGTTGAGAATAGGCTTCAGGTATACACCCTGTTGTACTGTGCTAATGAGGGTCTATGCTGTTGAAATGGGTCCACACAGGTCTAGGCAGGGGTAAAAGGCATCCCAAATCTGTGGACCCCTTATGCCTATCACTAGGCAAAGGGGCTGTGGCTCCCTCAATTCCTGTCTTAGGAGGGCTGGCAGATTATTTTTTTCCTGTTAATTTGTTTCCTCTCCAAAGCCAGGAGAATGGCTCAGGATGTGCAACAGGTCCCACTTCCAGCCCAGGGGGTCCAGCAATTGCCGAAGCTGGACTGGGACCAGAGCAGAGCAGGGAGGTGGTGGGTAAATGGGAGAGAAGTACTTCCCAGAGGGAGGAAAGGTTTTATTGATCCCTCCATTAAGTTAGATGCTTGCATTTAACTTTCAAAGAGTCGGTGCCACTTCTCTGTGGTTCCAAAGACTTGAGCAGACTCTCCACAGCTTGGTTTCTCCCAATGTGGAAAACACGTCCTGAGTGCTACTGCTTGCCTCAACCCATGTATGCCCACCCATCCAGCCTGCAGAGTGCCAGTCAGGTCATGTCTGGCAAATCCTCACTGCTTATGAACTGTCTCTCTCTCCCCCTGCTGCTTAGTTCGACTCCTCAACTTTGTCTTTGATGTTCAGGGCTTCTAGATTGTCACATATAATAGATTCACTTGTTTTGGGGGGTCTTTGTTGTAAGAGGGACCACAGAAAGCGTCTGACTACTCCACCATCTTGGCCCCACCTTGTGCTTTTTATTTCTTTTCTTCTTTTTTCTAAATGGTACTTTAGATGAAGGTTTACAGAACAAACTAGCTTCTCATTAAACAATTAGTACACTTATTATTTTGTAACATCAGATACCAACTCCACAACATGTCAACACTCTCCCCTTCTCAACCTTGGGCTCCCTATTACCAGCTTTCCTGTCTCCTTCTGCCTTCTAATCCTTGCCCCTGCTCTGGTGTGCCCCGTTATCTCATTTTGTTTTACAGGCCTTTGTAATCTTTGCCTGAAGGGTAAACCTCAGGAATGACTTCATTACTGAGCTGGAAGGGTGTCCGGGGGCCATAGTCTCAGGGTTTTTCCAGTCTCTGTCAGGCCGTAACTCTGGTCTTTTTTTGTGAGTTAGAATTTGATTCTACATTTTTCTCCAGCTCTGCCTGGGACCCTCTATTGTGATCCCTGTCACAGCAGTCAGTGGTGGTAGCCAGGCATCATATAGTTGTGCTGGACTCAGTTTGGTGGACTAATCTTTCCCTTGTGTCTTTGGTTTTCTTCATTCTCTTTTGCTCCAGACAAGGTGAGACCAGTGGAGAATCTTAGATGGCTGCTCACAAGCTTTTTTTTTTTTTTTTTCCTGGAAAGTTCCCTTTTTTTGTTGTACTTTAAATGGTTTACAGAACAAACTAGTTTCTCATTAAACAATTAGTACACGTATTGTTTTATGACATTGGTTAACAACTCCACAACATGTCAACACTCTCCCTTCTCAACCTTGGGTTCCCTATTACCAGCTTTCCTGTTCCCTTCTGCCTTCTAGGCCTTTCCTCTGGGCTGTTGGGCCCCTTTAGTCTCATTTTGTTTTATGGGCCAGTCCAATCTTTGGCTGAAGGATGAACCTCAAGGATGACTTCATTACTGAGCTGAAAGGGTATCCGGGGGCCATACTCTCATGGTTTCTCTAGTCTCTTTCAGGCTGGCAAGTCTGGTCTTTCTTTTTGAGTTAGAATTTTGTTCTATATTTTTCTCCAGCTCTCTCCAGGACCCTCTACTGTGAACCCTGTCAGAACAGTCAGCGGTGGTAGCCAAGTACCATCTCGTTGTACTGGACTCAGTCTTGTGGAGGCAGTGGTAGGTGTGGTTCATTAGTTCTTTGGACTAATCTTTCCCTTGTATCTTTAGTTTTCTTCATTCTTCCTTGCTCCCAAAGGGGTGAGACCAGTGGAGTATCCTAGATGGCCACTCACAGGATTTTTTTTTTATAATAATTTTTATTGAGCTTTAAGTGAACGTTTACAAATCAAGTCAGTCTGTCACATATAAGCTTATATACACCTTACTCCTTACTCCCACTTACTCTCCCCCTAATGAGTCAGCCCTTCCAGTCTCTCCTTTCGTGACAATTTTGCCAGTTTCTAACCCTCTCTACCCTCCCATCTCCCCACCAGACAGGAGATGC
Organism: Elephas maximus indicus; assembly: GCF_024166365.1. Lineage (NCBI taxonomy): Eukaryota > Metazoa > Chordata > Mammalia > Proboscidea > Elephantidae > Elephas > Elephas maximus. The sequence continues at coordinate 61,728,420 of NC_064833.1, read as the reverse complement.
CAACACAGTCTCAAGTGTCCACCTGATACAAGTAGCTCACTCTTCATCATCATCTCTTTCCTACCCATTGTCCAGTCCCTTCCATGTCTGATGAGTTGTCTTCGGGAATGGTTCCTGTCCTGGGCCAACAGAAGGTTTGGGGACCATGCCCACCGGGATTCCTCTAGTCTCAGTCAGACCATTAAGTCTGGTCTTTTTATGAGAATTTGGGGTCTGCATCCCACTGATCTCCTGCTCCCTCAGGGGTTCTCTGTTGTGCTCCCTGTCAGGGCAGTCATCGGTTGTGCTCACAAGCTTTTAAAACCCCAGATGCTACTCATCAAAGCAGAATGTAGAACATTTTCTTTATAAACTATGTTATGCCAATTGAGCTAGATGTTCCCTGAGACCATGGTCCTCACAGCCCTCAGCCAAGTAACTCAGTCCCTCAGGGAGTTTGGATGTGTGTATGGAGCTTCCATGACCTTGCCTTGTACAAGTTGTGCTGGCTTCCCCAGTACTGTGTACTGTCTTACCCTTCACCAAAGTTACCACTTATGTAATGTCTGTCTGTTGTTGTTAGGTGCTGTCAAGTCAGTTCCGACTCATAGCAACCCTATGCACAACAGAATGAAAACCTGCCTGGTACTGAACCATCCTTATAATCATTGTTATGCTTGAGCTCATTGTTGCAGCCACTGTGTCAGTCCACCTTGTTGAAGGTCTTCTTCTTTTCCGCTGACCCTGTACTCTGCCAAGCATGATGTCCTTCTTCAGGGACTCATCCCTCCTGACAACATGTCCAAAGTATGTAAGATGCAGCCTCGCCATCCTTGCCTCTGAGGAGCATTCTGGTCGTACCTCTTCTAAGACAGATTTGTTTGTTCTTTTGGCAGTCCATGGTATATTCAATATTCTTCATCAACACCACAATTCAAAAGCATCAATTCTTCTTCAGTCTTCCTTATTCATTGTCCAGCTTTCACATGCATATAATGTGATTGAAAATACCATGGCTTGGTTCAGGCGCACCTTAGTCTTCAAGGTGACATCTTTGCTCTTCAACACTTTAAAGAGGTACTTTGCAGCAGATTTACCCAATGCAATACATCTTTTGATTTCTTGACTGCTGCTTCCATGGCTGTTGATTGTGGATCCAAGTAAAATGAAATCCTTGACAACTTCAATCTTTTCTCTGTTTATCATGACGTTGCTCATTGGTCCAGTTGTGAGGATTTTTGTTTCCTTTATGTTGAGGTACAATCCATACTGAAGGCTGTGGTCTTTGATCTTCATCAGTAAGTGTTTCAAGTCCTCTTCACTTTCAGCAAGCAAGATTGTGTCATCTGCATAACACAGGTGCTATGCAGATACCCCGTTCTTCTTCATATAGTCCAGCTCCTTGGATTATTTGCTCAGCATACAGATTGAATGGGTATGATGAAAGACTACAACCCTGAAGGACACCTTTCCTGACTTTAAACCAATCAGTATCCCCTTGTTCTGTCTGAACAACCACCTCTTGATCTATGTAAAGGTTCCTCATGAGCACAGTTAAGTGTTCTGGAATTCCCATTCTTCGCAATGTGGGGGCTTGTATGTTGCTGTGATGCTGGAAGCTATGCCACCAGTATTCAGATACCAGCAGGGTCACCCATGGAGGACAGGTTTCAGCTGAGCTTCCAGGCTAAGACAGACTAGGAAGAAAGACCCGGCAGTCTGCTTCTGAAAAGCATTAGCCAGTGAAATTCTTATTAATAGCAGCGGAAATGTCTGTTTAGTGTTTAGGAAAAGTCTTTTTAATAAATATTACTGAAACAGCTGAATATCCACATTGAAAAAAGTAAACTTTGATCCTATTTCATTCCATACACAAAAATTAACTTGAGGTGAATCATAGACCTAAACATAAAAATCAGAACTATAAAACATCTAGAAGAAACAGAATTTTTTACGACCTCGAAGTAGGCAAAGATTTCTTAGACTGAACATAAAAAAAGTATTAACCATAAAATTAAAAATCATAAATTGGACTATGCTATATTAAAATTAAAAATTTCTGCTCACTTAAAGACACTATTAAGAAAATAAACAGACAAGCAACAAGCTAGGAAAAGTAATTGCATGCAGGGACCTGATAAAAGACATATCTAGAATATATAATGAACTGCTACAAAGCAATCAATAAAAAGACAAACAATCTACATTAAAATGAGCAAAGGCTTGAAGAGACATTTCACAAATAACGGAAATACAGATAGTCAATAAGCACATGAAAAAGCACACAGCATCAAGAGGCATCAGGGAAACGCAAAATAAAACCACACTGAAATTACTATTTCATGCCCACGAACCAAAACCAAACCCATTGCTGTTAAGTAGCTTCCGTCTCATAGTGATCTTATAGGACAGAGTAGAACTGCCCCACTGGTTTCCTAGACTGTAAATCCTTATGGAACCTGACTGCCATGTCTTTATCTCAAGGAGTGACTGGTGGGTTCAAACTGCCTCCTTTTGGTTAGCAGCTGAACTCTTTCACCATTGCACCACCAGGGCTTCTCTCTGAAAAAATTACAGCCTTTGAAACTCTGTGGGACAGTTCTACTCCATCCCATAGGTTCAGTATGAGTTGGAGACAACTCAACCACAATGGGTTTTAGAATGGTTAAAACAAAAAAGACTGACAATACTTCTTGTTGATGAGGATGTAGAGTACTTGCAACTCTCATACATTGCTAGTGGGGATGTGAAATATCACAATCATTTTGAAGAACTGTTTTGGAAGGTTTTTATGACATTAAGCTTAAGGGTACCCTATGAACTCGCAATTTCACTCTTAGGTATCTACCCAAGAGAAATGAAAATGTATGTTCACAAAAAGACTCTATTTATAATAGCCAAATATCAATCAACCCAAATGTCCATTAACAGGGGAATGAATGAACAAAGGAAACCCTGGTGGGGTAGTAGTTAAGTGCTAAGGCTGCTAATCAAAAGGTCAGCAGTTTGAATCTATCAGGCACCCTTTGGAAACTTTATGGGGCAGTTTTACTCTGTCCTGTAGGGTCGGTAGAAGTCCGAATCGACTTGAAGGCAATAGGTTAGGTTTTTGTGTTTTTTTTTTTTTTTTTTTTTCGGTTGGATGAACAAATAGTGATATATTTGTACAATGGAATACTATTCACAAAGAAAAAACTACTGATTCACACAACAATATGGACAAATCTCAAAAACATTGAGTTAAACAAAAATGGCCAGATAGGAAAGGCTACATGCTGTCTGATTCCATTTACATGAAATCCAAGAACAGGCAAGACTAGTCTAGGGTGATAGAAGTCAGAGTGGTTGCTTTCTTTCAGATGGGGGCAGCGAGGAAGACTGGAAAGTGGCACAAGGGAACTTTCTAGAATAATGGAAATTGTTCAATATTTTGTTTTGGGTGGTGGTCATATGAGTGTATGCAATTGTCAAAAGTCATCAGACTGAGCACTTAAGATCCCTACATGCTAATATATGTTAATTATACCTCAATTATGGAGTCCTTGGACAGCACAAATGATTAAGCAGTCAACTACTGACCAAAAGATCGGCTGTTTGAATCCACCCAGAGGTGACTCGGAAGAAAGGCCTCAAGCACATATACACACACAGCCAGGTGACTCAGCCCCTTCCCTCACAGAGTTGAGGACAAAACGTATTGTCCCATTTAGCTTACTGGAGAAATTAAATGACACTTATAAAGCATTTGTAGAGTCTTGTTTATTCAAATAGTCTGTTGCTTGACACACAACAGAATGTTTCCTGAGAAGCCAGTAAACGCAGGGATCTGGCCGAGGCTTTTGGTACATAAAGAACCTTCCTTCCCCACTATTTCTAGTGATAAATTGAAAAGAGGTTAGCAGGTGGCTGTGAAGGGGGCCATTCTCCTCTGGCAAAAGAGCCCTAGGTTATTAAATTCTTCCTCCTCCAGCCTTGTTCACCTTCACTGTTTATTGTTTTGGTTTGTTTATCTGTGGCTGCCAGCCCAAGGCAGGACCTTGTCCTCTTTGTATTCCTCACAGGGATTAGGCTTCACTCAACACTCAGTAAAGTTTTCATTTCTGATCCTAGAGTAGTCACAATATTACTAATAAAAACAGCAGCCTCCAAGACGCTTACTCTCTTGATCCTGGGACCAGAAAGTACAATCTCAAATTATTTTTTCCTTCTCAGTTTTATTCTCAGGTTAGCTTTCTGTATTTGAATCCAGGGCAATCATGCTTCTAATTTGTGATGTTCTTACTGAGAGTGACATTTGCTTTGCTAAAACTAAAAACCACACAACAGAAGCCATTCCTGGCTCCCTGGGTCCACGGATGAAGGGAAGTGTCCTGATGTTCAAAAAAGCTCTGTGGGGTGCAGCCAGGGAGAAGCCAAAAACAAGTCCTTTATTTGGGGCATTGTTTCCATTTCAAAACCATTCTATCTTGTGTCCTTTTTCCACTTACAAATGCAATATTGTTCCCTTCCTCTCTGCCAACAGACCCAAAAAAAAAAAAAAAAAAAGACCCAAAGGAGAGAGGAAATGAGCAGGTTAAGAAATGGAGCAGGGAAACAGTATACAAAATGGTTTGTTTTATGAGTAAAATACATAGAAACTAGAGAGGGAAAAAGAGCTGTTCAGTTACATTGTTCCTCCCTCATTTAAAAATCACATGAAGCAGATGGAGACAGTTTGCAAGGGAAGAGCTAACATTTAGAGCTTCCCCTATAACCTTTTGCTTGTGTGCTAACCATTCAGCAAAAACACTTAATACATGCGATTAAAGGTAGAAAACAACCTAATTGACAATCCCCTGGAAACAGGTGCAGGTGTTGTTGCCATTCCACCCTAATTCTTTAAAATTAATGGGGTCTTCCCACTTGAAGATAAAACTCTTTTCTTGCCTTCCATGTTTCAGTCTTTTAGAGATGAAATCCTTAGAGATTTTTAGCTATTTGACTTCCAAAATGTCCACAGCCGATCCGTGTTTCAGGACCCAGAACAAGTATCATCTTATTCAGGAATCCCCTGGCCACCCCTCTTGTTTCTACCCCTTGGAAGTTCTCTTGCTTTTCTCCATCATTCCTCCGTAATTTTATCTATGCTGTATCCTCTTTCAACCTTGTCAATCTTTTCCATCCTTCAGCTCTCAGTTTACGGACTGATTTCTTAGTGAAGCCTTTCTCAACTCCCATAGGTAGACCAAGGAGCCCTAGGGTTGCAAACAGTTAAGCACTCAGCTGCAAACTGAAGGCTTGGCAGTTTGAATCCCTAGTGACTCCACAGAAGACTTGGTGATCTGCTTCCACAAAGATTAGTGCCGAGAGAACCCTATGGGGCAGTTCTACTCTGTCATATGGGTCATCACGAGTCAGATTGACTCTACGGCACCCAGCAACAACATAGGTAGACTGCCCCATGGTTTCATCACACTTTGTGGGGACTTCAATAATCATTTTATTATATTGTAGATGTTCATTGGTTCCTCTGTCTCTGGACTTGTGGAGGACAAAAACGATTTCTTTCCTTCATTGTATCCCCAATATGATCCCTTACACATAGGATACAGTACATATTACATATACGTGTTCATTGAATTTAGCAACTCAGAGGTCACTAAGGACCTTCTATAAATTTGTTTCATTAAACAAAAGATTTACACACAAAAAGAAACAATCTTTGATGGTTATGAAGGAGGAGAGTAGTGGGGATGAAAAAACACTAAATAGACGATAGATAAGTAGTAACTTTGGTGAAGGGTAAGACAGTACACAATACTGGGGAAGCCAGCACAACTTGTACAAGGCAATGTCATGGAAGCTCCACAGACACATCTAAACTCCCTGAGGGGCTGAATTGCTGGGCTGAGGGCTGCAGGGACCATGGTCTCAGGGAACATCTAGCTCAATTGGCATAACATAGTTTATAAAGAAAATGTTCCACACTCTGCTTTGGTAAGTAGCATCTGGGGTCTTAAAAGCCTGTGAGCGGCCATCTAAGATTCTCCACTGGTCTCGCCCCTTTGGGAACAAGGAATAATGAGGAAAACTAAAGATACAAGGGAAAGATTAGTCCGAAGGAGGAATGGACCACATCTACCACGGCCTACACCAGACAGAGTCCAGTACAACTAGATGGTGCCCAGCTACCACCACTGACTGCTCTGACAGGGATCACAATACAGGGTTCCAGACATAGCTGGAGAAAATTGTAGAACAAAATCCTGACTCAAAAAAAAATACCAGACTTACTGGCCTGACACATACTGGAGAAACCCTGAGAGTATGGCTCCGAGGCACCCTTTTAACTCAGTAATGAAGTCGCTCCTGAGGTTCACCCTTCAGCCAAAGATTAGACAGGCCCATAAAACAAAACAAGACTAAACTTTGTCTTTTTATTATTATGAGGTCATACAGTATTTGTCCTTTTGTGATTGGCTTATTTCACTCAGCATGTCTTCAAGCTCCATCCATACTGTAGCATGTATCAAGACTTCATTTCTCCTACTGTCTGAGTAGTATTCCATTGTATTATTTACCACATTTTGTTTATCTATTCATCTGTTGATGGACATATTTAGGTTGTTTCTACCTTTTGGCTATTGTGAATAGTGCTGCAATGAACATTGCTGCACAAGTCTCTTTTTGAGCCTCTGCTTTCAAGTCTTTTTTTTTTTTTTAATGGCTTTGATTTTTTTTCTTTTTACTTCAGATGGAGGCTTATAGAACATACTAGTTTCTCATTAAACAGTCAGTACACACATTATTCCATGATGTTGGTTAACAGCCCCACGACATGTCAACACTTTCCCTTCTTAACTCTGGGTTCCCTATTACCAGGTTTCCTGTTCCCTCCTGCCTCCTAGTCCCTGCCCCTGGGCTGGTGGGCCCCTTTAGTCTTGTTTTGTTTTATGGGCCTGTCCAATCTTTGGCTGAAGGGTGAGCCTCAGGAGCGACTTTACTACTGAGCTGAAATTGTGTCTGGGGGCCACACTCTCAGGGTTTCTCCAGTCCGTCAGTCCAGGAAGTCCGGTCTTTGTTTTTTGCTTTCAAGCCTTTTGGGTGTATACCTAGGAGTGAAATTGCTGGATCTTATGGTAGTTCTATGTTTAGATTTTTGAGGAACCACTTGATCTATTTTCTTAATAAAGCATCTACTGTTGGAAAAACGAAAATCAAGGGACATGGTTGCAGAGGAGAAGTTAGAGGTGCTGCCTCGGCAGGAGAAGAATTGTGCAGCAGCAAGTTATTTTTCAAAGTTCTTCCTGTGCCCGTTCTCAGCTAGCCTCACCTGGAATGCTCCCCCAATCAATCTTAACTGATAGAAACACAAATAACTACACTATTAAAGCAGGCAAATTTAAGAACTGAAGCCAATAGATTTAAGTTGAACCAGTAATTCAGAAAAAGTCACTACGAGGTTTTGATTATTAAGTTTGATTTCCTAAAACATAAGCAGTTCTCTGAGCAGGATTTTTAGTTGTTATATTTCCAAATCAACAACCTGATGACTTAAAATCAATTGAGAAAAATTTATTTAGCGCCTCTGATATACCAAGTTGTGTAGTATAGGGTTGGTATGAGTCAGAATCGACTTGATGGCAACCGGTTTGGTTTGTTGGGTCGTAGCCTAGGAGGGGGTGTCCTGACTTCGAGAAGAACATAGACTAGTGGTGGCAGAGTGGAAGATGTCTTTCCAGTCATTCAACAAAATCTCTGTGTCCACAATGTGCCAAGTATCCTATACTAGATGCTGTAGACAGGGACCGTATGTGCTCACACTGTGGGTATATGTTGTCTTTTGGAAGAGTCAGATATCAATTATTTAATTATAAACTTAATAAATGCCACAAAGAACAAGTTTGAGTGCTGACAGTGAATCTAACAGACCTAGCTAGAGGGGTCAGAGAAAATCTGTCTGCAGAATTAAAGGATACGAAGGAATTAGCTAGGCCCGGTGGTGGGAAAAACCTTCCAGGCAGAGAAAATGGCATGCTGAAGGCCACGAAGCAGTAGAGAATAGGGCAGTAGAGAAAACAAGAGGATGCTGGGGTAGCTGGTACACTCACACCAGGGGGATGCAAGAGGATGAGGATGGAGAGGTAAGCAGGATTGACCTCCTGGAGAACCCTGTAAGTCATGGTAAGGAGTGTGGATTTCACCCTAAGAGCAATGAAAAGCCACTGTTAGTTTTAAAGAGATTAGATTTGCACTTTTAAAAGATACTTTGGCTTCAGAGTGGAGAATGGATTGGAGGGGGTCTAGATTGGATGTCGGAATATAGTTAGGAGGATAGTGTAAAAGTTTGGGATGAGAAATGACTGTGGTATTAGAAATGGAGAGAAGCAGATGGATTTGGGAGAGGTTTCAGAGGGAGAACTGACAGGACCAGAAAGTGGACAGCATAGGAGAGAGGAGGCAGAAACGTAGTCAGTTGATGGGCAAGTGGGCAAAGGAGATGCCATTAATATAGCAAACACCGAAGGAGGACCTCCTTCTCCAGCCATGAAATGGATAAGCATCAGCCTGACAATCTCATACCAGTTACCCAACCCAGCCCTGCATGGCACAGGCCTCAAGGAAGACTACTGCTCCCCCAGGTACAAACACTGCCAGTACCTTAGTTTGTGGTCATTAAAAGATCAAGCAGTTTTGGCTCACACATTGTACTCATGTGCTGTATGACAGGATTTTAGTCTTTCCTTCCTTCTTTTCCTAGCTGATAACTCAGTCTGACAACAGGAACAAATAGAACTCTGTGATTTGCTTTTTTTTAGCTCCCAAAAAGCCTTTTTACATAATCTTCAACAAAAAGCAGTCTTTGAGTGTCTGGGAACAGCCTGTACTGTGCTCAGAGACATTTATCTTCCACATTTAGATGAAAAGATAAGCATTTAGTCTATTGATAATGCATTAGGCAACGAATACAGCATTAGGCAATGTGTTTTCCCTTCTACTTTTCTCTTCAGCTATTAGCAGTGCCTGGCCTCAGGATTTGCCTGGGCTATCTTATCAAAAAAAAAAAAAATTTTTTTTTTTTTTAATCTTATCCCACTTCACCTACCGTAGCTGTTTACTCTGGTCATTGGCTCGACATCCATCACAGCATGGGACAGGCACACAGCCGACTTCTATTTTCTTTTCTTTAAGAGGAAAAGGCAAGGATTCAAAATTCAAAAGGATCAGCAGCCCAGACTCTAGTCTTAGAAGGAAATCTTCCTGCTGCATGAAGTCAAGAACAATGGCAGATGCCTCCCCAGCCCCCACCAAAGAAATCAGCTGGTCCTCAACCTTGTGCCTGAGACGGCAGGAAGTTAGTGTTGCGTCCTCAAACCAATACCAGGCCGTAGAATTCCAAGGGCAAATTCGGTGGAAAGTCTGATGACCTGGGCTGTAGTTGTAGTTCGGCTATTAAGTAGCCCAGTGACCTTGAGCAAGTAATTGGGCCTCAGTTGCCTCATCTTTTTTAAAAAATGGGAGGGAATGGAGTGGAATATCTCAACTCAATATTCCTTTCAGCCTTAATTATCTCAGAAGAGTCAAAACTACATCTGGATCTATATGTTGCTTTTGGAAGTTTCATTTTATGAATAATTTCTTCCTTTCCAACCAAATAGCCTAGAAAGAAGAACATCCTACTGTTTTCATGATGTGGATTCCATGTAGGGTGAGTTGGGAAGGCAGGAATGTCTGCCCATAGTTTATTATTTCTCTCCTAACAAGGATACACTTTCCCCAAGAGTGGAGAACATGCTTCTCTTGTTCACCATTGTACAATGCCTGCCACATAGTAGGTGTTCAATAAATGTTTGTTGAGTGGACGAGTGAATGTTCAGGAACAGATTTCTCTATAGGGGGAATAGGAGGCTCGCCTCTCATAAAAGCCAATATGCGGTTCGGCCTTCATGAAAACTGAAAATTCACCGAGGAGAGAATTCTTTATTTTTTCTTAAATTTTCTTTATTTTGTTGTTGTTGAGAATACACATGGCAAACCATACACCAATTCAATAGTTTCTACAGGTAGCATTTAGTGGCATTGATTACAAAATTCTTTATTTTTATGTTCTTGTATTATTAAATAACAACTTTATTTGTAGAATATGAAGTGTAGAACTATGCTTTTCAAATTGGGTCAAAAGAAGCAATGTGTTGAAATTATACAAAATCACAAGATCTTCAAGAATATTTTTTTTTCAAGAATATTAGTTTTACTGGGCAAAATAATTAAAAATATTATTTTCATTAAAACAAAAATGTACGTTATAAAGTAGAATGCAAAATTAATATGACTTCTAAAAATAAGAAGTGAGACTACAGGTTTTGTGGGACAGTTTGTGAATCTCTGGCAGTGGAAACAGCAGTGGACTGGAACCAGAGACCAGGAGTCTACTCCAGTGATCTGGATATTTGACTTCGGACAAGTCACTTTATCTGTGGCCTCAGCTTCTTTACTTGCAACAAAGGGGTTGGACTAGATGGTCTCTAAGACCTCTTCCAGTCTTAAAATGCTCTGGTGATGATTCCACAGGGAAGAACTGCTAATCGCTCTTACCTAGTCGTAGCTTCTGACATATTTTATCATTGCTCTGACCTACTCTCTGGCCTTAGCATTGACTTGTATCAACTTGAGGAAGGTAAGAAATCTCTAAGACCAGAGAACTATATTCAGTATTTAAAACTGCTTTTTAGCTCTATAAATAGGTGGTATTCTTGTGTGCTGTTGAGTCAATTCTGACTCAATATTGACCTATATGACAGAGTAGAACTACCGCATAGGATTTCCTAGGCCGTAATATTTATGGGAGCAGACTGCCAGGTCTTTTCTCCCATGGAGCCACTGATGGGTTCAAACCTCTGACCCCATTTGGTTAGCAGCCAAGCGCTTAACCGTTCTGCCACTAGGACTCTTTCTATAAATAAGTGGTAGGTGTTTAAAGTACAAGGGAGCTCACAAATACACTTCCTAATAAGGATCTTTTGAGCTTCTTCAAAATGTTTGCAAAAGGTATTTATCCTTACAAGGTTACAGAAGCTCTATAGACTCATCCAAACTCCCTGAGGGCCAGAATTGCTGGGTTAAGGGCTATGGGGACCATGGTCTTGGGGAATATCTAGCTGAACTGGCATAACTTTGGTGAGTAACGTCTGGGGTCTTGAAGGCCTGTGAGCAGCCATCTAAGATACTCCACTGGTCTCACCCCTTCTGGTGCAAGGAAGGAAGAAGAAAACTAAAAAAAAAAAAAAAAGATAGTTTTAAAACTAAAGATTAGTCTAAAGGACTAATGGACCACATCCACCACAGCCTCCACCAGACTGAATGTGGTACAACTAGATGGTGCCCGGCTACCACCACTGACTGTTCTGACAGGGATCAAAATAGAGGATCCTGGATGGAGCTGGAAAAGAATGTAGAACAAAATTCTAACTCAAAAAGAAAGACCAGACTTACTGGCCTGACAGAAACTGGAAAAACCCTGACAGTATGGCCCCTGGACACCCTTTCAATTTAGTAATGAAGTCATTCCTGAGGTTCACCTTCAGCCAAAGGTTGGACAGGCTCATAAAACAAAATGATACTGAAGGGGCACACCAGCCCAGGGGCAAGGCCTAGGGGGCAGGAGGAACAGGAAAGCTGGTAACAGGGAACCCAAGGTTGAGAAGGGAGAGTGTTTGCTTGTGGTGGGGTTGTTAACCAACGTCATAAAACTATATGTGTACTAACTGTTTAATGGGAAACTAGTTTGTTCTGTAAACCTTCATCTAAAGTACAATAAAAAAAACAACAAAAAGGATATTCATCCTCAAAAAACTTTCTCTTTCACCCTTAAGCTGAAGATTAGACAGACTAATAAAACAAGCAATAATACATATAGCTCAACCACGTATATGAGACTAAATGGGTACACCAGCCCAGAGGCAAGGACGAGAAAGCCGGAGGGGACAGGAAAGGTGGAGGAATGGAAATGAGAAATCCAAGGTCAAGAAGGGCAGAGTGTTGACACATCATGGGGTTGGCAACCAATGTCACAAAACAATAAGTGTATTAATTCTTTAATGAGAAACTAATTTGCCCTGTAAACCTTCATCTAAAGAACAATTAAAAAATATATATGCCCCTTCTAGCCATAGTGTTTGTGACTCACACACAATGATTGGGTGGGACTATGCAAATAAGGTATGCGCCATCTCGGTAGGCTTAAAGGGAGACACTGAGAGAGAGAGTAGAAGCTGTAAGACAAAAGACAGAAAGGGAGAGCTATAACACCGGGCAAGGAGAAAAGCAGTGGCAGAGAAACAGCAGCAGCAGAACCAGGAGACCAGCGGGAGATGGCACAGTGGGCTTACTGGTCCCTTGACCAAGAAAGCTGAGTGCCTTTAGACAAGAGACTTGCTGGTGAAGTAGGGTGCCCTCAGGCACTAAGTGGAGCTCGGCTTAACCAGCCATGGAGCTAGAGCTGAGCACCAAGGGGCTGAGGCTTACTGGAGCAGTGGGGTGCCTCTGGGCATTTATCTGCATAGCTAAAAGAGCTTTGTAACACTTGCCTGAGCAGGGCAGAGGCCAGGCAGAGGGGTCCAGCAGAGAAGGGCCAGGAAAAGACCTGCCTTCAGCATGGCTGAGAAGAGGCTGTCTTGATCAAAGAACTGTATGCTGAGATTTCCAAAACATGAACTGTAACCTGTAATTTCCCTAATAAACCCCATAATCATGGGGGGGAAAAAAAACCTTTCTTTTTAAGTTTCTTCTGGAAGCACGAATTCCCATCCCACCCACTTCTGGTGCTTAGTAAAATCTTCCACGTCAGCCTCTATCAAAATCCTATCTATTCTTCAAGCTCCATCTCAAACACCACTACATCCATCCATCTGACCATTCATTTATTCATTTATCGATTCATTTGAATCCCTACCTCATTTAAAGTCCAGCCACTCTTTTTTTTAATCTCATTTATGAATCTTACATGTATTTTCAATATTTAAGCATGTGTGATCTATCCTCAATGCAGTTGTTCTCAGTGATTTTTATGCACAACATATTGATGTGTCAAAATCAGTCACAGTTGAACACTAGACCAAAACCAAACCAAACCCACTGCTGTCGAGTCAATTCTGACTCATAGAGACCCTATAGTACAGAGTAGGTAGAACTGCCCCATAGAGTTTCCAAGGAAAAGTTGGTGGATTCAAACTGCCGACCTTTTGGTTAGCAGCCATAGCACTTAACTACTATGCCACCAGGATTTCTAGTTGTACGCTGAAGTGCCTAAATTTGCAGAACAACATTCTTCTTTTATAAATTAAAGCAATTCAAAGTTATTGCTGTAATAACACCACTTTTAATCAACAGTCTTCCTATAATGTATAAGCTCCTTTGAGTTAGAAAGAGGTGGAGTTACAATTAATGTCCCCGGAACACCCATCTTGTGCTTATGTGTTCATTTTGTTCTGGGGGGAAAGAAAGGGCTGAGACTTTAACATCTTCCTTCACTATTCTCTCAGTCCATTATCTTATCCTTACAACATTTTCATTTTTTCTCCCCTTCCCCTCAACTCTAGACAATCCCAATGTCCATTTTCTTGCAGTTCGCTACTGGACAATTGAGCACTGCTTGAGGAAGTCACAAGTCACACTAATCAGCCCTCTAAAATTCATGCCCTCAGATCTCAAACAAAGCTTCACTGCAATTAGCAATCCTTTTACTAATTTCCTGTTGACACCTTCTAGATTAAAAATCCCTCTACTTTCCAAATTATTTTCTACTTTCTTCTAGGCTTGATTCAATTGCAACCCACCCCTCGCTCCTAACAGAATATTTCACTTTTTATTCTACTTTACAGGGAAGATGAATCCATCAAACATGGCCACTCAACTTACTCCCCTGCCCATTAAGTTGTCTCAAAATCTATATCCTTTCTTTCCCCTCTTTCAATAAACAGTGTTCCCATCTCTTTGCCAGAGTTCACCTTCCTATCTGTGCTCTTAATTTCGTTTGTCCTGAAATCCCTCAAAACATAGCTCTATCAATGACCCCCAATATCAGTTGCATTTTCATTCCCCCCCCTTCCTCTCCTCTGTCTCCTGTTTCTCTATCTCCTCTTTCTCTCTTCCACTCCTCTATATTTATGCTTCCAGGAAAATGTTCCAAAGAATCCAGCTAACTCCTTCTACTACCATTTCGCTATGAGCCTCTTTTCTCTCATCATCAACACATTTCTGGAAATTCAGTCTGTCCTCAACGTTTCTACTTCCACACCATTTACGTGCTCCTTAACTGTTTCCCACCTGGCTTGTGCTCTTACTGCTCTACTAAAGGTCATAATGTCTTTTAATGAATGCCATCAGTCCAATCCTGTGGCTTCTGGGGCAATACTCATTATCCTCCTACTTCTCCCACCATGCCTTCTTTCTGCAGAATCTTGTATGAATTCTTGTTGTTGTTAGGTGTCATTGAGTTGGTTCCAACTTATAGTGACCCTATGTACAACAGAACAAAACACGGCCCAGTCCTGTGCCATCCTCACAATCGTCGCTATGTTTGAGCCCATTGTTGCAGCCACTGTGTCAATCCACCTCATCAAGGCTCTTCCTCTTTTTCATTAACTGTGTACCAAGCATGATTTCCTTCTCCAGGGACTGGTCCCTTTTGATAACACAGCCAAAGTACATAGGATGAAGTCTCCCCATCCTTGCTTCCAAGGGAGTATTCTGGGTGTACTTCTTCCAAGGCAGATTTGTTCATTCTTCTGGCAGTCCAATGATATATTCAGTATTCTTCACCAAGACCACAATTCAAAGGTATCAATTCTTCTTCCGTCTTTCTTATTCGTTGCCCAGTTTTCATATGCATATGAGGCAATTGAAAACATGATGGCTTGGATCAGGCACACCTTAGTCCTCAAAGTGGCATCTTTGTTTTTCCACACTTTAAAGAGGCCTTTTGCAGAAGATTTGCCCGATGCAGTACATCTTTTGATTTCTCGACTGCTGCTTCTGGTGGGCGTTGATTGTGGACCCAGGTAAAATGAAATCCTTGACAACTTCTATCTTTTCTCCATTTATCATGATGTTGCTTATTGGTCTAGTTGTGAGGATGTTTGTTTTCTTTATGTTGAGGTGTAATCCAGACTGAAGGCCGTAGTCTTTGATCTTCATCAGTACGTGCTTCTAGTCCTCTTCATTTTCAGCAAGCAAGGTTGTGTCATCTGCATAACACAGGTTGTTAATGAATCTTTTTCAAATCCTGATGCTGCATTCTTCTTCACATAGTCCAGCTTGTCTGATTATTCACTCAGCATACAGATTGAATAAGTATGGTGAAAGGATACAACCCTGATGGACACCTTTCCTGATTTTAAACCACGCAGTATCCCCTTGTTCTGTTTGAAGGACTGCCTCTTGGTTTATATACAGGTAGCTCATGAACACAATTAAATGCTTTGGAATTCCCATTCTTCGCAATGTTATCCATAATTTGTTATGATCCACACAATTGAATGCCTTTGCATAGTCCATAAAACACACATAAGCATCTTTCTGGTATTCTCTGCTTTCAGCCAAGATCCATCTGACATCAGCAATGGTATCCCTGAATCCTCTTCTGAATCCAGCTTGAATTTCTGGAAGTTCTCTGTAGATGTACTGCTGCAACCGTCTTTGAATGATCTTCAGCAAAATTTTAGTTGCGTGTGATATTAATGATATTGTTTGATAATTTCCACATTCTGTTGGATCACTTTTCTTTGGAATGGGCACAAATATGGATCTCTTCCAGTCTGTTGGCTGGGTAGATGTCCTCCAAATTTTTGGGCATAGATGAGTGAGCACCTCCAGCACTGCACCCCTTTGTTGAAATATCTCAATGGGTATTCCATCAATTCCTGGAGCCTTGCTTTTCACCAGTGCCATAGATTTTTGATTATATGCTACCTCCTAAAATGGTTGAAAATCAAACAATTCTTTTTGGTACAGCAAGTCTATGTATTCCTTCCATCTTCTTTTGATACTTCCTGTCGTTTGATATTTTGCCCATACATTCTTTCAAAATTGCAACTTGAGGCTTGAATTTTTCTTCAGTTCTTTCAGCTTGAGAAATGCCAATCATGTTCTTCCATTTTGGTTTTCTAAATCCAAGTCTTTGCACATTTCATTATAAGACTCTACTTTGTCTTCTCCAGCCACCCTTTGAAACCTTTTGTTCAGCTCTTTTACTTCATCATTTCTTCCGCTTGTTTTATCTACTCTACATTCAAGAGCAGGTTTCAGAGTCTCTTCTGACATCGATTTCGGTCTTTTCTTTCTTTTCTGTGTTTTTAATGACCTTTTGCTTCTTTCATGTATGATGTCCTTGATATCATCGCACAACTTGTCTGGTCTTTGGTCATTAGTGTCTGTCATGGATTGAATTGTGTCCCCCCAAAATATCTGTCAACTTGGCTAGGTCATTATTCCCAGTATTGTATGACTGTCTACCATTTTGTTATCTGATGTGATTTTCCTGTGTGTTGTAAATCCTATCACTGTGATGTAATGAGATGGATTAGTGGCAGTTATATTGATGAGATCTACAAGATTAGATAGTATCTTAAGCCAATCTCTTTTGAGATATAAAAGAAAGAAGCAAGTAGAGAGGCAGGGGGACCTCATACCACTAAGAAAGCAGTGCCAGGAGCAGAGAGCATCCTTTGGACCTGAGGTTCCTGCACAGAGAAGCTCCTAGACCAAATGAAGATTAATTTGATTAACACAGAGCTTCCTCCAAAGACAACAGAGAAAACCCTCCCCTGGAGCTGACACCCAGAATTTGGACTTGTAACCTACTAGACTGTGAGAGAATTTCTCTCTGTTAAAGCCACCCACTTGTGGTACTTCTGTTATAAAAAAAAAAAAAAAAAAAAAAAAAGCAGCACTAAATAACTAAGACAGCATCCAGTGCATCAAATCTATTCTTGAGATGGTCTCCAAATTCAGGTGGGATATACTCAAAGTCATATTTTGGGTCTCATGGACTTGTTCTAATTTTCTTGGGCTTCAACCTGAACTTGTGTATGAGCAATTGATGGGCTGTTCTGTAGTCAATCTCTGGCCTTGTTCTGACTGATGGTATTGAGCTTCTTAGTTGTCTCTTTCCACAAATGTAGTTGATTTGATTCCTGTGTATTCCACCTGGCAAGCCCATGTGTAGAGTTGCCATTTACATTGTTGAAAAAAAGTATTTACAATGAAGAAGTCATTGGTCTTGCAAAATTCTATCATGTGACCACTGGCAGTGTTTGTATCACCAAGGCCATATTTTCCAACTACTGACCCTTCTTTGTTTCCATCTTTCACACTACAATCACCAGTAATTATCAATGCATCTTGATTGCATGTTTTATCAATTTCAGACTGAAGCTAGTTGGTAAAAACTTCAATTTCTTCATCTTTTGCCTTAGTGGCTGATGCATAAATTTGAGTAATAGTCATATCAACTGGTCCTCATATGGATATTATCCTGTCACTGACAGCGTTGTATTTTCAGGATAGATCTTGAAATGTTCTTTTTGATGATGAATGCAACACCATTCATCTTCAATTTATCATTCCTGGCATAGTAGATCATATGATTGCCTGCTTCAGAATGGCCACTACCAGTCCATTTCAGCTCACTAATACCTAGGATGTTGACCTTTATGCATTACATTTCTGACAGCTTCTAATTTTCCTAGATTCATACTTCGTACATTCCATGTTCCAATTATTAATAGATTTTTTAGCTGTTTCTTTTCATTTTGAGTCATGCCACATCAGCAAATGAAGGTCCTGAAAACTCGACTCCACCCACATCTTTAAGGTCTACTTTACTTTGAGGAGGCGGCTCTTCCCAGTTGTATTTAGAGTGCCTTCCAACCTGAGAGGCCCATCTTCTGGCATTATATCAGACAATGTTCCACTGCTATTCATAAGGTTTTCACTGGTCAATTGTTTTTCACATTTTTCTTAATGTACTTTAGATGAAGGTTTACAGAACAAACCAGTTTCTCACTAGACAGTTAGTACACATATTGTTTTATGACATTGGTTAACAACCCCACGACATGTCAACACTCTCCCTTCTTAACCTTGGGTTCCCTATTACTAGCTTTCCTATCCCCTCCTGCGTTCTAGTCCTTGCCCCAGGGCTGGTGTGCTTCTTTAGTCTCACCGTTGGCCAATTTTTTCAGAAGTAGGCCACCATATCCTCCTTCCTAGTCTTTCTTAGTCTGGAAGCTCTGTTGAAACCTGTCCACCATGTGTGACCCTGCTGGTATTTGAAATACTGGTGGTATAGCTTCCAGCATCACAGTAACATGCAAGCCACCACAGTACAACAAACAGACAGATGAATAAAATATACCTTAGAAAATCATAAGTGCTATGGAGGAATCTAAAACAAGGAAAGGAATAGAGAGTGTGGAGGAGGGGTTACGATTTTAAATAGGGTGGTCAATAGGATTCTTTCAGAAAGTGACATTTGAGGAGGTGAGGGAGCAAGGCATGTGGATGTCTACTAGAGGGGGAAGTCATTCCAGACAGAAGGACCAATGAGAGAAGTGAGCTTGGTGGGTTTAAGGAACAACAGGCCAGTGTAGTTGGAATGGAGGGATTGATAGCGAGAATAATAAGAGTGAAGTTTGGGGGTTAAGGGGGTGGTGCACAGGGCAGATTGTGCAGGGCCTTATAAACCATTCTAGGGATTTTGTCTTTAACTCTGAGTGAGATGGGGCATTTTGAGCAGAGTAATGACTTGATTTCAGCTTGGTTTTCAAAGGATCGCTCTAGTTTCTGTGTTGAGAAAAGTCTATCAAGAAGCAAAGGTAGAAGCATGGAGACCAGTTAGGAAGCTATTGTAATAATGCAGATGCTTGGTGATGATGGATTGGGCCAGGATGATTGAAGTCGAGGTGGTAAGAAGTGATTGCTTTCTGGATATATTTTTGAGGTAAGCCAATAGGTTTTACTGCTTACTCAGAAATGTAATGTATAACAAAGAGAGGGGTTGAGGGTGATTGCAAGATCTTTGGCCTAAGCAAATTGCCAAATAGAGTGGGGAGAGGAGGTTGCAAAAGGCTGGAGGTGAAGGGGACCAGGAGTCCATTTTAGGGCATATTCAGTTTTCCAATGCTGACTAGACTCATAATGGAGTAACTGTTTAGTAAATGGTTTTATGTATGTATATATATATAGAGAGAGAGATCTAGAAAGGTTCAGGCTAGAAATACAAATTTGGGTCAAAGATGTGAAACTGTATGAGATTACTTAGGTAGTGCGTGTAGACAAGAGAAAATGATAGACACGAGTACTGAGTCCTGGGGAGCTCCAACTTCAAGAGGTGGAGAAATGAACAGTGAAAACATGCTTGTTCATTTTGAATCTGTTTCTAACTTCTTTTCTCCAGCTCCCTAACATTCAGAGGCTCCTCTACCTAAAACCTAGTGGAGTTCTTCTGCACTAAGGCCAACAGTTTCTAAAATTGGCAACTCCTTAGCTATAGCCCTCTAGAAAGCCACCTCAGAAATACCAAAAAATTGCCTATTGGGCTTATGGGCCCTATCATCTAATCCTGCCTTCTCTCTTTTGCTTTTGAGGGGGAAAGAAGGAGGAATAGGGAGGGGACATTACTTGATTGCTTCGATAATATTTCCTAGAGTAAAGGTGTTCTGGAATGCTCAACTACAAGATGCATAGTTAAACATCAAGATACCAAAGTTATCTTGGTAATCAAAACACTGTTCACTTTCATTTAGAAAGATGTAAACAGAGCCAATGCATTTACTTTTGGCTGAATTCCTTGAAGAGTTCATGGAAACCTTGAGCCCTGAGCTCAACTAAACCCAAAATTCTCTTATTTTAAAGGAGGTCTTAAACATTTTGTGTGTGCATGTGTGTGATTCATGCTGTCTCTTGAGGTTTTAATATTACTTTCAAAAATTTTAAATTTGAAAAATATATTAAATAGAACTTTTAAGCTATTCTCTGACTACCCCCAAGTCCAGTCCCACCACATACTGGGAGGAGAGAGAGGTGGGAAGCGATGGGTAATCGTATTTATTTTCAAAGTAAGAATAGTTAAAATGCTAGTTCATTTGAGGAACAAACACTATTGTCTGGAAAGAAAGTTCATGGGGAATGTAGATTTTCTTTTTTTGAAAAGAAATTCAACACCATGGGTTAAGTGTTTCTTAATTGTCTTTTTCACAAACCTAATCTTTGTGTTATTACCTTATTGTACTTCTTAGAATTTCTCAAACCTCTAAAAGAAAGGGGTAGAAAGTACACAACTACAAAAGACTCCAAATCCTTTTTCTGTGACAGAATACAATACCAGCTCCTATAGGACTATTCCTTCTTCTCACTGTGTTACAGAAAGTACACAATCATATTTGTTAACCTGCACTTATGTTCATCATGCAGTTCTAGCTGTATTTTAAACAACTTAGCAATAATAAATGAGGTGCAGACACCTTACTCAATTTCTAAATTGATGTTTACTTTTGAAGAGCTTGAACCTTTGCTGGTAAAAAGAATTCCAAAATTTTCCAAAAGTATTCTATAAATTTGTAGATGTCTGAAGACTTCTGTGCATCTAGACCCTGGAATGAATAAGCTGATATAAACAAATGGAATCTCATCGTTTTGAGAAAGCAAATGGAAGGAGCACCAGCTTTAGAAAAACACATAAACATTGATATCCTAGGCATTAGTGAGCTGAAATAGACAGGTATTGGCCTTTCTGAATTGGTCAATCATATGGTCTGCTATGTCAGAAATGACAATTTGAAGAGAAAGGCATTGCATTCATCATCAAAAAGAACATTTCCAGATCTATTCTGAAGTACAACGCTATCAGTGATAGGATAATATTCCTATACCTACAATGAAGACCAATTAAGATGACTATTATTAAAATTTATGCACCAACCACTAAGGTCAAAGATGAAGAAACTGAAGATTTTTACCAATTTCTGCAGTCTGAAATTGATCGAACATTGCAATCAGGATGCATTGATAATTACTGGAGATTGGAATGCAAAAGTTGGAAAAAAAGGAGAAGGATCGGTAGTTGGAAAATATGGCCTTGGTGATAGAAACAATGCCGGAGATCACATGATAGAATTTTGCAAGACCAACAACTTCTTCATTGCAAATACCGATGGCAATTGTACATGCAGACCTCGCCAGACGGAATACACAGGAATCAAATTGACAACATCTGTGGGAAGACACAATGGAAAAGCTCAATATCATCAGTCAGAACAAGGCCAGGGTCTGACTGCAGAACAGACCATCAACTGCTCATATGCAAGTTCAACTGAAGAAAATTAGAACAAGTCGACAAGAGCCAAAGTATGACCTTGAGTGTATCCCATGTGAACTTAGAGACCATCTCAAGAATAGATTTGACACGTTGAACGCTAATGATTAAAGACCAGATGAGTTGTGGAATGACATCAAGGACATCATACATGAAGAAAACAAGAGGTCATTAAAAAGACAGGAAAGAAGGAAGAGACCAAAATGGGTGTCAGAAGAGACTGAACTTGTTTTTGAATGTCAAGTAGCTAAAGCAAAAGGAAGAAATGATGAAGCAAAAGAGTTGAACAGAAAATTTCAAAGGGTGGTTTGAGAAGACAAAGTATCATAATGACACATGCAAAGATCTGGAGATGGAACACTAAAAGGGAATGCACTTGGCATTTCTCAAGCTGAAAGAACTGAAGGAAAAATTCAAGCCTCAAGTTGCAATATTGAAGGATTCTATGGGAAAAATATTAAACAACTCAGGAAGCATCAAAAGAAGATGGAAGGAATACACAAAGTCACTATACCAGAAAGAATTGGTCGACTTTCAATCATTTCAGGAGGTACCATATGAGCAAGAACCAATGGTACTGAAGGAAGAGTTCCAAACTGCACTGAAGGCATTGGTGAAAACCAAGGCTCCAGGAACTGATGGAATACCAACTGAGATGTTTCAACAAACGGATGCAGTGCTGGAAATACTCACTCTTCTATGCCAAGAAATTTCGAAGACAGCTACCTGGCCAACTGACTGGAAGAGATCCATATTTACGCCTAGTCCCAAGAAAGGTGATCCCACAGAATGCAGAAATTATCGAACAATATCATTAATATCACCTGCAAGTAAAATTTTGCTGAAGATCATTCAAAAGCAGCTGCAGAAGTATACCTACAGGGAACTTCCAGAAATTCAAGCTGGATTCAGAAGAGAATGTGGAACCAGGGATATCATTGATGATGTCAGATGGATCCTGGCTGAAAGCAGAGAATATCAGAAAGATGTTTATCTGTGTTTTATTGACTATGCAAAGGCATTCGACTGTGTGGATCATAACAATTTATGGATAACATTGCAAAGAATGGGAATTCCAGAACACTTAATGGTGCTCAAGAGGAACCTGTACATAGATCAAGAGGCAGTCATTCGGACAGAACAAGGGGATACGGCATGGTTTAAAGTCAGGAAAGGTGTGTATCATGATTGTATCCTTTCACCATTCCTATTCAATCTGCATGCTGAACAAATATTCCAAGAAGCTGGACTATATGAAGAAGAATGCAGCATCAGGATTGGAGGAAGACTCATTAACAACCTGTGTAATGCAGATGACACAACCTAGCTTGCTGAAAGTGAAGAGTACTTGAAGCACTTACTGATGAAAATCAAAGACTTCAGGCTTCAGTATGGATTACACCTCAACATAAAGAAAACAAAAATCCTCACAACTGGACCAATAAGCAGCATCACGATAAACGGAGAAAAGATTGAAGTTCTCAAGGATTTCATTTTACTTGGAACCACAATCAACATCCACGGAAGCATCAGTCAAGAAATCAAGAGGCACATTGCTTTGGGCAAATCTGCTGCTAAAGACCTCTTTAAAGTGTTGAAGAGCAAAGATGTCACATTGAAGACTAAGGTGCGCCTGACCCAAGCCATGGTGTTTTTAATCACCTCCTATGCATGTGAAAGCTGGATGATGAATAAGGAAGATGGAAGAATTGACACCGTTGAATTGTGGTGTTGGAAAAGAATATTGCCTATACCATGGACTGCCAAAAGAATGAACAATCTTGACTTGGAAGAAGACAGCCAGAGTGCTCCTTAGAAGCAAGGACAGCAAGACAACATCTCACATACTTCGAACATGTTGTCAGGAGGGATCAGTCCCTGCAGAAGGACATCAGGCTTGGTAAAGTAGAGGGTCAGCGAAAAAGAGGAAGACCCTCAATGAGATGGATTGACATGGTGGCTGCAACAATGGACTTAAGCATAACAATGATTGTGAGGATAGCACAGGAGAGGGCAGTGTTCCGTTCCGCGGTACATAGGGTCACTGTGAGTCGGAACCAACTCGATGGCATCTAACAACAACAAAAGACTTCCGTGCATCCAGACCCTGGATTGAATAAGCTGATATAAACCTAGTGCCGTCGAGTGGATTCCAACTCATAACGACCCTGCAGGACAGAGTATAACTGCCCCATAGAGTTTCCGAAGAGCGAAACAAATGGAATCTCATCCTTTTGGGGAGGCATGTGGAAGGAGCACCAGCCTTAGAAAAACACAGACCTGGGTTTGAAAACTCCGTTACTTTTACTACCTATGTGTCCAAGGGCAAGCTACCTTATCTCTTTAAGCTTTAGCTCCCTCATCTATAAAAAGAAGATATAAACACCTACTTCATGTTTTTTGTATTAATTAAGATAAATTAGGTAAACGTCTATATATAACAGGGCTGGTTCTCAAAAAATATGATACCTTTAATTAGCAGCACAGAGAGAGAGACTTAACTATAGTCCTTGGGGCAAAAAGATATTTTGTGTGTTTTGAAATAGACATCATCTAATAGAGGGAAGGATGGTGCAAACAGTTAAAGAGCTCAGCTGCTAAATGAAAGGTGAAAGATTCCATTTCACCCAGAGGCATCTCAGAGAAAAGGCCTGACAAGCTAACTATGAAAAATCAGCCATTGAAAACTCTTGTGGAGCACAGTTCTCTTCTGACACATACAGGGTCGCCAAGAGTCAGAGTTGACTCGATGGCAATGATTGAAAAAAAAAAAAAAATTAGTAGAGGGAAAGCCCAAAATTCTTTTTCTAGTGATTACATATTGTGACTTGCATCATCTTTTCTTAAAGTAAGAAAAGCTTCAGCAGTACCAAATTTATTAATGTAGCTTGTGGTTACTGTTCCAGGGCAAGCTGTGGGCTTTTTTTTTTTTTTTTTAAATAGGATGTCAGATGAAATTTTTTCAAAGCTTTTGGAAATTCAAATATTAGAATCAATTCTGGAAACACCTATCAATTATCCTCTTAATTGGGCTAAGCCAAATGAAATCGTAACCTCAGAATTTCATTTCTGAAGCCATATTTTCATTCACATAAATTGTGAATATATAACGAGCATATATAACAGAGTGAAAGTAGATAAGTTCCAAGTAGAAACAACCAAGTTCTTCTGATCTATTTCCTTATTTTGATATTATCCAGTGAAACCCAGATATTCTTTTGGTGGTCTGATGTGTTCTGTGTACCTCCAGTGTAACATTCCATGTAACACTTGTGGTCAATTCTTAATTTTCATTTCCCAGATATTTTCTGTAATTTTATCAACCTGCCTTACCCAACCCTTAAGGACTTACAAAGACAACTTGGTAACCCGAATCTAACATGCCTAGAACTCATAGTTCTTTGCCAAGCACCTCTGGATTGGGATCTCAGAAACTAAGCAAAGCCAGGCCTTGACTGTTCTTAAATGGAAAATCAGAGAGGAAGAAAGGAAGCTGGCTGCCTTATTTAGTAAAAAAAAAAAAAAAAAAAAATTTTTTTTTTTTTTAATCTTTCCTGCAATGAGCCCTGAACCAATCACCCCTTGTAGTCTGAGGTTTAACTGATAGACATCCATTGGAATAACATGTAATACTAAGGGGTCACCGTGAGCTGGAATTGACTCGACAGCAACTAACAACAACAAAAAGGTGCTAGCAGTTTTTCTTATTAAAATGCTTCATTTACCTAACTTTCTTGTGGAAGGAGGCATTCTACTTATATATTTCACAACTAACTTAAGGTTATTCCCTGAAATGCTAACATTTTCTATTTTAATTTGAAATCTTCATAAAATTTACTACCTACTTCTCTGCCTTTCTAAACAGGATGCAAAAGGATAATTTTACCTTGTCTTAATGATTTAAGTTCATAGTTATCGTCATTCATGCTGTGATATAATATACTGATGCCCTCGAGACCTTTTGTGCTGAAAAGGAAAGTTGGCTCCCACCCAGAAAGGTCCCTGAAGGCTATTTGTTTTTTAAATTACTTGTCACTTCTTTTTTGAGTTTTAAACTTTCTTTCAGTTACAGTTAGTGTTCCATTTTCCCCATTCTAGGTGTCAGTTGTGGGGTGGATAATCAAAAAATGAATACTGTTAGAATTGTGCCTCAAGAAAAAGCAAATAGGCTCTGAATGGGAAGCCTTTGGGAATCTCCTAATAATAAGGCATAAAACTTTTAGTGCATGGACTTTTAAGATATTTATGTTTTCTAATGCTTCTTATGTTTTAGTTGTATGTCTGAGAGCTAAGGTTGGAGTCACTGTTTGAGCAACTGCACCACAGTATTTCCTTACAAAAAACACCTATTTAGTCCTCATTATCTCTCAGGCTGTTTTTATGGCCAGTCCTGCTTTCTTACACTTACTAATGGGGGCAGGCAAAGGAAGTGGCATATCCAAGGCTAGCTGCCCTAGGGGTAGAACCAGATACAGTAAATCATCTCTCAACTTTAAGGATCAGTTCAGTAAATGCGTTGTAATCTACTGGACTCATTTATCTGAAACGTCAATTGAGTATCTTTTTGTAAATCAAATGCTAAGGACAGAGTAGTACCTGGTCATAACAATACTGTATTTAATGATATCCCTAAACGATTAGTTTTCATAAGTGGAAGGGGTGAGGGATGCCTTACAGAGAGACAGTGTAGAGTTTTATTGGTTGCATTACCAGACTGGATGCCTCATAGACCTGTCTCTGCCATACTGGATTGGGAATCTAAACCCAATATAGGCTTTTTTAAAAATGAAAGTTACTGCCAATCTTGTGTCCCCCTCAAGAATATATTACAAAATGAAAGTAGGCATGTGTTTCTTGTCAGATGTCTATAGTTCCACATATATGTCGATCTGTCTGATTATAAGAGGGTAAAATCCTGCATACAAATCCACGGTTCTTTTAGCCTAAAGTTTTAGAACATTACGTTTTTACCAGAAGTGAAGCATTATCTATGATTAATACATTTACCAGGCTATATACAAGCCATATAGGCTAAAAACTAAAAAAAAAGTATTTTTTTTTTTTAGGCTACAGCTGGAAAATACACTGAGGGCATTAACAGCCCAGAAGATTCTACCTTACCCATTGCCACTCTGCTAATGGGGGCTTTGGCGGCTGTGTGAGTAGGGGACACTAGGTTACAGGAGTGGGAGGATGGCTGAAAGCTAGATAACTAATGAATACCCGCCAGTGACTCTCTCAGTTTGAGTGGACTACTGTCTGGAAAAGGAATCAAGTCAGAGAGCCTCATTGTATGCAGCTGAAATTTCAGTGTTCCACAGAAAGAACTGGTTAACCTCTTGTTCTCCAAAAGGACTAAAGCAGTGTACTGTGAACCGTTCGCTTTAATCAGTTCAATTATTTTCTCTTATGTTAAAATTTGCTGAAATCCTTACAATTTTAAAAAATACCCATTGCCTCCAGTCGATTCCGACTAATAGCGACCCTATAGGACAGAGTACAACTGCCCCGTAGGGTTTCCAAGGTTGTAATCTTTAGCGAAGCAGATTGCCACATTTTTCCCCCTCAGAGCCGCTGGTGCGTGAGTACCTGGTGCGTGAGTACCTGGTGCGTGAGTACCTGGTGCGTGAGTACCTGGTGCGTGAGTACCTGGTGCGTGAGCAGCTGGTGCGTGAGCAGCTGGTGCGTGAGCAGCTGGTGCGTGAGCAGCTGGTGGGTTCGAACTGACCTTTCCATTAGCCACCGGGGCTTTCTTTTCTTTTTTTTTAACATAACTTATACCCTGTTGCCTTCCGAATCGACTCATAGCAACTCTATATGAAGGAGTAGACTGCCTTATAGGGTTTCCAAGGAGCGCCTGGTGGATTTGAACTGCTGACCTTTTGGTTAGCAGCCCTAGCTCTTAACCACTAGCCACCAGAGTTTCCTTTTTTAACAAAAGCCTACCTATTTGGATATGGGCAAGCAAAGAAACAAAAAATCCTCTAATTTTATTTTGATACCGTTGGTCATTTAGTGTTCTAAAAGTTAATGTAGCATAGAAAGAAAAAATGTGAAATATGGAGCAGCCGAGTTGAAACTTAGACCACTTTACCTTCATCTATCAAGGCTTAGGGGTTTCCCAGGCTGCAATTTATCTGATTTTAATTTTTTTTTTAGGGGGTTGGCTTTTATTCTAAACCCAGATGCCCTCCTCCCCGCCCCCCACACACGGGCACATGTACATAGGCATCCGGTTATATAATGACGCCAAAACAGACAAGGAAGGGAAGTCAAGATTAATAGCAACGAGAATGGTGATGATTATAATAAGCTCAGCAAGTTGTATTTACACAGTATTTTCCTTCAAGAACCGCAGAGCTCCACACAGATGTTATCTCACTAATCCTCAATGGAGCTTTCTCTGAGCGGCTTTATCCAGGCTTTCTCAATGGAGAAGGTGAGGCACAGCCAGGAGAAGTGGCTAAGTCTCTGGTAAAGCTGGGAACATAACCCCGCGCTCCTGAGCACTGGCCATTGTCCTTTTCATTCAACCGACCACCTTCCTGTCAGGTGTCTAAGTAAGCAGGTTAACTGATCTGGTGATTACGATGTCTCCTGCCTACGTGCAAAGTGACTGCTGGAATGTAGATTTTCCTTACTAATATTAAAAATTTGTGTACAAATCAATGAAGCTGGAGATTCAAAAGTTGTCTTTAATGGGAGAAAACTCAACTCTGACCAAAATGCAGAATGAGCGGTCTGAGCACAGATTGTTAGGAAGCTAGCTAAACACTGCCCAGAACTCTGTCCGGCTCCTGGGGGGCTGGTGAGGGAGGAAGACCACCTCCTCCCATGGGAAATGCTTAGTGCTAAGTCCAGCAGAGCCCAGGCGAAAAAGAAGACCACGCCTCATTATTTTTTTTTTCTTTTTGTATTCTCCAAATGCCACCAGCACATTCCTTAAAAAAAAAAAAAAAAAAAAAAAAATTTTTTTTTTTTTTTTTTTAAGAAAGAAGAAAGGGTAAGAAAAGGGAAAAGGTCCTGAGAAATGGTCGGCGTGGAACCCAGGGCCCCGGAGGCAGGCCGTGTCCTTTCGCACTCGGCCCCGGTGGGCGGCGCGGGCCGAGCGCGGGGGCGCGAATGGCGGGCGGGCGTGGCCGCAGCGGGGCCGGCGCTTTCCCATGCCGTCAGGGGTGACGAGGTGACGACTCGGGCATTGTGGCGGTTGTTTTTCACACAAGGCTCCGCTCCCAGAAGGTCCCTTGAAAGAACCCCCCGCCGCCCCGCCGCTCCTCCCCCCACCGCCAGCGCAGGGCGCCCGCCCCGCCCGCTAGGGCCGCCGCCGAGCAGACGGCGCGCCGCGGTAATTGGGCACAGGGGCCTTTTTCAGAGTCGCTCAGTCGGTAAATGAAACGTCAGCTCCCCGTGATCCCGCGTGTGTGGGGCGGCGGCGGCGAGCCGGGCGCGGGGCAGCCGGCGGCCGTTGCTCTTTCACAGCCGCAGGCCCTACTCGGCCCACGGACCTGGCGGCCTCTGCCCTCCCGGGGCGCCCGAGCGCTCGCGACCTGTGCCAGAGGTTCCTGGGCTGTCCTCCCGTTTTGGGGGCAGCTTGTCTGAAACCTATCATCCAGGTCAGATCTCGGGAGAGAGCTAAACTGAATTCATCTTGGTTATTAGATACCCTCTTTTATTTAATCTTTATATCAAAGGGAAAGTTTCACCTAATTCAATCAAATATTATCTTGTCTAGTGATGCGATAACAGAAATGCTACTAATGGATGGCTTTAACAAACAAATTTATTCTCTCACAGTTTAGGAAACTAAGAGTCCAAATTCAGGGTGCCAACTCTCAGGGAAGGCTTTTTCTCTCCGTTGGTTCTGGAGGAAGGTCCTTGTCTCTTTGAGCTGTGCAATCTTCATGTGGCTTGGCATCTCTTTTCCCTCATCTCTGCTCTGCTTGCTTGTTTAATCCCTTTTATGTCTCAAAAGAGATTGACTCAAAATGTAACCTACCCTAATTGGTTAAGAACTGCGCTGCTAAACAAAAGGTAAGCAGTTCAAATCCACCAGCTGCTCTTTGGAAACCCTATGGGGCAGTTCTACTCCATTCTACAGGGTTGCTATGAGTTGGAACCAACTGGATGGCACCTAAGAACAACAATCCTATCTCATTAACATAACAAGGACAATCCATTCCCAAATGGGATTATAACCATAGGCATAGAAGTCAGAATTTACAACACATATTTTGGGGGGACATAATTCAACCTATGACATTCTACCCTTTGGTCCCCCCCAAATTTATGTCCTTGCCACATGAAAACATATTCACCCCATCACATCATTGCTAAAGTCTTAAATCAACTCCAAGTCCAAAATCTCATCTTCTGAAGCTTGTTAACGCAATTACGGGTTAGACTTTAGGTATATTCCATCCTGGGGTAAAATTCCTCTTCATCTGTGAACTTATGAAACCTAGAATACAAGTTATCTGCTTCCAAAGCACAATGCTAAAACAGACACAAGGTAGGCATTTCATTACAAATGGGAAAAATTGGAGGGAAAGATGGGATAACAGGCACCAAGCAAGTCTCAAACCCAGCAGAACCAGATTGTCAATTGCCCCACCCTCCAGACTCTAGGTTTTGGCTACACCCTCTGGATTCTGGGTAGAGGCTCATTCACCCTGACCCACTGGGATGACAACACTCACTGCTCCCTTGGGTTTGGGCTGCTCCAGCATGCAAAAGCTGGACAATGAATAAGGAAGATGGAAGAAGAATTGACACCTTTGAATAATGGTGTTGGTGAAGAATATTGAAGATACTGTGGACTGCCAGAAGAACAAACAAATTGTCTTGGAAGAAATATAGCCAGAATGCTCATTAGAAGCAAGAATGGTGAGACCGTCTCACATGCTCTGGACATGTTATCAGGAGGGACCAGTCCCTGGAGAAGGACATCATGGTTGGTAAAGAATTGGGTCAGTGAAAAAGAGGAAGACCTTCAATGAGATGGATTAATACAGTGGCTGCAGCAGTGGGCTCAATCATAACAATTGTGAGGATGGCACAGAATCAGGCAGTGTTTCATTCTGTTGTACATGGGGTGGCTATGAGTCAGAACTGATTCAGCAGCACCTATTAACAGCAACAACAATTCTCCTAGTCCATCTGAGTGGTGACCCTACCTCCTCTGCCGAGGCAGGCCCCATTCTTCTGCCCCTTGAGCATGACAGCTCTGTCACCTCAGCTTTGGGCAGTGGCCCCATCCCCCGGCACACCTTAATGGCAGCCCCACACTCCAGAATCAAGTTGGCAAAGATCTGACTCTCTGAAACCTTGAAGACTGTGGCCCCACGCTTTCAGAGACAGGAGACAGTGGACCCACCCTTCGAAACTGAAAAGGCCCTGCTTCCCGTGCTCATGCCAACAGTTCTGCTGAATTCTAGGCTGCACGAGGGATGGTCGTTTTCTTTTCTTGGAGAACAACAGATGTAGCTCCTTTGGCCTGTTTCCTGCCAGTAGAACTCCAAGAGACAGACAGAGTTCTTTCCTTTCATTCTTCCTCTGTCCCTTTTGGTCTAAGCTGATGGGTTTTCTACTATCGTAGTTGGTTAGATCCATCAGTCCACAGGCTTAATCTCTTTAAGAAAGATTGTGTAGCCACGTCCTTGGTGTAAATTCTAGGACACATATCCTTAGTTTGTACAACAGAATTTTCCAAATCTTTAGTTTGTTTTCATTTTGCACAGTTCATTTTTAAATCTATTTCTTTCCTCTCGCATTTTACTATAAGCAGCAGAGAAACCAAGTGGCCCCTTTAAGATCTTCCTTAGAAATCTCCTCTGTCAAATATTCAAAGTCATCATTTAAAAGTTCTACCTTCCACCAAATATTTGATTTTTTTTTTTTACCTTCCACCAAATATTTGAACACAATTCAAACAAGTTCTTTGCCACTGAATAAAAAGCATTGCCCTTCCTCTATTGTCCAATCGCATATTCATCATTTTCTTTTAAAGCCTCACCAGAAGCACATGTAACATCCACATTTCTAGCAACATTCTGTTGCTGGCATTATATGTATTCTCTAAGGCAGTAGTTTCTCTATGGCTCTCCTTACTTCCTTCTGAGCCCTTACCAGAATTGATTTTGATGTTCATAATTCTAACAAAAGTCTCTTCAAGGCAATGTAGGCTTTTGCTATCAGGTACCTTAAAACTCTTCCAGCCTGTACCCATTACCCATTTCCAAAACCACTTCTACATTTTAGGTATCTGTTAACAGCAACACCCCACTCTCTGTACCAAATTCTTTCTTAGTTATCTAATGTTGCTATAACAGAAATACCACAAATGGGTGGCTTTAACAATCATAAATCTATTTTCTCACAATTGAGGAAGCTAAAATTCCAAATCTAGGGTGCCAACTCTAGGGGAAGGCTTTTTCTCTCTGCTGGTTCTGGAGGAAGGTCCTTGTCTCTTCTGAGCTTCTGCTCCTGGGCAATCTTCATGTGGCTTGGCATCCCTTGTCCCCCATTTCTGCTCTGCTTGCTTGTTTAATCTCTTTTATATCTCAAAAGAGATTGACCCAAGATACATCATATACTAATTCTGTCTCATTAACATAACAGAGACAACCCATTCCCAAATGGGCTTACAACCACGGCATCCACCCAGAACCCAGTGCTGTCGAGTCGATTCCAACTCATAGCGACCCTATAGGACAGAGTAGAACTGCCCCATAGAGTTTCCAAGGAGTGCCTGGCAGATTCAAACTGCCGACCCTTTGACTAGCAGCCATAGCACTTAACCACTATGCCACCAATAGAGGTTAGAATTTACAACACATATTTTGGGGGGACATAATTCAGTCCATAACAGATGCTAACCTTCTGAGCATGAGCACTTTGATCACCCAAGCTTGTCCTTGCCTAGGCTACTCCTCCCAGTTTAGGGATTAGTAAATTGCCAAACACTGCTCAGTTTATCCCAGCAGCAGCTACAGAAAAATGGTTTCTTTCACCATCGCCTTTATTGTGCTTCCAAGATGGAGCTTCAGCTTGGGAAAGACATAGGTCCTTGCCCCTCTCAGCATCACTCACTCTTCGGGGCTAATGGGGTAACCACTAATTGAAGTGTGATATCTGGATTTACTAACCTGTGTGTTGACCTCAGAAGCGGCAGTTTGTAGGCCTGACTGAGTTGCTCCTCCTGATGCAAGTAGAGGCTCTAGACTCTGCACTACCTAGCAGCAAGCACAGGGCACCGTTACTTACTTAGTACTTAGCATGTGTCTCTAATATTATTTACTTCTCACAATAATCTCTGTTATGGATGGTAAAACCAGCTTAGGGAGATTCAGAAATTTACCTAAGCTGCAGAGTTAGTAAGTGGCAGGCCTATCTGACTTCACACTCTTAAGTCCCACTGTCATAAACCGCATAAACCAAAAAAAAAAAACCAAAAAAAAAAAAAACCCGTTGCTGTCAAGTGGATTCCGACTCATAGTGACTGACCGTAGGACACAGTGGAACCGCCCCATAGAGTTTTCAAGGAGCATCTGGTGGATTTGAACTGCCAACATTTTGGTTAGCAGCTGAACTCTTAACCACTGCACCACCCTGGTTTCCACCATGAGTCAATTCCTACTCATAGCAACCGTATAGGACAGAGTAGAACTGCCCCATATGTTTCCAAGGAGTGCCTGGTAGGGTCGAACTGCCAACATTTTGTTTAGCAGATGTAGCTCTTAACCACTACGCCACCAGGGTTTCCATAAACTGCATAAAGTGGGATTAATATTGCAAGGTAAAGGAAAGGAAAGCTTGGAAGGGGAGTGAAGAAGGGAGAAGGCACTGTGCTTTTTGTTAGATAACTATTTTAGACTTCCAGTTTGCGGAAGTGATATTCACATTCTCATTAGAGGGACCTTGCCTTAGCTTTTACTCTAAAGGATTCTCTCAAAGGCTTGAATCTTAACCAGCATCAGAGAGCGCCTCTGTTTCTGGATGCTCACCAAGGCCAGACCCCAGTGCTTATTCCTCACTCCTCAGACTCAGATAAACTAGAGAAAAGTGTTAAACTAATGATGTGGAAAAGATTAATAATCCAACACAGCTCCAGAATTCAAAGCTGTGGTACCTTCAACATCAGCAAAGAATTAGATATTGTTTAATGCATTGAAAGGAGCCCTCGTGGTGCAGTGGTTAAGTACTGTGTTGCTAACCGAAAGGCTGGCAATCTGAGCCCACGAGCTGCTCCACAGGAGAAAGATTCAGCAGTCTGCTTCTGTAAAGATTACAGCCTCAGAAATCCTAGGCAACAGTTCTACTCTGCCCTATAGGTCACTATGAGTCGGAACTGACTGGATGGCAAGTTTTGGTAGTGCATTGATATCAATGAAAATGGGGGAGGAATAAAAAGAGAATAAAGGTGATGCCTTCTAACTGCCATGAGAATGCTTTGCATTTTAGATTACTTGATTTGGTATTCACTGTTTTGCATATACCATAGAGTGAAACTTAATGCCATCTTCAGGATTTGATGCCATGAGACCATCTTCAAGATGGAAATACGTATTGCAATACTTTCTGACATTTCAAAAACTAGATTTCTTTCAGGAATGTCAAAGAAAATATACTTTATAGAGAATTGTATTGGAGAAAGATACCCTTGTAACAGGAAGCACTTTATACAAATATCTTTACAAAGTTAGAACCACTATTTCAATAGAACAACTTTGGTTCAAAGTAATATGTCAGTGGAATGCCATTTTGGTATGGTTTTTCATCTGTCTCAAAAACAAGTTAAGGAAGCCAGGTTGATCAGGCACATGATTATGCTTCTCCAAGTATGAAAGAAGAATAATCCTATTGAGGAACCTTATCTTGGTCAAGCACACAGCCAAGAGAAGCAATGATTTCCTGTTCACTTTCTGGTGACAAGACATTTATGTAGGGTTGGTTGATTGTGGGAGCCCTGGTGGCGCAGCGGTTAAGAGCTCACTGCTAACCAAAAGGTTGGCAAATCGAGTCCACCAGTTGCTCCTTGGAAACTCTATGGGGTAGTTCTACTCTGTCCTGTAGGGTCACTGTGAGTTGAAATTGACTTGATGGCAACAGGTTTTCTGGGTTTCTGTTTGTTTGTTTTTTGGTTCATTGTGGTAAAGAGCTAAGACAGGGAACTGTCAAGTTCTAATGAAATTCTTCTGTGACCTTAATGCCCGCAAAAGCAAAAATGGTGCACTGGACCCAGAGGGGCCAAGCACAACAAGAAGTGACAGCTACAGTACTGGCCTAAAAAACTGCCTTCTTCTGCCAGTTGTAAATCCTTCAGTCATTTACACCTTAGTATGAAATTGTTTCCCTCCTAAATGATTTATGGAATCAATACTTTTTTTTTTCACAGTTTAATCTTTTAAAAATCATGATACATTTTATTCTAGTGTTTCTCTCCATGATTCACAGCCTTCTGAGAACCTGTTATTAGATCAATGGAATGTTTGATGGAATGGAGCAAGAGGTGAAAGTGAGGACAACTCTAGTTAATTGTGCCCAGCTTCCGTTGGCAAGCCAGGGAGTGGGTGTGGAATAAGTGGGAGTGGGTGTGGATTAGGCTTCAAAACTTCAATACTGATGGCACTTAGTGCCTGGTGGGAAGGGGAAATAAGATGGCAGATGGAGAAAGAGCATAGAGAGGGAGCTGGGAACCAGACTTAAGTTGCTTTATGGTTTAACAAGCTTAGGCCCTGACACATGCAGCTGTCTAGTACACAGACTCTGGGACATGGCTCATTGTCGGTAGGAAGGCCGATGTGGACATCACAGAACTATGAAGCCAGAAACAGAGGTTAGGATACTGCCATTACTGTATATATGACAGACAACTATTGCTCAAAAATAACTGAGACATGGCATCCTAAATTATACCACTTCAACTTTCCTGGGTTCCTGGGCTATCCACACTTCTAGGTGTATACATTTATGTTTTGTTTCTATAGACAGATGATATTAAGCCACTTTTACTGGATAATAATTAGGCTCTATTGCTTCACCAAGATTATTACAGAGTAATGACTTTTTAACAAGCACCAAACTGATTGCCATCAAATCAATTCAGACTCAGATCAACCCTATAGGACACAGTAGAGCTGCCCCGTAGGGTTTCCAAGGAGCAGGTGGTATATTCGAACTGCTGGCCTTTTGGTTACAAGCTGAGTTCTTAACCACCGCGTCACCAGGGCTCCTTTAACAAGCGCACCAGTACTTACAGTTAAAATGATGCTGTCCTTCAGAATAGCACACCTGGGAAGTTACCTGGTGATGACTTGTTACACAAAGCATTGTGGGTGCGTGCATGTGCGTGCGTGTGTCTGTGTGTGGAATTGCCTCAACTCAGTTTAAGCACATGCACCAAAATCAGCCTTGTTACGTAAAAGTCACAAACAGTATTACCCAGCGTGATCACTAGATTTTTCCTCATCATATTTGGTTTTAAATGACTTTTGACTCTTTAACAAAAAATTTAATCCACTCTTAAGAGATAAAATTCCCACTTCTGAGGATATTCAAAAGAAAACCTGAACTTTGAAGGCAATTATAAAAGGAAAATGCTTTGAGCAATAGCAACAGAGTTGAAATAAGTACTTTGTCTACCAGGGTAGCTTGCACTGAAGGAGACAACATTCATTAAGATATGTATGCTTGGTTATATTTGCTAAAGAATTGGTTGCTTTATATTCCTGCCGCTTGTATCTAAATATAACCTGTGTGTATTTGGAACTTGCCTCCCACTTTTTTTTTTTCTCCAAAAGCTCAAGCTCTTCAAAGTGTTCCATGACCTGACTCTTAAACCAAAGCTTCAGAGCCTTCTGTTTCCTTAATCCGCAGCTGGATTGCTTTGATACATTGGTCAAAAGGATCAGCTCTCAATGGGGCTCAGTTCAAGGGCAAGCTCCGGTCCTCTCTCTCCTGCCCTCAGAAGGAACATGTAAAGGTAGGGTCATTATGAAAAGACTGAGCAATACAGAGATGAGAACAAGTTCTAGGAAGCTAGGCTTTTGTGTCTTGAGAGAAAATAACTGAGTTGGAATTGAGGACCTTGAGCCATTATATGCACTTGGCTTGGTGGAGACATATCTATTAGGCATTTTCCAAAAAGCTTTCAATTACATTATCTTATTTTTTTACTTGGAAAAAAATGGTTAGAATAGGAATCTTGGCCACTGTTACTACTGTAGCACTATCTGACTTTACCAAGAGTCCTTGTCTGCAAATACTTCACTGGAAAATCTTCAAAATGAATACCAACTAGGAAGCTCATATTATTTTTCTAAAAAACAAAGTAATTTCTCACTGGGCTGAGCTTCTTGAGGATAGGGCCTGTGCCCTTACCATCTTCACCATCTCAGCATAGTACTGAGCACTCTGTAAATGTTGAGTGAAAAACCTATAGTTCTTCACTAGGGTTATAATTTCTGTGATACCAGTGTTCACAATTCTTTGTTATATTCCTCATTTCTGGCACACTTCTACTTGGTTTTCTCTCACTCTGTAATCCGCGCGTTGAAGCCTGGATTTATAAAAAAACTTTGCCCATGGCCAGAGTAGTTTTTAGTTTCACCAGTCAGTGGTGTCACTCGGGTTGGTGTCACCCAGTGTGGAGACTCATGGTTTTACACATGCCCCAAGCCCCCTGCCTGGGGTGGGCGGGGCCGGCCTGCGAACATGCCCGCCCCCCCAAGTGAGCGGAGTGGACTGGCCCCACCACCCCCGACAGGGTGGATCTCAGAGTTGTATGGCCTGGCCCCTCCTGGCTCCGCCCCCTGCAGCCACCCACAGCTCCTCCCCTCTCTCCCATTGGCTAAGGCGGAGGCCCTTCTCTCTGCACAATGGTGGCACCACGACTGGCTGCCCCACCCTGACTGGCGGGTGATGGGGAAGGGGGGAAGGTGGTGAGGAGTTATCCACTGGGTGATGGGTGATACCAACTCTAGTGATGCCACTGCCTTGGCCGGCCCTCTCCTGCTACCCCTGCTGGGGACCCTGGGGTCATGTTGTGTCACCCCGTCTGGATGTGGGCCACACCCCCACCACCACCCTAGAGACGTCATTGGGCACGGCTCTGAATTTGAACTTGTAAGGTGCTTAGGGCTACAAAAATAAAATAGATGCCATATAAGTCTGGGAAAGGACCCCTGGTGGCACAGTGGTTAAGCGCTCAGGTACTGATGGAAAGGTAAGCAGTTCAAACCCACTCCAGGGAGAAAAGACCTGGCGATCTGCTCCCCTAAAGATTACAGCCTGGGAAACCCTGTGACGCACTTCTACTCTCTCACACTGGGTGGCTGAGTTGGAGTCCACTGTAGGGCACACAACAACAACGACAACATATAAGTCAGGAAATCCCTAGTGGTACAAATGGCCAATATCACTGGCTGCTAACCAAAAAGTTGGAGGTGTGAGTTCACTCAGAGGTGCCTCAGAAGAAAGGCCTGGCAATCTACTTTCAAAAAACCAGCCATTGAAAACCCTATGGAGCACAGTTCTACTCTGACACACATGAGGTCACCATGAGTTGGAATCGACTCAAAAGCAACTGGCTGGCATATAAGCCTGAGTGTATTAAGAAGTGTTATTGTGGTAAAATATACATAACAAAAAGCTTGCCTTTTTAACCATTTTAAAGTGCACAGTTCGGCGACATTAATTACATTCATCATATTGTGCTACCTATCCAAATAAAATAAAATAATAATTTTTTTTTTCCATAAGTTTTTCATCACCCCAAACAGAAGCTCAGTACCTCCTCAGAGTTAGCTCCCATTCCCCCGCCCCCCACAGCCCCTGGTACCAAAATAAATCTTATCTCTATGCGTTTGTGTAGTCTAGATATTTCATTTAAATGGGATCATACAGTATTTGTCCTTTTGTGTCTGGCTGATTTCACCCAGCATAATGTTTCCAAGGTTCACCCATGTGTAGCATGTATTCATTTCTCTTTATGGCTCAATAGTATTTCATTGTACTTACAGCCCACATTTTGTTTATCCATTCCTCTGTTGTTGGACACTATCTCCATTAATGGTTGAGTCACCTGACTTTCAGGTACCCCTTCAGACTTCAGGTGTTTAATAAAATTAGGTGAATGCAAGAGAACTCTTAGTTATGAAAAAGAAATCCTAGTGCATGATGACAATTCTTGTCATCAAAAAAGAAACAAATGGACCAAAACACCTGTTGAAAGACCTGTCTTTGTCTCCCGCTGTCTTGCAGCTCTGTGGCCAGTGCGAACTCAATACAACTTGTTTCACTGTTCGCGTTAAAGCAGATCTTAAACAAAACGGTTGTATGTGGGCAGGCCAAGAAGGATACACCAACACAGTGAAAGAAGTTTGAATTCCTTATCCTTAGGAAAACACTTTTCCAGTGGGTACTCATTCTAACAGACCACATGTTGGCAGGCAGGTGGTGGCGCTTCCTTTGTGGGTCTCGGGAACTTCTTAACTACACCTGAACTTGGCAATTATGACCATTGAGAATGAGCTTTCTTTTTTGAGAACCAAGGAATGCAATATGCACAATTTACCTTTTTTTTCCTCAGGAGCTATTTTGTTCCTCATTAATGCCAAGACAAAGAGTTTATAAGGGTCCTTGGCATATAAATGTCTAATTAGGAAACTTTCAAAGCTGACACCAACTAGAACATTCACTTTATTTTTTTTGAAAGAGAAGAAATGAAGAATTTATCATTAACTGTTAAAGAGGTCCTCCGGTAGAATGAGCTTCCTATTGGTACATTCCACTCAAGCGAGGCTAAGTCTGTTGCTCTCATCCATGAAGTCAAATGTTGACGCTGCCATTAAACTGGTCCTGGGGGCATGTGGTATGTATTCACACTCTCATTGTCCTAGCTTGGGCATCCTTAAAGGAGAGCCTGAGACCAAAGATTGTATGCAGATAGGTTATTTGGAAGGTTATCCTAAAGGAGGAAAGAATAAAACAGGGAAAGAGGGAACACACTACTGTGGGAAACATCGTCTTGATTTTGCCGGAAACATCTGAGAAGCCCACTTAATGCCTTCTAGAATTATCCCCCTGAAAGTCAGAAAGCAGACCATGACTTCCTGCCTAATGCATATGCCTGGGACAAGCCAACATCCATCAGTGTCTGTGGTGTCCCAGGGCAGAAAATGAAAATATGTAATATATTTGTTATCTATGGATATAAAATAACTCACCCCCAAACTTAGTGGCCTAAAACAACATTTATTATTTTACAGTTTCTGTGAGTCAGGAATGTAGGAGAAGCGTAGCTGGGTAATTCTGGCTCAGAATCTCTCATGATGTAGCCAAGATGTCGATCCAGGCTTCTATCACCTGAAGGCTTGACTGGGGCTGGAGGATCTGCTTTCAAGATGGCGCATTCCCATGGCTGTTGGTGTAAATCCTGAGTTTCTTGCCATCTGGACCTCTCCAAAAGGTTGCTTGAGTGTCCTTACCACATGGTAGCTAGTTTCTTCCAAAACAAATGATCCAAGAGAGAGAGCCAAGCATAAGCCATAGTGCCTTTTATGACCTAGTCAATAGTATTTATGCCACTGGGTACACAGAGCAACCTGATACAATGTGAGAGAGAACTACAGGAGGATGTGAATACCAGAAGGCCAGGATGATTGGGGCCACGTGGAGGTTAGCTACCGCACGTGAGTATGTGCTCAAGTGACATTATCAGCACAAAATGTGCAAAAACCCACCCAGAACTGTCCACCTCAACCTCAGTTAAAATGATACATGAGGCTCAAGAATGTAAGTCATGGTATTCCAGATGCTTGATGAAGCTATGCCTCCTTCACACCTCCCACTACTTACACTCAATCATGTCCTTGGTGCTCCAAGTTGAACCCGGATGATATTCAGCTAAAGATCTCAGACAATACCGATGCGCAAAGCTTATCTAACAACTACAACAACAACAACAAAAAACCCATTGCCACGAAGTCGATTCCGACTTACAGTGATATAGGACAGAATAGAACTGCCCCATAGAGTTTCTAAGGAGTACTTGGTGGATTCAAACTGCTGACCTTTTGGTTAGCAGCTGTAGCTCTTAACCACTAAGCCACCAGGGTTTCCAAGCTCATCTGGAGTTCTAAAATTGCAAGTACAATCCAAAACAAAACCAAACCCATTGCTGTCGAGTCAATTCCGACTCATAGCAACCCTACAGGACAGAGTAGAACTGCCCTATGGGGTTTCCAAGAGGCACCTGGTGGATTGGAACTGCTGACCTTTTGGTTAGCAGCCTGAGCTCTTAATCACTGTGCCGCCAGTGATTTGGAAATAGATGATTTGGAAATGGCGTACATCTTGGATTGAGTAAATAATTTAGAAAGTTTATTTCTTGGTTTTCTTTCACCCCCAAGCTACAGCAGACAGGCTACAGAAGCCAACGACACATGACTGCCTGCCTTCTAGTAGGGGAGCAAAACAGATCAGATATTCTGGTTTTATGGAACGGGACAAGACATAACCAAAAAGAAAACAAGTCTGTGTTAAATACAAATGTTACCGTAATGCGTTCATCACGAAGAGAAAATTCATATTGGTTAAAGTCCACTTAACATTGGAATAGTCTCCTTCATACTGTCAGGGGTCATAGCAGATGATAAACACATACTTCAAAGTCATGATTTACTGAAATGCACACAAAAAAATCATTTGGGTAGGTGAGGGGAAAAGCATTTCTATCCATAAACCAAACCCATTGTCATTGAATTGATTCCAACTCATTGCAACCCTATAGGACAGCGTAGAACTGCCCCATAGGGTTTCCAAGGAGCAGTTGGTGGATTTGAACTGCCAATCTTGTGGTTAGCAGCTGTAGCTCCTAACCACTGCACCACTGGGCTCCTTTCTATCATACAGTAAGCTAAAAACAAAACAAAACAAAAACCCTAGGTAACAAAGACAACTGTTGTCCATCCAATACCCATCCTTTCCTTCTTCCTTACCATTAGAACCCAATTTTGATGCCCAGCTTTTTATTTCCTTTTTTCTGGTACCTGTGGGCTTCTTTTGCTGCTCTCTATTTGTTTGAGTTGTAGGGTTAATTTTTTTATTTTGGCCCTTTTTTCTTTTTGGATATGTGCATTTATTGCTATAAATTGACCTCTGAGTGGTGCTTTTACTGTGTCCCAAAGATTCTGGTAGGATGTGTTTTCATTCTCATTTGATTCTGTGAATTTCTGTATTC
Source organism: Elephas maximus indicus (assembly GCF_024166365.1). Classification (NCBI taxonomy): domain Eukaryota; kingdom Metazoa; phylum Chordata; class Mammalia; order Proboscidea; family Elephantidae; genus Elephas; species Elephas maximus. Next base: position 61,686,850 of record NC_064833.1, on the reverse strand, counting down.
CATCCTTGATTTCTTCTATACCCAGTAGTTTTTGAGCAAGGTGTTGTTCAGTTTCCATATATTAGATTTTTTTCCTTGATTTTTCTGTTATTGATTTCTACTTTCATGGCTTTATAGTCAGGAAAGATGCTTTGTAATATTTTGATATTTGGTCTCTGTTAAGGCTTGCTTCATGGCTTAATATGTGGTCTATTCTGGAGAACGTTCCATGTGCATTGGAAAAGAAAGTATACTTGACTGCTGTTGGGTGGAATGTTCTATGTATGTCTATGAGGCCAAGTTGGTTGATTGTGGTATTTAGATCTTCCATGTCTTTATTGAGCTTTTTTCTGGATGTTCTGTCCTTCACTGAAAGTGGTGTGTTGAAGTCCCCTACTATTACCATGGAGCTGTCTATTTCTCTCTTCAACACTGTTACAGTCGTGGGGTGTATAAATATTTATTATGGTTATGTCCTCCTGGTGTATTGATCCTTTAATCATCAGTGTCCTTCCTTATTCTTTGTGGTGGATTTTGCTTTAAATTCTATTTTGTCAGAGAGTAATATTGCCACTCTTATTCTTTTTTGATTGTTGTTTGCTTGATATATATTTTTTTCATCCTTTGAGTTTTAGTTTGTTTGTGTCTTTAAGGTGTGTTTCTTGTAGGCAGCATATAGATGGATCATGTTTTTTAATCCATTTTGCTAGTCTCTGTTTATTGGTGCATTTAGTCCATTTACATTTAGCATAGTTATTGATAGGTATGAATTTAGTGCTGTCATTTTGATATTTTTTTTGTGTGTGTTGTTGACAGTTTCTTTGTTCTACTTAATTTTCTGTGCTAAGTCATTTTTCTTGATGTATTTTCTTTCCATCTTTTTCATTGTTGATTTTGTGTTTGTTGAGTCTTCATGTTTTTCTTGTTTTTTTATTTTGATGTGTAGGATTGTTAGTTTCCTCTGTGGTTACCTTAATACTTACCTCTAATTTTCTAAGTTTAAACCAATCTTTTATTTCTTGCTATCACCTTTACTTCCTCTCCATATGAAAGTTCTATGACTACACTATTTAGTCCATCTTTTTTGTTTTAATGTTGTCATCTTTTACATATTGATGTCTCTGTTTCCCTATTTTCAGTGCTTTAGCTTTGATTTATTTTTGTGACTTCCCTATCTGGGTTGATATCTGGTTGTTCTGTCCTGTTTTCTAATCTTGGGTTGTTATCTGATGTTATTGATTTTCTAACTGGGGGACTCCCTTTAGTATTTCTTGTAATTTTGTTTTGATTTTTACAAATTCCCTTAACTTCTGTTTATCTGGAAATGCCCAAATTTTGCTGTTATATTTGAGAGACAGTTTTACTGGCAATTTTTTTTTTTGCTGGCAGTTTTTTTTACTTCAAGGCTTTATATATGTCATCCCATTGCCTTCTTGCCTTCATGGTTTCTGCTGAGTAATCAGAGCTTAGTCTTATTGGCTCTTCTTCATAAGTGACTTTTCGTTTATCCCTAGCTACTCTTAAAATTCTGTCTTTATCATCAGTTTAGGCAAATTTCATTATAATATGTCTTGGTGACTTTCTTTTGGGACCTACCCTGTGTGGGGTTCAATAAGCTTCTTGGATAGATATCTTCTCGTCTTTCATGATATCAGGGAAGTTTTCTGCCAGCAAATCTTCAACAAGTCTCTCTATATTCTCTGTATCTCCTCCTCTTCTGGTACTCCAATCTCTTGTAGGTTATATCTCTTGATAGACTTCCAAATAATTCTTAGGATTTCTTCATTTTTTAAAATTCTTTTATCTGATTTTTTCTGAAATAAATTGGTATCGAGTGCTTTATCTCCAATCTCACTAATTCTGGCTTCCGTTGCCTCAATTCTGCTCCTATGACTTTCTATTGAGTTGTCTAATTCCGAAATTTTATTGTTAATCTTCTGGGTTTCTGTTTGCTGTCTCTCTATGGATTCTTGCAGCCTTAAACTTGTCATCACTCTCTTGTATAACCTTCTTAAGTTCTGCTGTTGTTTTGTCTGTGTGTTCCTTGGCTTGGTTGCCTGATTGCCTTCTTAATCTCTTGAAGAGCTCTGTATATTAATCTTTTGAACTCTACCTCTGATAACTCCAAGGGTTTCTTTTCCTCTGAGAGTTTTCTTGGTTCTTTGTTTTAGTCACTTGCTGAGGCTCTCACGGTCTGCCTCTTTATGTGATTTGATATTGACTGTTGTCTCCGAGCCATCAGTAAAACCTGTTGCCATTGAGTCAATTTTGACTCATAGCGACCCTATAGGACTGAGTAGAACTGCCACATAGAGGTTCCAAGGAGTGCCTGGTGGATTCGAACTGCCGACCTTTTTGTTAGCAGCTGTAGCACTTAACCACTACACCACCAGGGTTTCTCAACCATCATCAGTAAGTTACTATATTTATTTTATGTTTGCTTACTGTGTCCTAGCTTCTTGTTTTGTTTTGTTTTGATATGCCCAAATAGGCTGGTTGTGTGAGTTACTTTGATTATTGGTGTCTGTCACCAGGCAGTTAGAGCTGTTTACTTTTCTTGTGTGAATTCAGCTAGGTGTCCAGTTCATTGATCACTGAGTGTGTGAGGCAGGCTCTCACCTACAGTCCTAGTGGGCAGGGCAACTAGGGGTGATTGGAGTAGGCCCAGATATCTGTCTGCAGTAGGAGGTTATGTGATGAACAAGTTAGTGGGCAGATGGCTGCCCCTGAGTGCCTGGGTGGAAGGTATGTCCCTGTTTCCTAAAGCACATAGTTGGGTGGGTTTTGCAGCCAGACTTTGGGTACCCAATGCTGTTGGCTGTAAGGACTGGGAGGCACCACTTATTCCCTGACCTCTGTCACAGGTGGCTAGATGGCCCCGATGTGGGTAGGTGAGGATCCTGCTTAACGGGCAGGGCGGTGTCAAATGTCATGAATCTACAACTCCCCCTTTGCTGTTGCATTTGAAAATAGGCCTCAGGTATATACCCTGTTGTATTGTGCTAATGAGGGCATACGCTGTTGAAATGGGCCCACATAGGTCTAGGCAGGGGTGAAAGGCATTCAGAGTTCATGGGACCCTTATACCTATGCCTAGGCAAAGGGCTGTGCCTGCCCTGAGTTCCTGGCTTAGGGGAGCTGGCAGATTATTTTTTTCTGTTTGTTAATTTACTCCCTCTCCAAAGCCAGGAGAATGACTCGGGTGTGGGATGGGTCCCACTTCCAACAGCAATCGCTGAAGCTGGACCAGGACCAGAGCAGAGTGGGGAGGGGGTTGGTAAATGGGAGAGAGGTACTTGCCAGAGGGGGGAAGGGTCTTTTTGATCCCACACGGTAGGTTAGACACTTGCACTTAACTTTCACAGATTCAGTGCTGCTTTCCCTGGTTCTGCAGGCCTATGCAAAATGTCCACCATTTGGTCTTTCATGGTGTGGAAAATGCATGCATCCCTAGCACTACGGCTTGCCCCAGCCTGCGCACACCAGCCAGTCCAGCCTGCAGGGCACCAGCCAGGTGATGTTCTGGCAAATCCTCACTGCTTCTGAACTGTCTCTCCCTCCCCATGCCACTGAGTCCAACTCCTCAACTTTGTCTTTGATCTTCAGGGCTCCTAGACTGTCATATATAATCAATTCACTTGTTTTCTTGGGTCTTTGTTGTAATTGGGACCACAGGAAGCATCTGACTACTCCGCTATCTTGGCCCTGCCTCTGATGCCCAGCTTTAAAAAAAAAAAAAAAAAATCCCATCTTTTCTGGCAACTTGGAATGGCCATGTGACACTGTTCTGACCAATAAGACTTGTGTGAAATCTGTTGGTTTTTCCTTTAAAAAAACTTTTGCATTCCTGATTTACCCGTTACTCCTATTTCTGTGTTCTGCCCTGCCTGAAAGTTGAGATAGTGACTGGGGCTGGAGCTGAGTAGCCATGTTGTGGTTATGAGGGAAAGGCCAAAAGAATCACACAGACCTCCTTGGGCCACCCAACAACCAGCTGCTGATTTGCTCTGTACTTGTGTGAGAAAAAGAAACCCCTCTGGCTTTAGCCATTGTTGTTTGGTTTTCTGTTACATGCAGTTAAACTCAATCCCTAATAGATACAATACACACAAATCTGTTTAAACCATCTGTTATGGATTGAATTGTATCCCCAAAGAGAAATGATGATGCCCTAGACCCCGTACCTTTGAATATGACTTTGTTTGAGGAAATAGGGTCTTTCTTTATACATGCTGTCAGTCAATTAATGAGGTCATACGGGAGTAGTGTGGGTCCTAATCCTATATGACCAGTGTCTTATCAAATATGGCAGACATGGAAACGGTAACATACGTACGGAGACGGCAGCATTTGAGGATCTGTCTACAAGCTGAGAAGCACCTTCGGCTACAGAAGCTGAAAGAGACAAGGAAGGCTTTTTCCTTAGAGCAGAGAGAGAGCATAGCCCAGCTCGATTTAAGCTTCCAGACTCCAGAACTGTGAGACAATAAATTTCTGCCCTTTAAAGCCACCCGCTTTGTAGTATTTTGTTATGACAGCCTTGGGGGCTAAGATACCATCCTTAAACAAATGATAATTTTGTTGAGCTGATTGCTAATTTAAAAAAATTTCATCATCTCCAAAGAAGTGGTTTCAAAGTTGTCAAGTATATAAAATCGTCACTGTTGATTTTCTTCTAAAAAAATATTCTCTCCGTGATAATCCTAACACTTCCACACACCAAGGCTTTTTTTCAGCTTGCCAAGCTCTCACACACCTTTGAGTTTTCACATATGACAGTCCCTCTGTCTAGATGCCTCCCCCCTCCTCCCAAGCCTGTCCCCAATTTACCTGACATTTCCTTGCAGCGGCCTTTCCTGTCTCCTCCCATCTAAATCAAGTCACTCAGTTACATTCCCGTGCAAACCGAACTTTTTCTTTCTGGAATTTACCAAATTTATACTTATATACTCATTTTTGAAATTATATGTATAATTTGTTTCCCCACTAAAGTGAAAGCGCGCGCAGGCCTGGGGCTGTAGTGATTGCATTCACTGCTGTATTCCTGTCCCCTAGCTCAGTACTGTAATCCTTGGGTGGTGCAAACAGTTACCATGCTCAGCTACTAATGGAAAAGTGGGAAATTTGAGTCCACCCAGAGGTGCCTGGAAGAAAAGACTGGTGATCTGCTTTTGAAAAATCAGCCATTGAAAACCCTGTGAAGCACAGTTCTATTCTGACACACGGGGGTCGCCATGTTGGAATTGATTGGCTCCAGTCTGGTTAGCATAGTGCTAAGTGGACTGTTATACCCACACTACCTTTCAAGGAACCTCTGGAAAATCCAAGTAGAGTGCTCTTGTTTCAAGAGTTTATAGAATTTAGAGACTATTAGAGATGATTCCCACACTGGATTGTGTCAACGGGAATGTTTAAGCTTTTCTACTCATTTCTCATTTTTTGTTCTTTCTGACTGAAAGTCTCCTGGGAGCAGAAGGGTGTTCAGGGATGGTGCCTCCACAAAGCAGTCTGGGCAAACTTCCCAGCTGTCAAGTCAACTGATAGAATTTTCCTGGAGTGACAGCTTCTAATCTCTCTTAATGGCCCAAACAATGGGAAAATATTGATTTTTTACAGAGGCAAGAATCTCTGAATGCTTTCTCGTGTTTTTAAGGCCTGCATTTTAAAGAGGTAAATACAGACTGGAAAATATATATTTACACTCTGGTGGCAAAGCAGGCATCTGGAGAGAATTTAACTATGGTGATACTTTGCTCCCAAGTAAAAGTTCTGTTCGTTATGATACAGCACAAAGTTATCTGGCTTTTCAGAAAGGTGCCATTCTCTTTCTGTGCTCTATACAAAACTGAAGGCAAGATTTCAAGATAAGCTATTTTAAGAACATTAAAACATAGCCAAACCAAAATAAAAAGGCCAGAAAAAATTGGGAAAAAATCCAACAAGTCATAAGAAAAGTTGAAAATATAACACCTGTTTGCTGGTTATTCTGTTCTTCAAGTACCTACTATCGTGGACGTAATGGGTGGGGGAAATGGTTAAGTGCTTGACTCCTAACTGGCAGGTTGATGGTTCAAATCCACTCAGAGGTGCCTTGGAAGAAAAGCCTGGTGATCTGCTTCTGAACTATTACAGCCCTGAAAACCCTATGGAGTAGTTCTACTCTGACACACAAGGGATCACCATTAAGTTCGAATTGACTTTACAGCAATGGGTTTGGTTTTTTTGTTTGTTTTGACAATGGAAATTCCAAGAAGTAACTCCTGGTTATCTGGAAGTCTTGCTAATCTGGGCTACCTGGGCTTGAAGGACAGAGAGGCAGGATGTGGGATAAGAAAGACGGGCTGCATTTCCAGCTATAGGCTCTGTCGTACACTGTTGAGTCTTAGGACTAACAGGTTGGCTAGAGACAAAGGTTCTAGGGTATTTGGAAGTTTATATATCCAGATTGCTCAGGTCCCAAAGGAGCCATGTGGAAGGATTTCTGGTTAATAAATAAACCTCTGACTTAGCAGTGATTTAATGTAAGGTAGTAATTTACAAACTGCTTCATTGAAATTATTGGGACATAAATTCTCAGTAAATTGATGTTTTAAATTACTAAATAAAAATGAATTAGAAATTAGACGATATAAGAAGTATACAAAGGACTTACCAATCCTTTATTCATCGTTCTGAGAAATACCTGCTTTAAGACAGAATGAGTCTATCTATCTATCATCTATCTGTCTATCATCTATCTATCTTCATTCTTGGTTTTTAATGTAACCTCAATATACTAAAAGTACTATGAGAAAATAACATTTTTTACATTAACAATTCTTTCAGTGCCTTATAGACAAGAATTTTCAAAATGTTACTGATAAATTATCCACCACAGGTTACCCATCATAAAGAGTTGACCAGAAAATATCAGAGACACAGAGTTAATACACTATACAGATTGTATACAGTCGGCCCTCTGAATCTGCAGGTTTCACATCCATTGATTCAAACAACCACGGATAGAAAATATTCAGAAAAAAAGAAAAGAAAGTTCCAAAAAGCAAAACTTGCATTTGCCCCTTACCGAGCACCACGCTGAAGCCACGTGAACACTACCCTGAATCCACACAAATGAAGTAATGTGTAGGCATATCCTGCTGTTGCCTCCTGCCATTTCATAGATCCTTGGTCTCTGTCTGGCATTCGTTGTTTGAGCTTGCAAAGACTGAGAAAGCATGAAGTGTTAAGTGTAAGCATTAACAACTGTTTACATTGACTTGATAATGAGTTTGGTTTTTTGGTTACATTGGATTAGGTATTATAAGTAATCTAGACATGATTTAAAGTATACAGGAGGCTGTGCATAGGTTATCTGCAAATACTGCACCATTTTATATAAGGAACTTGAGCATCCTCAGATTTTGGTATCTGCAGGGCATCCCGGAACCAATCCCCCGTGGATACCAAGAGAGGACCGCACTTTTGTACTTTCCATAACACTATAACAAGGATAATATAGTTCAATCTAGAGAGGAGATGCTGCCTTTGCCAGACATAGAAATACTGTTTTTGAACTTTATTCCACTGGAAAAACATTAAAAAGCCCAGTGGGCTGGGATACCCATCAGGAAGCTTTGACCTTATAGTTAAAATCACTTTCAAGGCCACAAAAGCAAGGTGTACTGTGGTTCTGTTATCTACTCCCTGGGGAATCAGACATACAAAGCTAAACTTGAGGTCAGAAAGATGAGTAAATTTGAGCACACAGCTTATATTAAGCCCAGCCAAAAACAGTTGCCGTCAAGTTGATTTCAACTCACAGTGAGGGTATAGGACAGAGTAGAACTGCCCCATAGGGTTTCCAAAAAGCAGATTGCCACGTCTTCTTCCCATGGAGTGGCTGGTGAATTCAAACTGTTGACCTTTTGGTTAGCAGCCCAGTGTTTAACCACTGCGCCACCAGGGTTCCTACAGCTTATATTACTAGTGCCAATAAAGTGAACATGATTGTCTTAAAATTTTTTTTAACTATTGTTTCAGTTTTGTTTTAATTAAAACTTGGAATGGACACAGCAAACAGCATTGCTACTTATCTGTTCTGAAGTCCTAATGAGTCAGTAAAAGACTAAATCTCATGAAAGCATATTTACAAAGGCTGCCCAATGTTAGAAGTTAGAGTCTAGCTGAACCTCTTTAATAGCTTGCATTGATTGTGTTTTAATCTTTGGGTAACTAGCAGGAATATTTCACCTGTTATGTCCCAGTTTAATCTGTGGAGTTTGGGATAAAAGAAACACAGATGGAACTGAGGAAAGTTTTGCTGTGTGGACAATGTGATTATTCACTCCATCTGAGTGACATTGTTTTGTGTATATACACCGAGAAAAGTTTAATGAGCCATCATTTACTATGACAATGAGGGCATATGAGTGGTCCTCCAACTAAAGAGCAGAGATTATCTCTTTGTGAAGACAAATTTGATTAAAAGGTACCTCTTGTCCACTTTTTGTGGTATTAAACAGGGAACCAAATGCTTAGCCTCAATGTAACCATCTTTCCAGCATCCTTCAGGGAAATGCTGCCTGTCAACACTTGGGTAAACAATATCTGTGAGTGATGGGAGGAGAAGCACTCAAAGGCAGGAAAGCAACGGGCATTGGAAGTCTATAAGACCCGCATGCAATTTCATGAAAGAACTAGAAAGCTCAAAAAGTGAGTGGAATTTTGTGCCTACCCCTCTTCAGTCTCCTCAAACTTCCCACAACCTTTATAATCAAGGAATTCTTTTCCTCGTTGCAATGAATAGAGTGAACACTGTAGTGCTTGTGCCAACAGAGAAGTAAAAGAGCACAGTTAATAAAAAATAATGAGACATCCTTAAAAGTCACGCACATAACCACCTCCTCTGCCCCTGCCTTGAAGGCCAGTAAAATGCTAAACATGGAGACACAGGCCCAGGAACCAGCTTTTTGCTAAAAAAAAAAATTACCAGGGGATCTGAACCAGGCTCAGAGGGACACTTGAAATCCGGATACGTGAAATCTGTTCATGTAGCATGATCCTGAATTTGTGTTCAAAGACTCTAAAACAAAGTACGGTGAAATATTTACTCAGAAAGCAGGGGGCAGTGCCATGTGGAGGTGAGAAGTTGGGGCTGAGGGGGACCATGAAAGAGAGGAGGAACAAAATGGAAGGTAATCGAAATCATTTGTACCGATCTCATTGCTAACAATGTCTGCTTCCTTGGGGGGCAAAGTTTGCAGAACATCTAATCTTTCTCTGTTGATGAGAATCTTGTAGAATGATGGCCACTGCTTTCAACAAATATTTATGAATAGTTTTTTATGTATGAAACCATAAAACGCAGATGGAACTGAGGCAAGTTTTGCTGTGTGGGCAATGTGATTATTTACTCTGTTTGAGTGACAGTGTTTATATATATATATATATATATATATATATATATATATATATATATATATATATATATATATATAATGGAATATTATTCAGCCATAAAGAGAAATGAAGTTCTGATACAAACTTAGACATGAATGAACCTCGCAAATACTATGCTGAGTGAAATAAGCCAGGCACAAAGGACAAATATGGTATGATCCCAGTTAAATGACATGTCTAGACTAGGCAAATGCAGAGCAACAGAAGTTTCACTAATGGTTACCAAAGGCTGGGAAGAGCAGGGAGTGGGAAGCTACTGCTTGAAGGGCACTGTACTTCTGTTTGGGGTGATGAAAAGCTTTTGAAAACAGATAGCAGTGATGGTTGTACAACATGCTGAATGTAATTAACATCACTGAATTGTACAATGAAATATGATTAACATGGAAAAATTTTTTGATATATATATAATCACAACCAAAAATTTTAAAGTCAAGTTATTTTTGTATTTTCTCCTTTAAAAAAAAAAAACCTTTGATTTCAATGACAGACTGATAGCCACTTTAACATCTGATAAAGGCCTTGCAATAGAAATAGAAAATAGGTATCACAAAATTCCTGCACACTTCTACAATTCTACAAAATTACCCTCAGACTCTGTAGAAGAAGCCTGTAAAACAAGGTTATAAGTTAGACACAGAAAAGCACACTGACACCAATAAAGGCGACAGCTGGCAGCAGAGAAGGGGGGTGGAAAAAAATTTTAAAGCAAGCAGAAGACTAAAGGGTGGTTATTGAGGGTCATTTAGTATACAGGTAAAAAGCTCCTGAAATTAGATGAAGAGTAGCCAGTTAGGAAAGAGTGAAGAATGCTAGAAGAAGCAGGTACGTTGACATAAGTTAAAAGTATAAGTTGATAGCAAAGGAGGCTACAGGTAACAATAAGAAACTCAAAGAGTGCAATGATCTGAGGCCATTTAGTAGTAAAAAAAGAGTTAAATGCTCAACAACTGGCCAAATGGTTGAAGATTTGAAAACACCCTGAGGAGATTCGGGAGACAGTCCTCACTATCTGCTTCCAAAAGGTACTGCCTTGAAAATCGCATGGAGCAGTTCTACTCTGCAAGCATGGGTTTCCATGATTTGGAATTGACTTGGCAGCAACTAACAACACGCAGCTCTATGCCACCGCCCATCTGTCAGTTTGTCATACTGTGGTGGCTTGCATGCTGCTATCATGCTGGAAGCTATGTCACCAGTATTTCAAATACCAGCAGGGTCACCCATGGCGGACAGGTATCAGTGGAGCATCCATAAGACAGACCAGGAAGAAAGGACTGGCAATCTACTTCTGAAAATTAGCCAACGAAAACCCTATGGAACACAACAGAGTATTGTCTGATATAGTGCTGGAAGATAAAGCCCCTAGGTTGAACCAAAAAAAACCCCAAACCCGTTGCCATTGAGTCGATTCTGACTCATAGTGACCCTATAGGGCCACTCAAAATATGCAGTGGCCGCAACAATGAACTCAGCATACCAGCGATTGTGAGAATGGTGCAGGACCAGGCAACGTTTCATTCTGCTGTACATGGGATCGCCATGGGTTGGAGCCGACTTAACGGCAACTAACAACAACAGCAGCAGTGGCAGCTCTTCTCAATTTAATAATCCCTGGGAAATCACATCATTGTGACATTGTTTTCCATAACGATGGCCCTTAGTCATCGAGGAAAAGTTTAAATCCTCTTCAGTATTCTCTATTTTAAAAAGCAGGAAATATTTTAGGGGCAGGAAATGGTGTAATACATTTTGGAGTTTTATAAGCAAGATTTGGTTGTGTCGACATTTTACATAGTGCCTGACAGCTGAGATCTTTCTATAGCTAAGATATATATTACTTGGGATCTGATTAACTAAGGGGTCACAATATGTCCTTGATCAATAAAATGTGCTTTAAAAATTTTCTTCAATAACTATTGGCCATGTTGACACGTCATTAGAAATGGATAGGCAGAAGAATAGATTATATTTTTATAGAGCCCCACAATTATTTTAAAACACTAAAAACTTAGTCTATACTGGGGAAAGCATTTTGTGTAGAATTTAACACAGATGGAGAGATGACAGGGAGGGAGTAGAGAGCAAGAGGAAGAGCATGAAGAACATGTGGTGGCTTGGCACATTCACTAATGCTAAGGGTTCTGGCTGCCCAGAGCTAGATAGAGGTAGAACTCTAGAGTTGAGGTGATGGGGTTTGGAGAATGTCAGAAAGTGACCTCCATGCCTCTATGTGTCTCCCTTCAATAGGTGTGAAGGTTACAGTGTTTTGTCCCAATATGCGTGTCCTATATGGAGACTTTGGGGAAACCACACTTCTGTGGAAGTTCCCTGTCTTTCATCTGGGGGAAGGAAGATCACAGAACTGGAATAGGGAACAAACTTGACACACAGCCCTTACCTAGAGGGGAGAGAGGATGCCCCACTTTCCTAGGCTCTAGATATGCTTGCAGAGTCCCTGGGTGGCACAGATGTTTAAGTGCTCAACTCTTAACCAAAAGGTTGGTGGTTTGAGCCCACCCAAGGTGCCTCAGAAGAAAGGCCTGGCAATTTACTTCCAAAAAATCAACCATTGAAAACCCTATGGAGCACAGTTCTACTCTGACACATATGGGGTCGCCATGTGTCAGAATCAACAGGAAAAAAAAAAGATATGCTCGCAGGTGCTGTTTGAGGGAGCACCTGGTGAAAGTGGAAGCTGGCCTCTGTCTCGGGACAAGGGGGCAAAAACAAAGTCAAAACACACCCTAGGATTTCATAAGGGTAAACCAACCATATCTAATTAGTTAGAGTTTTTAGTTACATACGAATTCTGTGTCTACTTTTGCTTGAATCATCATAGAACTTTTGTAGTCTTCCTTACACATTACAGCCTCTTCTCAAGTGGTCAGCCAGGCCACGTTTGAACACATCCTTGACAGATAACTTCCATCTCCTGAGGCGGTCCTAGACAACCACTGAGAAGATAACCATTGTAAAGTTCACTCACTTCAGCAAGTAAGAATTTAATTTCTGGTATACCAGGGGTTCAAAAAAAATCACTCTCCTTTTCAGTTTTTGTGGAACAATGTCTTTTCTGGTTTTTCTAGTTCTTGTTCCACACCTATCCTGTAACATTTAAGTTAAAATTACGTGAAGGCTGATTATAACGTCCATTTGGTAGATTTTCCAGGACTTTTTCCAGTCCATCAGTCATTTCAAAATTTGTTAACACCTGCACCAGAGGGTGAGTTAGAAAAGTGTTAGTAAGGATTGAAATGACTAATGAACCAGACATTCTTTTTTTTTTTTTTAAGCAAAATTACAGGCATGGGATTAAATTGCCATCCATTTTGTGGTTCTGTTTTAGAAATTTACTAGTATATTGGGCATCACTAAATACATCTAAAAGATAGTTATGCAGCAATATAACTTAGATATAGCATTTCCCACCAACAAAGCTTGCAGCATTTACCCATGATGCTTGTCTCAGCTGCCTGCCTAAGCGGAATTCCCACTTCTTTTGGTATGGTTTGGGGAGTTGGGACACCATCTCTATATATTGGCTTCTGTGGTATTTACTGCATCTAAAATGAAAGCTTTTGCATTTAAATGTTGCCTGGAAAAAACACAATATCTTGCTTTCTTTTATTCATTCATTTGAAGTAATTATTGCTATCACAGTCTCATGTGCATTTTTCCAAAACCATAATGATTTGAGACTTATAGAGTATGGTAAGACAGTTGGATTGCTTTTTCAAGCAAGCAATTTTGTGTGACAAATGGTGGTAATCTGAGCCACTTTTTGGTTTCTAAAGATTTCATTTGTTCAAAGGATGATTTCAGGGTCCATATAATTTCTTACCTGGAAGCTAAGATCTTACGTTCAAAATCCTGTTTTCAAACGCCTATGTGTAGAATGCAGGTAAGAGTGCTTAAAATAAGACATAAGAGTTTGTAGAGTTTTCCTTTCTTACCTTCATTGCTAAGAGCATCTCTGAGTTCTTTGTAATTAGTTTACAAGAAACATGGAAAATAAGCTGGTCTTTCCAAATAAACTACATTCTTCCCTACGGAATTTATACCAAAACATGTATTTATTTTTACAAACCAAATGATACGAATGTAAGAAATGCAATACTAGATCAGCCCAATGATCTAACCAGCCTGTGGTTTCAAAGTCTCATAGTACTCCATCAATGTTGGCCTCAGAACTTTTGGAATGTATTTCAAACTCCCCTGGTTTCCTCTAATATTCAAATCAGGGTTTACTATTCATAGATTTATCTAAACGTTAGCTGAACTTACTTATACCTTTGGCTTATATCAACAACAGAAATAATGAGTTCCACAATTTTACTCCCTTCTTGTAAAACAAAACTGCACAGAAGCAAATACCTTGATTAGCAAATGTCCTGGGGCATGAAGCTCCTTTATAAGCAAACCAGTCAGATTAATCAAAGCTGATCTTAAAAAAAAAGGGGGGGGGGGGCGGCGTTTGCAGATGAATACTGTAAGGCTGAGTGACAAAGAGTAGAGCTAAATCATTCATGCATGAAACTAAGCAGCTCAAACATACTCATGATGGCAACTTCTTCCTGTCCACACGCAGAGATAAACATAGACATCCTCAAAAAGATGGTGGGAAACTGGAATTTGTACTTAGCATCCAGCTTCCCTTTTTTGCATTCTTCCTCTGGCCTTATAACCATCCCCTCTCGTGTTTACTTCTGTTGTGCTCCTACAATGGTGGTTTCCCAGATTCCCGCCCCACTAAAGCTCAAAAGGCTTCCATTTCATCCTTTCTTGAATGGCTAATGTACTTTAGGGGCAGTGATTATGTGACATCGCAATGCAAGTAGAAAAATTTCTCCCCAAGAGTTAGAAGTTGTTCTATGTACTTACAGACAGTGAGAAAACCTGGGTGACTCCAAAGATACACTAGTGGTAAGGATGACACTGAAGGTAACACTGATTTAGAATGCTGAGTTTAGGTCTGTGGAGCGCGTGGTGGTGACGCGAAGGGTGGTGGGAACTTGCTTGCATGGGGAGACAGAGTGATACAACTCTGGTCCTAGGGAATGAAGTAAAAAAGAATTGTAGGTAGTACAGAATAAAGAGCAAGAGCACTGGATCTGGTATGACCTTGATAAAGCCATTTCATCTCTCTTGGAATGTTTTGCTTCATCTACAAAATGAAGACAAAAATAAAAACCAGAATAGAAGCTCCATATTCACTGCTTTAAGTCTCCAGAGCCTAGAACAAAAAGTGCCTAGCACCTGGTACGCCTTCAAGGATCATCTGTGGAACGGATGGGGGGATGGATGGGATGGATGGGATGGATGGATGGAAGATGAGGATGAATATAATGTATAAATCCCCCTCCCAGTCTAACATTATATGATTTTATGATTCTTCTAGGATTTGTGGACTGCTTGCTTTTGCTGAAGTCTGCCAAGTAGGTAGCAACCCCTAGGCACACCCCATCCCAATTCAGAGTCTTCCAGAGCACACATCTCCTCTTCCCCAATCTTTCATTGTTCTCCCAGCTCAGGTGCTTACGTTGTTTTGGGGGCTCATTTTAAAGATTAGTATTTAATTATATCTTTATTTTCCAGTCTCCTGAAATATAGGCTTTCTGTATTACTTTTAACTCTGGCAGTGAAGTTTCTATCATCAGTAATAGAGAATTGAACATGTTGCTTTTTATACTAAAATTGTCTAGCCTTAAAAATTAATGTTTGAATGTTCATATTTGACCTTAAGAAGTACTGTTTATATCTCTGTTTAGAATGGAGTGTCTGTTTTTCATTAAAATGTAAATATTGATGGTTTCTCTGTAGGCAAATTATCTCTATTGTAGATTACTCACTACCAAAATGAATTATAACATCATTTCTTTTTTTTTTTTTTTTTAATGTATGTGCTGTTTAGGTTACTAAGATTACTGCTCTAAGATAGTAGATGTGAAAGATTTTTGTTTTGTTTTTAAAATAAATTAACTAAGTAGAAGTATAATGTACTAGCTATCTATTGTTGCCTAACATATTATCCCCAAACTTTGTGGCTTAAAATAATAATAAATATTTATTATCTCACACAGTATTTGAGGGTCAGGAATTTAGGAGTGGCTTAGCTGGGATGGTTCTGGCTCAGGGCCTCTCACGAGGTTGTAGGCAAGATGTCGGCCAGGGCTGCAGTCATCTCAAGGCTTGACTTGGGCTGGGTGACCTGCTTCCAAGATGGCCCACTCACATGGCTGACAAATGGATACTAGCTAGTAGCAGGAAGCTCCAGTCCCTGCTGCAGGGACCTCTGCACAGAGCTGCTTTGGTGTCCTCACAACATGGTGGCTGGGTTTCCTAGAGTGAGGGATACAAGAAGGAGCAAGTTGGGAGCCACAATGTCTTATATGACCTAACCTTGGAAATCACACACCATCGTTTCTACAATGTCCCATTTATTACACAGGTTAGCTTCCTTCAGTGTGGGCGGGATGACACAGGATGTGAATATCATGAAGCAAGGATGATTGGGGACCATCTTGGGAACTGCCTGTCAAACATAATGTAATATAAAAATCCATGTAGCTCATGCTTTCAATGTTCTGCCTCAAAATTGGCTTGCCCAAATCTCTATGCTAATTAGGTATATTTTCTGTTTTCCGAGTTACATCAGGTGACAGCTTTACTAATTTTTCATCTTGCCACCACATAACACATGCTGTCATTTTCCTAGCTTCCTATGACAATTCCTTTGCTACCTACCACCCAATCCCAGAACCAATTCCACTTCTAGGTAATAATTTCTGTGCTAGTCAACAATTGCTCCGTAACAAACAGCCATAAAAATGTCAATGGTTTTACAGCATTTTTTTCCACTCTCTGGTCTACAGATTTGGGGTGGCTCTGCTGCTTCAGGCTGTGGGTCTACCAGGCTTGGTTCCAGGCTGAGGGTCTGTGCCGGAGAGCAAGGCCAAACTTGAAAGCATATTTCAGCCTCTGTTCACACTGCAGCCACTAAAATTCTATCGGTCAAAGCAAATAACATGGCAGGGAAATACACTTGACCTGTCAGGAGACCATGTAGAGAGTATGGATATATAATATCACTACATTGAAGGAATGAATTGGGATCAACAATTCAATCTATCACACTAAGTAATATTTTATTTGAATAAATGTTTATATGTCTGAAACTGTTTTACACTTCTGGGCTAGATACTTTCTAAAGTCTTTTCTAGCTTTTGGAACACTGTGAAATAGAACACTTACATGGGTAAGAGGTAAATCAGCTAGAAGAGAGAGAGGTCAGTTCTGTTTGGCAAACACTAGGCGTGGTTATACAGTTCCCCAAGGAACTGGAGAGAGTGCAGGAAAGGCAGGAGGAGAAGGCTGCACAATTAATCTGTTTACCCAGAATTAGACGACTATTTATTATGGGCTCTCATATTTTTCTGGCATGCCGTAAGTTATTCAGATGAGGTAGACTCATCCAATTATAAGTCCAAAAATATATTCTAAAGCTAAATACAAATAATTAAGATCATCCACACCACTGTACCCTTCCACCTTAAAAAAAAAAAAAAAAAAAAGCAACAAACAAAACAAAACCAGTTGCCATTGAGTCAATTCCGATTTATGGTGACTCCATGATGGTAATGAAAGAGTTGACCATTTAATAATAAAAACTTAGACCAAATAAAATTAGGCTTCTACAAAGACAGGAAAATCAGTTATGACTGAAAATTCACTTATTTCAAGTTTCTATTCTGGCTGAGAAAACCTGGACACAAATTAGAACTGTAGCTTTCATATGTCAGCATTTCAGATATTGTGGTGGCCATAGGAATGCACTGTTCAGATCCCCCTTTAACAGAGCCTGGCTCAATCAATCAATTAATAAAAATAAAAAGAAATGAACAAGAGGTGGTTCTTCCTCTGAAAGGAATTGCAATCTAATTTATAATTAAAATTCGCATGTAGTGCAGAGAAAAATGTCCGGAAGGACTAAGATGACTAACAGTGATTATCTCAGGGTGATAAGATAACAGAGTAATTCTATTGTTTCTGAATGTCTGCACTTTTGCACCATAAACATAATTTAAAGAGAGAGAGAGCCTGGTCACTCTTTTCCGGCTGCTTCCAGCCAATGACTGAGCTTGGTGAGGGTACATTTGCTGAGCCATTACTGCCTAATATGGGACTCTTTGAACGGATACTTTTTGCTCAAGCACTCTCCGTTAGCCTAGCCAAGACTTTCAAGAGCTGCACTGTAGTCTGAAACCCTTACTACCCAATCCTCCTTCCTTTCCTGTCTTCCTTCACAGGTGTCAGATCAACATCACAGTTTGAGGCTCTCGCAGACTACTGCCCCCTCTCCCCTTAATCCTCCACAAGCATTCCCCCCAGTAAATCCCTTGCACTTCCAATTCTGTCTTGGTGTCTGCTTCCTGGAGGACCTTAACTGACATAAACATTGTGAGATAATCGCTTTGCTTTTCATGATTAATTGATTTATAAAAAGTATTCACTTGATTCAAAAGCTTGCTTGGCTTTAATAATATAAAAGAACAAAGATTGTTCCCTAAAAACTTGTTCTCTGGGATATCTTAACCTAGCTGACTTTTACTGATTTCTCTTGGTTAAATATAGCTGGAGGCCCTTATGGGTATTTTCGTCAAGGCTGTAAATGAAAGACATGCTGCATCTAAATAAAGAAATCAACCAAGAAAGAATAATGAATGGAGCACAGGAAGCTGGAGATATAAAGGGGAATTGTGGGGTCAAAGCACTGGGAGAGATGTACAGCTGTTCTCTGAACTGGGCTCAGAAAGCACTTCTGACTAGACATTGTAGTTTGTGTCTGGGTATTAGTTTCCTGGGGCCACCATAACAAATTATCACAAACTGGTGGCTTAAAACAAAAGAAATTCATTCTCTCACAGTTCTGGAGGCCAGAAGTCCAAGATCATGGTGTCAGCGGAGTTGGTTCCTTCTTGGATCTGTCATGGATTGAATTGTGTCCCCAGAAAATATGTGTTATCAATTTGGCTAGGCCATAGTACCCAGTATGACTACGGCAGGGTCTCAGAGGGATTCTGTTCCATGCCTCTCTCCTAGCTTCTGGTGGTTGCTGGCAATCCTTGGCATTTCTTGGCTTGTGGCAACATAATTCTAATCTCTGCCTCTATCATCACATGGCATTTTCCCTGTGTGTCTGTGTCCAAATTTCTATCTTCTTATAATGATACCAGTCATTGGTTTTAGAGCCCACCTAATCAAGCATGGCCTCATCTACTTGATTACATCTGCAAAGGCCCTATTTCCAAGTAAGGCCACATTTACACGTTCTGCGTGGACATGAATTTTGAAGGAACATTATTCAAACCTGTATACCTGGTAACTTGAGAGATTAAAAACTAGATTTTAGACCGGTGTCATATGAGATGGTAAGGGATTTTCTGGTGGTAATCCTTTGAAAATAGGAATATAGGGTATTCTCATAGGATCCAAAACATCAGAGATTGTTTGGGGGGAAGCTAGCCACCATGTAAGCAGTTTAATTTCTCTGAGATCACAATGCTGCAGAGGCCATGTGTAGGTGTTCTGGTTGACAATCCCAGTTGAATCTAACCTTCCAGGCACGCCTGCCTGCCAAAATACCACATACAAGTGAAGCTGCCTTGAACCCTACTAAACCAGGCAGCTAAAATACCTCTGAGTGACCTTAGTTGTTGGCATGAGGAAAAAACTGCCCAGTTGAGCCCTGCCTGAATTCCTGACCTACATGATTTGTGAGGTATAATAAAATGGTTGTGGTTTTAAGCCACTAAAATTTCAGGCAATTTGTTATGCAGCAATAGTAACCCAAACAGGTGGCTGAGGTCACTGGAAGAGAAGAGGCTAAGGTTTAAGCAGACTCATTCAGGTTAATGTTGAAGTTACCAAAGAGGGTGACAAGTATTGAGGGAGAGAGTGAGCCAGATGCAAAAGTAATCAGTGAGTAAGGGGAAGCAACTGGGACGTTGGTAGGTGACTGCAGTAAGGGGCATGTAGAGTGGGTAAAAAATGATAAAGCCTATGACATGCACAGGGAATTAAAACATTCGAAATGAAAGGGAGAAGACACTTTTGGAAACCACGGAAGAGTGCAAACTCAAGTATATAGGGAGTAAATTTAAAAAAGAAAAAACGAAATAGACTCCCACCAAGAGAGATGAGCTGAACTGGTGTCATGGGGGTATAGCCTTGTTTCTGTTGGAGTAAGAAAGTACAGTAGCCCTTGAGATATGAGGCTGAATATACACAGGAGTTTGCTGATGGCAATCCATGAATGCCAGAGGACATAATGGAAGGCTCTGAGCAGCTGTGGAAGGGTGGAGACTTGAGTCCATTGGGGGATATTCAGAATAGTACCAGTTGAAGGTCTGGCTGGTGACAGGTAACCTGGGGCTTTGGCTTCTGATGGTGACAGTGGAAAACTGGAATGAGAGGCACGATAGACTCAGTCCAGGGAGACTCAAGGAGAGGAAGGTGAGTAATGAGTTCAATATGTTCCATCATTAAACAAACATATCTATTAATCAAGGGTGGCAATTTTAACAGTTTTGCCACATGTGTAGAAGCCTTCAGTATCATTTGAGGCACTTGGAGAGCTCTAGCTCAAAGACACAAGCAGTATCATAAAGCAAGAACTAGTAAGTGCCCGAAACAAGAGGAAAGGGTTAATCTTTACCAGTCCTCAGAAAGGGAGGCCATCATTTACAGCCAAGTCATTTTTAAACTCATTCAACAGCAGAGTATACAAAAGTCAGGAAGCTCTATGTGCAATATCATAAAATACTGATAAGTTTAAATTAATGAAATAAATCTGTGCTAAACTGGATGTCATCCTAATCTTAACTTTACTGTTAAAAAATATCAAGCGGATGCTCAGGGGCGGAGCCAAGATGGCGGACTAGGCAGACGCTACCTCGGATCCCTCTTACAACAAAGACACGGAAAAACAAGTGAATCGATCACATACATAACAATCTACGAACCCTGAACAACAAACACAGATTTAGAGACGGAGAACGAACTAATACGGGGAAGCAGCGATTGTTTCCAGAGCCTGGAGCCAGCGTACCAGTCAGGTACGGCACAAGCACAGAGACCTGCTCCACCCCCCTGAACTAACCCCGGGAGGGGGACTAGCCGGTTCCACGGGCGGCGTGGGACGCAGCCGTTAGGAGAAGTCCCCGGGAGGCAGTGACTGATCTTGGAGCAGAAAGAGCAGCATCCGAGCCGGGGAACCGTCCCGCAGGGATTTGGACTGCACGCAGTGGATTTTCTGGAAAAACTAGTTTCCCAGTGATGGCTCGGAGACAACAATCCATATCAAACCACTTAAAGAAGCAGACCGTGACAGCTTCTCCAACCCCCCAAACAAAAGAATCAAAATCTTTCCCAAATGAAGATACAATTTTGGAATTATCAGATACAGAATATAAAAAACTAATTTACAGAATGCTTAATGATATCACAAATGAAATTAGGATATCTGCAGAAAAAGCCAAGGAACACACTGATAAAACTGTTGAAGAACTCAAAAAGATTATTCAAGAACATACTGGAAAAATTAATAAGTTGCAAGAATCCATAGAGAGACAACATGTAGAAATCCAAAAGATTAACAATAAAATAACAGAATTAGACAACACACTAGGAAGTCAGAGGAGCAGACTCGAGCAATTAGAATGCAGACTGGGACATCTGGAGGACCAGGGAATCAACACCAACATAGCTGAAAAAAAATCAGATAAAAGAATTAAAAAAAATGAAGAAACCCTAAGAATTATGTGGGACTCTATCAAGAAGGATAACCTGCCGGTGATTGGAGTCCCAGAACAGGGAGGGGGGACAGAAAACACAGAGAAAATAGTTGAAGAACTTCTGACAGAAAACTTCCCTGACATCATGAAAGACGAAAGGATATCTATCCAAGATGCTCATCGAACCCCATTTAAGATTGATACAAAAAGAAAAACACCAAGACATATTATCATCAAACTCACCAAAACCAAAGATAAACAGAAAATTTTAAAAGCAGCCAGGGAGAAAAGAAAGGTTTCCTTCAAGGGAGAATCAGTAAGAATATGTTCTGACTACTCAGCAGAAACCATGCAGGCAAGAAGGGAATGGGACCACATATACAGAACACTGAAGGAGAAAAACTGCCAACCAAGGATCATATATCCAGCAAAACTCTCTCTGAAATATGAAGGCGAAATTAAGATATTTACAGACAAACACAAGTTTAGAGAATTTGCAAAAACCAAACCAAAGCTACAAGAAATACTAAAGGATATTGTTTGGTCAGAGAACCAATAATATCAGATATCAGCACAACACAAGGTCACAAAACAGAACGTCCTGATATCAACTCAAATAGGGAAATCACAAAAACAAACAAATTAAGATTAATTAAAAAAAAAAATACACATAACAGGGAATCATGGAAGTCAATAGGTAAAAGATCACAATAATCAAAAAGAGGGACTAAATACAGGAGGCATTGAACTGCCGTATGGAGAGTGATACAAGGCGATATAGAACAATACAAGTTAGGTTTTTACTTAGAAAAATAGGGGTATATAATGAGGTAATCACAAAAAGGTATAACAACTCTATAACTCAAGACAAAAACCAAGAAAAACGTAACGACTCAACTAACATAAAGTCAAACACTATGAAAGTGAGGATCTCACAATTTACTAAGAAAAACGCCTCAGCACAAAAAAGTATGTGGAAAAATGAAATTGTCAACAACACACATAAAAAGGCATCAAAATGACAGCACTAAAAACTTATTTATCTATAATTACCCTGAATGTAAATGGACTAAATGCACCAATAAAGAGACAGAGAGTCACAGACTGGATAAAGAAACACGATCCATCTATATGCTGCCTACAAGAGACACACCTTAGACTTAGAGACACAAACAAACTAAAACTCAAAGGATGGAAAAAAGTATATCAAGCAAACAATAAGCAAAAAAGAAGAGGAGTAGCAATATTAATTTCTGACAAAATAGACTTTAGACTTAAATCCACCACAAAGGATAAAGAAGGACACTATATAATGATAAAAGGGACAATTGATCAGGAAGACATAACCATATTAAATATTTACGCACCCAATGACAGGGCTGCAAGATATATAAATCAAATTTTAACAGAACTGAAAAGCGAGATAGATACCTCCACAATTATAGTAGGAGACTTCAACACACCACTTTCGGAGAAGGACAGGACATCCAGTAAGAAGCTCAACAGAGACACGGAAGATCTAATTACAACAATCAACCAACTTGACCTCATTGACTTATACAGAACTCTCCACCCAACTGCTGCAAAATATACTTTTTTTTCTAGCGCACATGGAACATTCTCTAGAATAGACCACATATTAGGTCATAAAACAAACCTTTGCAGAGTCCAAAACATCGAAATATTACAAAGCATCTTCTCAGACCACAAGGCAATAAAACTAGAGATCAATAACAGAAAAACGAGGGAAAAGAAATCAAATACTTGGAAAATGAACAATACCCTCCTGAAAAAAGACTGGGTTATAGAAGACATCAAGGAGGGAATAAGGAAATTCATAGAAAGCAACGAGAATGAAAATACTTCCTATCAAAACCTCTGGGACACAGCAAAAGCAGTGCTCAGAGGTCAATTTATATCAATAAATGCACACATACAAAAAGAAGAAAGAGCCAAAATCAGAGAACTGTCCCTACAACTTGAACAAATAGAAAGTGAGCAACAAAAGAATCCATCAGGCACCAGAAGAAAACAAATAATAAAAATTAGAGCTGAACTAAATGAATTAGAGAACAGAAAAACAATCGAAAGAATTAACAAAGCCAAAAGCTGGTTCTTTGAAAAAATTAACAAAATTGATAAACCATTGGCTAGACTGACTAAAGAAATACAGGAAAGGAAACAAATAACCCGAATAAGAAATGAGAAGGACCACATCACAACAGAACCAAATGAAATTAAAAGAATCATTTCAGATTATTATGAAAAATTGTACTCTAACAAATTTGAAAACCTAGAAGAAATGGATGAATTCCTGGAAAAACACTACCTACCTAAACTAACACATTCAGAAGTAGAACAACTAAATAGACCCATAACAAAAAAAGAGATTGAAACGGTAATCAAAAAACTCCCAACAAAAAAAAGTCCTGGCCCGGACGGCTTCACTGCAGAGTTCTACCAAATTTTCAGAGAAGAGTTAACACCACTACTACTAAAGGTATTCCAAAGCATAGAAAATGACGGAATACTACCCAACTCATTCTATGAAGCCACCATCTCCCTGATACCAAAACCAGGTAAAGACATTACAAAAAAAGAAAATTATAGACCTATATCCCTCATGAACATTGATGCAAAAATCCTCAACAAAATTCTAGCCAATAGAATCCAACGACACATCAAAAAAATAATTCACCCTGATCAAGTGGGATTTATACCAGGTATGCAAGGCTGGTTTAATATCAGAAAAACCATTAATGTAATCCATCACATAAATAAAACAAAAGACAAAAACCACATGATCTTATCAATTGATGCAGAAAAGGCATTTGACAAAGTCCAACACCCATTCATGATAAAAACTCTTACCAAAATAGGAATTGAAGGAAAATTCCTCAACATAATAAAGGGCATCTATGCAAAGCCAACAGCCAATATCACTCTAAATGGAGAGAACCTGAAAGCATTTCCCTTGAGAACGGGAACCAGACAAGGATGCCCTTTATCACCGCTCTTATTCAACATCGTGTTGGAAGTCTTAGCCAGGGCAATCAGGCTAGATAAAGAAATAAAAGGTATCCGGATTGGCAAGGAAGAAGTAAAGTTATCACTATTTGCAGATGACATGATTATATACACAGAAAACCCTAAGGAATCCTCCAGAAAACTACTGAAACTAATAGAAGAGTTTGGCAGAGTCTCAGGTTATAAAATAAACATACAAAAATCACTTGGATTCCTCTACATCAACAAAAAGAACACCGAAGAGGAAATAACCAAATCAATACCATTCACAGTAGCCCCCAAGAAGATAAGATACTTAGGAATAAATCTTACCAAGGATGTAAAAGACCTATACAAAGAAAACTACAAAGCTCTACTACAAGAAATTCAAAAGGACATACTTAAGTGGAAAAACATACCTTGCTCATGGATAGGAAGACTTAACATAGTAAAAATGTCTATTCTACCAAAAGCCATCTATACATTTAACGCACTTCCGATCCAAATTCCAATGTCATATTTTAAGGGGATAGAGAAACAAATCACCAATTTCATATGGAAGGGAAAGAAGCCCCGGATAAGCAAAGCACTATTGAAAAAGAAGAAGAAAGTGGGAGGCCTCACCTTACCTGACTTCAGAACCTATTATACAGCCACAGTAGTCAAAACAGCCTGGTATTGGTACAACAACAGACACATAGACCAATGGAACAGAATTGAGAACCCAGACATAGATCCATCCACGTATGAGCAGCTGATATTTGACAAAGGACCAGTGTCAATTAACTGGGGAAAAGACAGCCTTTTTAACAAATGGTGCTGGCATAACTGGATATCCATTTGCAAAAAAATGAAACAGGACCCATACCTCACACCATGCACAAAAACTAACTCCAAGTGGATCAAAGACCTAAACATAAAGACTAAAACGATAAAGATCATGGAAGAAAAAATTGGGACAACCCTAGGAGCCCTAATACAAGGTATAAACAGAATACAAAACATTACCAAAAATGATGAAGAGAAACCCGATAACTGGGAGCTCCTAAAAATCAAACACCTATGCTCATCTAAAGACTTCACCAAAAGAGTAAAAAGACCACCTACAGATTGGGAAAGAATTTTCAGCTATGACATCTCCGACCAGCGCCTGATCTCTAAAATCAACATGATCCTGTCAAAACGCAACCACAAAAAGACAAACAACCCAATCAAGAAGTGGGCAAAGGATATGAACACACATTTCTCTAAAGAAGATATTCAGGCAGCCAACAGATACATGAGAAAATGCTCTCGATCATTAGCCATTAGAGAAATGCAAATTAAAACTACGATGAGATTCCATCTCACACCAGCAAGGCTGGCATTAATCCAAAAAACACAAAAGAATAAATGTTGGAGAGGCTGTGGAGAGATTGGAACTCTCATACACTGCTGGTGGGAATGTAAAATGGTACAACCACTTTGGAAATCTATCTGGCGTTATCTTAAACAGTTAGAAATAGAACTACCATACAACCCAGAAATCCCACTCCTCGGAATATACCCTAGAGATACAAGAGCCTTCATACAAACAGATATATGCACACCCATGTTTATTGCAGCTCTGTTTACAATAGCAAAAAGTTGGAAGCAACCAAGGTGTCCATCAACGGATGAATGGGTAAATAAATTGTGGTATATTCACACAATGGAATACTACGCATCGATAAAGAACAGTGACGAATCTCTGAAACATTTCATAACATGGAGGAACCTGGAAGGCATTATGCTGAGCGAAATGAGTCAGAGGCAAAAGGACAAATACTGTATAAGACCACTATTATAAGATCTTGAGAAATAGTAAACCTGAGAAGAACACATACTTTTGTGGTTACGAGGGGGGGAGGGAGGGAGGGTGGGAGAGGGTTTTTTATTGATTAATCAGTAGATAAGAACTGCTTTAGGTGAAGGGAAAGACAACACTCAATACATGGAAGGTCAGCTCAATTGGACTGGACCAAAAGCAAAGAAGTTTCCGGGATAAAATGAATGCTTCAAAGCTCAGCGGAGCAAGCGCGGGGGTCTGGGGAACATGGTTTGCGGGGACTTCTAAGTCAATTGGCAAAATAATTCTATTATGAAATCATTCTGCATCCCACTTTGAAATGTGGCGTCTGGGGTCTTAAATGCTAACAAGCAGCCATCTAAGATGCAGCAATTGGTCTCAACCCACCTGGAGCAAAGGAAAATGAAGAACACCAAGCCCACATGACAACTAAGAGCCCAAGAGACAGAAAGGGCCACATGAACCAGAGACCTACATCATCCTGAGACCAGAAGAACTAGTTGGTGCCCGGCCACAATCAATGACTGCCCTGACAGGGAGCTCAGCAGAGGACCCCTGAGGGAGCAGGAGAGCAGTGGGATGCAGACCCCAAATTCTCATAAGAAGACCAAACTTAATGGTCTGACTGAGACTGGAGGAATCCCGGCGGTCATGCTCTCCAGACCTTCTGTTGACACAGGACAGGAACCATCCCTGAAGACAACTCATCAGACATGAAAGGGACTGGTCAGCGGGTGGGAGAGAGACGCTGATGAAGAGTGAGCTAATTATATCAGGTGTACACTTGAGATTGTGTTGGCAACTCTTGTCTGGAGGGGGGATGGGAGGATAGAGAGAGAGGGAAGCCGGCAAAATTGTCAAGAAAGGAGAGACTGAAAGGGCTGACTCAAGACGGGGAGAGTAAGTGGGAGTAGGGAGTGAGATGTATGTAAACTTATATGTGACAGACTGATTGGATTTGTAAACGTTCACTTGAAGCTTAATAAAAGTTATTATAAAAAAAAAAAAAATATCAAGCGGAAGAAATGATCATATTCTTTTATGAAAATAGTTCTGAAAAGAACTGCCATTCTTTGATTCAGGTGTGAAATCCTTCAGTGGACTCACAGAAAACCGGTTACTAGGAAAATTGTACTAAGAACTAGTCAAATGTTATCAACAAGAAAATTGTTTAACACTAAACAGACAATAGATAAGTGGCAACTTTGGTGAAGGATAAGACAGTACACAACTCTGGGGAAGCCAGCACAACTTGTACAAGGCAAGGTCATGGAAGCTCCACAGACACATCTAAACTCCCTGAGGGACCGAATTGCTGGGCTAAGGGCTGCAGGGACCATGGTCTCAGGGAACATCTAGCTCAATTGCCATAACACAGTTTATAAAGAAAATGTTTTACAACTTTGGTGAGCAGCGTCTGGGGTTTTAAAAGCCTGTACGCAACCATCTAAGATAGTCCACTGGTCTCACCCCTCTGGGAGCAAGGCAGAATAAAGAAAACTAAAGATATAAGAGAAAGATTAGTCCAAAGGACTAATGGACCACATCTACCACAGCCTCCACCAGACTGCGTTCAGGCTACCACCACTGACTGCTCTGACAGAGATCACAATACAGGGTCCCAGACAGAGCTGGAGAAAATGTAGAGCACAATTCTAACTCATAAAAAGAGACCATACTTAATGGCCTGACAGAGACTGGAAAAATCCTGAGAGTATGGCCCCGGACACACTTTTAGCTCAGTAATGAAGTCACTCCTGAGGTTAACCCTTCAGCCAAAGATTAGATAGACCCATAAAACAAAACGAGACTAAAGGGGCACAATTGCCCTGGTTCAAGGACTAGAAGACAGGAAGGGACAAGAAAGCTGGCAATAGGGAACCCAAGGTTGACAAGGGAGAGTGCTGACATGTCGTGGGTTGTTAACCAATGTCATAAAACAGTATGTGTACTGTTTAATGAGAAGCTAGTTTGTTCTGTAAACCTTCATCTAAAGTACAAAAAAAAAAAAAAATGGTTTAAGATATTTAAGATTCAGTTAAACTTTGAGCTCCACCACAGTAGAAATTTTATTCATCTTTGTATACTGTGTCAGCCCACTGTCTGACATAATAAGGCACTTAATAAATGTCTGTGGAATAAATGAGTGAAGAAATCTAATGTTGTATTCATGTTTTATCTCCAGGATTTAGCTGGTAGCCCCTAGTAGGTAAGTCCCACCTCTCATTGCCTACCTCTTTCCTAACCCCAGACAAATGTCTCTAGTTTCTTGAGAGTTTCAATAAAAATATGATTCATAAATTTCTTTCATGCAGACCTTTTCCATAAATCCAGACCCATATGTCAACCAGATGCCTTCAGAACACTCCACTTAGACATCTAATAGGCATCTCAAATTTAACATGTCTGAAACTGAACTTTTATTGCTCCCCCTGAAACCTACCCTTCCCTATCTCAGTTAAAGGCAATTCAATTCTTCCAGTTGCTCAGGTCAAAATCCTTAATGTCTTTTCTCTGTTTTTCACATACTCCATATCCAGTATGTTGGGAGATCACACTGGCTCTTCCTTCAAAGGAAACCCTGGTGGCATAGTGATTAAGTGCTATAGCTGCTAACCAAAAGGTCGGCAGTTCAAATCTACCAGGCACTCCTTGGAAACTCTATGGGGCAGTTCTACTTGGTCCTATAGGGTCGCAATGAGTTGGAATCGACTCGACGGCAATGGGTATTTTCTACCTTCAAAATATATCTAGATTTCAACCATGCCTCACCACTTCCCATGCTACTATATTGGTCCAAGTTGCCATCATCTCTCACCCAGATTACTACAAATTTCCTCACACATCACCCCTTTTCTGCCCTTGCTCATCTGAAGTCTATTTAGACAGTCTGCTTAAAGGAATCCTGCTCAAATATAAGTCCAATTATAATCTCCTCTGCTCAGAATCCTCCAGTGACCCTCCGTCTCAGAGTAAATAAATGCCAAAGTCCTTACTGGGTCTGACTCCACCTCTCTGAGCTCATCTCCTACTCCTTTTAAGCGCAGCCACAATGGCCTCCCCCTGTTCCTTAAACCTGACAGGCAACAGTCCTGCCTCAGGGTCTTTGCACTAACCATTCCCTCTGCTGGAATACTCCTCCCCAGAGATTATGTGGCTAACTCCCTCATTTCTTTCAGATATCATTCAAAAGTGATTTCCTCACTAGGCCTTCTCTTGACACCACATCTAAATTCAACCTGTCACTGTGACAACTCGTACTAGCGATACCTGCTTTATTTTTTTTCCTTAGCACATATCAGTATTTAACATACATTATATTTTACTTATTTATTGTCTATTTTCCCCAGTTGAATGTAGGCTCCACAAGGGCAAGGAATTTTGTCTAATTTGCTCACTGCTGTTTCTATGGTGTTTCGAACAGTACTATGCACACAGAGAGGCGCTCAAAACATTTACTGAAAGACTGTCAGTACAGCTTACACTATACCAATCAAAGAAAATTCTAACAAATAAGAGCTATTGTAATAGCTTTCATTTATTACAATGTCTTCTTTTAATCATTTATTCACAATTTTCCCATTACATTCTTGATGACTATCTGGGTTTAACAAAGGAGTGAATGCACTAAGCAAGGTTCATTTTTTTTTATGAGGCTCCTCTTTTGAGTCTTTACTTCCCTGGAGTCCCAAGAGAACTGCATCAGCTTCTAGGAGAGTTGTGTCTGTCGTTGCTCCCAGGAATCTAGACGTAAGCTCAAGGTCTAACAGCCGAAGGCGGACTTTAGTTCCTTTCTGGTATTTCCTAAATATCAAGAAAAAAATTCCATTAATTCTGCATATCATAACATGAACAAATTAGATTAAAATAAAACCCAAATTCTAATTTTATGTTGGCCAAGGCAAAAAGAAATTAACACTGGCATCTGAGAAGTTAACACTGGAATGGTTTTTACATAAAAGCAATTTGGTTGAGAAGCCTACTGTGTCAGAATTTTCATCATAAAGTTACCTTTAAGGATTTTTTGGTGCCTCACAGTTAAGCATGTGGCTGCTAATTGAAGGACTGTGGGTTTGAACCCACCCAGCAGCTCCACGGGACAAAGACCCAATGATCTGCTTCCACAAAGATTATAAACCTAGAAAACCCTATCAGGCAGTTCTATTCTGCCACATGGAGTCACTATGAGTCAAAAATTGACTCAATAGCACCTAACAATGACAATAAGTTTATTCTAAACTAAGTCAGTCCTTGAAATTGGTGTTTATTTTAATATGTCATTCATTTTTAAAGTCAGAGACTACCAAAGGGGGAAAACAGTTTTCCATTACCCTTTTTCCTCCTAAAATCAAAATCTTCTTTTAAAGTAAATTTTACAAAAGTAAAGTGAAGAAAAGTCTAAGTGCAAAGTATTAATATTTGGAATTGATTACACTGTTATTAAAATGTAATGCCAGACATAACATATATGATGGCTCAATTTAGACAATAAAATATTCAAGTATTTTCTAATACAACTTGCCAACTGATATTTGCCTTTCTTCCTTGATAAATTATTTTAAGAGTTCAACATCAACATTTATGATAAATAGAAAAGGTACAGGAGAGCGAAAATTTTGCCGCTGGTTGAAAACCACAAATCTTTAAAGATCTAAATACATACTTCAAATATTCTATGTTAATACTAAAATTAAAATGGTTTTGTATGAACAGAAAATGATGAAGCAAAGTTCTCTAAAACAGTCCCTGGAAAATAATTTTGGTAGACTATCTAACGAGCAGTCTCCACACAATGTTTCATTAGGTACTCTGAAGGAATTTATGACTAGCACATCAGTTAAATGGTTAGGTTATTCAGCTTTTTTTTAAAAAAAGGGTGTGTTTTTTCTGATTATAGAAGTAAAATATATATATTTTTTAATTACAGAAGTAAAATTTGATTATAGAACTAAAATTTGGAAAACAAAGAAGGCAGTCATAATCCTATTATTAATATTTTGGCACATATTCTTCCAGTTCTTTCACATGTACCTTTACATATGCGTGTATGTATTTTTGACAACATAGATATTTTCTCTTTGTTTAAAAAAATTAAAGATGTCCTACAATATTAATTGGAACGCAGCTTTACTGCCTTAGAAAATAACAGTTATAGAACATATTCCATATGAATTAGCCCCACTGGGAAAATAAGTTTAGTCCACAGTTAAGCTAAAAAAGCTAAAGCTGGGCATTATTTGTGTAAATTACTTAAAGCTGTAACCTGTGTTCTAACGTAATCTTTCACTTGTTTTACCAGCACAACTCACAGTGATTCATTCAATAGGCTTTGATTCATGTTGGCTCCTTTTCCCTCCTTACCTATAACATGCAATGAGTTGTCAAGTTTTGTTCATTTTTTAACACAGATATTTCTTGAATCCAGTCCTTTGATTCTCATCATCTCTAATGAAAGCTTGAGGCGTGACATCATTATCTGGAGTCCAACTTCCTAGCCCGCCTCTCACAGGGGGAGTTCCGTATCTTGTATGCTTAAGTGGAAACAGTCTAACGTCCACTCCCACACCCTTCTATTCCTCTGTATCTGTGCTTGTTATCAGCACTGTATAAACCTCCTGTCAATCTAAATCCTATTGGTTCTTAAATATCCAGGTAGAATGCATCATGCGCAGCTCCCAAGAGCCTCCCTGTTGTCAGAATGAAGTCTGTCACTTGAATTCCCATGGAATTACTGAAGACTCGAGGTGGTGTAGAATGAAGAGGCTTTGGAGTCATACTGACCTGAATGCAAATCTGAGCCCTGCAACTTACTGGTTGTGTAACTTTGGGTGATGTGCTTTCTCTGAACTACAGTTTCCTTATCTATGTAACAGAGAGTCCAACCACTTTCCGGGTTTGTTGTGAAGACTAAATGGGATAATGTATTCAAAACGTTTAATATAGCAAGTGCAAATGTCAGGGCCCTTTCACTTGTATTATGCCTTCTAATGGTCATCTGTAAATGTCTGGCTGTACGCTCCCTGAGGTCTGGCACTATGCTGTATTTATCTTTGTATCCAAAGGGGCCTAATTCAGTATTTTACAAGTAACAGGTACTGAAACATCTGTCAATAAAGGCCACTTATTATTTAGAATCTCTACTTTCTCAGCTCACGCAGCTGGGTAGACTGGTACATTTAACTTAACCTCTCTGAAATTTGCTTGGAACGTCATTGTTTTGTGCCGTCGAGTCAATTCTAACTCATAGCAGCTCTACAGGACAGAGTAGAACTGCCCCATAGGATTTCCCAGGCTGTAATATTTATGGGAGTAGATCACCAGGTCTGCCACCGGGCTGCTGGATGGGTTCCAACTGCCAACCTTTTGGGTGGTTAGCAGCCAAGCACTTAACCATTGCACCACCAGGGCTCCTTTTGCATGCATAGTATTTGCCACATACCAAAAAACCCCCAAACCCATTGCTGCTGAGCCGATTCCGACTCGTAGCGAGAGACCCTATAGTAGTAAATAAATGTTAGTTCTCCTTTCCTTTCCTTGTTCAAACTTGTTGGCCTATTTCTTTTTACTAATTTTAGGAATATCACTTTTAGGTGGACCATACACTAAACATGATGAAGGGAACAGCGCCACTTTTTTAAAAAGAGTTGAATGTGTCACAAACACTTGAGACAAAAGCTCTGGACATAGTCACGCTGAAGAGGAAGCTGAATGGAAGGTTATTATTCAGCTCGCAGAGCATATGGCTCCAAGTCATGTAAATTCTAGTGACCTCCAACTAAAAAATAAAAACAGAAACATCCTGAGTACCCAGTATGCTTGATAATTTATGGAAGGCAAAACTCTGTCCCCAGTTTTAGATGCAGTACGTCTGTAATAATATTAAAGCTTTTGCCTTAATCTCTGTACATTATGGAAATTATTCAATGAGCTGGTAAAGAGACAAGAAGCAAACTGCAGGCCTTCTCTGTGCTGCATGAACAAGGACTCAGCCAAGTGTAGCTACTGTGCACTAACATAAAAAATAAAAAACCTCTAGAAGATTCTCTACTTCCAGTACCTGGAAATAGCTGTTTCTATCTCTTTAATGGTATTAAAAAAAAAAAAAAACAACCCTCTGTATTAGTTATTTATTGCTATGCAAGTATTATCTTTCCTATCAGACTGTCAGCTCCTTAAGTGCCAGGATTTATTCATGCGTCCCTTTGATGACTAAATTTCACTTAATGTAGTCTACTAAACAGTGGCTTTCACACTTTTGAGTACATCAGAAACAGCCGGGAGGCTTGTTAAAAATGTAAATAGATGGGAGTAGGGAAAATCCTAGAGAGTGATTAGGCAAATCTGGGGTGCAACTTGAGAATTTGCCTTTTTAAGAAGCTCCTCAGGTGATTTTGATGCAGCCTTCTTTGGTCACCACTCGAAAAATTCTGGCTCAGAACTACCTTTATTGTGTACAGTAAAGTGCAGGATCCCCTACACAAATGCAAAGGGCTGGTAAAAGAAGAACCTCGGACAGAATGCTGCAGCCACAGTTAACAACCTTCAAGAGTAACAGATATTTCCCCTAAGTGAGGAGAGTCTTTTAGGGTGAGTAATTGAGATAGACAAAAAAAAAAAAAAGTCAGGCAATAATAATATACAATGAAGAGTCCGTTCAATAAAGGCCACTGATGACCTGGAGTTTGGGAGCCTCTCGTGCACACAGACTGCCTGCTGTAGGAAATCCAGGACATGGAGAGGTCAGCATATCCCTCAATCACCAGGAACAGCATCCATAAAATTTATGTGGCGTTTTATCCTTGTTTTAACTTTGAATCATTTTATTAAAGGGATAGAAAGAAAGAACTAGTGGTGTATTTCTGAGAACTCCATTTCTGTCAATGTAATTTAAGGTGAACCTTCAGTATTGTAGTCTTTGATAATCACTTACACTAACTATATCTTTTCATTTGGGGGTTTCCATTGTTCCACATAACAAGATTTAAAATGAGTATGAAAATGAACAGACTCTACCCAGGGTGTCCAGTGTTTAAATGGTCACTTTATCCAATGATTTTGGCATAAGTATAAAAATCCAGCAGAGGCAATATAATGTAGAGATTAAGAGCACGGACTCTGGAGTCAGACGACCTGGATATGATGTCCAGCTCTACGGCTTATAAATGATGCAACCCTGAGCCAGTTACTCTCTCTGCTCCAGTTTCCTCATTTGTAAAACGGGAATAATTGTGCCTATCTCCTAGGGTTCTTTTGTGTATAAAGTTAACATATGCAAAACCCTTGTAAGTACTTCATAAATGTTAGCTATCATTATCGATCACCATCATCATTACCAATACACACCCTGTGACACCTGATACTTTCATGTGGGAATGATGGGGGGGGGGTACAAGAACACTCCCAGCAGATGATAATTAAATCAGTGAAGGCTTCCTGTAAAAAGTGAGTTTGGGCCAGGTTTTGGATATTTGCTTTGATTCAAATGCTGCTTGTTTTAATGCTATAAACTTTCCTTTGTTAAAATATATAAATGTTCTATAAAAATGAAAACAATTTTTTTGAAAAGAATGTTGAATTTCCTTTGAGGGTGTGAGGCAAAATAAGCATAATTGAGAGAACTACCCATTTATCAGTCCACATTTC
This sequence comes from Elephas maximus indicus, assembly GCF_024166365.1. Taxonomy (NCBI): domain Eukaryota; kingdom Metazoa; phylum Chordata; class Mammalia; order Proboscidea; family Elephantidae; genus Elephas; species Elephas maximus. The sequence goes on along the minus strand of NC_064833.1, from coordinate 61,652,158 downwards.
CCACAATATAGCTGGAAATGAAAAAGTAGCATATACTGGCAGTCAAGAAAGGTCAGTGATTTTTAACAGTGGCTAATGAAGATTTAGGAGCAGAGTTAACATGAGACAAATCTGCTGCAAAAGACCTCTTTAAAGTATTAAAAAGCAAAGATGTCACCTTGAGGGCTAAGTTGAGCCTGACCCAACCCATGATATTTCCCATCACCTCATATGCAAGCAAGAGCTGGACAATGAATAAGGAATACCAAAGAAGAATCGATGCCTCTGAATTATGGTGTTGGGGAAAAATATTGAATATACCATGGAATGGCAGAAGAACGAGTAAGTCTGTCTTGGAAGACGTATAGACAAAATGCTCCTCAAAAGCAAGGATGGTGAGACTTTGTCTCATGTACTTTGGACATGTAATTAGGAGGGACCAGTCCCTGGAGAAAGACATCATGTTTGATAAAGCAGAGGGTCAGTGAAAAACCGGAAAATCCTCAACAAGATGGACTAACAGAGTGGCCTCAACGATGGTCTCACAGCAATCATTGTGAGCATGGCGCAAGATAGTGCAGTGTTTCATTCTGTTATAACAGGGTCGCTATAAGTAAAAAAAAAAAAAAAAAAAAAAAATTTTTTTTTTTATAAGTCAGAACCAACTGGACGGTACCTAACAACGACATTAACTACCTACTATGACTTTTGCTTCTTTAACTCTTGATGGAGCTAGAGCTAAGCCTTTTATTTTTAGCAAGTATCATTTTTAGGAAGGGGGAGATAATTTTTATAGGTTATTCGTTCTTCCAAGAAGCATTTGTTTTTTGTTTTTAACTGTTTTAAATTTACAATCTCAATAGTAGCCTTAACTTTTAATTTCATCAACCATCCCCTTCATGATTTTATAGACCTGGACCTATGTCCTCTTTCTAGAATGGGGTTTTATTATTCTTTTATCTAATTAGTTTTTCCTCATTCATTTGATTATTTTAATGTATTGTCTCTCTTGTAAACAAAATGCACAAATGCCCATAAACATAATTTTGCTACAATTTCAGGGGGTTCACAGATTACCTGTGGGTCAACCACGGATCTCTAGGATTAAGAAGCCCTGCTCTAGATTTTCTTAAGTCTGTTTGTCTTTCTTGAGGTAAATACAGTTTCTCATTTCATCTATAGATCATGGCCTTGTGATAATTATTTTGTTGTTTTGTTTTATTTCAATGCGCTTCTTAAGGAAATCCAGAGCTTTATTATATAAGCTCAGTGAGCTAATTCCCAAGGTCACACAGCTAGTAACCCTAGGATATATGGTTGTCTACCCCCTTTTTCCAGCTCTCAGGTTTTTTGGGAAGCCACTTTCCCAACAACAGTGTGTGCTGCTGCAAGGCAGCAGCCTTTATGACTGTTGGCAAGTGAAAAAACAGGCGTGTGCTGCAAATTACTGTTTCTACAGGGTATTTATTGTATGAGGTATGTGCATTTTTGGTAGGAAAAATAGATAATTTTTATGTGGGAACCCAGTGGACTCCAGTAGAACTCTGTGATTTTCGGGGTTCAAATTAGCCAGACAGTGTATTGTCCCACAGATCTCTGAGGGAGATTGCGGGAGGAAAAAAAAAATCCATACCAACTACCCAAAATTTAGACACACTCAATGATTCAGCATGGTTCCATTAATGGAAACACATTGTATAAACAAAGAAATTCAAAGGAGAAAATAGGGTCTTAAAACAGACAAGTGCCAGAGCCAACTTCTACCACAGCCTTATTTTCTAATGCAAATAAGACAGAAGCTCATAATACGGGTAAAGAAGAAATTTTGCTTTCATTATCCCTGGACACTTAAGTCTAATATTATTAGGTGTTACAGAAGAATTATGTCTGTAGCAGCACCATGTTTTCAATTAAAAATTACACAGGGGTGTGTGTGTATCTAACAAAGGAACAGGTTTCAGGTGTTTCTAACTAAAGAGGCTGGATGGGTCCACCATCTTAAATATTTACACTGTAAAATCTAGGTTTCCTAAAATGTGTTGGAAAAGTTTAGAGGTGCTTTTTAGTGTTTACAATGATCAAAGCTTTTGGCATTTAGTAGGGGTGGGTGGGATGCACACATCCTGTAATACATAGACTTTTCTATACAACAGAGCTGTCCTGAATGTGTGCTAGACATTGATGTGGTTGAAAAACCTGTTTATAATTATCGAAGCCTAGAACTTAAGTCTATTAAAGATGAATACGAAGTTGTTTTTTATAGTTTAACTATACACTAAATTTCTAGGAATGCAACTACTATGTAAATTGATGGAAGATTGACTTTTTTCAGAATGTTAGCAAGAATTGTTTTCTATTTCAGAAAATCACATTATCATAAGTAATGCCACTAATGGTTTCTGAGTCACCATTATTTTAAAAAATTCCTTGTTGCGTTTTGTGACCTATGTTAAATGTACCTTCTTTACAATTTAACCTTTGGCTTAATCCTTCCATTGGTAGATTAGTTTCCTCTCTGTCTCTCAACTAAGAACTTGTGATGTATGTTCTTACCTTTCAATGAAATGCATTGATAAAAGCTTAATTAAAAGATCATCAGTACCAAAATACCATTGTCTAACAGAACTGTCTGTGATGACGGAATCATTCTGTATAACATGGTTACTGATATGGTAAATGTGACTATGGAATTTAACATTAAATATATTTAATTTTAATAAATTTAAATGGCCACATGACAGCACAGTGCTAGACAATCTTAAATTAACAATACAAATAAGTATACTTGTCCCTCAATATATAAGCATATACTGTTGCAGAAAGGCTAGTTTTACAAGAAAAATAGCACAATGAAATAACTTATTATAATAAATAATTACTACTACTTAGATCCAGCAATAATAAGCAATCATTCTTTCCCTTCTGTCACTTTTTTGTATTCTTTCTCAAATCTGTGTATGAAGGGAGGGGAGGGGTAGGGAGGGAAAAACACTAACTAGATAGGAGATAAGTGGTAACTTTGGTGAAGGGTAAGACAGTACACAATTCTGGGGAAGTCAGCACAACTTGACCAGGGCAAAGTTACAGAAGTTCTACAGACACATCCCAACTCCCTGACAGACCGAGTTACTGGGCTAAGGGCTGAGGGCCATGGTCCCAGGAACATCTAGCTCAAATGGCATAACATAGTTTATAAAGAAAATATTCTACATTTGACTGTGGTGAGTAGTGTCTGGGGTCTTAAAAGCCTGTGAATAGCCATCTAAGATACATATTACTGGTCCCATCCCAGCTGGAGCAAAGAGCGAAGAAAAACAGACACAAGGGAAAGATTAGTCCGAAGGACTAATGGACCACAACTACCACAACCTCTTCCAGACTGAGCCCAGTACAACTAGATGGTACTTGACTACCACCACTGACTGCTCTGACAGGGATCACAATAGAAGGTCTCAAACAGAGTGGGAGAAAAATGTAGAACAAAATTCAAATTCACACACACGCACACACACACACACAAAAAGACTAGCCTTGCTAGTCTGACAGAGACTGGAGAAACCATGAGAGTATGGTCTCCAGACACCCTTTTACCTAAGTACTGAAGTCTTTCCTGAGGTTAACTCTTCAGTCAAAGATTAGAGAGGTCTATAGGGCAAACGATAACACACGTGAGGAATGTGGTTTTTAAGTTCAATCACGTTTAGGAGACTAATGGGCACACCAGCCTAAAAGCAAAGGTCAGAAGACAGGAAGCAACAGGAAAACTGGATGAATGGAAACGGATCCTGGGGTGGAGAGGGGAGAGTGTTGACATATGGCAAGGTTGGCAACCAATGTCACAAAACAATTTGTATATTAGTTGCTTAATGAGAAACTAATTTCCTCTGTAAACTTTCACCTAAAGCACAAACACAATTTGTGTATGATATACTAGACACACAGCAACTGAACTTCCTCATTAGATACTGAGAGGTTAAAATTAAATTCTCCAGATAGATTCCTCCATGTTACAGACAGAAGAATTAAATTACATGGAAGTAAAGGTGCTGGTCTCACACTACAAAGTGATATAAAAGGATTCACAAATATTTTGTTCTCCCTTTTATTAGGTTCTCAATTACCTATGACCTCTTGCATGGACAGTAAACTTAATCCTTTTAGGAGTGGTACCAATTTACTACTTCATATAGTCTTTCTTCTGAAATAAAATGTAATCCATGTTGCTGCCACTTACATCATTAATTATTCTCCAGTGGAGAAGATGATTATTTTTCAGTGGTAACAAATAATTGTGAGAAAAAAAAAAAAAATCTCCACAGCTTCACATAATGTTGTCTATCTTACATCTATTTTTTTCAATTAGGAAACACTAGTTTTTTCAAAAATCTCATATTTCATATTAAAATCATGGAATACTGTTGTCTTGAAAGGCAAACAGGATGTCTCCAATGAGCACAGTCAAAATGGAAAGCCTATATATGTTTGCATTGTGTAGCATGTTCCTTTCTTTTAACTTCAAGTGCTTGCCTCTGACCCAATCTTTGTAAACTCTGGCCTAAATGGATTCCATTCCAGCCTTTACCAGGGCTGCTCTCTTCCACTGTGTGCTTCTCAGACCACAGGCTGCAGTCAGCGAGCCTGCATGTCTGAGCTGTATAGGAAAAGGGCAATGAAATCTGGTTTTGCATTTCTGCATTAAGGACATTGTTTAAAGACTTTCCTTTGGAGAGGTTTCTGACATTCTAACCGCAGACATTCTTTACCATCTGTCAGTGTGTGCTAGTGATGGTTCTCATAGACTTAAAATAGAGAGAATCTCTCTGGCTAGTTCTTTGATATAAATATATTTGATAATACAAAGCCGACTAAATACAAGGCTTGGATTGAACCTCAGTATCTGAAAAGAATATCGTGAGGAATTCTGACGTTGCTAGTCAAATTAGGTGTCTTGCTGTAATCATAATTCTTAAGAGGTCTTAAAAATAGTTCTTCTGAAGTCATTAACCATCTATGTTTTTACCCCAATAAGTTAAATTGTTTAGAACTTTTTTTGATTTCCTCACAATTCCTTACTTCAGAAGTAAAATTTTCTTTTCTTTTTGAAGAGAAAAAAATGTCTCTAGTAGTTTAATTAAAACCAACTTGTTTTTTTATTTTTCTGGTAATTCATACAATTGCTCACAGTAACACCGAACTATATGTAAAGCCTGCAGCCATGTCTATATGTATATGTGTGAGCATGACAAAATGTGTGTACTTTTCTTAAATGAACCGTTTGGGCCTCAGTTTCCTCACTGCTAAAAAGCACAGTGTTGGAATAGATCTAAAGTTTATTGCAGTTCTATGATTTTATTCTATTTTTATATAATTTTACATTTTTGAAAATTAATATAGTATAGAGTGCTATTAAGTAGAAAGTTGATTAACCATATATACAAAATTAAAAAATTTAAGGTTTTTATTAGCTACATAAAAAAATTAATCCATTGTGATAGCCTTGTTTGTTCAATTAATAAGTGAATATTCGTATGGACTACTTGATGTATTTAAGATTTGCCCCTCTCTTTCAAAGGATTGTCCACCATATTTCTTTCTCCTATCCTGTCTACTGGAAACCCTGGTGGTGTAGTAAGAACTACACCTGCTAACCAAAACGTCAGCAGTTCGAATCCACCAGGTTCTCCTTGGAAACCCTATGGGCAGTTCTACTCTGTCCTTTAGGGTTGCTATGAGTCGGAATCGACTCGACAGCAACGGGTTTGGGTTTTTTTGTTTATCCAGTCTACTCCATCTGTTTGGTTTGAAAGATGCCTATCAAGATTCTCTCATTTGGTCAGCACAACTGGACTAAACCAAAAGCAAAGAAGTTTCCTGATTAAACCAAATGCTTCAAAGGCCAGAGGAGCAGGGGCAGGGGTCTGGGGACCGTGGTTTCAGGGGACATCAGGTCAATTGGCATAATAAAATCTATTAAGAAAACATTCTGCATCCTACTTTGGTGAGCGGCATCTGCAGTCTTAAACACTAGCAAGCGGCCATCTAGGAGGCATCCACTGGTCTCAACCTACCTGAAGCAAAAGACAATGAAGAATACCAAAGACACAAGGTAATTATGAGCCCAAGAGACAGACAGGGCCACATAAATGAAAGACTACATCAGCCTGAGACCAGAAGAACTAGATGGTGCCCAGCTATAACCGATGACTGCCCCGACAGGGAACACAACAGAGAATCCCTGATGGAGCAGGTGAGCAGTAGGATGAAGACCTCAAATTCTCGTAGAAAGACCAGACTTAATGGTCTTACTGAAACTAGAAGGACTCCTGAGGTCATGGTCCTAGACCTTCTGTTAGCCCAAGACTGGAACCATTCCCAAAGCCAACTCTTCAGGGAGGGATTGGACTGGACTATAAGATAGAAAATGATACTGGTGAGGAGTGAGCTTCTCAGCTCAAGTAGACACATGAGACTAGGTGGGCAGCTCCTGTCTGGAGGGGAGATGAGAAGGCACAGGGGCTGAATGGACATGGGGAGTGCAGCGTGGAGAGGAGGAGTGTACTGTCTCATTAGGGGGAGAGCAACTAGGAGTACATAGCAAGTTGTATATAAATTTTTTTAATCGTGCTTTAAGTGAAAGTTTATAAATCAAGATTCTAAACTTTCACTTAAAGCACAATTAAACTTTCACTTAAAACACAATTGAAAAAAAAAGATTCTCTCATTTATTCTTTTTCTTACCTATCTGATCATAAGCACTGGTCATTCTATAATCCATAACTAGCTGCAGTTCCTGTGCAATCCATTGAGTAAGTGGCCAATTAATTTGAATATACACCTATCCCTTTTAGTATTGCCCATCCCTATACTACCAAGTACAGCAGTCATGGTTAACAAAACAAAGACGAGAGAGTGTTCATATTCTCCAATATTTCCAATGTTCTCCAATATTTCCATTCATCATTAAAATTTAAAATATAGCACAAATCTTAAGTCCTGAGTTTATATGTAAGTTAGAAAAAAATCAGTATAATCATTTCCGCTATCTGAATTATTACCAGAAGCCCTTTAACAAAACAAATGATTATCACTTTAAAAGTACTAAAGAAATTTTGTTCTGCATTTCCCCCTTTTGGTCAGGATTCTTCCATAAACTCTGACCAAAATGTTCAGTAATGAGAGCCAGGTACCATCTAGCTCTGGTCTCATGGCAAATGGGGCAGTTGCTCATGGAGGCAATTAGCCACACATTCCATTTCCTCCTCTTCCTTTTCCTGACTTTCCTTCTTCCTCTGTTGCTCCAGACAAATAGAGATCAACTGTTATGCCACGGATGGCCACTTGCAAGCTTTTAAGACCCAGGCACCACACAATAAGCTAGGAGGTAGAACAGAAGCACTAAACACGTTCCTAGGTCATTTAACTGGAATGTCCCATGACACCATGACCCTAAACCTCCAAACCAAGAATGCAAATCCCACAAGGAGTTTGTTTGTACTTAAGCAGCCTCAGCAGCTACTCTTTTTTTTTGGTGCTTGTTGTAAATATACCTATCACACAACTTTCTGGAGACATGGAGCCTGGATGAACCCCTGAAACTACTGCCCTGAGATAATCTTTAAACCAAAAATATCTTCTCAAGTCTTCTTAAAACCAAACAGTAGTTTGGCTTAACTAGTAAAAAATGTCTGCCTTGAGCATTATGGTTTTTTAAGAACCATCTATATGGAATTAAATTGACAACAACAACTCAAAAGATTAGATAGGAACCTAACTCAAAAGATTAGATAGGAACCTTACCTTATGTTAATTGAAGCAGGAACAACTCTGAAAAGGAGGGTGAGAATGGCTGCACAGCTCAAAGAATGTAATCAATGTCACTGAATTGTACATGTAGGAACTGTTGAACTGGTATATGTTTTGCTGTATATATTCTCAACAACAACAACAAGGTACTATAGAATGTGCCTATTAAACAAGCCAAAATACAACGCAGATACCGGCAATGGGTAACCTACACGTCCTCACGGCAACAAGTAAAGGACCATGTTCATAATACCAGACTGCATCTCCTCACAGTATTATCATCCTGGATAAGGATTCTAATCTCCTTCTGCAAGTCTAAAATAAATACATGATTATTTTCCTTAAGCCAAGTTCTCTTGAACATTGCCCTAGTAGCATTTTGTGCCACTAAAACCAGAAATTGTCCTTTTTTGAAGAATTGATTCATTTTATGAAACGTGAAAATGGAACTTCTAAAACATCCAGTAAATCACTTTTTTATAATGTGGAACGTGCATCTAATACATTACGTGTGGCATCAACGATAACAGTTGTAATCTTTTCTCAGAGTTACAAAATAAGATGTATCTTATTTTGGGAAAATCCTGCCACCTAACAACCATATCAAATCTATTTTTATTAAAAAAAAAAAATGTTGCTAGTCAGGAAGGAGAAATAAATCCAGAAAAATCCAGGAGTTAAATGCTTTCAGGCAACTGTGATCTGCTTATGACTAAAATTGAGATCAAACTTGTAGCTAGTATTATGGCAACTAAGCAAAAAGGGATACATTTGTAGTATGTAATTTTCATTTTATGAGAGAAAATATGTATCTTTTTTCTAGTAGAGACAATTTTTTATCAGTGTTGAACAGAGGAATGAGTATGGCTATAAAAGAAAATCTAGGTTCGACTATGACTGAGTACAAGAGATCTAACTTCTCTGGACTAAATTCTCTGTTAAATGAGAGTATACACAACAATTGGCAAGGCTGATAAGAGGATTAAAGCATTATAATATATGGAAAGTGCCTGACATGTAATAGTCAATAAATAGTAGCTATTACTAAATTCACTGCATGGATACTTATGTGAAGTACAAAAAATACCTGGAAGGATAATAACTTCAAATATGATTTTATTAAAGATACTAAAATACTGTTCAAATGGATGAGATTAGTAGCAATCTTCAACATATACAAAATAAACAACAGAAAAACAAAAATTATGGAAGGCATTTGAGTTTGGGGATTTAGGGCAGAGGGAGGAGAATATGAAAGTAATAATTTATAGGGACAGAGTTGGTGACTTTACAGGGAATCATAGCTGGGATACTTATCAGAATAGCCTGTGGAAGCTTTCTGAGGAAGAGTCTTACCCAGACCTGCTCAGTCAAAATCAATGAGTGGCCGGAGGTGGGGTGGGGTGGGGGGATTGGTGGGTGAGGGGTAGGAAAGTCAGATTAAGGAAACAAAACAACCAGAACAGAAATAACGAAAACTTGACACAATGTAGAAAATATAAGCAATGCCACTGAACAACAGGTATAGAAATTGTTATATGGGAACCTAATTTGCTGTATAAACTTTCACTAAAAACACAACAAAATATTTTTTAAAAAAAATCAATGAGTGCAGCTGGAAATTCATGCAGATTTGGGAAAAAGTTCCCTAAGTGTTTCTAGTCTCCCGAGCCTATTCAAAGAGCATTGGTTACGGTGTTCCTAAACTACATTCTCTGAGTCTTTGTCTGCTGTTGTTAGGTGCTATCCAGTTGACTTTGGCTCATAGCTAGCCCATGTGACAGGGAAGAACCGCCCCACAGGGTTTTCTTGGCTTTACAGAAATAGATCTTTCTATTCTTTACAGAAGTAGATCGCCAGGTCTTTCTCCCACAAAGCTGCTGGGTGGGTTGGAACCACTGACCTTTTGGTTAGCAGCCCAGTGCTTAACCCTTGAGCCACCAGAACTCCTTCCAGATGTTTCACTGCAGTTTGGGCCAGGTCAACAGTTTGAATCCACTAGCCACTCCTTGGAAACCCTATGGGCCAGCTCTACTCTGTCCTCTAGGGTCCCTACGAGTCCAAATTTACTCAATGCCAAGGGGTTTTTAGTATATGTGATTTACCACAGTTAAAGTTGTATTTTCATGACCAAAACATGTGAGGCTTTTAAAATCACTTGCACAGTGCTTAAGAACCTACCACCTACTACCATACAAGAGTCAAACGTAGCATGAAAATTAACTATGGCATACATTATGTACTGATTACCTCATCCCGTGGGTTTTGGGTAAAAACCCCTTAATAATGTCTAACGATGGTAGAACCTGTTTCCAGATTCCTAATTCCTTGTATTTTTGACAACGTTAAGACAATATAAGCACTCTAAATTCATTTTCAGAATTTTCTTTTAACCTTGTTTTTGTCTCTATAAATTCAACACCTATATAAGGTAAGGGGATATATCAACAATAGTCTATAGACACCCGAAGGTGTCCTCTCCCCTGTTCCTCCCAAACCGTGAGGCAAAAACTGAGTGAAAAGCCATATCCCACCAGTTACCTTAGTGGGGGGTGGAACTAGCAGGCCAGTCTTGATTTCTGCACCTTTTCAACAAAAGATCTCACTTTATCAGATGACTTTTGGAAAACCAAAGACTTTGGAGACTGTTATTGTAGTAGCCTATGTGGGCTGGCAAGGGTCAGAGAGAAAAAAATCTTCCATAAAAGCATCAGATCTATGTCGTAGGTTCCACGCAGTCCAGGCTGTTTCAAACTGCTCCCCTCCGTAGGACGAGATCCAGTGTCAGTGTGGGAAGGGGGAGTAGAGTGAGAGAGGGACAGAGCACAAAGACTCCTCTCACATAGTGACAAGGCTACGATAGGTTGGTTTAAAAAAGTCCCTCAGTGGCTTGGAATGGAGCTTGTGACTCATTGACATTTACAGGACCTGTCTGATATTTGCCTTTTGCAGCCCCAAATCTGGGTACATTTTTCAAACACTCCAGTTCATGCCCTTTATTAAAAGTTGAAGGCACTGGAGACTAGAGAAGTTCTGTTAAATTAAAAAGAAAAAATCAACTACGCGACTATAATACAGTAAGTAGTTTAAAGGCCCTTCATGTAACAAGTGGTTTTAGATCACTGCAAGCACAATAAACGTCAACGATGTGGTTTGGCTCCCAAAAAAGCTAATGTAATTTTTTAGGTTGAATTAGTAGAAATATATATTCCACGTAATAAAATATATATTCCACTTAATAATTCTACTCTTTCACTTTTCTGACCATATCTAGAGTATTATGATCAGTTTTAGTCAGCACAATTAGAGAGTCATTGACTGATTATCCAGACAAGGATGGTAAAAGAATTTTGTATTATATTGAATGAAGAACTTAAGAGGAGGGCACTAAGCAGATTGAAAAAAACACAGGAAGAGGACCTTAACTGTCTGAAGAATCTGAAAGATTTTAATACTAAAAAGGCAACAATATGATTTTTATATGACTATTCTGTGTGGCTCCAGAAAGCAGACATAGGATGGCACATTTAGCAGATTTCAGTTTAATGTGAGGAAGAACTTCTAACAGAGCTGGCTGGAAAGAGAACTGGTTGTTTCGTGTATTAATGGAGGAAATCACAGCACATTTTCAAGGTGGATGACCGCTTTGGCAATGATGGAATTTGAATTCAATAAGGGCTGAATTCTACAATTCCATGATTCAGCAACCCTATTAGATCCTCCACCCAGGAATTACTAAAGCTGGAAAGAACATTTAAAAAGAAGAGCCAGTAAAAAGGTCGGCCAGGTGCACAGAGTAAAAGATTTAAAATCAGATCACTGCTCAGCCTACTTTCATCGCTTAACTCTTTCAGGCCATGAAGCATGGTACTCTCATTATGAGTTACTCATCAATAGGTGTCTTGACTTAGTTCCAGATACCAATATCTGTTAAACACAACCAGCTTGTCCATCTGGCTCAAATCTGATGCTAAAGAAGAGTATTGACATGATTCCTGGGTAGATGACCAGCTCAATCTTGGTTTTGCCTTTTACATTAATCACTTCCCTAGGTAGGCAATTTCTAGTGAGGGTGGGATCACACTCCTCTCGCGTACAAATGAGCAAAGAGATCCAAAGAGGTCAAATACAGCTAGCTACCTTTTTCTGTTATACTATATTACTCTTTAATAAATCTATGTTAACATGGTACTTTTGAGCCTCCACTTTGTAGTGCTACACTGCACTACACTACACATAGTAGGCATTTGATGAATGTTTGTAGAAGATTATAGTAAATCTATACTCTCAAATGCTATACTAAACTTCTGCAACTGGTGAGGGTCTGCGGTCTTTGGACAACTCTGCATTCTACCACCTGTCATACATGCTCCTTAACTTGGTTTACAACCTCAAAGCTATATTCATTTATTTCAAACCCTGAGCAGGGTTGATGATATTTTTACTTCTGATATTAAAAAAGAAAATGTTTCTGAGTAGACTGTTATCTCTGTGGGACTTTGTTTTGCATGCTAACAAAATTATTGTCAAGAGTCAAATATACTTTGAGTAAAATTCTGTAAAGAAGAAATATTATGCACTTTAAAATCTCTAAATCAAAGCATCTATGATTCAAATCGTAAATAAAAGCTTTTTTGTTTGCTTTTGCTTTTATTTTGGAGGAAGAAGGTGGTTGAGGCTATTTCCTTGAGATTAGATAATATTATTTTAAAACTTTTACTACTCAGAAAACATTCAGATAATAGTAAAATTAAAAAAATAACAGTATCATCATCAAAAGGGCACACCAAAGGAGTAAAAAGAGAACCTACAGACTGGGAAAAAAGTTTTGCTAATGACATATCTGACAAGGGTCTAATCTTTAAAGTGTATCAGACTGCTTCTAGTTCGAGCCCTCCTGAGAATCTGCATTTCTAACAAGGTCCCAGGAAGTTATATGTAAGAATCAACTGGGAATCTTGTTAAAATGTAGATTCTGATTCAGTATATCTGAGGTGGAAATGCAAATTCTCAGCAGGGGTTCGAACTGGAACGAACTGGTTTGAAGCCTGAAATATACAGAAAATATATAGAAAACTTCAACAACTCGACAACAAAACAATGAACAATCCAATCAAAAAATGGACAGTGGATATGAAGATACTTCACCAAAGAGAACATTCAGAAGGCCAACAAATACATGAAGAGGTGCTTGTGATCATCAGCCATTAAACCAAATCCATTGCTGTCGAGTCGATTCCAACTCATAGTGACCCCATATGTGATTTGAATTTTTTTTTAATATTAAGAAGAAATTGTTGTTTTTAGTTGCCATTGAGTTGGCTCCATGAAGACCTTATGTATAACAGAGCGAAACATTGCCTGGCCCTGTACCATCTTCACGAGCACTGGTATGTTAGAGTCCGTTGTTGTGGCTATCGTGTCAATCCATTTCATTGAGGCTTTCCTTCATTTTCATTGACACTCTACTTCATCAAATATCATGTCCTTAAGAGGGAATCAGTAGCCCCTAATAAGAAACTCTAATTTTGATGAGCACTCATTTCCCCTATCAAATTCTATTTTTACAGAAGTTATATGTCTTTAGTTTTTGTGTCCATGGCTGTAGAGTACTAGGTGACAAGGAGACTGGTAGGAGTCAGAAGTCAGAGAAGAAGGCATAAGCAGACCATAAGATTTTGTAAACCAAAGTAAAAGGTCTGGGGTTTATTTTAGGTGTTATGGAAAGCCTTGAGGTGAATGATCAAGTACATGTTTTTAAAAGACCACTCAGCTTTGTAGGAGGGCAAGAGTGGAAGAAGCCTGAGGGGGTGGGGGGCGGCAGTGAGTGGAGATAGGAGTGCTTATCAGGAACCTTACCCATGGGCAGATCCATTGGGGTGACATACAGGCTATAGACTACTATTTGGCTGGCACACCAAATTCCAAGTTTCACAGCCCGGTCTAACCCTACTGATATGCTGCCTACTTTGTTCAGAATTCATTTGTGATCATATCAGAGCTGAGCTTATTCCTTTAATATACTGCCTGTATTCCTCTTGGTTTACAAACAATTCATTCAGATATAGAACCTCCTGCTTCCTGTCACAACTGGTATAGGCCTCGTTGTAAGGTTCTCTGGGCAAAATGACTTGGCAAGAAGGCTGGATCCTTATGAAGTAAGTTACCAGCTAACAAAGTTTTCAGAGATGTGTAGTAGGATTTGGGAGGCAGGCTCTTCTTAATTTTTTTTTAATCAATATTTACTCCTATGTTTGCTATATTGACAATCTGTGATATTGTCATATGAATTCCTATGTGAGTATATGCAAATTTATATGAGGAGCAAGTCTGTGATCTTAAGGAGTTTAGAGTTTAGAGGGGTATCTAAACAACTGTAATGAAATGTGGCAAGTACTATACTATACAATGTAAATGCAAAGAATTCTGTTAGGGAAGAAGTGCCAGGGAACCCTAGGGAGAAGAGCTGAGATCTATGGTAAATTTTATAGAATGAGTAGATGAGGCAGACAAAAAAATCCAAACCTACCTCAAAACCCAACCTCTATGAAAAAGGTCCTCTTCCTCTGACTACCCCAGGCTGAAGATATTTGTCCCTTTTCTAAGTTTCGTAATTATTGTTTGGACAGTTCATGTTCATGTGGCTATTAAAGAGCAATGCTCTGAGATACTGCTTCTATTATTGTCTTCAACTATTTAAATCTTTTGTTATTAACAGCTTTTAATGAGTACATGCCTTGCTTTCTAACTAACAAAAATGTACGCTTCTCCAAGGAAAGGGCCATATCTAATGAATCCTTCATCAGAACGGGCGCCCAGTAAATGAATGCTGCTTTGATTTGATGAGACTGAAGAATGTAAAAAAAAGAGCTTAGATGTGAGAATTAGGAGTTTTTTACAATCTGGTTCCTACTCCTCACTAAGTAGGAGAATATTGTCGGTTAATTTCTCTGGGCCTCGTTTCCTTCTGTCGAAAGAGGGCTGACTAGATGTCTATGGTTCTAACAGGCTCTAAACCTCCGTGATTCTATGAACATATCAATTCAATCTCTAATTCGATAATCCCGTCTAATTAGAGATGATATTAAAAGTTCACCTTTTACAGTCTCCTTTCCCTTCCTGTTTCAATTTTATGTAAGCAATTAAAAGACTACGCTATAAAAATTCATTTAATATTATATTTAACATTAAGGGGCCGGGGCGGATGCCTGAAAAGCATTCAGTTATCAATCCTTAAAGTTTTAATTTTAACCTCAAAAGAGAGTTCACATCTAGCTAATATCTAGGACAGCATAGCTAATTGTTTTACTTCAAATAAAGTATATGGAAGACTGATAATACTGGCAAGCAAATTAAAGAATACTAACTTTTATACATAGGGTCACTGTGAGTTGGAACCAACTCGAAGGCACCTAACAACAACAACCTTTGTTTTCTAGTGATTAGGTTTAAACATATGATTTAAACGCAATATAGTATATATACTTAAAAAAAAAAGAAAACTCCAAATATATACAAATAGATTACCAAAATGTAAAACATGTAAATCGTGCACTTTTTGTTTTGTAACAAAACCTTTTCGTAAATGAACGAGTTAAGAAGAAACAACTCAATTATAAAGACATTTTCTATAACTCTGAAAAAGACTAGTTTAGCAATTACCAAAAAAGGAAATAGACCCATTTGAAAAGTGGTTACAGTTCTAACTTTACAGTCAAAAACTCTTTTGTTGAATCACATTAAATAAATTGGTTGTCAAAAACTAGTGCTGGCAAAAGTAATTCTGATGCCCAAGTATGGGATGGGCTCCATGACCACAAACTATGCCAGCTCTACCTTTTAAACAGAGTTTGCCAAGAAGAGTGTGTTATTAGCCAGGCTTGGCTAAAACAATCCACTGCCCACAAAGCTACTTTAATGTACTGTCTCTATTGAAAATCACAGTAATCCAACAATACATTACGATACTTTCCCATCACTGCAGCAATTCCCACCACAGGCAACACTTTGTCTCCAACAAAGAAGCCTCACATTCTACGTCTGCAAAAACCCCAATCCTGACTAGTGCTGTATGGCTGCCAACAGGAACATCTGTGTGCTCGACAGTACACAAAACTGGCTCTTTTCTTTTTTTCTGTCTTTCTTTTCCTTTCTTCTTTTTTTTCCCCTCCTAGACAATAAACCGTGTGATTGCTTGGTAAGGAAATGGTCTTTCATTCCCTTCCTCTTCCCTTTTATTTACTTGTTTGTTTGTTTAACATGACAGTCAGACAAGCACATCTGCTATCCACTCTTACTCTAGGTTCAAATCCTGAAAACACTAAATTTTATTTTCTGATTTCATATAAGCTGAGAGGAGATGGGCATAAGGATGCTTACTGTAACTTTATTTATAACAGAAACAATTTAGAAACAGCCTAAATATCCAACTCTAGGAGATTGGTTAAATAGACTGATACACTTCTACAAAAAAGATAGGGTCTTTAGAGAATAATAAAAAGAGAAAACATTCATTACACAGTTAGTAGGTGAAAATGGCAGGCTATAAAATATGGTATAGAATATGCTAGCAACCCATCTTCTTAAAAAAATGCATGCTTGCTTAGAAAAAAGAAAAATGTTAACATTATTATCTCATGGAAGTGGGATATTTCTCTATTTTATGTTTCCCATAATAAACATACGGAGCCCCGGCGGTGCAGTGGTTAAAGCGTTCAACTGTTAAGAAAGGACAGTGGTTCGAAACCAGGAAAAAGATGTGGCAGTTTGCTTCCGTAAAAAAAAAAAAAGCCTTGGAAACCCTATGGGGTTGCTATGAATCAGAATCAGCTCTATGGCAGTGCATTTTGTTTTGTTTTAATAATAAACATGCTCTCAGCTTTAAAATCAGAAGGAAAAAAAAAAACTGCATTATTGCCTCTTAGAAGAGATGGCAAAATTTAACTTATTAAAGAAATAAAGTAACTCATTTCTTCTCAAAGATACGTCATTTTCCTGGGCTTTCAAAAAACTGCCACCTTGAGAATCATGTAAAATTTTCATGTGAAAGCTGTAGCAATAGACAAATAGGAAGGGGGGGGTCAGAATAATAATTTAGGAGACAGAAAAATCACTTAGATTTATCACTTGAAATAGTAGTGAGCAACGACAAAAATCACAGGCCAAAAGGTTTAATGAGGAAATACTAACAGCTGATTAATACTAATTTTTATAGCCTAAAAAATCATATGAAATGTAACACTAATTTTTACCATATCGAGATAATATAAGCAACAAATAACTACAGTTTGTGTAACTGTGTGTGTGGTTTTTCATATAAATGAAATAAATGGAAAACAATGACTTCTTTATTCTTTAAATCAAAGAGACTATTTTTACGTTTGACAGTTTGACATTATACTACTACAAAACTGGATTAGCAAGGAAATCACTGCTAGTTTTACTTTAAAGGATGGAAAGTTACTAAGACTTTAATCATGTTTACAAACAACTATTAAACAAATGAGCGAGACAGACATGGCTCTATTCCGTGACACAGGTTTACAACACGGCATTTAACAACGGTCACAGGATAAGTGATGTAAAGTCTGTAGTATGGTCTGGATTGCACAGTGCCTCACTGTACACAACAGAGATTATATTTTTTAATAAGTATTTTTCTAGAAGTTAATTAATTCATTTTTTTTGTTTACTAGTACGCAAGCAAATGGTCTTCATAAAGAAAATTAAAGGCTGAAAAGCAAACTAGGTATGTGAAGAGCTGTCAACAAATAATACAACGTTTAAGCAGGTATAGCTTCCTTATTTACAATTACCTAATAAACATTTATTTTTAAATAAATAGATAAGCTTATTTAACTAGTGAATAAACTTCTATCAAGTGAAATATGACCAAGACACAGGTGGTTGTTGTGCCACAGAATTAGGTATTACCATCGCTGACTAGTGGACTGCTTATAGTTTTTTTAAAAAAATGGCATTTATTTAACTCCTACTACTTGCCATACATATGCTTTGCACTTTACCTGTTATCTCATTTAGTCTCACACAAACAAGTGTAGAGATAGATGTTGTTGGGTGCTGTTGAGTAGGTTCCGACTCATAGCAACCCTACACACAACAGAATGAATTACTGCCCAGTCCTGCGCCGTCCTCACAATCATAGCTATGTGTGAGCCCACTGTTGTAGCCACTGTGTCAATCTATCTCATTGAGGTAGACATTACCATCCTCATTTTCAAGTGAATAAATATTCCCAAAGTCATACAATTAGTAAATAGAGCTGGGATTCAAGCCCTTGTCTCTCTGATCCCAAAGTCTCTACTCTTTATTACATCACTGAGTCAAGAGAAGTAAAATAATTGAATGATAAAATCAAGGGATACCCTGTGGTAAGCAGAAGATTAAGAAAAAATGTTTCCCTCCTCTCAAAAACACTGACGCATACACTTGATTTAGAGAAGTTACATCCAAGGCAAATGTTTGACATTAGCCAATTTGTAGACAGCTGAACAATTTTGTTATGAACTGTCAAAAATATACATTAGTCTGTCAAGTTATGACTTAACCAATTTTTAGAGGAGCCGGGCCACAGATTCCACTATTTAAATGGATTTTCTGTCCAGGAAACCCTAATTTGATCACACAAATATATGAAAAAAAAAAAAATCCTTATACACATTTTACAAATATATATTAAGGAGGTGAAACCAAAAAATTAACAAAACCTTTTATGAGTATTCACTTAGTGGATCCTTTGGATGCCCTGAGCTGGCTGTGGGAGTGGGTAGGAAGGTACCCTGTTGTCTGTGGTGACCACCGCTTGGACTTCTAGTTTCTATCAACGTGCACTGATTACCACAATTTCAGAGACATTTGCTGACAGATCAGGACAGAGTTCTCTCCAAATTCCTCAAGGCTGGGTTCAGTTACCTCCCCCAGCTTTCACTAATGATTTTCAGCCTTCCATCAAAATGTTTTTGCTTACAGTGGGAAAAAAAAAAAAATCTTTTGTGGTCCTCTCACATTCTTACAAATTTGAAAGCAGAACAACACTCCCCTTGACAAAGTCAAGGGGCCTGTTGATTTCTTTAGTCTTATCATGATGCAGTCACACAATCAAACCTTTTCTATGTCATCAGTCAGAACATTATTAGTTTTTTAATCCTTTGCCTGCTTGGTGGTTTTAAAATAAGAAGTATACCTTAGTCAGAGTTTCCTATAGTACACACACCTTCTTGCCTTTTTTAGGTCATTATAACTGCATTTTAGAATTTATTGCACAAGCAAATGTTATACTAAAGACCAAAAAAAAAAAAAAAAAAAACAAAAAAGCCTTGTCTCAGTCATTATTAAGAAATTCTGTTATTACATAGTCTAATAAGGAGTTCCTTTTAAGAACACACCTTTTAGTTTTCTGGTCTCTTTCCACAATATTATTACCCCTTCTCTATTCCTGGTATTTGCTGTAATTTCCCATCCTAACAAACCACTTCTAGTCCCCTCTTAACTGAGAAACCAAAAAATCTTACACATTAACAAGGGTTGATGATGAAGCTCTTTATGAGGGCCTTCAGGGTCATTTTTAATAAGCATGTGAAGTCTTTCGGGAATGTGTTGAAAAGCTAATTTCTGGGTTGTATCCCCAGTTATTCTGATTCTTTACACTAGGGATGAGATTAGTAGTTTGCACAGTGAGCAAAAATCTCTTGTAAGGAGATATCAGGTTTTAATACTTAAGTTTTGTGGCCACTCTTTTCAGAACTCCACATCGTTTTCAAGTTCTATATTGGGGAGAGCTGCCATTAAAGAGGCCTTACTCTAGATAAGTGAGGCGTTATTGTACATATCTTCTGGTCCTTTAGTTTAAAATTCATTACACATTTTTACAACACATGTGTTAGTAAAATGAATTCCTTTCCTCTTCTAGAAAATTCAGGAGTATGATGATAGCTAATGAAAAGAAATATTTTTTAAAGTTTCTCTTACGAACTTTGCTTTTGATATCAGTCTTGCAGGATGGGGTGGGCATATACTCAAAATGTGGAAAGGAAAGAACAACAGACAAGTGGTTAAGAAGTCCTCCCTTTATTTCACAGCAAAAGAAAGTATGCAGCAAAATCCTTCTTTTTTCACCGTCACTAAAGGTGGCTTGTAGCTTTCCCACAGTATCAGGTTGCCGGTCTAGGTACACACACAACCTAGGTGATAATTCATTTAGATTTAAACTGCTTTTTCAAAGCCAACTTTTCCAAACAATGCATCACCTACATTTTAAATGGTGGGTGAAATCCTACCAGCACTCTCAAAAAAGGGACAAGGAGGTGCATTGTACTGGACAAAAGAAATGAAGAAAAGTATTGACAGTACAAGCAATCTGTAGTACCCTCAGGGTAGAAAGGATTGTTGAAGGAGTTTTCTCACACATGAAAAAGCAATGAAGCACTGAATTTATTTCATAATTTTTGGACCTAGGTATTGAAACACCTGAAAAGAGGCCATTATTTATGAATGCGTATAATCCCTTTTCCCACTAAGAGACACGTAAGTGTATAAACCTATGCTTAACAATAAAATTAAAATTTTAATTCAAATTAGTGGGACTCTATCTCCAACCCCAGAGGAAGATCGGTCTTGAAGAAAAGCTAAGCAATACAATCTTTGGCAGTTACTTTATAAATTTAATTATTTGAAAAATAGATGGAAATCCTCAAATCTTCTAGCCTTTCCCCAATCCCAAATGTGGCCCTATAACATCTTGATCCCTTGCTCAGTCTCACTCTATTCTTCCAGAACAGCAACTGAAGAAAGACACCCCAAACGGCACAAAGATTTAACTGTTATCCTCTGCATCCTTTATTATTCTGCATATATAACACTTTGTGTTTATACAGTCTTGAAACCAGACTGAGATCTTCAACACCTATTTCCCTCACTTAAGCAATTACTGACAAGCAAGACAACTGTAGCACAAAAGAAACTAAAAATAGCATAAAAATTACATTCCCAAGGGTCTCTGAAAAGTTACCTAGTCAAATCTCCTAAATCAGCATACTGCTTTCAATGAAATATTGCTTTTCAAGATTTTAGACTGAATTTTATTTTCTTTTTTAAGTCAAATTAGCATAAACTAATGAACTGAAAATGAATTTGAGAAGATTGGTTTTAAATATTGAAAAGTTAAGCTCACTGCCAAAGATGAGGTACTTGCAATGAAAGGGAAAACTGTTTTCAACAGTTTATTCAGATCCAAACAGAAGGTAGGTATGTGTATCTTTCATTTTATTATCCATCAGAAGAATTTATGGCTTGAAATAGATGGTGCTTGTCTACCACCACTGACTGCTCTAACAAGAGATCACAATAGAGGGTCCCAGACAGAGCTGGAGAAAAATGTAGACCAAAATTTTAACTCACTAAAAAACACCAGTCTGACAGAGACTGGAGAAACCCCAAGAGTATGGCCCTCAGCCACCCTTTTAACTTAGAGTACTGAAGTCACTCCTGAGGTTCACCCTCCAGCCAAAGATTAGACAGGCCTATAAAACAAACAATAATACCTGTAGCTCAATCATGTACCTGGCACACCGGCCCAGGGCAAGGTTGAGCAGGCAGGAGGGGACAGGAAAGCTGGACAAATGGAAATGGGGAACCCAAGGTTGAGAAGGGGAGAATGTTGACACATCACAGAGCTGGCAATCAATGTCACAAAACAATTCATGTATTGTTTAATGAGAAACTAATTTGTTCTGTAAACCTTCATCTAAAGCACAATTAAAAAAAAAAGATTTTGTGGCTTGAGTAGTGTAAATTAAGGAGAAAGGGGTTAAGACAGAAGATGTTTTTCATGTTCATGCTGATAACTGTTACTAGTTGACATGGGAGAAGGAAAAGCAGAGTATGTACATTTATCTTATTTTAATGTAGGCAAGGAAATTTGCTGACAAGGTTAAGTAAGCTAACCTCAACTTAGACCCTATTTAGACTCTACTTAGATCCCCTTTGTTGTTGTTGTTAGGTGCCATCAAGTCGGTTCTAACTCATAGCAATACTGTAAGACAGAGTAGAATCACTCCTCAGGGTTTTCAAGGAGTGGCTGGTGGATTTGAACTGCTGACCTTTTGGCTAGTAGCCAAGCTCTTAACCATTGCACCACCAGGGTTCCTAGAACTCCCCCGGCTCCCCGCGCCCCCCCCCCCCCAAAAAAAAGCTCACAAAGTTTCTTACTGAGGTGACAGGACATCTGAGCACAAATGAACTTAAAATTGGTGGGTAAAAATGAGAACTTTTTTTTTTTTTTAATTTGCTCCAGGATGTTCAGGGCCAATATTTTCCTTCAAAAGGAAAGTAGATTGATAGAAGGCAAAAGAGACTGCACTGACTCTTCACCACCAATTCTGGCGGAACTCAATGAAGTGGTACATTTGGGAGAAGCACAAAGATTATGGGTGAAAATAAAGCCACAATTTCAAGAGATTCATAAATTGTCATTAGCATGAACCAGGATGGCTTAGTCTCAAGACCAACTCTGCTCAAAGTGAAGGCATAGCATCCTTGGAATTATGAAAAAGAGTCTTAACATCCCAGAATTATCACCAAATTTCTGGCTAAATGACCAACTCTAGGCAATGTCTGTATCCAACTGGTTGTGCAATACTAGTTTTTTTTCTCATGGAACTTCTATAAACAAAGCTGAGAGGACCAGTATTAGAAGCCTGGAGTCAGAGTTGTCTCTTGCATGGTCAATGTGAATTTACCCAGCAGTTCTCAAGAATACCAGTGCTTTCATTGACTTGATCAAAACTGATCACTAAGCAGCACTAGACCTCCATTTGCACAGTTTAATAATTTAATTAAACCTGTTTCCAGATTGCTTTTAAAATACTATTAAATAAATATTTTAAATTATTTAACAGGTTATAAAAAAAATTTTTTTTATAACTATGGCTAAAATAAGAAAAAAGACCTCACATATTATCCATAGATAAAAGGAATTTTGATTATGTAGCCCACTTTTCAAAACAAACAAACAACAACAAAATGTAAAAGCCCACAGTTGTATGTATATCCCTGCCCTAAATCACTCAGGCAGGGGAAATTCTATTTCCTTTTAAAAGCAGAAAGGGAAAAACGGCTAGCAGGAAATTCAATTAAAACTACTTCAACATCCTTCCATTAATTGTCTATATTTTTAGGAGGAATCAATAGCCCTATTTCATTCCAAGTGGCCAAGATCTAAGATTAAAAGATCAACTCCCCCTCCCTTGTCCCCAATTGTCTTCTTCATACTTCTGTTAGATTTTGTTGTTAATACCAAGGGCTACTTCCCCAGCTGTGAAGTCAGGCTAGCAGCTGCCTTAGCAAACCATGCCAACCCTAGACCAATACATAAAGACAGCTGCCTTGCCTGTCCTTACAGATGAAAGAAAAGTACTAAAGGCCTAGAAAACTCTTCACTACTGGCAATGGCTGTGAAGGCAGCTGCTTGCCTCTCATACCACTGTGGAGTGTGCCATGTGACAATAGCTATGAGAGATGAAGGAAAGAAGAAATACAACTGATTTCTGCCTATACCATACTGTAACTTCCAAATTGTTTTCATTATGGGATATTACATTGTTTTTGATACTTTTAATTTTAGATTCCTTAGCACTCTATGTGCAGAATCAAAATTTCACCATTATATAAATGGTCCTGATATCTACTTTAATTTAATACATTAAGAAATAAAGAACCTTGAAGATTTGTGTCCATATTGAAGAGTCACAAACAGCAACTGATTTTCTAACAAATTAGAATTGTTACAAAGCCTCAAAATAACCTGAGAATAACCAGGATACGATGAATTTTAAAGGTGACAATTTGATGGGAACTAACATTTGCAGGAAAGAGTGCTTCTGTTTCATTAAAATGGCCACAAATATATTTCACTGCAGCTGAACACTCAAGCTATTATAGTCACGGTAGGTAGGAGGTGGAAAGCCCCATTAATACTTTGAAAATCTCATGTGCAGCACCCTTGAATTGCCAGTTTAACGCGGTGTGTATGCTTGAAGTAAAGAACAAATGGGTGTTAGAACATACGCTCTTTTCTACTAACGGAAGCATAAGCAATCCTCCTAGCCAAGAAAGTCTGATTCAACTGAAATCCAATATAATGTTCACTCCAGCCAGGTTCAAAATCTTATAGAAAGAGGACTTGCCAAAATTACAGCCAGCTATGAAAAATACTACCTGCTACATATTAAAACACATTTTCTCTGTTCAAGATACCCTAATTGGAAATAGAAAATAAATAAGTACAGAAAAAATCTCTAGAATGTAAAACACCATTATATTTCCAAAAGTCATCTCTGGATGTTGGGATTTTTTTTTTTTCCCCCTTTTTGCTCTTATGTAATTTCTAAATTTTACTTTTATAGTAAAAAAAAAAAACAAACTTATCAGCAACTCGTATAGATCTACTAAGAAATTACTTTTCCAATTAAAATGACAAGCTTTGTATTTTAAAGGCATCATCTCAAATCAAAATTTTACAGTGTTTCCTACATATTAAAAAAATCGGCTTAAATAGACAAAAAAGAAAACCAGTAACTTGGTACTCTTGTACTTTAATAACAAGAAGTGCCACTATAGACAAAGTATTTAGAAAACAGAAAGAAATAAGACACATAGAAATTGGATCCAAAGCAGTCAACAGTAATAACTATTTAAAACCATAAACTTAGTAAAGTGAATGAATAAAAATTAATACACAAAAATCCAGCAGTCTTCATATATGCAAACAAAAATCAATACAAACACACAGTAGACAAAAAGATACCACTGACAATAACAACAAAAAAATAAAATACTTAAGAATAAACTTTTAAAAATATGTGTAAAGACACATCCAGGCTCCCTGAGGGACCGAGTTACCAGGCTGAGGGCTAGGGACCATGGTTTCGGGGACATCTAGTTCAACTGGCATAACATACATTATAAAGTAAATGTTCTACATTCGATTGTGTTGAGTAGCGCCTGGGGTCTTAAAAGCCTGCAACGAGCCATCTAAGATACATCTACTGGTCCCAACCCAGCTGGAACAAAGGAGAATGAAGAAAACCGAAGACACAAGGGAAAGACTAGTCCAAAGGACCAATGGGCCACAACTGCCACAACATCTGCCAGGCTGAGCCCAGGAAAACTACATGCTGCCCAACCACCACCACCGGCTGCTCTGATAGGGATCACAACAGAGGGCCCCATACAGAGTGGGAGAAAAATGTAGAACAAAACTCAAATTCACACACAAAAAGACCAGACTTACTGGCTGACAGAGAATGAAGAAACCCCAAGAGTATGGTCCCTGGACACCCTTTAACTCAGTACTGAAGTCATACACGAGGTTCACCCTTCAGCCAAAGATCAGACAGAGCTATATAGGGCAAACAATAACACACGTGAGGAATGTGCTTCGTAGTTCAATCATATTCACAAGACTAATGGGCACACCATCCCAAAAGCAAAGACAAGAAGGCAGGAAGGGACAGGAAAACTGAACAAATGGAAACAGGGAACCCTGGGTGGGGAAGGGGGGAATGCTGATACATCTCGAGGTTGGCGACCAATGTCAAAAAACAATCTGTGTATTTGTTTAATGAGAAACTAATTTGCTCTGTAAACTTTCACCTAAAGCACAACAAAAAAAGAAAAAATGAGCAAGATCTCCATGAAGAACAACCAACAAACCTTGATCTCTATGTCTCTCCTTATGCAAGTACCACAGTGTGTTGATTAATGTAACTTTATAGTAAGTATTGAAATCAGGTAGTTCGAATCCCTTTTCTTGTTCTTTTCAAGAAACCCTGGTAGCATAGTGGTTAAGAGCTATGGTTGCTAATCAAATGGTTGGCAGCTTGAATCTACCACGTGTTCCCTGGAAACCCTATGGGGCAGTTCTACTGTCTGATAGGGTCGCTATGAGTCAGAATCAACTCAATGGCAGTGGGTTTGGTGTTTTTTTTTTTTTAACTGTAGGTCTTTTGTCTTTTCATATACATTTTAAAATCAACTTGTGGATTTCTTCAAAAAAATCCACTAAGATTTCGATTAAAATTTCATTGGATCTATAGACCAGTTTGGGGAAAAATGACATCTTACCAATAATGACTCCTTCTAATTCATGAACACTGTATATCTCTTCATTTTTTAGCTCTCGCTTAATTGCTTGTTGTAATGTTTTGTAAAGAGCCCTGGTGGTGCAGTGGTTAAGTGTTTGGCTGAGAACCGAGAGGCTAGCGATTTAAATGCACCAGCCACTTTTCAGAAGAAAGATGTGGCAATCTGCTTCTATAAAGATTACCACCTTAGAAACCCTATGGGGGAGTTCTACCTTGTATAGGGTCACTACTGAGTCAGAATCAACTCGATGGCAATTAAAAAAAAAAAAATGTTTTACAGCTTTCAGTGTAGAAGTCTTGCACATCTTCTGTTCAATTTATTCCTAAGTATTTGTAAAGACAGAATTATTCTTTCCCAATAAATTATTCCTAATATATAGAAATACAATTGTCTTTTGTATATTGATCTTGTATGCTACAACTTTGCTAAATTTACTTATTAGTTCTACTAGCATTTTGTATATTCCTTTGGGTTTTCTATATACATGATCGTGCTGTCTGCAAATAAAGACTGTTTTACTTCTTCCCTTCCAATTGATATGCCTTTTATTTTTCTTGCCCTACTACTCTGGCTAGGACCTCTAGTAAAATGCTGAAGAGAAGCAGCGAAAGCGACATCCATGGACATCTAAAACTTATTCCTGATCTTAGATAGAAAACATCGATCGCGTCTTTCGCTACTGAGTTTGATGTCAGTTGTAACGTTTTTTACAGATGCTCTTAATCTGACTAAGGAAGTCCATTTCTATTCCTAGTTTACTGAAATGTTTATCATGAGTGGGTATTGAATTTTGTCAAATACATTCTCTGTATCTAATAATATGTGATTTTCTCCTTTATTCTATTAATATGATGAATTACATTGATTGATTTTTTCAGGTGTTAAACTAACCTTACATTCTCAGGACAAATTCTATTTTGGTCATGATGTATTATACTTTAAAAAATTTTTGGGGGGTTTGATTTGCTAAAATTTTGTTTTTGCATCCATGTTCATAAAGGATATCGATCTATTGTTCTCTTGTGATTCATTTTGCTTTGGTACCTGATGTTTCTTTTCTGTTATTATTATAGGTGGTTGAGAATGGGAAATCAGGTAGGATGGGATATGTTTACTCGTGTTTGATAATTATTTGTAGAATTAAAAATATTACATCAATGATTCACTGTAAAGTGAACAGCATAGTCTCTTTCACAGGTATCTGCTTTTAAACTAATCTGCTTCTGGGAGAAGCCTGGTATTCAGTGAAATATAATAGTGATAAATAAGATCAATCCCATCAAGCACTAAATTTAGGGCTTTGTTTTTTGCTTCCAGCATTCAATCAAACCCAAGGGTTTACACTCTACCTTCCCAAGTATCTCCTATGATCAGATAATATTAGTATAATTAATCTGTATGTTATAGTTCTTGCTATAATACACCTACATGAGGGGGTACTTCATAACAATTGTTCTCACATGACAGAAAAATCATTTTATGTCATGTGAGAATATGTCAACTTGTTGAAGGGAAAAATAACTTAATAAATACCAGGGGGAGAGAAGGTTGAGTGGGCTTAATGGTATCATCAATTAAAAATAAAGTACATGACCATAAAATTTGACTTGTGCTTCCATATATCATCTTCTATATCCCCTTCTCTGATTCCAAGCATACAACTAAAAAGGTTTATATACTTAAGCAAAAGCTATTTTCTTACCTAGAAAAAACGCATCCCAACAATTTGAGAAACCAGAGGAAACAGACATGTCTAGAAATACACTACTTACCTACCTAACACAACTGAGATAGAAGACTTGAACAGACCCATAACAAGGGAAGAGACTGAAGAAGATATAAAAGAAAAAAAAAACTCTTCAGCAAAAAAAAAAAAAAATAGCCCTGGCCCAGTTGGCTTCACAGAATTCTACCAAACATTCAGTGAAGAGCTCACACCAGTACTACTCAAGCACAGGAAAGGAAGGAATACTTCTGAATTCATTCTATGAAGCCAGCATAACCTTGATACCAAAGTCAGGAAAAGACACCACAAAGGAAAAAATTATAGACCAATATCTCTCATGAATATAGATGCAAAAATTCTCAACAAAATTCTAGCCAATAAAATTTAGTATCATATTAAAAAAAAACACACCATAACCAAGTGGGATTCATACCAGGTATGCAAGGATGGTTCAACACTAGACAATCAATCAACATAATCCACCACAAAAATATAACAAAAGAAGAATCACATGATCATCTCAATTGATGCAGAAAAGCCATTTGATAAAGTCAAACACCCATACACCCATTCCTGATAAAAATTCAGCAAAATAGGAATAAAAGAGAAATTCTTCAAAATAATAAAGGGCATCTATACAAAACCTGGGTTTGGTTTTTTTTTTATACAAAACCAATGGCCAACATTATTCTCAATGGAGAGAGACTAAAAACATTCCTCCCGAGACCAGAAACAAGACAAGAATGTCCTTTATCACCATTCCTATTTTACACTGTGCTGAAAGTCCTAGCTAGAACAATAAGGTAAGAAAAAGAAATAAAGGGCATCCAAGTTGGTAACCAACCAAAAACCAAACCCAGTGCCGTTGAGTCGATTCCAACTCATAGTGACCCTATAAGGCAGAGTAGAACTGCCCCATAGTTTCCAAGGAGCGACTGGCAGATTTGAACTGCCGACCCTTTGGTTAGCAGCCGTAGTACTTAACCACTACGCCACCAGGGTTTCCCCAAGTTGGTAGGGAAGAAATAAAACTACTCCTATTCACAGATGATATAATCCTATAAATAGAGAACCCCAAAGATTCTACAAGAAAACTATTGGAATTAATAGAAAGATTCAGCAGAGTAGCAGGATATAAGATCAACATACAAAAATCAGTTGGATTCCTATGCACCAACAAAGAGAACTTCAAAAAGGAAATCAGGAAAACAATACCATTTATAATAGTCCCCCAAAAGATAAAATAAAAAGGAATAAATCTAACCAGGGACTTAAAAAACCTATACAAAGAAAACTACAAAACACTACTGCAAGAAACCAAAAAAGACCTACATAAATGAAAAACATACCATGCTCATGGACAGGAAGACTCAACATTGTGAAAATGTCAATCCTACCCAAAGTGATCTACAGATATAATGCAATCCCGAGCCAAATACCAACAACATTCTTTAATGAGATGGATAAACTAATCACCAACTTTATATGGAAAGGAAAGAGGCCCTGGATAAGCAAAGCATTACTGAAGTCAAACAACAAAGTAGGAGGCCTCACACACCTGATCTCAGAACTTACTATACAGCCACAGTAGTCAAAACAGCCTGGCACTGGTACAATGACAGATACAACCACTATGGAAAATGATATGATGCCTCCTTAAAAAGCTAAAAACAGAAATATCATACAATCCAGCAATGCTACTCCTAGGAATATATCCTAGAGAAATAAAAGCCATCACACAGACATATGCACACTTACGTTCATTGCAGCATTATTCACAACAGCAAAAAGATGGAAACAACCTAAGTGCCCTTCAACAGACGAATGGATAAACAAATTATAGTACATACACACAACGAAATACTATGCAATATGCACACCCATGTTCACTGCAGCATTGTTCACAACAGCAAAAAGATGGAAACAACTTAAGTGCCCACCAACAGATGAATGGATAAACAAACTATGGTACGTACACACAATGAAATACTACACAATGATAAAGAAAAATGATGAATCTGTAAAATATCTCACAACGTGGATGAATCTGTAGGGCATTATCCTGTGGGAAATAACTCAATCACAAAAGGACAAATATTACATGAGACCACTATTATAAAAACTCAAGAAAAGGTTTGCATACAAAAAAAAACAATCTTTGCTGGTTACAAGATAGGGGTGGGGTGGTGAGGGGAAATAACTAACTAGATAGTAAACAAGTGTTAAATCTGATGAAAGGAAAGACAACACACAATATAGGGAAAGTCAGCACAGCTCGACCAAGGCAAAGTTACAGAAGTTCCTACACACCTCCAAACACCTCGAGGACCAAGTTACTGGGGCTGAGGGCTGGGGAACACAGTCTCAGGGAACATCTAGGTCAAATGGCATAACATAGTTCATAAAGAAAATGTTCTATGTCCTACTTTGGTGAGTAGCATCTGGGGTCTTAAAAGCTTGCAAGCGGCCATCTAAGATACATCTACTGGTCCCATTCCGTCTGGATCAAAGGAAAATGGGGGAAAAAAAAAAAGCCGAAGACACAAAGAAAATATTAGTCCAAAGGATTAACGCACCATATGAACCACAGCTTCCACCAACCTGAGCCCAGAACTACATGGGGTGCCTGGCTACCAGCACCAACCACTCTGACAGGGATCACAATAGAGGATCCTGGCCAGAGGGGGAGAAAAATGTAGAACAAAATTCAAATTCACGAAAAGAGGCCAGATTTACTGGTCTGGTCAAGATGAGGAATCCACGAGACTATGGCCACCAGATGCCCTGCTAACTTAGAACTGAAGCCACTTTCAAATTTCACCTTTCAGCCAAAGACTAAAACCCAAAAAAACCCAAACCCATTGCCATCGAGTCAATACTAGATAGGCCTATAAACAATTTAACACACGTGAAGAACCCGTTCTTAGTTCAATCAACTATATGAGACCAATGGGCAACACCTGCCCAAAAGCAATGATGAGAAGCCAGGAAGAGACAGGAAAACTAGATAAATGACACAGGAAAACGGGTAGAAAGGGGGAGAGTGCTGACATGTTGTGGACTGCAACCAATGTCACAAAATAATGTGTGTATGAATTTTTGAATGAGAAACTAATTTGCACTGTAAACTTTTAACTAAAGTAGAATAAAGTTTAAAAAAACAACAACAACAACAAAAAAACCCCACCAAAACACATCATGCACTATTTTTGTGTCACTTTTCTATGAGTCAGAATCGACTCGACGGCAACAGGTTTGGTTTTGGTGTTTTGGTTTCCTGTTAGAAAAATCATTGAAGTATGTTTCAGGTCATATTCAGAAAAAGTACAGCAAAGTATATGAAAACCCAAAAATAAAAACAAAAAGCTCCCGAATAAACAAAAAATTGTACCTTCTTCTCTAACTGCTTACTTTCTACATCACTGAACTAGTAAAATAAAATATTCTTTGATTATCAATAAGACATTTGCTTAGCTAATTTGTGTGTGTATTTTTTTTTTTTTTATGGTGATCCTTATTTTTAAGGAGTTTGGCTTAAACAGTAACAAAACTTTTGGTCTTCAGTGCACTCTGGAGCAGCCATTCCCAACTGGGGGTCTGCCAGTGAATTAAACCCTACAGTAAAATGATTTGAATGACTTTTTTTCTCAGTTCTCCCAAGGATGTTAAGAAGTTAATTCAATACATACACTATTCCTTATAACATTAGGGCATAATTTTCTAGCAGAAAACTTGTTGAGAAAAACTGCATGATAATTCTTTTGAAATGATGTAGGTAGTACAGTGGTAAGATTATCTGTAAACTGTAATATAATACCACAATTATAAAATGTCCCATAAATGACTAGAAATACAATAATTCCACAAAAATCTAAAAGCATCTTTATCACTAGATTTATCTTGGTGAATAAATGCATTTGGTGACTGAAGAAAAATTTTGAGTTCAGAGGCTTTACTTTTTATCAGATCACCTGAATTCTCAGATGTTGTTCAGGATGCGTTAATGTCAACTGAGTAAATCAATTTCTGTTGCTACTCAGCTTGGAGTTGCAATGTGAAAAGCAGACTGATTACCAAGTACTGCCTATAATTCGGAGAATCTGCCCCTGTGACTTTCACTTTGGTACTGATATTCCCAACCACTGTATTTTCTCTGGTCATGGTGTCTATAGCAGACACTGCTGTTACCTAACTTAATACCCACTGCTCTTTCCACCTTCATTTCCTCCTTCTTGACAGAGTCCCATTTACTTCAGATATCCACTCTGTATTTTCAGGGGATGCTGGATGCAGTCCCAATTCCAGGCAGATCTCAAGACTAGCTTTATGGGTGTATGACCATGGCAGTTACTCAGACCCCATGTACAGAAGGGCCCTTTTTTGGGATTTCATGCGCTGTGGTGTGGTGGCTGTCTTGAAATTCTCGATTTTATCTTTGTGTTTTGTAAATAAAGTCTGATGGAACAGTGGAGCATGTGCCCAAGGCTTGGAGTCTGGACTCCACAGTGGCCCACCTCCCAGGAGAGGTCCTCAGCCACCTGCTCACCCAGTACCTGCACCCTGCCCAGCTCCCCCTTTCTATTTGTGATAGCTGCCAATCTCTGCTCAAGGTGGAAACTGGGTTGCATGAATAGGGGAAAGGCCAATGCTTCACTGTCACCATCCATCCCCAGTGTGGGCCTGGGCACAGGCACAGGGTCAGGGTTGGGCATACACTTTGTGAGTCTCTGTAAAGTGAAGAGGTGGCCCTTCCTGCCCCAAGCTGACTGAGCCATGGTGTGTTTGGCTGGTGAGCTGGCAGAAGCCTTTTGCCCACATTTGATCCTGGTGCCTCTCTGTATGTCCTGACATGAGGTTGCAATCCCTTGGGGTTGCCCGTTTGCTGTGAGTGGGGATGGTGGGCCTATGAGAAGGTAAAATTAACTTCCCAGCTCCTGGCTTGGCCTGCATCTTCATTTTGCACCAGGCCTTGCAAAAGTATGCACCCAGCCCTGGCAGATCTTGATAAATCTAAATCAATCATGGTATTCTCTCCCTTTGTCAATGACTGCTTTAAATCTGGGCATGTGATGAAATTCTAGCCAATAAGATATGAAGGAATATCTGCAGGTAAACATTTTCTTACTCTTAAAAAAATTGTAAGAGTTTTCTTATTCTGAAGAAGCAATACAAGAGATGGCCTCTTCTTTACATATGTAAATTATTAACTCTGGATGTGATGGCTGGAATAATTACCACCATCTTGCAATCATGAAGGGATCAAGCCTGAGTATAAAGCCAATATAGGGAGAAGGATCAGTCTAGACTAGAGAATTACAAAGAGGAGGGTCCAGGGCTCTTATCGCAACACAATTACAGCTGTCCTATCCCTGGATGCCTTGTTATGTGAGTTAATAAATTTTCTTATTGTTTATGACAGTGGGATTCCTGGTAATTGCAGCTGAAAGCATCCTAAATGCTGAAACATCTCAGTACATATGACATTGCACTTTTGATAACTGTAATACAAATCTCATAGGACCTATTTTAGCAGCTTTGGAACATAATTGCCCATTGCTTTGAGATATCCCCCTCCCGCAAGTGAATTTTATGAATTACACAGTCCAATTTTAAGTCAAACCACTCAAAACCATATCCTTTCAAAAATATGGTAAAATATTTTCAAAATGATAGATTGATAGATAGATGATAGATAGATAGGTGATAGATAGATAGATGATAGATAGGTGATGGATGGATGGATGGATGGATGGATGGATGGATGGATGGATGGATGGATGGATGGATGGATGGATGGATGGATGGATGGATGATAGGTGGGTGGATGGGTGGGCGGACGGACGGACGGGCGGACGGACAGATGGACGGACGAAAAACCAGTTGCTGTCAAGTCAATTCTGGGTCATGGCAACCCCATACGTGTCAGAGTAGAATTGTGCTACATACAATTTTCAGTGGCTGATTTTTCATAATTAGATTGCCAGGTCTGTTTCCGAGGTGCTTCTGGGTGGACTTGAGCCGCCAATCTTTTGGGTAGTAGCTCAGTGCATTAACTATTTGTACCACCCAGGGACTCCAGATAGGCAGACAGCAGAGAGAAACAGTTTTATTCATATAGGTTGAGACGAACTTCCATGGGATATCAGAAACAAAATTAAGTTTCTAGTAAGGTTCCTTTTTCTCTCTTTCTAGCCCATCCTTCCAAAATCAAGCTCATCATCATGACTGAGCTGCATACTACATAAATGGACAACAAGAACAGACCTATCTCCACTGGGAACAGAAATGTGACTGTACTTTATTTGGCAAAAAAATGGCATTACACAGTTCTCACCTAGAAGCAGAAATGTTTTTCCTGTGGGGGCATTTTGATATCAAGGTACAGACCCCCAAATGGGCTGGAACCTGAGATCTTGTCTCCAGTAGCAAAACAGAAGCGCACCAGCAGAAGCATCTCGTTCTCCCTAATGGCGTCCTTCCTATCTCTTTGCACCAGGGTCCTTAACATGGGAAGGGCCCCACACCCAGCAGAGTTCCTTACTTCTCATGGGTAGTTTCTCTGCTACAGGGAACCAGCTGCTCAGTATGCGCATCAGGCCTCTCAAGAGTTGCCCAGTTCTGCAAAGCAAACGATCTATTTCTAGATAATAATGAGAAGACTAGATGGTAATATTTGCAATTTGATAAATTTGTACTAGGCAAAACATCCAAGAGCAGGTCAGGGACAAAAATTTCATCTGATTTTGGGGGAAATCATGGTCTCTTGGAAAAACAAAAACCAGTTAAAACACATGTGTATAACTTCCTTAGAAATAACTTTTGCTAGTGAGAAAATTAATTAAACATTCCTTAGAAGCCATGGAGCTGAAGTCAGTGCACTGACTAACAGAGCAGCTGTCGGTGCAGAGCGGGTTCCTGTCCTCATCCTGCTCTGACCTCAGTGCTGAGCCTGAGAACCTGTCAGAAAGGTGCTCTCACAGTGGAAGATATCAAGCAGCAGCTGCTTAAGCTCAGCAGGCTGCAGCCGTTTTCTCTCTCTTTTAAAAAATACTATGCCACTCTGGCTGCACATTTCATGATACAAGGCGTGTGTACAGTTCTCCTTGTTGCTGCAGAGGAAGGACAACGAGCTTATAATACCATCAGTACAAGGCTGCCAAGGATGGGGTCTACCACAATCTCTTCAGGGTTTGCAACTGAATCTGTAACTGTTTGGATCCATACAGTAATAGTTACAGTCATCGCTACAGAATACAGTTAATTGTAATATAACTGCATTTTTCCAGATTAATAGTCATTGATACCATTTATACAAGCTGAAATTACTTTAAATTTCTTTTAGGACAATTGAAGAAAGAAAGAAATGAAATATAAACAAAATACTAGGAGAAAGAAAGTAAATCACACACACACACACACACACACACACACACGTAAAGGAGTCCTGGTAGTGTAATGGTTAAGTGCTTGGCTGCTAATCGAAACGTTGGCCATTTGAACCCACCACCTCCTCTGTGGGACAAAAGACTTGGTGACCTGCTCCCATAAAGATTACAGTGCAGGAAACCCTATGGGGCAGTTCTACTCTATCATATAGGGTTGCTATGAATTGGAATTGACTAGATGACACCCAACAACAACATATATACATGTATACACACACAAGGGGCCCTGGTGGCACAGAAGAAAGATGTGGCAGTCTCCTTCCATAAAGATTTTATAGCCTTGGAAACCCTATGGGGCAGTTCTTCTGTCTTAGAGGGTCCCTATGAGTTGGAATCGACTCAAAGGCAGTGGGTTTGGTATATATACACATGCAGGTACACATGAAGAGACACATGTATGTCAGAGAAGCAACTTTAATTTTTTGACAGTCATTTCTGTATAGTATTATACTGGGTAATGTTGCCCCAGTGGCAATTTATCTGTTTCTCTCTAATCCTTTCCTTTTATATTTAGAAAGAGGGAGATGGGAAATTTGTGGTGAAGAATTATGAAATTAGTGTGCTCACAAATTCTTTCTGATACAATGGCACAAGCTCCCTACGATGCCTGAGCTGGAGTGACTGCTCCATGGTCCCCTTTGCCAGGTTTTGCTGCTGTCTCCCTAGGAGTGCTCATTCTTACTACCTTGCAGGCAGCACTGCTATTGAAAACACTGCTCTGAAGCTTTTGCTGCTGCTTCTATATCGTTTCTTGCTAAGAACAGTAACATCACCTTTTCTATTTTGTGAGTGGAAACTCTAAATCCTCCAACCTATGCTGGGCACGTATCAAGCTGGGTTAAAACCATTTCTCCCATTAGAGCTGGGAGGATACAGATTCCTAGTTCCAAATAGTATAAGGGACTCAGGAGCACACAAATTCTACAATCCCATGAGGACTGAATTTTATTACCCTAAACCTTGATCAAGACTTGACTCTTTCATGTCTGACTGATAGCTTTCCCTACTGTCCCACCTCAGCTGAATTTTCCCAACTGGAGATCTATAGAAAAGGTCCTTTCTCTTTTATTTTGGTATTATTTGCTACCTTTGATTCTAATTAAAGTAAAATCAATTGCGCATATGTGTGTGAGCATATTAAAAAGTAGAATAAGAGAAAAGTAAGAACGCAGTTAGTAAGATGGTTGATTTAAACACATTTTATGTAAGTACACGGGAGCCCTGGTAGTGCAGTGGCTAAGAGCTTGGCTGCTAACCAAAACGTCAGCAGTTCAAGTCCACCAGCCGCTCCTTGAAAACCCTCTGGGGCAGTTCTACTCTGTCCTATAGGATCGCTAAGTGTTGGCATCAACTCAATAGCAATGGGTTTGGTTTTAGTTTTTGATATATAAGTCCAATAAATCCCCAGGTTAGAACATCTGACTTATAGGCAACTCCCACGTGCCCTTGAATGCTATGCAAATTTGCCCTCACTTTGAAATGACTGAACTAACCCCTACTCAGCAACAAATTCTTCATCACAATCACCTTCCCTCGCTGCACATGCAGCTTTTACATCATTGACAAGGCTTCAAGCCCTTTCCTGCACTAACCCAAAACCAAACCAAACCATTGCCTTCGAGTTGATTCAGACTCATAGCAGCACTAAAGTAAGGCTAAGTAAGAACTGTAAGCGCCTGTTCCGACTCACCTACAAATTCGACTTAAAGACACACTTAGGAATGGATCTCATCCGTAACCTTGGGATGGCCTGTAATTACATGAAATGTGAAAGGCCTAAATATTCCAATTAAAAGCTAAAGACTGGCAGACTGGATAGGAAAACAAAGCAGAAAAGATATACATACTACATAAACAATAAAGTTGCTGTAGCCATGTTAGTAAGAGACAAAGTAGACTTCAAGGCATTAAACATCGTAGAGACATCTGAAAAGGAACATTTCATAATGACAAATGGATCAATTCTACTAGGAAGATAAAATAATTCTAAATTTTTATGCATCTAATAATATAGCCTCAAAATTTATAAAACTAAACTGATACAACTTTAAAGAAGAAATAGCCAAATACACAATCACAGTGGATTTTATCAGTAATACAACAAGCAGTCAAAAAATAATAAAGTTCTTGAGGATCTGAAGATTGAACAACACAATTAATTCAAATGTACATGACACATTTACCAAAACTGACCACATGCTAAGTCATGGAGTAAGCTTCAACCAACAAAACTATAATACTTAAGATGGTGTGGTAATTGGTGCGAGGAAATATAAGAGACCAATGACACAGAATACAGAATCCAAAACAGACCCACTCATCAATAGGCATTTAATTTCTGAAAATGGAAACAGTGCAGAGCACTGGGGAAAGGACAGTCGTTTTTAATAAATGGTGCTATGTTAACTGGATAATCATAAGGAAAAAAACGAAATTTAATTTCTACCTCATGCCATGAACTAAAATATATTCCAGGTGGGTTTTAGAGCTAAATGTAAAAGGTTAAACAGCAAAACTTCTAGAATATATAGTATGGCCATATCCTCATGACCAGGGTAAGGAAAAATTTCTTAAACTGGGCACAAAGAGTCCTGCATAAATGAAAAGATTGATAAATGAAACTACTTTCTCTGTTCATCAAAGTGCCGTGAAAAGGCCAGCCGCAGAGTGGGACAAAATATTTTCAACTGATATAACCAACAAAGGGCTGCTATCTAGGATATATAAAGAAATCCTACTACTTTTTAAAAAAGACAGAGAATCCAATAGAAAAATTGGCAAGGGACTTAAAACTCACAACGCCCCCCACAAAGAATTTCAAAATGGCCAATAAACATATGGGAAGACGCTCAATCTCAAGGAAATCCAAGTTAAAACTGCCATGAGATAACACCAACACCCACCAGAATGGCTATAATTTTACAAAGACTGATAACAACGACCGTGTAAAGTAACTGGAACTCTCATTCACTCCTGGCGGGAGTATAATTGCTGTAGCCTCTTTTTTTTCTTTGGAAAGCTGTTTGGCATTATCTTCTAAAGTTGAAGATATGCATGCCCTATGACACAGCAATATATATATATAGATAGATAGATATACTCAAAGGAGCCTTGGTGGCAAGGTGGTTAAAGCGCTCAGCTGCCAACCAAAAGATCACCCACCAGCCGCTCTGTGGGAAAAACATGTGGCAGTCTGCTTCTGTAAATACTTACAGCCTTGGGGCAGTTCTACTGTGTCCTACAGGGCCGGCAGTGGGTTTGGGTTTTCTGGTATATATACTCAGCGGAAATGTGAATACAGGTACACCAAAGGGCATGTACAAGAACATTAACAGCAATAATAGTCAAAATCAGACACAGCCCAAATGTTCATCAAAAATAAAACAGAAGGGTGGGGGTTTGGGGACTTATGGCTTAAGGGGACTTCTAAGTCAATTGGCAAAATTAATTCCATTAAGAAAACATTCTGCATCCCACTTTGAAGTGTGGCATCTGGGGTCTTCAATGCTAACAAGCGGCCATCTAAGATGCATCAATTGGTCTCAACCCACCTGGATCAAAGGAGAATGAAGAACACCAAGGTCACACAATAACTATGAGCCCAAGAGACAGAAAGGGCCACATGAACT
Source organism: Elephas maximus indicus (assembly GCF_024166365.1). NCBI lineage: Eukaryota > Metazoa > Chordata > Mammalia > Proboscidea > Elephantidae > Elephas > Elephas maximus. The sequence goes on along the minus strand of NC_064833.1, from coordinate 61,613,414 downwards.
AGAGACTTACACCATCCTGAGACCAGAAGAACTAGATGGTGCCCGGCCACAACCGATGACTGCCCTGACAGGGAGCAAAACAGAGAACCCCTGAGGGAGCAGGAGATCAGTGGGATGCAGACTCCAAATTCTCATAAAAAGACCAGACTTAATGGTCTGATTAAGACTAGAAGAATCCCGGCGGTCATGGTCCCCAACCCTTCTGTTGGCCCAGGACAGGAACCATTCCTGAAGACAACTCATCAGACATGGAAGGGACTGGAAAATAGGTTGGAGAGAGATGCTGACGAAGAGTGAGCTACTTGTATCAGGTGGACACTTGGAGACTGTGATGGCATCTCCGGTCTGGAGGGGAGATGGGAGGGTAGAGAGGGTTAGAAACTGGCAAAACGGTCATGAAAGGAGAGACTGGAAGGAGGGAGCGAGCTAACTCATTAGGGGGAGAGTAAATGGGAGTATGTAGTAAGGTGTATATAAGTTTATACGCGACAGACCGACTTGATTTGTAAACTTTCACTTTAAGCACAATAAAAATTATTTTAAAAATTAAAAAAATAAAACAGATAAGTAATGTCTGGTTTACTCATACAATAGAATACTATCCAGGGACAAAAAATATACTACTGTCTCACACAGCAATCTCACCAGGTTGAGTAAAAGAAGCCAGACACAAAAGAGTACCTACCGTACTCTTTCATTCAGAATTAAAAACCAGGCAAAATGGATAGGAATGCCCTTTTCAAAGGCAAGAGTGACTAGGAGGAAGCCCAAGAGAGGTGCCTGGGGTACTAGTAATTTCCTACTTCTTAACCTGGGGGGTGGTGGTTACATATATATATATATTCCCTTTGGGGTAATTTATTGAGATGTACATTTAGGATTTATGCGCTTTTCTATATGTAAGCTATACTTGTTAAAAGGTTAAAAGGTAAACTGCCAAAGGAAATAAAACTAGTAACTACTCTGACCAAACAATTTATCAACCAAAAGCTAAGCAAATAATTCTCATTCAAGGTTTCTCATCTGTTTGCAGTTGGTGAGTGGCTGGAGTCAGAGTCATCGCAAAGGCTTCCACAAACACAGGCATGGCAGGTGATGCTAATTATTGGCTGGTGCCTCAGCTGGGGCTGTCAGCCAAAACACCTACAATTGGCCTCTCCATGTGGTCTGCGCTTCCTCAAGCATGATGGCTGGATCTTAAAAGAAAAAGAGCAAGGCAGAGGCTGTATCGCTTTATGACCTAGCTTCAGAAATCATGTCGCTTGCTCAAGTCACTTCTACCACATTCTATTTTTTAAATGTGAGTGACTTGGCGAGCCTATATTCAAAACGGAGGAAATGAGACTTCACCTCTAGATAGGAGGAGCATCAAATAATTTCTGGACATGTTTTAAAATCACCATAGTCTGACTCTTGACACAGATTATTTACATTCCTCTCACAAGCAAAATACACTCATTCCCTCCTCCCTAGGTTTCCAGAAAGTCTCATCTATTACAGCAGCAGACTATATGGCTCAAGATCTAGGATCTCATCAGCTAAATCAGGCCCAGGTACAGATGAAGCTCCTCAAGTGTGGGTTCATGAGACCAGAACCTTGATAAGCATTCCTCTCAATAAGAAGACCTATGAACTAAAAGACAAATTATATGCCCCTACACACATACCCGGAGCCCTGGGGGCAAAGTGGTTACGAGCTCAGGCTGCTAACTAAAAGGCTGGCAGTTCAAATCCACCAGCCACTGCTTGGAAACCCTATGGGGCAATTCTACTCTGTCCTATAGGGTCGCTATGAGTTGGAATTGAGTGAACTGCACATAACAACAAAACACATACCCAACATACCACGGTGGAATAGGTATTGGATAACTGCTATAGATGATCTTGTTCAAGAAAAGGGGTAAATGGCAGGCACACAGCAGAATCTGGTCCATAACAACTCTGAAACCCAGTGTACGCGTGTTGCCAGTTGCTGGATTAGAGCTTAGTGCTACTATTTGGGAATGATCCTCCAGGGCTCTTACCTCTGCCCTCTGGGCTGTTGGTTCCATTCTCTGAACTACCTTTCCTTTTCCATAAAATGTAATCTGCATCTGTAATTGAGTAGTTTTCTCAGCCTGCTACCTCCTCATAAAAATCCAGGGATCCAAATACCCATTTTTATTTTTTACTGTCTCTGTTCCTTTCAATGCAAGCTGGCAATGTGTCCTCTCCTATAATTCTCTTAAACACATTGTGAGTTTTCTATGGTTCATACTGGGGTTCACTCAATTAGACAAAACCAAACCCACAAATCTTGTTGAGATAAACCCTTCTCTCCTTTCCCTACCTTTAAAACTGTGTGGAATAATGCCTTTAAGATTATTAGAAATACTATTTAATCTCTATTTCATGAAAGAATATATGTGAGGCACACAATTTAGATTTTTGGACGGCCTTTTTGTTTTTGTTTTTTATGGGGCACCACCTTAAATCATTTTGAAGTCTTGACAATGGGTTTTACAGTGACATCCTCAACTTCATCTTTAGATCATGTTTTCCTGACAACACTCTTGAATTTGATCTTAGCCCATAAGCTATTTCTTAATTTGAAAATTACTTGCCATCTGAAGAGACTGGGAATGAGAAAAAAAATTATTTTTGAACCTAACAAGTCCTGGCTGATTTATATTTAACATTTCATATTTTAGCTCTCTTCTCCAATTTTATTATAAGCAGGTAGAAGGAGCCAAGTGGTACCTTTAATACTCTGTCTGGAAATCTCCTTAGCCAGATCATCTAGTTCATTAAGTACATTTTCTATTTTCCTTATTACTGCAGATGATGATACCACCACATTTTCCACCACTATAACAAGAATCTCCTTTCCTTCAGCTTCCAGTAACACTTAAGCCCTCACTGTTTCCTTACTGCCCTGAATTCAGGCTTATGTTAACAGCTCAAGGTCCTTCCAGCTTCTATCCAATGCCTGGTCCCAAAGCCACTGCGAATTTTTCAGGTAGTTTTTATGGCAGCGTTCCATTTCCCAGGTACCAAAATCTGTGTCAGCTACCTATTGCTATACAAGAAACCACTCTGAAACCTAGTGACTTAAACAATCTTTTTTTTTTTTTTTTTAATGTCTCACAGTTTTAAGGTTGAATGGGCTCAGCTACGCAGTTTTAACTCAGGGTTTCTTATGCAACTGCAGTTATTCAATGGCTAGGGCAGGAGTCATCTCAAAGGCTTCCTCACTCACACGTCTGGTAGCTGACGCTGGCAGTTGACGCTGGATGTCAGCTAGAACAACACATGTGGCCTCTCCACGTGTCTTGGGCTTCCTTACAGCTGTGGCTGGGTTCCAAGAGTATACATCCTGATAGACAGTTAGGTGGAAGCTGTACTGTTTTATATAGCCTAGATTTAGAAGTCACAAAATATCACTTCTGCCACATTCTGTTCATCAGACACAAGTTACCAAAAAGCCATCCTATATTCAAGGGGAAAAGGATAGACTCCACTCCTTGGTGGAAAGAGTGTCAAAGAACTTGGGAACATGTTTTAAAACCACCACAACAATGATAAGTTAAAGATAAACACTGTAAATCCTAAAGCAACCATAGCAAAATAATAGTAATGATAAGAAAAAGAAGAGGAGGAAGAGGAAGAAGAAGGAAGCAGCTGTGGTATAGTTAAGAGGCCAGAAGAAAACATAAAATGAAGTTCTAAAAAATATTCAATCCAGATAAAGGCAGGAAATAGAAACAAACAGATGGGACAAATAAAAAACAAATAGCAAGATGGTAGACTTAAACTCAACTGTACTTATTATAATATTTTACATGCTTAGTGTAAAACGTACCATGGTACATGTAAAAGGCAGAGACTATCAAACTGAAAAAAAAAAAAAAAAAAAAAGCTAAAGCCAACTATATGCTGTCTACATGAAATATACTTTAAATACATAGCTTAAAAGCAAAAAATGGTGTAAGTTTCCAACAAATAAAGCCCTGGCTCAGATGGCTTCAATGGAGAATTCTACCAAACATTCAGAGAAGAGTTCACACCAATTCTATTCAAACTATTGGGAAGGAATACTCCCAAATTCATTCTATGAAGCCAGCAAAACCCTGATACCAAAGCCAAGCAAAGACACAAAAAGAAAATTACAGACCAATATCCATCATGAATACAGACAAAAAATTCTCAACAAAATTCTAGCCAATAGAATTAAACACCATATCAAAAACATTTATACCAGGTACACAAGGATGGTTCAAGACAAGAAAATCAATAACATAATCCACCAGATAAATAAAACAAAAAGAAAACATGATCATCTCAAGAAAAGGCATTTTTTTTTAAGGCTCATTCCTGATAGAAACTCTCAGCAAAATAGGAATAGAAGGGAAATTTCTCAACATAATCAAGGGCGTTTATACAAAACCAACAGCCAACAATATTCTCAATGGAGAGAGAACAAAAACATTCCCCTTGAGAACAGGAACCAGACAAGGATGCCCTTTATCACCACTCTTTTTCAACATTGTACTGGAAGTCCTAGCTAGAGCAATAAGGCAAGAAAAGGAAATAAAGGCATTCGAATTGGTAAGGAAGAAGTTAAACTATCCCTATTCATAGATGTTATGACCCTATACATAGAGAACCTCAAAGATTCCACAACAAAGCCATGGGAACTAATACAAGGATTCAACAAAGTAGCAGTATACAAGATCAACATACAAAAATCAATTGGATTGCTCTACACCAACAAGGAGAACTTCAAAAGGAAGTCAGGAAAACACTATCATTTACAATAGCCCCTAAAAAGACAAAATACACAGGAATAAATCTAACAGGGACATAAAAGACCTATACAAAGAAAACTACAAAACACTACTGCAAGAAACCAAGAGAGACCTACACAAATGGAAAACATACCAAGCTCATGGATAGGAAGACTTAACATTGTGAAAATGTCAATACTACCCAAAGCGGGTCTATAGATATAATGCAATTGTGATCCAAATTCCAAGAGCATTCTTCAATGAGATGGAAAAACTAATCAACAACTTTATGTGGAAAGGAAAGAGGCCCTGGGGAAGTAAAGCGTTACTGAAGACGAAGAACAAAGTACGAGGTCTCACTGCCTTATTTCAGAACCTCCTATGTAGCCACAGTAGTCAAAACAGCCTGGTGCTGGTACAACGACAGACACATAGACCAGTAGAATAGAATCTAGAACCCATCCACCTATGGACAGCTCATCTTCGACAAAGGGCCCAAATCCATTAAATGGGGGACAGAGAGTCTCTTTAACAAATGGTGGTGGCAAAACTGGATGTCTATCTGTAGAAAAATGCAACAGAACCCATACCTCAAAACATACACAAAAAATAACTCAAAATGGATAGAAGACCTAAATATAAAACCTAAAACTATAAAGATCATGGACGATAAAATCGAGACAATGTTAGACTAATATGTGACATGCACAAAAAAACAAACATAACCAAAAATGAACAAATGGCAGAAGATGAACTAGATAAATGGGACCTCCTAAAAATTAAACACTTATGCTCATCAAAAGACTTTTCCAAAAGAGTAAAAAGAGAACCTACAAACTGGGAAAATATTTTTGGCTATGACATATGCAACAAGGGTTTAATCTCTAAAATTTTCAGAATCATCAACACCTCACATCAAAAAGACAAACAATCTAATTAAAAAATGGGCAAAGGATATGAACAGACACTTCACCAAAGAAGGCATTCAGGCAGCTAATGAACACATGAAGAAATGCTTACAATTGGTAGCCATTAGAGAGAGGCAAATCAAAATTACAATGAGATACTATCTTACCCTGACAATAATGGCACTAATCAAAAAAACAGAAAACAATCAATGTTGGTGAGGTTGTGGGGAGACTGGAACTCTTACACACTGCTGATGGGAATGTTAAATGGTACAAACACTGTGGAAAACCATATGACGCTTCCTTAAAAAGCTAGAAATAGAAATACGATAGGATCTAGCAATCCCACTCCTAAGTATATACCATAAAGAAATAAAAGCCATGACACCTGTGTTCACTGCAGCATTATTCACAATAGCAAAAAGATGAAAACATCCTAAGTCCCTATCAATGGATAAATGGATAAACAAATTATGGCACATACACACAATGGGATACTATGCAATGATAAAGAGTAACGACAAATCTGAGAAACACCTCACGACATGGATGAATTTGGAGGACATTTATGTTGAATGAAATAAGTTAACCACAAAAGACAAATATAGTATGAGACTACTATTATAAAAAAACAAGAAAAGGTTTATATACCAGAAAAAAAAAAATTACTTGATGGTTGTCAGAGATGGGAAGGGGAGGGAGAGAAAGCTACTAACTAGATAAAAGACACATGTTAATACTGGTGATGGGAAAGGCAATATATAATATGGGGGAAGTCAGCACAACATGACCAAGGCAAGGGAAGATACTGAATTGAATGCAAGAATAAAGGTCAATTATGGTAATTACTGTAACAATCCTGCAACAATAGTATTAACAAACAGTAATTTACAATAGGACACATAGATAGATAGGTATGTTAAAGAGGTATGGGAGGGTATAAGGGAGCACACCCACCTGCAGATATAGGTTGGGTTGTGGATATTTCTACATATATAATTGTAGATGCTACATGTATATTAATGTAGACAATAGAGCACAGAAGGGCATAGTCATGGAAACTTCTTAACTATAACCAAGCACCTCACTGGACAAAGTTCCTAGGCTCAAAAGCAAAGGACCATAGACTCGGGGGACATCTATGTTAACTGGCACAATATAGTCCATAAAGACAATGTTCTGCAACCTACTTTGGTAAGTAGTGTCTGGGCTTGTGAGCAGTCATCTAAGATATAACTACTGTTCTCTTCCCACTCCCAGCAGAGTGAAGAAAATCAAAGAATCAATTAATTCATAGTGACACTTAAAAAATTCAGTCATCATTAGAAAATACTGTAAGACCAACTTTACTTTTGAAAACTGGTAAATATAAGCAAATAATCATTTGCCCTGCCTTTGCTGTCAGAATGCACCCAGGAAAGCCAAAAGTTTATTAGGGAAAGTTGATATAAGTATTTCAGCTAATAAATGTAGAAGGAATTATGTAATTAGAATATCAGCGTAAAGAAACTTCACAGTGGTTAAGAGCTCAGCTCCTAACCAAAACGTCAGCAGTTCAAATCTACCAGCTGCTCCACGGTAACCACATGGGGCAAGTTCTACTCTGTCCTATAGGGTTGCCATGAGTTGGAATTGACTCGACAGCAGTGGGTAATGGTCTGTATGTCTATGAATTCACAGGAATGTCATACAGAAATTCTATGGAGGGTTAAAAAAGTGAGAGGGAGAGAATAGCATCCGTAAAATCTAGATTACAGAAAACTCTTTAGGACAAATGACACAGTTCCAAGGACTATATGAGTCAAAGGAATAATATAAGATTGTCTAAGAATGAGTGACAATATAAATGAGCAATATATACTTTATAGACAATAATGATATATACTTTAATAGCTGGAGCTACATAACAGATTTTAAAATGAAATTCTTCCCTCTTTTCATACGTTGGCTTGTAATGAATAGAGCACACAGGAATTTTGTTATTTTTAACTGCAGCAAAGATTGTTGAACTAATAACATTCTATTGTTAACTTGACTTTAACTGTAACAGTAAATAAGCTCCAAAATACTATTATTAATTTTCTTATGGTAGTGAAATCACACTATAATGAGTAATGCTTCAAACAATGGGGCAGAGGCTGAGTGCCGAAGACCTTTGTCATACGGAAACTATAAAACATGAACAGTAAAAAAAGAACTGTTATTCCCAGGGAAGTATTATTTTTAATAGTTACGCAAAAATCGGTTTTTCTAAACAAAAAGACTGCAATGAAGCTTTTAAAAATACCACAAGATTTTAAGTTATATATTTTTTGTTATATACATACTTTTTTAAAGCTGGATTTCATTCTGAAAGATGAAACGGTACAATTTTAAATAAAAGAGACTGAAGGAGGTTTCTAATGCAAGGAATTTCTACCATCTGAAGTAGTTTTACCCAGAAAAGCTTTTCAGCAGATAGGAATCCAAGCACATTTACAATATGGGTTTTTGGTATGAAAGAAATAGTACCATAGAAGCTATAGTCCTAAAAACCTGAATTACAAACCATCCGAATAGCTAAATCTATTTACTTTAGCCAACAAGACAAGTAGACAATATTGAATTACAACCCTTGATCTTTTTGACTCGTAGACTTCACAAAACTAGTGCACATTAAAAAAAAAAATACATTTATAACAATGCTTTATTTCAGAGACTTATAATCTTATGATCCAATTATTAATTTATCAATAACAATAAAAACTACAGCACTTTCCTTTCTTGAAAAGGAAGGCTAAAGATTGACTGATTGAAATTTCTTAACACTGCAACTTTCCACATGGATAATTCCCCAACCTCAAGTAATCTTGACAACATCCTGTTTCACAGGGAATACTGTTCTCCACACAGAGCAGGCTCAAAGAGATGACAGGGCTCTACTCAGTTTAAACTCACCCCTCCTTGAGAGGAGCAAGCACCGTGCAGTGAATCACTACAGAAGTCGTGCCCAGTGACAGGTACTCTTGCCTCCTTTTTAAACAGACAAATATAATAGTAAAGCTGGATGGGAAAATGCCTGGCTGCTTTGTCTCTCGTCTGGACAGCCTCTCACTTTCCCATAACAGGTAGGCATAAGCGCAGACTGCTGCTGAACATTCCAGACCTTGCCAAGACGCTGAAATCCACTGGTTTCTGTGGTTGTCCCACGCAGACCCATTTTCTACTGCGCCTGGCTCTTTGCCAGAGCCTAATTAAGCCACCAAGAATGCCGATGGTTAACCCTCTCTGCACCCACCTACAATTATTTGTGAAGCCCTCTGACACGCTTTCACTTTTCTCAAAACCAGGTACAGACTAGACTATACCAATGTACAGCAAGGTGAGCGTGGGTGGGTGTGTGCAGGTACCCACAGTGCAGTACTTACCAACCACCAGTAAACCCTCTGCTTACTATAAATAAATAAAGAGAAGCTTAATTGCTACGGTTGAGATTCATGAAACCACTTCAAAATATACGTGCAGCTTGGTTTTATTAGTTAAGAGTTTGGGAAAAAACTGCAGAAAAATTCTACATTTTAATCTTGTTTAATTTCAGGGAAATACTTTTCCATTAAGAAAAAGAAAATAGGTATTTGGATCACAATGTCTGTTGTGAATCCTTTTTACCATCCGAACAAAACATTATAGAGCTTTTGAAATTCCCAGAGCCACTGCCGTTCATTAAAAAAAAGAAAGCACCCTTTTAAGATGTAGGTGCTTTATCTTTTTCAAAAAAAGATCAAACATAAAACCTTATTTGTAAGCAAAGCAATGGTGTCTCTGAGTCTCTTGCTAAGATCAACAGCAATGAGGATGAATGAGGGGAAGCAGTGACAATGGTCAAAATGGGTGAAAGGAAGCTCTCTGTTGAGGCCAGTTTTCCCTGATTGCAATCTTGGACCCAAGGTCCATAACTCTGTTTAACTACTATATCCTGAATAAGAAGTTAATTCTGCTTTAATGAGAAGCAAGCGAAGTCACACGATGAGAAAAATACTGAGTACCCTAATTGAGCCCATATAATCTGGATATTAGAAAAGATTCTATTTGAAAATAATTTAAGAATATCTAAATTGGACTCAGGAAAAATGCAGAAAATCGATTAGTCAGGCTAATTATTTTCTCTTTTTGACAACAGGATACCCACTATACACAACACACGATTATGTACTCTTCTCTCATTCTATATCCTCTAGCAACAGGCACCTGCTGAAGATGTTCAGTTTCATCCTGGTAACAGTGATGCAATTTTAAATGGACCAAAGTGACAACACTCACTTTTCAACTACCCAGTGCCAAAGTCATACTCCTCTTTTACCCCAACAGTTTCTCCCCATTCTTCTTGTGCTTCAATTACTTATCCTTACAATTTCTATTACTTTGTAGGAAAATAACACCAAAGTTGACTGCTTTCCTTACTAACTATGGTGGCTGCTCAGGAATATCCCTATCTGGTGAAGAGAGAAAATTTCACACCTATACAACATCACAATATGGCCAAAACAAAAGAGTGGCTTAATTAATTGCTGGCCAAGAGCCACGTTCTTTCCAAATCAGGGCTTCTGCAAGATGGCATATGGTTTGTTATTTCTTACAAATATGAAAACCCTTTTGAAGTGATTATACTCCGTATCTGTCAAATAATTCTGTATATGAAACAGCAGTACTAAAAAACTAAAATAAAATACTACTTTTAAAAAGATTTCATTACGAGAATTCAAAAATAGTTTTCATTTCTAAGGGCTAAGATAGTGGCTGGCATGTATTTTAGTAAATATTAATTTAATTCCACATGCTTGTTTCATGTAGAAGATGCTAATTTTACTTAGAAACAATAACATGAAATATCATTATTTAAACAGAGGAGTGCTTTCTTCATTTGTGGCCTGCATTTTCAAAGGCAGAACATATTTACATGTTTAGTATTTGATTTTTTTCTTGTATAACATTCAATCACTATGCCATTTTTTCCAAGGTTGTGTTTGTGGAAAAGATGGTAAAAAAGAAAGGTGTTTAACCTGAGTTCCCTGAGGGTAAGCGTTTTAATAGTATTCATCATTGTATCTCTAGTACCTAGAGAGTGTAGGAGGTGATGATGAGCTGTCATCTTTGAATAACCCCCTCAGCCGTAACGAGCCCAGTGCAACTAGCTCGGGCTCACTTTGAGCAGCACCAGGCAAGAAGGTATGAGCTGAGCCCTGCTTACATGACTGATTCAAAGGAAGTACAATTCAGGCTCTTGGGCATCTTGAGTGCTTTCTTATCAAGGTCCCAATGGGATTTGTAACTACCCACTTAGAGAGACATTGCATCAAAACATTTAGAAAACATTAGAAAAGCCTTGGAGTTACACTGTCTTAAGGCTGTTTTCCTCCGTCTCCTGCATCAGTTTCCACTCCTAGTGTATTTCATAATGCCACTACTGATGATGTGAAAAACCAAGACAATAGATTTTTATTTTTAATTTGTACCCCGATACCTAGCAGAGTCTAGCACATACCAGGTTTTCGATAAATTTGTTAAGTAATGAATTATGGAGTTGAGTGAAAATTATTTAAGTGTAGGGTATTCTAATTATAAATGGGTTTTCATGGTTGATGGAAACACATTTCTAAACATTTTTTCTTTTACTAATATACAAGTGGTTCTTCTCCAAGGGACATCAAGGATGTGATGTGCTAGGACTGATTTGTTCATAACTTTTATTAGAATACTGAAAGAAACTAGAAGAGACAGAACTTATTAACATAATTGATAGCCATAACCCTCGATTCACTCCGCTGTACTTGCCATGCCTGGGGCAGCATAGGCCTCTTGCAAACACCATCCTACACGGGCAGAGTACAGCATTGAACTCAGTGAATAAAACCAGCAGGCAAGCAAGCAAAATTAAGTTATGAGAGGCAGACCTTTCAAAGTGACTTAGTATGATGATATGCTTGCATAGGATGAAAACATACAAATCACCTTTACCTTACACAACTGAAAAACTAAAACTGAACCAAGATTGTCCAGTCTCACAGGAAAGCACTGCATTATCAAAGAAAAACAGGCAAACAGCTGCAGCAGAGGCTATTTTTACTTGGATAAAGTATCTACCTTGTTGATCTTTTAGTCTTCCTAATCCTTTATATATTTTCAGTTAAAAATCATTAAAGTCTAACATATAAGAACCTAGCTACAGGACAAAAAGCACGTATTTTTTTTTTTCCACGGGGGCGGCAACCAGATGTCAATAGCTGCAGCTGTGACTATATAATTACCTGTTTGCATTAACGGAGACCACAGTTTAGATTTAATAGGTCAGATGACAATGCAGCAAAATGCATTTAGCCTATGATTACCCCTTTTCAAACATTCTCTCACTCGCAACTTCGACCCTGGGAACATAGCAGGCACAGACTTAGGTCAATAAGAAACACTGGCCAGCACAATAGGCCTTGCCTCAAACAGCGCTGTTGACAGACACCAGCACAAAGGAAATGAATAGAGTCCCCCTCAGTTCTCACACAGAGCGAAGAATGACTCAGTGTACTGCTGCTTTGGTGCTCTGTTTGTACAGTGTATACAGCTTTTGTCCTGAGCTACTGTTCGCAGCTCAATGGGGGCTAAAGAGCCTAGGAAGTGACGGCGGAAGAATGCTCCACGCTCTTCCCTGTGGCCAGCAGTTGCATCCATATGCACAAGACAGGTCAAGTGAGAACTGGAAAGTCACTAGATAAAACTCCTCTGGTCCTAGCTTGTAAGAGTGAAGTAATTTTTTAATTCAAATACAAATAAAGCAAAATACAAACAGTCGCCATTAGCTTAGTGTTAACATAGTTACTAAATGAATTATTATTCTTTTGGTATTTTCTGTCTTATTGCTTTTATGGCCACTTACATAACCTTTTTGAGGGGTCTGTGTTAGGTACAAAGAGAAATCAGGACTGGCTCAAAGTAGCAAACTGAAGTAATGTAGGTCATTATTCAACAGAGACTTTTGGAATAAGGCCAAAAAGCACTGAGGAGAGAAAATTGTCACAAGCACATACACAATTCTCTTTATGCCTACTTTTCAAGGTAATGGGTGTATGAAGAATCCGACCTAGGGACAAAACAGAATTCTAGGGTAATTTAGTGGAGACTATGAACAGACAGTTTCTATAGGCTTAAAACCGGTTTGCTTGATACTGGCCAAGAAAACCAACCAGACCCAGCTAGAGCAAGGGACAAGCTCCAGTGCTGAATGAAATGTCATTTCCCTAACCCAAAAACATGATAGGAGAATGGCATCTATATTTAAGTGTATGTGTTTTGGGATTAGGCTGTGTTCAAATTCTGCTTCTGCCAATTACTAGCTATTTTTTTTTTTTTTTATCTTATATATGCCAACCCTTTGGTTAGCAGCTGTAGCACTTAACCACTATGCCATCAGGGTTTCCTTAACACATATACTATATATATATACACACACACCTTATATACCTCTCTGTGTCTTAATTTCCTCATGTGTAAGATAGGATGGCCATCCATTCATTTATTAAAAAATAATTATTGCAATAATAATAGTAACCACTTGATTCGTTTCTGTGAGGATATAATAAGTTAATACGTGTAAGGTATCTTGAAGAGCACGTGGCATCAAGTATGTTATGTTATAGGAAACACTGAATAAATGTTACCTATTTTTTTTTTTATAATGGAAACCCTGGTGGTGTAGTGGTTAAGAGCTACGGCTGCTAACTAAAAGTCAGCAGTTCAAATCCACCAGGTGCTCCTTGGAAACTCTATGGGGCAGTTCTACTCTGTCCTATAGGGTCGCTACGAGTCGGAATTGACTCGATGGCAACCGGTTTTTGGTTTAGTATAATAGGTGTTAACCACTACTGATATTATGGCTACCACTACAATCATAACCACCACCACCACTCCTATGGTAAAAGAATTGTCTTATTCATGACTATAGGAGAATCATAACCACCACCACCACTCCTATGGTAAAAGAATTGTCTTATTCATGACTATAGGAGAATCCTTAGCAGATGATAAAGATCACTGATGCTTGAGCCATGAGGATATTCCATTTACCAATAAGCTGTTTTCATTGGTGTCTACTAAATGGACAAATGCAAGCTTTACGGATGCTATATATGTGGCATAGCTATATATAATGCACACAAACCTTTTAATATTAAAACCTTTTAAAATGCACATGATTTGAATACTTGCCCAACTCTACATTGATGATCAGTCTAATACTTAATCTTAGAAAAAAAAATGGAAAGTGTTAATCAACTGCCTGCTATTTCAGGGGCCAGAATAGTCTTCTAAGTAATTAATCCAAGGTATTGATATTTTTGCAGTGAAGAAATTGAGGGATGGAGAGTTAACTCACTTAATAAGCAAACCCAGGTAGTTTGACTACAGGTCTTGCGCTCATGAACACTACACTGTTTTATTAACATCTTTACGAAACCTTCTGTAACAACTTGCTAATAGTACTGTTTTTATTCTTAAACTTACAAAAGGAATCACTTTCTTCAACAGTTGCGGCATGTAATCAAACAATAAATCCACAACAGCCTCATACACGATAATATACTATGAACTAAAATTTGTTTAAGGTACCTCCTTTTATCCTATTCAAAGAATAGGCAGCTGCTGACCACATCTAGTCTATCAGGAGTCAAAAAGTTTTGCTTTGTTTAATTGTTTTTCTAAATCCTCATAACTACACAGCCATAATAGTTTCATGCTTATGAATTTAATCTTATGTGTTAATTATATCTGAAGTGATTCTGAGAATGTAAAGAAGTTAATTAATGAAAAATAACAGCCCTGAGGATAGATGCTTTAAGCACATAAGTGATTACCGGAAAAAAAAAAAGCCAACCATTTCTCTAACTTTCAGAATGCCTCCCTACATTTAAATCTCTTATAGTATTTACTGGTCACAGAACATCAATATCAAGCAAGAACAAGGCAAGAAGTGTAATTAAAATTTGTACTTACTTAAAAGTACATTCCATAGGGCTCTGATTTATTCTTCAAAGCCTGATCTTGATTATAAATAAATTTTAAAAAGTAACAGACTTCCATTTCCAGCAATACACCAGAACAAGCAAACTGACTAAACCTTGTGCTAAAAAGAAATGAATTTAGTGGTTAAAATATCGAAAAACTTTTCTTTAATTGTACTGTTCACTTGGCAATTTAGAGCTAATTATAGAAAGACAGAAAAAGAAAAAGACAGCTGGAACTCGAAGAATATGCAGAACACTAAAGCTGGGTTTTGTAAAACTTCAGCTTCTTTTAATATCACTAGAGAACCAAGGGTTATTACATAATGAAAAAAAATTTACATAATGAAAAACAGAGAAAATTTCCCAGTAGATATGACAACTCTAAAGTGGTATGAAAGTAGCAAAATAACCTCAAAGAAAAGATTTACTAGGAGAAAAGACAAATCCACCAACATAGTGGTTTTATAAACGGGACATTTATACAAACTGACCAAATGCCAGGCTAAAGAAGTATAACAAATTTAAATAATCGGCATCACTTTCTGAGATCACAATACAATTAGGCCAGAAATGAATAATAAAAAATGACCATTCATTTGGAAATTTAAAATATATTTGTAGAAATAAATTACTAAAAAAAAAAAAAAAAAAAATTTCTATATAACATAGGGTCAAAGAATAAATCATAATGGAATTTAAAAAATAGCATGAAAATTATAGAAAAATATATAAATTAGCAAAGCTATTCCATGCATTATATAATAGCATGATATATACCAATAAAAAAAAAAAAATTAATTCTTATAATTTTAATCAATTTGATACCCTGCAGTTTGCCTGGCTTTAATTCTTTTCTCATTCATGAAAAGAATACTTGATTACACAGTACATAATTATGTATGCTCTACAGTAGTCCCTTGGTATTCTCAGGGGATTGATTCCAGGACCCCCTGGGATACCAAGGTCCCTTAACATAAAATGGCGTAGTGTTTGCATATAACCTATGCATATCCTCCCACATACTTTAAATTATCTCTAGATTACTTATAATACCTAATCATAGATGCTATGTAAATAGTTGTTATACTGTATTGTTTAGGGAATAGTGACAAGACTCGAGGTGAACAATGCTCAGACAACCAGCGCAGGAATGAGACTGAGGACTGTGAGATGGCAGGCGGCTACGGCAGGGGGTGCCTCCACATCATTGCATTCACATGGATTCAGCATAGTGCTCAGAGTGTGGCAAATGCAAGTTTTGCTTTTTTTTTTTTTTTACTTTTTTTTTTCCTTGAATATTTTCGATATGCAGTTGGTTGAATCTGTGGATGCACAACCCACAGATACAGAGGGCCAACTATATATTGAAACATGATTGATATTTTTTCATTATAATTAAATTCTGGTCTATTTCACTATACATTTTTTTGGAATCCTCCTTGACTGGGCTATCCAAAGGTATAATTTATTTAAGTTAGTTGATGTCTTAAAATTTTCCATTTTGAGAGTATACACTTATGATTCTCTGATCCTAATGTACATATCCTTAAAAAAAAACCTGTTGAGCAATCATATATATGCATTTTAAAGTAATCCTGATTTCTGAATAAGTTCAATTTTCTCTGTATTCATAAGCTGGCTACAAAATTTGGCAGGAATCATTTGAAAAGCGAAGGAGGAACAAAGGTAACAATCAGAACCCTAAATCATGTATTTAGAGATATACATATATGTGTTGTTAGGTGCCATTGCATTGGTTCAGACTCACAGCTACCCTATATACAACAGAATGAAACGCTGCCCAGTCCTGCGCCATCCTCACAACTGTTGCTGTGTTTAAGTCCATTGCTGCAGCCACGGTGTCAATCCATCTCGTCAAGGGTCTTCCTCTCTTTCACTGACCCTCTACTTTATCAAGCATCATGTCCTTCTCCAGGGACTGGTCCCTCTCAATAACATGCCAAAAGTGTGTGGGACAAAGTCTCACCATCCTTGATTCTAAGGAGCATTCTGGCTGTACTTCTAAGACAGATTTGTTCATTCTTCTGACGGTCTATGTTATATTCAATATTCTTCACCAACATTGTAATTGAAAGGCATCAATTTTTCTCTGGTCTTTCTTATTCATTGTCCAGCATTTGCAGGCATAAGAGGCGAAGAAAAATACCATGGCATGGGCCAGGTGCATCTTAGTCCTGAAAGTGATATCTTTACTCTTCAACACTTTAAAGAGGTCTTTTGCAGCGTATCTGCCCAACGCAATATGTCATTTGATTTCTTGACTGTTGCTTCCATGGGCACGGACTGTGGATTCAAGTAAAATGAAATCCTTGATAACGTCTTTTCTCAGTTTATCATGATGTTGCTTATGGGTCCAGTTGTGAGGATTTGTTTTGTTTTCTTTATGTTGAGGTGTAATCCATATTGAAGGTTGTAGTCTTTGATCTTCATCAGTAAGTGCTTCAAGTCCTCTTCACTCTCTGCAAGCAAAGCTGTGTCATCTGCACATGGCAGGTTGTTAATGAGTCTTCCTGCAACCCTGATGCTGTGTTCTTCTTCATATAGTCCAGCTTTTCGGATTATTTGCTCAGCGTACAGACTACATATGGTGAAAGGACACAACCCTCACACACACCTATTCTGATTTTAAATCACGCACTATTCCCTTGCTCCGTTCGAACGACTGCCTCTTGGTTTATGTACAGGTTCTGCATGGGCACAATTAACTGTTCTAGAATTCCCATTCTTCCTAATGTTATCCATAATTTGTTATGATCCACACAGTTGAATACCTTTGTATTGTCGATAAAACACACGTAAACATCTTTCTGTTATTCTCTGCTTTCAGCCATGATCCATATGACATCAGTAATGATATCCCTTATTACATACCCTCTTCTGGATCTGGCTTGAATTTCTGGTGGTTCCCTGTCAATGTACTGTTATAACTATTTTTGAATTATCTTCAGGAAAATTTTACTTGTGTGTGATATTAATGATATTGTTCAACAATTTCTTCATTCCATTAGATCACCTTTCTTTGGAATGGGCACAAATATGGATTTTTTTCCAGTCGGTTGGCCAGGTAGCTGTTTTCCAAATATCTTTGCATAGAGAGTGAGCGCTTCCAGCATTTCATCCGTTTGCTGAAACATCTCAATTGGTATTCTGTCAATTCTTGAAACCTTGTTTTTCCCCCAATGCCTTCAGTGCAGCTTGGACTAATTCCTTTAATACCATCAGTTCTTGATTATATGCTACCTCCGAACTGGTTGAATGTATTATAAAGTATAATAATGAAATGTGTAAAGACCTGGAGTCAGAAAACTAAAAGGGAAGAATACACTTGGCATTTCTCAAGCTGAAAGAACTGATGATAAAATTCAAGCCTCGCGTTGCAATACTGAAGGAGTCTATGGGCAAAACACAGAATGATGAAGGAAGCATCAAAACAAGATGGAAGGAATACCCAGAGTCACTGTACACATATGTAGCTGGATTTAAAAATTTGTATTGGAACACATACCACTATGTTTCCCACTCTAAAGTGCTACCTCTGTGAGTGTTCAACCCAAATGCTTAAGCTGGACTGAAAATACGAAGGCCTGACATGTATTTCAAATAAATGAATCCAAATATGTTGTCTAAAGATCAGACAGATTTCAAAAACGGTAGGCCTGGTATGCCTGATAGCATATCCTGGTAGCAAATCTTTGACAAAGGTCAAGAAAGAATGAGAGCAGGCAGTACTAGGGTATGGATACTGACTCTTGGCTGCCAGCGATAGAAATTAATTCAAACTAGCTTATGAAGAGAGAGAGAGAAAATGAATTTTTAACGATACATGGGTGCCTTAAGAAACCCCAGAGCAGAAATATGGCCAGACTTCAAGAATGGCTGGGCCCAGAAACTGAGAAGCATCAGAGTCACAGGCAGTGATCTCTCTCTTGTGATTGTTACCTCTCTTCTTGCTGCATGTTTGTGTAATTCTTCTCTTTCTTTGATCCAGCTTTCCCTGTTCTCCAGTCTGCCCAAAGCCTTGGAATTTGATTTATAGCCCCAGACGTTTAAAGAGAACTACTTATCTTTTAGTCCCAATTCCAGGGGATGGAACTTGGATTGGTTCCAGCTTGGTTCAGGTGTCTACTCGTGCAATCATGGGGCCAGGTAGAAAAGCACATGCTATCTAAACTGTCTGCCCCCGGACCAACTGCTTGGGTGACTAGGGGCAACTAAAGGTGCTGTTGTGAGCTGAACGGCAAAAGGTACTTGGTAGAAGCAAGTAACATGTGTTAAATGTGAACTATGTGCATTCTCATGGGGTCCTCACACCTCCCTGTGCAGGGAGGCAAGGTGTTAAGTTGCATGGGCCAGGCTGAGGGCACTAACTGGGCCTCAGGTAGGGGACACGATTCCATTCAGGAGGGTGGACTTCCACAAATAGCAGGAGAGTATATAGCAGAGAGATGTGTGGCCAGCACTGACCCAGGCAGCTGATGGGTTGTGTTTAAACAGAAGCTGCCAATTATTTCTTTACATCTGGCCAGGACAGAGAGACTCTTCTGACAGAACAGCTAAGCCTCTTCTCTTCTCCCTGGAGGCTTTACTAAATATCTTGAATATTTGTTTCCTATCGTAAACATTCTGCTTGTCCTCAACATACATAACTAAATAAATACTATTTATGTTATCTTTAATACAGAGATCTTAAAAAGTAAAACTTCGTACGACAAAAGGATTTTCCTCATAGCTCAGGTAAAGCAAAATTATCCACCCATTTGCTCAGTTTATGAATCCTAACACAATCCTTTATTTCTCCCTCATCTCTTTCTTCCTTATTTAATCCATTGTCTGAAGTATCTTTTGAATCTGTCCTCTCTGCTCCATCAGTAATCACAGTCTTAATTCAAGATCTCATTATCTCTTTTCTGAATTTTCATCATCGCCTCCTAACTGATGTTCCTGACCGCAAATCTCTAATTATTTTATACTGGTTTCAACAATTTCCATTTTAAAGCAAAATCCTCTTCTTGCCACATCCCTGCTTGTAAGTCTCCATTAGTCCCTCACAGCCTATAGTGCAGGTCCCGAGCACACCTGTACATCAGAACTACCTGAATGCCTGCCCTTCATCCCAGATTTTCTGAATCAGAATCTCCTAGAATGGGACCTAGAAATCTGTCTTTTAAAAGAACTACCACTTGATTCTGAGGTAACCAGCCCAGCATCAATCTTTGGATCTGAGTTGTGGGACCACTGCACTGTAGTATCAAGTCTGTACTTCTTCAACAGAGCTCAAGTCAACGCACAATCCAGTTCCAACCTATCTCTTTCTAGTCTCATCTCCTGCTACTTGCCCTTGCCAGCCTTTCTCACAACCACCATTCCCATCCACATTACTGGGCATCTATACAGCCTCCTCCTTCTCCCTTCCCCTACTTGAGGAACTTCTACTCATTCTTTAAGAATCAGTTCAAATGTCACCTCCTCTGTGAAGCCTTCCTTGACTGTCTCAAGCATTTTTTAATTCTTGATTCTAGAGTTTAAGAGGCAGTCTAGTGTAGTGGTTGAGAGCACAGACTCTGTAACTAGTCTGCCAATGCTTGAATCCAGGCTTTGTGAATTACCAATGAGTAAGTGAGTGACATATGGTCTCAGACAAATTACTCAACCTCTGTGCCCTTAAGTTGCCTTATTTGTAAAATGGAAATAATAATAATATGTGCCCAATATAATCACTGTGAGGGTTAGTAAGTTAATGCATTTGCCTGGAACCCAGCAAAGAGTCATTAAGTATTAGCTGCCTGTTTCGAAGCTATGAGCCTACCCATTATATTACACTGTGAACCAGCCTACTATATTAAGCTAGTCAGGTTAAGAATTCTCCTTCTTGAGAGTTTTGGAATAAACCTCAAAAAAGTAATTTTAACAATATAACTTCATTTTACTTCTCAAAAAGTGACTTAAGATAAGCTTCTTCTTCTTGTGTGCCAGCGAGTCGACTCATAGTGACCCTATATGACAGAGTGGAACTGCCCCATAGGGTTTCCTAGGTTGTTATCTTTACAGGAGCAGACTGTTAGGTCTTCCTCCAGCTGGGCGATTGAGTAGGTTTAAACCTCCAATCTCTTGGTTAGCTGCCGAGCACTGAACCGTTGCACCACCATGGCTCCTTTGTATGAACTCAATAAATCTATTTGAGAAAAAAAGTCATTTATGTGGGAAGGATTTAGATTGTCTTTTTTTTTTTTTTTTGATTGTTTTTTGAAGTTGTTCACTAGGGAGGCAGAAACTATTTTGAAATCTTGTGTATGTACTTGAATCTGAAAGAAGACAGCAAATAATGAACCTACCTTTACGTCATTATTTTAAAAATACATAAAGAACTGAAAAATCTTGAAAGAAATCACATAGAATAAAATTTGTGTTACTTACAAAACCAAAATTCTAGCCAAAAATAAAATCTGAAGAAGTCTTACAGGTTTTCAAAATAGCTAGACACAGTATAAAGATTTTTTATTAAATCTGCATTTTCTCTAATTACTAAATATGGTTACACAAGGTGAGAGGTAAACAGGGAAGTTAAATTTATGCTTAGGTGTAAGAAGACCATCTTCTGGAATATATTATTATTAGAGGCATTACTATCTATTTTTTTTATATTGCTTCTGAAACATCAGCTATTAAGAGTAGAAACAATATACAGTGATATTTGGTAACAAGATTCAGCTCTTCTGCAAAACACATTTCTCCTCGAACCCATTTATTCATTCAATAAATATTTACTGAACTCCTGCTATGATACGTGCTTGGATACACCAATGAACAAAAGACCTAGTCTCATGAGACGGCATTCCTAAAATGCTTATAACATGAACGACCTCTATATTCCCACAAGTTCAGCACACTCTGCATACCTTACGCACTGCCAAAAGGAGTACATGGGTCCGCCTCCAAATTATCACCATTACAGACTCCTGAAGATAAAACCTGCCTTGCTTCCATATCATCAGACCTCCAAATCATGTGTTTTTAACCTAGCTTCATGGATCTCTAAAGGTTAATGGCTCTGTTGGGGGAATCTGTGAGCCCTCTAATACTGCATGCAAAATATATGTACATACACGTATAAATTTTTCTGGTTGTCCAATGTGCTTTCACTGTATTCTCAAATGGGCCCACGACCCTGAAGTGTAAAGAATTATTGCCCTAGGTTTAGGAAATCTCCTGAGAGTTCCGTCCTACTGAAAA
The DNA here is from genome assembly GCF_024166365.1 of Elephas maximus indicus. Taxonomy (NCBI): domain Eukaryota; kingdom Metazoa; phylum Chordata; class Mammalia; order Proboscidea; family Elephantidae; genus Elephas; species Elephas maximus. The sequence goes on along the minus strand of NC_064833.1, from coordinate 61,591,463 downwards.
AGCTGCTGCCATAGACCAACATGGAGAGCACCTGGTAAATTCCTCATCTGACATTTTATAGTACAATGATCAATAATTTTATCATCAGTGAGTTAAGTTTTGCTCATCTAAATTCTGTCCTCTAATGTTTTGAGTACCAACAATCTAGTCAGTCTGTTATACAAAGACTTTTTCCAGAAAAACTGTTTACAGAACTTGGGTTCCAGCAACTCTTGCAATATAATCCTTGCATAGTACTGAACCACAGAAAAATAACTCCTTAATTTGTGGTTAGAATAACCACTGCAGAACAACCTACAGTGGGTGGCATGAAATTATTACAATTATAAAGTAACCAGGCAAATAATACACTGTGTCTATAAGAGATAAAATGATATAAATCCAAAAATATACCTTCCTATAAATAAAGTCTGTGGTCATTTAATGAGATACTCTGATTAACATTGCAGTGACAAGGGCTACTCTTAGCATGTTTTATAAAGGAATAACTAAAGCTATTTCACAGCAGACTCAGTGGCACCACATATATTGTTTAGGCTAAGAAATGAGGTGAACTGCACTGAAGAGCAACTTTGGAAAAATGCTGTCTTTAATGCAAACAAACAATGGACTTTCCTTTAGAAACCATGATAAGGGAGAGGAGGGCAGCAGGATTAGTACTACTAAATCAGCATGCCTGCAATTTGGGAAACCACTGAATAAGAGCAATCAGTGTGTCTAAATGCATGCTTGTTGACAGCTATAATCAGATCATTTCCCCTAAAATTAAAATCGTAGATTTTAGAGTTAGGAAGGCTCTTACAGAAGGACCAGACTACAGGACTGTGGCCCAAAGAAGGTACGTGACTTGCTCAAGTTCATACAAACAGAAGAGAAGGAAATTGAGTCTCCTGACTACCTTATCATACTACCTTTCTTATACCAGGCAAGTTTTTTTCATTTTTTAAATTGAAATATAATTCACGAACCATACAGAGGAAATTAATGACTTTTAAAGTATTCACTAAAAAGGGTTGTGCATCCATCACCACAATCAATTTTAGAACATTTTCATTATCCTAGAAAAGAAACCTCACACCTCTTAGCTGTCACCCCCTTATTCCCCTTTCCTGCTCCAGTCCTGGACAACCACTAATCTACTTTCTGTCTCTATAGATTTGCCTATTTGGAACATTTCATACAAATGGATTCATACAGTACATGATCCTTTGTAACTGGCTTCTTTTGCCTAACATAATGTTTTCACGTTTCATTCATGTCACGGCATGGACCAGAACTTCAGTTTTTTTTATTGCCAAACATTCCATTGTATGGATATACCATATTGTATTTATCCACTCATTGATTGATGGAGATTTGGGTTATTTCCACTTTTTGACTACTCGAAATAATGTTGTACGAACATTCATATACAAGTTTTTGTGTTGACATATGTTTTTATTTCTCTTGGGGAGATACGTAAGAGTGGAACTGGTGACTCACATGGTAGTTCCATGCTTAACTGAGAAATTGCCAGACAATTTTCCAAAGTGATTGCACCATTTTAAATTCCTACCTACTAGAAAGTTTCTGCTTTTAAAATTGTAACAATTAATTAGATCATGAACACCAACTGTTTATTTCCTGCTAATACGTAACAGAAGGAAAATAAAAAAACTTAAGTATTGATAAATATATTTTTAAAAAAGCACACACTATCAGTACAAGAAATTCAGATGTAAAGTTCAGAACACAAAAAGATAACTTTAAATTACTATTTTAAAAAAGTGTAATACTACAGTAAATATTCCCTGTATTACTTAAACTATATGAAAATACTACACACGGGTTACAGAAATATGTCAAACCTTTTAAAATACTAGTCTTAAACATGAATTAAAAAATTAAATTTGTTCAAAAACTAAATTAGAATCTATCACAAGATGATATCTACATATGTTCAGTCATAAAATGAGGAAGAAAAAAGATCTTTAAGATGAGAAATTGGCAGATATTCAACAGGGAAAAGTAAATGCAGTATACTGGTTTGGAACAAAAAATGAAAGCCAGCTCCTACAACCATACAGTAAAGATAATAAAGAGCTATTGTCCAAATGAATTTACAGTAATGAACTTGGGAACAACATTATCTTTATAAACGATACAGCTAACTGTATATTCTGGAAAACAAATGGCTTTGCTTCTCTTTATTGGATATGCTTCCTATATAGGAAGGCTGGGGCGAGTTAGTGTCTGTGACTAATAAGTGCAAAGCAGAAATTAAAGATAAATCTGGATAAGCATCACTAACTCCCAATGGTGTTTATGCTAAAGAGAGAGTCCAGAACTTTAGGAACAGCGGTGGGTAGACAAGTGGCCAATGAGAAAGTATGATGAGGGTCAGAAAAAGAAGGTGAGGAACCTCAGAAGATACAGGGTGGTACACAGTAATCTGAACTTTATCACATTTCGGCACCAGCCATTTCATCCTTTCTGGTCAGTAGTGGTTACAATCTTCCACAATTACCTTTATTTTCATCATTACACTCTCTTGACCACAGTGGCTATCAAACTTTTTTTAAAGATACCCCGAAGTAGGAAATACAGTTTACATAATAACCCAGCGTCCTCATAAGGAGATGTCTTTATACACACACATATTACGCACAACTGAAACGAGTTCTCCCAAAACAATAATTAGTCTCACTATATAAAATGCATTCTAATATTTCCTATCCTACTTTTCTTAAAAAACAAACTGAGCATGGCCCACTACATTGTAACATGCAGTTTATCAAACTCATAACTCAAAAAAGCAATGATAGTATAACTATGATGACCTTTGCATAAAAAACCCACCCAGTGCCGTCAAGTCAATTCCGACTCATAGCGACTCTAGGACAGAGTAGAACTGCCCCTTGGAGTTTCCAAGGAGCACCTGGTGGATTTGAACTGCCGACCCTTTGGTTTGCAGCTGTAGCACTTAACCACTACGCCACCATGGTTTCCAAACTTTGCATATGGGAAGGCAATGGCAACTACACCACAAGTGTCATCTGGCCAATACTGATTTAAAGAAAGAGAAGTTAAAATGCAAAGAAACGTGTGTCGTATGAGCAATAAAATATGACAATAAGACCTCAAAAAATATTAGCAATTTTTGTTATGGGGGGCAGTAGGAGTTCTGATTTATTCCAAAATCAATTTCAAACAGTTTAAAATAAATTAAGCCTGAAATATCAAACTAAAAATACTAGAAGAAAACATAGGCCACCGTTTCCAAGGAGGTAGGGAAGGTCTTTCTAAATATGAACCCAAACTAGAAGCTATAAAAGAAAAAAAGATAAAATCAATTACCTAATAGTAGAAAAATTTTATATAGCGAAGTTTACTGACAACAAAGTGGAGAAAAAGAGTTATAACAGTTATGACAAAGGGTATAAAAGGAAAGAGATAAAAAAAAAAAAAAGGCCAACGAGCAAACAAAAGAAGCCAGTGAAAAGTCATTTAAGAATTAAGCAAATAGCAAAACATTCACCGTTAGTCTTAGAAGTGAGAATGGTGAGACTTCTGCTTGTTTACTTTGGATAGGTCATCAGGAAAGATCAATTGCTAGAAAAGCATGTCATGTTTGGTCAGCGAAAGCAAGGGAAACCCTCCATGAGATGGACTGACTCAACAGACACAATGATGGACTCAAATATACCAACAATCATGAAGATGGCACAGGACTGGGCAATGTTTCATTATACGCAGGGTCGTCGTGACTTGAAGCACATTCAATAGGCAACTAACAACAACGACAATAATTAATAACGGTTTTTAATTATTTCACATAAGATTTACATGAATTATTTTACAAAATCTTTTATAAAAGATTCATAAAAAGTTGTTAAAATGAAAAAAGTGATAGAGATATGCTTTATTTGATAACCATGAAATTTAAATATTCTAAAAGAAGTAGAAAAATAAGGATCTGTCCTAAGTGGAGAGACTGTCCAGGATTTCATCCTCACTATGCAGTGTGGAAAGGGACGAGCCTAGGAGTCAGAAGCTAGGCTCCAATTCAAACTCTACCACATACTAGTTTACGGACTTTTCCTATGTTTCATAACTTCTCTAGGCCTCAATCTCCTTGCCTTAAAAAAAAAAAAAAGGATAATGACATCTAATTCAAAAGGATTACTATATCTTTTCCTTTGTTTCTCTACAAAATTCAATGTAATTTATCTCAAATATGAAAAGAAAGAGATACAAGAGTAAACTATGGTTATGTATTTGAGGACTGAACAAGGAATTTGGATTATGACCTTAGCTTCAACCAATCTTCACCCCACCTCCCATCCCTGCAAAACCAAAACAAAATAAATAAATAAATATGCAGTTTCCAAGAACTGTGACATAGTTTTATTTTCCAGAAAATGAAATCAGTGGACAACCACTCTTAAGAAATGAGCATAGAACAAACTCATTTAACATGAGTTAAAACACAATAATTGGAACAGAAAAAGGCAAAAACTCATTGCTTTAATTATGCATTATGTTTATTTTAGAAAGTAAAAAAATACTATCAGAAATTTCCTGAAACATACATCTTAGTAGTCATTCAGTCACTAATTACTGTTTTGTATTTTGTTTGAAGATAGGAAGGGACATAAGCTATACCTTCAATATTCAGCAGTCTAAAATGGCAAATAATTTCCACTTTGAAAAACACAAAATTTCAAGAAAACTTTACCTACATTCATGTTGGATAACATTCATTTGAAATGCTTGTAATCTGTGTGTCTTTATTCTTTGAGAGGCAGAAATGGAGAATGAGAATGAGGCCTTTGGAACGAGATCCATCAGGGTTAGAATTCCAGTTCTGCCACTTAACAGGTGTTGGCAGTCAGACAAAGTAGCAGACCCCACTAGCTAGGTAACACAAGACTTATTTCCAGGAGGTGGAACCGACATGGTGCTATCGGCAGAAGCACTTCACTGTCCCTTCACAGCAAAGACCAGAAAAACTAAGTAAAACAGAGACAAACGTCAATCCCGAACCCTAAGTGTCAAATGAAGAGATAAAGAACCCAACCAAGCACCGAATGGAATAAAAAACTGACAGAGAACAAGGAGTGAGGAGGGATATGGAGTAGAGGCCGCCTATCAGCTAATGCAGCATGGATTTGCAATCTTGGACTCCTGTCAGAGATTGGCAGACAGGGAGTACAGGAAAGCAGCTTCACGGAGCTGCCAGCAGGAGACAGGGCACTCAGTGGACCTGCCCTGCTGCACCATAGCTGAGCAACTGGCCCCGACCATTGGACAATGAGGTGAAAAGTGCCCACAGATGAGCAAACAACAAAGAACGCACAGCCCACCTGTTCAGACAACCAAACAGAACAAAAAAGCAGGACAAAACAAACCTACAATCAATAAATGAATGAAGAAAATGACTACTGAATGTCCCAAAGACACCAGACAATATCAAAACATATTTAAAAAAGAAAAAAAAGGGCAGGATAGTTCCAGTAGGCATAGAAAATAAAACACCAGATAACTTTCCAGTAGAAGAAAAGGCACTGCAACTACCTGATAAAAGGGAATCCAAAATTCTAATATTCAGAGCTATCCAAGATTTGAAGCAAAAAGCAGATAAAAATGAGGAAGAAACAGACAAATTCATGGAAAAGGCAGAAAAAATCATGGAAAATACATAAAACAATGGAAGAATTCAGGAAAATAATACAGGAACTAAATGTTAAAATAAATTCACAACTAGAAATCATAGAAAAAAACAACAATTAAATCCAAAAGATAAACAACAAGATTTCAGAAATGGACAGTGCCACAGAAGGTCTGAGGAGCAGGTCTGAAACAGTGGAAGACAGGATCAGTGAAACTGAAGACAAATACTTGGATACCACTCTGAGGAAAAAATCAGAAAGAATGAAAAAAATGAAGAAACCTTGAGAATTATATGGGATACAATCAAAAGCAAAAATGTGTGAGTGATCAGAGTTCCAGAACAGGGGAGAAAATGGAAAACACAGAGACGATCATTGAAGAATTGCTGACCAACTTCCCTAATATCATGAAAGATGAAAAGCCAACCATTCAAGAAGGTCAATGAACCCCATATAGAATAGACTCCAAAAGAAAATCACCAAGGCTTATCATAATTATGCTAAAACCAAAGACAAAGAATCCTGAGAGCAGTTTGAAAAAAATGAAAAGTCACATACAAAGGGGAAACAGTAAGACTAAGCTCTGATTACTCAGCAGAAACCATGCAGGCAAGAAGGCAATGGAATGACATATATAAAACCTTGAAAGAAAATAATTGCCAACCAAGAATAATACATCCTGTGAAAGTCTCATTCAAGTATGATGGTGAAATTAGGACATTTCCAGAGACATACGAGCTGTCACACAGACATAAGCACACCTATGTTCATTACAGCATTACCTACAACAGCAAAAAGATGGAAACAACCAAAGTGCACATCAACAGATGAATGGATAAACATACTACCGTATATACACACATGTAATACTATGCAACGATAAAGAACAACGATCAATCTGCAAAACATCTCACAACACAAATGAATCTGGAGGGCATTATGCTGAGTGAAAAAAGTCAATCACAAAAGGACAAATATACCATAAAAATTTATGAAAAGGTTTACACACAAAAAGAAACAATCTTTGATGGTTATGGGGGGGGGGTGGAGTGGAAAAACACCAAATAGACAATAGATAAGTGGGGTGGGGGTGGGGTTATTCCCAGTCCCCTTCTCATCTGCTAACCAAAAGGTCAGCAGTTTGAATCCACCAGGCCCTCCTATGGGCAGTTCTACTCTGTCTACAGGGTCATAATGAATTGGAATAGACTCGATGGCAACAGGTTTGGTGTTTTCTTCTTCCCTGCAGCACTCCATACTGAAAAAGTTAAATGCGTGTTTTCAGAGTCTTCTCAGCAGCTAGGGAGTGGCAATGTTACACAGGTTTGACCAATGAACTATAAGCTGAAGTCTGTGAGAGGTTTCTAAAAATGCTTTTATTTTCCTGATAAAAGGGACAAAGATGCTGATCCCACCCTCTCCAATCTCTTCCTCTCTGGAACACAGATATGTGGCCCGTAAAATCAGTAACCTATTACACCCATGACACATGAAACCAGTCCTGATGCTGTTAAGCTGCTGAAGCTACTCCAGAAGCCACCAACATCTAGAATTCTTATACAAGAAAAATTAACTGTATATGCTTAAGCCACAGTAATCATGTTTTCTGTTATTTGCAACAGACATACTTCTATGTGATTTGCAAAGTTACTTAAATTCTCTCAGGTTCATTCTCCTCACCTACGAAGCAGGTATGATGACAGTAAGATATGTATGTAAAGCACACACCTGGCACTTAGAAAAGGTTCGAAAAGGTCAGCTGTTATGATGATGATCTTATTTAATTCTTACGCCAACCATTTGGGGGTGACTACTATTATTTCATCCATTTTAAAGACAAGAAAATTGAAGTTAAGTAACTTACCCAAGATTACACAAGTAGTACAGCCAGAATTGAAACTGAGGAATTCTGATTCCAGGACCAATGAGCATAACTACTATGATGCTTAGAAAAGTGACTAAATGCAGTAAGAGCTAGCAACTAATAATTGTTGGCTTTAATTATTACAATAATGTAAACGAACAACTATGAAGACAAAAACAGGTACCTCATCATTTTCAATTTTGGAAAATAGTAAATTCTGTAACTTCACTTTAATTTTATTTTTCTTCTTAAAAGTGAAATGGTTCTCATTTCTTCACTGAAATAGGAATGCTTGATCTTCATCTAAGACAATTTTGTTTCTTAATAACACCCAAAGGAAAACTCAGAACATTATATCTCAATCAATAATTCCAACACCCTGTTATGTTAGCTAAATGATTTTGTGAGTCCTGTCTATCAAAAAAGTAAGCAATGAATATTGATGATGAACCCACAATCTGCAAGGCACTATGCCAAACCTTTAAAAATTACTTTCTTTGAGATATACCATACACTTCTTTTCTTAAAGTGACTCAAGATTCTTTTGGAGGGAGAATTTTATGACAGTCCTAAAAATTAGGAAGTTGCTGCTATAGCCATCAATCATCATCACCATCACCACCACCGTTACTAACATCTGTAGAGCTTATATCACAACTAGCCTATGCTAAGCTTTACTCTTGGAACATTTTCCTTCAAACTTCACATGTTTTCTTCAGTGAACTACATGAGACAAAGAACTTAAAAAATTCAAGCTGAAGGCACAGTATTTGAAAAACAAGGTAAATTCAGAACTAAAGTTTCTAAATAAATTACATTCAGGAAACAGGCCAAAATATTCACAATTGCAATCAGGAAAAGATTCTGAAATAGATTTTCAGATTTAAAGTTTATGTTTAGCTGTTAACTTTCGAAATTGGCATATGTCCTCCTCAAAAGCAAAAACCAAACCTGGTGCCGTGGAGTCGATCCCGACACACAGTGACCCTATAGGACAGACTAGAACTGCCCCATTGGGTTCCCAAAGCTATAACCTTTACTGAAGCAGACTGCCACATCTCTCTCCTGCAGAGCGGCTGGTGGGTTCAATTGCCAAACTTTCAGTTAGCAGCCCAGTGCTTTAACCACTGTGTCATCAGGGCTCTCTATATATCCTTCTAGATAAAAAAAATAAATAAATGAAACAAACATCAAAACAAAATGGATGGTGAGTAAAATAGACGTTTCAAGGAAAGGTTAACTCAAATGAAACTGCTGAGTCTCAAAATACATACATTCACAGAAATGTATTCTGGAACCCAAATAATTTCAAATCATATATTCTATACTGAAAGAGGTATAGCTGTCTTCATCATAGAGCATAACAAACAGCTGATAATCCCATTTTCAAAAAAGTACTGTATATAAAAGAAAATGCTTTCAAGGAAAATATATCAAGGAAAGGCTCATTTGCTTAATAAATTCAAACATGACACAGGCAATGGCATAAAATCCACATGAACATAATAATATGCTCAATCAGTACTAATTAAGGATCTAATTATATCTATTTAGTACCTAATTTGCATTTTAAAAAGGAACACAAAGTATTCTAATTTAGGTCCAAAATTAAGGTTCTGAATTAAAACTTTTAAAGAAACCTAACTGTAGTATATTAAAGAAAAAAAAAAATTCTTAAAAATTAGAACAAGCTAAGAACAAAGCATCATATTTTCAAGTAGAGGACTCTGTTGAACCTGAATGATTCCTAATTTACAAAAAAAAAAAAAAAAAGGAATACATATAAACAGAGACACTGGCTGTCATTTACAGGCACATAAAGTTTTTCAATTACTATCATGCCATGGTCTTGAAAAGAGGGGATTCTCCAAAGCAATCCCTTTTGAACAATTCTGCTGGTTAAATTAGCCAAGGCTTTAAATTCCAGGATAAATGAGCTTTTATTATACATACTGATGGAGGATTAAAATCAAAGTTTCCTACCCTCTATTTCGATGTTTTTCCTAATATTTGCCTCATTCAACTTGCTTGAGCATGCCCAAAACAACTGTATCTCCTCCTTACCATTTCTATCCTCTAAAATTTTATAAAACACTTCCTAGAGGAATGTAGAAAAAGAATGAGGAAGTAAGAGAACCAAAAAACTGAAGAGATGTGACAATTTCAGAGAAAAGAATAGTCAACAGTGTTAAATACTACAAAAAAACTTGAGCAAAAACTGTCGTGCAGGTGACAAATGTAAGATGGAAATTTCAATTAATCTAAGAATGAGGCCAGACTCAGGTGGGCTGAACTGAGGAATAAATGGAAATTTAGGAGAACAAGGGCAATTTTGTGGGACAGACAGGAACAGAAAAATAGTTTAAAGGGGAAACAAGGTAAAACGTTTATCTAAATTTTATCAAATTCAGGATAGATGCTACAAAGAAAATTTATGTTAAAGAATAGGAAATCCAGGGAGTATTATGTTGAATCTTACGAAATTTCAGATATTCAACTATTTTTGACTTACAAAAACAGCAATTATATATGGTTCAAACTAATGCATGAACTTGACTTCAATAAAGGAGATGAGGTTATCTGTTAAGGAGGCAGAAGAGAGGAAAAAGATGCTTAAGAGTAAAAAAAAGGCAAAGTAATAAGTATAGAACTGAATGAATGAATTTTGAGAGCTCTTGTTGAAGGCAGATAAAAGTTCATGGTTTGAAAACACCCAGAGGTGCCTTGGAAGAAAGGCCTGGTGGTCTGCTTCCAAAAGGTCACAGCCAGAGGCAGGGCCAAGATAGTGGAGTACGCAGATACTTCCTGTGGTCCCTATTACAACAAAGGCCCCCAAAAATAAGTGAATCCATTATATATGACAATTCAGGAGCCCTGAACATCAAAGACAAAGCTGAGGAATTGGACTGAGTGGCAGGGGGAGGGACAGATAGTTTAAAAGCAGCAAGGAGTCACCAAACCTGACCTGGCCAGCATTGGAACCCTGTAGGCTGGATCAGCTAACGTGCAAGCAGTGAGGCAAGCAGAGGTACTTGGGATGCGTTTTCCGCATCAGGAGGGACCAAGCAGTGGAGAAACAGCTCAAACCTCCAGAACCAGCGAGAAACGGTGCACAGTTGGTGAAAAATAAGTATAAGCATCTAGGCTACCGCGCAGATTAAAAAAAAAAAAAAAACCCTTTTAGAAAGCGGAAACCCTAGTGGTGTAGTAGTAAAGAGCTATGGCTGCTAACCAAAAAGCTGGCAGTTTAAATCTACCAGGCACTCCTTGGAAACCCGATGAGGCAGTTCTACTCTATCTTATAGGGTCACTATGAGTCAGAATCAACCCAAAGGCAATGAGTTTTTTTTTTTAATTTGGGAAGTACCTCTCTCCCATTTACCTGCCCCACCCCCACTCTGCTACCAGTCATGGTCTAGCTTCGGTGATTGCTGCACCCCTGGGCCAGAAATAGGACCTGTTGCGTGTTCTGAGCCATTCTCCCAGCTTTGGAGAGGGAACAAATTAACCAACAGGTAAAACTAATCTGCCAGCTCCCCTAAGCCGGAAACTCAGGGCAGGCACAGCCCTTTGCATAATCACAGGCGTAAGGGGTCGACGGACTCTGAATGCCTTTCACCCCTGCATAGACCTGTGTGGGCCCACTTCAACACCGTAGTCCCTCATTAGCACTGTACAACAGGGTATACACTTGAAGCCTATTTCAAACCGTATCAGCTATAAGGGGAGTGGCGCATTTGTGACATTTGACACTGCCCTGACCATTAACCAGGGTCCTCACCTACCCACATCAGGGGCCTGAGGATTGGAGGTTCCACCCACTCCACCAAGCCACCTGTGACAGGGGTCCAAGAATAAGTGGTGCCTCCCAGTCCTTCCAGCCAGCAGCACTACGTACCCAAAGTCTGGCTACAAAACCCACCCACCTACGTACTCTAGGGAACAGGAACACACCTTCCACCCAGGCACTCAGGGGCAGCCATCAGCCCCCTACCTTGCTCAGTGCATAACCCTACTGCAGACAGATACCTGGGCCTACTCCAATCACGCCTAGCAGCCCTGCATACTAGGTCTGTAAGTGAGAGCCTGCACCACACTCAGTGACTGACAACCTGGCCACCTGAGCTGAATCCACACAGAAAAGTAAATGGACTCCTGGGCTCACATACCTAGTAACAGCTCTAGCCACCTGGAGACAGGATGTGAGAGCTACAAAGATGCCAATAATCAAACTAGTTCACACAACCAGCCTGTTTGGGCATATCAAAACAAAACAAGAAGCTAGGACACACGAAGCAAATGTAAAATAAATATAATAACTTATTGATGGCTCAGAGACAACAGTCAATATCAAAATCACATAAAGAGGCAGGCCATGATGGCTTCAGCAAGTCACCAAACAAAGAATCAAGAAACCTTCCAGAGGAAGAGAAATTCTTGGAATTACTGGGGGTAGGGTTCAAAAGATTAATACACAGAACTCTTGAAGAGATCATGAAGGAGGTCAGAAAAACACAGAACAAGCCAAGGAACACACAGACAAAGCAACAGAGGAACTTCAGGTTATTCAAGAGCATAATGAAAAACTTAACAGGATGCAAGAATTCAAAGACATACAGCAAACAGAAATACAAAACATTAACAATAAAATTTCAGAATCAGACAACTCAATAGAAAGTGATAGGAGCAGAATTGAGGCAATGGAAGTCAGAATTAGTGCGTCTGAAAATAAAGCACTTGACACCAACTTATTTGAGGAAAACTCAGATAAAAAAAACTTAAAAAAAAAATGAAGAAATCCTAAGAATTATGTGGGATCCTATAAAAAGGAATAACCTACAAGTGACTGCAGTACCAGAACGGGGGTGGGGGAATAACAGAAAATATAGAGAATATTGCTGAAGATTCGTTGGCAGAAAACTTCCCTGACACCGTGAAAGACGAGACGATGTCTACCCAAGATGCTAGTCCATCCCCACACGAGGTAGGTTTCAAAAGGAAGTCACCAAGACATATTATAATCAAACCTGCTAAAACCAAAGATAAAGAGAGAACTTTAAGAGTGGCTCGGGATAGATGAAAAGTCACCTACAAAGGAGAGTCAATAAGACTAAGCTCAGAATACTCGGCAGAAACCATGCCGGCAAGACGGCAATGGGATAACACATATGAAGCCTTGAAGGAAAAAAATTGCGAGGCAAGAATTACATATCCAGCAAAACTGTCTCCCAAATATGATGGCAATATTACAGCATTTTCAGATAAACACAAGTTGAGGAAATTTGTAAAAGCCAAACCAAAATTACAAGGGAGTCCTCTGGTTAGAAAACCAATAACATCAGATTAACAACCCAAGACTAGAACACAGGACAGAACAACCAGATAACAACCCAGACAGGAAAGCCACAAAAATAAATCAAAGCTAAAATACTGAAAATAGGGATACAGAGACTTCAATATGCAAAAGATGACAACATTAAAACAAAAAAGAATGACTAAATAATGTCGTCATAGATCTTTCATATGGAGACGGTGATAAAGTGATATAAAGAAATAAACGATTGGTTTAAACTTAGAAAAGTAGGGGTAAATATTAAGGTAACCACAAAAGAAACTAACAATCTTACACATCAAGATAAAAAACAAGAAAAGCATAAAAACAAATGACTCACCACAGAAAATTACGTGGAATAAAGAAACTGTCAACAACAACAACAAAAAAACATCAAAATGACAAGACTAAATTCATACCTATCAATAATTATGCTGAATGAAATGGACAAAATGCACCAATAAAGAGACAGAGTGGCAGGATGGATTAAAAAACACAATTTGTCTATATGCTGCCTACAAGAAACACACCTTAGACTAAAGACAGAAACAAACTCAAAGGATGGAAAAAAATTTATCAAACAAACAATCAAAAAAGAGCAGGAGTGGCAATACTAATCTCCGACAAAACAGACATTAAAGCAGAATCTACCACAAAGAATAAGGACATTATATAATGATTAAAGGGTCAGCACACCAGGTAGACATAACCATAATAAATATTTACGCACACAACGACATGGCTCTAAAATACATAAAAAGAACTCTAACAGCACTGAAAACAGAAACAGACAGTTCCACAATAATAGCAGGAGACTTCAATGCACCACTTTCGGTGAAAGACAGAACATCCAGAAAGAAGCTCAATAAAGACATGGAAGGTCTAAATGCCACAATCAACCAACTTGATCTCTTCGACATATACAGAATACTCCGCCCAACAGTAGCCAAGTATACTCTCCTTTCCAATGCACACGGAACATTCTCCAGAATAGACCACATATTAGGCCACAAAACAAGCCTTAACAGAATCTAAAACATCAAAATATTACAAATACAAAGCATCTTTTCTGACCACAAAGCCATAAAATTGGAAAGTAATAACAGAAAAAGCAAAGAAAAAAAAAATCTAATACATGGAAACTAAACAACTCCTTGCTCAAAAGCTACTGTGTTGCAGTGCTCAGAGGTCAATTTATACCCAATAAATGCACACATCCAAAAAGAAGAAAGGGCCAAAATCAAAACAATAACCCTACAATTCAAACAAGTAGAAAGAGAGCAGCAAAAGAAAGCCCACAGGCACCACAAGAAAGGAAATAATAAAAATTAGAGCAGAAATAAATGAAATAGAGAATAGAAAAACAATTGAAACAGTTAAGTCCACAAGTTGGTTCTTTCAAAAGGTCAACAAAAGTGATAAACCACTGGCCAAACAGACAAATGAAAAACATGAGAGGAAGCAAATAACCCAAATAAGAAATGAGATAGGAAATACCGTGACAGACTCAACTGAAATTAAAAGATCATAACAGAATGCTATGAAAATTGTACTCCAACAAATTTGAAAACCTAGAGGAAATGGACAAATTTCTAGAAACACACTACCTACCTAAACTAACACAAACAGAGGTAGAACAACTAAATAAACCTATAACAAAAGAAGAGATTGAAAAGGTAGTTAAAAAACTCCCAACAAAAAAAGCCCTGGCCCCGAATGCTTCACTGGAGAATTCCAGCAAACTTTCAGAGAACAGTTACCACCACCACTACTAAAGGTATTTCTGTGCATAGAAAAGGATGGAGTACTCCCAAACTCATTCTATGAAGCCAGCATAACACTGATACCAAAACCAGATAAAGACACCACAAAAAAAAAAATAAATAAAATTACAGACCAATATCCCTCATGAACACAGATGCAAAAATCCTCAACAAAATTCAAGCCAATAGAATTCAACAACATACCAAAAAAATTATTCATCATGACCAAGCGGGGTTTATACCAGACGTGCAGGAATGGTTCAAGATTAGAAAAGCAATCAATGTAATCCATCAATAAAACAAAAGACAAGAACCACATGATCTTATCAACTGATGCAGAAAAGGCATTTGACAAAGTCCAACACTCATTCATGAGAAAAACTCTCAGCAAAATAGGAATACGAGGGAAATTCCTCAAGATAATAAAGGGCATTTATACAAAGCCAACAGCCAATATCATCCTAAATGGAGACATTCTGAAAGCATTCCCCTTGAGAACAGGAACCAGACAAGGATGCCCCTTTATCACCACTCTTAGTCAACATTGTGCTGAAGGTCCTAGCCAGAGCAATTAGGCTAGAAAAAGAAATAAAGGGCATCCAAATCGGTAAGGAAGAAGTAAAAGCATCCCTATTTGCAGATGATATGATCTCATATGCTGAAAACCCCAAAGAATCCACAATAAAGCTACTGGAAGTAATAAAAGATTTCAGCAAATTATCAAAATACAAAATAACCATACAAAAATCACACTACCTGATTTTAGAACCTATTACACCACCATGGTAGTCAAAACAGCCTCGTGCTAGTACAACAACAGAAACATAGACCAATGGAACAGAATTGAGAATCCAGATGTAAATTCATCCACTTATGAGCAGCTGATATTTGACAAAGGCCCCAAAACAGTTAAATGAGGAAAAGACAGTCTCTTTAACAAATGGTGCTGGCATCACTGGATATTCATCTGCAAAAAAATGAAACAAGACCCATACCTCACACCATGCACAAAAACTAACTCAAAATGGATCAAAGACCTATATATAAAATCTAAAATGATAAAGACCATGGAAGAAAAAATAGGGACAATGCTAGGAGCATTGGCATAAAGAGAATACAAAACTTAGCTAAGAATGTACAAACAGCAGAAAAGAAACTGGGAGCTCCTAACTGGGAGTCACTGCAGAAGAATAACTAGGAGCTCCTAAAAATCAAACACTTAAGCTCACCCAAAGACTTCACCAAAAGAATAAAAAGACAACCTACAGACTAGGAAAAAAAAATTGGCTATGTCATATCCAGTCAGGGTCTAATCTCTAAAATCTACAAGATACAGCAAGACTTCAACCACAAAAAGACAAAATAATTAAAAAATGGGCAAAGGATATGAACAGGCGCTTCACCTAAGAAGACACACAGGCAGCTAACAGATACATGAGGAAATGCTCACGATCATTAGCCTTTAGAAAAATACAAATCAAAACTACAATGAGGTACTATCTCACCCCAACAAGGCTACCAGTAACCCAAAAAACATAAAATAATAAATGTTGGAGAGGTTGTGGAGAGACTGGAACATTTATACACTGCTGGTGGGACTGTAAAATGGTACAACCACTTTGGAAATCGATTTGGTGCTTCCTTAAAAGGCTAGAAATAGAAGTACCATATAATCCAGCAATCCACTCCCTGGAATATATCCTCGAGAAATAAGAGCCCTCGCACGAATAGATACATTCACACCCGTGTTCACTGCAGCACTGTTCACAAAAGCAAAAGGATGGAAACAACCTAGGAGCACATCAATGGAAGAATGGATAAACAATTTATGATATTTTCACACAATGGAATACTATGCAACAATAAAGAACAACGATGAATCCGAGAAACATTTCATAACATGGATGTAGCTGGAAGGCATTATGCTGAGCGAAATTAGTCACAAAAGGACGCATATTGTATGCCACTGTTACAAGAGCTCAAGAAAAGGCTTCAACACAAAAGAAAACATTTTTTGATAATTACGAGGGTGGGGAGGGAGCAAGGGGGAAATTCACTAACTAGATAAGAATTATCTTAGGTGAAGGGAAGGACAACACACAATACAGGGGAAGTCAGCACAACTGGACTAAACCAAAAGCTAAGAAGTTTCCTGAACACAACCAAACACTTTGAAGGACAGTGTAGCAGGGGTGGGAGCCTGGGGACCATGGTTTCAGTGGACATCTAGGTCAACTGGCATGATAAAATTTATTAAGAAAAGGCTCTGCATCCCACTTGAGTGAGTGGCATCTGGGGTCTTAAAAGCTAGCGAGCAGCCATCTAACATGCATCAATTGGTCTGAACCCACCTGGACAAAGGAGAATGGAGAACTTTAAAGATACAAGGAAAATATTAGCCCAAGAGACAAAAGAGGCCACATAAACCATAGCCTCCATCAGCCTAAGACCAGAAGAACCAGATGGTGCTGGGCTACCACCAGTGACCACCCTGACAGGGAACACGACAGTCCCTGATGGAGCAGGAGACAAGTGGGGTGCAGAACTCAAATTCATGTAAAAAGACCAGACTTAATGGTCTGACTGAGACTGGAGGAACTCCAGAAGACATGGCCTCCGGACTGTCTGTTAACTCAGAACTGAAACCCAACTCTTCAGACAACAGACTGGAATATAAGACATAAAATGATAATACTCGTGAAGACTGTGCTTCTTAGTTCAAGTAGACACACGAGACTAAATTGACAGCTCCTGTCCGGAGGCGAAATGAGAAGGCAGGGATTGGAGCTAGTTGAATGGACGTGGGAAATCCAGGGTGGAAAGGAGGAATGTGCGGTCGGTCACATTATAGGGATGGCAACTAGGGTCACATAACAATGTATATATACATTTTTGTATGAGAAGTTAATATGAGCTGTAAACTTTCACCTGAAGCACAACTAGAAAAAGAAAAAACTCACAACCATGAAAACTCGATGGAACACAGTTCTTACAATGCAACACACAGGGTTGCCATGAGTTGAAACTGACTCAAGTACAACTGGTTATAGTGAATATACCTGGCAAGGTTATAACACTTCTCCAAAAGGTTCCCATCTGGCATTTTACATTAGAAATACAACTATTCTGCTCTAATAGGACGCGTGAACCTGAACACTGTTAGTATTTCTTCAATTTAGTCACTCTCACTTTATGCGATACAAATACAAAAAACCACACTGATGCTGCTGCCTTTGTGTTTGGTTGGTTTTTTTCCTGATGAGGGCAGAAGATACACAAACTTTGTATGAAGTTGTAATTCCCAGGTCTCTGTTATTCTGCAGCCTAACTTCTAGTCACCTAAACTAGAAACCTCAAGCATCAGTGACCAAATCCTATCATTCTTTTCTTTGAACAATTTTTTCTAGCTTTGTTTTCCCATCTGGTCCTGCCCTAATCAACTCTGGCCTGGATTACTGCAATAGTTCCGTAACTGGTCTTGCTGTGTATACTCCATTGCACCATCACTACTATTAGCAGTGTCCAAAAATGCCAATCCCAAAATACCACTTCTCTCTCTACTGTTATAACTTCTCAGTCTGAAATTTACAATTTGCTATGATACTTGCCTGTCCAGCAAAGCAAGCATTTATTTCACTACTCCCTAAATGTACAGCCACCGGACCCTTGGCCACTGTGGTGGTTTTGAAATATTTACACAAATTTTTTGACACCTCTCTCTATAAAGGGTAGAGTCTAATCCCCCTTCGCTTGAGTGTGTGCTGGGCTTAGTGACTAGCTCCTAAGGAAAAGAATATGGTAGCTGTGACGATGTGTGACCAGGTCATAAAAGGTACCACGACTTCTCTTTGCTCTCTCTCTCTCAGATCACTTGTTCTGGGGGAAGCTAACTGCCATATAACGAGCAGCTCAGTGGGGAAGTCCATGTGATGAGGAACTGAGGCCTTCGGCCAACAACCAGCACTAACTTGCCAGGCAGGTGAGTGAGCCACCTTGGAAGTGAATCCTCCAACCCCAGCCAAGCCTTCAGATGACTGAAGCCCTGATCGAGAGCTCTATTACTGTACTGTGTACCTTTCATCCTAAAGATACCATATGGTTCTTCTCAACTGTATTCAGTACCTCTATAAGTAAGGTATTCAATAAATATTTGCTGAGAAAATTAATAAATCACCAACCACACACACACAGTAACACACAGACCCACAATGCAAAACCAGCAGATGTACCTGAATAGTATAAAGTGGTGGGTAACATGAGCTTAGAGCCACACTTCCACAGGTCTGCTTACTTACTAACTGTCGATCACAGGTAAGTTACTTAAAATTCCTGCAAGTTTTAGTTTCTTCAGTGTTTTTTAATGAGGAGTCTAATAGTGTCTACCTCAGAGCAAAAAATTAGAAAAAAATAATGCATGTAAATCTCCTTAACAAAGTACCTAGCATAGAGAAAGTTCTCAACAAATGTTAACTATTACTGTTCTTAAAAATTATTACAAAATGCGTACTAAAATTCTAGGTTCCTGAGAGTCTCTAAATTTTTTTTTTTTTTTATCAGTGGCAATCTAAATTAATACAAAATTCTACAAACTAAAATAGAACTCAGACCTTCTATTAAGATAGCTTGTAATTTTTCTAAAACCCACTCTTAAGTCAATATAACTACAGTCTGAACCAATTGCAGGAGTGTAGCCTTGACTTTTTCTCCTCTTCATCCTATCAGGAAATTAACTTCAAAGCTTTGCTAGGAGCACTTAATTGCTTGCATTCCTTAACAAGCAGCCACATAGTAGTTTCCAGATTCACTTTTGACCTTTACAGTCCTAGGAAGGAATATAAGGCAAAATCATAAATATAAATGTAGACAATTTCTGGGCTGACATAGCTGCTCATATGTGAATATGCTACACAAAGCTAACCGATTTTTCACATCAATCAGAATAGACTTCAATAGAACAAATCAATTTAGTAGAACTTTGGAATGCCATGTATCCAAAAAAAAACCCTCTAATAGTATTTGAAGTTTGAATTACATGTGTTTCATGAATTTAGTACATTTGGGAGATCACATTATATAATTTATACATATCCTTGAGATTTACTGTTAAAGTTAAATATAACAGATGCTCTTGTACCCTAAAACATGACCAGAGATCTGTTAAAGAAAAAACTAAAAGAATGATTTTAAATTGTCAATCTATTTAAAGACATGCATGCTTTTAAATTGTGTATCATGTTCTCTGGAATTAAAAAAAAAAAAAAAAACATTTAATTGAAATTCTTATCTTCTCTTTTCCCCCACCAATACATTTTGAAAACTTCAGTTTTTGAAATATTCAATATACATTTCACTGTGTACTTGACCTTATATATCACACAACCTGAAATAGAAACAAAGACTAGGAAATTAGCTTGTTTATTCCACCTAGTGTCAAGTAAAAGTACAAATAATATTCAGCGCACGTGCTAGTTACCTTAGAGCTGCCAATCATGCTTGTTTTGAAACTCTTGGCTTTTCAGAATTGTCAATCATGTCTGTTGTGATAGAGATGCCACTGTAGAAACAATGCTTTAAAGATGCAATCCTCATTAAAACATCAATAAATAAATGGACCTTACTTGTAAAACTAGATTGGAAGGACTTTATAGAAACTTTTAAAACTTTTGAAAAACTAAAGTTAAAATATAACTTAATGAAAAGAAAAGATCTGGAAAATTTTGCTCTTTAACCAAAATGGTAAGTATGGTTTAACCACAGGAATTTTATATTTCAGCAAAAATAGGAACACTCCTTGACTGATACTATCCAGAAGCATTACAACTGTGAATAGGAATGAAAGAATCAAACTGATTGAAATCTGAGTGTTTTAATTATTTTTAAAGCAAGCCAAGAATCAATGTAGTATATCTCTGTTCTTTACCTCCCTAATACAGCCCAACCCACTATCTACCTAGTCATCCACGTGTGAAATCAAACATCATTCTAAACTTTTCCCTCTGCCTCACAACCCACATTTACTCAGTCACCTCCAAAAGCCATGTCTATTCTACCACCAAGACCTGTCTATTCTACCTCCCCTCTCCTTTCTCCAGCCTCAGACTTAATTCACATTCTCATCACTTTTTTTCAGCAGTTTCCTTACTGGAGTCCTGAACTCCAGCTTCACTCCTCCAATATATGATCCAAACCACTGCCAGAATGATCTCACCAAAACATAAATCTGACTCATGTTACCTGTTACAATATTTTAATGGCTCCTAACCACCCTCAGAATAAAATCCCAATTTTTTTAGCATGGTATAGAAGTCCCTTGAAAATATGGCTCTTGTCCATTCCCCCAGTCTTGTATCACTTCTCCTATCCTCAAGCCAACTACACCACTTGAGTTCCCAGAAGAGCCAGCTGTCTCTCAGAAGAGCCAGAATCTCTCTCATAAAATCGCTGCAAGTGCTGCTCCCTTACCCGGAAACACTCGCATTTTCTCCACTTGGCATCTCCTACCCATCCTGTACAACTCATTAAATTGCTAGTTCCTCTGGGAAGCCTTCTCTGACACAAGTAGGCTGAAATCGTTGATCCCCTCTTCTCCATTCCTGTTGCTGTTGGTTGATTCCAATTCACGGCAACCCCATGTGTGCAGAGTAGAACTGCTCCATAGGGTTTTCAAAGCTATGAGCTTTCGGAAGCCAGGCCTGTCTTCCCAGGTACCTCTGGGGGGTTCAAACCACCAATCTTTTGGCCAGTTGTCAAGCAGTTAACCATTTACATCACTGTAGGATACAGTAAACAGTACTTACATGGTATTACATTTACTGTTTTACTTCTGTATCTCCCTGACTGATGCATCAACCCTGAAAGCAGGGATTGTTTTTAATCTGTACATCTCTAGCATTAAACACAGAGGTGGCACAGAGTATCTGCTCATTAACTGCTTGCTGAATCATTGAAAAATTATATCATGGTCCAGTTTATTTAAAAATAAAATTAATAAGATCAGTAGCTTATTTCTTGAGAGTGATAAAATGTATTACAGGTACATTTCAAACCAACCAATCTAATCAACGTCATAAAGCAATTCTTTAGGCTTAACAAAATCCTTAAGGAATTTTACTCACAAATTCACTGTACATATTGGCACCATCTCAAATAGTATTTGAGATTCAATAACCCCAGCTTATTTTTTTGCTACTGTTCCTACTGGCAGTGTTAAAGTCTGAACCATGGTAACGTCTCATGTCCAACACACTCAGCACTTGGATTGAGCCAACAACACAGTTCTGACATGTGACTATTTCTATCACGGGTATTAATTAACAGGCACTCAACATAGTCAAAACCCCACCTAGTTATGTACACTTATCAGGAAGTTAGTTATCTGGTGACATCAAGTATCCACAAAACACAATGAGAATTAAGCAGGAGTTCAGAAACTGTCAAAAATACATGTGAAGTCCGTGCACTGCAATACATGTGCTTAGAAAAGAGACTGTGAGGCCCTTACTCAAACACTAGTTGCTCAACAAACTTGGTGACCAATTTCCCAGTCATCAAAATATTAGAAGAGGAAAATTAAGAGGTCTGAGAATGCTGTAAGAAGCAGACATGGAACAACAGCAGAAAAGGAGAGCTGATACTCAAAGGTGAAACATAAAAACACAGAAGTTACAGAACTGGGGGGATTATGTTGCCAAGAAGCAAATAATTTTATTATTTGTATTATGATACAGAAATTAATGTTTGTAATTATGACCCTGGGTCACACACACACAAAATTTAAAAAGGTTAAACTACTTTAGGTCTAATAAGGTTTAAAGAAAGTCAATGACACATTTTATAAAAAGAATCAAAGAATTAAAAATTATTACATGTATAAAGAGCCTAATTTCCATTATTTGCAGAATTAACTTTTAAAAAATATATCATTTCCAAATAGCATAAGGCATGTTGATTATAAAGTACTAATCACTGTTGGACATTAACCAGTTCCTCTGACTACAGGTCTCACCACATTTGTGGTGGTACATCCACTCCAAAATAAAGTGTGGCCATTAGCTACAGGTGGTAACAACATCCAAGCACACCATGGACTCCATAACCAAGGACATTATAACAGGCTCTCATGGTTTAACACACTTCCATAGACCTTCACTACCATACTGGCTCCAGGGTCCCTGGTAAGACGGTGCTTCATTATTTGAAACTATTTTAGAAAGTCTTTCTGATACTTCAGTAACTACATTCTAAGATTTAGAAAGCAGCACAATAGAGTGAAAAGAACATTCACGGGAGTTGGATACACACAGCCCTGGGTTTGAATCCCTGTTGTGTTAATTACTAGCTGTGTGACTTTGCAGCATGCTATATACACTCAGAGACTGATTTTCTTCATTTGGAAAATAGGGACAATATCATCTACTTTCTATACTTCTTGTGAGGATTACATAACACATATAAAGTGCCAGTGTAGGTTAAAAGAAAAAAAATTATGGTTATCAGATGCGAATAGGAAAGGAAACAATCTTAACCTAGTTTAGGACAAATTTTATAAAACTGTATGCCGTATTAATGACACAGGAAAAAAGTATCTAAAAAAAAAAAAGGCTGGCAGGTTCACATGATAGGAAAAGTGCTTTTCACTTTTAAATCACGGTAGAAACCTTTCTAATCAGGGAGGCACAGGTTGGTTCATAGAAAAGAAGGTCAAACTGAGGACTCATAAAAAAGTATATACTTCACTGATACCAACTTAAAGCAAATATTCTCTCTCATATAGGGCCAAGACCTTCTGAGTAGGGTTCCACTCACTGGACCTCTATACTGGCTTTCTTACATAAACAATACCCACATTGCAATGTCTGTGATTTCCAGGGTCAGTGACTTTTAAAGCAGAGTAAGAACAGAAACAATACCTTCCAGATTTTAACAATTTTTTTTCTCACTCTTGATGGTTTTCTTGCTCAATCTAATTCAATTGCAATTTTTTTTTTAAATCTGTCCTTTAGAGTCCTTCCAATATATTAAAATTAGCTCTCATAAGAACAAAAATCCTTTCTGCATTTATAACTTATGCAGTATTTAAATATATTACTTAATAATTATGCAAATGGGTTTTGGAACAAACACAACTAGGTTTTGCTAAACATATACTCGGGGAAGCAAAAGTGTCCAGGTGTAGTAGAGGACCTACTAGCTTTTAATGTTCCATGTGGTACAAGGAGAGAGTGCTGATTAACTTGGAAAGTCAGGTAATTACATGATAATTCCAAAGAAGCTAATGCTAGAATCTTAAGCTGATATGAATGAAAATCAACACAATGGTTAAAATGTTTGAGTTTGGTACTGTAAGAATTAGGCCTCACCCAACCCAAAATCTTTGAGTTAACTTATAATATTTCTATTTAGTGACTCACTCTAAGTAGATCATTACTATATATATATTCTGAATATTACTATTAATTTCTTCCTAGAATTAGTTTTTCTCTTTAAAAGTGTTTTTCAAACATTTATTTATTTTGCAATAGAAATTCTCTCTCCCTACCTATACACACATGTTAAACAAAATGTGCCCTGAAATGTAACATATAAAATAGATAAATACAGAGCTGTTCTGGCAGTAAGGTCTAACTAGCCCTCTACTGCCAAAGCAATTTCTGAAGCATTTCTGCAGAATTCTAGGGCTTCTTGGTGCACAGATTTAAAACTGTTCATTTAAACTATAATCAAAAACATATTATCAATTGATTTTCAACAAGGGTGAAAATGGGGAAAGAATAGTCTAACAAATGGTGCTGGAACAACTGGATTTCCACCTGTAAAAGAATGAAGTTGGACCCCTACCTCACACTATATACAAAAATTCAAAATGGGATCAATGACCTAAAAGTAGGAACTAAAATCATAAGACTCTTAGAATAAATTATAGGGATAAATCTTCATGACTTTGGATTTGACCATGCCTTCTTACATTTGACACCAAAAGTATGAGCAATAAAAGAAAAAATAGATAAATTAGACTTTATAAAAATTAAAAACTCTGTGCCTCAAAGGACCTTATCAAAAATGTGAAATAACAACCCACAGAATGGGAGAAAATATTTGTAAATCACATATCTAAGGATACAGTACCCAGAATATATAAAGAACTCTTACAATGCAACAACAAAAAGACAACCCAATAAAAAAAGGAGCAAAGGACTTGAAAAGACATTTCTCCAACCATGACATACAAATGGCCAACAAGCAAATGAAAAGACGCTCAACATCATTAGCCGTTAGAAGGAATGCAAATTAAAACCATACTAAGATAACACTTCACACCCACTACCCAGGAACCCAGTGCCCACTAGAATAGCTAATATCAAATAAATGAAAAATAACAAGTGCTAGCAAGGATGTGGATAAATTGGAACCCTCATTCATTGCTGATGGGAATGTAAAATGGTGCAGCCTCTGTGGACAGTGGTTTCTCAAAAAGGTAAACATAGAATTGCCATAAAATACAACAATTCCACTCCTGGGTATATACCCCAAAATACTGAAAGCAGGGACTCAAAAAGATACTTGCACACCAATGTTCTCTGCAGCATTATTCACAATAGCCAAAAAGTAGAAACTATCCAAGTGTCCATTAACAGATGAATAAATACTGTATTTTTATGCAAAAAAACATGTCCTTCTATGTTTGTTTGCCAATCGTGCCCTCCCGCTGCAAGGTATTTTTCTAAGTACGTTATGCTAATTTTTTTATAGCAAACATAAGAAAAAATTGGCATAGCGGCACTTACGAAAATACCTTGTAGGAGGAGGGTGCGGTTGGCAAACAAATGTAGAAGACATGTTATTTATGTGAAAATATGGTAACCATAATGTGGTCTATACATACAATGGGATATTATTCAACCACAAAGCCAAGTGAAGTTCTAATAGTTGCTACAACATGGGTGAACCCTAAAAATATTATGCTAAGTGAAATAAGTCAGACACAAAAGGATGATTCCACTTATGTAAAATATCTAGAATAGGCAAATGCATAGAGACTAAAGTATTAGTGATTACCAGGGGCTGGGAGCGAGGAGGAATAGAGAGTTATTACTTAATGGGTACTGACTTTCTGTTTGGGGTGATGAGAACATTTCAGAAACAGATAATGGAAATGATTGCACAATATTGTGAATGTAAATAATGTCACTGAACTGTACACTTAAAAACGGTTAAAATGGTTAATTTTATACATATAGTATAACAGGGTCGCTATGAGTCAGAATTGACTCGATGGCAGTAGGTTTGGTTTGGTTTTATATATTTTACCAAGATGAAATTTTTTAAAAAATCACCTAAGTCCAGTACAATACTTTTGAGATATCTCAGCTTTTATGAACACTCTTAAAGCACTTAAGAACAATTCTACTTACTCTCCATCCACTTCCGGTCTTCTGCATACACAGTGAAACTTGCCACCAAAATCTATATAAAGATCGTTTTGCACAATATGAAAGATTTGTCCAATGACCAGTTTACCCTTGGCAGGTCCCATCTGTGTAAGAGGCGAGTATCTCAGCATAGATGCAAAGGATTCCACATTCTTTGGAGAGCCCTAAATATGAAAAGAGATATTCATGTGCTTATAATTCAACGTAAAGGTATACTAAAACCAGTCATCATCGAGTCAGTTCCAACTCTTGGGGGCTCTATGTGTTTCAGATAGAACTAAGCTCCAAAGGGCTTTCAATGGCAAGGATCTTTAAGAAGCAAGTTTCCAGGCCTTTCTTCTGAGGCACCTTTGGATGGATTCAAACCACCAACCTCTTAGTAGCTGAGTGCTTAATGATTTGCAGCACCCAGTGACTCCAAAGGTATGATACAATAAAATCTCAAAGGAGAAAGCAAAAGAAAATCTGTAAATTCATACTTTTTAGCAATAAAAAAATTTTTAAGTGGAATCATGCTTTAAGAAGTTAGGTATCCTTTCCAGCTTCCTCCTGTGTGCTTGGTGGGGGATGGCAGGAATTGTGGTCCTGAGCAGGGTAAGGAGAGCATTTGGGTACAAAGCCTCCAGCATGGGGGGTGGGAAGCCGGGAGAGAGTCAGAGTTTGAGCACTTGAGGAGGGCATCTAAGAAAGGGACTAACTTTACTCCTATTACTGACCATCTGCAAAAATGCCTTCTAAATCAGGTTTAGCAAAAGGGGCTATTCCTTTAATGCAGATGTAAATAATCATTAAGTTAAAAACGATTAAGGGCCCTTCATCACAATTATCAGTCTGAACATGAGTCTTGTTACATAACACAGGCAGTCATTCCCTGGCTTACAAATGTCTGACTTATGTACAACCGACAGTTACGAATCAACCCCTGTTAAACCTATTATATATATTATATTAAAAATTGAGGTAAAAACAAACAGGTGCTACCTTGCAATGCGCATCAAAATATTATTCTTATTATTACTGTATGTAGTGGATTGAATTGTGTCCCCCAAAAACATGTGTTGTAAATCCTAACCTCTGTGCCTGTGATTATAATATCATTTGGGAATAGACTGTCTTTGTTATGTTAATAAAACAGGGTTAGGGTATGGTGTGTCTTAAATCAATCTCCTCTGAGATAAAAAAGAGATTAAACAAGTAAGATAAATAAGCAGAGATGGGAGAAGAGAGATGCCAAGTCACACGAAGATTGTTCAGGAGCAGAAGCTCAGATGAGACAAGGACCTTCCCCTAGAGCTGACAGAGACAGAGAGGCTTACCCTAGAACTGGCATCCTTAATTTGGACTTCTAGACTCCTAAACTGTGAGAAAAGAAATTTGTTTGTTAAAGCCATCCACTTATGGTATTTCTGTTTCAGCAGCACTAGAAAACTAAGACACTATATTTTTTATGTCAAAGATGTTTTAGCGTATATGGAAGTGTTTCTTTAATGTTTTTTATGCACAGAAAGGTACACTATACTAACAATTGACTAACTGACATTAGGTACAAACTGTACCTAACTGTTCTGACTTAGGTACAAATTAGATTTGAAGACAGACTTAAGAACGGAAGTTGTTTGTAAGTTGGGGACAGTCTGTACTTTTAAATGACTTTAACTTGTCATAATTGTCTTCTTTTTCCTAAAGTAAAATTACAAAGGAAAGGTAGCCTCTTTAATCTCTTTGTGCCACTCACTTTCTAGGAGTCCTTTTATACATTAAACTTACTTGAGTATGACTAAACATACGTGCAGTATAATTTATTTCTTTTCTTTTTACTTACAAAACAAAAATTCCATACACGTTTTTTCAGAAATTCATGACTACAAATTTGTGCCTTCTACTCATCTTTCATTTGTGTGTAGTGCAGTGTGTGCGCACTTTGCCTCAAAGTAAGGAAAATACTAAGTTTCTATTTGTGAGAGCTAATCACAGAGGAATATTAATTTGATTTGATTCCTACATCCTATATTTGAAATGAATTTACCACTTGTTATTTACAGAAGAATTATTAAGAGTTCAATAGCATATTTAATTTAAAAGCTACAAAACTGTATTTATGACTTAATTTTAATACATGAACCGCTCCAGGGGTTACAAACACAACGCCAGGCCATGTGGGAGCTTGGTAAGTAGAACATGTGTCTGCTCTGAAAGGCACAAACACTACTCAGCTCCAGCTGTAATTGCAATTCAAGTCCAGAGTTGTCACATCTTTTGATTTTCCAATAAAAGCCAGAAGTTCATACATTAATACAAAATTTCCAATTTTTAAGTGTTTTTAAGTCAGAAAAAAAAAGTTTTTCATTTTGTAAATCTGGTAAAACTCATCTAGGTGTCAAATTTGGACCATGGATCACAAGTCTATAACTCTGCCTCAAGAATAAGAGTCAAATCATTTGGCTGATGCCAAGTCCCTTAGATGCTGGAGGGAGGGAATGGTAACGAACTCTCAGTGAAAACACACTGGGAATGAATTCTTAGCACATAAGGGTCATTCTCAACCAAAGACAAGATAGTAGATCTAGATGCCAAAAAACGCTGAAAGGGTAGCCAGAAGTGTTATGCCATGAGTTATAACACTGGTTTTCTAACTCTACACAGTATAACACTAAGGGATCTTATGTAAGTACCTTCATAAAATAGCTATTTCTTGCAGAGAGCCAAGGATGAAATATCCTACAAACACAACAGAGACACAGCCATGAATTGCCCTCTAGAGGTAGTGCAAGGATAGTAATACTAAGACGTCAGCAACAAGAGCCCTTGACGGGAGCCGCCATCTTAGTTATCTAGGGTTGCTATAACAGAAATATCACAAGTGGATGGCTTTAACAAAGACAAATTTATTCTCTCACAGAGTAGGAGGGTTGGAAGTCCAAATCCAGGATGCCAGCTCCAGGGGAAGACTTTCTCTCTCTGTTGGCTCTGGGGGAAGGTCCTCGTCATCATCAATCTTCCCCTAGTCTAGGAACTTCTCAGCGCAGGGACCCTGGGTCCACTCCCAGCGCTTCTTTCTTGGTGGCATGAGGTCCCTTCTGTCTGCTTGCTTCTCTCTCCTCTTATCTCTAATAAGATAAAACGTGATGCAGGCCATACTCCAGGGAAATGCCCCTTATATTGGATCAGGGCCGTGACCTGAGTAAGGGTGTTGCATCCTACCCTAATCATCTGTAACATAATCTAACCTTGCCTCATTAATCACAGGCAGAGATTAGGATTTACAATATACAGGAAAATCACATCAGATCTCAACATGGTGGACAACCACACAATAATGGGAATCATGGCTTAGCCAAGTTGATACACATTTTGGGGGACACAATTTAATCCATAACAGCAGCTGCTCTGATCCTCTGCTGCAACCACTAACCTTCACAGCAGCTGCCACCAGAGCAGCTGAGAAGAGCACTGCTCAAGAGAAGAGACAAAGTATAAACTCAGGGGTCTCTTCCTGCTTATAACTGTGGAGGGTACAAGTAAAAAGAAGAATACAGATGGTTAGTCTTGTCTTTACATTACTCCAAAAATTAGAGTTTCTATTCAGGAAGCTGGGAACTTTGACTGAGAATCTTGACAATAACCTGATTCTAAAATTCCTACTCAAGAGGAAAGTGAGTTATATATTTGCGAATTGCTCAAATTACTCAGTTTGGTATCTTTATATATGTATGTCTGTGTATATACATACACACGCCATACCTGTACCTGTTGCCTTCTAGTTGATTCCAGCTCATAGTGACCCTATAGGATAGAGTAGAACTGTCTTACAGGGTTTCCAAAGAGCAGCTGGTGGATTCGAACTGCCATCCTTTTGGTCAGCCACCAAACACTTAACTACTGTGCCACTAGGGCCCCATACACATCCTCTCTCTCTCTATACACTACATATATGGTACCTATATGTACAATGTAACTATTTATTATACATAATATTTATATACATATATCCAGAAAAATACTAAGTAAAATCTAAAGACATCAAACCTGAATAACCTTAATATTTTAAAATGGATCTTGTACTGATGAAACCGATAAACTAACACAGAACTATTAATTTTAAGTATTTAAATAAGGGAAAATATATCAATTTTATAAAGATTTAATGAAAACACAGGGGAAAAACGTTTATTCATAAGATACTTCATTCTCTAAGCATTACAACTAAACGAAGTTGAACCAAAATTTGGTAATGAAGTAAAAAAGCAAATCTCTTTAGAAGCTTGACTTATTTATTCACTAGAGTTAAACAACAACAACAACAACACAGAGTCTTCCATAAGGCCCCCTTTCAAAAAGAATATTGAGATGGCATTTTGGGTTCCCCGGAATCTGTGTCAGCTTAGACCCTCTATCCAAAAGTCATCAAGGTCTGGGTTTTCCTTTACCCCCAGGGCAGTTGGTAAAGGGCCATAGGTTCCTTTGAGAGAAGGCTGATTACGATATTCAGGCTAACAATGGTTAACAACCATTGAAAAACGGATGCTAAGGTTTTGACTTTTTTCTTTACCCTGCCAAGGCAAGTGACATGAGAGAGTGACAAAAATGAGGGATAAAGATGAATATATCAACTTTCTTTAGGTGGGACAGATGGAGTTCACGAGAAAGACAGTAGCAAACTTGACTAACAAAACTCACATTGAGGGAGGTAAGGTGGCTTGGGCTGAAAACAGAAATGAGGGAAACAACTATACCTTCAGATACCTTCAGTTGGGACCTTCAGATCCCCTCTCCCTCCTTGCTACCAAGGCTGCAGCAGCCAAATTTATAGGTTCCAGGTAGGAGTTTGTAAGCTTTTACCTCAATGAAATTGTATAATGCGCCCAGATAAAAATAGAGGTGGAAAAACTTGCATATAAGGAAAATTAAGGGCTAAATAAAGTCCAATATGTGACTAATTGGAGTTCTAAGAAGACGGAAAATAAGAAAAAGAACAGAAGAGGAAATTATGAAAGAAATCATACAAGAAAATTTCCAGGAACTGAAAGATAAAATTCTATAGATTGAAAGAAGCCATCGAGTTCTTGGGAAAACAAGAAAAGATCCACATCTGGGCATACGATCACTGTGAAATTTCAAAATAGTGAGGATAAACAAAACATCCTTAAAGCTTCCACTAGGGAAAAAAAAAAACAACTCAAAAAGACAGCGAATCAGAAAGTTACGAGATTTCTCAGCATCAGTAATGGAAGCTAGAAAACAATGAAGCAACCAAAGCCTTCAAAATTCTTAGGGAAAATTATTTTCAATTTGGAATTCTAAACCCAACAAAACTTCAATCAACTGTGAAGATACATAAAAGATAACTTAAGACCTGCAGTAGCCAGAAAAAGTTACTCATTCCTAGAATGCAACTAGACGTCCAGCAAAATGAACAGGAAGACATGAGATCCAAGAAAAAAGGGTCTAATTCAGGACCATCGCAAAGGGGAGTCTCAGGTCATAGCCGTGCAGTAAGACTTAAAAGCATCAATCCAGAGCAGTACAGCAAGTTAGAGTATTGTGGGAGGAAAGTCTCCAGGGAAAATAAATGGAATGGATAAATTATCCAATGCTTTTAGACATTGGGAAAATATCATTGATAGCCGTTTAAGTGAGGAAATACCAACTACTGATTCAGCACTTCTTTTTAACATTATTCCAGTAAGAATTTACTACAACTTCATTTATGCCCTCAAAAAACTTTCTTTAAATTGTACTTTTATGACAACACACGTCACATTTATTTTTTTAAAGTCAGATTTTAGTATAAATTACATGTAGAAAAATTCACTTTTTTATATATTTCTATCAGTTCTGACACATGCAACCACTGTAAGTCACAGACATTTTTGTCACCACCAAAAGCTTCCTCTTGCCCCTTTGTAATCAGTCTTTCCCTCCCCTTCCCCAAGAACCTGATAACCACTTAACTTTTCTCTGTCCTAACAGATACTCATTTTTTTCAAAATGTGATTTATGGTTATTGTTCACTGTTCTGTATCAGTGTTTCTTACCTGGAAGTGACGCTACCTTCCTTATCCACTCCCCTTTTGAAACCATTTGTAAATGGGTGTGGGGAAGGGCATTTTTGTTTGTCACAACAGCTGTGAAAGAGGTGCAACATTAAGTGAGTCAGACCAAAATTGACTCCCACCCTAAACTGGGAAACACTGCTAAGCATGGCTCATTGAAAACAGGAACTATCTCTTCCTAACTTGATTAATTTATTTTTTGTCAATCACTCAGTGCCTATAATATGGCAGGTGCTCCATAAAAATTTCTTGTATTAAACTTTGTATACACCACCCATCTGTCAGTTTATCTTACTGTGGTGGCTTGCATGTTGCTATGATGCTGGAAGCTATGCCACCAGTATTTCAAATACCAGCAGGGTCACCCATGGTGGACAGGTTTCAGAGGAGCTGAAGACTAAAGCAGGCTAGGAAGAAATGCCTGGCAATCTACTTGTAAAAACTCTATAGATCACAACAGAATATCGTCTGATATGAGCCCCCTGGGTTGGAAGGCATTCAAAATACACAGTGGCCAAAACAATGGACTCAAGCATACCAACAATCATAAGGATGGTGTGTAGGACTGGACAATGTTTTGTTCTGTAGTACATGATGTTGCCATTAGTTGGAGCCATCTCAAGGACAACTAATAACTATAATAAACATTATGTATAAAGATACAAATCCATATAATATTCGGGATGGAAAAGACATTACACAGTCTATGGTTTTATTGCCTTAGTTAAAAAAAAATTGTAGAAAAATATATACAACAAAATTTATCATTTTAACCATTTTTAAGTGTACAATTCAGTGGTAGCAAGTATATTCATAATGCTGGAGAATCATCACAGCTATCTATTTCCAGAACTTTTCCATCATCCTAAATGGAAACTCTGTACCCATAAAACCATAATTCCCCACTCTTCCTCTACCCTGCCAGGTCCTGGTAGCCTTGATTCTACTTTCCGTTTCTATGAATTTGTCTATTCTAGATACCTCATATAAGTGGAATCATACATTTTCTGTCCTTTTGTGTCTGGCTTATATCACTTTGCATAATGTTTTCAAGGTTCATCTATGTTGTAGCATGTATCAGATTTTCATTCCATTTCTGGTTGAATAATATTTAATTACATAGACATATCACATTTTGTTTATCCATTAATCTGTTGATGGACACTTGGATTATTTCCACCTTTTGGCTACTGTAAATAATGCTTCGATGAACATTTCTACACAAGTATCTCTTTGAGTCTTTGCTTTCAATTCTTTTGGGTATGTACCCAAGAGTGGAATTGCTGGGACATCTGGCAAATCTACGTTTAACTTTTTGAGGAACCACCTGCTTTGACAGCATCTGTATCATTTTATAGTCTCACTAACAATTTCTCCACATCCTCACTGATGCTTGTTATTTTGTATTTTATTTTGATAACAGCCATCCTAGTGGGAGTGAAGTGGTATCTCATCGTGGTTATGATTTTCATTTTCCTAATGACTAATGATCTTAAGCTTCTTTTCATCCGCTTGTTAACCATTTGTATATGTTCTTTGGAGAAACATCTATTTAAGTCCTTTGCTCATTTTTTTAATTGGGTTGTTGTTGTTGTTGTTGAGCTGTAGGAGTTCTTTATATATTCTGAATATTAATACTTTATTAAATGCATGATTTCCAAATATTTTCCCCCATTCTGTGTTTTTTCACTCTCTTTATAATGGCCTTTCACGCACAGAAGTTTTTAATTTTGATCAAGTCCAATATATCTTTTTCTTTTGTTGCCTCTGCTCTTAGTGTCATATCTAAGAATTCATTGCCAAATCCAAGGTCCTAAAGATTTACATCTGTTTCCTTCTAAGTTAGATTTAACCAACTTTGATCCATTTTGAGTTCATTTTTGTGTATGGTATAAGGTACTGCCTTAGTTTTACAGATAGCTAAGAACAAGAGAGACCATAGGCCTTGAACAAGGTCATTCCACTTGCTAACAACAAAATACAGGACACCTTTAATCTCTTTTCCCTGTCTGCAAATGACTCCTGATAGTCCTTCCCACTTTTCCCTATGACCTGCTTTCATATTACCTCACTTCTATGGTTGATATTAGGAGTCCTGGTGGCGCAGTGGTTAAGAGCTTGGCTATTAACCAAAAGGTCTGCAGTTTGAATCCACCAGCCACTCCTTGGAAACCCTATGAGGCAGTTGCACTGTGTCCTACAGAGTTGCTATAAGTCAGAATCAACTCGACGGCAACGGGTTTGGGTTGTTTTTTCGTTGTAGTTGATATTGACCAAGTTTCCTCCTCTTTCTCTGCTTTATTTGTTGGCGGGAGGAGGTGGCTTCCATTTTAAGCTATGGTCTAATTAAAACAGCCTTAGATCACAGAAAGGTCCAATAGAGAACTCAGTACTTAAACATTTATTAGAGATAATTCAGCCATCACTATGGCCTGTTCCTAAAATAACAATCACTTTTACAATCATGAAGAGATGTTTGTGCTAAGATTAGTAGATACCCAGTGCTGTAGATAGTAAGTGGTATTTCCCCTAGGTTTCAGAAAAAAAGATTTTTCTCAACTATTCAATAAGATTATTTAACAAGTTTTTGGTAAATCTGTTGTGAAATATTTTTCACATTATAAGCTTTATAAAATCATGAATAATCATTTTTAAAGGAGACCTTCAAATAAGTGTAAACAGGATGCCACTGCTTTCTGTTCCATTATTTTTGCCTTCACTTTTACATTTTGCAATGAAAGTCAATGTGTTTTCAGTGAGTGAAAATATTTCACTAAAAGCATAAAACCATTGGATTAGTAAACCTTCATCTCAAGTACAATTAAAAAAGAAAAAAAAAGTTGGATTAACCCTGAATTTGTTTTTAAACTGTACATTCATTATTGCTCGTTGAATTTTGTGAAGCGTATCAAATAATCAGACAAAGCCCTCCTTCAAAAATCACAGTCTAGAAGTATCTCTGAATTCTCAGGGCACAAGCCAAGCTGAACTCATTTACTTGTCAAACAACTTCTAAAAATAAATGTAGCAACTCCCGCAATCCATGTTGACAACAGGGAGTGTGTAAAGTGTCTGAACCAACATTGCTAGTTTCACTCATGCTGATGCAGGCTGAAGAGATTGTAGGCACACTGTCACCCACTGGGAGTACATCATGGGGCTCAGTGTCTGACCCTGTTTATGAAAAATGATGCTATAAAGCTCCTTCAAAGACTTGTCATAGGAGATGCATCAATTGGCCCCAACCCACCTGGAACAAAGGAGAATGAAGACCACCAAAGAAACGAGGAAAATACAAGCCCAAGAGATAGAAAGGGCCACATAAACCAGAGACTACATCAGCCTGAGACCAGAAGAACTAGATAGTGCCCGGCTTACCACCAATGACTGTCCCGGCAAGGAACACAACAGAGAGTCCCTGATGGAGTAGGAGAAAAGTGGGGTGCAGAACTCAAATTCTAGTAAAAAAACAAGACTTAATAGTCTGACTGAGACTGGAGGAACTCCAGAAGACATGGCCCCCAGACCCTCTGTTAACCCAGAACTGAAACCATTCCTTAAGCCACCTCTTCAGACAAAAAACAGACTGGAGTATAAGACACAAAATGATACTTGTGAAGAGTGTGCTCCTTAGTTCAAATAGATACATGAGATTAAATGGGCAGCTCCTGTATGGAGGTGGTTATGAGAAGGCAGAAAGGATCAAGGAGCTGGCTGAATAGACATGGGAAATCTGGGGTGAAAAGGAGGAGTGTGCTGTCACGTTATAGGGAGAACAACTAGGATCACATAACAATGCGTGTATAAATTTTTATATGAGAAACTAACTTGAGCTGTAAACTTTCACTTAAAACACCAAAAAAAGAAAAAAAAAAAAAGATTTGTCATAGGTAAAGCAGGTAACTTGGAGTTGACTGCTCCCTTTAAGAACTGGTCAGAGAACTCAGATTTCCTAAACATTCCTGTTATTCTGCTGTACTATTTTCTCCCCTTGAAGCCTAAAGATTGAGTAGGACTTTCTCAGGGATTAGAGGTACTGGGACCAGTGCCACATTAATTCATGCATTAGTCAAATAACCATTGACTGTTAGAGTGAATACCGTGAACCAGCCTCCGTTCTGTACCTTGATATGAAAAGATGTGAAATGGTAGGGGGAATGCAGAATTAAAGCAACAACCTGGTAACAGAGATTGGAATTCAGAAAAGTTGCTCAACACATTTGCCACCCTTATTTAGGTTGTGAAGACTCTTATATCCAAGACTAAAAGTGCTAGACATTATCCTGTAAACAGTGGGGAGTCAAAAGAGGCTTCTCATCAATGAGGTAACAGTACTTATTCTTTGTTTTAAAAAGAAAACTTTGGTAGCAGTATGCAAGATGGACTAGAGGCAGAAAAAAAGATAGAAAGAAGGTAAACTATTGAGAAACTCCTCCAATTAGCTAGGATAGAGACGATAATAAACCTACGCTAAGGCAGTGTCCTAGAAATGCAGGAGGGATGCAGAGGTATTTACCAAATAGTACAGCAAGAAAGTGAAGGAAAAGGGGGAGTTATGCATGAGGTGGAAGAGCAGTGAGTAGATGTAAGATAGTAAGTTTAGTTTTGCACTTATTAGATTTGTGGTACCCATAAAATTTTTTGGAACATAGCATATCTGATAGGTAGTTTACAACGATGCACATATTTATTTTGACATATACATAAATTTACACATGTGATTAGAGTGATAATATATAGATATAAATCCTTCAAAAGAAATACACCAAATGCTAACTGCAATAAGTTCTGTATAGAACTATTTTCTTCTTCATGCTATATATTGAAGAAAATCTAGAAAACAATGACTATATATTACTTTAAACATTTTAATACACATACCCGTTGCCATGGAGTCAATTCCAACTCATAGTGACCCTACAGGACAAAGTAGAACTGCCTCATAGGGTTTCTAAGGAGTGCCGGTAGGCTTGAACTGCTGACCTTTTGGTTAGCATCCAAGCACTTAACCACTGCACTACCAGGGCTCTGTAATACATATAAGCGCTTATATATTAGAATTATCATTTATTTGAGAATATTTAATTGACAGCTTGGAATCAGAGGCTATTAGTACTAAAAGAAACATAAGACATCAACTAGCCCAACTGCCTCTATTAATGAAAGAGTATCACATTTCCTGTTCAAAACTGTAGAGTATACTGAACCAAAACACAAAAACCAAACCCACTGCTGTTGATTGATTCCATCTCATAGTGGCACAACCAGACAGCGTAGAACTGCCCTATAGGGTTTCCAAGGAATGGATGGTGGATTCAAACCGCTGACCTTTTGGTTAGCATCCAAGCTCTTAACCACTGTGCCCCCAGTGATTCTTAAATACAAGTTCCTTCAGAAGAGGGGAAATAGAAACATTATAAAAAGCTTAAAAGGAAAAAAAAAATAATAATACAGCAGAATAACAGAAATACTTAGAAAACCTGAGTTCACTGACCTACTAGGCCATTGAATAGCTAAAAAATCTTGAATAAATTATATAACCTCTCTGGATCTCAGTTTTCTCATTTGTAAAATAAAAGGGTTGCACCACCTATAAATTTTCTTCCAACTTTTAAATAGTAGGAATTCTTAAATACTCCAAAATACAAAGAGGATTTATAAAGTAATAATAAAAATGGAAGATACCATCCTACCCAGCTTCTTCTTTTAATGCAAACAATAAAAAAATAATGCAATGATATGTGTACTTTACTTCATAGTGGTTAACCCATTGCTATCAAGTTGATTCCAACTCATAGTGACCCTACAGGACTGAGCAGAACTACCTCATAGGGTTTCCAAGGAGCAGCTGGTGGATTCAAACTGTTGACCTTTTGGTTAGCAGCTGAGCTCTTAACCACTGTGCCACCAGGGCTCCACTCATAGTGGCTAGCAAGAAAAAAATTCAATATGCTTATTTTCTGACAAGTAATTTTAAAATGACTGTGCTGTGATAGCTTTCATTTCCTCAACACTAGCCAATAAATGTTATGCTTATAACAATGTTACTTTATTTAAAGTAAATGGTTAGTGGTTCAACCCTTTAAGATGGCAGAGTCAATACTTAAATTTATCTCTCTCCTGACATTTCATTAAATGATGGTAAAAAAATGAATGAAAAAATTATAACCCCTTAACAGGGAAGAAAGCAGGGTAGAGACCAAAAGCATACAAGAGATAACAACAACTTCCCAGTGGACAGAAAGCATGTAAAAGAGTGGTAATTAATGACTCAGAGTGAAGAAAACTACAGCTGAAAATATATGCAGAATGAATGAGGCTACGAAAAAAGCCAATCTATCTTGATGAATCCCATAAAGGTTTGGGACTTTGTCATGGCACAAATAATGAAGGGGCAGAACGAGAAGAGAGGTTGAAAACAAGTGGAATAATTAAAAGAACATAGACAGCACAGTCAATCTTCTGCCAAGCACACAATATCTCACAGTAAGGTATTTATCACCCTAGCAAAAATAAATAAATGTAATACTAAAAATTTTCTCTTCTTTAAAAAAAATTGAATAAATTGTATAGTGGAGAACTAAGTTTTGAGGTGGTTTGTTGTGCAGCAAGAGATAAATAGTAAAGAAAATAGTCAAAATGACAGCTGCACAACCAGCATACGAGCAGTTAATAAGGACGGGAGTAGGGGTCCTAACGGAAGGTCTCTTGAAAAAAAGTGGACCTGATGATGAGCTTGAAACACAACCAAAGATTTGATCAAAGCAAACAGTGTAAGGAAAGAATAAAGACAATTACAAACTCTAGGGCAAACAAATAACTATACAAGAAAAAAATACATAAGCACTATATACAATCACTTAGATACGCAATGAACTTTTAATGCAACATAATGCAAACAGTGTTCAACGTTTAGAAAAAAAGGCTAAATTGTTGCACAAAATGTAGAGGATTACACCCTTAATGACAAAAATGTACAATCACAAATGACTAGAGACGGAATGTGGAAAGAGTGAAAAACTGAAGGAGTGGATCTCATGTTCAAATATTTGTCTATAAGTATTCACGTAAGTATATTTTTTAAGTGGAGAGTCAGATACAATCTATAATCGATGGAACAAGAACTATAGCTATAAGGATATGACTTAGAGTTACAAGACAACAAATGGAGGAATTTAAAATACTGATATAAAAAGACTGAGAGAAGAAGAGGCAGAAGTTTTATGCACATGTGCCAAATCCTAGCCTATCACAGCAAAAAGTTGATAAACGATATCTTAAACGGATAACTCAAGACACAGGTGTACAACTGAAATACTGATTGAAAAAGGTTGATACGGTATCCGAGATTTGCTTCAGAATAACTGGGGGAGGATGAGTATGCACGGAAAATGAGAGTGTGAACGAAACAAGCCAGGAGTTAATAATAGGTGAAGCTAAATGAGGAGTTTCAGAAGTTCCTTATACTATTTTGTCTAATTTTGTACGTGTTTAAGATTTTCCAGAATAATTTAGTAGAGACTGAATAAATAAAATAAGTCTAGTGGAATTTTTTTTTTAGTGGAATGTTGATAACTGTTGGAGCTGAGTGATGAGTACATAGGGGTTAATTTCACTACTCTCACTACTGTGTATATCTGATAACTGCCATATTAAAAAGTTAAAAAAAAAAAAAAGGAAATAGCAGTATTAGCCTATTATTTAGAAATAAAATAACTATTAGAAAAAAAAGTCTGAGTTGAAAATGGTTCCCTAGCAGCCCTAATACATGGCATAAACAGTATACAAAATATTACTAAAAATGCACAAACATCAGAAAAGAAACCAGATAACTGGGGGCTCCCAAAAATAAACATGTATGCTCATCAAAAGACTTCACCAAAAGAGTAAAAAGAGAACCTACAGTCTGGGAAAAAGTTTTTGGCTACGATATATCCACTCAGGGTCTAATCCCTAAAATCTACAAGATACTGCAAAACCTCAACAACAAAAAGACAAATAACTCAAAAAATGGGTAAAGATATGAACAGACACTCCACCAAAGAAGACATTCAGGCAACTAATGGACACATGAGGAAATGCTCACAATGATTAGTCATTATAAAAATGCAAATCAAAACTACAATGAGATACCATCTCACCCCAACAAGGCTAACATTAATCCAAAACACACAA
Organism: Elephas maximus indicus; assembly: GCF_024166365.1. Classification (NCBI taxonomy): domain Eukaryota; kingdom Metazoa; phylum Chordata; class Mammalia; order Proboscidea; family Elephantidae; genus Elephas; species Elephas maximus. The sequence continues at coordinate 61,551,196 of NC_064833.1, read as the reverse complement.
AATAATGAATGCTGGAGAGGTTGTGGAGAGACTGGAACACTTGTACATTGCTGGTGGGAATGTAATATGGTACAAACACTTTGGAAATTGATTTGGCTTTTCCTTAAAAAGCTAGAAATAGAAGCACCATATGATCCAGCAATCCCACTCCTTGGAATATATCCTAGAGAAATAAGAGCTGTCACAGCAATAGATACGTGTACACCCATGTTCACTGCAGCCCTGTTCACAATACCAAAAAGATAGAAACAACTTAGGTGCCCATCAACAGAGGAATGGATAAACAAATTAGGGTACATACACACAATGGAATACTACACAACGATAAAGAACAATGATGAATCTGCAAAACATCTCACAGCATGGATTAATCTGGAAGGCATTATGCTGAGTGAAAATTAGTCACCAAAGGACAAATATTGTATGAGACCACTACTATAAAAACTCAAGGTTTAAACACAGAAGAAAACATTCTTTGATGGTTACAAGGGTGGGGAGGGAAGGCGAGGGGAACTCACTAACCAGATGTTGTTGTTGTTGTTGTTGTTAGATGCTGTCGAGTCGGTTCCGACTCACAGCACCCTATGCACAATAGAACGAAACACTGCCTGGTCCTGAGCCATCCTGAAAGTCGTTGTTGTGCTTGAGCTCGTTGTTGCAGCCACCGTGTCAATCCACCTCATTGTGGGTCTTCCTCTTTTCCGCTGACCCTGTACTCTGCCAAGCATGATGTCCTTCTCCAGGGACTCATCCCTCCTGACAACATGTCCCAAGTATGTAAGATGCAGTCTCGCCATCCTTGCCTCTAAAGAGCATTCTGGTTGTACTTCTCCTAAGACAGATTTGCTTGTTCTTTTGGCAGTCCATGGTATATTCAATATTCTTCACCAACACCACAATTCAAAGGCATGAATTCTTCTTCAGTCCTCCTCATTCACTGTCCAGCTTTCACATGCATATGATGTGATTGAAAATACCATGACTTGGGTCAGGTGCACCTTAGTTTTCAAGGTGACATCTTTGCTCTTCAACACTTTAAAGAGGTCCTTTGCAGCAGATTTACCCAATGCAACGCGTCTTTCGATTTCTTGACTGCTGCTTCCATGGCTGTTGATTGTGGATCCCAGTAAAATGAAATCCTTGACAACTTTAATCTTTTCTCCATTTATCATGAAGTTGCTCATTGGTCCAGTTGTGAGGATTTTGTTTTCTTTATGTTGAGGTGCAATCCATACTGAAGGCTGTGGTCTTTGATCTTTATCAGTAAGTGCTTCAAGTCCTCTTCACTTTCAACAAGCAAGGTTGTGTGATCTGCATAACACAGGTTGTTAATGAGTATTCCTCCAATCCTGATGCCCCATTCTTCTTCATATAGTCTAGCTTCTTGGCTTATTTGCTCAGCATACAGATTGAATAGGTATGGTGAAAGAATACAAACCTGGCGCACACCTTTCCTGACTTTAAACCAATCGGTATCCCCTTGTTCTATCCGAACAGCTGCCTCTTGATCTTTGTAAAGGTTCCTCATCAGCACAATTAAGTGTTCTGGAATTCCCATTCTTTGCAAAGGGTGGTGATTCCTACCAAATTCCCATTCAACTTACCTAATTAGCCTGTGCAGGAAACAGATGGATTTTAGAGAAAAATGAGTGACTGTATTAAACTTAGTCAAGTGATCACTCCAATTGCAGCTGCTGTTCCAGATGTGGATTCATAGCTGAAGAGTATCAAATATCTCCCAGCCCCTGGTATGTAATTACTGCTCTAGCAAATGCTTTCTTTTCCTAGATTTGTTAGTAAAGACAACATACCTTCATTGTCCTGCCAAAGGATTACATCAGTTCTCCAGCTCTATGTCATAATCTAGTCTACAGGGACTTTGGGTGCCACTCCATTCCATTGGACATCATGCTGGTGCATTACTCATGCTGACTGGACCAGGGGACAGGATGTAGCAACTACGCTAGATACATGGTAAGACATATGCACCCCAGAGGGTGGGGAATAAATCCCATAAAAACACAGGGGCCTTGGAGAAATTTTTAGCCGTCCAGTGGCCTGATACATATTGAGGTACCTCTTCTTACCAGTAAAAAAGAAGTACAATGCCTCCTGGGCCTCTTTAAACTTTGGAGACAACAAATACCTCATTTGGACATGCTTCTCTGTCCTTTTACCAAGTAAACCAAAAGCTGGCAGTTTTGAGTGGAGCCCAGAACAAGATAAGGGTCTGTAAAGGGTTCACTCTGCCGGGCAACTTATTTTGCTATTCGGACTTTACAACCAGCAGGTATGATGGTGCTTGGAAATGGCTGTAGCAGAATAAAGAAGTAGAATGGAGACTCTATGACAGACTTCCACAGGTAAAGCATAGTACAGATCCTATCTGGAGCAAAGTTACGCCATCCTCTGAAGAAACCACTCTCCTTTTGAGAAACAGCCTCTGACTTGCTGCTGTGACTAAATACACTGAACCTTGGACCACAGACCCATTGTGAACTGAACGTTGTCTGACCCGCCAGGCACAAAGTTGGATGTGCGCAGCAGCATTCCACGATCGAATGGAAGTGTTACAAAGGCTATCTGGCTCAAAGAGGTATTGAAGATACAAATGGCCCAAATGCCCATGACTAATACTCCTGCTACACTGCCTTCTCCTTCTCAATCTGCACCAACAGCTTCAGGAGGAGTTCACTTTGATCAGGTGACTAAGGGAAAAGGAAAAAAAAATCACTCTGGCCTTGGTTTATACATGGTTCTGCAAAATATGGTGAAACTACCTGAAAATTAATAGCTGCAATACCACAGACTCAACTTGGAATGGTCCGGAAGCACAGTGATAAATATCCTTCCCAGTGGGCAGATGTTTGAGCAGTGCACCTGAATGTTCATTTTGCCTGGAAAGAGAAGTGGCCCAAGGTATGGATCTATATTGACTTACAGGAAGTGGCTAATGATTTTGCTGGTTGATCAGTGGCTTACACAGAACATGAGTAGAAAACAGGTGACAAGAATGCTGGGAGAAAAAGATTGTGGACAGACCTCTCTAAAGGGCAGAGTGAGAAGCTAAATGAGTTGCATGTGAATGACCTCAGCAGAAAAGAATCTTAATAACCAGGTGGACAACATAACCAGCCCTGTGAATGTCAGTCAGTCTCTTTCCTCAGCCACTCCTGCCCTTATATTGTTGCTGTTGTTGTTAGGTGCCATCAAGTCGATTCCAACTCATAGCAACCCTATAGGTTCAAGAACAAAGTGGCCACAGTAGCAAGGATGTGTTTCTTTCTTAGTGGTAGGAGGTTTCTCAACATGCCCCAGATCACTGGATTCCCAGAAATTTCACCAAGGTGGCATTTCTGTGGGATGGAGGTTATACATGGACTCAGGAACACTCACTTCTACTCGCCAAGGCTAATCTGACTACCAAACCCAAAACCTAACCCATTGCCATCAAGTCGATTCCAACTCGTAGCAACCCTACAGGACAGAGTAGAACTGCCCCATAGGGTTTCCAAGGAGCGCCTGGTGGATTCGAACTGCTGACCTTTTGGTCAGCTGCCATAGCACTTAACCACTACACCACCAGGGTTTCTTTCCTCACCTGGCAACAGCCACTACTAAATAACGAACAGCAGAAACCAACACTAAGCTTCCATTCTCTGATACGATCAGCCAGCCACCTGGTGGCAGGTTGATTACATTGGACCACTTTTACATGGGGGAAAAAAAAAACAACCAAACCAAACCCATTGCCATTGAGTCCATTCCAACTCAGCAACCCTACAGGACAGAGTAGAACTGCTTCATAGGGTTTCCAAGGAGCGGCTGGTAGACTTGAACTGCCGACCTTTTGGTTAGCAGCCAAGCTCTTAAGCACTGCACCACCAGGGCTCCTTTATATGGAAAGGACAGAGACGTATCATCACTGGAACAGTTACTTTCTTCACATGGATTTACTTTCCCTGCCCACGACACTTCTACCAAAACCACCATCTGTGGACTAACAGAATTCTTTATTCACTGTCATGGTATTCCACATAGTAGTGCTTCTAACCAAGGAACTCATTTTACAGGAAATGATGAAGGGTAATGGGCTCATGTTTACAGAAGTCACTGGTCTTAACCAGTGCTGAGCCTTACAGTGAAAGGAACCCTTATTTTATCAAACCTTCTATTTTGAGGTAATTATAGAATCACTTGCAGTTGTTAAGAAATAATACAGAGAGGTCCCATGTGCCCTTTACTCAGGTTTCCTCAATGAAAACATCTTATAAGACTATAGTAGAATATTACAACCAAGAAATCAACACAGATACAAGCCACCAATCTTATTTAGATTCTCCAGTTTCAATGTACTCATTTGTGTATTTCATTCTATGTAGTTAATCACACGTGTAGGTTTGTATGTCCATCACTACAGTCAAGATACAGAACAATTCCATCACTACAAGGATCCCTGGTTGCCCTTTATATCTCCCCACCACTCTTCTATCCCTCCATTCCTAATTACTGCCAAGCACTAATTTGTTCTCTATCTCTACAATTTTGTTATTTCAAGAATGCCACATAAATGGAATCACATTGTATGTAACCTTTGGGGATTGGATTTTTTCACTCTGCATAACTCCTTTGAGATTCATCCGCTTTATTTCATGTATCAATTATTCATTCCTTTCACTGCTGAGTAGCATTCCATGCTATGGATATACCACAGTTTGTTTAACCATACACCAGTTGAAGAACATCTGGGCTGTTTCCAGTTTTCGGCTATATGAAGAAGTCATGAAATCTAGTTAACAATAATGTCTCAGCATTGGTTCATTAACTGTGATAAACGTACCATACTTAAAATTTAAGATGCTAATAATAGGGGGAAACTGGGTAAAGGGGTGTCTTGGTCATCTAGTGCTGCTGTAACAGATATACCACAAGTGGGTGGCTTTACAAAGAGAAGTTTATTCTCTCACAGTCCAGTAGGCTACAAGTCCAAATTCAGGGAGCCAGCTCCAGGGGAAGACTTTCTCTCTCTGTCAGCTCTGGAGGAAGGTCCTTACAATCCATCAGTCTCCCCTTAGTCTGGGGGCATCTCAGAGCTGGAATCTTATGTCCAAAGGACGTGTTCTGCTCCCAGTACTGCTTTCTTGGTGGTATGAGGTCCCCAAGTCTCTTTACTCACTTCTCTCTTTTATATCTCAAAAGAGAATGGCTTAAGACACTATCTAATCTTGTACATCTGATCCATATAACTGCCACTAATCTATCTCATTACATCATAGTGATAGAATTTACAACACATAGGAAAATAACATCAGATGACAAAATGGTAGACAATCATACAATACTGGGAATCATGACCTAGCCAAGTTGACATATATTTTGGGGGGACACAATTCAATCCATGACAAGGGGTATATAGCAACTTTCTGTACTATATTCTCAATTTTTCTGTAAATCTAAAATTGCTGTGAAAGATAAAACCCAAAAACCAAACCCACTGCCGTTGAGTCGATTTCAACTCATAGGGACCCTATAGGACACAGCAGAACTGCCCCATAGTGTTTCCAAGGAGTGGCTGGTGGATTTGAACTGCTGACCTTTTGGTTAGCAGCTGAGCTCTTAACTACTTTGCCACCAGGGCACCTCTAAAGATAAAGTCTATTTAAAAATATGCTGATGCACGTAAAACAATAAAAAAGAGAAAACAGAAGACAGAACACACCTTAGTGACCCTACAGGACAGCAGAATGCCCCGAGGGTTTCCAAAGCTGTGAATCTTTACAGAAGCACACTGCCACAGCTTCCTTCTGAGGAGCAGTGGGTTCAAACCACCTATCTTTCAGTTAGCAGCACAGCGCTTTAAGCACTGCATCACCAGGGCTCCTAATGATCTCATGAGCTAAACAATTGCCAATTTAGAAAGATCAATAGTGACCAAGCAAATAATAATGTGAATTCTAAACATGTGTTTCTTGTATATCTGATTTACTCTTCAAATAAAAGTTTTAAAAATATCACCTGCCATTACATATTAGTCCTCAATAGAAAAAGCCACTTGAAGTTTTACTACATATTTTGTATCAAGGGAAAAAAAAAAAAAGCAGTTTCAAGGCTGCAGAACCTTGTTGTGTGTTGTCAGTCAATTTTGACTTACAGAGAACCCACGTGAGAGAACAGAACTGCCCATAGGTTTTTCTGAGCTATAATGGCTTTATGGGAGCAGATCACCAGGCCTTTCTCCTGCGGAGCTGTAGCCAACCTTTCAGTTAGCAACCAAGCGTGTAACTGTTGAACTACCAAGGCTCCTTGGGAGAACCTTCATGGTCCTTAAAAAGGGAGGCAAAATGTAGCCTGAATCAAAACTTTTTATTAATTTTATCCTAAAATCCCTACCAACCAGGCTCCTTTCAAGTGTAGTTTCTTTTGTTATTTAATGCCAACAGATAAAAACGAATTTGAAGACCTAATCGTTTTACAAAAATTATTATAATCAAAAGAGAGAATTTTAATATAACCTTTAAAAGTAAATAAACAAACGAAAAACCCAAACATACTGAAAGAAGGGAGAGGCATTTCTGAGCAAAAAATGAGAGTTGAGAGAGATCTACAAGCAGGGAAAGCTTGGGAAGTCATGAAAGAGTATGATGTGTACGAGCAGAGTACATGACTACCCATAAAACAAAATACGTCCAGAATGGACACTTCTTTTAGGAAGAGTATAATCCTGCTTACAAGCATATGTACGTATTGAGAAAAACCTACTTTCCCCCAGAGAATTATGTATACTTCAATTCACTCTTTCATTGTTTTTATATTAACTGATCATTTCCTCTAAATATCCTTTGAGAATGTTAAGAGTCTACTGTTTGACTAAACAACATTTAAGATTTTTATTATTTACTCAGAGATAACTCTCCTAGAATTCTATAATGCAAAGAACAACTGGCACCATAGCTAAAACTTGAAACAGTTTTCAATGTTTCTTTAATATAGTTTTTAAAACATTAGCGTAATGCTTAAGTCGCCGATATAAAACTGATACAAAAACAAACGGTTAAATAAAACAAAATTTTGCTACTATAAGAATTTAGTGGACTTAAACCATATACTACAAATAAAATAATTTTTCCCCTTATACTGAGACAAATACTTTAAATAACCTACATTTTTTATTTTCCAGTATTCCGAAAAGTCTAAATATCTGATTTAAATATTGTGTTTTCTGCGATAGTATTTTGGGAAAAAAAAAAAACCACATTTCTCAAATATTTGCATGAAATCTTATCTACACTACATTGTTTAAAAAAAGGTTAAACTATGAACTGTCTTATATCAGAATTCTACATAAATAAGCCCAAATAGTAAAATGTTATTCTCCATCTTAAAACAATAAAATGTTCTACTGTTTAGCTTCAAAAACCCTCTGCAAATCATTTTTTCTGCGCTGAAGGTGATATGCCACCCTCTACTGTTAAGAAAGAGTAATATTCATAAATCAGAAAAACCCAATCTTTGCTCAACTATCGCCACCTTGTGGCTATGAGCTGGGATGCTCCACTACATATGGCACAGTTCCAAGTCAGCTGCTTCTACAAATCTCTACTGTCTAAGTGACAGACAAGGGTTTGAAGTTTTAAAATATTTTAAAAAACAAAAACAGACAAACAAACTGAGGGAGAAGGTATCTGACTGTGTGTGTGTGTGTGTGTGTGTGTGTGTGTGTGTGTGTGTTTAGCAAACATTTACCAGTTCCTCTACACATAAGTATGTTTTATGTTGGTTGCAAAAATGAATAGGATTCTGTCTCAACCCTCAAAGAAAACCACACAAAAAACTAGCAGAAGAATTGCATGCAAACCAAAGGAAAAAAGAAGTGGAAAACAGAGCTTAGGATATTCAGCTTGGAACCTACCAACCCCCAAACAGAACAACAATGTCACAGGTCATTTAAACCTGAGTTCCTTTTAAAGTAATGCCTGAAATTTTAGGATAACAGATTTGAGATGAACTACCCTTACTTAAGTTCCTGCCTGAAGGGAACATGTTCTTTTTAAGGGCAATTTGATTGGCTTTTAATGAGTATCACTTATTTCTGAGGTGCACAATAGATACAGAAGCTGCACTTTAAGGAATATCAGAATTAAATCAGCTGGGTACCACTTGAGCTGTCATCATTATATATACATATCTTTAAATCCAATAATAGGCCACCTGAGACATTCTCATTAACATTTCATTTCATTAACATTCAAGCATCAAACTCTAAATTTAATCTCAATTCAAATCAACAAATATGTATTCAATCCCTACTTCTGTGCAAGGCAATAAGCAGAGGATGGAAGGGTGAATAAAAAAATGACCCCTGATCTCCAGGAATTACAATCTAAAAAACAGGATAAAACAAGTTCACGAAGGACTTTAAAACAATTTTAAGAGCTGCAAGGTAGTATAAAACAAAGCCTCAGCACATTTGAAAGGAGCTTTCATCTGATTGGTGAGATCACAAAGGCCTAATAGGAGTTGACTTTTACAATAGAATTTGCAAGCAGGAAAACTAATTTCAAGGGAATGTGCAAAGGTAAAGGAATAATGATTTGTTTAGGAAACGGCAAACTGTTTACTTTCAAAAAAAATTTTTTTTAAGCAAAAACCATTTTACAAATGAAATCTTGTATAAACCAAAAGGAAAACAAACCTATTCCCATAGAGTCAATTTGGACTCATCGCGCCCCTATGGGACAGAGCAGAATTGCTCCATGAGGTTTCCAAGGAGTGGCTCGGTGCTAACCTTTTGGTTAGCAGCTGAGCTCTTAACCACTGTGCCACCAGGCTCCAGATCTTGCACGGAACTCCAATGTATGTCACATAAAGGTAGTACTTCATTAGTACAAATCTTTTTTTTTTTTTTTAGTTTAAATTAATAGCATTTACTTATTATGAAGTCAGTAAATGTGAACATGCAGTTTTTTTGATCCAATCAAATTCTGAAATCAGGGGTGAGGAATAACTCCAGTTTGTATTTTGTTTTGGTTGCCCAATATCAAGAAAATCCATATTCAATGCCCCATGCTGACAAGGGTGTGAGGAAACAGGCATGCCAAGTGTGGTGCAAGCAGGCTCTACCTACCAAAACTCAAATTGTGTGGACACTCTGACTCAGTATATATCCCACAAATAAGCTCTCATGAGCATGCAGAGACATGTAAATGTTCACTCCAGCATTCTCTGTATTGGGGGAAAAACCTAGAACTAATCTAAATGCTCATTTATGAGGGCCTGAGTACATAAATTATGCTACACCCACACTATGGTATACCAAGCAAATATTTTGAAGAAAATATATTGATACATAATGATGTGAAAATATTCAAAGTTTTACTTAATTGAATACAGCAACTTTCAGTAGCTATAGACAGATAGCTGCCACTGATCCGACTCCAACTCATGGCAACCTTATGTACAATGGAACACAACACTGCTGGGTCCTGCATCTCCCTCACGCTTTCCCGCCTCCTACTTTACCAAACATGATGTCCTCCACCAGCCATTTATCCCACCTGATGATGTAACCAAAGCAAGTGAATTGGACAACATTCTGTTGTAATCCATAAGGTTTACACTGGCTAATATTTGGAAGTAGATTGCCAGGTCTTTCTTCCTAGTCTGTCCTAGTTTAGTGAAACCTGTCTACAATGAGTGACCCTGCTGGTATTCGAAACACTGGTGGCATAGCTTCCATCATCACAATAACACACAAGTCACCACTGCAGGGCAAACTTACAGACGGGAGTGGAACTAACGTCTACCATACTATGCCACTTGCCGTCATGTCATTTCCAACTCATGGTCACCCCATGTGCGTCCAAGTAGAACTGTGCTTCATAAGGTTTCCAAAGGCTGATTTTTTGGAAGTAGATCACCAGGCTTTTCTTCCAAGGCACTTCTCAGTAGCCGTGAATTGCCAACCTTTTTGTTAGCAACTGAGCAAGTTAACTGTTTGCACCACCCAGAGACAAATGAGTGTTTATTGTTAGGCACTTAGGCTAAGTGCTTAAAATAATGAATTCATTTAATCTCATAATAGTCACATGACACAGGGTTTACCTTTATAAAAACCAAAAAGGAGATAAACGTTATTAAGTAATTTTCAAGGAAACACAGTTATTAAATGATAGAAGAACCAGGATTTAAATTAAGACTATCTGAATCCAGAACTTACACTCCCAAACAGTAATACACCTCAAAAAAGTATTTATAGTATGATCCAATTTGTGTGTCTTTAAGCACATATATCAATGCTTAGTTTATTTATACGTACATATAAAATCTCTGGAGATTACATGCAAATTTAAAAAACAAACAAAAGCACTTGCCAGCCTTGGGAAACTGAGGAAAAGGGAAAGAGGGCTTTTACATTTCACATAACCTTCAGTGCTATTTAAATTTCCTTTTTAAAGTAAGCAAATACTACTTTTATAATTTGTAAACATTTAATTTTTTTTTTTCCAAAAATCCTGGTCACACAATAAGTAGTTATACATTTTGTAATCTCAGGATCCTATTCAAATAAATAAACTAGAATCTTTAAAGACAAAAGTGAAATTTTTTTATTCAAGTTGAATCACTATGAATACCTAACAACTGCTCTGATTCCTCTTCATACATGTGTCAGAAAAGCCCCCAAAATGCCTAATAAACACTAAAAATAAACCTAATGTGGTATTTTCAGGTTTCTAACTCCCACAATTATTTTTGCTCAATCATTATTTTGGACAGGCACATTTCACTGATATGCTCAAGCCTGTATTATTCTCACTTGTACAATTACTTGTGACCAGTCACACACAGATCTCAAGTCAAAGATTGTTGTTGTCGTTAGGTGCTGTCAAGTCAGTTCTGACTTACAGCAACCCCATGTACAACAGAAAGAAACACTGCCCGGCCCTGTACCATCCTCACAATCATTGCTATGTTTGAGCCCACTGGTGCAGCCACTGTGTCAATCTATCTCGTTGAGGGTCTTCCTCCTTTTCAATGATCTGCTGCCTTACCAAGCATGATGTCCTTCAGGAACTGATCCCTCCTGATAACATGTCCAAAGTATGTGAGATGTAGTCTTGCCATCCTTGCTTCTAAGAAACATTCTGGCTGTATTTCTTCCAAGACAGACTTATTTGTTTTTCTGGCAATCCACGGTATATTCAATATTCTTTTCCAACACCATAGTTCAAAGGCATCAATTCTTCATCAGTCTTCCTTATTCATTATCCAGCTTTTGTACGCATATGAGGTGACTGAAAATGCCATGGCCTGGGTCATGCACACCTTAGTCATCAAAGTGACGTCTTTACTTTTTAACACTTTAAAGAGGACTTTTGCAGCAGATCTGCCCAATGCAAAATGTCATTGATTTCTTGACTGCTGCTTCCATGGGTGCTGATTGTGGATCCAAGGAAAATGAAACCCTTGACAACTTCAATCTTTCCTCCATTTATCATATGTTGCTTATTGGTCCAGTTGTAAGGATTTTTGTTTTCTTTATGTTAAGGTGTAATCCATACTGATGGCTGTAGACTTTGATCTTCATCAGTAAGTGTTTAAAGACCTCTTCGTTTTCAGCAAGCACGGTTGCATCATCTGCATATCACACCAAGTATAACTAAAGTTCAGATATGTACTATTCATTCATTCACCCATCTAGCAAACATTTATTGAATGCCCATTATGGGTTAAGCACTGCACTAAATGCTGGGGATATAACTAAGAACAAGACAGATAAAGTCTCTGCCCTCCTGAAACTTACCTTCTGGTGGGGAAAAAGTCAGGAAAAGCTCCATTCTGAAGCGTGCACACGTTACTCTGGCACTACAAGTTAACACAAGGGTGATTACAAATGTCCTTAAATTTGGTATTAAGCAGAATAGCATGTGCTCGATTTTTTAAACCAAAGTTTATTTATTATTAATTAAGGAGCCCTGGTGGCGCAGTGGTTAAAACACCCAGCTGCTAACCAAGAAGTTGGCGGTTCGGACCCACCATTCACTTCATGGGAGAAAGATGTGGCAGTCTGCTTCTGTTAAGACTGCTGCCTTGGAAACCCTATGGGGCAGTTCTACTCTGTCCTATAGGGTTGCTATGAGTTGGAATTGACTTGAAGGCACTGAGTTTGGGTTTTTCGGTTTATTATTAATTATTTAAGAAAACAGTGAAATTTCATTCAAAGAATTATGCAATATTGGAAGCACCTCTATAAAACTATTGTCCAGAAGGCTGGAGGACAAATGGTTGGGGCCACATAAAAGCTGAAATGTACTATGTTCAAGCCTACTATGCACTTCAAATTTACTTCGTATAAGCTCCCTAAAAACCGCAGTTAGAATATTATCTCCACTTTGAGGTAAGAAAACAAACTCAGATAAGCTACTGTAATTTGCCCAAAGTCATTTAGCTATGTAGATGGCAGAATCCCTATGTGACACCCAACAGCCTGAAACTGAGCCTAAACTCTTAACTTCTGCACTAGACTATGTCCCAAATGGCAGCAGGACTCTAGTACCATAGTGCAGAGGAAGTGTATCTGAATTTGTAGGCAGTGTCAATGCAGGTTTACGAGGTTCTCGAGGAAAGCAAAAGATTGTCTCATTAAGTCTGTTTATAGAGCCCAACTTTAGGAAGATAACACTGTCCACAGAACGTAGAATGACCTGGACCAGGGAACAAGCGCAAAGAGTGGGAATTTCAGAACACTTAACGGTGCTCATGAAGAACCTGTACATGGATCAAGAGCAGTCGTTTGAACAGATGGAGGGGATACTGCATGGTTTAAAGTTAGGAAGAGTGTGCGTCACAGCTACATCCTTTCACCATACTTATTCAGTCTGTATGCTGAACAAATAATCCAAGAAGCTGGACTATATGAAGAAGAATTCGGCATCAGGATTGGAAAAAGATTCATTAACAATCTGCCTTATGCAGAAGACACAACACTGCTTGCTGAAAGTGAAGAAGACTTGAAGCACCTACTGATGAAGATCAAAGACCACAGCCTTCAGTATGGACGGCACCTCAACATAAAGAAAACAAAAATCCTCACAACTGGACCAATGAGCAACATCATGATAAAGAGAAAAGACTGAAGTTGTCAAGGATTTCATTTTCCTTGGATCCACAATCAACACCCCTGGAAGCAGCAGTCAAGAAATCAAATGACATATTGCATTGGGGAAATCTGCTGCAAAAAACCTCTTTAAAGTGTTCAAAAGCAAAGATGTCACCTTGAAGACTAAGGTGCACCTGATACAAGCCACAATGTTTTCAATCACCTCGTATGCATAAAAAGCTGAACGATGAATAAGGAAGACCAAAGAACTGATGCCTTTGAATTATGGTGTTAGAGTGGGATATTGAATGTACCACAGACTGCCAAAAGAACAAATCTGTCTTGGAAGAAGTACAGCCAGAATGCTCCTTAGAAGCAAGGATGGCGAGGCTACATCTCAATAATTTAGACATGTTATCAGGAGGGATCAGTCCTGAAGAAGGACATCATGCTTAGTAAGGTAGAGGGGCAGCGAAAAAGAGGGAGACCTTCCACCGGGTGGAATGACACAGTGGCGGCAACAATGGGCTCAAGCGTAACAATGACTGTGAGTATGGCGCAGGACTGGGCAGTGTTTCGTTCTGTTGTACATAGGGTTGCTGTGAGTTGGAACCAATGCAACGGCACCTAGTAACAACAACAAAAACCAGTCCATGTGACTTGGCAGTGCTCTAAAGGTAAGAAATCATAGAACTGCGTCTACAACCCAGCCTCCTGAAGCTCCTCCTCCCCAGGGAATTTCCTTTCCATTAAATCAAGATGATGAAGAATTGTGAACATGAAATAAGTGAACCACACAGCAAAACCAAACATATTTAACCTCCATCTAGTGTAGGAATATTTTCTAAATTGTGTTAGGTGGAGAACAACTGCCCAGGGAGACCAGGCTCAGTCTGAGCTGGACTGAGCAAACCTAACAGATATGCTGGGACTGCCAGCTTCCTCCTGGAAAGACTGAGCAGCCCCATTAGGACTGCCTCAGGAGAGGGAAGCGCAGAAAAGAAAAATCCTGGTCACTTCCAGATGCCTCAGTTGTTTCTTTCACTCAGCATTTATCTACTGCTTACCATACAAACAAAGCTACCAGTATGAGACACATTTTAGTCCCAAATACTAACTATACATGTAATGCTATATTTTGATTCTTGCCACAATTGATTCAGCAATTTGGAATTATTTTCTGGGGATTTCTAAAGGTGCTTGGATGTAGTGTATAAAGGCAGGGGGGAGGTGATCAGGGAATGTTGGGAGATGAGAACTAGGAATTCCTCTCCTTTCCTGTATAAATATAGAGCACTGAACTGTGCTTATGTTTCTTACATTATCTCACTCAGTCCTCAAACTGCTCCACCAAAGGGTGACAGTCTTACGCCACAAGATGTCTAAGTTTACACAGCTGGTTAGAGGCAAGGCGCATCCAGTTCTCCCTATTTCACTTAGGTGGCTTCAGGTCGGTCACAGCTATCCTGTTAGGATTTTATGACTTCGCCAGGTTTGGAGGGCAGAATGATGCTCTCCCCCCTCCACCAAATGTCATCGTAATCCCTGGAACATGTGAATATATTACCTCCCATGGCAAATGGTGGAGTCTGTGGTGGCATAAATCGTTAAGTGCTCAACTACAAGCCGAAAGGTTTGCAGTTCGAGTCTACCCAGAGGCACCTTGGGAGACAGGCCTGGTGATGTGCTCCTAAAAGGACATAGGCTTGGAAACCCTACAGAACAGTTCTACCCTGCACACATGGGGTCTCCATGAGTTGGAATTGACTCGACAGCAACTAACAACAACAACATGGTAAAGGGAAATAAAGTTGTAAATAGAATTAAGGTTGCTAATCAGATGACCTTAAAATAGGGAGCGTATCCTGGATTATTCAGGTGGGCCCAATATAATTTTTAAAAGTAGAGGAAAAGGAGCCCTGATGGTGCAACAGGGAAACACTAGGTTGCTAACACAAAGGTTGGCCATTAGAACCCACCAGTGGCACTTGGGAGGATGGACCCGACGATTTGCACTCATAGTGATTAAAAAACAAAACCAAAAACCAAACCCAGTGCCGTTGAGTTGATCCTGACTCATAGCGACCCTACAGGACAGAGTAGAACTGGCTCATAGAGTTTCCAAGGAGCGCCTGGCGGATTCAAACTAGCCCGCCTTTTGGTTAGCAGCCGTAGCACTTAACCACTACGCCACCAGGGGATTACAGCCTAGGAAATACTATGGGGCAGTTCTACTCTATCATATAGGGTTGCTACGAGTCAGAATCGACTCCACACCACACAACAACAAAAGTAGGAGAGAAGTTAAAGAGAGGTCAGAGTAGTGCCATGTGAGGACTCAACCAGCTTTGCTAGCTTGAAAATACAGGAAGAGGGCCAGGAGCCAAGGAAGGCAGGCAGCCTCTAGAAACCAGCAAATGTAAGGAAACAGAACCTACCCAGAGTCTATGGAAAGGAACACAGACCTATGCATGTCTTAGTTTTAGTCCGGTGAGACCCATTTCAGACTTCTCACCTATAGAACTATAAAGTAATAAACCTGTTTTAAGTCACTAAATTTGTGACAATTTGTTACAGCACCAAATAATAAACTAATACACCAGCCTTCTCCTAATCCTCAGAATTTAGGAAATGGTGACAACTAATGATTACTTAGTGTGTTCCAGGCAGTTTTCTAAAATGATCCTATAACCCAGGACTCTGCAAGTCTGTGATCTGTTTGGTACCAGTCCCCAAGAAGAAAAGAACAGAAATTGAGAGAGTTTATAAACATTTATATCATACGGCCACATATCCAATTTCATATCTGCTACCTCCAAAAATAAAAAATTCAGCCTTGTACACCTCCTCACTTATCACCTGTCTCATTATCCGACACCTCACATTTATAACAATAGTGAAAAAACTACTATCCAACTATTTCGTGTATTAACAAATTATATTTGCCAGTAAGGAACACTGAGGTGAGGGGCATGAGTAACTCTGGCTATGATGGTTAAAGTTATGTGTCAGCTTGGTTAGGCCATGATTCTCAGTGGTTTGGCAATTATGATGTAATCTGGCAGTTATGTGATGACGTAATTTGGTAGCTTTATACTGATGTAGTCATCTTCCATTTTATGATCTGATGTGGTCATCCTCCATTTTTGCGTAACACCTATTCTGCATAACAACCTGGTCTTCTTTGGACCCTAACCATGTTGATAAGTGAGGAGAGTGTGCATATTTTCCATTTCATCTATCTGATAATTTTATTGTATTTACAAAAATACTGGCCAACATTATAAAAATTAAATTCATACATATGTACACATATACGCATAAATGTATGGGTTGAATTGTGTCCCACCAAAATATATGTCTTAAATCCTAACCTGTGGTTTTAATCTCATTTGGAAATGGGTTTATTATGTGAATTAGACAGCATTAGTGTAGGGTATATCTTGAATTCATCTCTCTTGAGATATAAAAAAGATTAAACAGGCAAGCTAGGAAGCAGAGATGGGATAAGACAGAAGCCTAGACACATGGAGATCTCCAAGGAACCAGGAAGCAGAAGCTGAAGACACAAGGACCTTCCTTTAGACCTGACAGAGAAACCCTTCAGAAGTCTGAAGTACTCTGAATTCGGACTTCTAGCCAATGGCCCCATAGGGTTTCCAAGGCTGTGAGTCTTTACAGAAGCAGATTATAACATCTTTCTTCCCCTGGGTGGTTGAAGGGTTCAAACCGTTCACCTTTCCGTTAGCAGCCAGCACTTAATCATTGCGTCAGCAGGGCTCCCTAAGACTATGTATATATGCTTATAGAGCTGATTCCGATTCACAGTGACCCTACAAGATAGAGTAGAACTGCCCCACAGGCTTTTCAAGGAGCAGCTGGTGGATTCAAACTGCCAACATTTTGGCTAACAGCTGAGCTTTTAACTATATAAACATATGTACATATATAAAGGGCATTCACAGAAAAAGGAAGTGAAGCGCCGACAGGTCGTATCAATTGCTCAAATTCACGAAGACACTAATTCCCATTCATGCATTCACATAATTAACAAAAATTTATGGAGCGGTTACTATGCTAGACACCAAGCCCCACAATGGGTACAGCTACAGTGTAAATCAAGACGGAGCAAGATCGTAACTTTTCCCGGTTTGAGTCCAATTCGCGGATGCCTCCGCGTCCCCGGTGTCGCCCCAGACTACTGAACTCGACAGCGGCCTCTGCTGGTTTCCCTTCCGCTACCAGCGCTCTCATCAGAAAACCGCACCCAAAGGAATACGGACCTTGCGGGTGCCGTACAAAAGTACAGCCAAAGAAGGAAAAACACCAACCACGAGCTCTACACAAATAACCGGCGGCTGGGCGGCTCCCCACCTAGACTCTGGGACTCACCCCGGTCCCGACCCCCTACTCCCAGATGTGGCCCCCGTCTCCAGCCCCGGATCCCGGCCCAGCTATGCGGGGCCCCGCCCCCGAATCGCCCCAACCACATCCCTATGCCAGGCCCCGCCCGCCGCGTCGCCGGCGTGGGTCACGCGCGCGTTTCTCACCCGTCCGAGTCCCGCCTTCTGGCGCAGCTCCGAGTGCCGCTCCATCGCGGTCGCAAAGCCGCCTGGGCGAGTTCGAGGCTCCGTGGTATCTGAACTCTCGCTCCTGGAGCCACTCTGAGTGCCTGTGCCTCGAAAGGGCCGGGACAAGACAAACACGCACAGGAAACGGCTCTTGGCAGCCACGGCGCGGGTCCAACACAGCGCCGCCATGATTACTTCACAACCTGTGACCTTTGACTTCGCCGTCACAAGCGCGCAGGTCACGGGGCGGAGCGACGAGGGGCCCTCCCACTTGCCGCAGACCGCGGATGGCAGTTGGGCGTGGCCTACTTGGTAGTTGGGAGAAGTGTGGGGCGGGAGACTTAAACAAAAATTGACGGACTGTCATTGGTCGCGAGAGGTCCCATACTGGCAGCCGTCCACTGGGTTTGCGTGTGAAGCGTGTTTGGCTCGCAGAGATTTTACCTTCCTGGGCATGATTTCTATCCCGCTGTAAATGCCAGTAATGAGAGTTTGGCCTGGACTGGATTCCACCGCCCCTCCGCCCCGCCCCCAAGATGTCAGGGCGGCTCTCTGTCCTTGATTACCCTATTTAGAATCAGAACCTCGAACACACTATCTTGTTCCTGACTTTCTCTACCTTTTAGTACTTTCTAATAGGCAATATAGGACCGCCAGTGGTGCAGTGGTGAAAGCGCTTGACTGCTAACTGCTTGAAACCAGCGGCTTGGGGGGGGAGCGGGGGTCGAACTGGGCGGGAGGAGGAGGGTTATGGCAGTTTGCTCCTTTAAAGGTTACCAGCCTTGGAAACTCTGTGGTGTCGCTATGATTCCAGATTGGCTTGATGACAGTGGATTCGATGGTGGGTTTTTTTTTGTTTGTTTTTAAATATGTAATATGGGGGCAGCGGTGGAATTACTATTTTTCAATGCAGGAGACCCAGGTTCGATTTCCAGCCAGTGCACCTCAAACACCGTCAGTGGAGTGTTGGGTGTTGCTCTGATGCTGAACAGGTTAAGACTAAGACTAGGAAGAAAAGCCTGGCATTCTACTTCCAACAGTCAGCCAACGAAAATCCTATCAATCAAAATGATCTGATCTCCAAATGATCATGGGAAGGCACAGGACTGGGCAGTATTTTGTTCCTTTGGGCATGGGGTCTCCATGAGTCAGGATCCAACTCTTTGGCAGTTGATGACAATATACGATATAGTTTACTTGAAATAATTTTGTTTAATGTGTTCGCTCCCAACCATTGTAAACTCCATGAGCGCCTGGCTGTTGGATCTCTGGTGCCTGGCACATCATATTGTAGGGTTCAAATATTTGTGAAAGTCTGGATCCAAATTTGTCCTTTGCCTCTTCTGCCTTAGGTCCTCCCACCAAAAGTCTTTTTTTTTTTTTATGTTTTTCTCACCATTAGATAGCTACCATCTTTTTCTAGGGAATTAATAAATCTCAGAGCGTGCCTAAGTATGAACCGTCAGAGGCCCCCACCTTCCATCTTGATTCTTCTCCCTTGTTCCCCCAGTGTCCTTTCCCAGCAATTGCTCACCCTCTTCAACACCGTAACACCATCCTTAGTAAAATGCTTTCACAGTAAGCTGTGCACCCATCTTTTACTCAGACCTGTCAGCAGTTTTACATTAATCCTCTCTCAGTTTGGGGGAGGTGGCTTGTAGCTTTCTGGTTCATTTGCAAGTACTCTAAGGAATTTTGTTTATGACCACAGTCTCTTTTAATGCCTTTGACTGTGGATTTTAAATCTTGTTGATGCTTTCATATTACTGGCGCAGTTAGACTATACTACAACACTGACCTTGGAATGGTGCATAATTATATCACATAAGGTTTATCTTTACGAGCCAACTGTATGGTAACCTTTAAAAATCAGTAGGAGGCTTTAAGTCCTAAAAAAAAAAAAAAACTACCCCAAGTGAATTCTCCCTCTTAAGCACTTAACTGTTTATGTCCCCTATTAATGAAGTCTTGCTGTGGTGTAAAGCCTGAAATTAAGATTCAATATTAAGTGCTACTTTGACATCTGGTAAAATCGACAGGGCATCAAATGGCCTAACCACAGTTATCCTTCCCCTCTAGTCTCTCAAGAATAAGGCCACCTGGCCAAACAGTCCCCTTATTATGGGTACCAAATATGGGCCTACTTATCCTGGAATAGCAGCCTTCAGTTCCCTGCCAGCCCATAAAATTGTTCAAACAAGCCAAGCACATCCTCCCACTAGAACCAGGGCTCACCCCATCCTCTTGTTACTACAAAGCTTGCATCCCATAGCCACTGCTGGATCATTCTGTTCCAAAGTGCAATCCCTACGTGGCCCTGCATGGCATGTACGGACCTTCCCTTGGCTGTGAGTATATGTGACCAATGAACCGTCTCATCTGTCTAGCGTTGGGTGTCATGTGCTCGGCTATCCCCATAGCCCTGGGGAAGGAATCCCTTTCTCACCAAGTGGGTGAAGAGGAGGCGAAAAAAAAAAAAAAAACTTTAGGTATAGCAACCTCATGTAACAGAGTAAAGCTGCCCCATAGGGTTTTCTTGGCTGTAACCTTTATGGAAGCAGATCTCCAGGTCCTTTCTCCTGCAGAGCCAACCAGTGGGTTCAAACTGCCAACCTTTCGGGTAGCAGCCCAGAGCTTAACCACTGCACCACCAGAGCTCCTTATCCTGACCTTGAGGCAAGCCAATTTAATGTTTCGGATTTGGTTTCGTCACTTCCTGATAAAACCAAGCTATTGTCCCCCCTGCTAAATTTAAGGAAGTGCTTTGTAAACAAGCACACCTGTATCTACAAAACAAATGGGGTTACTCTAAATTTAGTAGCTCTAAAATTTAGTAGATGTATTATATTCAGGGCATGCTTCACTCAGATGGTAAATTCCTTGAGGACTATGGCAACAGGCATTTTTGGACAAACCCTGTAGTTAATGTGTTTGTTGCTGGGCTGTGTGCACTCACAGGATGAGAAGGGTACATCTTCTTTAAGCTTTGTATTTTGCTTGAATATCTGAGGTTGTTAAGCACTAATAAACATATTAAAGACTAATGTTTCTTAAGAGAATGCAAACTCCTGAATACAAAACATAGAAGGTTTGTAATGGCTGGCTTCAGGTAATGCCTGAGTCCTCTGCCTTTGGCATCATGTGGTTTTAGGATTTCCTATTCTCAGATTAGGCTGTAGGGAAACCTGTTGCCTTCAAGTAGATTGACTCATAGTGATCCTATAGGGCAGGGTAGAACCGCCCCATAGAGTTTCCAAGCAGCTGCTGATGGATTTGAACAGCCAACCTTTTGATTAAGCAGCCATAGCTCTTTACCACTGTAAAGAGCACCACCAGAGACTGTAGAGGACTGAGGAAACCAGCAAGGGGATTCCCTTGTCCTAAGCCCTGGTCTACACAAATGCCAACAGTAACGTCTGCTGTGATAGCCATGTTTAAATATTGTCATGGCACCTTAGGGATTCGGGTTCTGGTCTACTCCTTGAACTGCACCTTCCTTCTTACTTTATTAAAAATAAAGCTTTTTTTTTTTTTCTCTATAGCTTGAAAGTTGTTACTATGCTTTGCAAGATGATATTAATAATGGTGGGTGGTTACGGAAATGATTGAAAATAGTTCAAGTCCTGGCTTCATCTCTACAGGCTGCAGCCTCATCTGTAAAATGGGGATACCACCACATCCCTAAGGAAAGAATTAAAGCGGATGAGTGTGAAATGTCAGGCACCTGCCAAAAGCTCAGTTGGTAGTGGCTAGGTGAAGCTGACCAGGAGGTAGGTAGGAATTCATGGGGAAAAAAGGAAATTCATGTATGAAAACTTGGAAGAAAGGATAGGGCTAGGGAGATACTAGGATCACTGTAAAGACAGTGATTTCAGCCTTAGAAATGGATAAGGCCAGTAAAGAGGTTATGTGGAAGAACATTTTAGGAGTTGGACAAAAAGAATACTAAGAAATAGTCAAACTAGAAAACAAGTATTAATCCTAGAAACCAAAGGGAAAACTTTAAAATGTGTTGAAACGGATAGTGTTAAAGTGAAAGACCATACCCACTTAGAAATACTGAATCAACACAATTCAGTTGGCTTTTACTATGTGATAGGAAAACCAACAAATTATAATAACCACACTATCAACCAACCTCACTAAGTAGCATCAAGATTATATACAAGAGTTGACAAGAACTTTAGAAATCCTGGCAGGTGGCAGCCACATGCAGGCCTTGCCCTCTGGGGGCTTGCAAACCAAGAATGACCTCTGTATAATGAAAAGCCTTTTGGTCCATTTTGTTTTCAAAGGAATTATAAATTTATATTCAGGGAAAACTATATGGAAAAGGTTGAATCTAAGGTTTCTGGATTTGCCTAGAAGTGATAATGTTTTATAATAACTGTGACCCAACATGGTCTCTACAATTAATCCAGTTAGATTTGGGCAGGCAATAAAAATAAGGAGTACTGAATGGGGAAATGTCTCTTCAGCATGTCCAGAAGTCGTCAGGGTTTGAAGAGTTACAAAGAAACACGTGTGATCCTGACATATTGCCCATGGCATCTGGTCTGGCACTTATGCAGCAGTCACTTAATAAATGTCTTTTGATTGCCAGCATGTAGTTTTTTCAGCTTTGCTTGATGCATTGATTCAGTATAGCTGCTCCTGGTCCTCTCCATATCTAGGATATGAAAGGATTGGTGTGAAGTTAATGATGTGCTTACTTACCCTTTTCTTCAGCAGAAAGGTAACACAAAAGAACCCATTCCCAAATTATAGAATTTTTATTGTTTTCAAATACTGTACAAAAAAAAAAAGACAGTGTATCTTGATTAACAGATCCAAAAATAGGGAGCCCAATTAAACATCTTTTTTTCCTCCAATTTCAGTAGTTGCTTTTGAGTTGCCAAAATGATAATCCAGTTAATGAGTACTGTTCCCTTCCAGTGATTACTCTGGGCTTCCAAGCATGAGAACCCTGCTGTACATCCCACAGACTCAATAAATTGAGGATATTCCTTTGTAAGAAGAGGATCTTTTCAGAGATATTCTCTTTACTATACTTTTTCTTGAGTCCTTAAATATTTCAGATTTCACTCTCAAGTTTCTGTGTTTTTTTATGGTGCCAAACACAGAAAATAGGGTAACCAAGACCTCTATCTGGTGTTCTTAGTAATTTCTATGTTCACATTTTCTTAAGTGTCTGTGAATTCATAATGTTGAATCTGCCACCAAAGTCATTTTGAATGTTTCTAAATCCATATGTTAATTTTTCTAAATTCCTCCTCAGTCTACTTTTTACTACTTCTTTTCAGGGAAAGCGTTCTTTAAAATAAATCAAACCATTTCTAGCATAAGTGTATGTGCACACCTAGAAAAGTGACTCTCCAATCTCTCCTTTCACAACCATCCACAATACCCACCTACATATGCACCCTAATTCCCAGCCCCAGTCCTGTTGTTTTTCTCTATATAGGCAGGAAGGAGATGTGAAGATATTTCGCTCAACTGATGAAACTGCCAACTCATTCCATTTTACTTTTTTGAAAAGACAGTTAACAGGTCAGGACAGCCAGGAAACAATGTGATGAAAAGATGTTGGGATTAAAAAAAAAATTAAAAGACTAGTTGGTAGAAAAAAATAATTTAAGTTACATTGTCATTACAATATTCTTATAAAAAGACAAATTCTACACATCTACTCTTAAGACACTGCTTTAATAACTTTGGCCTTAAAGCCTCTAGACAGGGGCATAGCAAGGGTAATGAGCACCCAAGGGCAATCTCTTAAATTCCCCCCCACCCCCACCATTTCAAGATGAATAGACATTGATGGGAAACCCTGGTGGTGTAGTGGTTAAGATCTATGGCTGTTAACTGAAAGGTCAGCAGTTGGAATCCACCAGGCGCTCCTTGGAAACCCTATGGGGCAGTTCTACCCTGCCCTAGAGGGTTGCTATGGGTTGGAATCAACTCAGCGACAACCGGTAGACACTGATACTGACAACTCGTCAGCAAAAAATGCCTTCCCCCTTGTCCTGCCTGCTACCTCAATCAGGCACCTTTAATATTTATGGCACCTAGGAATGTCATTCCTTGCCAAGTTCCCCCCTCTGGCCACCCCTCCTCATCACACCTCTGCCTCTAGAAGGAAATTATTTAGAATATTTTAGTCTGATACCATTAAGCAGTGACTTAAAGCTGACAGTAAAAATATTTGCCTTTTTTTTTTTTTTAGCATAGACACCAGTTGATTCTTTAATGCAACAAGCTATTTCCAGACCACTGGTCTCAAAATAAATATTGAGACCTACACTACTGATATACAGAATTTATTAAGCTTTTTACATGTAATAGCATGGTTTCAATTGCATCTAAGGTGCTAACAAAGCTCTAGCAATCACGAATAGCAGTGTTATAACAATGAACACCGTGGCTTTTCAAATTTGGTTTTCGTAAGATAAATTGATCCTGAAGTAAATCTAATCATGCTTTTAAAAAAATGTTCTAGATCACTCCAAGCTTGGCAATTAGTATTTGGCATAAACAATAGCAAAATAATCACAACTTGATAAATAATAAATACAGCCTTGTAGGGCAATACCACATAAGAAGAAAGCGGTGTTGATCAATAAGTAGTTAAGAGAATTAACAGAGTACCTTGGCCTCTAGGCAGATACCTCTAGGCCAGATGCTTTGATTCCTTCAGCCCCAATTCTCTTCAAGGTAGGGGGCAATGTCTACAATATCATTTTATGATTTCTAACACATTGGAAACAAGTAGAAAGTGAAGAGTTGAGTTTTTGTTTTTTTAAATGCATTATATCCTCAGGAGGTATCACCAACCCCTCAGTAGAAAAAAATTTCATGTTATATTAGTTGCATAACTTTTTGTGCTACTTATGGCAAATGGTGCTAAATGAATTAAATGAAGATGGCAATGCTTTCCCTAGTGTGACTGATTGAAGCATTTTTACAACTAAAATTTCAGGCTTTTGAATTAAACATTTAAAGAAAGTGTTCACATTCCAACCTATGGGTAATACAATATACTTGACTCCAAATATTATCTTGTGAATTTACTGCTGAAATTAACATTTTACTCTGATGAAGAATACATTGATATAGTGGTGTAATAACCAGTACCTGGAAATGCTCTGCTGTCATTTGAAGATAAACAAAACATAATAGGGCTGTACTCTCAAGACACCTAGTATTTTGAATTACTGTACATACTATCACTTACAAAACTATAGCAATTTGGATGTAGAGCTGATTTATTTAGTCCAGTGTATTCATAATGTTTAGAAGATATGTACCTTATTCAAAAAAAGGTTTTTTTTTTTTTTTTTTTGTAGCTGGTAGTTCTTCCCTTGGAGGTAAAGAATATTATACCAAAACTTTTAATAACCATAATCCATAAAAAATTATAAGAACAATTAGTTATGAATCAAATATACAGATATTCAAAGGGGGAAAAATATCTTACAGAAGACAAAGATCAAACTGACATCCGGGCCCAGAGTAACTTTGAAAAGTAGGAAGAACTAGAATAGCCTAGCTGCTTCTTAGATCATTCTAGTGAGTGTTCCCAGGTACTATAAGTGTTTTGATAACAGTGTCTTAATAAAGGGCTTAAAATGCACATTAAGGGGTGTCTTCCAGGAAGAGAGGTGAAGGTATTTAATCTTTTTTTTTAACCCACAAATTATATGGTCAAAGGAATACCTAAAAGCTAAAGAACCATATCTGGTAGAAACACATGGCAATGAATGTTGACAAGATGTGCTTGGTCTCACTTGCAGCATCTGGCAGTAGGGAGCGGAATAAGGGTAGACATCTCAAGGGTTCTCCGGGGTCTGCTCTATAAGAGGCTCCGTAGTGGTGGCACTAGCATTTGCAGTCGAGTTCAAGACGTCTCCAAAATCGCCACCAGCAGGCTTGGTTCCCCCTACTTTAGACTTAAAAAAAAAATTGCAAAAAGGAGAAGATATCATGAAACATAAATTTAGCTGACTCTGCATAAAGCAACTCTAATTTTACTTAAAGAACAAATATATCGGGAATCAAAGAGCTCAGTGATTATTACATATGTACAGGATTCAGTACTCTTGCAATGGTCAGCGAGGGTTAAGTAACAAAACTGCAGTCTTCTCGCCTGAAATACTAAAACTGATACATTCCACCCTACACCATTTTTTCCCCCATCTGCTCATTGTTCTTCACGGGGAATTTTATCTAAAGAACTTGGTATGGCCTAGTATTTTAAAATACCTATTGACTTTATATTTGGATAACCCTTTATATTGCACCAAATTGTTCATTCAGAATTATTAAGTACAATAAGGAAAAGAAATATATATATTCTTTCCCAGTTACATTGTAAGCTTCCTAACCCTTTGTTCAAGTGTGGTCCTAGGACCTACAGAATCTGGGAACTCTCAGGTACCCCACCCACCACCTGGTACCTAGAGAATTGAAATCTACACGTCAACAAGATCCCCAGGTGATTCACATACACGTTAAAGTCTGGAAGTACTACTCCAACCTCTCTAACCTGAAATGTCCATAGATATTTGTGTGAATACATCTGTTCCCCACTTGTATAGTATTTTATGCTTCTCAAAACCCTTACACATGTCACTTCATCCTTATCAACCCAATCTATGCTCTCTCACCATGTTACATCTCATGACCAACCAACAGGATAGCTGGCTAATATTAGGAAACTAATAACCAAGAGTACAAGAAGCTCATAGTGGGTCTTGAACTTGTTTTTAGTTCAACCTTAAATGAGTAGCCAGAGACTGGTTAACAACTGGAAACTAGGTAGAATTTTCTCTTATTCTTTTTCGTCTCCCATTAAAAACCAAGCAGTACCTTAGAATTGTTTGAGAAATTTGCATAACTTGTATCCATTATAGCTATCAAATTTATTAAAACGCATTCCTTAATTATAAGAAAATGTTAAGAATCCTTGCAACTTAACATCTCCAGAACTGAAGAACCCCCATGACTGGCCTCTTCTCTATTCTTTGTTAAACTTTAAATGGTAGTAAAAACACCAAAAAAAAAACAAACTCGTTGCCGTCAAGTTGACTCCAACTCATAGCCTCCTTACAGGACAGAGTAGAACTGTCCCACAGGGTTTCCAAGGAGCACCTGGTAGACTCAAACTGCCGACCATCTGGTTAGCAGCCGTGCCCTTAACTGCTACGCCACCACCAAATTGCCCAAGACAAACTCCTGGGAGTTGTGCTTGATTGCTCCCTCTTGTTTCACATCCCGTCAATCACTAGCTTTTATTTTCTGTAATTTCTAACCTCTAAAGATGGCCAGTCTTTGTCCACTGGCACTGCTTTCACTCCACCATCATTCTTGGCCTGGATCACCAAAACCTCCACCTAGTTAGTGTCCCTACCTCAATCTTTCTCTTCCATCTGCAGGGAAACCAGTGACCTTCCTAAACTGCACATCAGGATGCGCCACTTGGGTTGTGTAAGATCCTTCAATGGCTTCCCACTGCCCTAAATCCAAATTCTTTAATATGGCCTACCCTCCGCTCTGCCTCTGTCTCCTGCTCAATACCTTCTAGTGTCAGTGAACTTCCCAGTACTCTTCAAAAGGGCCCCAAGGCTTCAGACATTACCCTCAACCTAACGGCTTCAATTTATACTATCACATCCTCAGAGGCCTTCCCTCCTGCCAGCCTAGTCAGGGGTTCCTGTGATGTGTCCTTATTGCACCCTAGACTTCCCGCGTCACAACGCTTCACTTTATTTTCGTTGTTCATTTAATTGTCTAAACATCTTGCAGAAATGGTCTGTGTCTCTCTAGCTCATCACAGTATCTCCAGTACCTAACACTCATTGCCTGGCACATGGCAGATCATCGAAAATCACAGATAAATGAATCAATCCAAAATCTAGGTACTTACATGGAAACCTAGTGTTTAACTGAACATAAATATAATTTAGCAAAAATTTAATATCCCAAAATACAACTGTATTTTGCAGTGTCCTAAGGATACTTTTTAAATAGTGCATATATTAATATTGTATCCAGTATGTTTGGAAACCCTGGTGGCATAGTGGTTAAGTGCTACGACTGCTAACCAAAAGGTCAGTAGTTTGAATCCACCAAGCACTCCCTGGGAACCCTATGGAGCAATTCTACTCAATCCTATAGGGTTATTTATTAGTCAGAATTGACTCGATGGCAATGAGTTTGGATTTTTATTCAGTATGTTTATTCACTATATTTACCTACATTTTAAAAATTACATTTATCTGAATGATGCCTAGTCAAGCAGCTTTCACAATTTACAGTCTAAATATACTCAGGAGGAACATGGGTAAAAACGACCTAGAAGTTTCTCCCTATCCTTACTGTCAAAAAGGCACATTGCTATGGTTCTCCAATTAGCCATTTCCAAAACTAATGCTTAGAGTAGATTCAGGGAGAGGGTGTGGTAGTCCAAACTATATTGAGAATGGAGTTACAGTAAGCCCTCACTTCCTGCAGGGTACAGTCTGTTTTCCAGTATATGACTTGGTGTTAAATAGAAAAAAGCACATCTCTTGTTCAGACCTAGAATGACTATGACGTATTTTTTACTCATCAAATACATATTGAGTGGCTACACCGTGCCAAGGACTGTGGCAGGCTCTTGAGATCCCTGCATTCCTGTATTCTTACCCACTGCCGTAGTGGAGGTTAAATGAACACGTTATAGGACTGTGCGTACAGTATGAATCCTTTTTGTAAATCATTTATACACTTATGTAGACAAAGAAGAAGTGTGTATTAATGTTTCTATATGCAAGAAAAAAGGTCCAGATCTCTGTACTTTGTTGGATTTTCTTCCAATAATCATACCCTGTACTTCTGCAATTTAAAAAGTTGCATTTAAAAATAAGTAACTCACTTATAGTCCCCAAAGACTATATCTGATTGTTTTAAGATGATTTACATGAAAATTTAATATGTTAGTTTTAACCCTTAAAATATATCCACCATAATTATCAGAATTAATCTAGAAAGAAATCAGCATATAGGCTTCCAGTCCCCGGTTTTTTTTCAGTACATTCCAGGAGACGTTATACAGCATCAACCACGATGTAATGCAAATTCTGTAGAGAGGGTCAGCAGTGGATGGCAACTAGATGACCTTTCAGGTCGCCTGCAGTCCTGAGAGTTGATGATTTTGTAATATGATTTACAAATTAATGAAATCAATAATTACGGGAAATTGTTCCCTTTCAATGATCATCATGATGGCATTATTTATAATTAAAATTTCCAGTGATTGAGGCTTAAACAAATATCCATTATAAGGCATATACAGCAGCCACTAAACATAATACTGAAGAAGAATATTCAATGATATGGGGAAATGATGTATGGTTAATCCTTTTATAAAGCATAACAGTATAATCCCACTACATATATATATCACTGTCTCTGAGCGGCAGGACAAGTTTTCTTTTTTGGAATGTTTTGTGCTTTCCTATGTTTTTAACTTTCTACAATATTAGATTTTGCCCAATTATGAAAATATATGAAATGAATAAGGCAAAACTTTTAAAGCACACTTGGTTTTTAAATTATACATTCCCCTCACACTTAGCATGCTGACATGCTACAACACACACTCAAGAAATATTGATTAAAAGAGTATGTATCACTTTAAATGCCCATTAATAACTTAAGGAGTAGAGTTCTTAAAGTTTTTTAAATATTTTTAGAAAGAAATACTAATGTAAATGATTTACCCACACCAAAGAAAATTAAGGCACCAGGCCAAAAAAGGCCAGATATTCCAAAAACCCTGTTCATCTCTCTACTTGCCTTTAAGTTTTCAACCTTTTCTTCAAATGATTTGAAAGTCGGGGAGTTTCTATAGAGAGAAAATAAATAGTAAAATTACAAACACTGAAAAAAAAAAACCTCAAATTTGAAAACATCATTAGTTGATTGCATTCCCTTTTTGCCAAATACAAGGAGAGTAATATATGGGTCCACTGTTCTCAATCAGCAAAAGGACAGGTATACTGTCTTTCTACGCAAATAAGGCACCATGTTATATGTTTGGTTTGCCTACCACGCACTCCCTATTTTCCTAAGTGCCCATGCTAATTTTGTTTACAGCAACTTGTGAAAAATCAGCACAGTGCACTTACAAAAATACCTGGGGGGGGGGAACAGTTGGCGAAAAAACGTATAACGTGCACATTATTCGTGTAAAAATATGGTACTTATTTTATCCAAATGCACTATTAAAATATAAATGTCAAGATATGCCACTCAAAGAAAGTTGGGGGACAGAAACGATTTTATCTGACAAAGGTTTCAAGCTCTCATCCTGTACCATGTGTGTACAGGTACACCCACAAGTAATGTCTACTATTACTTAAGAGTATCGATATCTGTTTTAACACTTCCACAATTTCACTTTTGATTCCATGAACGAAGCCAGTCTTAGACATAAGTGATACAGATCTAGTCACACAGATATGGGAGGAGAAGGGAACAAAATCAGATAAAATATCAGTTCTGTCACTGCCACAATCAACTTGTCACAATACCAAAAAATGTCACCATTAGATCAATTTAACTTTGGTTAAGATGCTGTGCTCTAGAACTCATGTTTACATTCACGTGTTACCTAACACAGGATTCCTACGGAACCGTCAGCACTCAACCAGGAAAAGCAGACTGTATGAGGTTTCATTACTACAGGTCCCTACTCTCAGGTAGCAAGCAGCATAATAAACAGGGAAGGAGGGACCAAAAAGAAGAGCACAGAAACTCGGCGTTGCCTGTGTGACACAGCTGCCTCACTGACAGACAGCCTCTCCCAGCAGTTACAGTCCCCCATATTATCTAAGGATGATCACAGTGCCTTCGTCTCTCACACGCAGGTTTCCTAAGCTTTATTTATACTCTCCACCTGACTTTGAGTATCCTTCCTACTACCAAGATGAAAAGACAAGGAAATAAGGCTAACCTCCTTTCTACAGTGGCGCTGAGTAGAAGTGTAAGCTAATGGTTCTCAAAGTGTGGTCCCCAGACCAGCGGCATCAGCATCTCTCAGAGACTTGTTAGATACAGAGGCTCAGGTCCCAGCCCAGGCCCTCAGAATCAGACACTCGAGGCTGGGGCCCAGCAAGCAGTTTTACCAAGCTGCCAGGTAATTCTGATGTAAAGCTTAAACCACAAGCCACCAGAGTGCTAAAAATCCTTTGCCTCTCTAGACAGGTCAGGTGAGGTAATACTATGTGCCACTGCTTACTGATGAAAGAACATAGCAGAATTAAAGCAGAGTTGGCTTCAAATGTCACACGAGCATAAGAGAAGTAAAAATGGGGAGTGAGCAAGAAAAGTATGTAATTAAAGCAAATGGAGACAGAGGGGAGAGACATCCATATCCATGAAAAGAATGCTTATTAAATCAGTAGTGTTCACTTTTTCAATTAAACAGATTGCTGATGTGAAGGAATTTAATAGGTTTAGCAAATAAAATAGAAATAATAATTCTTTTTAAACACACACACACACACACACCACCCATCCCAATGTCATAGGAAGGGCAATTGAAAATAGGTACCATGTTAAACACGAAGCTTATTTAAAGTAAATTCTAGTCAATAGAAAAGCATAAAACCAATTACATTATGTAAAAATATACTTTACCTCATAGCAGGCATGCTAATTGAATGCTGAATGGAGCGTATACTAAGAGGCAGCATTAAAAGAGACAGAAATGAAGTTAGTACAGTGGTGATTAGGGGTTACAAAGGTAAACAAAACTTAGCTTTATAGAAGCTTTATTCTTTTGGCATAATGAAGAATTACCTATTTTTTGAGGTAGAGGGGGTCAAAGTTATTCCAACATAATTTTATTCATGAGCCAATTTTAATATAATCCCAGTAGTTATTATAGCTAATCATACAATCTTGCATTTTTATAGCACCTTGAAAACTATAAAGTGCTCTTACTTGTACTTTGTAAGGCATACAGAATCAAGGCTCAGAAGTTAAATAATTTACCCAAGGTCACAGTGCTAGTGAAAAGCAGAATCAAGAATGGAACCCTGGGTCTTCAGGACTCCTAAGCAACATTGGTCACCTCCCCTCAAAAATGAAGCGCACACATTTATGTGCAGACATGTCCACACACACGTAAGCCCACATGTATGCACACACAAAAGTGAGGTCAATGAAGGGGTCCTGCAGCCGCCTTTCTCCCAGATATTTCTTCCCAGGCCAAAATGGGAAGGTTTCAAAATAAATCACCTATTTGACAACTTTGAATGATTTTAAAATCATATATCATTACTTCACAGTAGTATCAGTTTTCTAGTAAGAGATACTTGTACTCAATCCCAATTAAACTAAACATTCTTAAAAGCCATTCAAATGATGCACCTTGCTTTACTAGGACCAACTTTTCTGTATGTGTCCTATTTTTACAGTTTAAAAAAAAGTTTTTACATATACCCACTGAAAATAGAATGAAATCAGTGAAATTAATGCAGAAAGATACAACGCCAGGATCTCCCTGTGTTTGAGGTAGCCATTTTAGTAGGAAGAACAAGGAGCACGTATCAGTTTCAAGTCCATCCATAGTTATTTGATCCTCTCTACAGTCCATATTTAAATAAATTCAATTTTTTTGATGGCTGGCCAGTAATCTAAGTATAGGGCAGCTGTTCTTTCTTTTCTGGATTCTCTATGGAAGGTTACACAAAGCTTCAACTTTCCTCAGCTTAAATATCATCTCCAATTTCATTCAAATTTAAATATGGAAAACTTCAAAACCAGAAAACCACATTGCTACTGGACCAGAATCATCTCTAACTGATACACTGCAAGAAACAGCATCTGTAAAACAATTTGTTAAAATTCTCTCCAACTTAATTTCTAATCCTCAAATAGATTAATCTACAAGCAAAGTAGGAACGTAAATCTGGGTTTCTCAAAACGCACCCAAGAAAAATTCAAAAGAAGGCAACCTGATTCTCACTCAAATTCAGTAATTAGCTTTCAGTCTCACGTTTACATTTAAAAGTTATCCTTTTAAAAAGCTGAATTGATTTTTTTTTTTTAATTTTCCTCTTTTCTTACACAGTTATTTGATCCTCACATTCCTAATAAAGAAGAAGAGGGAGGGAGGGGAAGTCAGGAAAAAGCATGAGGAGGGGAAGGAAGAAGAGCTGATGACCGACATGTATTGGATTATTGGATGCTTACCATGTGCCAGGCATGCTTACAAGAGCTATCTACATATTATTTCATTCAGCCCTCACAATAACTGCTTAATGTAGGTGATGAATCGAAGTAATTTCTAATGTAATTGTTAGACATTATTATTAGGACGTCTGTAACTGAACCGAGCCTATATTCTCCTATCACTTTCTAATTTAGCCAGTTGTTATTTTGGTTGTTAACAAGTCCATCCCTACAGTCTAGAATAGTGTGTGGTACAGAGCTGGCATTCAATAAATACTTGTGAATGAAAGAAGGAATGGTGAACTACTTTGGTAAGTAAAATTAGGAAGCATGGGCATGAAGGGTAGAAAAGTTCATCAAAGCTTTTAAGTTCTAATCAAAAGGTACTCTCTAGTGGACAAAAGAGATTATTTCACTTTTCATTAAGTGGTAGAAATTTTCAGCAAAAAGGAACTGCCTGGCTGGAATGGCTTTAAACAAAAAATGTCTAGAGTTCTACATGATGAAACATGTATTTAAAGAAGAGGAATTTCCTTTGGAAATAAAGGCAAAATTAATTAGTATTTCCTCTTGAAGATATCAAAAATATTAGACTAATAAGACTACTGAATTACTAGAGTATAACATTAATAACACCAAAAATTCATATTTGTTTAACACTGGCACCAACTGAAAAGGGAAAGCTCTTTTAAAGTTTCTCTCAAAATTTAAAGACATGAGCCAATGGTTTACCATGTAACGGGTAGAAAATCAGCATGCAGGAGAGGGGTGGATATGAACATGGCACCTGGGAGGAAAGCCA
This sequence comes from Elephas maximus indicus, assembly GCF_024166365.1. Lineage (NCBI taxonomy): Eukaryota > Metazoa > Chordata > Mammalia > Proboscidea > Elephantidae > Elephas > Elephas maximus. The sequence goes on along the minus strand of NC_064833.1, from coordinate 61,517,505 downwards.
CCTGACTCTCCCCCAGAGGGCTCCCCAGGTTCTCACCCATTACCATGGCCCCACGCCCGGCCCTCAGCCTTGCTGTCTTAGACGCCCAATTCTCAGGGTACCAAAAACAGATCTCTTTCTCTCTCTCTCATTCATATTCTCTTTCTCTGTCCAAGACAGAAGACAAATATTTAAATCTCAAGTGCCAATTTATTAATTGGCAATGCAAAATAAAAACTGTTGCTAAGTCTTACAGATTCATATTTGCAAAACTAGTACATTTTCTCCTTCTATACACATAATTAGAAACCCTGGTGGCATAGTGGTTAAGAGCTATGGCTGCTAACCAAAAGGCTGGCAGTACAAATCCACCAGGCGCTCCTTGGAAACCCTATGGGGCAGTTCTACTCTAACTTATAGGGTTCGCTATGAGTCGGAATCGAATCGATGGCAAGAGATTTGGTTTGGTTTTGGTTTATAAACATAGTGAACACCAGAGAGTGAAACCACTGCCCTAAGTTTGCTGGGTGAAGCACGGAGTTGGAACAAAGGGTAGTTAACAGGATTAGCCAAAGATTTCGTAGCACGTGGCAAAAGGAGCCTCACACTCCATCTCCACAGGAGGACAGGCCTTGCTGCTGGAATTGAAACACCCAAAGTCCACCATCCAAGCTCCCTCTCCTTCAACAGTGCTTGGGGGGAGCGCTGCCAGTTAATTGTCATTGTAATTCACATTATTTAGAAGACATGTGTTTTTATCTGTATATGTGAACACATTAAGTCAAGTTACAATCAGGGCTTGTTGGCCTAGAATTGATTTTGTTCAAAGTGGCTTTGCCCAACTCTTTCGTCTCTAAGAATTATATAGTTTAACTTACAAAAGGTAATCTTATTCCTCTCATTTCTAAGTTTTAATCAAAAGCATTACTTTAGGCTCCATGTACTGATGATACATTACAAGCAGGACTAAAAATTGTATACATACATATATGTGTGTGTGTGTATATATATAGTCTCAATTATACTTTTAAATGAAATAAGTGACTTGTGTAAGGAACTAGAAAAGAGCAAAATCCCATTTGCTTCTGATGAATTAATGACACAGCACAGATTGAACCAAACCTATGCACATTTAATCTTTTTAAAGGTACAGAAAAAGAATAGTGATACATACTGATTAAGCGTATCACTCCTTAATAGCCCTTAAAAACTAGCTGCCATCAAGCCAACTCTGACTCATGGTAACCCCATATATGTTAGAGTAGAACTGTGCTCCACAGCGTTTTCAATGGTTAATTTGTCTGAAGTAGATAGCCAGGACTTTCTTCCGAGGTGCCTCTTGGTGGACTCGAACCTCCAACCTTTTGATTGGCAGCTGAGCACATTAACTGTTTATACTACCCAGGGACTCCTAATAGACTTTCAAAAATCCAAAACCATTGCGTTCAAGTTGATTCTGACTCACAGTGGCTCTACAGGACAGAGTAGAACTGCCCCACAGGGTTTCCAAGACTGCAATCTTTACAGAAGCAGACTGCCACATCTTTGTCCCATGCAGTGGCTGGGGGGTTTGAACCACCCACTTTTTGGTTGGCAGCCGAGCACTTAACCACTGCATCACTAGAGCTCCTTCTAATAGCCTTTACACAGCAAATACTTTTGTTATTTTATATTTATTTACATGTTACCCTTAACTTTTTTATAATTAAGTACAGTCAGGGTTCTTCCATTCTCAACTCATCCCAAGTTCCCACTTCCTTCCCCAACTCCACTCATAGATTTTAAGCTCTATCGGAACAAGTACCATGTCTGGTTCAATGTTATAGTCTTAATTCCTGTCCACAGTAGGCACTCTAAAGTTAGCAGAATGGGTTATGTGACAGAATACAGTTCTCCTTAATTTACTGTTTATTCACACACTCATGTAACTTTTAGATAAAATTGTCTTACAAGTTGCCTATAGTACTTATGACATTTTTAATTAACACTGAAGATAGAGAATCACCTTCACAAAGAATTTGATCTCCCTTCACTGATAATGTAATTTTTTTTTTTGGCACAATTTTAGATTTAAACAGTTCAATATTTAGAATTTATATATGCCTACAATTTACTTGGAAACCCTGGCAGCATAATGGTTAAGAGCTACGGCTGCTAACCAAAAGGTCAGCAGTTCAAATCCACCAGGCCCTCCTTGGAAACTCTATGCAGCAGTCCTACCGTGTTCTACAGGGTTGCTATGAGTCGGAATTGACTCGCCAGCAACAGGTTTGGGTTTTTTATGATTTACTTTGATTTCTCAGGCTAAGTGCCATTAAGACAGAAGGGCCTCAGCTATATGTACCTGCTTGCTGACTTAGAAAGGCAAATAGGTAGGCCCACAGCACGTGCGTGTTTGGAATATAATTTGCATTATTAGAAACAGAGATGAAGAGCACTATATGATCCTACCTGCTTATACTCTAAAGATCCTCCTCCACCTTACTTCCCTCCAACAACCAATAGGACAACTGGAGAGTCTTCACGGGAGGGAGAGGAGAGGTTTGCTCAACAACACAAAGTCACCGTCTGGCATGGTTTTGGCTGACATCTTTTTATTGTGCTTTCCTTCTTGAATAGCCTAATACACTTTATTTTTTCTTCTGAAAACAATGAAAATTATTTGCGTGCATAGTTTAAAAAATACAGAATATTAAAAACCATAAGCAAGTCAAACAAGGAATAAGAAATGCAGAGCAGCCTGTGTCAGACTGCAGACTACCACCACCAGGCAGTACATATGCAGCAGATCACACTGCCATAATGGGAGCCAGGCGAGGGAAAACGCCAACTCCCGTTATAAAAGCACCAGAGAAATAAAAGCATCAAAAACAAACAAGCAAAGTCAGACATAAAAAGGGAGGAATTCTGCATGCCATGGTAAAGCTCCTTCTTTTTACAAAAAAAGAAAAAAGTATAAAAGAAACATCAAAATCATTTCCATATCCCTTGAGCCACGGCATCAAATTCTTCTTTTAATTTATCCATTACCCATGGTATACCAAGAAATCCTCCCCTGCAGTTAGAAAGGCACTACAGAAAAAGATATTCCAAATGCATGAAAATTACGTAGTGGACACACACGACCATCCAACGTGGCAAAGTAATCTAATCTTAGCACACTTGTCTTATACGACTGCTGAACTGCAGTGACGGTTCAAACTTTCCTTACCTAAAGGAATGTGAAAAGGCTTGCAATCTGCAAGAAGCCAGAGTAAGCATTAAAAAAGAAAGGAAGTTCTGGTAAATCTAAAACAATTAAATAACCTACTTTTTAAAACTTGTACAAGTTCTCATTTGGATTCTAAAGTGTTACACAATTCTGTTAGCATTAAAAAAGAAGTCAGAGCACCTAAGAGATGTATACATAACTGTCAAAGGGTTCGAGAAAGCTATGTTTACTGCATTGTGCTTAGAACGATGACAGTTCAAATATACTGAACAAATCACTTAGTCCCTCTGGCACAGCACATAGTATACATAATACATTGATTGACCAAACCTATTTAACCAACAAAATTCTGGTTGTTCTCCACAAAGGAAAAACACAGTCATGCAACCTGAGGTTTCTTTAAAAAAGAAAAACACACACACACACAAATCTTGCATGCCCACAGAAGCACAGCTGATTTAAACCACATCTGTCATTTTCAGCACTACTGGAATCCACATTGTGGGGGAAGGAGGCACAAAAGCACTGTGAAGTGGTTTTATCAAAATGGCAAGGGAAATTTTGCAGACTAATCTAAAATACAAATGCAAAATAAAAAGCAACGGCTCACAATCAAGATTTAGGCCTAAGCATGAAAGTAGACACAGTTCACAGGTCAGTGCAAATCAGTGCACAAATGAGCAGGTTGCAATCACACCATGGTGAAAAGGTAACACACAGAAGTGAAGCTGGGTCTCAATCCAAGCGTGCACTTCAATAGCCCTATACTCTAAGCCAGGAAGACACCAAGCTCCGCCCACGATCACAAGTTTGCCACCACAGGAGATATACTTACTCTGTATGACCCAGAAGGAATAAACACACACAAAAGCTCACAACCAGAATTTTTTAACAACCATAAGTGATTTCAGACGATGACCATTCTGAAGTTCGATTGCTAGGTTCAGAAGAATTGTGGCAAGCATCTCAAGTGCTTGTCTGAAGAAGCACTTCCCTCACTTTAGCAGAGGAGAGTCTAGGCATCACCCGGATCCGAAGTCAGAAGATAAATGCACCAACAATCACGTATTTTAATTCACCTTAGCAATGACTAAACGAGCCAAGAAAAATGAAGACATACTTTACATCTTCCAGCTTTTTAGTGATGACGGATCCAACAGATGAAAAAGCAGCAGAAGCCTTCTGTCCAGCCTGAGACAAGGTTTCAGATGTCTTCTTGTATCTATATTAAATTAGAAAAGAGCAGAGAAATAAAAGCTTAAAAAAAAAAATCCATTATTTCAAGTGCAGCAGTCACCACCTGTTCAAGAACTCTCCAAAAAAAAAATTAACATCTAAAATCCTTCACAAAATCTTATTCTTCATCATAATTGCAGGCAACATCTTCTGCAGTGCCCCGGGACGGCCAGAAAGGCTGAGGCCAAAAAAAAATCAGGGAAAAGGAGTAAAAATAATCATGGAGCAAAGATGAAAATGAGCCAGAGTCTGAAATAAATTATACCTCTTGCTCCTCCTTCCTCTTCCAAACAAAAATGAAATCCAATTCCTCAGATGCCTTTTACAACTTTATCTCCTAAAAGGAGCCAGAAATAAGAAGTAGGTTGGGAGAGGTAGGGCCCATGTGTATTTTATTGTCCAAATAAATTTTATGGACATAAGGAACTGTTTGTAATTTTGCATGTCTGTAGAGCTACCAAATAAGGACTTGCTGGACTCTCAACAGAGGATGTAAAAGGCACAATACTTAAAATGACTCTAATATAACATTTGCTGTAACACAAAGGTACAATTTACCACCTCCCTCTTCTCATCCACCTGGGGATTAGAGAAGGGGAAAAAAAAAAAAAAAAAAAGATTATGGTACCTATGAAAGAGGTTAAGATCCCACATTATAAAAATGCATGCTCAGGCAATTTTACTTACCCTGTCAACATCAGACACTAAGAGCCAACACAGTTTATGGTGATATAGTCAAAGAATAGTTTCCCAATGCCAACTTATACAGGGAGAAAATGGACCAAAGGGAGTCAGCACCCTAGTACTGTCATTTCATAAATGCAGTCTGCCTCGTTGCTGCTGGTTAGGTGATAGAAAAAATCACCACTAAGTGCACCAGTTCAGCAGATGAGACTTACTACAGAAGACAAGGAACATAGTTTGATAGAAACGTGCTCCACCTTTTGCTGGGAAACAAAACTGCTGGTACTAATGCCATATCTTAACCTGTGCGATCAAAAGACAAAGGTTAAGGAGTTGGCCTCTGCTACACCATATATGAGTGACTGTGAACAGAGGATCTTATGGTTCGTATGTTGTTGTTACTATTGTTGTTAGGTGCCATCGAGTTGTTTTCAACTCATAGCAACCCAGCATGATAGAGCACAACTGCCCCGTACGGTTTTCTAGGCCGTGATCTTTATCGGAGCAGACTGCCAGGTCTTTTCTTCCATGGAGCCACCGGGTAAGTTTGAAACGCCAACCTATCAGTTAGTAGCTGAGTGCTTAAGCATTGAGTGACCAGGGCTCCTTCATGTTTGTACAGAGTGTGGTTAAAAAAAAAAAAAAAAAAGACTGGCTCTGTAGTCAGCTAGACTGGAGTTCAAATTCAGACTCCACATTTTGAGTCAAAACTTATTTGAGCCTGTTTCCTTCTCTAGGGTTACCTTACCACCCACCCTACTGGGTTATTCTGAGGACTAAGTGACAACAATGTACATATTTGGCAAGTCAATATGTAGCATTTTCGGAACTTAAATTTTATCTCTTTGACTAGTAGGAGGATTTTTCTCTTTCTCTTCCCCAGAATGGTCCAGAATGTTGAAGTGAGACAAAGGTCAAGTACACTTGAAAACTGGGAAGAACATGCCCTGTGTCCTACAAAGAAACACTACAGAGGCATCCACATCCCCTTTCTATTCCCCTCCACAGCCAAAAGGGGGAAAAGTGTCCTTTAACATTCTCTAGAAAAATGTATGATCAAATGAACATACGCAGATGTTGCTGTCACGTCTTGCCACCCTTTGGCAATGTTCTGCTTTATTTCCTGTAGTGAACTGATTCCAAGTTTCCGCTTGATCTCTGCTAGATGCTTCTCTTTTGCTGCTAATACCTGAGACAGAGTCTGGATTTCCTCTTCTACCTATGAGCAAGGCGGTTGGGGTAGAAATACAGCAAGAGTCATTCAATAAGTTAAAATTATTAGTGCAAAAAAAAAAAAAAAACTACACCCAAAATTCTAGAGTCATTTGTTTTTTTAGTTTTGATTCATTCGGTTATTTTATCTGTGTCGCTTTTATAACTACATGTGGTAAAACTTGCCAAAGTTGGAAACTGTATAACGCAGAAATCTGTCAGAGAAGGAAAACTCAAATATTTTCCACTAACAGAGAGCCACAGAAAAGTGGTAAGACTGCACCACGTTCAAAGGTGGAAAACTTGGAAGACTCGGAAAAAAAAGGCATCCTGTTGAGTTCCGGCTCTCACAAGTTTCACTGTATGTTATTAAGGAAGCTGGTACCCTGTTTATCTGTTCTACAGGGGTGCTTTTCTCTAACATGGTATCTCTTTATATTTCCATACTGAGCTGTTCTCAGCCTTCTTCCTTCTCTCTATACTTCCTTACCAGCTATTATCTCCCATAGGGTTAGGGTTCTTCATCTCTCCATAGATAATATTCAGATTACTCTAGCATCCTCTCTTCTGACCTGTATTTCCAGCTGGACATTTCTACTTGAATACCCATAAAAACTCTCATTCATCTACTAAATCAAACTAATCTCCTTCCCCACCAAAACATGCAGAACCAAGCCAAACTAAAATCCAATCTTCCATATTTCCATGTGAGTTTATACCAGATATGTCAGCTCCAGTACATGCTAAAGCCACAGCCATAAATGAACTGCCTCCCCCAAAGAGTTTCTGCTAAAGTCCCATGTGGACCCCTTGATGCTTCCTGACCAGGTAAGTAGTTGAGAAGTGGTCCCTGACCCAAGGACAGCTAACCCATGTACTGGCCAGCAATCAGTGATGTACTCGACCAACCAGAGTTTCTCTCATTCAGGACTCTGGTTTAAGAAAATGAGCTAGAAGTAGAAGCTGAAATATTTGGGAGAGAGCAGTCTTAAGTATTCTTGGGGCTCCCTGAGATGATGATGTGGCAAGTTTGAAAAGATCTGAGGAAGCCAAAACTCTGAGCAGAAGCTATAAAGAAAAGAAAAAGATTCACAGAGTGGAGGAAAAAAGAGCAGACTCACAGAGAGAAGCTGACACCATGTGCAAGAGGCGTTTTTGGCCCAGGAGATTGAAAACTGGTCCTCTAAAGTATATCCAATACAGACCCTTAGAAGGATGCTGCTCCTTGGTTTTTGCAAGGCAATAGTCTCAGCCCCAACTTGCACACCACTTTTTTGATTTGAAAATCAACGTGGCCCATGTTTTCGCTGTTCACTAAATTTTTAGAAAACACAAAGCAAAGAGGCATAATGCTCAATAAAAGGAGAAAATGATAAATCAAATGTGACGTGGCTGGCGAGAAAAAAGGGATAACATAGCTCTTTGACTGCATTAATTGGAATGTAGAGTCTAGAATAAATACATATTCTTCTGTGCTTGTCAGAGAAGCCCTCAAATATACCATTTTTGAAGTCACATTTTAAGAGGCATGTTGATAAAGTAGATTGTCCGAAGAACTAGGCAGCAAAGAAAGAATGAATCCAGTTCAAAATTAAATAAATGATTTGCCCAAAGTCATCAAACTAATCATGTAGGAACCAGAATTTCAACCCAGGTGACGCCGCTTCCTAGTTCACTGGCTGAATCTCACTGTAGCTCTTCACTTTTCCAGGACTGTACACCTCTCTCTTTCCACCAAACCCCAAATCTCCAGATACTTCAAAGAAGAGGCTTACATGGTCTATTCTTTGAAACTCCTCTGAGGAACTCATCTCACCTTTCCTCATGAAAGCTGGAAAGAAAGACCACTGCCAATCTTTCTGAACAACACAGTGTATTCCCTCCAGCACATCACAGCCTTAATTCCTTAATGCAACCTTTTTCTTTCTTTTATGTAATAACATGACCTTAAAGGCATTAAAGGAGAGCAGGATTTAGATATATCTCTGATATATCTCAAAAAATAATGAGTGGACAGAATTTTACAATATTTCTGTTTTATTAAGATTCTACAACTATTTCAAGCAACAGTTCTGCTTTCCTTCCCAAGCTGAAAACTCTCATTTGGTTTTAAATATTAACTATTTTTATTATATACATAATTGTTTTATATTATCTTAACTAGTAACAGTAATAGCCTATCTGCCACATGTATCTCGCAAGGTTTTTATAAAAATAAGATAAATCTCTGGAAAAGTGTGACTACCAGACAGATCCAAGGTTATGCGCACAAACACTGGAGTTAATGAAGACATGGATACAAGACTGAATACTGCTATGAATTAGCTGGGTGCCCTTAAGCCCTCATTAAATACCTATTAAATAAAGTTATATACTCTATTTAGAGACAGAGACCTTTGTTTCCTCATCCATCAAATCATGGTCATGATAATAGCTGCTGCTTCATAGGGCCGTCGGATGATTAATGAAATAATGGAGCTCAGTGCCTGCCACACAGAAGGTGCTCCATAGAGATTAGATGCTGTGCCTTTTTTTTTTTTTTAACTGATAAAGACGGAATACCCAGTGCTGGCAAGGATTTGGGGAAAAGTACTCTCTCATACACTGTAGGAAACCATCTGCATAGCTATTGGCCATGTTGGTGTACACAGAAATGCCCTGGTATCCTTAAAAACAATTTAGAGCCTTCATCTCACAGCTAATTCTAGGAATTTGTCATAAGAAATTAAATGAAGAAGTACATAAAAGTTTACATGCAAATATTTTTCATCAAAAATACTGTTAGAATAACACAAAACTGGAAATAATCTAAATGTTTAAAAATCATAATATGTTCTATCAAAGGCTATGCAGCAAATAAAAATGAGGTTGTAGAAGATTATGAGCATAAAAATACATGCTTTAAATTCTTTTAAACAGGAAAAAATTTACAGGCGTGTGTTATATATGCCTTCTTAAAATACAGGAATACGTTATAGCAACATATACATAGGAAAAAAGTCTGAAAGCAGATAACCCAAAACTTTTAAGTAGGTGATTTTCATTCAGTATTTTTAATGTTTCTACAATAAGCATATATAACTAGTGGAGGATATTATTTTTCTTCTTTTTAAAACAGTAATATTAGCCATGCATTGAATATTCATTATTTTTAATCCTTGACTCTCTTCATAGGATTTATCACCAATTTGTTTTATCCATTCCGTTCCCAACTTGTTTATAAAAGCCAACGTAAGAAAGGGTTCAAAAGTGTCTATCTCCACAACACAACCAACAGTAGAAGGAAAGCCATCGGCACAGCTGAGCCAAAGAGCAAAACGTTATGATATGATGCTAGTAAAGTCTGCCAGAAGACAGTCACTACTGCTGCTCTCATTCTCCCTACTTCTCAGACCCACTGTACCCATTTATACCTTTTCTCACATAAAAATAAACCGATACCATGCTCTTCTGCCTCCCTCCCTACTCAAGACCTCTAGGACAAGTAAACATATGGCATTCTCTCCCCATCTGGAACTGACTGTAGGATAATACCATGTGCTTTAGAAACACAAAGAGCAATACATATTAAATGCAAGACTCGAAGCTCCAAATGGAATGGTGGTTCTTGAAAACATGATACTAAGTGAAAGAAGCCAGGCACCAAAGGCCACATATTATATGAGCCCATATACATGAAATACCCAGAAGAGGCAAAGCCACAGGAACAGAAAGCAGATTAGTGGTTTCCAGGGGCTAGGGGAAAGGGAGAGCGGAGACAGCGTTTCCTTCTGGGGGTGCTGAAAATGTTCTGGGATTTGATAGTGGTATAGGCGCACACCACTGTGAATGCAGGCTGTCAGCTCCAGGGGAGGCTTTCTCTCTCTGTCAATTCTGGGGGAAGGTCCTTGTCATCAATCTTCCCCCTGACTAGGAGGTTCTCAGAGCAGGGACCCTTGGTCCAAATGATGTACTCTGCTACCAGCTCTTCTTTCTTGGTGGTATGAGGTCTCTCTCCTCTCTGCTTACTTCTCTCTTTTGTATCTCAAAAGAGTTTGACTCAAAATACAACCTAATCTTGTAGCTTGTGGCCTGCCTCATTAACATAACTGTCACTAATCCTACCTCATTAACATCATTGAGATAGGATTTACAACACATAGGATAATTACATCAGATCACAAAATGGAGGGCAACCACACAATACTGGGAATCATGGCCTAGCCAAGTTGACACATACTTTTGGGGGAAACAATTCAATGCCTAACAACCACAATAATAGTAATTTTAAAAAGAGTAATTATTTTACCTTTGCAAGTTCTCTTCTTAGCTCTTCTTGTTCCTCCTCTGACAGGGCCTCTGCGGTACTGATTGTGGCAGCAGCATCTTCCCCTTCCTCCGGTACTGGGTCTGTTCTCAGCACACCTTGTTGGGGATTTAAAAAAAAATAGTCTCTTAGGTCTGAAAGCTAAGTAAGATTCTCCTACAGGCTACTCCACTGCCTCAACCAGAATCAAATCAACCTGGTTAGGGCCCACATATCACCTTTCTGGACCTTCAAGTGACCTGACTTTTTGAGTAAAGGACAAAAGAGATGTCTGGGCTGTCCACTAAAAAAAAAAAAAAAGAAAGAAACTTTGTTATTGTTGTTGTTAGGTGGTGTCAAGTCAGTTTCCACTCATAACCGCCCAACAGGATAGAGTAGAACTGCCCCACAGGGTTTCCAAGGAGCAGCTGATGGATTTTAACTGCAGACCTTTCGGTCAGCAGCCGAACTCTTAACCACTACACCACCAACATAGACTCTACCAAAATACAAGTTTAGAAAAAACAGCCTTCTCTCTGCTTCTGCTCATTTTCTCAGTTATAATACAGGTACCTACAGAGCAGAAGAGTCAGGCCGGGTATGGGATCCTGGCAAGGTTTTAAAAAGCTCAAGTAGTAAGTCAGCACGAATTAGATGAAAGATTTTATCCACTGCACACTAAGAACAGGAAGGATGTGAGTGCCTTTAGCTTCCTCTAGTTATAAAACCCGACATTTAGCAGCATCCTTGGTGAAGAGAGAACTGCTGACCAAACTACATCCATAAAGAAATTTTATTCCATTTCTTTCCATTAGTCAGTGAAAGTGGGAAAACACCTGTAGCTTTTCTTTTACTATCATCCAGATACCCTTAAGAAATCCTAATGTGTATGATTCAGAGAAATGACCAACACCCATGAAGAAGTTCTCCACATTATTTGAGTCCTTTCCCCAGCCACCCCCATTTCTCTGGAGTAGAGTCAATGACTAAACGCCGATCAGGGAGGACATGGGGGTTTCTGGGGAGTGGTCAGGGAGGCAGCAGCCCCTTAGCAACCTTCCCCTCCCTTCCTCCCAAGCCTCAACTACAAGGCTAGAAGGAGACCTGTGAGTCGAGGGTGGTATTGCCATAGATGTAAAATATAAGGTGGCATCAAAAAATATTACAAGTAATATTTTAAAGCAATTTTTTAAAAAATTAATTAAAAAAAACCATGATGAACAAAAAACCAAAAGTTTCAATAGGATCAGTGCTGCTGATTTTTCCTTTTGTCTCAAGGCTCTAAAATGACTTCTCAAGGTCCATGTTACTGATCTTGTCTTTATTTAAAATTTTAATAGTTTGTTCATCATGGATTTTTTTGCATTCATTTTGATATTTTTAACAAGATTGCACTAACGTAGTATTTATTTTGATTACTCTGATTTTATGGTGCCCCGTTAAATTTCACGCCTGAGGCGAGCGCTTACCAGCTTTACTATCTTAGTGTCTGTTCTGCTTGCCTATCCCCATGTCACAGGTTTAGGATTTTGGTCTCCTCTGGCAACAAATTTTTTGCAATGAGGGACACCAGGAGAAGGTTTTCCCCTCCTTCTGTGCTCTCTCTCTCTTCCTTCTCTTTCTCTTTCCCTTCCTCTTCCTCCTCTTCTGCCAGTGAGTACTGTAGCCATTCCGGTTGTTCCCCACTACCCCCCACGTCCATTTCTGAAAAGGCAGCAGTTCAGCCATATCAGCAATGCGGCGCCCTTGCCTAAGCAAGACGCAAGGCAGCTGATTCAGAGGAGAAGAGAATAACTACGCTGTTCAACAAGCAGCCAGCACCACGGCAAACAGAAGAGAACTGCACCAATCAATGAGCTAAAGGGTACGTACCTTACATACAAGGTACACAGAAGCAGTTGGTACAGGGTCTCCTGTATATTAACTGCTCAATGTTAGTTAACAATAATAATAATCAGCATTACAGTATCAAAATAGTGCCTACCAGGAAAGTGTTTACAGAATTGTTGAAGGCATAAAATTAATATAAAAAAAAAACGAACTACAAACCAGAGAGGTAATCAGAATATGATTAAGCCCTCTAATGCATAGACAGTGGAGCCCTAGTGGCATAGTGGTTAAGCATTCGGCTGCTAACCAAAAGGTCAGCAGTTTGAATCCACTACCCCCTCTTTGGAAACCTTATGGGGCAGTTCTGAAGTAGAGAAAATACATTTTCTTTAGTGTTTTATATTAAAGTAGAGGGAATATATTTTCTGGTTTGTTTTAGCATAGCTGTGTAAACTGTGATTAATCTCTAGTCTTTGAAAAATGGCACGGGTTCTGTTCAAGATATGGCTGAGCAGTCTGTTCCACTCTTAACATAACAGCAAGCATGACTGAACTTTGTTTGCAAATGGCCTTCAGCCTGCAAGACAACAACAGCTAAGAAGGCTGCCTGGCGCTTTTGATCTGCAACTTTCTTTCTTGCTCCTTATCTCAGTCAAAGTATACTTGGCAGAACAGTTCCACTAGCTGAGAGATTCTTATGTAAGTTTTTTTCCAGCCTGTTACAAACATACAGATTAGAGCCCAGATGTCTGACATACATATGTTTAGTTTAATAAAAGAGTTTCTTGTAGTTGTTTTGTGATGTATAAGACCATCTGTGGGCTACGTGCTTAAAATCATGAGATAACCCCGACCTTCCCCCTATAAAACCTTCCCGTTAGCTCTTTAGACAGAATTTGGGAGAAATTTAACCCCCTCTGTTTTTTTTGTTGTTGTTGTTGTTGCTGGGTTGGGGTCTCTTGGATACCGGTGTTCAAAAAGCCCTCTTGCTGCTTACCTCCTCCTGTCTCAGTATTGGCTTTACGGCAGGCGGCTCAAATCCGAGATTTGCAGTAACAGTTCTACTCTGTACTATAGGGTCGCTACAAGTCAGAATCGACTCAACAGCAACAGGTTTGATTTTTTTTGTTTGGGTTTTTTTGTGTGTGTGTGTGCCTGGCCAATTCAAAAAGAATCTAAGGGGATTCTAATAATATTCAACTATGCAGGTAGGCTGTCAAGGAAAATACATTTCTCAGCAAAAGGGGCAATGAGGCTGCCCACAGTTGGCTTCAGCACCTTAAAGATGATGAGATTTTATATTTAGAATCTAAGAAAGTTGATAGTTACATGTTCAGTCTTTTCCACATTAGCCTGTAGGTGGCAGCAAATCATCAATATTAAAATTTAAAAGTGAGGTTTGATTTGGATGGATAATCAAATGGAAGAAAAATTGGAAAATAATGGACACAAAGGAAGAATAGAATGGCAGGTATCCTAATTCCCAGCATAATATGATGGTCATGCCTTAGGAAAATTATAACCACTACCACCACCACGGAAACCCTGGTGGCATAGCCGTTAAGTGCTAGGCTGCTAACCAAAAGGTTGGCAGTTCAAATCCACCAGGCACTCCTTGGAAACGCTACTGTTCTATAGGGTCGCTATGAGTCAGAATTGACTTGATGACAATGGGTTTGGTTTGTTTTTTGGTTTTATCACTGCCACTAAGTGCATTATATTTATATCCAAGTCTGAACTGTGTTCCAAATATATTACATCATGTACATCCTTCTGTGAGGAGGATATTAGTATCCCCATTTACAGATGAGGAAATTCAAAGAGGTTAAGCAACTTGGCCACGGTGACACACTGGAGTATGTGGTAGAGTTATGATTTTGAACCCAAACAGTCTGATTTGAAAGCAGATGCTTCCAATCAATGATCTTCACGACTTTCCAAAGTACAAATAAAGACAAGAACTGGAGGCTGAAGGATGGTATGGAAGGCATCAAGACTAAGAAAATCTCTAGAAGCAATCATAAATAAGACTGCCTAAAGAGTAAAAGAATCTCAAAAATTAGATTACAAACAGTTCCATCATCAATTTTGGACTCTACAGTTTCCCCAAATCTGGGAGTCCAAATTTTGTCTTACATATTTTTCTAGATATTATCCTGTTTCCTATATGTTCAGTAAGAGTGTAGTATTCTTTGTGGAGGTTATTAAAATTGGGCTGAAGATTCTGGACTTCATTCTGTAGGCAACATGGAAATCACCGAAAGTTACTGCACAGAATAATGGCTTTATTAGGAAGATGTCATTGGCAAGTGGGATGAGGATAAATCCTGAAGTGGGAAAAGAAGTTAAGATGCTTTTATAGTTATACAGGAGAAATATGGTAAGTGGTGTCTAATCCCAGGTAGTAGCAGGGAAAACGGGGAACAAGTGGCAGATTTTTGAAGAAAGAACTTTTATGTTTTGGTGACTGAACACAAAATCTGTTAAAGAAACAGGGATTGACAAAAATAGGCCACTGATCCATTTAAGAAGCCTAACAATAAAATCACCACAGCTCTAACCGTTACTTCCAGATTCCCTTCAAAACAAGCACCATTGGTTAACCTCCTAAGTATCAACTTCTGGACCAAGTGCTTCACATTTCTTATCCCTCACTCCTCATAACCACCAAACACGAAAGAGCTGTTATTTTAACTTGTCAGATGAGGAAACTGAAATCCAGAGAGCTTAAATTGTAACTAATTAATTAGTCCAGAGGCTTAAATAAAGCAAGTTTAACTAACTTAAAATAAGTTCAGGACTACATTTTTTCCTGACAGGTCTGAGCATCAAAAAAAGGCATAAAGGAACAAAACCAAAATATGACGCAGAGTTTAAAAGATAGAAAAGAGATCAGGGTTGGAACAAAGTCTTTTAGAGACCAGAGGAAATCTGGTTGGGAAAAAGGTCACTCAATTTCTCATTCACAACATGAAAGCTGGGAAAACAAAAACTTGCTTAAAGTATTGATTACTTAAAATTATCAATTTTTTTTTAAGCTGATCATTAATGTTAACATTCTGATGGAAAGCTGTTTTTAAAAGATGGAGAAGGGAGAGAAGATATAACTAATATTTATTGAGGCCCAATTTTTTTTTTTTTTTTCTTAATACGCCAGCCGCTGTGTGGGGAGATTACATCTTATCTCATAAAATCCCCAATGAGAGTAGTACTATTTATTTCCATTAGGAAACCAAGGCCTTCTGAGGTTAAATAACTTGCTTGAAGTCACAGAAGGGACTCCGGAAACAGAGGCCGGAGGTCCCAGCCTTTCCCCGCAGGGACTTTTCCTTCACTGAGGGTATGAGAACTTGGGGGGATTCCTGGCTGGACAAGCCACAGATATCATTATCAAGCCCAAGTGGCTGAAACTGGTGATAATTTGTTCCATGAGGTTATGAACATTTTAGCCACTTAATTCTTCTAGTTATCCAAAGAGATGGTTGGCCCGTCTTTAACTTCACACATGCAATCCTCCTGAAGATTTAAGTGGGGAGTGACATGTCTAGACTTGCCTTTTGGAAACCCCCTCCAGCAGCAGGCTGGAAAATGGCCTAGGCTAGGAAGAGCCTCAGGAGCCCCTGTGGCACAGTGGTTAAGTGCTTGGCTGCTAACTGAAAGGTCGGGGGTTTGAACCCACCAGCCGCTCCATGGGAGACAGATGTGGTAATCTGCTTGCATAAAGATTACAGCCTAGGAAAAACTCTATAGGGCGGTTCGACGCTGTCCTATAAAGTTACTGTGATTCGGAATTGACTCCACAGCAATGGGTTTCAGGGAGAGCCTGACAGGATGACCGCTGGGTGCCAAGGCAAGAGTGCCTGAATTTCACTGTCATGGGAGTGAGGATGACAAGACGGGACGAAGAAAGGCAATACTGTGCTCCCTCAATTATAAGATTCTTTTTTGTTTTTGTTTCTGTTTTACATTTTATATAAGACATTAGTCAGCTAAGCAGAAGGTATGGCATAATTGCTTATCCCTTTCAAGCCATACTTCAAAATCTGAAAAATGGGTATCAATGGCTTAGAAGCTCCTACATCTGAATACAGATCTCTCCCCTTTCAGAAAGGCACATCACAGACTTTTTGTATGAGAAAAATAAATAAAATGGGCATTGATTATTCATAGTTGAAAAGCAATTTAGATTAAGATAGAATCTGATTATGAAGAAGTTTTAGGAAAACTTTAATCAACTTATTTTAAAAATATGCACAGGGGTGTTATGATCAGCCTATGTGTCTAATTTAAATCTAAAAGAAATTCAATAAGCATTAAAATTTTAAAAATTTAAGTTGCAATAAAGCATTGCCTTTAGTTTAACTGGCAGTATTATTTTTCCTTAATGAAATATAAAATAATGGTACATCCCTCAATCTACAGTATCTTCAACTGGATGAAGCAGCATACTTTACACTTCAGAGAGCTCGTGAATAATTTGAGAAAGATGCAGTTAAGTTTCTGACTTAAGTGGAAGTGTGTGTGAGTGAATGTGGTGGGGAGAAGGAAGGCAGACAAGCTCAGAGTGAGGAAGAATGGAGGAAAAGTCATCTTGAACATGTCCCTACTTCTAGACTATGAAGTCCTAGTAACAGGACCCTTACCTTTTCATTACAGTACTGACCGTCCCCAGAACAGAGCAAATGTTAATAAATGTTTTTATTTGAACTGACTTATCGGTTAAAGATTTAATCAGAGTGTGTTTCTCCTTCCTTTTCCTTCTTTCTTTTTTCTTCCTTGTTCTTTTTTTAATGGCTGCACATGATTCCATTATGCGTACACACCACATTTTTTTAAACTGTCGTGTTACAGATAAACCCTGGGCTGCAGTTGAAAAACCTGTTAGTTAAGTCATTCTGCACATTTTCTGATATATCGGCAGTATAAATTCTCAGAACAGAATTAGGAGGTTAAAGGACATGTGCTTTTCTAATTTTGCTATTACCAAACTATTCTTTATACAGTTTGTACCAATTTAGGGTATACTGTCACCTGTAACATGACAGTGCCGTGTCCCCGCACTATCTATAATAGTTTGCTATTGAACTTCCGGATACCTGCCAATTCGATCTCTGACCTTTCCAGTTAAGACCAACTGCTTCCATTCCACATGTTTAATGATTATTAATCAAAACTGTTTCAGCCATGTTCACACAATCTCAGTTTTGAAAAGAATTTTTGAACATTTAATTCAAATATTTCATTCTTTAAAGGTGAGGAAACTGGGGGCAGAGATTTTTAAAAGAGTAGAAAAAAGACAAGCATGAGCTTTCACGTTAGATAGAAGGGGGTATAAAAACTGACTCAGCCATTTACGAGCCAGGTGACCTTTGACCAGAGGTTTATACTCCAAGAGCCCCAAACCTCTCATCTGTAAAAAGAACACAATACCACCTAGCTCTCTAGGTTTTTTAAGAATTTTTTAAAAAGGTAGTAAATACAAAGAGCGGGGCACATATTTGTTGTTGTTGTTAGCTGCTGTGAAGTCACCGCCGACTCACTCACGGCAAACTCATGCACAACAGAACAAAACGTGGCCCAGTCCTGTGCTATCCCCACGATGGACTGCCTATCAGACATTCAGATGTCTTCATCCTAGCCATTTCCTCTCTGGAATCTTTGAGTGGTGCAAACGGTTAAGGTGCTTGGCTGCTATCAAAAGGTTGGAGGTTCGAGTCCACCCAGAGACATCTTGGAAGAAAGGCCAGTCACTGAAAATCCTATGAAGCACATGTCTACTCTGACACACACGGGGTCACCATGAGTCAGAACCGACTCCATGGTAACTGGTTTGGTTCATTTCCTTTCTCCCTTCTTCCGTTCCATGAACAGGTGGCACTTCCTCACTTCCCATCACTTTTCCCGGCAACCAGCATCTGCCCTTCCCACACCCTTTTAATTAAGGACAGGTTTCTGTCCTTGCCTCACTTGGTATCTCTTAGGCATCTGATACTGCAACCTCAGCCAGAAATCCCCCTCCTCTGATACCTCCCACACATCCCCCCTGGTGTTTTCTCCTAACCTCACTGAAGTATCACTCCATGCCACTCACCCAGAATTCTATTTCCTACCCCACATTCCATCCCACCGCTACTGTCTTAGTCCAGCCTCTCACTATTGTTCACTCAGACTCTGGCACCAAAGCTCCTTGATGGTCTATTTCTCTGTCTCCTCTAATGCATTTGCCCTCCTGCCACCCAAGTGAGCTTTCTAAAATGTGTGTCTGACCTCGACACTCCCTTACCTCAAATCCTTCGATGGCTTCCCACTTCCCAGTAAAGCTCATTGTTCTTACAATCTGGAACCGCCTACTCCTTCTCCTACATCGCCCTTTACCCACCTCATGCGCCACCCACATGTTCCAACCCACAGCTCCTCCAGGAAGGCATGCTCTTTTTTCTGCATTCTGCACGTGTTATTTTCTCTGCCTGAAATCCCTCCTTATTTCCAAGTTCCATTCATTTCATAACTCCGTTTTAGGCGTCTCCTCCTCTTGGAGGCTTCCCCAAACTCATGTCCCAGGCTGAGAAATGTGCCCTGGACCTGGATATAACAACCTATGTGTAACATATGATTAGAACACGACCACTAGGCTGTTAGCACTTAGCACCGCAGGTCAATCCTGTATCATTAGCCCCAGCACAGTGTCTGCACACAGCAGGTACTGAGCAATGTTGACTGAATAAATGAATTAGAGGAAGGTTCACGGATAAACTGGAGTCTCTGGGTGGTGTAAACAGGTAACGTGCTCAGCTGCTATCCAAAAGGTTAGACGTTAAGTCTACCCAAAGATGCCTCAGAAGAAAGGCCTGGCGATCTATTTCCCCAAAACTCAGCTATCAAAAGCCGTACGGAGCAGTTCTGCTTTGACACACACGGGGATACGAAGAGTCAGAGCTGACTCAGTAGCAACTGGCTGCACAGGTAAGTTACTGGTCAAGAGAACAATAAGAACCCACCCTCTCTTTTCTTTCTGCCTTTTATCTTCATCTTTTTATTTTACATGCTGCATTCTCACTTCATTGCTTTCACCTACAATGGTCTTCCATTTAAAAGACATAAAATGCTACTTTTCTAAGGAAAAAACAGCGAATTTCTATCACACATAATCGATCCAAAGACTGCTACTATCTGGAGCAGTTACCTACCTCCAGGTTACAGAGAACACGTGTGCACAGCCCAATATACCATGGTCACACAGGTGGGATACAAAGCACAGATATTATAGAAGGAAAAATATAATGTCAGCTGTCTCCAAAACCAATCAGTTAAGAGGGAAGAAAATGCCAGTGAGGGTGCCTAAGGGATCTGTTATTTAGTCTGAATTTTAATACCGTCTACCCAAGAAAGAAAGGAGCCCTGACGGTGCAATGGTTAAGCACTTGGCTACTGAATAAAAGGCTGGCCGTCTGCACTCACCTGTGGCTCCATGGGAGAAAAGACCTGCCAATCTGCTCCCATAAAGATTACAGCTTAGGAAATCCTACGAGGAAGTTTTACTCTGTCCTATAGGTTTGCTGTGAGTCAGAAATGACTCGATGGCAAACAACCACCACCACCACCACCCCCCCAAGATAGAATTAAAGTATAATCCTGCCCCGGAAACTTTTCTGGAAATAAAAAATATATACACCTTTCTTAGACAATCTTTAAAAACACAACAAAAGCTTTAAACCAGACCAGGATAAGAAACTTCAGTGTGTAGGACTGTTTAAGCACAAAACAAGAGGAAATATCTCTCCCTTTTTTATCCTAGAGTTATGAAAAGAGATAAAACATATAGTTGAAGACATCTTTAGTGGCACTACCCAGAAAGAACACAGGATAAAGATCCTCCTTTTGATAAGTCTGTGCCTGTGGCTCCCACTCTCTGGGACTCACTCTTTGTTACCAGATGTAAAGTCCTGGAGAGGTGGGAGGAGTATCTGGAGATGCCCGCAGGAAGGTGGTTCTGCCCTAAAAACAAAAGATCTACTCAAGCCAGGGCTTCTCGCCCGCAGCACCGTGCACATCTGGGCCGATGATTCTTTGTGCTGAGAGCTGTCCTGTGCAGCATTCCAGACCTCCACTCACTCACTAGATGCCAGGAGCACCCCAACCAGGTATGACAGCTGAAGGTCCCCTGGGGGGCAAAACCGCCCCAGGCTGAGAGCTACTGACTTAAAGCAAAAAGCAAGGGAGCATCTAAAAGGGCACAAACTGCTGACACCTGCTGTTTCACACTGATTATCTTCAGAAAAAAAAGATTCAGGAGCAAGGGCCGTTAAGACATTAGATTTCTTAAGGCTATAATTTTACCATATCTGTCCATGGGGAGGTCAGTAAAACCCTAGGAGAGAAAAATGAAGAAGTGTAGTTGAGTCAAAAAAAAAAAAAAAAACAACAAAAAAACCAAACCTGTTGCCATCAAGCCAATTATGACTCATAGCAATCCTATAGGACAGGGTAGAACTGCCCCGTAGGGTTCCCAGGGAGCAGCTGGTGGATTCAAACTGCTGACCTAGCAGCTGAAGACTTAACTATGCCATCAGGGCTCCATAGTTGAGGCAGCAGGGAACAAAGAAGCTGAGGCAACTTGACCTACCCCATTTGGGAGAGGACCCAGGAAGCCTGTTATAGGTTGAATTATGTCCCCCCAAAATATGTGTTGTAAATCCTAACTTCTATGCCTATGGTTATAATCCTATTTGGGAATGGGATTTCTTTGTTATGTCTTGAGTCTTGAGTCAACCTCTTTTGAGACATAAAAGAGAGAAAATGAGTAATTGAGAAAAGCAGAGATGGGGAAGACACATGCCAAGCCACATGAAGATGGCCCAGGAGCAGAGCTCACAAGAGACAAGGGCCTTCCTCCAGAGCCAACAGAGAGAGAAAGCCTTTCCCTGCTGCTGACACCCTGAATTTTATGGTATTTCCATTATAGCAGCACTAGATAACTAAGACAAGCCCCAAGAGATTAATCAGATGGTGAATCCCCAGGTTGTGCAAATGATAAATGTGATGGCTGCTAAACCAAGGGTTGGAGGTTTGAGTCCACTCAGAGGTACCTCTGCAGAAAGGTCTGGCGATCTGCTTCCAAAAAATCAGCCACTGAAAACGTTAGGAAGCCAAGTTCTGCTCTGACACACATGGGGCCACAATGAGTCAGAACGACTCCATGGCAACTGGTTTTGGTCAGGGTTATTACAGCGGAAGGAGGTGGAGGTGGGGACGGGAGTTACACTAAGGCAAAAAAGGAAAAGAGATCTTGAGAGCCAGATCAGGCAGAGGCGTAGTCCTGGGATTCAACCAGAAAAAAGATCCCAGAAGAAAAAGGTCACCCTCCCAAAACTTCACCTCACAGGAGGAGTGAAGGAGGAAGAAAAGATTACAAAGGCAGAACACCCTAGTATTTTCAAATGCTTTACTTACTCCTTCTAGTTTTCCTAAATAGAGTAAAAACAGAGGGGACAAAATTTTCAGTTGATTACTTCAGAGCCACTTCATCAACACCCCCATCAAGTGTAAAACTAGTAACTGGGTCACTTCACAGACAGCCAAAAGGTCAACCACAAAGAAATTTGGGGATCCCCAGAGAGGAGTCACTTCCTTCCTTAAATTTCCTCTCTAGCTATCAGGAGGTTTTATATCTCTTCAATTCTGCTCTGATTTGTATTTTATAAACCATAGAGATGTTTGCTAGTTAAGATCTCTACAATCATGAAAAACTTTTCAAGAAGTGCTTGCCACCTCAGTAAAAGAAAATCGGAATGACGGCGTAGAAATCAGAAAGGACTTTAAACTATGAGCTGAGGAATTTTCATTAGATTTTTCAGACTTTTTAGAGTTTCAAATATGACAGCATTAAACTATCAGATTTCTAAATTATTTCTATTTCCTGAAATTACTAGAAATAACCAAAGCAAAACAGGGCTGCACCCTCCTATAAATGAGACAATTCTTAAGAGGATGAGTGAATCTACGTAAATAACATTTGGGGAATTACTCCTAGAGATATTCATAGAAGGCAAGAGAAAATACCAGCAAGGACACCATGGGTGGAACCACAGGTGCTGACCAGCAACAGCAAAGACAGAATGGAATGTCCAGACCCAAGCAGCACGTAAAGAATCAACTACACCCATGCTCAAACCCTTGACCAAAAGAGAGGTTCTGCCTTGAATGACTGACATGCTCTAGAGTATCCATGTGGTGTTAGCGGAGAATATCGAATATACTGTGAACTGCCAGAAGAACAGGAGCCCTGGTGGCACAGTGGTTAAAGTGCTCATCCGCTAACCGAAAGGTCGGTGGTTTGAACCCACAAGCGGCTTCACAGGAAAACGATATGGCAGTCTGCTTCTGTAAAGATTTACAGCCTTGGAAACCCTATTGAGGCAGTTCTATTCTGTCCTATAGTGTTGCCCTGAGTCAGAATCAACTCCACAGCAGTGGGTTTGGGCTGGAAGAACAAATCAATTTTACAAGAAATACAAGAATATTCCTTAGAAGCAAGGATGGAGAGACTTACGCTCACTTACTTTGGAAAGATCAATCACTAGAAAAACTGCACTATAATCGGTAAAGTGAACAATAGAAGGCAAGGGAGGCCCTTGATGAGATGGGCTGACAGTGGTCAAAACAATGATCATGAAGATGGTACAGGACAGGGCAGTGTTTCATTCGGTTATACATAAGGTCGCCATGAATGGAGCCAACTCGACAGCAACTAACAACATACCAGAGAAGCTGAGATACTGTGGGTTTAAAAAACAAAACAAAACAAAGGCACTGGGCTGATAATTGAGATGAGCGCTAGCTGCACTTTAGGCTAATTAAGCTTTGTGATTTGGGGACATCAACACCACCTCTCTTGGCCTCAATTTTCACATCTATAAAATGAACTGGAGTGTGATATGAACTAGCCCTTTCCAGTTTCATCCACGCACTCAGTCAATCAGTCAACAAATATTTGTTAAGCAATAGATATTGAAGCACTATTCTAGGTGCTGGGGCAACAGCAGTGAACAAAAAGGAAAAAGTAAGATCCCTGTTACAGTTCATATTCCATATTCTGAAATTCATTATAAATCAGTGTTTTTCAAACTACGGGTTGTGAGAACAATCTAGCTGTACCAGACGAACATTTTAAAAAGAAGGGAATAGAATAGTACAAAATCCCACAGTATATCATACATAGTAAGGGTAAGTTCTGCTGCTTCATAAAAAAAAAAAATTTAGGTTAAATTCTTATTTCAGCTAGAGATAGATATTCGTATGTACAAGGGTTCTCAGTCAAGATGAATAAAGTATTTCTGAATGTGAGACATGTCCAAAAGAGTTTTCAAGTCCCTGTTAAAAGACCTCTTCGTCCCAGCCATTGTGCCTAATCCTATCCTTATTCAGATTGCCTCTCAGGAACACCCTGCCCACAGTTTAAAGTCATTTGCCCCAAGATGGCATTCTGGATAAATATCAAAGACTGTATTTTTAGATCAGTGTTCCCAACCCTTCTGAGTAGAAGGCTTTTTAACAGAACTTCTTGTCTGCAGACTAAGTAGATACAAAAACCATCTGACCTTTTAAACATATTTGTAACATAGAGGTCAACAGAGCGTCTGAGTATAAATTGCAGAGTACAGACACACATATTATTCATTCCATCTATCATACCATGCTTGGTGTTCAAACAGAATTGCAGATTTCTTGTGCCCTGAGGGGTCCTGGGCAGAGACTGGTCATCACCGTTCTAGATCTCTAAAAACTTCTGAGTATTTTAGAATCACAGCCTTCTCACCAGATGACTCCTTGACTCCTTAGAGTGGTTTCTGTTTGTTTCAACGTTCTCATCCCCTCCTCTTTTTCAGTTAAAGCAAACTATAAAATTGGAGCTCTAATGGATACAAGTTTTTTTTTTTTTAATGGATACCTGAGGTTTTGGTTTTTTAAGTTTCTTATATATATAATACAGACACACACAAATATATATATATATGTATTTAAATCCCATGACCCCAAGCTCCTAAGGACTTCTACTAGGAATGGGGAAAATAGTTCTTCAAGATTTGCCTAAGGCACACCCAACCCTACAACGGCCTTTGTTTCAACAGAAAACATTTGAAGACAGCAGTGGCTGGAACTGAGAAAAGTAAAAGTAGGTAAGACAGAGAGAAGGACAGAAGAAACTAAAAGAAACAAACCAAAAAAAAAAACTCAAACCCAGCACCCTCAAGTTGATTCTGACTCCTAGCAATCCTATATGGCAGAGTAGAACTGCCTCACAGGGTTTCCAAAGAGCAGCGGGTGGCACTTGAACTGCCAGCCTTTTGGTGAGTAGCCATAGCTCTTGACCACTATGCCACCAGGGTTCCAAAAGAAACAAACAGCTCTAAAGTTTTCTGGGAATCTCGCACAGCACCGTGACCACGGAAGTCTAGCCGAGTCAGGTAACTGCAGCCTGGGCTTCAGGAAGGTTTTTATGGTCTCTTGCCACTTTGAAAAACGGTTGCTGTTGAGTCGAAATTCCAACTCACGGCAACCCCATGTATGTCGAAGTAGAACTATGTTCCATAGAGTTTTCAATAGCTGATTTTTCAACAGTAGATTGCCAGGCTTTTCTTCTGTGGTGCCACTTAGGCTTTATTATTGAGCTCTAAGTTCCCTACACTGTTTGCATAGCTCTTGAAGTATTTCCTGTACCTAAGATTTAGATGTTGGAATGAAAGATGTCATCCTTTTATGCACTGGACACATGGCACGATCCTTGTCCACTTTATTACAGAGGTCCAAGGAGGGCCACACAGAAGGGGGGAGGGTAAAGAAGAAAGCTTCCTGGCAATCTGGCTGCTCCAACAGACATCCAGCTGCCGCCCGCCGGTCCCTAACTTCTAGAAACCAGCTCTTGCTTCTCTTTGTTATTTTCATTTTTCCCTTCCTAAAAATCCAAACTATACCCAGTGATGGCTACCAATCACAACCAACAGTTAGAGGACTATGTTTTAGCACGTTCCCTATTGTCAGCAAATACACAAACCTAAAAAATTTATAACTAGCTCTTATGCTCTATCCCTCGCCATTTTTCTAATTTATGCATGCAGTTTTATTCTGCACACATGAGATCACCATGAGTTAGAATCGACTCAAAGGCAACCAACAACAACATATTTAAGAAGAGAAAAATGAGGCCTATTCATTAATAGAGAAAAAATTCACCTCTATTAGGAAAATCTAGTTACTTCTCCGGCACGTTACAGAGGAGATCATTTAAACGTCTCCCAGTTTCAGCTGGAATGAGGGCATTAGGCCTGAATGACCTCTAAGACTGCTTCCAGCTTCATGCTGCCTTGCTCTCTGAAACTAAAATGCTCATTGAATGGAGCCCCTGGCCTTTGAAACAATCCCATCCTGGGACAATGAAGCAATACTGCTTCCAGAGGTACAGCAATTTTGAGATCTTCTTTTTAAAAATTTCTCGTCTTTGTATTTATGTATGACACTTTCAATATTCCAGAACAAAATCCAAGACATGCATTGGCAGGACCCTGAATTCAATCAGTGCTTCAGATGTTTAAGCCTCATTTTACCGAAGACAAAATCAGGGGAGTCTACAAGAATTACACCGGCAGCTGGAAGCAAAGGCCTTCCCACTCCTTTTTCCTTATTTATCAGCTCAGTGAGCTCAAAGTGATCAGAAGAACTCATATAAATAACCATCAAACAAACAAAAAACTACAGGACAGAGAACTGCCCCATAGGGTTTCTAAGGAGCAGCTGGTGGATTTGAACTGCCGACCTTTTGATTAGCAGTCGATCTCTTAATCACTGCGCCACCAGGGCTCCTCAAAGGTCCAAGTTCACATTATATATATGTTCCAAATCTTTAATGAACGAGCCATCCAGCTCTCTGAACCTATAACAGCTTTGTTAACTAACTTCAACACTGCAACACCCTCGCCCACTCCTCATACGTCTTTACACTCAAAATTTTAAAGCATATTTAAGCATTAAAAAAAAAAGTGTCTAGTGTATAGACACATTTTAGTTCCATTATAGCAAACATAATTTTACAAGATTAGTAGTTACCACACTTCTGAAGAGTAGGTGATCCAGGTGGCGATGAATTCCCACTCGGGGACAAGTAGAGATAGCTTTTGTTCACTCCTATATTAAAATCAAATGGGGACTGGTAGTCCTCATCTAAGTCCATGTCTCTACCAACATCCATTCCAGACAAATGCAGGACGCATGGTTTCACAGCCAGTTGCTATTATTCTTCAGGTAAGTCCGGCTTTGGTCATAGTTCCTTAGATCCCTGCATGGCGCAACCTCGCTGGAGAAGTTAACCCCAGGGTTTAGAGACCCTGGCTCCCAGGCACAGGTGAGACACTTCCTTCTGAGAGCTCTGTGCCCTCAGGACAAGCAAACTGAGCAGACTGGTTTAATAAATGACTTGACCCGAGCAATCTTAGGAGGGGCTCTATCCACCACCTGCTGTTAATTTTAGTCAATAACGAACAACCTGGGCAGCGGAGCCGAGTTTTCTTCAGTCAACAAAGGCGGGCCAGCTACTGCTGTATCACCCAAATGGCCAAAGGCTTTAAGCAAACATCAGACCTGGGCAGAATTACAATAAGAAACTACAATTTATGTATTTGTTAAACCAGTCAGCTGACCACAGCTACCCCAGGGCAGACTTAATCTTCTAGGACAAGGAAGGATTATTACTCAGTAATCCACAAATGGCATCTGGGTGACACATTTTTCCACCCTGGATTACAGTAGAATTCTGAAAGCCAAGCTTCCTGCTTTAGCAATCGGTTTTCTAAGCATAACTTGCTACAGAAAGAAAGCTATATGGCCACTATTTAGCTAAAATAGAGTTTGGCTTAGTGTAACAACAACAACAAAATTAGTTTCGGTTGTCTCTTCTTTCTCTCTTTCCTTATCTTTCCTTTTTGGAAAGATGGTCTTTTAGTTACATGTATTGAAAAGAGGAGAATCAACTTTGAAAGTCCAGCTACCAGGAATTCCTGGACTGTCTTTGTTTAACTAAAGCCCAGGCTCTGCAGTGGCTGCAGTAAACCTGTGCGGGAACCAAACAGGAAAAAACACGTTTCCCTTCAAGTGACCAGGGCACAGCCTGTAACACAAAATCCTTAAGTCACTGCATTCATTTCCTTTGACAGGAGTCCCTTAGCAAAACCTTCCTATGCTAAATAGGGCCTTGGTTCAGGTGATGGCACCTGCAGTTCACACCATTTGCGCCACGGGGCTCATCTAACAACTAGTAAACCAGCAGTCCTCGGGGCTCATCTAACATTAACTAGTAAACCAGCAGTCCTCAAGACAGTTCACCCTCGTGGAGACCCCATGTGTCAGAATAGAGCTGTGCTCCTTACAGTTTTCAATGGCTGATTTTTAAGAAGTAGAGGACTTGAGCCTCCAGCCTTCTGGTTAATGGCTAAGTATGTTAACAGTTTGCCCCACCGATGGCAGTGTGTTTTTTAGGGACTTCCACCTAACGTTAAGCCAAAAAAAAAAAAAAAAACCCCAAAGCAACCCTGTAAGACAGAGTAGAACTGCCCCATTAGGTTTCTAAGGAACAGCTGGTAGGTTCGAACTGCTGACCTTTTGGTTAACAGCTGTAGCTCTTAAACACTGTACCACCAGGGCTCCCCATCTAACATTAAGGAAGTAAAAATAAAAGCAACCCCCAATAGGTGGGCAATGTCTGTTAATGCATAACAAACAAAAGGCAGTGTTCTATCTTTGTAAATCTACCTGATGAAAAGGAAACTCAATATACTCTCCCTGGACTAGAAGTAAATATGAAACCCAATATAGTTTAAGTATCAAAAGAAAAAAAAAGGTATCCGGTATATAAAATATACATGCACCAAGATAATCTACATCCATCTCAACCAATTCATTTTCTATTTTATTTTTTCTGTTAGTCCATGTTATCCTCTATTTTTGCCAAGACTATCTTATTTAAGTTTTAAAAATTTTTATTAGGCAAAAAAAAAAAAAAAAATCAATTTGTATTTTTCTCCTAAAAGATACCAAAATTTGGGCAACTATATATGTTGTTTTTTCTTTAGTTAGAATTAAAGGGTTCCTTTAGTAGTATCACTATGATTTGAAAGACTCAATCATCTGGCTTCTTGAAATCCATGGTATCTTAGAGGGCAGGCATTGTAGTTACACTCCTGTACTAAAAAAAAAAAAAAAAATTTTTTTTTTTCTAGAGCATGATTAATGGGGTCCTTGGCCCTCTCCAGGAAACCCTGGTAGCAAAGTGGTTAAGAGCTACAGCTGCTAACCAAAAGGTCAGCAGTTCAAACCCACCAGGATTCAAACTCCTTGGAAACCCTACGGGACAATTATACTCTGATCTATAGGACAGTCCTACTCTGACCTATAGGGTCGCTATGAGTCAGAATCGACTCAACGGCAACGAGTTTGGTTTTTTGGTTTTTGACCCTCTCCATGCTCAGTATTTGGTCACTAAATAACTGGAGGAAAAAAAAAACATTTTTCTGTTGCTTTCCTCATGCTTCCGCCTAGAGCCCCAAGTATTAGAAGGGAATCAGTACTCACACACATATAATGCAAGCCACAGCTCCACCCCCAAACTTCTCAGCATCCCTCAAGAGCTCTATGTCCTTATACCCCAGGGAGTTCCTGGGTGGTACAAACGGTAACCAAAAGGTGGGAGGTTAGAGTCCACCCAAAGGCGCCTTGAAAGAAAGGCTTGGCAAGCTACTTCTGAAAAATCAGCCACTGGAAGCCCTATGGAGTACAGTTTTCTGTCACACATGGGATCGTTATGAGTCTGAGTTCACTTGACGACAACTGGTTGGTTGTCATCCATGCTGCACCCTCAGCCTGAAATGCTGCCTTTTTTGCTTGCCAAATTAATTCATCCTACAACATGCAGAGAGAAATGCCACCTCTCCTCGGAAGCCTTCCCAGTGTCTGCCCACACTTGCCCCAGCTCTGTTTCCAGCAGCAGCACGCTAGCATCAAGTGTTTGCTGGCATCTCTGGCTCCACCTTCTCCCCTCCAGGGCAGGTGCTGTGTTCTCCACTGGAGTACCTACCCGGAAGCTTAGGATCATAATAAATATATGTGGAATGAATAAAACAAACAATGGCTTATGGAGACATTAAATGCTTATTTATAAATGCAAAGAATTAGAATTTAAGTAAGGCCTAAAATTTTTACTCTACCTGCTTAGATACAATCTTAGACCTGTTACATAACATCCTGCTTCCTTGAACCAGAGGTAGTTCTCAGGGTCTCCAGTCAGATGCTGATCGAGGCATTTCACATGTGACAGGTGAGAACAGAGGACAAAGGTGGGAAAAGCAGGGGACTCAAGACTCATGTACACAGAAGGGAGTTGTAAGAAATAAAAAATGGAAATGCAGTTTGGGGACAGACCATTTAAGACCTTGAATAACAAACTTTTATACTTAATATGACGTGCCCAACAACAAACAAAAAAAAAACACTGAAGATTTTTGAGCTCAGCAGAGGCAGGCTAAAATGTTACATGTTATAAATATGACTCTGGAAGTGGTGCCTAGGATGCACCGCAGGTAAAAAGAGACTAAAAGAGCAGGACTCAAAAAGAGGCTCCTAGTACAGCGAGGCAAGAGGGAGGGAAGCTGTCATGGATTAAATTGTGTCCCCCAAAAATATGTGTCAACTTGGTTAGGCCATGATTCCCAGTATTGTGTGGTTGTCCTCCATTTTGTGATTGTAATTTTATGTTATAGAGGATTAGAGTGGGATTATAACATCCTTACCCAGGTCACACCCTGATCCAATGTTAAGGGAGTTTCCCTGGAGTGTGGCTGGCATCACATTTTCTCTCTCAAGAAATGAAAAAGAAAAGCAAGTGAGCAGAGGGGGGGACCTCATACTATCAAGAAAGCAGCGCTGGGAGCAGAGCGCACCCTTTGGACCCAGGGTCCCTGCGCGGAAAGGCTCCTAGTCCTAGAAAACATGGATGAGAAGGCTGACAGAGAAAGCCTTCCCCTGGAGCTGACACCCTGAATTTGGACTTTTAGTCTACTTTACTGTGAGGAAATGAACTTCTCTTTGTTAAAGCCATTCACTTGTGATATTTCTGTTATAGCACCACTAGATGGCTAAGACAGAAGCCTTTGTATCAGGATCAGCTCTCTTCATTTCCATGAGTCTTAACACTTCCTGCTGTGGGCTACTTGGCGCAAGTAAAGGAGAACCAGGTAAGAGTTGGTTTCTCCCTGCTGGACATTTCCATATGACTGTACTTCAAAATCAACATGCACAAACACTCCAAATACTCCAAAACCTGTTTCTCCCCAGATGCTCTCAACTCTAAAACTGCTATACTGAGTCATGTGGACCTGACATGAGGGGAAACGTTTCCAAATACTCGCTCTGCTCTTAAAAGGAGACATAAGTTGACCATCCACCTAGCACAATTATGTTTTTCATCCTTTTCCTCTTTTCTTTTGTCACTGATCACACTACCTCAGACTTACGCAGAGTGTTCTGGCAGAGGCCAGGCCCAAAAACAGTGTGGTGGATGTCTATTTAGGACTGTTTTTTCCACTGAGGAATTCTACTTTATCTGCTCCATGGGGGTTCTAGTGTGAGAGTCTACAATAGTTCCCACCTATCCCCTGGCTTTAGGGGTGAGCCTGTGCTTCAGAGCTGGCCCACGCAGACACCATCCCCACGTTCGCAGGGACTGTCTAAGCGCAGACATCTGACCCACACAGTGTTAATCTGGAGCCTCCCCCAACATCTACCCTATGAGTAGGGAGGTGACTCTTCCCTGTAGCCTGAGCTGCTGGACACTGGTTTGGAGGGGCCAGGGGACTCTTTCCCTCCCCATGACAACATGCAGAAGAACTAGAGACAATCAGTACTGAGACTGGGGAAGGATGGAAGGAGAAAGGAAGACAGGGCAGGGTTCAGCACCATCTGAACCCCTAGATCCAGCTGCCCCTGGGCTTCTCAGGTATTAAACCAATATATTTCTGTTCAGCTTCACATATGGCTGGAGGTGGATTCTATCCTTTCACTAGAGGAGTCCTATAACACCTACTTTTCCAACGGTATTTCCTACTGTCTTCCTAAGCGTGTGTCTTAGTCATCTAGTGCTGCTATAACAGAAATACCACAATTGGATGGCTTTAACAAGCACAAGTTTATCCTCTCACAATCTAGTAGGCTAGAAGTCCAAATTCAGGGTGTCAGCTCCAGGGAAAGGCCTTCCGTGTCAGCTCTGGAGGAAGGTCCTCGCCATCCATCTTCCCTGGACTAGGAGTTTCTCAGGTGCAGGGACCCTGGGTCCAAAGGATGCGCTCTGCTCCTAGTGCTGCTTTCTTGGTAGTATGAGGTCCCCCACTCTCTGCTCACTTCCCTTTCCTTTCATCTCTTGTAAGATAAAAGGTGATGTAAGCCACACCTCAGGGAAATGCCCTTTACATTGGATCAGGGATGTGACCTTAGTAAGGATGTTACAATCCCACCCTAATCCTCTTTAACATAAAATTACAATCACAAAATGGAGGACAACCACACAATACTGGGAATCAGGGCCTAACCAAGTTGACACATATTTTTGGGGGACACAATTCAATCCATGACAGAATGTTTCATCCAAACTCAATTTTCCTTTTTTTTTTTTTAACACATCCTAAACTTTGCCTACACAGTTTTCTCTAACTAGCCTCACCTTTTCCTACCAACTTACCAAGCTCTAATTAATAAGTCACATATGCATAGTATACATAAAAGGAATGTTCATTTTTAGTGCTATCTAAAATGTAAAAAAATAAATAATACATATGCCTACCAAAAGTGGAATATTTTAATGCAAAATACAACATTTATATAATAAAAAATTATGTAAACATGAATATTATAATGTAGAAATATATATTTTACATGGACGCATAGTACTGATACATGTATTAAACACAGGAGTTTCCAAGACTGTTTCATTGTATGATCCACGTTTGTGCAATAATTGAAGAGAGAGACCAAAACATCAGTCAAAAGAAAGAAATCCATGTCATAAAACTGAAAACCAAACCCACTGCCATCAAGTCGATTCGGACTCATAGCAACCCTGTAGGACAGAGTAGAACTGCCCCATAGATTTTCCAAGGAGCGCCTGGTGGATTCAAACTGCCAACCTTTTGGTTAGCAGCTAGCTGTAGCTCTCAACCACTATGCCACCAGGGTTTCCAATCCATGTCGTACAACCCCAGGAAAGTGCTCATCTCATACACTGCAGTGCCAGCAGGGGGCACCCACATGCAGCTCAGGTTTCAACTCAGTTCAGCCAGTAAACTACAGAGCAATAAACTGCAAATGGAAACAGGAGTAGGTACAAATGAATATGAAGAAACTTAAGTTTCTGTCTGCCTACTAACATAAAAAAAAAAAAAACCACTCAAATATGTTAGGGTAGATTCTCCCCAAATTTGGAAGACACTTAAAGGACAGTCTGATTTAAAAGCTGTACAATGTATGCAAAATTTACTCTGAGGGGCCCCCTGGTGGCGCTGGCTACTAAGAACTTGGCTGCTAATCAAAAGGTCAGCAGTTCAAATCCACCAGCAGCTCCCTGGAAACTCTCTGAGGCA
The DNA here is from genome assembly GCF_024166365.1 of Elephas maximus indicus. Taxonomy (NCBI): domain Eukaryota; kingdom Metazoa; phylum Chordata; class Mammalia; order Proboscidea; family Elephantidae; genus Elephas; species Elephas maximus. Next base: position 61,484,396 of record NC_064833.1, on the reverse strand, counting down.
ATTCTACTCTGTCCTATAGGGTCACCATGCACTCAACGGCAACGGGGTTTTGTTTTTATTTTTTTGGAGGGTATCTCAGAGATTGGTAATATGGCTGTCCTACAGGAGAGGCATGCCACAGACATTCAATATTATGCACACAATGACACGAAAGCCAGCATGAAGGGGCTCGCACTGACCGAATATGAGACAATTTGTTCACCAAACAATTAATGACAGCAATCATTTATAGACATTACAAGAATATGACGGCAAATGTTTTGTTACATGTATATTTACCACAATTTTTAAAAAAAGAGAGACTAGGAGTCCATGAATCCATATAAATAATAAATAGAAAAATAAAGGCCGAGAAGGGAGGCTCTTTCTTACTGAAGAATGCCAAGTACCAATCACTATAAAGATTCAGGCAATAAACATCAGTGGTGACGGGATAATTTGGAACTAGTGGGGATGGCTGCAAAACATGATGAATGTAATGAATATCCCTGAATTGACACAGCAAATGTTTTGTTTCATATCTATATCTATTTGTTTGCCACAATAAACACACACACACATACACAAAGAGTCATCCCGTTAAACCCACTGCCATCAAGTCGATTCCAACTCAGAGCAACCCTACAAGGCAAGAGTAGAACTGCCCCATAGATTTCCAAGGCTGTAATTTTTACAGAAGCAGATACCACATCTTTCTGTGGCAGAGCAGCCGGTGAGTTCAAACCACCAGCCTTTGGGTTAGTAGCCAAGAGCTTAACCACTGCGCCACCAGGGCTCCTTAACAAATCATGAGTGGATGTTAAATCTAAGGAGAGGTTATGATGAGGAGCAGGAAGTTTGCATACTCTTAAAGTGCCTCCCCCACAGATTAATGATTTGTTGCAAGGGAAAATACAGTAATTATACAGTGGAGAAAATGGACACAACGCTTTGACTGGATGATCAAAATCACCATCACCAACGAGAGACAGATGGACAATGTGTATCTTCAAATTTGATACCCTGAGTACCTACATAGTACTCTGCCTAGGAGAGCAAAACCTGAATCTAATCATGAGGAAACATCAGACATTTAAGTCCAACCTGAGGAAGATTCTGTTTAAAAAGGCAGGCGCCACATTCTTCAAAAATATCAGCGTCATAAAAGGCAAAGGAAAGCTGTGAAAACTATTCATATTAAAGTTACTAAAGGAAACTAAAGAGACACAACAGGAGTCCCTGAGTGGCACAAATGGTTAACGTGCTTGGCTGCTAACCAAAAGGCTGGAGGTTTGAGTCTACCCAGAAGCACGGCAGAAGAAAGGCCTGAAAAATCAGACACTGAAAACCCTATGGAGCACAGTTCTCCTCTGACACACCTGGGGTTGCCGTGAGTCATTGTTGACTCCATGGCAACTGTTCTTTTTTTTTTTTTAAGAAACATGACCATGAAAGATCATACATAATCCTAGACTGGATCCTATACGGAGGGGAAAAAAACAAATTCTACAAAATATTATTGTTCAGTTGATAAAAACTGGAATATAATGGTATGTTAAAGTAATGTATCAATATCAGATTTTTTGAAGTTGCTAAGTGGACTGTGATTATGTGAAAGAATATCCGACTTCTTAGGAAATACACATTGAAGTGATTAGGGGTAAGGAGCCATGCTATATGCAACTCTGTAATGGTTAAGAAAAAACATATACTATGCGTGTGTGTATGTACACACACACAGAATGATAAAGCAAATGGGATTAAGTGTTAGCAGTACGTAAATGTGGGTAAAGAATATGCAGATGTTCTCTGCACTACTCTTCTTGCAACTTTTCTGTAAATTTGGAATTATTTCCAAACAAAAAATTTTCAAACGACTGAGAAGAGCTCCTCTGCATCTGATTAAGCAACCTTGAGGAAAAGGGGGCAGAAAAGAGCAGACCCTGTTGCCGGCTGGAAACCTCAGGTTCTGCTCCGCACAACTCGTCTCAGCCCATAAATGAGAGACCGAGATGGGAGAGTAGAAAGCCGTTTCATTGCACAAGGAAAGGAACAGTCAGGGCTGCTGCCACCAAGACTGCTCAGTGAGGGCAAGAGGGAAGGTTACTTTTTAGGCATTTACAAGTAGGAAAGTTCATACAAATTACATCAGCAACATTCTGAATCATACTACGCAGGCACAATGGAGTTTACGTATAACTTCACGCATCACGTGTTCAGAAAATGGCAGTTAACCACCCCCCGAGGCAGGAAAGTTACTATGTATGAGGTATTTAATGAGCTAAAAGGTTATCCTAAATGTCAACATCGCACCTTAAACTGGTTTCCACCGATTTTCTCTAATTTGGGGCAACAGTTAAAAAAAGGTTAATGTTAAGCTATGGGGCGTGTCACGTGTCAAGCAAGGGAACCAGAATCTTGATGTAAAGCTATGGGGCATGCCAAACAAAGGAACCAAGATTTCAATGTAAAGCTATGGGGCATGTCAAGCAAGCTGCTTGCTTGACGCAGTAGTATTTTCCGCAGTCTGGGGACCTCTGTCGTAACTCTGCCTCACAGTAGTAAGGGGAGAAAGTGGTGTAATAGGATCGAGCTATAACAAAAGGGCTGGTGGTTCGAACTCACCCAGCAGCTCCGAAAGAGAAAAGACCTGGCTATCTGCTCCTGTAAAGATTAAACCAAACCCACTGCCATCAAGTTGATTCTGACTCATAGTGACCCTGTAGGACACAGCAGAGCTGCCCTGTAGGGTTTCCAAGGCTGTAAATCTTTATGGAAGCAGATGCCACGTCCTTCTGCCTCAGAATGGCTGGTGGGTTCGGAAAGCCGAGCTTTCAGTTAGCAGCCAAGTGTTTCAACCACTGAGCTATGAGTTAAAGTCAACTTGACAGCACCTAACAACAACAAGAAGCATACAGGTAGGTATCTCTGGCTTAGACATACAGGCACATCCTGACTCCTGGTCACTTTTGAGAGCTGAAAGGACTCTCTATACCTTCCGCTGAAGAAGCAGCTAATTTATTCTCCACAGTAAAGAGGAGTCGTATCACTGCATCCTTTGCCGGTCACATCTTCCCCAAGGAAGGCCAGGGATGACCTGTTCCACAGTAAGGATGATCCAGTAGGGAGGCTGGGGGGAGGTTAATGACGTACCACTTGCTTTTTCCCTCACTGTGGCACAAAAAAAAAAAAAAATTTTTTTTTTTTTGGTGCCACAATAAAGAAGCCCTGGTGGCACAGTGGTTAAGCACTCAGCTGCTAACTGAAAGATCGGCAGTTCAAACCCACCAGCCACTCTATGGGAGACAGATGTGGCAGTCTGCTTTCATAAAGATTATAGCCTTGGAAACCCTATAGGGCAGTTCTACTTTGTCCTGTAGCGTTGCTATGAGTCAGAATCGACCTGATGGCTATGGGTTTTTGGCCGTAATAAACAAACCTCAACTTAAAAAAAAGCAGGGGAGGGGTACCAAATATGAAAAAAGTATTCAATTTTAAATATGAAATTGAAATCACAAGAACAGATGCTTCAATTTCTCATTTAATCCTCAAAACCTCTGTTAAAACCAATAAACCAGCTGCTATCGAGTCAACTCCAACTTATGGAGACACTATGTATCAGAGTAGAACTGTGCTCTGTTGGGTTTTCGATGGCTGATTTTTCAGAAGTAGATTGCCAGGCCTTTCCTCCAAGGTGCCTATGTTAGGTAAGTGCTATGATTACCCCCACTTTTCTTATCGGAAAACAAGACAAAGGCAATTTATGTAAAATATGCATGGTAAACTGGGATTCAGACTCCGGCAATCTGGCTCCAGTGCTCTCAAGAAGCAAAACACACAGAAGAAAATCTCGAATGACCTATATTACAGGAATAAAAAGAGAGAAAGCAAACAATACTAAAGCTACAGAGTTTTTTTTAAAAATTCACCGGATTTGAGTTTCCTGGTGATCTTGCAAAAAAAAGTTTTACTAAGAGTAATGCTGGAAACAAATGGAGAGAAGTGGAGGCCAGGTAGGGGAAAACAAGGGTAGAAGCAAGAGAAAAGAAGTTTTTTATGTTGTTAGTGTGTGTGATAGATGAGGCAAAGGAAGCAGGGCTGAAAATGGGGCACCTAGGGATCAGCCGGGGGGAGGAGTTGTACAGGAGAGGGCTTAGGGACCGAGATCACCACTTAGGAAACAGAGTCCCATGCTTAGGGGGAAAGAAAGCTTTGAAAAGTGGGGCTCAATTTCTTAACTGCTTAAAACAGGGCAGAAGAATTTTGGCTTTCTCCTAAAAATATGTTTGGAAAGAAAAAAAAACCCCACTGCCACCAAGTCGATTCTGACTCACAGAGACCCTACAGGACACAGCAGAACTGCCCCATAGGGTTTCCAAGGAGTGGCTGCTGGATTCAAACTACTGACCTTTTGATTAGCAGGGGAGCTCTTAACCACTGCGCAATCAGTTTAGAGACAGACCTTCTGTGAGAAATTCAGGAAGTGTTACCTATGGGAATGCCATTACTTTCCCCTTTTACTTTCCACCCTAAGGGGGGAGAAGTCTATTGTGGCACAGTATTATAAGAAAAAATTGTCTTTGAAGTCCCTTCTCCAGAACAAGTGTATAAACTAGTAGACATATTCCAATTATTTAGACCTAAACACAAGTACTTTTTAAGTGATAAGTGAGTTCCTAAAAAGTAAAAATCCGCTCACTTCAACCACTAACCGCAAAGAAATTCTCAACTGGCAGGAACTCCTAACATTCTAGATGGAATGCTTTTCTGCCCTCTCAAACTATTGCAACTGAGTTAATGACAAAGAGACTGGCAAGCCAGGGACTTTTTTTTTTTTGTCTGTACGAAATGTTTTTTGAAAACCAAAGACACAAGGAAAAGATTAGCCCAAATGACTAATGAACCCCAAGCACTACAGCCTCCACCAGACTGAGCCCAACACAACTAGATGGTGCCCGGCTACCACCACCAACTGCTCTGACAGAGATCACAATCGAGGGTCCCAGATAGAGCTGGAGAAAAATACTGAACAAAATTCTAACTCACACACACACAAAAAGACCAGATTTACTGGTCTGACAGAGACTGGAGAAAACCCAAGAGTATCGCCCCCAGACACCCTTTTAGCTCAGTAATGAAGTCACTCCTGAGATTCACCCTTCAGCCAAAGATTAGACAGGCCCATTAAAAAAGAAAAGAAAAAAGAAATGTTCTCTAAAATGTGAAAGAGTAGAAGTCACACAAGGCTCCAGTTTTTCCCTCATCTCCAAATACATTTTCTGGTTGAACCTTTAACTAGGAAAGTCAGAGCCTGTTGAGAAGTCTCAAGAATGCCTATATTCTCTATGCCAAGGGAGTGGAGACTGGATTACAAAATGTACAAAAGGTATTACTATTTCAATGTGGTCAACTACTGTCTATTCAGGACATGTTCCTGCCACCACTGCTCTCAGACTAAAGAGGACTAATAAGCACACTAGAAAATAATGTAAAGATAGCTTGATACTGGTCATGTACCTGGCAAGAACTAAGTACAACATGCGGATATTTTATTTTAAAAATAGAGTCTGACTACAAGTTTTACAGTTATGCCTCACAGTGATTGGTGGTATCGTGATTGCAAGCTCAGGTAAAAGTTCTCAAAGCAATGCTTCTCAAACTTTAATATGCATAGAAACTACCTGGGGACCTTGTGGAAATAGAGATTCTGACTGAGTAGTCTGGGGTGAAGCCTGAGACTCAGCATTTCTGACCAGCTCCAGGTGACTACCGAGGCTTCAGGTCTGGCTTTGGATAATGGTTGCTAATTGCTAAGTTTGCCTCATAGTGAAAGCTTGAGGAAATTCTAAATACTTGTCATTTTACATTGCTTTCAAAACTTTCTAAATATATATTTTTGGAAATAAGCGCTTCACAGCCTTGGCAGCCAAATGGTGTCGTTTTGTTTTTTTGTTTGCTTTTGTTTTCCTGCTGTCCTAACAGTTCACAAAGCAAACACATTCAGCCAGGAGACAAAAGTGGCCATGTCATAACCAGGAACACACCTGCCTCATCTCCTCAATAGGAAAATTACACAGACTCTTGGAATAATAATAATAATATACTGAGTCTGGAATAAAAGTTCACTAATAAAGAAAGCAGGCCAGTGTGTCTGACAGTATTAGCGATGTATCTGAGAGCACTGTGGTCTCTCTGGCAAGATTACTGGAAGATGAAGAGGTTTCATCCAAGCTAAGTGTTTCCAATTTGCTGACTGAGTTTAAAGAGAGCTCTGTGGAGCTGCATAAACATGACCCACTGTCAGAACCTGAAAAGAAATAAATGACCTAGTGAGCCAAATTTTAATATGGAGAAACTTCCATAATACACAGCTATTTTCAGCAACTAGAGGCTCCTATGAAACACTTTTCCTTAAGGGAATGGGAGCTTCCCCAAAGCAGCAGACACTTATTTAAAATTAATATTTGACCAAGAACTGCAACCATCAGCCAGCTAAGTAAGGCATACCAAACATACTCAGATCGCTCTACCACCAAGTCATACCTTTCAGCAGCTGAACCTGCTTTTAAACTGTAACAAGTTAATCAGGTGTCTCCAGTTAAGTCAACCATTAACAAAATACATAGCATAAATGTTCTTTTTTTTTTTGCTAAATTTTATTAAGAAATAAAGTCTCATTCTAAAGCCTATAGCACCTCTATCTGAATCTGTCGCTCTGGTTAAGAACTGCCATTTCTAATCCAAAACTTTACATACTTTTCTTTTTGAAGACGGCAGTGGAATACCAATGCTACAAGTAAACTCAAGAGAAGCACGTTACCTTGAAACCACATCAACAGCTGGAAATCTTCAAGGGTTGCCTTCCTGTCTTTTGGCAGTTTTTCTTTTTAATTTTTATTGTGCTTTAAATGAAAGTTTACTAATCAAGTAAGTCTCGCGTACAAATATTTATATACACCTTGCTATATACTCCTAATTGCTCTCCCCCTAATGAGACAGCATACTCCTTCCCTCTACTCTCTCTTTTCATGTCCATCTGGCCAGCTTCTGACTCCCTCTGCCCTCCCATCTACCCTCCACACAGGAGATGCCAACATAGTCTCATCTGTCTACTTGACTGAAGAAGTTCACTTCAACAGTATCATTTTCTTCCCGTTGTACACTCCAAACCCTGTCTAAACAGTTGGCTTTGGGAATGGTTCCAGACATGGGCAAACAGACGATCTGGGGACCATGATCACCAGGGTCCTTCTAGTCTCAGTCAGACCATAAAGTCTGGTCTTTTTATGAGAATTTGGGGTCTGCATCCCACTGTTCTCCTCCCTCAGGGGATCTCTGCTGTGTTCCCTGTCAAAGCAGTCATTGGTTGTAGCCAGGCACCATCTAGTTCTTCTAGTCTCAGGCTGATGTAGTCTCTGGTTTATGTGGCCCTTTCTGTCTCCTGGGCCCATAATTACCTCGTATCTTTGGTGTTCTTCATTCTACTTTGCTCCAGGTGGGTTGAGACCAACTGATACATCTTAGATGGCTGCTTGCTAGCATGTAAGACCCCAGGCGCCACTCTCCCAACTGGGATGCAGAATGTTATGTTAATAGATTTTATTATGCAAATTGACTTAGATGTCCCCTGAAACTATGGTACCCAAACTCCCACCCCTGCTACACTGGCCTTCGAAGCATTTAGTTTATTCAGGAGACTAATCTGCTTTTGATTTAGTCCAGTTGTGCTCACCTCTCCCACATTGTGTGTTGTCTTTCCCTTCGACTAAAATAGTTCTTATCTACTACTGAATTGGTGAAAACCTGTCTCCCTCCCTCCTTTCTCCCTCTTGTAACCATCAAAGAATATTTTCTTCTCTGTTTAAACTATTTCTCCAGTTCTTATAATAGTGGTCTTACACAATATTTGTCCTTTTGCAACTGACCAATTTCACTCAGCATAATGCCTTCCAGATTCTTCCATCTTATGAAATGTTTCATGGATTCATCATTATTCTTTATCAATACCTAGTATTCCATTGTGTGAATATATGATAATTTATTTAACCATTCATCTGCTGATGGGCGTCTTGGTTGCTTCCATCTTTTTGCTATTGTAAACAGTGCTGCAATGAACATGGGTGTGCATGTATCTATTCGTGTAAAGGCCGTTATTTCTCTAGGCTATATTCCAAGGAGTGGGATTGCTGGATAGTATGGTAGTTCTATTTCTAGCTTTTTAAGGAAGCGTGAAATCAATTTCCAAAGTGGTTGTACCATTTTACATCCCCACCAGCAGTGTACAAGTGTTCCAGTCTCTCCACAGTCTCTCCAACATTATTTTGTGCTTTCTGGATTAATGCCAGCCTTGTTGGAGTGAGATGGAATCTCATTGTAGTTTTGAGTTGCATTTCTCTAATGGCTAATGATCATGAGCATTTCCTCATGTATCTGTTCCCCACCTGAATGTCTTCTTCAGTGAAGTGTCTGTTCATATATTTTGCCCATTTTTTAATTGGGTTATTTGTCTTTTTGTAGTTGAGTTTTTGCAGCATCATGTAGATTTTAGAAATCAGACGCTGATCGGAGATGTCATAGCTAAAAACTTTTTCCCCATCTGTAGGTAATCTTTTTACTCTTTTGGTGAAGTCTTTGGATGAGCATAGATGTTTGAGTTTTAGGAGCTCCCAGTTATCTAGTTTCTCTTCTGCATTGATAGTAATGTTTTATATACTGTTTATGCCATGTATTAGGGCTCCTAACATTGTCCCTATTTTTTCTTCCATGATATTTATCGTTTTAGATTTTATATTTAGGTCTTTAATCCATTTTGAGTTAGTTTTTGTGCATGGTGTGAGGTATGGGTCTTGTTTCATTTTTTTGCGGATGGATAACCAGTTATGCCAGCACCATTTGTTAAAGAGACTGTCTTTTCCCTCATTTGACTGACTTTGGTCCTTTGTCAAATATTAAAAAAAAAAAAAAAAATTTGTCAAATATTAGCTGCTCATATAAAAAAAAATTCTTTTTTTTACGTATGTGGATGGATTTATGTCTGGATTCTCAATTCTGTTCCATTGGTCCATGTATCTGTTGTACCAGTACCAGGCTGTTTTGACTACTGTGGCGGTATAACAGGTTCTAATATCAGGTACAGTGAGGCCTCCCACTTTGTTCTTCTTTTTCAGCAATGCTTTACTTATCCGGGGCCTCCTTCCTATCCATATGAAGTTGGTGATTTGTTTCTCCATCTCATTAAAAAATGGAGTTGGAATTTGGATCGGAATTACATTGCATCTATAGATGGCTTTTGGTAGAATAGACATTTTTATAACATTAAGTCTTCCATCCACAAGCAAGGTATGTTTTTCCACTTATGTAGGTCTCTTTTGGTTTCTTCAGTAGTGTCTTGTAGTTTTCTTTGTATAGGTCTTTTACATCTCTGGTAAGATTTATTCCAAAGTATTTTATCTTCTCGGGGGCTACTGTAAATAGTAATAATGTGGTGATTTTGTCTTCAATGTTCTTTTTGTTGGTGTAGAGGAATCCAACTGATTTTTGTATATTTATATTGTGTCCTCATCCTCTGCTGAACTCTTCTATTAGTTTCAGTAGTTTTCTTGAGGATTCTTTAGGGTTTTCTGTGTATAAGATCATGTCATCTGCAAATAGAGACACTTTTATTTCTTCCTTGCCAATCTGAATGCCCTTTATTTCTTTATCTAGCCTAATTGCTCCGGCTAGGACCTCCAGCACAATGTTGAATAAGAGTGGTGATAAAGGGCATCCTTGTCTGGTTTCCAATCTCAAGGGGGATGTTTTCAGACTCTCTCCATTTAGGATGTTGGCTGTTGGCTTTGTATAATGCCCTTCATTATATTGAGGAATTCTCCTTCTATTCCGATTTTGCTGAGGGTTTTTATCATGAATGGGTATTGAACTTTGTCAAATGTCTTTTCTGCATCAATTGATAAAACCATGTGGTTCTTTTGTTTTATTTATATGATGGATTACATTAATTGTTTTTCTAATGTTGAACCATCCCTGCATACCTGGTATGAATCCCACTTGGTCATGGTAAATTATTTTTTTTATATGTTGTTGAATTCTGTTGGCTAGAATTTTGTTGAGGATTTTTGCATCTAAGTTCATGAGAGAAATAGGTCTATAATTTTCCTTTTTTGTGGTGTCTTTACCTGGTTTTGGTATCAGGGATACGCTGGCTTCATAGAATGAGTTTGGGTGGTATTCTATTCTTTTCTATGCGCTGAAATACCTTTAGTAGTAGTGGTGTTAACTCTTCTCTGAAAGTTTGGTCGAACTCTGTAGTGAAGCTCTCTGGACCACGGCTTTTTTTTGTTGGGAGTTTTTTGATTACCTTTTCAATCTCTTCTTTCGTTATGGATCTATTTAGTTGTTCTACCTCTGTTCCTGTTAGTTTAGGTAGGTAGTGTGTTTCCAGGAATTCATCCGTTTCTTCTAGGTTTTCAAATTTGTTAGAGAACAGTTTTTTGTAGTAATCTGATACGATTCTTTTAATTTCAGTTGGGTATGTTGTAATATCGCCCATCTCATTTCTCATTCAGGTGATTTGCTTCCTCTCCTGTTTTTCTTTTGTCAGGTTTGGCCAATGGTTTATTAATTTTGTTAGTTTTTTCAAAGAACCAGCTTTTGGTCTTGTTAATTCTTTCAATTGTTTTTCTGTTTTCTATTTCATTTCGTTCTGCTCTAATTTTTATTATTTGCTTTCTTCTGGTGCCTGTGGGTTTCTTTTGTTGCTCTCTTTCGATTTGTTCAAGTTGTAGGGATAATTCTTTGATGTTGGCCCTTTCTTCTTTTTGGATGTGTGCATTTATTGATATAAATTAACCTCTAAGCACTGCTTTTACTGAGTCCCAAAGGTTCTGATAAGAGGTGTTTTCCTTCTCATTGGATTCTATGAATCTTTATTCCATCCTTAATGTCTTCTATAACCCAGTCTTTTCTGAGCAAGGTATTGTTCAGTTTCCAAGTGTTTTTGATTTCTTTCCCTGCTTTTTCTGTTAATGATTTCTACTTTTATGGCCTTATGGTCAGAGAAGATGCTTTGTAATATTTCAATGTTTTGGATTCTGCTAAGGCTTCCTTTATGACCTAATACGTGGTCTATTCTAGAGAATGTTCCCTGTGCACTAGAAAAGAAAGTATACTTGGCTGCTGTTGGGTGGAGTGTTCTGTACATGCCTATAAGGTCAAGTTGGTTGATTGTGGCATTTAGATCTTCTGTGTCTTTATTGAGCTTTCTGGATGTCCTGTCCTTCACCAAAACCAGTGTGTTGAAATCTCCTACTATAATTGTGGAGCTGTCTATCTCATTTTTCAATGCTGTTAGGGTTTATTTTATGTATCTTGCCCCCACGTCACTCTGAAGAAAGCGTGTCCCTCTTCCCTAGAGTGTACAGGTGGGTGGGTTTTGCAGACGGACCATGGACCCCCAATGCTTTTGATTTTAAGGACTGGGAAGTACCAGTTATCCTTGGACCCCTGTCACCGGTGGCTGGGTGACCTGAGTGGAGCTACCAGTCCTTAGGCCCCTGATTTGGGTAGGTGAGGACCCTGTTTAATAGGCAAAGGGCTGTCAATCATCAAACACCCACCTCGCCACTGCAGAGCTGAAACAGTTGCTGTCTGCCAACAAGTACCTATTTTCATGAAATAGGCCCACACAGGTCCATGCAAGAGGGAAAGGTATTCAAAGTCCACGGACTGTTTAGGCCTGGACAGGAGTCACTTCTGTCTGGAGCTCCCCGGGCTAGTGGAGCTGGCAAATTATCTTTTCCCCCAATTGTGAATTTATTCCTTTTCCAAGGCCAGGTAAATGGCTCCAGATGCTCAACAGGGCCTATCTCAGGCCCAGGGAAATCAACAACCTCTAAAGCCAACTTGGGGGTGGGGGCGCAGTAAAATATACCCAAGTACTTAGCCTTTGGCGAGAGTACTGTTCTTCTCTGGTTCCGAAGGTGTGAGTGGGCTGTGCAGCTGACTGGTTCTCCCTGAGGAAATTGCGGCCCAACGCTACTACCAGCCCACCGCAGCCGCTCCCAGGAATGGTATCTGAGGGATCCCGGCGATTCAGGTCCGGAAACTCCTCTCTGCTTCTGAACCGTCTCTCCCTCCCCCTACCGCTCAGTCTGTTTTCTAACTTTGCCATTGATGTTAAGGGCTCGTAGCTTGTCATAAACGTAATTGTTTCACTTGTTTTTTCAGGTCTTTGTTGTAAGAGGGATCACCGGAAGCCTCTGGCTATTCCGCCATCTTGGCCCCACCCCTCGTAGCTCAAGACCTTGCATTTTTGAAATATCTGAGTATAATAAGAACTGTATTTATTATTGTTAAGGCTCCTTATTGACTTTTCTTAGAGAGTTTTCTGAAACATCATTGTCAAGCAGGTGTTTATCAAAACAGTATATAATTTTATTTATTCCAGAAAGCTCTCTCAGTGTTAAAAGGACAGGATAATTCAAGTTTGGGTTGAAGGAAAGGATGAGATGGGGAAATGCTTTTCGGAAAAATATCCAAAACTATGCAACCATGTAAGTGCTCTCATGTTGCCCCCAAAAGATCAAGATAACAAACTATGTGTATGATTTAATAGTCTCACTTAATATGGCTGACTGCTAATTAATCACTGAGCCAATTTCTTCTTATGCACACAGCCAGGCTAGGTTTCCCAGCCTCCCTTACAGTTAGATGTGGCCATGTCACGAAATTTTAGCCAAATAAAAGTGATACGAATGTAACATGAAGGAGACATAGTGATTTTTGCTGATAGCCACTAAGAATTTTCACTACAGTAAAACTTAGCTTACGCTGACTGATGTATCTTGCCAAATAGGCCTTCAGACAAATTTCTTAAATTTTTCTTTTAAAATGATCATATACCCATAAGAGTTGAAAGAATCATTCATACTTTAAAGTAAATTACTACCAGATGGACCAAAACGAAAAACTTCAAAAAGGGGCAATGAGGGATGGGTGGAAGCACACCAAGCATGATCGAGGAATACTCATCCTTAAACATGTTAAATACTTGTTCCTACTGTCAGACCTCAGTGTCCGGATTTGTTCTGAAAATGTTTCTTATCAAGAATAGGAAGCATCTAGCAGCAGGCAGGCCTGGTTAAGTTGCTGCAGTAAGGAGGACAATTGTCAGCAAGCAGACAGACACCGGGGGACAAGCAAGTATACCAGCAGGTCAAAAACGTATTTCACCTACTGTGCTGCTCTGCCTGGAGGAAAACACCCAGCGCACTGAAACTCGTCTGTCTTGGTCTACCACGAAGGCTTCATAAGGCATCAGACATAGTTGCATTCAAACATGCAACAGGCATTCAAATGTTTGGAGACTGAAGGACCACCACAGAAAGCATGTTTATGTGCAGTTTCCACAGAAGGTCTGATGTTGCAATAAAGGAAATGATGGTTTTCTTATCAAGGTCCATTATTAATGCCTGGTGGACAATCACCTGAGCAGCTCTGATTAAATTCTTCCCAAGTATTAAAAAAATGCAGTGTTTTGAATATCTGCTTCCAAGCTAGAAGTGTTGCAAATTTATGGAAAAGTATTGTCTTCATCAAAGAATCCTCTAGCTTAGATGAAGGCGGTTTCACAAAACTGACTGGTAGTCCAACATGTTTCTAAAGCTAAACAGAAACATTTGCAAAAAAAAAAAAAAAACTATGCAATACAGGAGGACACCAAATTCAAGGCCTACACTTGATCCTTAGTCTCTTTTTTCCTAGGCAAAAATTCAGTGAAAAAAACAACCTACCAAGATGGCAAACGCATCACTGCCCGGGGGTACAATTAATAATGGCAGCCCTCGGCAGAGTGCCTTTCCATGGTTTCTAAAAAGACAGCCATGGCCCCTGTATCTCCTCTCAGGACTAAGTTCTAAACATTTACCCAGCAAGTTGATCAAAACAGAGAGCAATTCTAAATTTAGATTCTCCATAAGAGGATCTGACTGAGAAAGATAATCCTCTGGAGAAATCTGGCCTTTGAATTTGGAGAACTGGAAATCAAAGGGCACTAACTGCAAAGGGACATAATGACATAGGACTGAGCTCTGAAAGACAAGAGACCATGGTAATACTTGTCTTAAGTAGGAAGATTGCTGATTTAAATAAGCTGATCCAAGCCCTAGGATTTTTCTCTGCCACATTTTCTTACTTTTAAACAAAAACAAACGCTATTCAAACTGACTTCCTTTTACAGATTTTACTCTGCTGCTTACGAACAAGCAAAGGAACAGAAGCAGAAAGACAACAAGACACCTTCAGCACGCCCCTCTAAAAACCAAACAGAAACTCCCCTGCCAAAAAAAAAAAAAAACAGTTGCCATCGAGTCGATTCCAACTCATGGCATCCCATGAACTGGGCACCATAATTTTTGCGAAAGAAACTAGAGTTGGCCTCATTGAGATAGTCTACCGAAACAAGGTTCATTCTTGGCTACTGTGTAAAGGATGGTTCAGCACATGGCTTCTCAGAAATTAATGAGTCAGCTCCTTTCAGCCACCTAACCAGCTAAATGCTTATTAAGTCGGTGCTGAGCTCAGACTACTGTACTAAGAGTTATGGTGATATATTTTACTGTTAAATGTCTTGACAGCAGGGACCCTGTCAACAACATATGTGGGCGGGGGGGAATGATTGAGATAACAAATAAGCTTGATAAAGGAGCAAATAGGCAACTAAAGTACATGTGCGTGTGTATGTGTAAAGTATATGTGTGTCTGTGTGTGTGTCTGACTGCTGAGGGACTCTAGAATGTTGAAAATGAATGAATATAACTCAAAACTTCACAACAGAAACCGCAGCATGTACTAGTTATCTAAGGCTGTGTAACAAATTACTTCAAAACTTAGCAGCTTAATTAAAACAACAGAAATTTATTATCTCAGTTTCTGAAGGTCACGTATCAGGAGCAGTTTGGCTGGGTAGTTCTGGCTCAGGTTTCTTTTAAGGTTGCAGTCAAGCTATTGGCCATGCTTGGCTGAGACTGAAGTAGCTGCTTTCAAGCTCACTCATGTGGCTGCCAGCAGGAGGCTTTAGTTCCTCCTCAATATGGCTCTCCATTGAGCTGCTGGCAACATAGCAGCTAGATTCCCACAGAGAAAGTGATCGAGAGAAAGACCAAGTTGGAAGCCACAGTCTGTAATAACTTAGTCTTTTTAGACGTGACATATCATCATTTCTGCCTTACTCTGGTCACACAGACCAACCTGGTACCACGTGGGAGGGGACTATACAAGGGTATACTAGGATCACAGGAAACCATCTTAGAAACTAGTGCCACATAGGGTATACTAGTACTATAAAATGGTGCAAAACAACACCTCTGTAATGAGTTGTGACACTGAAAACACATACACACTGAAAAGACAAAAAAAAATTTAAGTTCTCAATCATATAGAAAGATGCGACTAGCTTATCCCAAACAAAGCATGACCGATGATGTTCTTCTCCAGTTGTTGTGTGCCACTGAGTCGATTTCAACTCATAGTGACCTTATTAGACAGAATAGAACTGCCATTGGAATCGACTCGACACCAACAGTGTTTTGGAATCTTTTGGGGAGCAGATGGCTAAGTCTTTTCTCCTGGTGAGTTCGAACCGATTAGCAGCCAAGCACTTTACCCACTGCATCACCAGGGTTCCTTTTTTCTCCAGTAGTGGGGAGGAATTTGTGCAAATGCATCTGATTGTAAATCACATATATACATGATAAAAAGGCTGTTACTAGTAGACGGTATAATGGAAGGAGTGCGTTTTGGAGTCAAGTGGAGTGAGACAGCAATTTCAACCCCATGGCTCTTTGGCTGTGTCACCTTGGGCAAGTTTCTTCATCAGCATAAGCCTCTGGTTTCTCATCTGTAAAACTGGGCTATTAACTACCTACTGTCATGGATTCAATTGTGTCTCCAAAAAGTATCTGTCAACTTGACTGGGCTATGATTCCCAATATTGTATGACTGTCCACCATTTTCCTATCTGATGTGATTTTCCTGTGTGTTGTAAATCCTACCTCTATGACGTTAATGAAGTGGGATAGGTGGAAGTTATGTTAATGAGGCAAGACTCAATCTACAAAATTGGATTGTGTCTTGAGCCAATCTCTTTTGAGATATAAAAGACAGAAGCGATCAAAGAGACAGGCGGACCTTATACCACCAAGAAAGCCATGCCAGGAGCACAGCACATGCTTTGGACCCGGGGTTCCTGCATGGAGAAGCTCCTAGTCCAGGGAAAGACTGATGACAAGGAACTTCCTCCAGAGCCAAAAAAGAAAGCCTTCCCCTGGAGCTGACACCCTGAATTTGGACTTCTAGCCTACCAGACTGTGAGAGAATAAACTTCTGTTTGTTAAAGCCATCCACTTGTGGTATTTCTATTACAGCAGCACTAGATGACTAAGCCACTACCTAATAGGGCTGTTGTGAACTGACATAGAACATGCTTAGCATACGGTAAGCACTCAATAAACAATGGCATACTCTCTCTAGATAAATCACTGTAATCTAGGAAATTAAAACACTCTAATGAAAGTCATCACAGATTATTACTATAGCTTTGGAAATAGCAGTATTTTATTCTATAGCTCAAGGGCAAGTAAACCACTCAAAGTAACTGTTAAAAATGAAAATTACTGGCCTCATTTTCAGAGACCATGATTCAGTAAAATCAAAAACAACTGTATCTAACACTAAATGCTAACTACATGGCAGGGTTCTAAGCACTCCACATGAACCACATGAATTAGCACATTTTAAAGATGAAGAAACTGAGGCACAGAAAAGTTAACTATTTTACTCAAGATCACACAGCTAAGTAAAGACATATCCAGGATTTGAACCCAGAGAGACTATCTTGATTCTGTGCTCAGAACCATTACGCTGCTTTGCCTGGTCATGGAGTGTAATCCTTTTTTACATGTTTTGAACAGAACTGAGAGTCCAGAAACAAACCCTCACATTTAGAGTCAACTGATTTTTTTATCTTTTCTTTGATTTTTGACAAAGTACCATGATAATTCAACAGGAAAAAAAGAGTCTTTTTATCAAATAATGCTGAACAACTGGATCTCCACACAGAAAAAAATAAAGCTAGACCCCTACCTCACACCACACACTTAAAATCAAAGACCTAAATGTAAGCCTAAACCATAAAACTCTTAGAAGAAAGCAAGTGTAAATGTAAATGTACATGATGATAAACGCATAATGTTCCTTAGGTAAGGAGGGCCACTTGCTTACTTTGGAGACGTCATCAAGAAAGACCAGTAGCTTCAAAAGGACATCAGGTCTGGTAACACAGATGATCAGCAAAAACGAGGGAAACCTTTAATGAAATGGATTGACACAACAGCCACAACAATAGGCTCAAACATTTCAACAATCATGAAGATGGTGCAGGACCAAGAAATGTTTCATTCTGTAACACACAAGGTCACCTGAGTTGTAGCCAACTTGACGGCAACTAACAACAACAAATGGACATGACTTCGGATTAGGCAATGGTTCCTTAGATATATCACCAAAATTACATTCAATAAAAAGAAAAGATACATACATTGGGTATTATCAAAATTAAAAATACTCGTACTTCAACAACCCCATCAAGAGTGTCAAAAGACAACCGACAGAACTGAAAAAAATATTTGAAAATCATGTATCTGATAAGGGACTTACATTTAGAACATACAACTCCATAATGAAAAGATGAACAACTCAAAAACTGGGCAAAGACCATAAAAAAAAAAAAAAAAGAGAGAGACTAAAGGGGCACACAAGCCCAGGGGCAAGGACTAGCAGGCAGGAGGAGACAGGAAAGCTGGTAACAGGGAACCCAAGGTCAAGAAGGGAGAGTGCTGACATGGCATGGGGTTGGTAACCAACGTCATAAAACAATTTGTGCAGTAACTGTTTAATGAAAAACTAGTTTCTTCTGTAAATCTTCATCTAAATTACAAAAAAAAATAGGGGAGGTGGGGCCAAGATGGCAGAGTAGTCAGACACTTCTTGTGGTAAAAAAAAAAAAAAAAAGGAAAGAAAAGGCAAAGAATCTGAATAAACATTTCTAAAAAGAAGATATAAAAATGATCAATAAACACATAAAAATATGCTCAATATCACTAGCCATCAGGGAAATGCAAATTAAAACCATAATGAGATACCATTTTACTCCCACTAGGATGCCTATAAGGAGCCCAGGTGGCCCAGTGCTTAAAGCCATCAACTGCTAACCGAAAGGCTGGCAGTTTGAAACCACCAGTGGCTCCATGGAGGAAAGAGGTGGCAATCTGCTTCCGTAGAGATTTACAGCATTGGAAACCCTATGGAGTTGCTGTGAGTCGAAATCGACTAGAGGACAGTGGGCAGAAGATGGCTATAATCAAAAAGATATAATAACAAGTATTAGGGAGAATATGGAGAAACTGGAATCTTCACATAGTGCTGACAGGAATGTAAAATGGTGCAGTCATTTTAGAAGACAATCAAACATAAAACCAAAATAATCAAACCTGTTGCCGTCAAGTTGATTCTGACTCATAGTGACGCTACAGGACAGAGTAGAGTTGCCCCATAGGGTTTCCAAGGACAGGCTCGTGAATTCCAACTGCCAACCTTTTCGTTG
The DNA here is from genome assembly GCF_024166365.1 of Elephas maximus indicus. Taxonomy (NCBI): domain Eukaryota; kingdom Metazoa; phylum Chordata; class Mammalia; order Proboscidea; family Elephantidae; genus Elephas; species Elephas maximus. Next base: position 61,465,759 of record NC_064833.1, on the reverse strand, counting down.
GCAGCCAAGTTCTTAACCACTGCACCACCCAGCAAATACACTCCTGGGTATATACCCAAGAGAAATGAAAGTATATACTCACACAAGAATTATACATGAATATACATGGATATTCAAAATAGCCAAAATGTGGAAATAACCCAAATGCCCATTGACTGATGAATGGGTAAATAAAACGTGGTCTGTCCATACATGGAATATTATTTCGCAATAACGAACTGAAACATGTTATCCCATGGATGAACCCTGAAAACATGATAGATGAAAGAAACCAGTTACAAAAGACCACATATTGTATAATTCCTCTCTGAAATGTCCAGAATAGGCAAATTTACTGAGATAGAAAGATTAGTGTTTGCCCAGGCTGGGGATGGGGGTAGCGAGGGAGAAATGCAGAGTGACTGCTAATGGATAAGGGGTATCTCTTTGGGGTGATAAAAAGGTTCTAAAATTGATCATGGCTAAGGTTGCACAACTCTATGAATATACTAAAAACCAATATACACTTTAAATGGGTGACTTAAATGGTATGTGAATTATAGCCCAATAAAACTGCTATTTTAAAAAGTAAGGTAAAGAAGAATATCCACAGTATGATTCCATTTATATGAACTTTTACCCATGAGTGTATGTGTATGTTTGTGCTGGCAGATGCCTAACACTCTTTCTGGAAAGAAAGACAAGAAATTTAACGGTAACTTGAGAAAGAGAGACTACAGTGAAGAGGGCAAAGAAAGAGGAATTTTGATTTTCATTTAAACACCTCGCTATTTAAATTTTTCTACACCACGCTAAAAAAAAAAGGAAAACTCTTTTAAAAATAAAAAATATGAGCTTTGCTATGGTAATTAAAACCACACAGTACTGGCACAAGGATAAATATATCAATGAAACAAACTCAAGTCCAGAAACAGATCCATGTATACACAGGAATTTAATACACAGAAAGGTTTACGTTTTATATCAGCAGACAAAAGATGAGCCATTCCCTTACTCAGGCCAGAATTCCCAGACGGAATAAAAGGCTAAATATAAAAATTAGAAAATATATACCGTAAAGATATTAGAAAAACTATATGAGATGATTCTCATATGCTGAGTGCTGATGACCCTTCTAAGAGTTACTAAAAGACTGACAAATTTGGCTACATACAAAGGTACACCCTGGTATGACGTGAGACAGCATACGTTAAAAGACAAGTGACGGTATATTCACCATAGACAGAAGTTTGATATCCATACTTTGTACCATATGTATAATAATAATTAAATAAATACCAGCTTAAAATGACAAAATTGGAATTAAACAAACATTTTTCGATAAAAGAATGGATAGACACAATTACAGGTCAATTCTATAAAAGTTATTGATGGGATTCCAAAAAAAAAAAACCAAACCCAGTGCCATCGAGTCGATTCCGACTCATAGCGACCCTATAGGACAGAGTAGAACTGCCCCATAGAGCTTCCAAGGAGTACCTGGCGGATTCGAACTGCCAACCATTTGGTTAGCAGCCGTAGCACTTAACCACTATGCCACCAGGGTTTCCATTGATGTGATTAAGATACAATATTACATAGATAAAGAAGTGCAGCTTTAATCTTAAAAAAGATTTATATTTTTTATCAGCACTGTCATCTGACCCCTCTTCAGTGAGAAATATAAAACAAGATGTCTCTTATAATCATTTCAGCTACAAAATCTAAGAGATTTTCTGTGAAAGCTGGTTTTCTCCAATTGCCATGTCTTATAATATATATATGGTATTCATATGATGCTTAAAACAAAAAGACATACAAATTTACTTATGTTGTTTTTCCTCTCCTTCTACCCACACAAACTTGTGAATATGGCCCTGGGCAGCACAAATCGTTCAACGCTCGACTACTAGCCGAAAGGCTGTCAGTTAGAAGGCACCCAGAGGCACCTGGGAAGACAAGGCTGGTGATCTGCTTCTGAACTAGCACACCCTTGAAAACCTTATGGAGCAGTTCTACTCTGCACATATAGGGGTCACTACGAGTCAGAATCAACTCGACGGCAACTAACAACAATAACAAGGTACAAGAACCAAATCATTAGCAAAACAACTAAAATCAACACTCTACCATTTTCCACTAAGAACAAATAATCAGCTTAAAACTAAGGGTTATTTAAGGTGAACACAGCCAAACTGCCACCCTTCACAGCCCCAGAAAAGGCAAGATGCGACAGGAGCCCCAAATGAACATGGAAACAACAAGACCCTTCTCCTCTCTTTGCAGCACAAGACACTACATTATTCAACTCAATTAAAAGATTACAGTCACACAGGCTGGGGATTTTGACTGAATGTTTTTATAACAAGCTCTCAGAAGAATCTTAGGTTTACTCTTTCTTAATGCAGCCATTAATCCTCATGAATACCATACTGCAAAACTAACAAATACACTGTATAAAAATAGCGAACCCCAAACAAACCATCCAAACTAATCCCCTGAAGCCGCAGGAGCCACATGGAAAATGTAATATGGTTATCTCCCCTTGAACTCTGCACATTTGTTACAAGGAGTCCCACCTGGGATTACATTCGCAGTACAAACGCCTGGAATTAATTCCAAAACAAACCAAGCCCGGGCCTAACCAGATGCTAACCCTGCATCCACTGGTCACCTTTTGTTCTTTAACAGACACAGCCCAGTTTACGGATCAGAGCTCCAGCCTGGCTGTAATTCTTTTCTTTGTTCATTTTGAAAGATTTCCATTGATTCCTCTACGAGTTCCTAGATCTATGGGGAATAAGGAATGGTGAAAAGATTTTCTGAATTATTATTAATTACATGATTAATAAAGGAACTGTTAATCGTTAACAGTGATGTGATGTCTACATCTTTACCACAATACAGATTTATATATATATTTTTTAATTCCTGGACAAGTTTTGTCATCACTGCATTTTACAGATGAGAAAACAGAAATAAAATAAATTATTGAATTTGGTTAAAATCACGTGAGCTCTCTTGTGAAAACTAGGAATCAGGTCTACAGCAATACACTGTTTCTCAGACCACAACAGAAAATAAGATTAAACCATGGAACACCAATGAAGTTCAACATCTGGAAAGCTTGAGAAACGGAGTTTCAAGAAAAGAAAAAGAGCAATGGTGTCAAAGACACAACAGAAATGCCTGGTAAGATAAAAAAAAAAAAAAAGGTAAGATAAGGAGGGAAAAATCAACAGTTGGCAGGCGGTGAATGGTGACGTCAGCAACAGCATGTCAGGAAACTGGTGAAAGAGAAGCCCAAATAGGTGAGCAAGGAGACATGGGCACAGCAGTTAAAGCACTCGACTGTTAATGGAAAGATCGGCAGTTCAAAATCACCAGCTGCTCTGCAGGAGAAGGATGTGGCACTTGCTTCGGCAGAGATTTACAGCCTTAGAAACCCTATGGAGTTGCTATGAGTTGGAACCGACTCGATGATAGTGGGTATACAGGAGTGGATCACCCAATAAGCAAGGTAATCACGGCGCTCACCTTGCTTACCAAATCATCTGTGGTGCACAATTTCACATTTGGTTTCACCACATCCAAGAATCTATTTCTAGGCACGGCCGCCATGTGTCTCTCTCCCAACCCCACAGCACCTTCCTACAGAATCAAAGCCTCTTTTCAAACTTACAATCAATCTCTGACAGAGGCAGATGACCTAGAAAGCAAGGTAAGCACAGGCTGTGAAACTGGCAATATATCAGACAATCCCAGAGAGGGGCCTGTGGCTAACGGAGGGAGATGGGCACGTGTCAGAGACTAAGGGAACAGGTCGCAACTTAAGCCCAGGCACTGGTATTTTTTTAAATCCTTCCTAGTGGTTTTAATGTGCAGCTGAGTTAAGACCCACTGGACTCAGACTAATAGTTTATCAAGCACAGAAAATGAAGATTTAAGAAAGTGAGGTTGACTGGTGAGCAAGGATCTGGAGGAGAACAGAGTCGTGAGCAGAGATGAAGACGGAAGCCTAGCACAGTTGGAAGGAAAAACATGACACTTATTGGTCATTCTCTTTCCAAGTGGTCCATGAATAAGCAGGGCAAAAGTTCTGAGAAGTTTGGTGTTATTCCTCAAATGTTAATTTGTCCTTCTGATTAAAAAATACAAAGACTGCTACATTTCATCTAATCTAATCTGAAGTTGACTACGGAACGTACCTCAATTTTAGAACCAATAAAAGACAGTACTTTTGTAAGCAGTCATTCCCATTATGTCATCCCAGTACTATCAACATCACACCCAATTTTACTTTACAAGTCATAAGACTGATGAAATGGTTAAAACTTCAGTACGAAATAAGACAGTACAGCAACCTAAGTATAAAATTTTTAGAGATAATCCGTTAAACATCGTGGATCTCTAAAGTGAGATCTACAAAAAACCACCGATGGCCGAAGGTTCTGTTTATCGTTACCAAATCCTACTCCAGAATCACTGCCCGTGATCCACGAGTACATATGAAGGAAATTAGCACTCTCCTGGACTGTCCTGAATGGTCATGCCACGCAGTTTGTACTCACTCTGGGAAGTAAGAAGCCTGAACATGAAGAACACGTGGATTAAACACAGAGTCGACGTTAACATGTTGACACAATCAGAGGTAAACAGAGATCTAGATCGTTCTGGTAAAATCGAACGTTCAAGCTCATGTTTATGGAGTCTGTAAAATTCTCCCACGTTTGATCTTTGCTTCATTTAACTTTTGTATTTTGTTTCATTTAAGTAATTCTGACAATGGTTTTATTTTACTCTAATCAATTTCTGAAAACCTAAGTAAAAATCTGTATCTAAGCATGAGACTATGACTTTTTCAATGTTTTGATAAAATAAGGAAAAAATATACTAATGAAATGCTACAATCTACTAGTTCTGGTTTTATTCTTCTGTTCCAAACGGATTTTTTTTTGTGTGTGTGTTTTTGAAGACAAAAGAAAATGTTTATAATTTTGCTTTTAAATTCTTGAAAATATTTTCATTGAAGACTCAGCACATTAAAAGAAATTCTAAACAAAAGAAATTCAGTTAGAAACCCTTGTCAACCAACCGATTCATCTGCTAATGACAAGAGTTTAAAAAGAATCTTTTCATACACCTTGAAACAGTTTAATACTCTCCAGTTCTCAAATCCAACTTGATGGCGTGAATGTTTTTGATAGATTACATTCTTTCTGCTTATTATACTTTCACTTAGCTTACATATATTTTGATAATCTGCCCATCATTTTGTAAGTGCATGAATATAAGTGTAAAACGAAATTGACAGAATGACAAAAAAAAAAACTGACAGAATATTCTACCTTCCCGAAATTAAATTACTTATAAGCTCAGAAGATATGTATGACAGCATGGGTATAGAGATCTTGGTTCCTTTTCTCTAATTACACAACTCACTTAAATTCTCCACTCACAAAATGAAGCCATGCCAGGCCTGGACACGTATTTTATTCAAATCAATTTCAATTTAAAAAAAAAACTGCAAATAAATTCTTACAAGCCTATATACATTCATTCAAAAAGTTCTCTCAATAATTGAAGATAAATTGACGGACAACATCAAGACAGCCAGCTGTAGAAAAAAAGAAATGCCAGATGATTCAATAATTGTTAGGAATAATGTACTAGCCATTTGGAAAAAATATAATAACATTTGAACACTACTTCAATAATTCCTTACACTCAAAAATATTCCAGGTGGCCAGCTACCACTACTGAAAATTTTGATCAAAGATTCTGTAGAAGAATCTTGTTCATGAGGGATAAAATGCTAAACAGAATTTCAAATTCTCATGACTTTTTGTAGCCATGAAGGCTGGATGAACACCTGAAACTACTGTCCTGAGATAATCTTTAAACCTTGAACAAAAAATATTCCCTAAAGTCTTCTTAAAACGAAACAACAGTTTAGCTCAACTAGTAAAGAATGTCTCCCTTGAGCACTGTATTTTTTTAAGATTTATCTATATGGGATGACACTGACAACAGCAACTTGAAATATCAGATAGGAACTGTAGGCGGCAGTGAGTTTATGTTAATGGGGGAAGAATAACTCAGAAAAGGAGGGTGAGAGTAGTCACACAACTCAAAGAATGTAATTAATATCACTGAATCGTGTATGTAGAAATTGTTGCATTGGTGTTATGTTTTGCTGTGTATATTCTCAATAAGGAAAACAAAATAAAATTTTTTAAAAAACTATTCCAGGCGGAAGAAATATTTGGTTGCACAAAATAAAAAAAGAACACTTCAAGATCCATCCTGATGTATAATGCTACCAGTGATAGGATAATATCCATAACCCTACAATGAAGACCAGTTAATACAACTATTATTCAAATTTATGCAACAACCACTGAGGCCAAAGATGAAGAAACTGAAGATATTTACCAACTTCTGCAGTCTGAAATTGATCAAACATACACTCAAGATGCATTGACAATTACTGTTAATTGGAATGCAAAAATTGGAAACAAAGAAGAAGGATGAGTAGCTGGAAAATATGACCTTGGTGACAGAAACAAAATGAAATGGGGGACATTACAACAGACCCAACTGAAATAAAAAGGATCATAAGAGTATTATGAAAAACTATAACAAATTTGAAAACCTAGAGGAAATGGACACATTTCTAGAAACACACTACCTAACCAAACTAACATAAAATGATACTGAAAATCTGAACAGACCCGTAACATGAGAAGCGACTGAAACGGTAATAAAAAAAACACTTCCAACAACAACAACAAAATCCTGGCCCAGATGCCTTCACTGGACAATTCTACCAAACATTCAGAGAAGAGCTTACACCAGTACTACTCAAATTATTTCAGAACATAGAAAGGAAAGCGGTACTTCCGAATTCATTCCATGAAGCCAGCATAACTCTGATACCAAAATCAGGCAAAGACAGCACAAAAAATTACAGACCAATATCTTATGAATTTAGATATAAAAATTCTCAACAAAATTCTAGCCAACAGAATTCAGTATTATATCAAAAAAATAATGCACCACAACCAAGTAGGGTTCATACCAGGTATGCAAGGATGGTTCAACATTAGAAAATCAATCAACATAATCCACTACATAAATAAAAGGAAAGAAAAGAATCACAAGATCATCTCAATCAACACAGAAAAGGCATCTGACAAAGTCCAACACTGATTCCTGACAAATGCTCTCAATAAAATAGGTATAGAAGGGAAATTTCTCTTTCCAGCAAACAGGGAAATGAGAGTCTTTTTAACAAACAGTACAGGCAAACTGGATGTCCATCTGCAAAAAAATGAAGCAGGACCCGTACCTCACACCATACATAAAAACTAATTCAAAATGGATCAAAGACCTAAATATAAAGCCAAAAACTATAAATATCATAGAAGAAAAAATAGATGAAACCTAGAGGCCCTAATACACGGCATTAACAGGATACAAAACCAACAACACACCAACTCCAGAAGATAACCTAGATAACTGGAATCGACTAAAAATTAAACACTTATGCTCATCGAAAGACTTTACCAAAAGAGTAAAAAGAGAACCTACAGACTGGGGAAAAAAAGTTTGGCTATTACAAATCAGACAAAGGCCTAATTTCTAAAATCTACAGGAAAATCTAACACCTCTACAACAGAAAGACAAATGATCTAATTTATAAAATGGGCAAAGGAAATGAACAGACACTTCACCAAAGACATTCATGTGGCTAACAGACACATGAGGAAATGCTCAAGATCACTACTGGTTAGAAAAGTGCATATCAAAACCACAATGAGATACCATCTCACCCCCAGCATTACTGGCATGAATCCAAAAGACAAAAAATAACAAATGTTGGAGAGGCTGTGGGGAGACTGGAACTCTTATGCACTGATGGTGGGAACACAAAATGATATAACCATTTTGGAAAACAATATGGCACTTCCTTAGAAAGCTGGAAATAGAAATACCATATGATCCAGCAATGCCACTCCTAGAAATATACCCTAGAGAAATAAAAGTCGTCACACAAATAGACATATGCACACCTGTGTTCATTGCAGGATTTTTCACAATAGCAAAAAGATGGAAACAACCTACATGCCCAACAACAGATGAATGGATAAACAAACTATGGTACATACACACAACATGGACTATTACACAACAATAAAGAACAATGTTGAATTTTCAAATCATCTCATAACATGGATGAATCTGGAGAGCATTATGCTGAGTGAAATAAGTCAATCACGAAAGGACAAATAGTGTGCGAGACCACTGCTGTAAATACTCATGAAAAGATTTACATACAAAAAGAAACAATCTTTGAAGGTTATGAGGGAGGGGAGGGGTAGGGATGGAAAAACACTTAATAATCAATAGATGAGTGGTAACTTTGGTGAAGGGTAAGACAATACACAATACTGGGGAAGCCAGCACAACCTGTAAAAGGCAAGGTCATGGAAGCTCCACAGACACATCCAAACTCCCTGAGAGACTGAATTACTGGGCTGAGGGCTGTGGAGGCCATGGTCTTAGGGAACATCTAGCTCAACTGACATAACATAGTTTATAATGTTCTACATTCTACTTTGGTGAGTAGCGTCTGGGGTCTTAAAAGCCTGTGAGCAGCCATCTAGGATATTCTACTGGTCTCACCCCTTCCGGAGCAAGGAAGAATGAAGAAAACTAAAGACACAAGGGAAAGATTAGTCCAAGGGACTAAAGGACCACATCCATCACAGCCTCCACCAGACTGAGTCCAGTACAACAAGACGGTGCCTGGCTACCACCACTGACCACTCTGACAGGGATCAAAATAGAGGGTCCTAGATAGAGCTGGAGAAAAATATAAAACAAAATTCTAACCCAAAAAGAAAGACCAGGCTTACTGACCTGAAAGAGACTGGAGAAACCCTGAGAGTATGGCCCCCAGACACCCTTTCAGCTCAGTAATTATGTCACTCCTGAGGTTCACCCTTCAGCCAAAGATTGAACAGGCCCACGGAACAAAACAAGACTAACGGGGCACACCAGCCCTAGGGCGGGACTGAAAAACAGGAAGGAACAGGAAAGCTGGTAATAGGGAACCCAGCGTTGACAAGGGAGAGTGTTGACATGTTGTGGGGTTATTAACCAATGTCATACAACAATGTGTGTACTGTGTGATAAGTAACTAATTTGTTCTGTAAACCTTCATCTAAAGTTCAATTAAAAAGAAAGAAAGATGGAAAAAAAATAATAAGCCCAGGAAAGGAAAGATTCTACAGAGGTGCTACAGGCACAGCCGCACTCAAAATCAGAGCTCATCCTTAATCCAACTCACCAGGAACACAAATCCGAGCATTTTCTACCCAAGAGTTTTCAGTTCACTATAATACCAAATAAGGGCTGGGAAATGAAATGTCTGACTTCAACGTTCTGTTAAAGAAAAGAGGAAGACTTTCAACATGTTTAAACTGTTTTCACCATTCAAAGCAATCATTTAACCTCCAAATGCTAAACAAATTTAATAAAGAGCTGTAGAAAGAAAGTTTACCCAGAAGTCCTCTCCACTCTCAACTTTTTCCAAGTCTTTAGAGTTACTTTTCCTCCCCACTCACATACACAGTGTTTTCTGGAAATCACTAAAGGCAGTCATGGGAATAGTTTTAGTCTTAGAATTCTATGGCTGAATCATATTCAAAGCCCTGGTTCTGAGTAAGACCACCTAAGGAGAGAGTGTAGATAAGAAGAGACGCAGGCCAGGAGGAGAGCTTAGTGTTGGGATAAGGAATAACCAGCGAAGGAGAGTGAGATGTCCAAAATGGCTCACCTGCTAAAGTGGAGTGGGGCATTGGTGGGTCAGTGGTAGAAGTCTCATCTTCCATGCAGGAGGCCTGGGTTCAAATCCTGGCAAATGCACCTCACGTGCAGCTACCATCTGTCAGTGGAGACTGGACTGTTGCAATGATGCTGAATAGGTTTCAGTGGTGCTTCTGGACTAAGAGACTAGGAAGAAAGGCCTGGCTATCTACGCCCAAAAATCAGCCAATGAGAACTCTATAGATCACAACGTTCAGATCTGCACCTGATCGTGAGGATGGTGCAGGAGCAGGTAGCATTTTGTTCCATTATTCATGAGGTACCCATGAGTCAGGGACCAACTAAACAGAAGCTGACAATAACGAGAAGAGTGGAAACAAACTGAACAATCGGCCCGATAATCCCATTCTGTTTGACCATTATATTTCTATTTCCAATTAATAAATTATTGTTCTGATAAGTCTACTTTACTCACCACAATATACACATTTCACAGCAAAATGCCTGACACAAAGTATGCCTCCAAATACTTAGGAATACAGACTTCCCAAGAACACAAATCCAAGCATTTTCTACCCAAGAGTCTTCGGTTCACTATAATACCAATTAACGGCTGGGAAATGAAATACCTGACTTCGCGGCGCTGTTAAAGAAAAGAGGAAACCTTTCAACATGTTTAAGCTGTTTTCACCATTCAAAACAACTATTTAACCTCCAAATGCTAAACAAATTTAATAAAGAGCTGTAGGAAGAAAGCTTTAAGTGGCAGTCTGGAATCATCCTAAATGCAGGTAGAATCCCTCCATTTCAACTAGTCCTAAGCAAGAGTCCAGATGAATTTCGCAGAGTTACAGCCATGATGATTACCAGATGGCCTTGGAAGCAAGAGTCCCTGGACCACTGCTGATCAGTTCATTTCTTCCACCCCACTCCAGAGAGAAGACTTACTCTAAAAGACAAGGCACCCCTTGGCTGGCCCTAGCCATACATCCCCTTATGGCTACTCCACATGGCAACCACCTATGCCAATGGTCTGAGACTAGGTGTGGATGGGAAAGGCTTTTGTTTTGACTTTATATGAAGAGGCAACTCAGCATACTGCTTAGGAATATATAGCTGTGCAGTCAGAAAAACTAGGGATGCAAATCCAGCACTGCCAATTACTAGATGTGTGAAATTGGGAAACAAACTCTTTGAACCTTAAGTTCCTCAGCAGTAAAATTGTGATAATAGAAACCTATCTCATAGGGTTGCTGTGAGGATTGTACCTTTCCATACTTGTAAATTATTCAATACATGGTAAATGTTCTGGAATTGATTATTGAAATTATGGTAATGATTGTTTATGAATGAGGATTCTGGATCCCATGAGCAAATATACCTGTAAATCCACCTCCCTTTACAGTGACGCCATACAATGTCCAGTGGCCACAGAGAGCAATACATCCTGGATTTACAATGTATCATGTTGAGGATGGAAGAGGTGTCAAGAGGGAAAGGGAGTTGATGGAACATGAAGGTTTTAAGGACAGGATATGAAAGGAGACTTCATTTTGTTGTTCTCTGCCACCTCCTATTGATTCAGAGAAACAAACACAGGTTTCCTGCTTAAATGACTTCTGAAACAGGGCCCTTAAGGTGATAAAGAACCACATGAGGAAGGTCCCCTGCGATAAGCAAACACTGGGCTGGGGGAAAAGAAAGGGCAGAAGATAACCTGGAAATTAGTTACCCTTGATCCTGGTCAGCGATCCCCATGTCATTTTTTACCTCATACTTTGTCTTTTGCAGGTTCTAGCAGCCACAATGCTCTTTGATGCTGATGTAAAAGGAAGAAAGGTTAGGCGTTGGAGTTAAAGTAGCTACTACCTATGGACAGGTACCCAATCTCTCTGATGCCTTTTTCCTGTATTTGAAAAGCTGGAGTAACCATCCATGCTTTGTACAGTTGCTATAAGGAATAAATACAGCATTCAATAGCACTAGTCCCCAATGCCCAGTGGTGGTTCTCTTTACGTTTCTTCCCCAAACTACTTGTAAGCACTCTTCCTAACTCAGATCTCAAGTTTAAATGGCTGCGACCTCAGAAAACATGTGTTCCTCCTTCCTGGGACCCCAAATATTATCTTAGGAGACCACATACACAGGCAGAAAAGGACTCTATACCCTGTCTGACCTTCTGTCTGACCCTCTGAGAGGTTCCAGGGATGGCTGCAAGGAGCACTGTGACCACCCATGGGTCATATTTCATGTAAAACTGCCTGGTAGATACCAACCCCACTCATATTCAAATTCTGAAACTGAATTTATATCCTTTCTCTAAGGTTATTATTTATTCCTCTTTTCACTTGTGTTCTTCCTGATTTCTCAGTAATAGCACTCCCCCTTTCTCCAGTCACCCAGGCGTAAAACTTCCATGCTTTTTACTTCTTTTGACTCATCCACCAGTTCAGCCAGAGTGCTAACAACCTGCTCTTCAGTCTCCCCCAGGTCCATCTGTTCCCCTCCTACCACACCTTAGGCCTGGTCCATATCAACTCGTCAATTATAACCAGATTACCGGTAGAAACTATCTAAATTTTCCAACCTGGAGCCCAGGAACTTGATGGTACTGCTGATACTTAAAGAAAGAAAAGGACCAAGAACTGCTGATTCATTTTGGGGAAGCTGGGTATTGAGTTGGGAAAACAATTAAATCCAGCAAGAAGGAAGAAAAATAGGTCTTTTTTTTTTTTTTGTAAGACTCGAGTTTCTATTGTATCATGCAGCAGAAGATGAAGACATAAGGGACTAGAAGTCATGGCTTGAATTCAATTGGGGAAGTTATCCAAATATAGAAAATCACAAGTCAGGAAAACTGTTGCCCCATACACAGCACTCCACGCAGTCGATGACAAGGCAGAAACAACGCAGACCCAAATCCATGGCCACAGCTTACGAGCAGTAGTTGGTTAATTTACCAGTTTTATCCAGTACCTGTCACATATACTTCAGAAACAATAATAACTGTTAATTGTGTGCTTATTGTGTGCCAGGCACTGTGATCTACATGTACTCTCTCCCATGGTCCTTACCACAACCCTACGACAACCAAAAAACTAAACTCGTTGCCGTTGAGTCAATTCTGATTCGTAGCGACCCTACAGGACAGAGCAGAACTGCTCTATAGGGCTTCCAAGGAGCAGCTGGTAGATCTGAACTGCTGGCCTTTTGGTTAACACCCATAGCTCTTAACCACTGTGCCACCAGGACCCTAATCACTCAAGTAACAGAACTGGCAGTGTAGGGATGGGGGAGGGACTTTTACAAGGGACAGAGCTAACTTTTGCAAAAGGAAAATGCTTTGTCTCCAATAAGAAAATATTTGTGTAGGACCTTACAGACTCCTAAGCTTTTAACATTTATGATCTCATTTGGTTCACACAATAATCTTGCAAGACAGACATGGTAGCTATTATTATCCCAGACTTACAACTGACTTCTTAACTTTAAAGATCTCTGCATAACATTTCTATCTACAGCTGGTGGCAAAAGGGCAGTATCTGTGCCCAGCTGTGAAGGGAGAAAAGGAGTTTCTTTGGCACTGCAATTTCTCCCTTCTATGGTCTCTCCTCCACCAATGCCTGTAACCTTTTCCCCAGGAATACAGCCAGTCAATGTAGTTAAAACAGCAGTCCTGCAAACTGTAGCAGGTATTTCAGCTCTCCAAGACAGAGAAATGGAGAGAATTCTAGAAAGGAAGCTGGAGAGAAGAGGAGCCAGCTCAGGGGCAGATGTTACACTGGTGGAAGACACAATGGACATAAAAAAGTTTTTCTTTTTTATCACATCCCTGAGAAGACTAAATTGATACAGTTATCAGAATTACCTAGAAAGTTTTTAAAAACACAAGATTGTTGGGCCCCTGTCAGAAACTCTGATGTAGTAGGCTTGAGGTTTGAAAACTTGCATTTCTAACAAGCTCCCAGGTGATGCTGATGCTATAGGTGTGAGAATAAGAAGCACTGCTCTTCGGGATGAGGGCTGCTTTTTCAGTATGCCCAGGTAGCCCTTTCTTTACGCAAATCACAGCAACTGTTCCCCATCCATGTTTTAATAGGCAGAAAATCTGAGGGTCTGACACACCTTTTCTGCCATCTGCATCAAAATCTTAAGAGACTCACTCTAGGCACTGAAGCCACTTACAGTGCAATGATTCAGCCTTTTAGGATTTTCTCCTCTTCTCCCTTATTACAAAAAATATGGTGAGTTAACTTGTCCCTGGGTGGTGCAAATCAAGCGCACCCATACGTGCCTCAGAAGAAAGGCCTGGAGATTTATTACCAAAAAATCAGCCACTGAAAACCCTATGGATCACCGTTCTACTCTGGCACACATGGGGTCGCCATGTGTTGCAGGCAACTCACCTACAACTGGTCAGCTTCACATTTCCAATCAAGGTACTTGAGGGAGACTATTTCCATCTGAGAAGCAGCTGTGTCTAAAGCTCAGAGCTGTTCTGAGATGTATTAAACCCAACACAGCTGAACCTAACTCATCAGCTTGAGTCAACGTGAACTGTGCTCCTCCATCCTAGGAAGTTACTACAACCACCATCCATCTATGGTGGCCAGCCTTCAAGACAGCTCCAGTCATCTCCCCTCCTGGTATTCATACTCTTGTGTAAACCTTCCCATATTTATCAGGGTTGGTCTGTGTGACCAATAAGATATGTGACTTCCAAGGCTAAGTCATAAAAGACATTCTGGCTTCGGCCTTGGTCTTGCCCTCTGAGAAGGAGTCAGACAGCAGACATGAGGACATTCAAGCAGCTCTATGTAGAGATCCAGATAGCAAGGAACTGAGGCCTCCTATCAACAGCAATGAGAGTGAGTCATCTTTGAAGCTAATCCTGTGGGTCCAATTTAGTCTTCAGATTACTGCAGCCCCAACAGTCAACTTAACTACAATCTCATGAGAAACCCTGAGCCATACCACCCAGATAAGCTGCTCCCAGCTTCCTGATTTATTCCTAAGATAATAAATGTTTATTGTTTTCAGAATCACCTCGGTTTTGGGGTGATTTGTTATGCAGGGATAACTAAAATGGTTGCTCAACCCAGGAACCCAGAGCATATGAATCCTGAGGGTCTTCAACAAAAAGCTGAAGAACTGGGCTGCCTTGAGAATTAATGAATTCCCTTTTAGCACACAAGTATATGCAAGTGTGGGATGCAAAATTATTGAACTCAAATAGTACAGCAGGGATGCCTGCATAGGATGGGAACTTACAGTTACTTCTAGCCACAAAATTCAGTGCATTTCATTATTCCAAAGTTCTCCCTGGAATCCCTGGGTGATGTATACAGTGAACAAGCTTGGCTACTAATCAAAAGGTTGGAGTCCACCCCGAAGCACCTTGGAAGAAGAGCCTAGTGACCCACTTTGGAAAAAAACAGCCATTGAAAACTCTAGGGAGCACAGTTCTACTCTGACATACACAGGGTCACCATGAGTTGGAATTGACTCAACGGCAACTGGTAGACCATTCTCCCTTAAAAATAACAACAACAACAACAAAAAAAAAAAACGTTGCCATCAAGTTGATTCCAACTCATTGTGACCCTATAGGACAGAGCAGAACTGCTCCATAGAGTTTCCAAGGAGCATCTGGTGGATCTGAACTGCCAACCAAAAGGTTAGCAGCCATAGCTCTTAACCACTACGCCACCAGGATTTCCCATAGTCAAGATGAATACATTGTTATTGTCACCAATGCCAGAATCAAACAGCTGATAAACTGACTTAAATCTATCCACAGCCTCCTCTTTAGAACAACTGCAATAACTCATTGGTGTGTGAACATTTTCGTTTTCACCTCCTACTTCCTCAGACAAGTTGGCTCACTTCCCCAGCCAACCCCTATTTACATTTTTATCTAAATGAACTGCCTTATTCCAGCCTTCTCAGGAAAAATCCTAGTAGAGCTCAGATGAAGAGGAAGTCTGAATAAGATCTGTTTGATCCCTTGCTTGAAACTGAGAAACTCTAACTTCTAAGGCACTGGCTTTTAAACATTTCTTATGTTTACACCATAGCCACACACAGATACAGACACACACATATTTGTAACTAAAACTGAAGTTTCAGAAAACATTTGCCATTACAATGTGCAAAACATTTTAATATTATTCTGTTTTCTAAAAAACAGCTGGTCCATATTCACAACCCAGTTAACAGGTCGCAACATGTGATGTGAAAAATATATCCTAAGACATGCTTCTGAACAGCTTCTCTGGCCTCCTAGATATAGACCAAACTAAAAAAAGGTAAAAAACCAATTCATCTCAAGCACACATCCATAACATAAGACCTAATCCTTGGGCTTCCACCCAATCAAGGCCTGCCTCAGAGGTTTCTATTCAAATGTAGCTAATTACTCCACTGGGTTCTTGTTTTTTAAAACTCCTCTATTCCTACAGCTAATGCCTGGAAAATTCACAAACTACCCCAGCTAAAACACTGATCACTCTTCCCAAGTCTGGCCCAAAAGCAAAATTTCAATCTTGCTGAATTCTTTAAAAGAGGGTAAGAAGCCAGAAGAAAACATTAACAAAAAACTATAAATAACCTGAATTTGCATGAAGAGGAGACTTGGTAAATACATTTTTGTACTTCTACAAAATGGACCTCTAGTCATTACCAAAAACAGTAAAATCCATCTGAGACAGAAAGTAGATTAGGGGCTGCCCAGGACGTGGGGTGATGGAAATGTTCCAAAATTGGACTGTGGTGACAGCAGCACAACTCTATAAATTTACTAAAAACATTGAGTTGTACACTGAAAATAAGTGACTTCTAAAGCAAAGTATACGGTGATTATTTATGCAAATTATACCTCCATAAAGCAGTTAAAAAGATCTATCTTTACGTGTTAGGTAAGGAAAGATACCCAAGATACATTTTAGGGAAAATAAGCAAAGTGCAGAATAATGTATATGACACGTTCCCTTTGGGCTTTTTAAGTGATCATACACATTACTTGGACGCACATTTCTAGACGGACTGCCAAGAAGCTGATCATGACAGTTATCTCTGGGGAATGGATGTAGGGTGAAAGTTTGACTCTACCTGTATACCCCTTTTCACTGTTAAAGAGTTTGTTTTGCCTTGTACATGTATTATTTTTCCTAAGAAGAAAAATAAGGTGGGTAGAAGCCATCAGAAGCAGGACTCCCAAAGCAGGGCCCAAGTTATTATGGTGCAGTTAATTTGGTGCTTGTCCTTTGAGGAAGAGCTAGCTGTACCTAAGAATGCAAATATTTCTCAGTAATCTTCTAGACTTTAGACAGACGCCTGTCTTTAATGAGATACTACATGACAGACTGCTCAGTGTGAACCCTTATTTCATAAAACCCAACAGGAAGAAAATTTGAATGCCCTTTGAGGAAGAAAATGTGGTTTCATAAAATTTAGTTATCTGCTTCACAAGTACTGGAACAAAACCCAGAGTGGTTTGTGCTTTGCAGTTATAAATCTGAAACGGCATTTGACCCATTCTGTATAAGTTGCAGGATTATATGAGTCCAAAGAACTGAAAATACAACCTTCACAGAGAGTTATCAAATATAAAAATGAAAAAAAAACTAAAAATGAACCCCAAAAGTTGGCCGAACACCACACTCCCAATGCTTGTAACCAGATCTTCCATAACGTCCCAGATCTAGGTCTGGGTTCTTCCATCTCGCCTCACCTTACTTCTCAGCTTTTGTTAGTCTAGGTACCTGGATCAGGCTCTTCACTTCCTGCCCAAGGACACAGAGATGAACATTAAGAACTCTGGCTTACAACCTCACACACACTTCCCCAAAATGCAGCTATCACCAGGGTTCTGGTTTAGGTCAAGGCAACTAGGATTTGGACCATGAAACACTAGCTTTACAACTTTCAAACACAGACTCATGTTTGGCCTGCATTCAGGATCACTCATGGCTCCTCTCACCTCTCACTATTGGTCCTCAGTAGAAGACTTTATAAAGATGCCTTATTTATGGTAAATTATACCTCCCTAGAACAGAGAAGAACTGCCCCATAGGGTTTCCGAGGAGCGGCTGGTGGAGTAGAACTGCTGAGAGAAGAACTGCCCCATAGGGTTTCCGAGGAGCGGCTGGTGGAGTAGAACTGCTGACCTTTTGGTTAGCAGCCATAACTCATCTTAGCTCTTAGCCACTGTGTCACCAGGGCTCCATGCCTCCATTCAGATGTTAAAAAAGAAAAAATGTGATGACCACGATCAAATTTCAGAATATTTTCATCACCCTATAAAGAATCCCACGCCCATTAAGGAGTCTAGGATAGGGTTTTCATGGAGGAAAAAAAATTGCTTTTTCAAGCTTCAAACTGAAAAAAAAAAAATTGTTTTTGTTTTTTGTTTTTTTTTTTCAGTTTCAGACTTGTGACCTTTTAATACCACTTAAAATTATAAGTTTCCCATGTTGTCCAAAGATTGTACAATATGTGGCCTAGATTAGTACAGTAAATAACTGCCCACTATTATTGGGTATACGGAGCCCTGGTGGCACAATGGTTAAGAGCTACGGCTGCGAACCAAAAGGTTGGTAGTTCAAATTCACCAGACATTCCTTGGAAACCCTATGGGGCAGTTCTACTTTGTCCTATAGGGTCGCTATGAGTCAGGATCAACTCAATGGCAACGGGTATGGTTTAGTGGGCATATACAACTTAAAGGAGCTAGAAGACATTATGCTGAGTGAAATAAGTCAGTCACAAAAGGACTATTGTACGATCTCACTTATATAAAAAGAAAAGGAAAGGCAAATGTATACAGAACAAAGTTTATTAGTAGTTACTAGGGGCAGAGGAGAGGGAGAAAGAGGGAGGGTTAACGGTGATGTAAATATCACATTGATTAAGGGTAGGGTTGCACAGTCAATTATTGTAATTACTATCAACAAGTTGTATACCTGTAAAAAGTTCAATTGGCAAACGCTGTATAACAGATATATTTACAATGACAGCCCCCCCAAAAAAAGAGTAGCTCCTGAGGCTCCTTATGTACAACCAAAAACCTCATGGGATTTGGTTCCTTGATTTGGAGGTTTAGGGTCATAGTTTCACAGGACATACCAGCTAACTGGCCAAATAATGTATTTAGTGCTTCTGTTCTACCTCTTACTTTGATGTCTCGTGTGTGGGATCTTAAAAGCTTGCATGCTGCCACCTGAGGCACAACAATTGGTCTCTATTTGCCTGGAACAACAGAACAAGAAGGAGAGTCAGTAACAGGTGGAACAACCTGCCTCCTTTGCCATGAAACCAGAAGAACTGGATGGTGTCCTGCTACCATTACTGATCCGGATCAAAGGAGGGAAAATGCAGAACAGAGTTTCCAAGTCCTGTGGAATTTAGCCCTTCAGGAGCCATGAAGGCTGGATAAACCCCTTGTGATCATTAAGGTTGTGTGTCAACGTAGCTGGGCCATGATTCTCAGTGGTTTAGGAGTTATGATGTAGTTTGGCAATTGTATAATAATGTAATCACCTCCATGATGAGATGTGATATAATGGGATCACCTCCATGATGTGATCTGTTGTGAACAGCCAATCAACTGAAAGGGAGTTCCCTTGGAGGTGTGGTCTGCATCCAATATGGGTGGACTTTCTGGCAAGGCCCTCGAGCTTTTGCTCACCCTAGCCCCTGCAGGTGGCTTCTGAAACCACTGCCCTGAGATAATCTTTAAACCTTAAACCAAAAATATTCCCGAAAGTCTTCTTAAAAGACTTGAGTCTGCCTTGAGCATTACGCTCTTTTAAGAACTATCTATATGGGACCAAAGTGACAACAGCCACTTGAAAGATCAGACAGGAACCTTAGGGGGCACTCAGAAAGGGAAGGTTAGAATAGTGGACAATTCAAAGAATGTAACCAACGTGACTGACATATACATGTAGAAACTTGAATTGGTGTATTTTTTGCTGTGTATATTTCCAAAACGACAAAAATATTTAAAAAGTCTGGCTCCAACTCTGCAAAGATTAGGCTGGACTATAAAACATAAAATGATACTGGTAAGGAGTGTTCTTCTTAGCTCAAGCAGACACACGAGACTATCTGGGCAGCTCCTGTCTGGAGGTGAGATGAGAAGGCAGAAGAGGACAGGAGCTGGTTGAATGGACACAGGAAATACAGGGTGGAGAGAAGGAGTGCGCTGTCACATTGCAGAGAGAGCAACTAGGGTCACACAACAACGTGTATAAGTTTTTGTGTGAGAAACTGACTTGAATTTTAAACTTTCACTTAAAGCACAATAAAAAATAAAAAGTTTGTCTCCTTTGGAACGTATTTTTTCTCTTTCATTAGAACTCATTAAAACTTAGCAGGAAGCCATCCATAAGCATATTCTGGGCTAATTACACTTAGTACCACCCCTTAGAACTTAATGTAGCTAACTCGTGCTAGCATCCCCCTACCTATTTTATACCTTTCTTAGGCGTAAGAGCCATGAGTTCATTTCATTTTTTTTTTTTTTAAGCTTCATGGTTTAGCACAGTGTCCACCATTTAAAGGCAACAACTGATCAAACAAAATTTATCATTTCTAGAATTTGCAGAGTATCACATAACCAATTCAGTAGACTAAGAAAATGGAAATAAAAGGATAATAATAATAGTAATAAAAACCCTACTGGCTGGGGACCAGGGTCTCGGGGGACATTTAGCTCAATTTACATAATATATTTTATAAAGAAAATGTCCTACATCCGACTTTGCTGAGTAGCATCTGGGGTCTCAAAAGCTTGTGAGCGGCCATCTAAGACACTCCACTAGTCTCATCCCATCTGGAGCAAGGGAAAATGAAGAAAACCAAAGATACAAGGGGAAGATTAGTCCAATTGACTCATGGACCACAAGTACCGCAGCTTCCACCAGACTGAGTCCAGCACAATTAGATGGTGCCCGGCTACCACCACCAACTACTCTGACAGGGATCACAACAGAAGGTCCCAGACAGAGCTAGAGAAAAATGTAAACAAAATTCTAACCCACACACACACACAAAAGACCAGGCTTACTAGTCTGACAGAGACTGGAGAAACCCTGAGAGTACGGACCTAGGAACATGCTTTTAACTCATCAGCCCTGAGGTTCACCCTTCAGCCAAAGATTAGACAGGCCCATAAAACAGGACAAGACTAAATGGGCACACCAGCCCAGAGGCAAGGACAAGAAGGCAGGAGGGGACAGGAAAGCTGGTAACGGGGAATCCAAGGTCAGGGAGAAGAGAGTGTTGACATGTCATCGGAGGGGGGCATCCAATGTCATGAAACAATATGTGTATTAATTGTTTAATGAGAAACTAATTTGTTCTGTAAACCTTCATCAAAAATACAATTAAAAAAAGATTTTAAAAAAACCTAAGGATTGGATAATTCCTTTTTCAACATTTATTAAGATTCTATTATATTCCACTGTGTAAGGTGGCAAAAAGAAGCATAATGCTTTTCAGAAAAACAATATTTACCTTCTCATAACATTCATGAAAAAGAGAGATTAAAGTTTAAACAATCACAAAAGTCACATCAGTTTATTTGCTGGTGAACCCATAAGGTGAAATCCATGTAACAGATTCCAAATACATGCAACAAATTTTATAATTGGCTTTAAAAAAATTACAAGGTATAGTCAGAATCAGCCACAACTTTCATGCTTCTTCCAAAGAAAGTAATCCTTATAAGGAAGATTTATACTGTAGTACATTTTTTTATCTACTATAAAGAATTTTACAGCAATATTATAGACAATTAGTAAATAAATCATCATTTTACCAACCTACAAGGCTATAGGATATGCTAACAATAGGAAGGCAAAGTCCAACTAAAACAAAACAGTGTTGAAAAAAATAATGAACAGCAAAAATGTTAGACATATTACAACATGAGAGGGTATAAAAAAACTGATCAATACTCATCAGCACCAACAGGACACTTCAAGCCGACTGAGGTTAAATGACCCTTATCGCTCCTGCTCCCAGTTCCTGAAGGGCCTGCTGTGTCCTTGTCTCACAGCTGAGCCCTGCGCCACCCTCTCCCTAGCAACAGCAGCAAGCCTTTAGCTAGGGAACAGCATCATATGACTCCTCTTAAACATTTATTAGGTTTCGCAATAGTGGTCTTCTTGGGAAGTTCAGGAGTCCCTGGGTGGTACAAATCGTTAATGCTAACGAAAGGCTGGCGGTTCAAGTACACACACAGGCGCCTCCAAAAGCCCTGGCAACCCACTTCCAAGAGAGCAGCCACTGAAAACTCTACGAAACACAGGTCTACTTGGACACAGATGGGGTCTCCATGAGTCAGAATTGACTGAATGGCAACTGGTTTGGGGAAGTTGATGGGGTAGACGCAGGACTCAGAGCCCACCATCCTTCGTTTAAAAGCACCTTTTCTATCAGATTTACCACAATAAAACCAAAAAGAAAGTGTTCACACCTGGTTCTTTGAGGCAGGTGTTGGAGTGTCACTTTTACATGGCTTCATGTGACCAGTTTTCATATGGCATCCAGTGTCCATATCGACCAAACTAAGAGTTCTAAAATTTTAGGTCATCTCAATCCCCTTAGCAACTCATTCAATAAATTGAAACAAAAAAAAAAAAATTAATAAAGCACTATATCTATTTAAAATCTAATAACACCTAATAACGCTTTAAGTTATTTGAAAAGAATTAAAAATTATAATGAGTAATCTGTGCATTATTTTTTAATTTATTTCCACTCATCACCTGGGGTTCAAAATGAGCAACTGTCTCAGGCTCAGCTAAAGTGCTTCTTGAGGTTCATTTCACATTGGGAGGCTCTGGCATTAAAATTAGTACAAATCTGGTTGGCATTTACTAGGGCATTTTCACATGCCAAAGCAGAAGCGCAAAAGTAGGTAACAGATACTCAGGTTTCTTTGCCTTACTCCACCCTGAACAGCCAAGTGAAAAGCAGATTCTCCCAAGAAGGTCAAAGATACAATAGCGACCCAATTTAAGCTGGGCTTGTGGCCAGAAGTGGTAATTCTATGTAAAGATGTTGACCGCGGAGAGCTGACGGAAGTCAGCACCATACATGTTTGAACACATTTTGATGGGAAAGCAGTTTGTGTGCCATAGAACAAAACTGGACTAGCAGGCAGAAGCTGAAATGCAAGGACACTCCCCTGCTTCTCTTCATCTAGAATTCACCTCTGTGCCAGGCACACAGCAGGAGTTCAGAGTGGGAATGAGTGACTGCAGGAATCATGTAAGATTTTATTTTTTCTTCAGCAGAGCAGCACATTACAGGAGAGAGCTCCAATCCACTTTCCACCTCACCCCACCCCACCCCCAGAAGTCACTACTAGATAGGAATACCACTAAGGGGGTCCTGGAGCACTGGTTGCATAGTGGTTAAGAGCTTGGCTGCTAATCAAAAGATCGGCAGTTTGAATCCACCACCACTCCTTGGAAACCCTATGGGGCAGTCCTACTCTGTCCTACGGGGTCACTATGAGTCAGAATTGATTTGACAATAGGTTTGGTTTTTTTTGGACGGGGGCCCTAGATAGTACAAACAGTTAGGGCTCAGCTGCTAATAAAAAGATTAGAGGTTTGAGTCCACTCGGAGGCACCTCAGAAGAGAAGCCTAGTGATGTACTTCTGAAAAATTAGCCATTGAAAATCCTACAGAGCACAGGCCTACTCTGACACACATGGTGTCGCCATGCATCGGAGTCAACTCAACGGCAACTGGTTTAACTGTAGGACAAACCAGGAAAGATTAATACAGACACTACATCACTCATTGAAGAAATAACTGGGTTCCCTCCACAAACTAGGACAATTCTACACCATGTCAATGTTTTCACACTTGTCTGAGGCAAAAAGAGAAAACTGAACACAAAAGTAACGTCCTTTATTCTGAGTTAACGATTTTCCTGATTTTTTAGTTGGCTTTAATAGCTTGGCAAAACAAGGAATTGACAACCCAGTGTGAGCACCTCCACGCCTTATTTTAATTTTACCACCCCATGAAATCCAAAAATTAGGACCGATAGTACTAGGCTGTAACACACCCAACTTGCCCTGCTACAACTTGGCTACAGCTGTAACCTTGCCTAATACCTGCACACGTGTAACACAGATCACTGCCCAGGAATGAGCAGGAAAAGAGGAATAACTGGTTTAGAGGGTGGAGGGCACAAAGACTGCCACGTTTGCTTATAGATATGCAGAGCCTGGCTTGAGGAAAGAACACGCAGAGTGGAAAAATCTAGCACTGACTTCACATAGCTCTATATACTTTAGAAAGTTCACCTAAGTCAGCCATTGTTACTGAGGGCAATTCTTTTTTTTTTTTTTTTTAATGCTTTAGGGGAAGGTTTACAGAGCAAATTAGTTTCTCAGTAAACAATTTATACACATGTTGTTTTGTGACATTAGCTGCCAACCTCACAACGTGTCAACACTCTGCCCTCCTCAACCTTGGGTTCCCCGTTTCCATTCTCCCGCCTTCTCCTCCTTTCCCCTGGGCTGGTGTGCCCATTTTGTCTCATATCCGTGGCTGAGTTACAAGTATTATTGTTTTATGGGCCTGTCTAATCTTTGGTTGAAGGGTGAACCACAAAGGGCAATTCTTATTCCTCAGGCGAACTAGTAGAAAAAAAACAGGTGAATGCCACTGTTTTAGGAAGTCTACAAAAAATGAAAAAATATTGGCTAGCAGCTCAAAGCCCATTTCAGGTTGAATCTGTGAAGGGCGCGGTCAGCATACTGTTATAAATTTTCTAACGACTTTGGTTCAGACTCGGATTAGGAGGAGAATAAAACAAATTACCCAGGGCTGGACATTAATGTGGTAAGCATCACAGAGAATCAAGATACCATTATCTTTTAGAACAAAAATAAAATAAAAAATGTACATGCTCAGCAATTTCACTTCTCCATATCTACCCTAGACAAACATGTTTGCATAAAAGAGGAATGAACAAAAATGTTCACTGTAGCATTTATTTATGGTAGTTAAAAAAATGCTGGTTCTCAGCAGGTATAGCCAGAAACAATAAAAACTGTCTATATACTCTGTATATGGTATAAAACTGACAATGGCAACTCGAAAGGTTAGATAGGAAGCTTAGGAGGCGATGAGTTTATGTTAATCGTGGAGGAATAATTCGGAAAAGGAGGGTAAGAATGATGGCACAACTTGAAGAAAATAATCACTGAATTGTACATGTAGAAATTGCTGAATTAATGAATGTTTTTGCTGTGTCTATTTTCAACAAGTAAAATAAAATAGATTATTAAAAAAAAAAAATGCTAGAAGGAACCAAAATCCCCGTTAGAACAAAAATCAAATTAAGGCACATTAAATTAAAGCACGCTTAATTAAATTAAGGTCCCTGGGTGGCAAAAATAGTTTGCGCTTGACTACTAACATAAAAGGTTGGCAGTTTGAACCCACCAGTGGCACCGAGGAAGAAAGGCCCAGCAATCTGTTTCCATAAAGTTTACAGTCAAAAAAACCCTATGGAGAGCAGCTCTACTCTGTCACATGGGGTCGCCATGAGTTGGAATTGACTTGAAGGCAACAGGTTTGCTTGTTTTTTAATACTCTGGAACACTAGGCAGCAGTTAAAAAGAATGAAATAAATACGTAACTGACAGAGAAAGCTCTCCAAGAGAAATAAATAACACACCATTGAGCTGATTCCAATTCATAGTGACCCTACAGGACAGAGTAGAACTGCCCCATGAGGTTTCCAAGGCTGTAATCTTTATGCAGGAGCCCTGGTAGTTCAATGGTTAAGAGCTACGGCTGCTAACCAAAAGGTCGGCAGTTCCAATCCACGGCAGGTCAAACGCACCAGCGCATCCTCGGAAACCCTAGGGGCAGTTCTACTCTGTCCTATAAGGTTGCTCTGAGTGAGAATTGACTCCATGGCAACAGGTTTGGATTTTTTGGTTTAATCTTTACAGAAGCAGACTGATGCGTATCTTTCTCCTGTGGAGTGGCCGGTGGGTTCGAACCACTGACCTTTTGGTTAGCAGCTGAGCACTTAACCACAGCACCACCAGGGCTCCCTCCAAGACATATAGCTAATGAAAATTATAGAAAAACATATACTATGATGCCCAACCCAAACCAAACCCGTTGCTGTTGAGTCGATTCTGACCCATTGCAACTCTAAAGGACAGAGTAGAACTGGCCCTTAGAGTTTCCAAGGAGCAGCTGGTGGATTCCAACTGCTGACCTTTTGGTTAGCAGCAGTATCACTTAACCACTGTGCCACCAGGGCTCCAAACCATGATAGCATGTTTTTTTTTTTTTAAAGGCACACACACAAAATCAACTCTATACAGAGTTCCCAAAGTGTGCTCTATAAACCAGCAGCCTCAGCATTACCTAGGAACTTGCTAAAAATGCAAATTCTCAGGTGTACCCTAGACTTACTGAATCTAAAACCCTGGAGATAAAAAAAAAAAAGATGGGGTCCAGAAACTGTATTTTAACAAGCCTTCCCCACATGATTCTGATGCAAGCTCAACTTTCAGAACCAGCGGCCTAGAGAGGCATGTCTACAAATAACTAAGAAAAGATCTGACAGAACTACCAACTAACATCCCTGAGAAATTATCTTTATATTTTTTGGTCCCCTTCCTCCCTGCCTGTTTTTTTGTAACAGAGTATATTCACGGATTGCACATGTAAGTTAAAAATAATTTCCTTAGCTATCCCAGGTGCTAGGGAAGGCATTAGGGAAATGGTTAACCACGGTATCACGGTGGAGATAAAGCTGATGGAATGCGAGAAGGAGATTCCCTAACAGGTGCTGAAATAGCAGATGTCACAAAAAGCATGAAAAATAAGTTCAGTGGGGATTTTACTCCAGAACTCTTGTCAAAGAGTTCAGCTGGTCTTCCTGGTGTCTACTTTGGAAAGGGCACATGACAAATGGCCAACTCTAGTAAAAAGGGCAGCTACTAAAGGATAAAAAAGAACAATGAGAATATTGTTTTGAAAAAGCTAGGCTTTTATAAGGTCTTTTGTTGTATTGTTTTGTTGATTGTTTAGCACTACACACACACTGCTACGGCCACCACTGTTCCCAGCCCCCGCTGCCATCTTTAGGTTTGTTAGTGCTATTTATTTAACAGGGTAGCAGAAAAAAAGACTACAAGAAAGGGAGTTTTGAAATTTAAGTAACAAATCTGACTGAGGACATTGAGCCGCTATCCCTCTGAGGCATTATCATCCACCTTCAAGGTAGCGGAGCCTTGGAAAACCACAAACACATGCACACCTGTACTTATTTCCCATTACTATTATACTCATACACGAAAACAGCCATTACTGCCAATATTTATGGAGATAAAATAAATGCCACTAGTCAGGAATCCACTTTAAGAAAGCTTTTTTTTTTTTTTAAGTTATTAGAAACCTATAAATCTACAAATACAATTGTTGATGTCTTCATTAGCTGCCATCAGGTTGACTGACTCATGGTGACTTATCTATAACAGAATGAAACGTTGCCTAGTCCGGAGCCATCTTCATGATCTTTGATATGTCTGGGCCCAGGCTATCCATAAGGTTTCAGAAGCAGACCACCAGGCCTTCCTTCCTAGTCTGCCTGAGTCTGGAAGCTCTGCTGAAGCCTGTCCACCATGGGTGACCCTGCTGGTATTTGAAATACTGGTGGCATAGCTTCCAGCATCATACCAAAAAGGAGCCACCACAGTACAACAAACTGACAAACAGGATTAATTATACTTAATTTTCAAGAAGGCCTGGTGACACAGTAGATAAAGCACTTGGCTGCTAACCAAAAGGCTGGCAGTTGGAGCCCCTTGCCGCTCCTCGGGAGAAAGATGTGGCCGTCTGCTCTGTAAGGATTACAGCCTTGGAAACCCTATGCGGCAGTTCTACTCTGTCCTATAAGGTTGCTATAAGTTAGTGGGGTTTTTTTTTTTTAATGGTTTTATACTTAATTTTCACTTAGGAGATGGCAGTAAGAGGTAACCTAAAAATCCCCCACCACTGCTAGTCATGTTCCAAACTAGTGACAAAAAAAAAAAAGGTGATCTGTTATAAAGAATTATGGATTTTCTGTCTGCCTTGAGCATTATGCTCTCTTAAGATCTACACGGGATCAAATTGACAACAGCAACTCAAAAGCTGAGACAGGAACCTTAGGGGGCAGGGAGTTTATGTTAACAGGGGAGGAACAACTCAGAAAAGGAGGGTGAGAATGGTGATACAAGTCTAAGAATGTAATTAATGTCATTAAATAGTACATGTAGAAACTATCGAGTTGGTGTATGTTTTGCTGTGCGTATTCTCTACAACAACAAAATAAAATTACATATAAAAAAAATTATAGATTTTCACTTCTAAAATATTTTTTTCTAAACGAAGTGAGAGATTGGTTGATGTCAAAAGTGCATGATGTCCTCCAGGGCATATACAACAGTTTTCAAAGGCAACATCTAAAGCAGCCTAGATATTTTTACTTTAAGTTTGCAATAGAAAAGTCAAGTAAAAGTTTTGCTCTGTATAATGAGTGCTCTTCAAATTTCACTGAGGAGAGGAAGCTGAACAAAAGTACATTCTCACTCTTATGTTTCTGGAACATTAGCCACTCTGGTTTCAAACTTTATTCCCTTAGATACTGCCAGGTCATCACAACCCACTTGTACTTTGATACAGACAAAACCCCACGCTTGATGCTACTGCAGAATTACAAAGAAGCTGCTGCAAGTCATTCAATGTCCCGGGCTATGCCTCCCCACGGCACAGAGAAAAATAATTTCTTTTTTTAACCCGAAACCAAGCATAGTTCTCCTTCTCATCTCCCACTAGCCCTATTTCGGCCAATTGTTCCCCTTTAACAGGGCCAAATTTTTACCTCTATCTATTTAGGAAGCTTAGGTTCTTTAGCCAGAGAAGATGAAGCAAAAAGTGTTGATATTACCGCCTCATATAACAGAAACTGCCAATTATCTAAAAACAACAACAGAAGACTTTCCTCTCCCTGGGGACAAGAGGAGTGAAGGAAGAAACCCTTTACTTCTAAAAAACCAAATGACACCAAACCCACTGCCGCTGAGTCGATTCCGACTCATAGCGACCCTATAGGACAGAGTAGAACTGTCCCAAAGAGTTTCCAAGGAGTGCCTGGCAGATTCGAACTGCCGACCTTTTGGTTAGCAGCCGTAGCACTTAACCGCTATGCCACCAGGGTTTCCTTACCCCTTAAGGGAACACATTTAAAACTTGAGAAAAAGAGCATAAGTGGCTTATAAGCAGTAAGATATATCACAAGACCACTAGGTATGAGCTAGGAAGCACTTTAAGTTAAAAAGCAAGACAGCAGATGTAACTGCCTTTATGTCAATACTTGTCAGACAGGGCCTAAGCACTTACTGTAGACAGCTTTCAATACAAACAAGAGCTCTGCACCTCTCTCTTACTTCAGTAATGCATTACTGCAACTAGGGAAGCCTCTGCCTGCCCGCGGGATGGACATTGGAGGAACCTTCTAGAGCAGACGTTTCTGAACAATCAATGTTGAAGAAAGAAAGACCTGCTTTTAAGGCCCCCTCTTTTTTTTCACCCTCAGAAGCTGGCGAATCCTAAACATCTTTCTTCCTCCAGCCCCACCCTCTCCGTCCACAGGTAGAGACCTGACAGGGAGACAAGGGACCAGTCAAATCCTCCTCAGGAGGAGGATAAGGAGCCAGACCTGCCTACCCCTACACCGCACAGAATCACACAGGCAGAAGCCAACTCCACTTGGCAAAGAATTTGGCCTGGTACAGCTAAAGGCACTGGCAGCGCAAAGCTGTATGAAATGCCCTGTGCTGTGAAAACGCCCTTCCTTCTCAACATCTATCCCCATCCAAACGCTCACTACATTTAATATCCAAAACCGTGACTGGCAAATCCAGCTTTAATGAAGGTCTCTTACATGAAAGAAGTTGGGTACAAGTAGGTCTTGGTTTCCCTTTGAACAGAGGAAATCTGATATCCTGAAGGCCTGCCAAAGAAAGCACCCTCTGTTTCAAGCAAATGTTTGTGATTAAAAGCCTGAATATTGATTTGACAGGGTGTGTGCAGGAGGGGGAGGGAGGGCGGATAAATAACAGTGAATAAACAAAATGAGATCTGCGCCTTAGTTTTTATTTTCCTTAGAATTTGTTTATGTTCTATCAGCATATTTGTCCCTTAATTAGTATCTTTATTCAAAGAAAGAATGACTCTGACACTTATAAATTCAGAAGAAGAGTGCTTACGATTACTATGGTCGCTAGGCTTTTTTTATTATAAAGAAATGCTTTATTGCTATGCTTTTATACATGTATTTTCACTTAGGTTAATTTTAACTCATCCAAAAAATTATGAGGTAATTATGAAACCTAAAACTATAAAGACCATGGAAGAAAAAACAGGGAACAACTATAGGAGCCCTAACATATGAC
The DNA here is from genome assembly GCF_024166365.1 of Elephas maximus indicus. Classification (NCBI taxonomy): domain Eukaryota; kingdom Metazoa; phylum Chordata; class Mammalia; order Proboscidea; family Elephantidae; genus Elephas; species Elephas maximus. The sequence goes on along the minus strand of NC_064833.1, from coordinate 61,435,448 downwards.
ATAAATAGAATACCAAACATAACCAAAAATGTACAAACTCCAGAAGATGAACTAGATAAATGGTACTTCCTAAAAATTAAACAATTATGCTCATGAAAAGGCTTTTCGAAAAGAGAGCCCACAGATTGGGAAAAAAATTTTTGACTACAACATACCCAACAAGGGTATAATCTCTAAAATCTATAGGAAACTTCAACAGCTCAACAACAAAAAGACAAACAACCCAGTTAAAAACTGGGCAAAGGATATGAAGAGACTTCACCAAAGACAACATTCAGGCAGCTAACAAACACAAAAAAAAACTTGCGATCCTTAGGCATTAGATGCAAATCAAAACTACAATGAGATATCATCTCACCCGCGACATTACTGGCACTAAGCAAAAAAAAAAAAAAAACAGAAAATAACCAATGCTGGAGAGGTTGTAGAGACATTGCTACTCATATACACTGCTGGTTGGAATGTAAAATGGTATAACTACTGTGGAAAACGATATGGTGATTCCTTAAAAAGCTAGAAACAGAAATACTGTATGATCCAGCAATCACACTCCTAGATATAGGCCCTAAAGAAATAATAGCTGTGACAGGAATAGACATTTGTACACCTATCTTCAATGCAGCATTATTCACAATAGCAGAAAGATGGAAACAACCCTTAAGTTGCCCATTGACAGCTGAATGAATGGATCAACAAACTGTGGTGTATACACACAATGGAAGGATAAAGAATAATGGTGATCTGCAAAACATCGCACAACATGGATGAATTAGGAGGACATTATGTTGAGTGAAATAAGTCAATCACAAAAGGACAAATATGCGACCAGTATTATAAAGACTGACGTGCTGAAGTCTTCTACTATTATTGTGAAACTGTCAATTTCTCTTTTCAGTGCTGTTAGAGTTTGTTTTATGTATTTTGGAGCCCTGTCATTGAGTGCACAGAAACAAGAAAAGGCTTATGCAAATGGGAAAAAAAAAAAAACTTTCCTTGATGGTTACTAGGGATGGGGGGGAGGAGGGAAAATTACCAAAAAGGACACATGTTAATTCTGGTGAAGGGAAGGGCAATACACAACATGGGAGAAGTAAGCAAAGCATGACCAAGGCGTGGGAGGACACAGAGCGGAACGCAAGAACAAAGGGCAACAACAGTAATTTCTATAGCATAGACAATCTCACAACAATAGTATTAACAAGCACTAATTACAAATGGACACACAGAGAGATATGACAAGAGGTGTGGGAGGGTATAAGAGAACATACCCACCTGCAGATATAGGTTTGGTGGTGGATATTTCTACATACATAACTGTAGGTGCTGCTTACATGTTAATATAGACAATAGAGCACACAACGGCCACAGTCCAGGCAACGTCCTAGACATAACCAAACACCTTGCGGGACAAAGTTCCTAGACTGGAAGGCAAAGGGTCATAGACTCAGGGGACATCTATGACAACTGGCACAACACAGTACATAAAGAAAAAGTTCTGCATCCTACTTTGGTGAGTAGTGTTTGGGGTCTTAACATTTAAAGATTTCCAGCATCCATCTAAAATACAATTATCACTCTCTTACCATCGGAGTGAAAGAGAATTAAAAAAACCAAAGACTCAAGAGAACAATTAGTCCAGAAGACTGCTGGACCACATGAAACACAGCCTACGTGACCCTAAGACCAGAAGAATGGTCTGAGCTGGTGCCCAGCCACCACTACCGGCCCCTCTCACTAGAATCACAACAGAAGGTCCCGGACAAAGCAGGAGAAAAGCTGCAGAACAAAAAAAATCGAATTCACAAAAAAGACCAGACTTATTGGTCTGATAAGAGACCAGAGGAAGTCCTGAGACTATAGTGCTAAAACACCCTTCTGAACGGGAACAGAAGCCGCTACCGGAGACCACCTTTCAGCCAAACCATAGACAGGCTCATAAAATAAACAATAACACTGGAGAGAAACGTGCGCATTAGAACAATCTATTATACGAGATCAAAAAGGTAACATTTGCCAAAAAGCAAAGGTAAGAAGGCAGAAAGGGGTAGAAATTCAAAACTAAAGGAAACAGGGAACCTAGGACAGAAATGTGGGGGGGCAGGCATATTGTGGGGAATGGAACCAATGTCATGGAACACTTTGTGTACAAACTATCAAATGGGAAACTAATTTGCTCTGGAAACTTTTACCTAATGCACAAAAAAATTATTAAAAAAATAATAATAGAACAAAAAATTATATGGAGTTACTCCAGAGCATAGAAAAGTACTAAATATAATAAGTACAGCTTCTTTAACTATGCAAGACCCAGTAGCTGGGTGTTTAGGATGACCATACATCAGATGAACCAGTTGCTTTCCAGCTGACCAAATTCATGGCAACCTATGTGTGCCGGAATAGAACTGTGCTCCATAGCGTTTTCAATGGTTGATGTTTCAGAAGTAGATCTCCAGGTCTTTCTTCCAAGGTGCCTCTGGGTGGATTTGAACCTCCAACCTTTTCAGTTTGCAGCCAAGTGTGTTAACCATTTGTATCACCCAGAAACTCCATGGGAACTGCACAGTCAGCTCTATTTGCCTGATGGATTCCATTAAAATAAGCAGAGGTGTATTGCCTCAATAGGAAAAATAATTCCTCAAATGCCCTCTCAAGCAGGCTAGCCAGAGGAATGCCTCCTTTAGAGCACTTTCTCATCATCACCTTTTCCCTCACTTGAGGACAGGGATTTTCCTCCCCAAAACAGAAATACCAACATTTGCAGACCTAAAGATTTTGCTATATTAGCATCATAACATTTTGCTAGTGGTTAACACAATGTTTCAAAGCCTAAATTTTCTACATTTAAAGCCTGCATATTATCAAATAAACTGGCTTCATTTTGGCAAACTTAACAACTGTATACCAAATTCATTTAAAATAAGGTCTCTCTGTATTATTGAGAAGCAGTATAATACTGTAGATAAACTATTTGAGCTATATAGACTTCAAACATATTGTCCAAAGCAAAAAGGTGGTAGGGCGGGCAGGCATCTTGGTCAAGAGAAGCAGGAGAATCTGGTAGTCTATGGGTCCTTGCTGTTCTGTGGGCAAGTTTCAGCAAAAGCTCCTGGGAGCCCAGCTGGAAGGGGCGCACCCACCCAGCAGCCTCTCCCTAACCACCAGGTGTGCTGTGCACAGGTAAGGCTCTCAGGGAGCTGGAGTCCTCGCTGGTGGACAATGTGACCAGAGTTCAAGGTGGAAGTGACCACACCTCAGAGGTATGGCTCTGTACAGCACCAGATGAGAATTGGAACTGACTCACCACTTCCCTTAATTCTTCTAATTGAAAAAGAAAACGCAAATGTTTCCTCTTCACCTTCCAGTAAGTTTTAAAAATTAAAAAAAAATTAGGATACTTTAAATCAAGAAAAGGGAATGGTGCTGTGACTTCTAAGTGTTTCTCCTTCGCTAAGGATTCGCACAGAGAGACCCAAATAGTTAAACTAATAAGGTGTGATTTTTTTTTAATTCCCAATTAATAATTGAAATGTTTTTGTTCCTCAGTTTTGAATCTTTACATACACAACAACAAAAAGACCTACAGGAGCTTTGCAATAGCAATGAAACTAATGAATAACAAATGCACAAATCAGAAAACGTGTTTTCAGGGTTTTTTCATTCCTACAGAAAAAAAAAATTAGCATTAGGAGAACACCCAAAGTATATTAAATAAAACCATGAAATCCCTTGACTAAAAACAAAATAAAATAAAATAAAACAAGTTGAGTTACATTTTAAGGTTCCAAATAGGAAAACATAAGAGAAAGATGGAAAATTAGGTAAAGAAAAAAGACAGGAAAAGAGAGAAAGGCTAAAGAAAGGTGAAAGAAAATACAAAGATGGAAGACAGAAGCACTGAGAAACGCACACACAAAGGGCGAACTGAGAGGAGCAGACGGACAGATGTGGATTTGAGTTTTATGCTCCACTTTGGATTTCAAGGAATTATCAAAGTTATCAAGTGTACTTTGAAAAGCTGAACACTTCATCAAAGTCCCCTGCTTTTTAAATTTATTTTGTACAGTCACCATTGTGAATGGAAGAATCAGACGAGAGAGCTGTCACCAGACCTCCCTCTGCAGTGACCACAGCACTGGCCAACGCCAAACACCTGGAAAGGCCAGGCTCTCAGGCCAGGGACCACTTTTGGGGGCTAAAGAAGCGAAAGTAAGTTTGGGAAGGGATCGAAATGCTGGGGAAAATAAAAGCCCCCTAAGGTAAATCTCTCACGGTGTCTCTACTATTAGTCCAAACATTTCATTGAAGCAATGGGCAGTAGCAATCCGTTCAAGAATCACTAGGGGAGAGGGACTTGGAAGTTATATTTCTTTCGACTGTGACCTGAGGAAAACAGCTGAGTCTCAGGTTGGAAAAGTGCCACTCTAGAATGAAAATCATTTCCCAAGAGAACTTGAGCGAGAATGTCCGACAAGTCCAGATGCTGCACAAGCCAGTCCTGCCACCGAAGAGCTCCACGATGAAAGCAAGAACTCACCACGTCAGGTTTGCCTTGAGAATTCACTGTTTAAAAATCACAGCTTTACTACTATTTTGCTCAAATGTCACCTCTGGCTTAAATTGCCGCCCTGGATATCGTATCACCCAGGGAAAGTACAATACTTTCATTCTGCAGATATTTAATGAGCACTTCCTCTACACAAAGCTCTTACACATTAAAGTGCATTACTGCTTACAGACCTGAGCTCCTTGAAGGTCAAACTCCACGATATCACTTTAAAATGCATTTTGCATTAAAAGCATTTTAACTAAAACCAGTAACATATACATACATAACAAAATTCAGTTATTTGCCCTTGCTTCTGGTTTCTTCTCTCATTTTCAAACATGCACAAACGCCAAACCACTCACCCTCTACACATTCGAAAACAACACACCCACTCAAGCCACATAAGCGAACAACCATCATTTAATCCAAATTTCCCTCCAAAATATCATTCGATTTCTCCAAAGAGCAGTTTGTTTGCTGTCTTCCGTTTTATCATTCCCACAGCTTCAGAATCCACTGTGTATCTGTCCTCCCCATTCACCTCAACCCCATCCCAGTCCATGGAGCTTGTACCTCTCAGGACTATCCATGACTAGCCAATACCTCTTCCCCAAAGCTAGTATCTTCCTTTTCCCCTCAACCTACTTGGCTTCTCCACAGCCTTTGAAAGCCTAACTCCCTATTGCTTAATTCGCATCTTCTCCCTGCCCTGAAATGTTAGCCTTCCATGCAGGAAGGATCCTCTTTTCTTTTTGGTCTGTTTTTCCCAGGCAGTCTCAGCCATTTCGTAGCTTCAAATATCACACATTCTGAGATTTCCTAGGAGTCCCTGGGTGGTGCGAACAATTAATGTGTTCAGCTATTAAAAACTGAAAGGCTGGAGGTTCAAGTCCACCCAGAGGCACCTAGAAAGAAAGGCCTTGTAATCCACTTCTGAAAAATCAGCCACTGAAAGCCCAGTGGAGTGTGCTGAAATCCTAACCCCTGTACCTTTAAATGGAGCTCGGCTATTAAATGAAAAGTCAGCAGTTCAAATCTAGCAGCTGCTCCTTGGATAGGGTCACTATGATTTGAACTGATTCGATGGCAATGGGTTTGGTTTTTTGTTTTGTTTTGTTTTCTTACCTATAAATATGACTGTTTGGAAATGGGGTTTTCTTTCGTTATGTTAATGAGGTCATACCCACGTCAGGTAGGTACTACACCTCATCACTTCTCAGTCATAAAAAAGGCGAATAGACACAGAGACACACATGGGAGAAAAGAGACACCAAGGACCATCAAGGAATACCAAGGAACACCAACCATCACCATCAGACACCAGAAACTAGGAGAGAGGCTCACAGAACGAAGTGACATGGCCGACAGCTGGATTTGGGCTTCTAGCCTTATTTCCTGTGAGGAAATAAATTTCTGTTCTTTAAAGCCAAAAAAAAGAAAACCCTATGGAACACAGTTCTACTCTAAAACATGAGTCGGAATCAATTCAAAGGCAACTGGTTTTTAAGATCTCCCAAATCTTGATATCCTGCCCAGTTCTTTCCCTTAGAAATCCAAATGGTCCATCCTAACTACCTCCTGAACCTGTCCTCATGGACCACCCACAAGGACCTGGTGGTGTTTTTACATGTCCACATTTTCTCCTCTCACCAAGAGCTGGAGTCTAATTCCCCTTCCCTTGAATATGGGCTTGCCTGTATGACTGGTTCCTTACTAAAACAAGCAGGTGGAAGAGACACCATGTAACCTCTGAGGCTAGGTCATAAAAGGCTATACTTGGATGCCCTGTATCACCACTCTTATTCAACATTGTGCTAGAGGTCCTAGCCAGAGCAATTAGGCTACACAAAGAAATAAAGGGCATCCAGATTGGCAAGGAGGAAGTAAAATTATCTCTATTTGCAGATAACATGATCTTATACACAGAAAACCCTAAGGAATCCTCCAGAAAACTACTGAAACTAATAGAAGAGTTTGGCAGAGTCTCAGGTTATAAAATAAACGTACAAAAATCACTTGGATTCCCCTACATCAACAAAAAGAACATTGAAGAGGAAATCACCAAATCAATACCATTCACAGTAGCCCCCAAGAAGATAAAATACTTAGGAATAAATCTTACCAAAGATGTAAAAGACCTATACAAAGAAAACCACAAGACACTACTGAAGAAACTAAAAAGGACCTACATAAGTGGAAAAACATACCTTGCTCATGGAGAGAAGACTTAACATAGTAAAAATGTCTATTCTACCAAAAGCCATCTATACATACAATGCACTTCCGATCCAAATTCCAATGACATTTTTGAATGTGATGGAGAAACAAATCACCAACTTAAAGAAGAAAAAAGTGGGAAGCCTCACTCTACCTGATTTTAGAACATATTATACAGCCACAGTAGTCAAAACAGCCTGGTACTGGTACAACAACAGGCACATAGACTAATGGAACAGAATTGAGAACCCAGATATAAATCCATCCACATATGTGCAGCTGATATTTGACAAAGGCCCAGTGTCAGTTAATTGGGGAAAAGATAGTCTTTTTAACAAATGGTGCTGGCATAACTGGATATCCATTTGCAAAAAAATGAAACAGGACCCATACCTCACACCATGCACAAAAACTAACTCCAAGTGGATCAAAGACCTAAACATAAAGACTAAAACAATAAAGATCATGGAAGAAAAAATAGGGACAACGTTAGGAGCCCTAACATAAGGTATAAACAGAATACAAAACATTACCAAAAATGATGAAGAGAAACCAGATAACTGGGAGCTCCTAAAAATCAAACACCTATGCTCATCTAGAGACTTCACCAAAAGAGTAAAAAGACCACCTACAGATTGGGAAAGAATTTTCAGCTATGACATCTCCGACCAGCGCCTGATCTCTAAAATCTGTATGATTCTGTTAAAACTCAACCACAAAAAGACAACCCAATCAAAAAGTGGGCAAAGGATATGAACACACACTTCACTAAAGAAGGTATTCAGTAAGCTAACAGATACGTGAGACAATGCTCTCGATCATTAGCCATTAGAGAAATGCAAATTAAAACTACGATTGGATTCCATCTCAATCCCACAAAAAAAAAAAAAAAAAACAAGGCTGGCATTAATCCAAAAAACACAAAATAATAAATGTTGGAGATGCTGAGGAGAGACTGGAACTCTTATACACTGCTGGTGGGTATGTAAAATGGTACAACCACTTTGGAAATTTATCTGGTGTTTTCTTAAAAAGTTAGAAATAGAACTACCATACAACCCAGAAATCCCACTCCTCGCAATATACCCTAGAGAAATAAGAGCCTTTACACGAACAGATATATGCACACCCATGTTTATTGCAGCTCTGTTTACAATAGCAAAAAGCTGGAAGCAACCAAGGTGTCCATCAACGGATGAATGGTTAAATAAATTATGGTATATTCACACAATGGGATACTACATATCAATAAAGAACAGTGATGAATCTGTGAAACATTTCGTAACATGGAGGAACCTGGAAGGCATTATGCCAAGTGAAATTAGTCAGAGGCAAAAGGACAAATATTGTATAAGACCACTATTATAAGATCTTGAGAAATAGTATAAACTGAGAAGAACACATACTTCTGTGGTTACGGGGAGGGGGGAGGGAGGGAAGGTGGGAGAGGGTTATTTACTGATTAGTTAGTAGATAAGAACTACTTTAGGTGAAGGGAAGGACAATACTCAATACACGGAAGGTCAGCTCAATTGGACTGGACCAAAAGCAAAGAAGTTTCCGGGATAAAATGAATGCTTCAAAGGTCAGCGGAGCAAGGGCGGGGGTTTGGGGACTATGGCTTAAGGGGACTTCTAAGTCAATTGGCAAAATAATTCTATTACGAAAACATTCTGCATCCCACTTTGAAATGTGTCATCTGGGGTCTTAAATGCTAACAAGTGGCCATCTAAGATCCATCAATTGGTCTCAATCCACCTGGATCAAAGGAGAATGAAGAACACCAAGGTCACACGATAACTACGAGCCCAAGAGACAGAAAGGGCCACATGAACCAGAGACTTACATCATCCTGAGACCAGAAGAACAAGATGGTGCCCGGCCACAACCGATGACTGCCCTGACAGTGAGCACAACAGAGAACCCCTGAGGGAGCAGGAGATCAGTGGGATGCAGACCCCAAATTCTCATAAAAAGACCAGACTTAATGGTCTGACTGAGACTAGAGGAATCCCGGCAGGCATAGTCCCCAAATCTTCTGTTGGCCCAGAACAAGAACCATTCCCAAAGACAACTCATCAGACATGGAGGGACTGGACAATGGGTTGGAGAGAGATGCTGATGAAGAGTGAGCTACTTGTATCAGGTGGACACTTGAGACTGTGTTGGCATCTCCTGTCTGGAGGGGAGATAGAAGGGTAGAGAGGGTTAGAAACTGGCAAAATCGTCACGAAAGGAGAGACTGGAAGGAGGGAGCGGGCTGACTCATTAGGGGGAGAGTCAGTGGGAGTATGGAGTAAGGTGTATATAAGCTTATATGTGACAGACTGACTTGATTTGTAAACTTCCACTTAAAGTACAATAAAAATTATTAAAAAAAAAAAAAGGCTATAGTTCCCTCTGGCCTCTTTCTTGGGACTCACTCCAACTTGGGAGTCCTGAACTAACATGCAAGAAGTCCAGACCCTCTGAGGCTGCCCTACAGGAGGGACCATATACTAGAAACAGGGGCCCAAGGACCCTCAGCTGTCTGTGCGTTCCCAGCACCAACTGCCCACATGCGAGAGAGTGCAACTTCCAGGATCCCAGGCCCCGTTGTCAGGGCTCCCCAGCTGATGCTGAGTGAAGCAGACAAGCTGTCCCCAGAGAGCCCTGCCCAAGTTACAGATCTGTGAGCATAATAAATGCTGTTGTTTTAAACCATACAGTTTTGGGGTGGTTGTTATGCAGCTTTGGATAGCTAGAACAGAGCTCAAATTTGACACACCCCAAAACAAATTCATTATCTCCCTCCCCCATTCTGTTCCTCCTTCTGTATTTTCTATTCCAGTTCCTTTTTCACTCAACCTGAAAGCCTTTATCTCATCTTCTTTTTCCTCAGGCTCCCCAAGCACCTCCACATCAGATCCAGACTAACCCAGAGGTCTCTCAGCCTCCCTCCATCACCTCCTCTCACCTCTGGCCTGGAATGCAGGGACAGACCCCAACTGGTTTACCAGTACCTTCGATTCAATTGTCAAAATCCTATTTCCAAAACTAAACTCCAGACACCTACCACCTTACTGCCTACAGAATACAGTCCCAGGTCCTGATCCTAGTGCACAAGACCTTTCACAGTCCCAGGTCCTGATCCTAGTGCACAAGACCTTTCACAGTCCCCTAGCCAACACCTTAAACTCCAGCCACAGGAATTTTCGAGGATTCACTAATACTTTGTTGTCCTTTCACACCTCTGTACCTTTGCGCATGTTCAATCTTTTTCAAAAATCCCCTTCTCACTCTTCTTTCTCTCACCACTTACAAAGTTTCCTACTTAGCCTTCAACACCAAGTTCAAAGGTCATCTACTTTGTGAATCCTCTTCTGATGGCTGCGGCCAGAGTTGCTCACTTTCTCTTCAGTCAAGGTTGTGCAGCCCTTATCACCTTCACTTCTCTATAGCAGCAGCCTAGTTGTTTCTACAAACGGACTCATGAGCTGAGGGCATCATCCTACCAAGTTTGTTTCAAAAAAACTGAAATGTTCAATTTGAATTGGGAACCACTAAGTTAGCATTTACAGAAATAGCTAATATTCAGTCTCAGAATCAGTACTACGGAGCACCAAGTGTCTACCAGATAATACTTATCACAAATTTTAACAAATGTTTGAGGTATTATCAGCCCCAGAGAGGTTTAGCAACATATCCAAGGTCCCATAACCAGAAAATGAAAAAGCCAAATTTGGAACCCAGATGTGACTTCCTTGCACTCAGCATTTATAATTAGTTCTGACACACAAGCACAGACACACAGGCCAGATTCTGGTGTAAGTACACTTCTTTAGTGCTGCCCTTCCACAGTTGCTACAACAGCCAATAGCCAGGCTGCTCTTTTGAACAACACTTTTGAAAGGAAAAATGAGACTGTATGTAACTTTTAGGCAGTAAAATATGGCAGGTACAAACATGTACTCTGCACCCAGGCACTGCAGGTTTAAAACCCAAATCTGTCTCTGCCAAGCTACGTGCCCCTGGAGAAGTTTAGCACCTCGCCTCTCCATGCCTTGTTTCTTCCTTTGTAAGGTGGGGGAAATATGAACATCTGTTCACAGGGTTTGCTGTGAAGGTTTTTTTCAAATGATACATGAAACGCATTTAGAGCAGAACGTGGCATACAGAAAGCACTCAACAAATGTTGGTGTGGGTACCGTTAGCAGTAGTAATACCCACTGCTGTCAAGTTGATTCCGACTCATAGTGACCCTATAGGACAGAGTAGATTCACCCCATTGAGTTTCCAAGGAGCGCCTGGTGGATTCAAACACTGATCTTTTGGTTAGCAGCCATAGCACTCAACCACTAAGCCACCAAGGTTTCCAAGTAGTAATAACAGTATTACTAAAAGTGACCTACTAAAACACCAACTGAAAAACTTAAATAATTGTAATGCAGGGCTGAAGGTTTATCCCTTCTAATTCCAACTCTGTTTTAACTAGTTGGAAGGAAAACCTTTCTCAAAAGTATGGAGTATTCCAGCCGTTTAAGCTGGTTAGCAAGCCTAGTTTAAACTTTTCTTGGGCCCTAGGTTCTTCTTATAGTGGCAATAGGTTTGGGATGAAGTTTTTTAGAGTTCTCCCTATCCAGCAGAGTATGTTTGGGGAAGTCATGGTCTTTCAGATTCTGTTTCCTTGGATATGAAATGGAAACTGTCATGGATTGAATTATGTCCCCCCAAAAATGTGTGTATCAACTTGGTTAGGCCATGATTCCCAGTATTGTGTGGCTGTCCTCCATTTTGTGATCATAATTTGACTTTGAGAGGATTAGGGTAGGATTGTAATACCACCCTTACTCAGGTCACCAACCTGATCCAAGATAAAGGGAGTTTCCCTGGAATGTGGCCTGCACCACCTTCTATCTCTCAAGAGACAAAATGAAAGGGAAGCAAGCAAAGAGATTGAGAACTCGTACCACCAAGAAAGCAGCACCAGGAGCAGAGCGTGTCCTTTGGACCTTGGGGGGGAGGGGGCGGTGTCCCTACGCCTGAGAAGCTCCTCCACCAGGGGAAGATTGAAGACAAGGACCTTTCTGCAGAGCTGTCAAAGAGAGAAAGCCTTTTCCTGTAGCTGACACCCTGAATGTGGACTTGTAACCTACTAGACTGTGAAAGAATAAATTTCTCTTTGTTAAAGCCACCCATTTATGGTATTTCTGTGATGGCAGTACTAGATAACTAAAAAGGAATAACACCAGTCCTACCTTTCTGTAGCAGTGAAAGACTCAAATGAGATAATATGTTTAAAGGGTAGTAAGAGCTCGGCAAAGGTTAGGTGGTATCATCATCATCATTCCAATAAAGTGATACCCTCAGGATACAGCAGAGATGCAATACTGGTTTTCCCTTTGCTAAATGTCCCAAATAGTCATAATGTGTGCATTTTCCCCTCTTTACAGAATTTCTGTTGACGTTTTTCACTAGTTTCGACATACCCCTCGCCCTAGTGACAACACACCGTTGCCCTTATCAATTTATATTTGAAAAAAACTTTTTCTAAAATGTATTGCGCCCATCCACGTCTCCTAAGTGCCGGACACATGAAATGCAAATAACTAACTCTGATTCAACAGCAAATAAAACTCATTTATGAAAGTATTTAGTAAACACTATGTCCAATATGCAAACCCTGGTAGTGTAGTGATTATGAGCTACAGCTGCTAACCAAAAGGTAGGCAGTTCGAAGCCACCAGGTGCTCCTTGGAAACCCTATGGGGCAGTTCTACTCCATTCGATGAGGTCACTATGAGTCGGAATCCACTCACCGGAAACGGGTTTGGTTTTTTTGGGTTTATGTCCAATATAAAGAAGCCCTGGTGGCGCAATGGCTAAGCATTCTGCTGCTAACTGGAAGGTCGACAGTTCGAACCCAACAGGCACTCCATGGAAGAAAAATGTGGCAGTCTGCTTCCACAAAGGTCACAGCCTTGGAATCCCTATGGGACAGTTCTTCTCTGTCCTATAGGGTTGTTTTTCAGATGGAATCCACTCGACGGCAATGGGTTTTATATCCAATATCTTTTGCAGGATAAAAATTTAACCAACACTGTCTCTTCTTCTATCTCTGTATGTGCACACACACATTCTTACAGACACACTTCAGAAGTACCAATTTGGCTTCTATTTACAGAACAGATTTTCAGTGATTATGTATAAATCTATAAGCACATTTGGTACATACATTCCTGTCACCCTGCCAAACCATATCCTTCTCCTAATTTTTGGCCTTTTCTATCTAATCCCATTGGAACCTATTTACTCTAGAAATCTTTCCAATTACTGTATGTGCAATATGACAAATATTTATGGAGTACCTACTACATACACATTTGAACTGAGGGCTGGGATACAAATATAAAAAGGCAGTCTCTTCTTCTGACACTTTATTTCTAGCCAAGTAAAGATCCTAGCTGGTTGGATAAAAGGAAATTTTATTCCTTCAGCCCTCACGATGGGATGATAAGCTCCTTTTCCATATCACAATGCCACAACAAAGCTCAGAATACAATGGGTAAAGCTGAGCCTGTGAAAAAAATTCTCAGTCCAAAAATGTATCAAGGTCACACTGTGTAATTTTTAAAAGTGACACACACTTGTGTAGCTGCAACGTGAAACACATTCACCATGCGTGTAAATCAAAGCATATAAGAGCCCTGAAACTACCGTTACCACTGATGACAAAAGTGTCGAGAGGGAGAAGACACAGAGAAGAACTGAAAGCTACTCAAAAAAAAAAAAAGCTACTCAAAGCCATGCAAATTACCCCCAAAAATGTCATCTAGAAAATGTTTGCTCTTAATACTGTATTTTCTTAGTAAAAATAGATTTAAAAGAACCAACATAACTAAAATGAAAAGAAAATATTTGCCACAAAACATAAAAGTTTAATATGGGTAGGTGATACAGAGAGAACAAATAAGTAGACAAAAACACACTAAGATTCCAACTGTAAAAAATGACTAAATTTTTTTGAAGTGGGTAAATAACATAAACAATCTCGAGAGGGGAATACATATGGCTAATAACATCTACAACCTCTCTACGAAACAAAGAAATTTAAAATGAAGACATGGTATTTTTTACCTATAAAGTACATAATTTTTTTTTAAAGGCAATGGCAAGTATGTTTTCCAGAAAACAATTCAGCAAGAGGCATCAAAAGTCTTAAACATAGTCACATCCTTTGACTCATCTTAATAAAAAAATAAAAATAAAAAAAACCCTTGCCATCACATTGATTCCAACTCACAGCAACCCTACAGGATACAGTAGACTTGCTCCTCAGCATTTCCAAGGCTGTAAATCTTTACTGAAGCAGATTGTCACATCTTTCTCCCACAGAGCAGCTGGTGGGTACGATCCACCAACCTTCAGGTTAGCAGCTGAGCTCTTAACCACTGTACCATCAGGGCTCCTTTATCTAAAAATAATTTCTCTTAAGGCATTATAATAGCAAAAATGGAAAGCAAGCCATAGTGCAGCAGAGAAAAGGTTAAAATCAACATCCAAATAGTGGAACGGTGCACTCATAAAAAAATTATAGCTCGGGGAGATTTTTTTTAATATGGTCAAATTTTTATGATCTAATAGTTTCCAAGTCAAAATACAAAACTGTATATATCTAGTACGACCATGATAAATGCATATGGGGAACTCAGTAAAGAAATAGACCAACTCTAATCAAAGGGAGGGAAGGAGGAAAAAAGAGAGAGGGAGGAAGATATGCCAACATGATTCCTGTCAAATTTTCACCTAGACGAGTTGATTTTAATGTTCATTTGGAAATAAAACCTGGCAAGAAAAGCCTGGAAAATTCTGAGGGGGGAAAAAAATAGCGTAATCAGGGGAAACTAGCCCTTCCAGACATTTTTACATATTATGAAGCTACAAAAATTTACATAGTTTGGTTGCTGGCAATGAACAGACAGACATAACAATAGAAAAGAATACAGGGAATTTGGTATGCGATGACACTGTATTTCAAACCAGCAGAGGAAAAATCCATTAGTCAATGAATGGCGTCGGGCAATGAGATAGCCATAGAGATGGGGGAATGTTAAAATTCATACCTTATACTTTATGTCAAAATAAATCCCAGATGGATGAAAGATTTAAATATAAAATAAAACCATAAAAACATAAACTCAAAAGGAAGAAGGTATTTCTAGGAATGATCAAAAGTTACAAACATCTGAGTCATCAATTCTTTCTGCTTGGAAAACAATCACAATAAAGTCAAAAAAGGAATGACAAAGTAGGAAATATACCCCAGACCCAGTGCTGTAAAGTCAATTCCAACTAATCATATCATGGACAGAGGGCTACATTCTACAAATCAAGAATAAAAAGACAACACAAAAGAAAAAGGGGCAAAGAATCTGAGCAGACATTACACAGAAAATAAAATACAGATCTTAAACATACCAAAAGAAATACAACCATCTTTATTTAAGACAAATGTACAAAAAATATATATACATATACTGAGCAACCACTTTTCTCTTATAAGAAAGATCAAAACATACATGACAACACCCTGGCTGCGTGGTGCAGAAAGGCAGACGCTCACACATTGCTGGTGGAAGTATAATTGGCACCACTTCCACAGAGAGCAATTTGGCACTATCAAAACCGAACAGTCATATTCTTCTAGGAATTCTTCCTACAAAACATACTGACATATTTATGGAATGGCTTGCATACAAATACATTTGCTGCAGCTTTAACACCAAAATATAATGTCCATCAATAGGTAACAAGTCAAATACGTATTGCCTATTACAGTACATCTAAGGAGCCCTGGTGGTGCAGTGGTTAAAGTGCTTGGCTGCTAACCAAAATGTCTGAGGTTCAAAGCCACCAGCCTCTGTGCCAGTGGGGGGTGGGGGGAATGTGGCAATCTGCTTCTGTAAAGATTTACAGACTCAGAAACCCTGAGCGGTGTTCTACTTTGGTCTACAGGGTCCTTATGAGTCAGAATCAACTTGACAACAATGGGCTGGGATGGTATATATAAAAATAGGCCATTCTATATCCATTCAAAATGAAGCTGCTCGATATAGCAGGATAGTGAATGATCTCCAAAACATATACTGTATTTATATGAAGAAAATAAGATGTTAAACAATTTATGTGCTACAGCTTATAGACGACACCCACACATATTTGTATGAATGTGTGTGCACCCATGTGCATGTGTGTGTACATGTGTATACATACATACATACAATCTCTCCAGATAGATAAGAAACTAGTAACACTGTTGCATCTTGGGAGAGGAAACAGCTTTGAAGATAGGGATGGAGGGTGATTTCACCATTCATAACCTTTTAGCCCTTTTGAATTTTGTATCATATGCATTAACTACCTAGTGACGCTAGTTGAAACAATGTTGGAGAAGTGTGTTTAAACAATATATTGAGTAAAAGTAAATAAAAGGCAATTTATATATATATTTTTTTATAAAATGGGATATTCAATAAGCTATTATTTTGCAATCTATTTAAAAGGATACATGGCCAGAAATACACCAATACATCGTATAATCAATAGCGATTTTTCAAAATGGGTTTATAGGCAATTTTATTTTCTTTTTCCTTATCTGTATTTTCTGATTTTCCTAAAATGAACAACCACTATTAGGTATCAAACAGCATTTTTTCATTCTTTTTTTTTTTTTTTTTTTAATACCTCCACTAAACATTTAAATCCCTTGGACATTTTTCTAACGAAAATATACACCCAAGGTTATAACCTCAGTACTGCTGTTCCCATCCAGTTTAAATAAAGCTTGGAAAGGTCTGTAAGAGAGATTTTTACAACAGTCAACAATTCCAGCAGAAATAATTAACCCCAACAGGAAAATAAAATAAACTGCAGTTCAGTGGAGTGAGGTTCTTTTTTGTTTTGAACTATGAGAATATTTGTTTTTACTGCATGCATAGATGATTCTGTTGTGAGATCTCAATAAAAGATCACAGCCCCTCCCACCACTCAGCTTTTCCCCTAGGGATGAGGCAGGCTGCTATATAAAAACAAATGCAGGAGCTAACAAAGACATTAGCGCCACAAGCAAAGGGAGAGACTACTAACCAGAGAAATCAACAGCATCGACGGATGGGGCCCAGAGATCTGTGAGCAGACCCTTGAAACTCATCAATTCATCTATACATTTGTTTGGCTTTTAAGTAAATAACATATCTCACATTTTTGTTATTTCTAAAGCATAGTTGCAATGCTGAAATGATACTGATATATTACTGCATTGCTCTGTTTTCTTGTAGTTCTTCTCTCTCCCCAGTTTTCCGGCCCCAGCAGCTTTCCCTCTTCTCTTAAAATAATAAAGTTTGGGTTTTTTTTTTTCTTTTTTTAAATACAAACACAGATAAAATGCTTAATGGTATGCTAGGTGGCTGTCACGTCAATATAAACCCATTGCCACGGAATCAATTCCGATTCATAGCGATCCTATAGGACAGAGTAAAACTGCCCCATAGAGTTGCCAAGGAGCGCCTGGTGGATGTGAACACCTGACCTTTTGGTTAGCAGCTGTAGCACTTACCCATTACACCACCAGTGTTTCCTCACTTCAATATAACGGTGCTCAAGTAAAGGTTATTACTAACAAACATAAGATGGTAAAAAATAATTTTTTTTTTTTTTTAACTCAAGCATAAATACTGACTCAGTCCCAGTTGGGAGGTTTTTTACACAATGTACGCTCTAGTCAGCATGCCACACTGCACTTTCAAAGTAGGAAACAGTACACGCATTAAATGCGCTGTGCTGTCTTAATGCTGAGAAACTCTGAGGACACTATGCAGTTTAAGGTATTCCAGACCATCTGACTTTTATTGAGTTCTCAAATATGGGCAGAGTACTATATATAAGATCTGGGTATAGCAGATGGTGGACAATGACACACAGTAGGCCTGATATTCAAGAACATCAGAAGAGTTGGAAAAAACAAGGAAGATTTCTGTGTTTATTCTTAAACTTTATAAACTCTGTTAAACTCGTACCAAAGGATAAATTTTAACAACTTCATAAAAGAAAGGTTTAAAGGGACATTTTCAATAGAGAAATGCATTTAAAACAAAAGGTGGGCATTTAATTTTGCATCTGAGAGTTTTTTTCTAAGGGATAGGCAAAAGGAACAAAACTCCCTTCAGATTAAAAAGTAAAGTTAAACAAATCCTAAAATTGTCTAATCTAGTTCTAAACACTTCACAAAAATCACAAGAGAAAATCTCAGCGTTTTACATCTTATTTCAGCCAGCAAGGTTTGTTAGTAAACACGCAGGTTTAAAATCCCAGGTTCCACTGTTTTCACTTTAAGCCAAGTCTCGCTATAGATTCATCTGAGTGACCAGTTCAAAGGTCTTATATATAAACTCACCCTCAACTTCCTCTACTTAACCACAGCGTTCTGCTTCTGGAGAACAGAGGGAAAGAGGGCAGGAGGGAGTGGGAGGAAGGAGGCAGGCCTGGAGGGACAACAGAGATCACAGGTTCCACCAACTGGAAGCTAGGTGCTCCTGGGCGCTTTTCCCTTTCATCTTAGGCAGTCAATAAACATTTCTGAGCACCTACCATGTGCCCTGGGAACATAAAGATGAAAAGGCAAAGCCCTCACTAATCTCAGAGTCTGATGAAAAGAGAAACAAAGCAGAAAGGCATTCCAGGCCGACAGAGCTGAAAGTATAAGAAAGCGTCACAGGGTTCCAACACAGAAGCTAAGGGAGGGCCAGCTGACCTTCTCAAAGCAGGTGACTGACTCATCTTTAATTCTAAACTGAATCCTCCATACTCCCCACATGGAAAGGATGCATTTCCCTTGCCCTCAAGGAACAACAATTAAAAACGGGGACTAATAGTGCTAACAAGGAGCCCTGGTGTCTCAGTGGTTAAGAGCTTGGCTGCCAATCAAAATGTCAGCAATATGAATCCACCCAGCTGCTCCCTGAAAACCTATGAGGCAGCTCTACTCTGTCCTCTAGAGTAGCTGTGAATCAGAAGGACTCAAAGGCAATGATTTGGGTTTCTTTTTGTAACAGTACTAAGAAATACCTTGACCAAAGAAAACATCCGAAAACTAGAGACAGAAAAGACCTCTCTTATCAGCCAAAAAATTTATAAAATAAGCCTTAGAATTAAAAAGAAAACTAGTCCTACAAAAACAACACAGCATCTTAGCAAATTGGAATACTGCTGAGGTACTAATGACTATCACTCTTATCACCCAAGGTACAATACAAAACCAAATACCGAACCTGTTGCTGCCAAGTTAATTCCGGCCCAAGCAGCCCTATGGGGCAGAGCAGAACTGGCCCACTGGGTTTCCAAGGAGCAGCTGGCATACAAAATCTAATAAAATCAGTCACTCCATTCACCTAAGTCAAAAACAGCTATTTCATCTACTTTGGCAAGTATCACTATATAAATATTATGTTAAACATGACTACAATGTAAGACATATAAGCATACAAATATGCAAAATGCTGGCTCACATGTGGTCCCTAAGCCTTCTCCTAAAAATAGATATAGGACCTATGACAAGCTTCCTGTTTACTATTTGCAAATCACCATGTTACCCAATGAGGAGCAAAAATGAACATTTCTAACCGCGAGAAGCTTAAAAGCTAGATAATAATAACTCATGTATGTCTGTGAGGGTGTCTGTGTGTGTGTGCATAGACATATACATGTATAACACATATGTACTCATACCATATTTATTATATATTATATATGTTTACAGTATAAGTGCTCATATGTTAAGTATGAGATTAATTTCAGGGGTGGGAGAAGAGGAAGGATTGGAAGGCTCCAAAGATTCTATCATACAAGTTATCAAAAGTAAAATACAAAATAAAATATATGGAATACGCTTGTGTTTACCTAAAAACACGTGTGTATCGAAAGCAAATACTGGAAGGTAATAAGCAAAGAAATAAATGTTGTTATCAGAGCTCCCAACACAGGTGATTCCTATCCTGACTTCCCAAAAATGTACCTAAAACTGTTACCTCTTTTTTTAGCATTTACCTATCTTCTTTTAAATCCCGTCATACATCTCTGTTACAATCACTGGGTTATTAACAGCAAAGACAGGATGAAGCAAGCTCTACTATTGCTACATCTGTCTCACACAATGATTCCACTTGGGGCAATTTCACTTGAGTTCCTATTTAAGAAACAAATGCATCTAAAAAAAATGGTAAATTTGCAGTGGTTAAGAGCCTGGCTGCTAACCTGGCAGTTCGAATCCACCATCCGCTCCTTGGAAACCCTATGGGGTAGTTCTACTGTCTTTTAGGGTCGCGGCTATGAGTCGCTATGAGATGACAGTAAATTAGACTACGGATTTTGTGTTGTGGGGTTGCACTTCGATGGGTAAAAGAGGGTCCTTATTAAAGAATATCTCCTGTCCTCCAAATAACCGCACAAACACCACTCCACAATTTCGGGACACTTCATCTAATAAATACCTGCGTCCAAAACCAAGGCCACAGGATCAAACCCCACTAAAAATCCTAATCACCTTAACTAGAAATAGATAAGTTAAGTGAATCAGGAGAAGAGGATCACATTCCCATCTTCAGGGGAGAAATGACCCACGGTTCTCAGTTACCATCACTTACAAGAGCTCGGCTGTTCTGGACTCCCTTCGCGCAGCTTTCCATCCAAAGCGCATCACGATCTGCATCCCCGGCTCTGCAAGCCCGGCGCCAGCCCGTTCGCCACTCCCCAAACCTCCACACACTCACGCTGACACACTCTCACACACAGGCGCGCGCGCGGCCCCAGCAGCTCCGACCGTGAGCGCCGCTTCCTCCAGCCCCAGCCACCCACGATGCCGGATCCGGAACGAAGAGATGCAATTTACGGCGCGGGCGACTGAGACTGGGCACCTGGTCGGGCACCGGGCCGCATGCAGCCCCGCGCCCACCCGAGAGCCGCCGTGCCGGCGGGCGCCAGCGCCTCACCTTGCTCGCCTCGGTCCATGTCTCCAGCCGTCCGCCTCGCGTCCTCTGCGCCTCCGCAGCCTGCAGCCCGTCCTGGCTCGGGTCGCCCGCCGCGCCGCGCTCCTCCGCGCTCCGCTCCGCCCGCGACTCTGGCGAAGTCCCCACCCCCGGAGGCGTCGGGCGCCGCGGCGCCGCCCGCCCTCGGAGAGGAGCGCTTTCTCGGGGCGTCACCCAACCACCTGACCCGGCCGACCTGTGCGCTCCGCCACGTCGGCGCGGGCGGGCGGCGCCAGGCGAGGAGGGTTAGGCACGCCCGGGCATGGGCACAGGCTGGAAATCGGACCCGGAGGAGGAAGAGGAAGAGCAGCTCGGCGAGGAGATAGAATCAACCATGAAGGCTGCTTAGCGGCGAGAACCCGGCCGGCGTTTGCTTTCCCATCAAGTTATTCATAAAATCAGAAGTTTCTTCTGAGGCAGTGTAGTTGCCCTTTCTATGCCACCACAAGTACCTGCTTTTATGTACTTTTTGAGTAGAAAACACTGGAAGGTGTTATTTAGAAACGCCAAAGGCTCTTTTTGTCCCTTTATATTCTTCTTCTAGTACCGAAATAATACCTTCTGTTATTTTCAGTAACTAGATTGGAAGCAGGTGAAAATGACAAAGAATCTCTTGAAAATTTATGTAATCCTGTCTTTTCACAGAAAGCGAGGATTTTTTAGGTGGCAAATTGGAAAGGGTTCCATGTGACAAGAACGTGGCTGCTTTGAGTCCAGGATTGAGGATAGCACATTGTTTTCAGTGAAATGAAATGTTTTAAATTACGCAAAGGTCAGAAGTATCCACAGAAATTTGAAGTTCCTGTAACAACTTAATTATTAGCATTTAGCACTGTTTTCAAAGTTCTTTCCTTATTCGTCTTTGTCTTTGATTATATGCATGTGTCATCCCAAAGTGGCCTTCCATTTCATAAACCATCCAAGAGTGCAAGTGAGGAGGGCTTCTATGTTAAGTGGAAACTACGTGGTAACTGTGGCTTAGCCTTCAGCTCACGTTGTAGAGTGCTCATACACAGCACTTGTCGTTAGCTGCCATCAGGTAGGCCCTGACTCACGGTGACCCCGTGCACAAAGGACAACCTGCCTGGTCATGGGGCATGGGATCAGGTGCAGATTGGAATGTTGTGGTCCATAGGGTTCTCACTGGCTGATTTCAGAAGTAGATCATCAGGCCTTTCTTTCCCGGTGCCTCTGGGTAGACACAACCTCCAACCTTTCAGTTAGCAGCCAGTCCAACTGTTTGCACCCCCCAGTAAACGACACACTAGAATGCCATCAATACGGTTTTGAATTACCCATAACTTCCTTACCTGAAGTGGCTCCATGTTTTCTATCTCCATACTGTTGCACTCTATGTAAAGCATATCTCCAGTGTCTTTTCCGTGAAGTTTATTCTCATATAGCCCGACCAGATCATAAGCTCCAAGAAGACAAGGATCATTTTGCTCATCTTTGCATTGCTTTTATTACACCATGCACTTAATAAATAGTGTCGTTTTAGTTTTCAGGGTTAAATTTTTTAAACCTGAGGTGTATTGTATCTGCTAACAATCCAGTTTTTATAACAAAAAGGCAATTGTATAATGTGGTAAATTCTGACTAGCTGATTCTCAGGTCTATCATATAGAGATAAACACCTGGGGAGACAGTCTTTCAAACCATGGAGTAATTTGTGGGCACATAAGTAGCACTTGCAAATGAGTGGTGGTTGGCCACCTGGATCAAAGGAGAATGAAGAACACCAAGGTTACACGATAACTATGAGCCCAAGAGACAGAGAGGGCCACATGAACCAGAGACTTACAGCATTCTGAGACCAGAAGAACTAGATGGTGCCCGGCCACAACCGATGACTGCCCTGACAGGGAGCACAACAGAGAACCCCTGAGGGAGCAGGAGAACAGTGGGATGCAGACCCCAAATTCTCATAAAAAGACCAGACTTAATGGTCTGACTGAGACTAGAAGAATCCCGGTAGGCATGGTCCCCAAACCTTCTGTTGGCCCAGGACAAGAACCATTCCCGAAGACAACTCATCAGACATGGAAGGGACTGGACAATGGGTTGGAGAGAGATGCTGACGAAGAGTGAGCTACTTGTATCAGGTGAACACTTGAGACTGTGTTGGCATCTCCTGTCTGGAGGAGAGATAGGAGGGTAGAGAGGGTTAGAAACTGGCAAAATTGTCATGAGAGACTGGAAGGAGGGAGCAGGCTGACTCATTAGGGGGAGAGTAAGTGGGAGTATGGAGTAAGGTATATATAAGCTTATATGTGACAGACTGACTTGTAAACTTTCACTTAAAGCACAATAAAAATTATTTAAAAAAATTGTATACATAGAGAAATGTTGAAAGAATTGTACAGGGAACAGGCATATGTCCCAATTCAAGATTTTACAATTAAAATTTTGCTATATTTCCTTTTAAAAAAAATAATAAGTGGTGGTTGGAATTATTATTTGTTCTATTTGTATCTATTTGAAATACTATAGTAATGGATTTTTTAGGTATGTTGTTTTTTGAAGAGTTTATATACTTGTTTGCCTCTGTGGCAGAGATGGCTAATAGCCTACCCAATATCCACCTTTCCTATTTTCCTTTCTAAGAGAACCAGAATATTGTTTGGGGTAGAAATGTGCCCCACTGAAATACTTGCCACTTCAGACTCCCTTAAAGCTGGGGGTGGCTCTCTGACATATGAATGCCCAGTAGATATGAACAGAAATTGCAATATTATTTTGCCCTTCAGCCTTACCCTTCCTGCCTAGAGAAGCAGGAGCCATCTTGCAAGCAAGAGGAAGAAAGCCAAGAGCCAAGGGTGGCACAGTAGGAAGGCAGAAAGAAGCTGGGTCTTCTGTGGCATCACAGAGCTTCTTATACGGAGCTCCTTACCGGAGAAAAATAGACGCCTGACTTTCTTGAGCCACTGCAGTTGGGTTCTTCTCACATGCAAGCCAAATGCAATCTTAACTGATCCAACAAGCCATTTAAAAAATCCCTTTCTGGCATGTACCAGCGTTGGTAGATTCATGCAATCCCGAGCCCTAGGCAATTATTAGCCGAATTTTCTCTGTGAAGTTAAATAAGTACTGTTTATACTATAAACAAACTAGTGTATGATATCTCCACAAAAGCGTGCTTTTCTCTTGTGACTTCCTTCTACTTTTTTTTTCTCTGACAGAGAATCTGTACTTACAAATCACGCTGTGTTACTTCTACAATGTGCAAAGCTTATATTTCAGCACTCTGAGATATCCCTGGAGAATGACTAGCACTTAAACAGAGCACCTGGGTGCATTCAGCTGAACCATCACCTAAAAGGCTCGGTACAGAAGAGAGAGAGAGAGAGACACTGGGTTTACTTCGTGATGTTGTTGCTGTTATGCTGACACAGATTTTTTTTCTTTTTCTTTTTTCAACATACCCATCCATCGATGAAGCTTCTACAAGGAATAGACTTCCCCCAAAGTAGATCAACTGAAGCAAATTAAACAATTGAAGCCATACATTATAAGTGGCAACTTCTACACTCTGCCCTCATTCTATACCTCTGATAGCCAGCAGAAATCACACACACACACACACACACACAAAAGTGTAGAGACCAAGAAGTCCTCTGTAAGTAAGCTCACCCCTCACATTTGTGGGGCCTGGGGCAAGAGTACAAATGGAGGCCCTGGCTTTCTCTTTGCACCCCTGACTCTGTCCTACATCCATCTGGGACCTGTGGACACTTTAGCCACATATCCAAACGCTATCCACCCTTTCCTATCAGACACCTTTTAGCCATACCTTGAGCTTAGGGTCACACGCAAAAGGACTATAGACTTTTCCCCAGAACAGTCCTTCTGAGTGTAACCCTAAGCCCTAGAGACAGCTATTCTTCAGGCAGGAGATTTTAGAGTCACAAGTAGGTCTACAACAAGGGTATGGGTCTGGTTGAGCATGTCCATTTGGCACCAAGGACCACTTACCCTGAGGAGAGGCAATGGTGGGTAGCCTCTAAAGCCAGGGGCGTAGTGCAGTAGCCCCCAGTAGCATGGGTCTAGGGCTGCCAGATAAGATACGGGATGCCTCATTCAATTAGCAGTGGATATATTAAAAACTATGCACTGTGATCTGAAATTCAAATCTAACTCAAATGTCCCGTATGTTTTGTTCATTAAATCTGGCAAACCTACCTGGGTCTATGGGCAGTTCTGGTTCTAATTGGTCAAACAACTGAAGCTGTTTAACACTTGATACTACAATTTTGAAAAGTTCTCATAATCCAGGACCAAAGACAGTCTCTTGATGCTCAAACTGTGGAAGACTACATAAACATGCATATATATGTATGTATGTACGTGTATACATATTCGGAGCCATGGTGGCACAATGGTTAAACGCTCAGCTGCTAATCAAAAGGCTGGTGGTTGGAACCAACCAGCTGCTCCACAGGAAAAACCTGGCAATCTGTTCCCGTAAAGATTACAGCCTAGGAAACCCTATGGGACAGTTCTACTCTGTCCTATAGGGTCACTGTGAGTTAGAATCATACAGACACACACACACAGTGAGGGTTAGAAGGTCCAGGAAATCAAGAACAAGTTTTGGGAAAAGTATTTGATTTAGTGTCAAGTAATTAACATTTAATTGCTTAAGAAAATATTAACAGCCAACTTCTTGTACTCTCTTAGCTATCTAAAAGGGTAACTGTAAATCTGAAATAAACTTTTAAAATGTATAAAAACAGGTATTGGCAGGAAAGTACTTAACGCTAATGGAAGCCAGACACATAAACTCCTGAGCGTTAACAGGAAGCCATCTCACATTATTGATTCGGGCTATGTTAAGAAAAGCCATAGACCACTTAATCTTCCCTGTTCTGTTTTAAACCATGTTGGATTCTGTGTATTTATCAAATTACATTATGGGAGCTGGGGGGAAGGGGAGAACACAGAGGAGGGCCACAGGCCCATTTACTCCTGTCTTCTTCACCATCACTGTTCTCAAGTGTTTTCATCTTTTCACCTACCCTTAAGATTACTACAGAGTATAAACTGTATTGCTGATATGTAGATTCAACCATTAAGTGATTAACAGTATTTTTTAAAATTTTAATTAGTGATTCAGTGTCTTACGGGCCATTCAACCCTACAATGATGGTTAGTTTTCCAGAGTGCTAATGTTCCTCTTGCAGAAATGGTGTAGGCTGGAGTGACCATTGATCGGGGACAGGGCTGATGAGCCAATAATTTGTGCCACTGTTACCAAAATGCAACTCAACAAACCCACATCCAACTCAAAATGCCTACACAATCCTGGGCATCTCACTTAAGCTTCTCTGGCCTCACTTTCCTCATCTCTAAAACTAGGGGGTAGTACTTTGGAATACCACCACCCGTTGGTTTATCACACTGTGGTGGCTTTTTTGTTGCTATGATGCTGGAAGTTATGCCAGTGGTATTTCAGATGCCTCCAGGGTCCACCCATGGTGGAAGCTCTTTCAGCAGAGCTTCCAGACTAAGATAAACTAGGAAGAAAGACCTGGAAATCTACTTCCAAAAATTAGCCAGTCAGAACCCTATGGATCACAACCAAATATTGTCTGATATAGTGCTGGAAGGTGAGCCGCCCTAGGTTGGAAGACACTCAAAAAGTGGCCACAACAAAGGACTCAAACATGGCAACAATAGTAAAGATGGCAGAGAACCAGGCAACGTTTCATTCCGTTGTACATAATGTTGGAACCAACTCGATGACAACAACAACAGCAGCAGCTTTGGGATATAGATGGCATATTGCATACATTCGTTTATTTTTACTCCCTCCTGATCCTACTAAAATCACAGTAAAGGGATAATATCACAAAGGCAAAAAAGAATGAAAGGCGATACATAATGATACTTGACACTACAGATATGAGAAAGCTGAATGCTAAGCTGGCAGTGGGGAAAGCCAAGAAGCAGCTAATTTACACTGCAGAGCTTCCCAAAAGCTCAGGACTTGGTAGCACTAAGTATCTGTGGATATGGAAAGAAAGTGAGGCTCAAAACAAGAGGATTGGTTGAAAGTCTATTTAAGAAGGAGTTAAGTCCCAATTACCTCCCTGCTCTTCAAAGGAGAAGAAAACTGGAAAATCTCTTCAGAAGAGGATAGTAGGTACATTTGAGGGTGAAGATTTCATCCTGAAAGCAGAGAAATTCATAAGCAGTTCACATGAATGCTGAGATCCTCAACTTACTTTTCCTTGGTTCCAGCCCTATACCCTGAAAGCAGGAGATTGAAAGATTCTTCTCTTGAGAATTTGATCAACCCAAGAGAATATAACTGAAAATGTCAATATTATAATCCAGACCACCTTACCCTAAAAGCCACAGTCAACAGGTCCTACCCAGGCACTCAGAAGGTCCAATCAGTTTCTGAATGCCCATAGCAGATAGCTAAATAAAACCCGTTGCCGTCGAGTCAATTCTAACTCATAGTGACCCTATAGGACAGAGTAGAGCTTCCCCATAGGGTTTCCAAGAAGTGCCTGGTGGATTCAACTGTCAACCTTGTGGTTAGCAGCCAAAGCTCTTAACCACTGCGCCACCAGGGCTTCCAATACAGGTACAACAGGATGTATTAGAGACTTTACAGACTTTGACTTGGTCCACAAAGAAGACAATAATTCTATCATCCATGACGACCCTGGCTAGTTTGCCTTCTAGTTTCCAGTCTCGCTGTGGAGATGTACAAAGCCACGTTATTCCTTTTCCTTTAAATGTGACTTCCCACCTCTCTGGAACTTGTACGATCTTCTCTTTGCCTCTATGGTCTGAACTTCATAAATATGTGCCTCTCTCTGGGCCCTCAGTGAGCCCTTTCAATCTGGAGATCATGTCCCTCAGTTTGGGGAAATTCCTTGAATTATTTCACTGATGATTTCCTTCTTTCTGATTCCTCCTTTCTCTCTCTCTTGAGCTCTTTTCTGGATGTTGGACCTCTGGGATCAGTCTTCTAATTTTCTTAATACAGGTAATGGTACCTGTATTAATACCTCAGGCCATGGTAATGGTAGTGCTGTATCTTCAATTTGACAATACATTAGATTCAATTAAATATGATACATAACAAGACTATTCAATGTTTTATACAGATTCTCTCATTTAATCCTCTAAGCAAGCCAATGATACAAGTACCTTTATACACCACATTTCACAGGAAAAAATACAGAAGGGAAACTGCCACACTTAACTTTTCAGCTATACCACTGTTATGGATGGAACTGTGTCCCCAAAAAGTATGTGTTATAAATCCTAACCTCTATGCCTGTGGTTATAATCCCATTTGTGAATGGGTTATCTTTGTTAATGAGGCAGGATTAGCATAGGGTGTGTCTTGGGTCAGTCTCTTTTGAAACATAAAAGAGATTAAACAAGCGTGTGAGCAAGCAGAAATGGGGGAATGTTGATGCCAAGCCACGTGGAGATCTCCAAGGAACTAGGAAGCAAGCTGAAGAGACAGGACCTTCCTCCAGAGCCAACAGAGAGAGAAAGCCTTCCCCTAGAGCCAGTACCCTGAATTCAGACTTTTAGCATCCCTAAACTGTGAGAAAATAAATTTGTTTGTTAAAACCATGCGTTGTGGTATTCCATGCACTTAATAACAAAGACAGCCTTACTCTGCGATATGCTGATAACAACCAAATTTTGTGGGGTAAGAAGGGCACTTGATTTTCTTGGTGTAAATACTCTCACTATGGCCAGCTACCAACACGAAGTCACTGAACAGAGAGTTGGGAAGATATGCACATAATTGACCCTTGCAAGGGGGTGTGCTGGCTCCAGCACAGCACTTATATTCAATGTTCTTCTTAGGTTACCTCTTCCAAATTTATATCTTTAATACCACTCATATGCCAAATACCTCAATATCCCAACACTCTACTGGTCACCTCCACTTATATGCTTTACAATTCAATGGATAAATAGTACCTTTCTTACTGCTGGCAATCTCCTTGGAAATCAATATTGAATGAAGGAGCACGAAATCTAGAATCTTGATAATATGAGGGTTAAGAACTGTGAAGAGTCTGAGATTTTACCCTGCTTGCAAGCTAACAAATGAGCTTGCCACAGCTTCATGGATGTTGGCAGAAGACAGGAGACTCCTGGGTCTGAGAAAAAGGACTTTATTATTCATAGCAAAAATGTTAAGTAGTTGCCACTAAGGGGGGCAGGGGAAGCACTGTTAATTAAACTAAGCTTTCTTACCACATTGATTGTGGGAAACATCTCAATTTCAGGAATGGTGAAAGGTAAAAAAAAATCCATCTTAAAATTCATGAAACACAGTGGCGCACTTATAATGTGCTTCTCTGATAGTATGTTATCATTGTGACCAGCTAAAATGTATGTATACATGTAGCAAAAATAAAATCTTTTTTTAGTCCTACCATTTAACCATCAATTTAATGAAAAATTTTAGCAATAAAAGTGCTCAGAAATCAGATAGTTTGTATTAATGAATGTACAGCATAACTGGGTGAGGAGAAGACTGGAAACATGACCCTATTTTCAAGATGAAACCACACACAAAATTCAGAGCATTTAGAATTTCAAAATAGCTTTTAAAAAATGAAGATTTAAATGTATAAGAAACATTGATGGGACCATAACGATAACACAGTCATTAACAAGTAATGTAGAATTAGGAATTCTCTAAACAGTTTAAAAAAAAAAAAATTTTTTTAAACAGTTTATCCACATTTTTTAAAAAGTATATGAACTTAGACAAAAAGAGAAGGGAGTGCTAACTGTATTATTTGAGTAATTACATATGTTCTAGTAAGACAGTAGAAAAAAAAAACCAAACTCACTGCCGTCGATTCGATTCCAACTCATAGTGACCCTATAAGAGGGTAGGGAACTGGTAAATAATTACAAAAGAAGGGAATTGGCTGAAGTGTAATTATCTCAAGGCTGTGGGAACGAATGGATACTGTTGTATACAGAAAAATTTCTGGAAATGTATTAATTCTGGCTACCAAGCTTGGAGACAGAAGAGAAACTACTATGTTTGCACAAAAGAACTTCAAAGAGAAATATGGTTTGTTTTCTTTTTTTCACCATTACAACTGAAAATAAGAGAGTCTACTATTAAATTACGTGAAGAATTTGTAGCTATTACACGGATTCCGATTTTTAAGCAGGCTATAAAACACACTGACCTTCTGAAAAACGTGACTCCAAACCCCTTAGAAACAATCTCCAGTTCCCTCTGTGGAAGCTTCATGTGCAGCATAGAAAGGCCTGGCTTTCGAAATAGCTCCGGAACTTAGCACATTCTTGTTGGGCTCATTTGTCTAAATGTACATCTGCCAACGAAGCCAGCTGAGGCACTCTGCTAGAAGTAGTGTGCAAATCACATTTCAGATCTAAATGGAAAGGAAGGTTACTTCCAAAGACCAGTGTAACAATGAACAGGGCATAAAATTTTGAATCAGGAGACAGGCTTCTGGAATGTCTTTTAGATGTGTGCCTCGAGCAAAGTAGTCTGTGAATCTCAGAATTCTTATAAGTGGGTAATAAGATTTGCCTTTCAGGAGTCACAATTACTGAAAGAATCAGGATACATTTTTTTAAGTGCTTTTAAAACTGTAAAAGTGCATTATGAGACAATAATGAATTTTATGACTACTACCACTACTACTCTTACTTGCCCTGCAGAGTTGGCAAAGTGGCAGACACCACTTGGTGGACACCAAGCAATAATATCGTTGCATCATGAACTTGGGACAGCATTCTGCACGAAATGAGTATGGATAATTATTTGATAATTCAATGTGCCTTTAAAAAGCCAGACACGTGTTTCAAGACAGAAATTTATGCTTCCTTTTCTAGTATAAAGTCTAAAGAAATTATGCGCTTTTAATTAAGACAGACAGATTTGAGTCTGAATTTAACGTCTTACTAGCTCTTCCTTAACCTCTCTGAGCCTTGGGAACCCCGCCTCACAGGCTTATTGTAGACATTATAACATGTAAAGTTCCTTGCTTTATAAATTCTAGCTTCCTCCCTCTGGTCTTAAACACTATCATTTTTTCTGAAATTTTGTAGGAAGCTGTGGTCGCCATGACTCAGAATCAACTCAACAGCCACGGGCTTGGTTTTTTGGTTTGGTGGCAGAGCTCAGGGAGGTAACAGGCACGTGGCTGATTTCAGCCTGTCCCTGGTATTTCTGCTGTCCTGCCCTGCTTGGCATAAAGCAGCCAAGAGAAACAATGCTGTTTTCCCACTTTTTGAGTCCACTGACTATAAGTTAGAGGGTGCAGGGAGAAAAGCTGGGGTGGTATTTAAGGTAAAGCTTTATAGATCGACGATAGCATTTATTTTACTCTTTCTATGTATCAGGCACTGGGTTACATCCTTACGTAGCTGTTTTCATTGAATCCTCATACAACCCTGCAAGGAAGGTGTTAATGTACTATGTATTAGTTTCCTATTGCTGCCACAACAAATAACCAAAATTTAGTGGCTTAAAGCAACAAATTCATTCTCTAACAGTTCTGGGGGTCAGAGTCTAAAATGGGTCTGTAGGACTGCATTCCTTCTGGATGCTCTAGGGGAAAATCTGTTTCCTTCACTTTTCCAGATCTAGAGGCTGCCAACGTTCCCTGGCTCCTGGCTCTGCAACACGTTGAGCTCTACTTCCATTCTCTCTTACTGCCTTTGACCTTCTTGCCTCCCTCTTATAAGGACCCTTGTGATTGCATTGGGCCCACCTGGATAATCTCTCAGCTGAAGATCCAACTCATAGCAACCCTATAGGACAGAGTACCCAACCCACTGCCATCGAGTCGATTCCGACTTATAGCGACCCTATAGGACAGAGTAGAACTGCTCCATAGAGTTTCCAAGGAGCACCTGGCGGATTTGAACTGCCGACCTCTTGGTTAGCAGCCATAGGACTTAACCACTATGCCACCTGGGTTTCCATAGGACAGAGTAGAACTGCCCAATAGGGTTTCCAAGGAGCAGCTGGTAGATTCCAACTGCCAACCTTTTGATTATGAGCTCTTACCCACTGCGCCACCACCAGGGCTCCTCTTAATTACATCTGCTAAGTCCTATTTGCCATGGAAATTAGGATGAGGCCATATTCGGCCATTATTCTGTCTACATACATTCCTATTTAACGAATGTGGAAGTTGAGGCTTAGAGACAGTAAGTAGGCACTCAAGGACATGCCCTTCACAAGGTAGAATCCAGGTTCTGAGTCTCGAGCCCAGACAGCAACTTCTACCCTTGACTGTGTACTCAGAAGCACACGCTGACATTTCCTATGAACAGATGTGTTTCATTTGGGCGTGGTGATTACATTGATTGTGGTGACGTTTGATAAGTAAAGATCAGGCATAGATTTATTTTGTGCATTGCCTGAGCCCTGGCAGCAATATTTATTACCCAACATCAAACTGATCACATTCAAGAATAATTTAGTACCTAGCTGGCATTGTACCAATTGTTACCGAGAATCAAACAAAGGCCCAATTCACTGTCCCTGAGGGAATTTCCAAGAAAAACAGTATAAAAGTACAAGAGTGTATGTGTCGGACTGAAGACTAGCAGGGATCGCTGCCCCAACCAGGAAAGACAATTAGAATTAGCACGTTCATTAATTTGGAACTATTTTGTGGTTCTTTTGTAAGGGGATTGAAGACTTACTCCAGTCACTGTATCCTATTCATTATTAGTTCCGTGAAGCACTTGCTTTACATTTTTAAAATTCAGAGTTTAAGCCTACTTTTAGGAATTCAAAAAATAATGGCTACTATGGATTTTTTTTTTTTATGGATATGAGTTTTGCTCATGTGAATAACTCCAATTTTTCCTCATGAGAAAATATTTTGACAAGGTTGGAGTTCAGAGGACATACAAACAAGGCCCCAAATAATGAGTTTGCTAAGTTCTTTAAATAACAACTCTTTTTCATTGCTTGCTGTTGCCAAATTTTAAGGCAGCTTTTTTTAACCCTCCTCTGGTAAACATGCTAATGCTATTTACATCTTGAGGGGAGAAAACCTGGAGGAAGAAATAAGAATTCGCTGGGACTTGGGATTACAGCAATTGTGAGACCTCAGAAAAAAGAAAATAATCAGAAAAGAGAAAGGGAAGGAAAAGGGAAAATGGAGAAGGAAGTAGGAGAAAGAGGGCTTGTGGGCGGAAGGGAGTAGGAGGAAGTCCCCAGAGGAGCATAACTGCCAGCTGCTATTAGTGAGAATGAAGGGATCACAATTCACTCCTCTTTTGTGCTCTCAACTGATTTTTTAAAATTTAGGAGGAGCTAGAATGAGACCACTGCCTGTCTGTCAACTTGTTGTATTGTAGTGGCTTTTGTGTTGCTATGATGCTGGAAGCCATGCCACTGGTATTTCAAATACTAGCAGGGTCACCCATGGTGGCCAAGTCTCGGCAAAGCTTCCATACTGAGACTAGGAAGAAAGACCTGGAGCCCTACTTCTGAAAACTATGCAATGAAAATCCTATGGATTACAACAGAATATTATCCAATATAGTGCTGGAAGGTGAGCCCCCTAGGATAGAAAACACTCAAAGTACATGGTGGCTGCAACAACGGACTCAAACATACTGATGATTATGAAGATAGCACAGGACCAGGCAACGTTTCATTCTGTTATACATAAGGTCACCATAAGTTGGGGCCTGCTCAACAGCAACTAACAACAGAATGAGTCACTTGTAGGTCATCAGGTCCTAGGAATGATGTCCCAGATGCTGGGCACCTGCTTATTGTTGCTAATGCAAGAGAGTGATGTCTCTCAGACTGGTCTCTGACTCCAAAAGTTAGGATGAGAATAGTTTTGCAAAGAGGGAGGGAAGGCAAAAAGGAAGAAAAGAAGGAGAGGGGAGGGAAGAAAATTCTAAAGGCCAGGACTTTGCCCTGTGGGGCTGTGGGTTTTTCCACCTTCAGGTGCTAAGTTGGCTTGCTGACTTTGGAGAACAGCTTGAATCACTACCCCACACCAGTTCCTGAAGCATTCAGCTTGCAGATGCAAGTTCAAATATGCATGAAATACATGCAGATGTGGATGAAAAATGTTCCCTTTGGCCTGGGACTCTAAAACCACGTGTCACTCAGGGAAACAGGAAACTGAACCTCAAGCCAGAGAGAGAAACTGAACCCCAGATGCCCCATGGGTCCCTGTCATTGTCAGTGAGTGACCCCATTTTTGTTGGCAGTGCCACTGTGGGAGGATCTTGACCCCAAAAAACACCACCTCTCAGAGGTGGGAGGGGTCAGAGAAGGCCATGTGTGAGAAAGAGGAAATACACAGTACACTGTGCAGAACAAATAGTGAGGGCATCATTTGTTCCTCTGGTTGACTTTGAATCTTCACTCTCTCTAACTTTCCTTCTCCAGTCCTTCCATGTTTATGGCTTTGAAAAAAATTAATGCTCAGCTTCCAACTCCAACATGATATTCCTGTTTATATGCATCCCACACTGCAATTCTATATTCATAATTTGCTTAAGGTATTTATGCCTGGTAAAATTTTTCCTTAGCTCTTCATATAATTCAATAGATTCCATCTGTTATCTACTGAAAAATAGAGACGTGATAAACAAACAGCTTTGCTTTAAATGATTATATCATGTATCGTTCCAGATCTTAAATGTCCATCTTTCAATCCTTTCTTTATGACTAGGATAAAGTGCTCCAGAAAGTCTCAGCTAATGGCCTACATCCTTCACTTAATTTCTTCTGAGAAGATTTATCTTTATTTGTGTCTGTACAAGCAACTGGGTAGCACACTTGCTAGTTTGCAAAGCACTCTTAACGTATCATAAACACAATGAGGGATGAACAAAATGTTATCATTATTCTCACAGGCTTCGCTGCCTAAATGAAATATTTGTTATGCATTTAATGCAGGATTTTTTTTTTCCTGATAAAAATCACAAGCTATGGAAATGTCATAATCAATACAAATCATATAGGAGAAGTAACAAAATTTTTTTCTCTTCTGCTTGTTGACATTTTGTCAGGAATGAGATCTTTTCTATCTAAATATTGACCTAGTCCTCTGATCTGATCGAAGAATGAATGCATTGGCCATTCCAGGGGCTGATGTGGGGAGTGAGGGATCTGCCTCCTCCATGAAGAAGGAGCCTTGGGTGTGACTCTTCCCTGTTCATTGTAACTCCTATGGAGTTTTCTAGGGAGAAGAAAACTCATAAGGTAACCGTAGAGCTAGACCAATACTGTGCTAGACTCTGTACCTAAGTTCTTCAACTGAATTCTCACAGCAATTCTCTGAATTGAGTAATATCCCGATTTTACTTTTAACTGATACTTTCTGGCCTCACCAGAAATAGGGTGATTTTAAATACTCAAGTTATGAAACTTTGAACTACCTCTGAATAGAACAATAAATGATCCCTTCTCACACTGTCCCCAGGGACTGGTGAGCATCACAGAGGACGCCACCTTGTCCTCTGCCCTGGAGCAGCTCCTGCTCATTTACTTCAGCCTCCCCGAAAGGTTGCCAACCGCAGCCTCTGCTGCTGCTGACGGTTTGAGAGGAGGAGGATCAGGATAGGAGAAGAAGAGAAGGAAGAAAAGGAGGTGGAGGAAGAAAGCTACTCTTCATTGAGTGTCCCCACATGTCAAGCAACATGTGATGTGCTTTACCTGCATTACCTACTTGCTGTGGATTGAATTGTGTCCCCTAAAAATGTGTTAGAATCCTAACCTCTATACCTGTGAATGTAATCTCATTTGGAAATACGATTTTTTATGTTAATGAGGTCATATCAGCTAGGGTATTCTTAAACTTAATCACCTTTGAGTTCCAAAGACAGCACGTTAGGGGGATGCAAATCCAAACCACAATGAGATATCACCTCTCCCCCCTTAGAATGGCAACGATGGAAGAAAAAACCTGACAGAGAACAATAAGTGTTACTGAGGTTGTAGCAAAAGTGGAGCCCTCATCCATTGCTGGTGGGAATGTAAAATGGTGCAGCCATTGTGGAAAACAGTTTGGTGGTTTTTCAAAAAGTTTAACATAGTATTATCATATGACCCAGCAATCCCAATCCTAGGTGTATACCCAGAAGAAGCAAACCAGGAACGCAAACGGGAACCCGTAGAACAGTGTTCATTGCAGCACTTTTTCACAATAGCCAAAACGTGAAACAATTGAAATGTTCATCAACAAATGAATGGATGAAAAAAGTGTGGTATACACATACAATGGAATATTATGCAGCCACAAAGAGAAATGAAATACTTGTGCATGGTAAGATGTGAATGAATCTTGAAAACATTATGCTAAGCAAAATAAGTCAGTCACAAAAGGACAAACACTGTATGATGTCACTTACATGAAATAAGCAAACATATAGAAACGAAGGATTATTAATGGTTACCAGGAGTGAGAAGGAGAGGGAAAAGGGGAAGTTTTTGTTTGTAGGGCATTGAATTTATGTTAATGCTGGTGGAATATTTTGTAAAAGGATAGTGATAACGGGGACACAACATGAAAAATGTAATCAATGTTATTAAATTGTAAATGTGGAAGTTGTTGTGCTGGCAAATGTTTTGATGTATGTATTTCACCACAATAAAAAAAAAAATACACGTATATGCTTTATTTAATTTCTCCACCAAATGCTAAAAGTCCATAGAAATCCTATTCAATGTGATGACTATAAAAAACTATTTAACAAGAAAGGTGTGTGTCTTCTTTCACATCAGAACTATTTTGTCCTGTCTGTTCTTTTATGTCTTGTATGTTATTAAATACCTAAATATTACAAAAGTGAATTAGCCCTAGAGTGGCCATATGTCCTGGCTTCCCCAGTACAGTCTTGGTTTATGCTTGTTGTCCTGGTGGAATTATTAATAACGCCCTCTTTTACTCTCAGAAGTGTTCTGGCCTGAATGATAGATCATACGGCCACCGTTCTTACTGCCAATATTTCTTAATTATATTTGTAAATTGGGCAATTTTGATGATTTTTTAAGCGGACGGATAGGTATATGGAAGATTATTTAATTTCTATAATGGAAGTCATATATATTTATAGTCAAGTTCCATATACTTATGATTGGAAACAAATATGGGATATTATTTTTAATCTTTCTTTCAAACATAAAAACATCAGTAATGAGGCAATAATTTACAGCTCTTTTTTCATGTACAGAACTGTGTTCTTGAAGAGTTACTGCAAGTGAAGAGCATGGAAATTGAACTATTATAATTGAGAGGCTTTTGAATGAATGAGGAGTGCTTGTTATACTAAAGACCCAAGCTCCTGTCACCCAATAAAGAATCTTTTTGTAAAAGGATCATTAACTTCCTTGTTTTCCTTCTGTTTAAAGCCATATATTTTATATAGCCTGAAAGGCCACATGGCATGATGGTTAAAAGCAGGGACTCTGAAATACATATAACTCATTTGAATTTGGACCTTTGGGACCTAATCAAACTGCTCTAATGTTCTGCTTTCTCATCTCTAAAACAAGGAAAACAATACTATCTACCTAGAATGTTGTTATGAGGATTAATTTAAGAATTTCATGTAACACATAGAGCTCAGTACCTGGCATACAGGAAGAACTCAATAAATGTTAATTATTCTTATCATCTTTTCCCATAATTTTTATTTATGGTGAGGTGCATATATTACCAAACCCCAGTTGCCACTGGCTCGATTCTGGTTCATGAGACCCTATGTGTGTCAGAGTAGAACTGTACTCCATAGGACTGCCAACGGCTAACTTTTTGGAAGTGTAGATCACGAGGCCTTTTTTCTGAGGCACTTCTCAGTGGGCTCAAACCTCCAACATTTCAGTTAGTAGCCGAGTGTGTCAGCAGTTTGCAGGAACATATCAAGTAAAGTGTTAACTGACAGCAGCAACGAAGCACTCTGTGAACGCATTACTTTTTCCTACCTTACTTATTTTTTGTAATTAAACACAGTGAATCAAATTATTTAATATGCTTGAGTGGGCACTGTTGGAGTAAAAATCATATCAAAAGGATGCTTAAACCAATTTTACACTTTCCCATTGCTTTATCCATCCATCCAGTCAGTCATGAATTATTTATTGAATGCCCATCATGTGCAAGCAAAACCCCCCCAAAAATCCATTACCATCAAGTCTATTATGACTTACAGCAACCCTATAGGACAGAGTAGAACTGCCCCATAGGGTTTCCAAGTAGTGGCTGGTGGATTCAAACCGCCAACCTTTTGGTTAGCAGCCTGAGCTCTTAACCACTGTGCCATCAGCTAGGACCTTTGTAATTACACAAGCAAAGTGTGCAACCTGAATGCTGGGAAGAGGTAGCAGAGAGCCTATGTGGTCACAATATACAGTCTAGGTGGCATTTGGTGGAATTAAGAAATCCTGGTTAAATTACTCTTTTCATTCATCAGTCATACATGTTTCCACCCCAGCCATGGGGTTATGTTCCACGTGTTTTTACAAGGATCAAAGATGTCTCTGGTGTGCTTTTCACTTGTACATTTTTCTATGCCTGCAGGCTTAATACTATGTATGAATAATCTCTTTCGTTCTTTTCATTCTCTCTCAAGGCTTCAAACCTTCAGGCCTTTGGAATAAATCAATACAGAATTCACTGACTTAGGCTTGCCAACAGAACAAAGGGAACTTAACCGACTAGACAAAGCATTACAAACATTTGGAGTACTCTTTTTACCAGAATACCCACTTTTTTCTTATTGGAACAGCAACAGTTAACAGTACTCTTTCAGCAGAATTGCCATTGCTTTGCTTACAAACTAACTATCCCCTTCTGAAATCCATTTTGTAGACAACGAAATTAGTATGTCCGTATTATTTAACAGCCACTAGTTGAGAAAAAACAGGATGACAAAATGAGTAATTTTGTACAACCTGCTTTCATCTTGCATCATGAATAGTTTTTAAACAACACATATACTCAAGTATATTACAAGTTATGTAACTTCTGAATAATTAAAAATATTTAATGGGTTTTCCTGAACATGCAAAAACAAATATTTCCATTCCACTTATTTCAGAAAAGCTTACAGCATTTCAGAGAGCAAATCAGGAGAAAATGAGCAGCACCCATCATAGCACCCATCATAGCACCCACCATATCACCCATTTGACAGGTTCTGGTTGCTAACTTGTCTCTATCGGCTTCTCTTTGAGCAATAAATAGCATACCATTTTGAAACTTGTCTTTCTTTTTTTTCAGTTAACAACATGTCTTAAATTTTTTTCCGCGCATTCCTTCATTTTATATAACATAAATATATACTAAGATTTTTGTTAGTCTTAATAATATAACAGGATTTGACTATGCTTAACATTTTGAAGCTTTCTTTTTCTTTCAGTCAAAAATATACCTTGAAAACTTTTCCAGCAGTCATTCATTCAAAAAATGCTCACACCTATTATATAGCAGGCACTGTTCTAGGTGCTTGTCTTAGTTATCTAGTGCTGCTGTAACAGAAATACCACAAGTGGACGGCTTCATTTTCTCATGGTAAAGTAGGCTAAAAGTCAAAATTCAGCGTGTCAGCTCCAGGGGAAGGCTTTCCCTCTCTGTCGGCCTTCTCATCAATCTTCCCCCAGACTAGGAGCTTCTCTGTACACTGTGCCACTGCTTTCTTGGTGGTATGAAGTCCTCCTGTCTCTCTGTTGGCTTCTTTCTTTTATATAGCTCAAGAGATTGCCTCAAGACACAATCCCATCTTTTAGATTGAGTCCTGCCTCACTAACATAACCGCCGCCCACCCTCCCTCCTTAACATCATACAGGCAGGATTTACAACTTATAGGAAAATCACATAATACCGGGAATCATGGCCTGCCCAACTGATATACACATTTTGAGGGGACATAATTCAATCCATGACAGTGCTAGAGAGGCGGCAGTGAAAAAAGACATGTATATGAGAAGGGGGATAAAGAAAATAAATAAGTAGTAAATGCTACAAAGAAAGTAAAACACAGTAAGGAGGAAGAGAATAATAGGAGGGGAAGTTTTATTCCTGGTTGACTATGAGGGAACCTCCTTGAGAAGATGAATCTGAGCAGATAACTAAATGACAAGGTCAGACCATGTGATGATCCGGGGGAGGGTATTCCAGGCAGAGGGAAAAGCTGCTGCGAAGTGCCTAAAAAAGGATAGGAAAAAGCTTGGCTTGTTGAAGAAACCCCAAAAAGACCAGTTGGATTGGGATGGATCTAGCAGGGAAGGAGGACAGTGGTTATTATGAGAGCTCACAGGGGCCAGGGTAAGAAGTTTGTAATTTATTCTAGGTGCAATGGAAAGCCTTGAAAAGTTTTAAGCAGGGATGTGATATGAATTTATTTAGGATTCTATAAGAAGACTGTGGCTGCTACATAGCTAATAGACTATACGGGAGCAAGAACAAAAGCAAAGAGATAAGAATCTACTTCTGAAAGAAGCCCTGACTCACTGAGAATCCAGAAACATAGTGAGGAGGGGTCAGATTCAGGATGTAAGTTGAATGCAGAACTGATGCAATATGCTGATGGATTGGATGGGGGAGAAGGGTGATGGCGAGTGAGAGATCAAGAACGATTCCCAGCTTTTGGCAGGAGTCATCCTTAACATTTGGGTGATTGGTGGTGACATTAGCTGAGTTGGGAGAAACTGGGGGAAGTGTAGGTTTTAAGGGGGAGAAGTGGGGAAAATGAACTCTGATTTGTATATATTAAAATTAAGTGTCCTGTTAAGACATCAGTGTGGAGCTGCTAAGTAGGTACACCCA
The DNA here is from genome assembly GCF_024166365.1 of Elephas maximus indicus. Taxonomy (NCBI): domain Eukaryota; kingdom Metazoa; phylum Chordata; class Mammalia; order Proboscidea; family Elephantidae; genus Elephas; species Elephas maximus. The sequence goes on along the minus strand of NC_064833.1, from coordinate 61,394,835 downwards.
TTCCTCACTTATGGACATGGTTAGGTTACAAAGACCAGGTTGTTAGGCAAAAATCTGTTATGCAAAAGCAAAAGCAGCGGATAACCGCATCAGGTCACAAAATGGAGGATTACTGCGTCATTACATAACTGTCAAATTATATCATTACGTAACTGCCAAATTTCATCATTACATAACTGCCAAATCACTGAGAATCATGGCCCAGCCAAGATGGCACCTAACCTTACCCATTACAGCCAGCGTTACTCTTGCCTGGCACCTGGGTGTTCGTTACGGCCCGATATACATTGTTAATGCACTAAATAGTCAGATAGCAGATTTTTTATTTTTGTTTTAGATGCTACAAGTCAGATAACAAGACAGTCGATAAGTGAGGAATAGTTATAGCTGAGTTCTCCCAGGGGAGATGAGAGGATTGCCAGACTTGGAGACATAAAATTGAGGAATTATCAACATATGGGTGTTATTTAAAGTCATGAGACCAAATGAGGTCATCTTGTAAGAGAATATACATAGAGAAGAGGAGAGAGCCTAGGTTAGAGCCCTGGGGCCTTCGACATTTAGAAGTGGGAAAGAAGGGGAAAGCGGTGAAGAAGGAGCAGCCTTTAAAAACAGCATTTATGTATCTCATAGAACATGAGTGTCTCCCATAAAGGTCTACTCTGTCAAACGCCTTTGATAGGGAAAGTAAGATAAGGTTGAAAACTGATTGTAGAATTTGGCGAGACGGAGGTCAATGGTGACGTTGACTGGAATAGTATCAGAGAATGATGGGGATAAAAATTTGATTGTTGTGAGTTAAAGGAAAAACGGAAGGTGAGGAAATAGAGACATCTGGGAAAGAACACTTTCCAGGAGTTTTTCCCTAAAGCTAAGCAGAGAAATGGAGCAATAGGAAAAGGACTAAGGTCAAGAAGCATTTTGTTTGTTTTTAATGACAATGATTACATCATATTTTATACTAATGGGAATGGTCCACTTAAGAGGCAGAAATTGATGAGGGACGAGGTGATGACAGCAGGAACAAAGTCCCTGAAATATGTGACAAGGAATGGGATCTAGGACATCGTTGAAAAAGTTAGGCTCAGCAAGGGCACATAGCACGTGCTTGGTAAATATTTGTTGACAGAATTAAATAGAATGCTGCTTTGGATAGCCTGTATATTCATCTTTATGCACTTACGTGACTCTCATTGAATGTTAAACTCCAAGAACTATGTTTCTTGGTCAAAAGACATAAATGTTTTAAGTTTTACTATATATTGAGAAATTGCCTTCCAAAATCTTTTTTCTTAAAGCAGAATTTGGAAATTTTAGCTCTAACCATCCTAATGTATTATCTTTTGTGTCTTTTATAGCTCTCACTTTAGATACTGTAGGTTTTATCTACATAATTTTCTTTTTCCTCCCTTATATTGCTTCATTTCCCCTTTGTTTTTCCTTTATCCTCATTTGATGACTCATTTTTATATTCTTCAAGCAGAATCCTGGTCTGGAGGAATATAAGCCATGGAAGGTTTACATGACAAACAAGAGACCTTCTTCCCCAGCTGCTCATGCACCTGCTCCCTTGGCTTCCTATGACAACAAATTCCCAGTGCAGTTAAAAAGACTCTCTCAATAGAGTCTCCTCTGAGGGGACTGTGCAAACTCAGAGGTTACCTCTTCCAGGGCCACAGTTCCATAGTGCAGATAACAGGTTGAAAAATGTTGCTTGCTGCCATCTCACACTACCCAGCCTTTATATTAAAAAAAAAAAAAATTGCTTATCATAACATCTGTGGACTCCAGGTGGATTTTAGGCAAACTGTGCCAATAACTTGCCACAAGACATACAGTGGTGATGGCATGGGGGAAGAACTCTCCAGGTAATGACCTGGATTTGATCCTGCTGAGGAAGCAGGTGATGCTCAACGTTCTCAGAGACTCAGAGGTAGCATAGTAGAGGTTTGACAGCCAAGTTCCTGGCACCACTTCTAAACCAGTTGTTTTGTTTGTATTACCAGAATGGTTTCCCTCCTTTACTTACAGAATCACAGAAGTGTTCTTTTAGATTATAGATTCTTCCCATCCTCTCTCTAATCTTGAGACCAAGAAGAAGCTGGCTACAGTGAAGGTTACCCCAAGGATATTTAATGGGTCCATTGTTGTCATAGTCGATGGTTCTTTTAACCCAATAGATTCTGTATCTGGCTATTCAGAATGGTCTAGACAGGCAGGTTTTAAGGAGGAGAGGCTCCAGAGCACTGTAACCATTAGCCATGGTCCCACTGTGGGAAGTTCATGAGATATAGGGATATGGCTAAGGCTGGGCCGTTAAAATCTTTTGCTTAGTCTTTGAAGAAATATAATGATCTCCAAGGTAAATAGAGTTTCTGAAGTATGCTTTGAACAAATTTCAGGACCTAGACCTCACTGAAAATGTTTCTGATTTTTTATGTTGTCTCCCCACAAAAATTTACTGGGTTCAAAATAAGCAGCTCCTTTCTGGAGGCAGGATGGAAAGGCAGGAAGGGACAGGAGCTGGTTGGATAGACATGGGAAACTCCGGTGGAAAGAGGAAGTATGCTGTCATATTACAGGGATTGCAACTACTGTCACATAACAATATGTGTATAAAATTTTGTGTGAGAAATTAACTTGAGCTGTAAACTTTCATCCAAAACACAATAAAAAAAAAATTTACTGGGTTCATTAAGCAGATTTTTCTAACTGGTATGCCCTAAGTGGGTTACGGTGTTGGTGAAGAATATTGAATACGCCATGGACTGCCAGAAGCATGAACAAATCAGTCTTGGAGGAAGTACAACCAGAATGCTCCTTAGAAGTGAGGATAGTGAGATTTCATCTCACACACTTTGAACATATTATCAGGAGGGGCCACTCCTGGGAAGAGGCCATCATGCTTTGTAAGAAAGAGGGTCAGCAAAAAAGAAGACCTCAACAAGATGGACCCATACAGTGGCTGCAACAATGGGCTCAGCAACGGCTGTGAGGATGGCACAGGATGGGACAGTGTTGGTTCTGTTGTGCATAGGGTCGCCATGAGTTGGAACCGATTTGATGGCACCTAACAACATCAACAACAAATGGGTTAAACTGGTCTAAACATTGAATTCCTCAGCTTTTCCATATTATATATGGAAATACCCAGCAAATCTATTCTAACATGATCCACAAGTGTCCTGGAAGTAGCCTGCATTCTCAGTAAAGTTAGAACTCAGGTAAGTACCCTCAAACTCAGGCACATCACCATGGCTTCCCCAAAAGCTTGCTGTGCTACTACTGATATGTGCCTCCCCAACACAGCAAAAACACTGGGCTCTGTTTAGTTTTGCTCTCCCTACACTGTGGCCTGAAAACTGTGTCCTTGCATAGGGCTCACCTCATTTGTTTACCTTCTCTTAAGGATCATACTCCTTTGCTAGGTATTACTCAATATCTGAAAACAGTTGTTTCATGCATTTTGTCTAGTTTTCATGATGGGATGGCACTTCCCTTATTCTTTCATTGGTGGAATGGAAGTCTCCCAAGGTATTGGTCCTGAGGAAAAAAAAAAAAAAAAAACAAACCCATTGCCGTCAAGTCAATTCCGAATCATAGGGACCCTATAGGACAGAGTACAACTGCCCCACTTTTGGTTAGCAGCGATAGCTCTTACTCACTCCACCACCAGGGTTTCCATGAAAGCACTATCTCATAAACACCCTGAACTTTAATCCCCATCTCAGAGACTGCTTCTTGGCGAACATGACCTACAGTTCTGACCTTCAGAAGTCACATAGAACAGGAACCCCATAAAAGAAGATCTGCAAAGGCTTAAAAACATACGGAAAGGTGCTCAACTTCATTGATCATCAAGAAAATACAAGATAAAATTAAAGTATGAAACCACTATACAACCACCAGGAGGGCTACAATAAAAAAGACATCAATTCTTGGTGTACGTTTTGCAGTGTATATTCTCAACAACAAAATAAAATTAATTAAAAAAAAAAAGACATCAATTCTGACAGTTGGTGAGGGTGTAGAAGAAGTGGAATTTTCATGCACAGCTAGTAGAGTTGTAAATTTGTACACCCATTTTGGAAAATGATTTGGCAGAATAAAGCTGAACATACACATACTCTTCAATCTAGCAACTCCACTTTTGTGTATATATAGACACAGAAGAAATGCGTACATGGAACCAAAAATTATGTGTCAGAATGTTCACCCAGGACAATTTGTAATGGTTCCAAACCTAAAACTACCTAAATGCGTATCGACAGTAGAATGGATAAATACTAAACAGCTATGAGAATGAACAAATTATAATTACATGTAACAATATGGATGGATCTCATAATAACATGGAACGAAGGAATCCAGACAAAAGAGAACATAGCATATGATTTCACTTATGAAAGGTTCAAAAACAGGTGAAACTAAACTATGGTTTTAGATGTCAGGAGAGTGATTACCCTTGAAGGGAGTGGCTGAAAAGAGGCATGAGAGGGGCTTTTAGGATATTGGGTATCGTCCTGCTTTTCTTTTTTAAATCTGGGTGCTAGTTACATATGTTTACTTTGTAAAAAGGTATTAAGCTCACTCGTGATTTGTGCATTTCTCTGTACATGTGTACATTAATGTATATTTAATTTTAAAAAAGTTTATTTTAAAAAATTGCAGCAGGAAGAGAGTATCTGCCTGTCTCTGTACCCCCCACTTGCTCCTCCCCAGATGATGATGGAGGACATTTTGCTCACTGAGTTGGAGAAAGGACCTGAGCTAGCATGGCTCAGCTTCTTCTTCCTCCAGGATGGTTGTGTTTTGGTTAATTCTTCCCTAACTTCCATCTGGTAAGCACAGTGGGCTTCGAGCTTACCTTGCCTTCTAGAAGGTCCGTGGTCTTGTCTCCCTCTACTGGGACTCAAAGCATGTGAAGGAGTGACTCTGAGTACATGGTCTGCAGTATCTTCTCAGGTAAGTCATCCCATGATCTAGACCTGGCACTGACTGGATTATGGCCAAAGATTCAAGCCCTTTTCCTCAATTCAACTTTGCCAATCACAGGATGGAAAATTTTGTCTCCATCTGCTGGACTCTGATCCAACCTCTTTATTGATTTTAAACCCAAGATGTGAAGAACATTTTAGAGAGGACCCTCTAACCCCAACAAAACCTAAAATGCAAATGAGACACGTTAGTAAACGAGACTTGACATCTTTCACCACTCCTCATGACTAGAATTTAAATTTTATCTAAAAAATAAAAATGTCTGTTTCTGAACCACTGGAGTTGGAAGATTTACACATGGATGTGTTTCACATGCTTAATTGTTCATTAAGATGGTTACCTTGGCAACTGCCACATCAAATGATGTTTTTATAACTCTGACATACAGAGAACCTTCTTAAAGTAACTGAATGGCATTACGTTAAAAAGTGATATCTTTACAAGCTACTAAAATTTTTATCTGTCAAATAAAAATTCCCTATCAAATATGAAATTCTCAAAAATGTAGACATAAAATGTACAACATATAATTATCGTTAATTACTGCTGAGTAAGCTTCTCTTACAAATTGTGACACAAGGTTCAGATTTTTTATCAAAATAATGGAAGAAAGGATACTGGTGATATAATTATGTGCGGTTTAAACTTCTATACGTACTATATACCAAAAACAAACAAACAAACCCATTGCTGTCCAGTCGATTCTTACTCATAGGGACCCTATAGAACAGAGTAGAACTGCCTCATAGGGTTTCCAAGGCTGTAAATCTTTTTCCTGCAGAGTGGCTGGTGGGTTGAAACCCCTGACCTTTTGATTAGCAGCTGAGCACTTAACCTCTGTGCCACGAGGGCTCTTTTCTATTCTATATGTATGCTCTCAATAAAATAACTTTATTTCAATAAACATTTATTTTATCAATCATGCTGCTAGATTTCTGAGATATAAAACTGAGTATAACATCGCCCAAGATCTTGAGAAGTTTGCTATCAGGAAGGAGCCACTTATTTGTTCTGTTCAACAAATATAAAGCACCTGTATGGTACCAGGCATTTTTCTAAGAGCTGAGGGGTGCAGAGCAAACAAAAGTCCCTGTCCTTATGCAGGTTTATATTCTAATGAAAAAAGATAAACAATAAGCAAATAAAGAAATAAAGTATATTTATCAGATTGTGCTCCAGAGAAAAATGAAGCAGAGAAGAGAAATAAGGTGTGTGTGTGTGTGTGTGTGTAATGGTGGATCACAGTTATAAATTATTTCCCTTGGATGGCAGAATACCCCAGTATATTTAAAACTAAAGAGCTGGACTCCATTTAGATGACCCCAGTTTTGTTGGCAGCATCCAAAGCACTATGGTAGGTCTAGTCTAAGACATGCCTTTTTCCTTTCCCATAGTATTGACCTTGGCCATGCTGGGGTGGCAGAGCATCTTCACAGCTTGCTAGATTTGCCCTTTAAGACCACCGTGAACACCAGTGTGGTGTTATCCTCCATCTTTTTCATTACTCACTTGGAAATCAGGGGGACCTTGACAGTGGCATATAGTCAAACTTGTCCCTTTTGGAGCATTCTTCAGAAGTACACAGGCAACTTTCAAAGTTCAATGTCCTAGGCCACAGAAGGGTGGGGGTGTGTATATCTTTTTCTTCTTATAGCCATGGACTTCTTTCTACATGGACTTCTTGGCTTATAAAGTCTTTTCTTTTGGTCCCATTTTGAGAAGGGCTTCCTTGTTTTCTTTCTGCATAATCTTAGAAAGAGACAGTTGTAATTTCAAGTAGGTGGTCAAGGAAGAGGTTCAGAGAAAGTACTACTTAAACAGACTTGAAAAAAGTGAGAGAGCTCACCACACAGGTACCGGGGGCAAGTGCAAAGGCCCTAGGCTAGGAGCGTACCTGGTATGTTAGAGATGGGAGAGACAGACTTTGTGGTAAATAAAGTACTACCAAAAAAGGAATGTTTAGACTTTACTTTGTATAACTAAGCCATATAAAAGTACTTTTACTTTAAAGATCTCAATTTCAACTACATTTACAAACACTGGCTACTTAACCAATATAACAGTAAGGTAGACATATTTGTTAAATCTATTTTATGCACATGAAAACAAAGGGAAAAGTAAAAGAAGAGGGAAAGTCAGGAAATATGAATAAGAGCATGGGCACAAAAGCTATTTTTTTCTAAGTTAAAAAATCCCAGCTTTGCATTGGGCAAGTTACTTAACTTCTCTTTGCCTCAGTTTCCCATTTTACAATAGAGATAATAATAGTACCTCTGTTTAGGATGTTATGGGGATTAAATAAGATAATACATAGCAGAAAGATGCCCCTGAAACTTTAAATGTGCATGCAAACCTCTTTAAAATGCTGATTCTGAATCAGTAGATATGGGGTGGTACCTGAGGTTCTTCATTTCTAGCAAGTTCCTGGGCGATGCGGATGCTACTGGTCCATGAAGCACGCTTTATTATCAACGTCATAAAGCACTTAGAGCAGTGATTGGCAGTCAGTGTGCACTGACTTAATTTAGTTATCATTATACTTTCATACGGCTGAGTTGGCAGGGAAACGAGATTAAAAAGCCAACAATTTTCCCTCCTTCTTGATCAGTTGTTTCCTGACAATACTGCATCTTTGAATAGAATTCCACTGCATTCTAAGTTCAAGTGTTGAACACACATATGGATATGATTTTTATATTTAAAAGTCATCAACAGCAGCATTCGGCACAATTCAAATGTGCCAGATGGATTTATGGTTCTAACCTGTACTAAAATGTCCAAAACCTTAAGCGTAATGTTGTTGCCGTTAGCTGCTATCAAGTCAGCTGCTGACTCACGGCGACCCCATATACAACTGAACAAAACACTCGCTGCCCAGTCCTGCGTCAACCAGATGATCAGTTGCAGATCAGACTGGTGTAATCCATAGGATTTTCATTGGCTGATTTTTCAGAAGCAGGTCACCAGGCCTTTCTTCCTAGTCCCTCCTACTCTGGAAGCTCCGCTAGCAACACAGAAGCCTCCAGTGGCAGACAGGTAGTGGCTGTGCCTGAGGAATATTGGCCGGGAATTGAACCCAGGTCTCCCTCATGAGTCGGAATCGACTCCACGGCGGTGGGTTTGGTTTTTGGTTTTTTGCTCCCTCATGGAAGGCAAGAAATCTACCACTGATTCACCACTGCCTTCACTTGTGTGTAATAGGCGTTCGACAAATACTTGTTGGATGAAACAATGTCCAGACAGTCTAAATAAATCATCCCTCTAGGAATTAACAGGGCAGTGGAGCTTCTGTTTTATTTTAATACAGTGACAGGTATGCCAAATCGCTATTTCAAGAATGCACCAAATTGTGTTCTAAATTCCCATGTATGTTATTCTAGCCTAATTGCATTACAATCTAATGTACTGCAGATTCTAACTCAACTACTTCCTTCTTCCTGTGTTGTTCAGCCCAGATTTGTCCACATGCTAACAGTGCCCTCTACTGTTCAGGAACGAGTCTGTGCTACCAAGTCCGTTCAGTGGAACTGCAAAATCAGAATTCAGAGAACTGGATGGAGCCCTGCTGGCATATGGTTAAGAGCTAGGGCTACTAACCAAAAGGTTGGTTGTTTGAATCCTCCAGCTGCTCCTTGGAAATCCTATGGGTCAGTTCTGCTCTGTTCTATAGGGTCACTAAGAGTCGGAATCCACTGCACCGCGATGGGTTTAAGGGGGGGCTTCAGCTGCTACACAAAGGCAGTTTGCATCTACCTTTAAAGGAAAGAGAGTGGCAATGTAGTCAAAGCTGGGAGGGGTTGGTCTCTAAGCATACTGCTTGGCAGCTGCCACGTGAAGCTAATGAGGATTCCAGAGGTGGGAGAAAAGCTAGCTGCCGTTGCCAGAGCCTCCTCTTCCTTCACAAACACTACCTTAACAAGGTATCCCCACCTTTTTTTCTCCACGCTAACCTGAAATTCACAGCTTCATCCTCCTCCTCCTTAGTTGCACTGTCAGCTCTTTCCACCTGCCAAACCATGATTCTCTTTTGAAGAAATCTGGAAAAACAAACACATCTTCCAGTTAAGGACAGTTGCCACTAAGTATGAGCAGCTCTTCCTCCGCTGTGCTAAGATCCTCTAGTTTGTAGCATCTCTTTAACTTTTTTTTTCCAATTATTTTTCATATAGTCATAGATTGTACAACTATCACCATAATCTAATTTTAGAAGACTTTCATCATCCCCCCAAAATACTCCACACTAGTTAGCAGTCACTCTCCATTTCCCCCACCCCTGCCAGCCCTACCATGACCAGTTGCCATGGAGTTGACCCTGACTCATGGAGACCTCACGTGTGTCAGAGAGGAATTCTTTGATTGTGGGGGGGAGGGGGGTAAGTTGTGAGACCCTCACGGGGCAAGCTTAAGTAACAACAGATGATCACCAAGCTGCCTTCTAAAAATTCCTCCTGAATTGCAAGACTTCTGTTTTCCTGAGAGAATGGAAGTTTGCCCTCAAAGTAGAGTTGGGTCATTGCTTCCAGCAAGGCTCCTTCCTCAACGCTCATTAGCAAAATCGACCCCCCACCTCCTCCACGGCCAGCCCCCAGGCTTGCGCTGCGACCCCCCGCTTTTTTCCTGTCCAGCTCTGAAACTGTAGAGCCCCTTGACCATTTTCATACCTCCATTCCTCTTCCCTGCTCTGTGCCAGGCTTCGGGGTCCAGTCCCTGCCCCGCGGGGGCCCAAAGCCGTCTTCACCCCACCCCGCCAACTAGGCTGGGCCTGTGTGTCTGCTTCGACCCCTTTCTCTTAGCCGCCAAAGATAGTGTCTAGAAATGGATGATGAAACCGTGAACCCCTCGACTCACAGCATCCGAGAAGAGTTGGCCCCAGCAAGGGCTCAGGGTGCAGGTGAGAAGGTTGTATTTGCAAACCGAGAGCAAGATACCGGTACTTCAGGGTTTTTGTGGGGTGCAGGGTTTAGTCTACCCATGCCCAGGTCTCCAGAGAGCCTGAACAGGTCTTATGTCAGGTTCCTCGTTCTTACTATCGGGCCTTCTGCTTCCAATACTCAGCCTCTGAGTATCCCTTTTGGTTTGATCAAGAGAGACATCCATTTCAGGTTCCCCGGGGACACTTGGTGGACTCCGCAGCGCCCAGTCGCACACTCGGAGGAAGGCCCTGCCGGCACAGCCCCGGGGTATGCTCCTTTCCTCCCCGCGCTCTGCTCACAGTGGCGCCGCCCTCTGGTCGTCTGACCGCAGCGCACCCCACCTCTCCCTTGAGCAAGACTGCGCTTGTGGACTGGCTTCTGTCCCCCAGTCCTATACTCTTCCCCTAGACTGCGAGTCAGGTAATAGGAACATTCTCCAGACTCCAGCAATTATTCTTTGGAGGGACTGAAACTGAGATGCAGTCTCCAGTTTCCTTTCGGTTTTCTTCCCATCAAGGAGCCCTGGTGGTGCAGTGACAGCGGTTAAGTGCTCTGTTGCTTACCGTAATGTCAGCGACTGGAACCACCGGATTACCGCCTTGGAGACCCCATGGGACAGTTCTACTCTGTTCCATAGGGTCTCTATAAGTCCAAACGATTCCACGGCAACTTTTTTTTTTTTTTCTTTCTATCAAGGTTTCAAGATGGGAGTGAGTCTCCAAAGACAACAATACTGCGATTCAAAGGAAGCTTCAGATAAGGGTGGGGAGGAAATAAGGGCAAAACACCAGAGAAAGAGAAAAAGGAAACAATCAGGATTAAAAATCGACGACGAAACAAAAATCCTCCAGTGATTGCAGGATTTCTTCCAAGGATCCTGCTTGTTTTAAATGGGGGTGGGGGGTGTAGTAGGAGTTGGATGGAAGGAAGGTAGGAGGGAGATGTGTGAGGATTCAATACCAATTAGTTGTGTACAGGATTGCTTTATACCTGTATAACCTTTCCAATGAAACTTCCAACACTTGGCTTGGCATAGATTTGAGTTCTTACTTCGTTTGAATATGTATCTGCAAAAATTACTATTCTTACTTTTATGAAGACCTTTTACCCAAAACGTGTCCCCGTTTTCAGTTACAGATTTTTCTATCTTCCTGTGCCTGGTGTAATTTCCTATCTCTCGTTTAAAAAAAAAAAAAAAAACCCTCTCTCTTGGAATCCAGAACTCTTCAAATTATACATTGATTTTTCTCAGTTCTTCCTTTCATTTAGCTGCACTATCCATGTTTGGGAGCTCTCCTCTTTATTTATAAATCAAGCCCTTTGCCAGAAACCCTGGTGGTGTAGTGGTTAAGTGCTATAGCTGCAAACCAAAGGTTTGGTAGTTCAAATCTGCCAGGCGCTCCTGGGAAACTCTATGGGGCAGTTCTACTCTGTCAGATAGGGTCACTATGAGTTGGAAACGACTTGACGGCAATGGGTTTTTGGCAACTCTTTGTCAGTTCATCTCTGAATTCCGCCAGATTTTGAGGCTGAGATATCCTGATTGAAAAAGAAGTAGTGTGTTTCCTCACCAAAACTGTGGAGACAGAACAGCCTCTTTTAGCTCCCCGGTTACTTTTTTCCCCAATATAAAACATGGTGATCTCTAGTAATACCTACAAGAATAGGTAATTTTCTGCCCATTTCCCACCAAAATTTCATGATCTAAATTATTTTCACGGAATTATTTCATTGTGTACCTTACTCTTACAGCCTTAAAACCAACATGCTCAGCTGACTTTTTACTTCATTTAGAAACCATTTGATTGTCTCCCTGGCTCTCTTGGGTCAAACTAATCTAACTTCATCTCTGTTTGTGTCACCTCGTAATTTATAATAACCAGACAAAGAACCAGCAAAAGTGTCTCCAATTCTAACGGGCTGGAGACAACTGCTTGCCTGAGCTGAAATGAAATTAACATCACCTCAGGAGAAATACATTTTTAAAACCACAGTGAAATGCAAAAAGGAAGACAGAGAGGATTTTAAAAATACGCCTTTCCTATAGAAATTCAGACAGTCATGTATCGACAGATGGAGAGCCAAGAGCATCAGTTAAAGGAGAATTATTCAAAATCACTGCTGTGCAAGTGGCTGGCACAGGAACTGCAACTTGGCATGCTGGGGATTTGAACAATGAAGAATTTTATAGACTATTGTATTCGAGTTTCTCTCCTGAAGCCTAATTAAATACCTATTTCATTGTACCTCTGATTTTTCCAATTTCTCAGTTTCCCCAAATCCATATGGCTGCTTATACTGAATAAACCAAGCATCAACTCAGACATATACATATATATAGTCCTATGTTTTATATATTACATCATTTAGGGTGGAAAGATGATTTTGGAGAGGAGCTTGTTAACCAAAGGGGTTATAATCGAAAATGTGCATTGTTATTGTCAGGCTTTGAAGTTTGTGAATACGTGGACATCTGGAGGCTGCAGAAGCGGCCCCGAGTATAAATATCAATCTTCCCATGTGTCACGAGCACATTTCTTGTGATGATATGGCATATTTTTTAATTAAAAGTAAAGAGGCTTGTGTATGTGTGCATGTGTGTGTGTGTGCACACTTGGTCAAAAATTCCAAGGTGGGTGAAGCAGCCTAATAGTGACTTGATTAGAAATCAAAGGATCCAGGCATTCTATTGTCTCACTGATGGACTAAATCAAGCTTTAACCTGTGTGCCCCGGTTTCCTCCACCAGCCCCCAGGTATACCTCTTACCCTTGCCTCACCAAATTGCAGTGCGCATTTTGACAAATTTGACATGCCTCCAAGACTTTCTTTAAACTGTCCTTTCCCCAATTGTGTTCACTGGGCCTATTATCACAGGTCTTTGAATCACTCCTGGCTCAGTACAGTGTGCCACCAAGAGCGTTCTCCATAAAACACTGGATGAATACATGAATAGCTCAGACAAAACATATCCTCATGGTCATAATCAATAAATTTCGGTTGATCGAGACATTGAGATAATACGGTGCCAACATACTAAGAGATCTACGTTAAAAGATAAAAAAAATAAAAGATACAGTAGCTTGGAAACACTCTGAGTTCTAGACAGTTGAAGAAACTTACAGGAAAGGGGAATGTGTCCTTTCATACAGGTTATGTTCATGGGTGAAGTACCTGAGTGGTGCAAACGGTTAGCACACTCCACTGCTAACCAAAAGGTTGGAGGTTCAAGTCCAATCAGAGGCACCTCAGAAGAAAGGCCTGGCAACCTACTTCTGAAAACCAGCCATTGAAAACCCTACGGAGTAGGGTTCTACTCTGACACACGTGGAGTTACTATGAGTCAGAATCGACTCGGCAGCAACTTTTTTTTTTTTTAATGTGCACGGGCAGTGGATAAGACTGCTAACTGCACCTGATGTAAAACCTGGTGATAGGTAAATGAGGCAACAATCTTCCTGTGTGGACCTGGACTTAAGACGTATTTGAGTTACTAGGAACAACACTTCCGACTGTCTTGTTTTTTTGTTTTTGGTCTATCACATCATTAGTAATATGTACTACATACAATGTTGCAGCGTGTAATTTGCTGATGTTATTCTCAGGTGTTCACTTGCAGATATTCAAGATTGGATTTATAAACATATTGATAATAAAAGGCAATAATTATGAAAACTAGAAAAACAAAAAGATATTCAACTTATGTCAGAACTGACTTGCTACAGTCATCGGAATGGAACCCAGTTGTAAGTCAGGGACTACCTATATGTAAAATATGAGGGGACTCTCACTCCTGGGACTGAGGAGTTGTATGGTCAGAGAGGGAAAGATTGTTCAAAAGCACAATTCACCAGCTGTACACAGGAGAGATCTTATCGGGGAGCCTCCTGTTAAGTCAGCTGGCACTCAGCAACGTTTCTGCCTTAGTGACATTTCGTGGATCTGCTTCCTCAAGGATAACAGCAGGGCACAGATAACCCTGAATGATCCAAGGACAGCTGACAAACTGAAGTGCTGGCATTATCCCTCCACGCCCTAACCTTTAAAAAGCACCTTAGAGTCTGCTCTGGCTATTTTATGTTTCCTGATCATGATTTCTTCAAAATGCTTGTAGCCATTTTCGAATGTAATAAAAGCACATTAAATAGTGTTTTGCTTTTCAGAAGGAAAGCAGTTCACCAGGGGTAATAAGGAGGAGACTGGCATGACAGAGGCAGTGGTTGGGTTCACACTGGTCACCCTGCTGTCCACAGATATGTTACTAATGGCACCGATACACACAAAGCTATGTATTAACAATCTATTTCCTACTTGTTATCTCTGAGTCTTGAAGGAAAGAGTCAGCTTTTTAAGTCAGCTGGCAGCTGGGCTTGTCAAACGGAGCAATTTCTTTCTGATTTAAACCCAATTGTAAGATGCATAGCCATCTTTGGTCATTGGGAAGGACAATAAATTCTTTAAGATTCATTTGAATGAAAGTGGTTTCAGCCACTCTGCTCACTTCCAGCGTAAGAATGGGTGCCTGCCCTTGGAGCAGGAAAGCGGTGGGAGGTGAGGAAACACATGTCCTTTCCTGCTTCCGAGGGGAGCAAGGAAGCACCAGGTTGCCAGAGAGGGGCTCTAGCAACATGAAGACCCTGCCTTGGACATTTAGAGGGGATGCAACATCCTTCCGATCGAAAACACAAAGGGTGCCTCTTCCTCTAGGGAGGTAACCTAATATTCCCTGTTCACAGATGACTGGGCAGGAATCACACCGCAGATCTCTCTCCCTAGCTCCTCTTCCCATCTTCTTGGAAACGACAGTTAACTGCAAAGGCACAAGGAGCTCCATTACCCTCTAACGTGAATGAGGTTCATGTAATAAAAAACATTATAAAAATCCCTTGGGTTTATAAGACCAATATAAGCCTCACTGCCAAATATACTTCTGCATATGACAGGAAATGAAGGGCTTTGGCTTGTTTTTTCATCTTACGGGTACTGTCTTAAGGATCAAGGACCATCATATTTGAAGAATCCACGTAAACACCTACATGACATTATCTTTATATCTACATGCCCTGGTACCTACATATTGTAAACAACTCTTAGAATGAAATGTAGAGGATCATTAATACAACATGAAAACTAGGATATTCTGCAATGATTGTCCACCTTGACTCTGTTTTTCTAGGCAACCTCATACAATGGTAAGGAACAGGCTTTGGACTCAGAAAGGCAGAGATTTAAATCCTAGCTAGATTGGTTGTTTACTCTCTTGCTCACAATTGAATTCAACTGACCTTGCGCTAAATATCTCTCATCAGTCGTGGTGCCCCATGTGCTTCAGAGATGACCCAAGGACGGCTGACAGACAGGGTTTTCAATAGCTGGTTTTTCAGAAACAGATGCCAGGTCTTTCTTCCAAGGTGCCTCTGGGTGGCCTTGAACTGCCAACTTTTCAGTTAACAGCTAAGCACTTTAACCATCTGTACCACTCCAAAACCAAAATCCACTGCTGTCGAGTAGATTCTGACTCATAGCGACCCTACTGGACAGAGGAGAACTTTCCTGTAAGGTTTCCAAGGCTGTAAATCTTTACAGAAGCAGACTGCCACATCTTCCACCCACAGGACGGCAGGTGGGTTCAAACCACCGACCTTTTGGCTAGCAGCCTAGTGCTTAGCCGCTGCACCACAAGGGCTCTTTTTGTACCACTCGGGGACTCCAAAATACCCCTCAGAGCCTGTAAAATGGGAATATATATCTCAGAAGGTTATTGATAGGTTTAAAAAAGAAAGAGATAAAATTAAAATGTTAGCTTTACAACTAAAAAATAGAAAAAGAATAGCAAAGAAGCCCACAGCAACCAAAAGCAAGCAAATAATAAAGATCAGAGCAGAAATAAATGAAATAGAGAATAAAAAAACAATAGAAAGAATCAACAAAACCAAAAGGTGATTCTCTGAAAGGATCAACAAAGTGGACAAACCATTGGCCAAACTGACAAACGAAAAATGGGAGAGGAAGCAAATAACCCAAATAAGAAATGAAATAGGGACCATTACGACAGACCCAACTGAAATAAAAAGGATCATAGCAAAGTACTATGGATAACTGTACTCCAACAAATTTGAAAATCTAGAGGAAATGGACAAATTTCTAGAAACACACTATCTACCTAAACTATCACAAACTAAGGTAGAAAATCTGAACAGACCGGTAGCAAGAGAAGAGATAGAAAAGGTAAAAAAAAAAAAAAAGCTCCCAATGACAATAAAAGCCTGGCCCAGATGGCTTCACTGGAGAATTTCACCAAACATTCAGAGAAGATCTCAAACCAGTACCACTCAAACTATTTCAGAACATAGAAAAGGAAGGGATACTTCTAAATTCATTCTATGAAGCCAGCATAAGCCTCATACCAAAGCCAGGCAAAGACACCACAAAAAAAGAAAATTACAGACAAATGTCTCTCACGAATATAGATGCAAAAATTCTCAACAAAATTCTAGCGAATAGAATTCAGCTTTGTATTAAAAAAAAAAAAAATCATGACCAAGTGGGATTCATATGGTGCAACTGGTTAGCACGTTCAACTGTTAACTGAAAGGTCGGTGGCTTGAGCTCACCCAGGGATCTTGTGGAGCACTGATGGCACAGTGGTTAAGAGCTTGGCTGCTAAACAAAAGGTTGGCAGTTCAAATACACCAGCCACTCCTTGGAAACCCTATGAGGCAGTTCTACTCTGTCTACAGGGTCACTGTGAGTCAGAATCAACTTGATGGCAATGGGTTTGGTTTTTTTCTTTGATGCAAGGATGGTTCAACATTAGAAAATCAATCAATGTAATCCAACCATATAAATAAAACAAAAGAATCACGTGATCATCTCAATCACCCAGAAAAGGTATTCCAACACCCATTCCAGATAAAAACTCTCAATAAAATAGAAAAAAAAAAAAAACAGGGAAATTCCTCAACATAATAAAGGACATTTATTTATTTATTTTTTATACAAACTGAACGACCAACGTTATTCTCAATAAAGAGAGGCTGAAAACATTCCCCTGAGAACAGGAACAAGATAAAGATGCTCTTTATCACCACTCCTATTTAACATAACCACTCCTAGGAAGTCCTAGCTAGAGAAATAAGGCAAGAAAAAGAAATAAAGAGCATTTAAATTGGTAAGGAAGAAGTAAAACTATTACTGTGGATGATACGATACTATACATAGAGAACCCTAAAGATTCCACAACTGGAACTAATAGAAAGATTCAGCAGAGTGGCAGGATACAAGATAAACATACAATAATTAGTTGGATTCCTATAAACCAATAAAGAGAACTACGAAAACGAAATCAGAAAAGCAATACCATTTATAATAGACCCTGAAAAAATAAAATACTTAGGAATAAATTTAATCAGGGATGTAATACAAAGAAAACTACAAAACACTACTGCAAGAAACATGGTATGGCAAAACATACCATGCCCATGAATAGGTAGACTCAACATTGTGAAAATGTCAATTCTACCCAAAGCAATCTACAAATAAAATGCAATCCCAATCCAAATACCCACAAGATGGAAAAACTAATCATTAACTTTATATGAAAAGGAAAGAGGCCCCAGATAAGTACCACAGCCTCCACAGACTGAGTCCAGCACAACTAGACGATGCCCGGCTACCACCACTGACTACTCTGACAGGGATTATAACAGGGGGTACCGGATAGAGCTGGAGAAAAATGTAGAACAAAATTCAAATTGAAAAAAAAAAAAAAAAGACCAGACTTACTGTATAGCCCCTGGACACCCTTTTAACTCAGTACTGAAATCACTCCTAAGGTTTACCCTTCAGCCAAAGATGAGACAGACCTATAAAACAAACAATAACAGAAGTAATTCAGCCATGTATGTTGTTGTTGTTGTTAGGTACCGTCAAGTCGGTTCCGACTCATAGCGACCCTATGCACAACAGAACGAAACACTGCCCAGTCCTGCGTCAACCTTACAATCATTACATCCATGTATAGGAGACTGAATGAGCGCACCAGCCCAAGGGCAAGGACGAAAAGGCAGGAGGGAACAGGAAACCTGGATGAATGGAAATGGGGAATCCAAGGGCGAGGAGAGAGTGTTGGCACATCACAGGGTTGGCAGTTAATGTCACAAACAATATGTGTATTGTTTAATGAGAAATTAATTTGCTTTGTAAACTTTCACCTAAAGCACAATAAAAAAAATAAGAAAAAAGAAGTTTATTGGTAGGTTTAAATGATGCGAGTACTACACAGGTACTCTTATCTCATTTTCCAGTTTTATTTCCTTCACAGCGTTTATCACTGTCTGAAATTCCTTAAGCACTTTATTTTTGTCTCTCTCCCACTTCTGCCACCAGCCTCCTCCTTCATGGAAGCTCCTTTGTTGCATGCTGTCACCTCGTTACACCGGGCAGTGCTTGGCGCATAGCAGCTGCTCAGTAAATATTACTGAATGAATGAAGGTGAAATTAATGAATTTGTAAACCACATAATAGAGGTTCAGTTGTTGTTAGTTTTCTTCTTTCCCTTGAAATGATCTAGATGGCACGTGCACAAGTCAGCCCATGGAATTCAGTGGAGTCCCCTCTGTCCAGGACAACCACATCTTTCATAGATTCTTTACCATATCTTACAAAAAGGGTTTCTGAGCCATTACTGTCTTAGCGGCCTGGATAAGAATTTAGCTCTAGGTTCAAGGTCATGTGTTGGGCGATTTGCTTTGTGATTTTAGGCCCATCTCTGAAGCTGTTCTGCCATCTCCTAACACCACAAAAACCTTGGTGGCTTAGTGGTTAAGTGCTACAGCTGCTAACCAAAGTGCTGGCAGTTCAAACCCATCAGGCGCTCCTTAGAAACTCTATGGGGCAGTTCTACTCTGTTCTATAGGGTCACAACGAGATGGAATCGACTGTATGCATTGGGTTTGTTTTTTGTTTGGGTATCATCCCAGATAAGACTCTTGGGTTATGGTGATGGTCATTCAGTAGGTGGCATTCTCTTCCAGAATACCTTCATTCTTCAGAACTCATATTTTACTACCGATAAATTATTAGACTAGCTAGATGATTAGCAGAGCAATAGTTACAAAGTAGTCCTGATGGTTATTTTGCAACTTTTCTTTTCCTCACTTACAAGTCCCCCTCCTTATCCTTGCTTTCTTATCTCATTTAGAACTTAACCAAAGTTCTAACTACCTTAAACTTATGAAAAATAGCTTTTTTCCTTTGATCTGCTTCCATAAAAATCACAGCCAATAAAACCCCATGGAGCTCAGTTCTACTCTGTAACACATGGGGTCACCATTAGTCAGAACTGACTCCACGGCAATAGACTTGGCTATTTTGTTTTTAGCAGATGAAATAGACAAGGGCCTTTCCCGAAAGTTACACCATGAATTTAAACTTCTAGTCTCCTGCACTGTGAGAAAATATATTGTTCTTTAAAGCTACCCATTTGCGGTGTTTGTGTTACAGCAGCTCTAGGAAATGAAGACAGAGGAGAAGGGGACAGGAGGGAGACAGTCATGCTAATTTCTCTGTATGAAGTCTAATTTTGATTCTTTTTTTCATTCATTCACTCACTTGTTCACGTATTCACCAAACATTTACTGTGGACCAACACGTACCCTAGAGAACAGACTCTGGGGAGACCTGACTGCACAGGTTGGAAGCTTGGATCTGCTATTTATTGACCTTGGGCAAATTTCTTACCTCTCGACGCCTCAGTTTCTTCATCTGTAAAATGGAAATGACCAATGTTTCAAGATTAAATGAATTATTATTTGTAAAATACTAAGAACGGTGCCTGACACATAGTAAAAACATAATGTTTTGCTGGTATAATCTGGGACTAGTAGTAGCAGTGACAGGGTCATAACTTGTCTAGATTTCCTAGGGATAAGAACCAGGATCAGCCCAAAACTGATTCCTATGAAGCAGAGATCAGACACACTGCCACTCTCCAACTTCTTTGCCAGTTCTGACACCAGATATTCCCTCCCTCCTTCCTTCCCCCACATGGAACTCTCTACTTCTCTGGTAGGTTTGATATTTCGTTGCAATGGCCACACAGAACTCACAAACCATACTTACAGTTAAGTGGTTTCTCAAGGAAATAACAGGCTACAAATCAGCATTAGGATCAGAAAGCTTGTAGGCAAAGACTGAAAATCTCCTTCAAAGTAGAGAGCATATCGTACCCTTCTTCAGTGCAGGACAGCTCTCTCAGCCCCTCTCAGCCTTGCAAGCAAGCAGGCCTTTCCCTCTGCCATGCATCCTTCTCTGATGTGCAGGTGCTCACCTCCTCTCTCTCTGCTGCTTCTCTCTTCTTGCCTCTCTTGCCTTTTCTCCTTTCTGCTTCTTTCTGAAACCTCTGTGGGGTTGGCTGTGTATATAAGCAAACTCAATTTCAAGGCATGGCCCTATCTGTAACGCTAGGAACTGGTCAATCTCCTCCATGGACCATAGTCACTGAATTTGCATAGTCTATTATCACTTCATTTGCATAGTCTATACTATATTTACCAACCTCTGTGTTATAGATTGAATTGTGTCCTGCCCAAAAAATGTGTGTCAACTTGGCTAGTCCATGATTCTCAGCGTTGTGTGACTGTCCACCATTTTGTCATCTGATGTGATTTTCCTATGTGTTATAAACACTACCTCTAAAAGATTAATGAGATGAGATTAGCAGCAGTTAAATTCATGAGGCAGGACTCAATTTACAAGATTAGGTTGTGATTTCAGTCAATCTCTTTTGAGATGCAAGAGACATGGGGACCTCGTACCACCCAGAAAGTAGAGCCAGGAGTGTGTGTCCTTTGGACTTGAGGTCCCTGCACTGGGAAGCTTTGAGACCAGGGGAAGATTGATGACAAGGACATTCTCTCAGAGCCTACAGAGAAAGCCTTCCCACGGAGCTGACGCCCTAAATTTGGACTTCTAGCCTCCTAGACTGTGAGAGAATATATTCTCTTTGTTAAAGCGATCTACTTGTGGTATTTCTGTTATAGCAGCACTAGATGACTAAGACACCCTGCAAAGTGCATAAAATAGACCAATCGCATGGTAGACTGCAGTGCAAGGCCAGACAAAAAGTATCAAACCATCAGCTTGTTTCCAGCTAACCCAGGAAATGTCAGTCAACCCGGACATTCCCTCTGGGGTAGAAAATTAGGGCAAACATAACTCCTCAGGGTTTTGGGGAAAAATCTCTCAAGCTGTTTTTCTAAAGAGCCAAGGCAAAAGGCCATATAAAGGAACTCATTTCACCACATTAGGTAAATGCTTGACTGTTAACTGGGAAGTTGGTGGTTCGAATCCACCCAGCTGCTCCAGGGGAGAAAGACCAGGTGATCTGGCTTTTGTAAAGTTTACAGCCTAGGATACCCTATGGGGCAGTTCTACTGTGCCATGTGGGATCACTGTGAGTCAAAAATTGACTCGGCAACACCTAACAGCAATATTATGCTAATAACCTGCTTAACTTTCAAAAGGGCATGATAGGTTTTTTTTTTAATATATTGAGTATATTGCATATTTTCCCCATTTTAACATCTCTGAAATTAGAACAAGATATCATAATTTAATTGGCAACAGTTTTTCTTTTGTAGTGATATGTAGTTATTCATCTTGAAATTGATGGCATATTGGATTTGATGAAATCTTGCAATTATGAATAACATCTCTCCTTTTTTGCTTGTCTCTTTCTCTCAGGTCAGATGTGTGCTCAAGTCTCTCCAGTTTAAAAAAGAAGACAAGAAAGGGGAGAGAAAGACAAAGAGGAAGAAAGAAAGAAGAAAAATTTATGACCCTGACTCTTCTCAAAGCAACATCTGCATCCGTGCAGAGCACAGCCTGGAATGGAATGAGGGGAGAAGGATGCTAGAGGGTCGGAGCAGAGCTTGGGGGCCTCCAGGACAGTGGGTCTCATCTATCTTCATTTCCACCTCACCTACATTGGCTCACACACCGACAGTGAGAGAGCCTCACCAATGAGGAGATGCAGGCAAGTTAAGAGCCTTCTAAAATGAAACTTGGGATCAATCTTGTGATTGTGTTCTGGAAGAGGCTGGGCTTAAAATGAGGGCTGGATGGACTTTCAGGACAGCACCTTCTCAAGTCCTGTGTTGAGAGTCACAATCAGAGGGACTGGTCTCCACAGAACTGGACAAAGGTGCTGCCTGGATAAGGTCTGCGAGCAAACAGTATTCCATGTGGTCGTCAGCTCACAGTGGGAGCCCACGTATAGAACACCAATGTCTTCAGTGGTGCAACCAGTTAAACTTCTTGGCTTCTAACTGAAATGTTAGTAGTTTGAGTCCACCCAGAGGTGCCTTGGAAGAAAGACCTGGTGATCTACTTCCAAAAAATCAGGCAACGAAAAGCCTACGGAGCACAGTTCTACTTTGACACACATGGGGTTGCTGTGAGTTCGAATTGATGGCCAGTGGCATCACTAGGGTTGGTGTCACCCAGGGCAGTAATTCATGGTGTCACCCCCCCCCCCGCCATGGACCTCCTCCTGTACCAGACCATATAGAATCCTTAGGACTGTTTTTTGTACTAACGTTACTTATGAATCATAATTCCTGTATATCATCCTTCTTTCCCTTTAATTACTGCTTCATTCTCAAAAAAGGTATTGATACAAGTTCATAAATACGAATTACTACAATACTGTAGCTAAAACACTGGAAAATTTGCCAAAACACCAGCACCAATGAAAACAAAAGTGTGTACTTATAGCGTGTACGGACGAAACCACGTGATTTGAAGTGTCATTGTAATTGGGTAATAATGACAGCCCTGACTGGAGCGCGTTAGAAGTTTCAAAAAGTAAATTAGCATAGAGTTTTAGCCTTGTAGGCATACTCATACCTGTAAGCTGGGTTTAAGAAAAATGTTGTTGTTGTTATAACTAACTACAGGAATATTTATAGACAATCATTTTGGTGTCACCCGCTCTGACAGTGTCATCCTGTGCGGTTCACACCTCCCACAGCCCCCTATTGATGCCACTGTTGATGACGACTGATTTTTTTTCTCCTCTGTAATTTACCGAGCTGTGCCAACCCAACCCTCCTTCCCTAAAGTTCCACTTTACTGCATGGCTGTACTTGAAGATACACAGATGACCCATCTTCCTTGGCCTCCAGTATTCCCCAAATGCCTCACGTTTATGTGTGATATGTCTAACATCCCCATCCATTCACTGAAACGCGCTCTGCTTTCTGCGCACCCAGAACCTACCAATCATTCTTCCTCTTCCTTTAGTTATTCCTTATTATATTGCTCCATACAATGCTGGGTATACGATGATGAATAAAGCCAATTCCAGTCCTGGGAATGCAGTTATACGCTCCCTCCAGTTCACAAGATACCTT
Organism: Elephas maximus indicus; assembly: GCF_024166365.1. NCBI lineage: Eukaryota > Metazoa > Chordata > Mammalia > Proboscidea > Elephantidae > Elephas > Elephas maximus. The sequence continues at coordinate 61,371,510 of NC_064833.1, read as the reverse complement.
CATACATGTTGTCTGATCTAAGGCTTTACACAGCCATTGAGAAGGGCATCTACTATTTATACTTTCCACCATCTGTCCGTTTGTCATACTGTGGTGGCTTGTGTGTTGCTATGATGCTAGAAGCTATGCCACTGATATTTTAAATACCAACAAGGTCACCTATGGTGAACAGGTTTCAGTGGAACTTCCAGACTAAGACAGAGTAGGAAGAAAGACCTGGTGATCTACTTCTGAAAATTAGTCAATGAAAACCCTATGGATCACAGCAAAATATTATTGGATGAGGCCTCTAGGTTGGAAGATACTCAAACAGTGAACACAATAATGGACTCAGACATACCGACAATAGTAAAGATGGTGCAGGACTGGGAAATGTTTTGTTCTGTGGTACATGGGGTCACCATGAGTCAGAGCCAACTTGATGACAACTAACAAGAATAAATTCATATTTTACAGATGAAGGAACTGAGGAGCAAAGGGGTTAAATGACTTTCTCAAGAGAAATGGTAGAGCCAGGCTAGCCCTTGATACAGTAGGTGGTAAACTGGATGGTGAGGCCTGCTTTCAAGGGGTGTGCAGTCTAGTGCTCAGCCAATTCGGTCTCAGCCTGCCGTTATTCCCTTAAGTTTTAATCTAAAATTAAGTGAAGAAGTACAGGTGGTGGTCTACCTCATGCTGTGGCAACCTTCATTAAATATTGAGGTCCTCACTTGAACACTTGCATTAGATACCCCTGAGAAGTGCCTAGCCCTCAGGTGGAGAGTCAAGTGCTGGCTTCATTTCCTTATGCTTCTTTTTTTGCATTACGTGTGCGATTGGGGACTAGGAGTTTCAGCCGCCAATAAATATTTGTTGAGCAGCAACCAAAACAATCACCCCCAAGAGTCTGACTCATAGTGACCCCATAGAGTTTTCAAAGGTGTAAATCTTTATGGAAGTGACTGCCATATCTTTCTCCCGTGGAGCAGCTGATGGGTTTGAACCACTGATGTTTTGGGTTAGCAACCAAGCGCTTAACAGTTGTTCCACCAGGCCTCCACTGTGAACTCACCTTAAGGTATGGTTGGGAGGATGTTAACACCAAAAATTCTTTTAACACGAAATTATAACAGAGATCCTATATAAGGTGCCTATGTTTTGTTTTAAGAGAGACAGAGTAAGTGTGCAGTAGTATTTATAGTTATTTTTCTATTTTTAATTTTTATATTTTTAAACTTAGGATTCTGCCCAAGCCTGAGGTCTGGTGGCAGCACCTTGGGAGCTAGGAAAGGGCAGTAGCCACAGCTGAAGTCTCCGTTCATTGCTCCAGGGGCGGAGGGGACTTGGAACCTCAAACAAACACCAGGCCACACTGTGGTGCTGTTCTCACCCCAGATGTCTGCTGAGTCACGGTTCACCCCGCCCCCACCCCGTGGGGGGAAGGCTGCTCCTTTAGAGTAACTGAGTGCCTGTACTGGAAAAAGGCCTTTTCTGAAAGCCTAGAGGGAACTTTTGTTTCTTACCCTGTTGATTCTAAGCAGAATAAAGGGTGAGGGTGGGGGTCATGATAAGAAAATATATTATCCTCATCCTAGCTTTCAAATCTTGAGAAGAAGGAGGCCGCAGAAGAGGAGAAAATGCGTACTTCTTGTACCTTACACTTGGGGTTGCCCTTTTTTGGTACCATTCACCTTGATGTCCTGCCTGCCTGCCTCAAACAAAACGGATTCCTTACTCTCCCTTTATCTGCTTCCTTAATATTTGTGTCCTGTTGTTTATATCTGGGGGCCCTGGTGGCATAGTTGTTAAGAACTATGGCTGCTAACCAAAAGGCCTGGAGTTTGAATCCAACAGCAGCTCCTTGGAAACCCTATAGGGTGGTTCTACTCTGTCCCACAGGGTTGATGAGTCAGAATTGACTCCGATGTCAACGGGTTTATATTTAGCAATAACCAGACACATAACCTTGGGTAAGTCTTTTTAACAACATGTGGCCTTGCTTCCCTTATCCATAAAATGTTGAGGATAACACTGCCCCACTCAAGAGTTGTTCCGAGGGTGTAATGAAGACTCGTCTTTGTAAGATTCTAAACAAAGGTTGTTTTTACGACACTTGTTTATTCTTTTATGGTGTAGTTGAAGATGCCTATTTCAAAATTCTTTCCAAGCATTGTGTTTGAAAGTGCTCAATGCCAGGCCCAGAGTGTTGTTACGTGTTATAGAGTCAATTTTTGACTCACAGTGACCCCACAGGACAGAGTAGAACTGCCCCAAATGGTTTCCAACGCTGTTGAGACTGGCAGTCTGTCCGCCATCTTGAATAGGCAAAGGGCCGTGCCTGCCATCTTCTGTGATACAGGAACTAACTCCCTGTCTTTAAGCTATCTCCTTATTTAGGTATGCTTCCTGTTTCTGGTCAAATTGAGGAGAAAAAGAGACTGGGGTCACAGAAACAGCTGAAATTTGCAAGACCTAGATCTGGCCCATCTGACATGCGCAGAACCATCAACCCTGTCCTCTGGGTGACCCCAGAACTCTTCTCCCAGTGGGCTGAACCAAACTTCAGCAGCCTAAGATTGGGGGAAAGCTTTCAGAAGTGAGGGGTCGGAGCCCAAGTTCCGATTTTAAAGACCCCTCACACCCCCACCCTTTTTAGACTGAGCAAGTGCAGAAAGGCCAGACTGCCCCAACACCTTTTTGGGCCAGACCGCCCCAACACCTTTTTGGGCCAGACCAATCAGAAGCTGGCCCCACCTCCAGGTGTTTCTGAAGACCCCAGACTCGATTTACTTCACCTATGTAAATCCCTTGGGCTATTGTTTTGGGAGCCATCTTGGCAACACAGGTCCTTGTGTGCTCCTTTGCTTGACCAACCAAATAAAGCTGCTTCTTTCCCTTAACCCATTTTGTGTCTCTGTGGCCATGCCGAGCAGACCTTGAACAGTCCACCTACAGTGTAATGTTTACGGAAGCCAACTGCCACATCTTTCTTTCCAGAGCAGCTGGTGGGTTCAAACTGACAATCTCTTGGTAAGCAACTGAGCACTTAAACACTGAGCCACCAGAGCTCCTTCAGGCACATTCCAAAAACAAAAGCCCCGTTGCCCTCGAGTCAATTCCGACTAATAGTGACCATATAGGACAGAGTAGAACTGCTCTATAGGGTTTCCAAGGAGCAGCTGGTGGATCCAAACTGCTGACCTTTTGGTTGGCAGCTGAGCTCTTAACCACTGTGGCACCAGGGCTCCTTCAGGCATGCTCTAAAACCAAAAAACCAAACCTATTGCCCTTGAGTCGAGGAGCGGCTGGTGGATTTGAACTGCCAGCCTTTTGGTTAGCAGCCAAACTCTTAACCACTCGGCCACCAGGGTTTCCAATGGATACTAGTGGGGAAAAACAAATCCCTCTCAAGAGGGGAAGAATGAGGGTAAGAGGAGTTTCCCTTTTCAAATGTTTTTCCTCCTCTCCTCCCGCAGCTCCACAATGCTCCCTCATTCTTGACCTCTCTCCCCACCCTACTCTGACTCCCTGGTCTCTGATCACAACACCTCAATTCTCAAGATAACATACCTTAAAAGCACACCGAGATGAAAATGGTTGATATGGCGAGGGTCGTAAAATGATAGCCCTAGATTTGACCTTGAAAAGAACATCTACTCAGACACTTTCATTTTTAGAGAGGGACCACACATTACCAGTGTTTTACATTTCTAACAAAGAATTAGGTACTAGTAGAATTGGGGATTTTGATGTTCCAGGCTGGAGAGAATGGATGGAGTGACGGATGGGGTTTCCCCTCCCTCCCAGCCTGAGTTCTTATCCACTACAGGAGGTGGTACCTTGGCTCTATAGAAATGGAATACTTATGGACTTTCGGCTCAGTCCTTTCACCCTTCTTTAAAATGTACAGCATTGCTTTCAAGTTTAAACAATAAGAAAAATCAGTTAAAAGATAGTTATAATTCTTCTCCCACCCAGCCATTCCTGTACAAAAACAACAAATTTCAAGACTTAGCTCAAGTGTTATTCATCCTTGGAGCCTTTCTTCCCCATTTTGGGCCACTGTGGTCACCTGGCAGACCACTCTTCTGGTTCCTGTATACATGGGCCTATCTACAGCAAATAGCACCTATGGCAATTAGTTTTAAATTGTTGAATGATCTCTCACAGCTGGCGATGGGTACTTTGATGGCCTATAGAAACTGCTCATTAACATCCCTCCTCAAGAGCCGCCCAGGGCACGCGCCTACCTGCCATAAAGGTACAGCACCCCACTCCGCCTGTCTGTCTTCTCTTCTAGTCTGAGACCTCTTTGAAGACAGGTGCTGTGTCTTCTAGGTGTTCGAAGCTCATTCACATGCCTGCCACACCCTGGGTGTTTCCTACTGTTGAAAGACTGAACAAGTGAATGAGGGAGTGGAATAGTAATACTTAAAAACCTTGAATTTAATATTGAGATGTTGCAGGTGGAAAGCCCTTTATAAACTAAAATATGCAACACAAATGTTTTCTCACGCTGGTTTGGAAGAAAAAACATTTTCCTGGCATAGGACCAGCTAATTTATTCAGCAAGTATTTCAGGGTGCCTCTCATATGCCAGAGTCCCTGAGTGGTACACACAGTTAATGCACTTGACTGTTTAACTGAAAGGTTGGAGGTTCAAGTCCACCCAGAAATGCCTCGAAGAAAGACCTGGCAACCTACTTTTGAAAAATAAGCCATTGAAAACCTTATGGAGCACAGTTCTACTCTGACACACATGAGGTTGCCATGAGTCAGAATCCTCTTGCTGGCAACTGGTAGAGGTAGTCTCCTATACTAGAGACAGGAATAAGCCCTCCGTAAGAAAGTTGCCTTCTTCAAGGCAACTCTTTCCTTCTTAGTCACACTCGGACCATCTTCTCTCCCCTTCTTTCCATACTTGAGTGATGAACTCAGAATGGCAGAGTCTTATTTATTATTTTAGATACCAGCCAATGGAAAACTACATTTTCCACCTTTCCTGAGAGACTGGAGAAACCGTAGTCTCCTCCTATCCTGCCTGGAACTTCCTGGAGACCTGGTGTTCTGAAGTTTCTGGCCATAGGTGCTAATGAGCCTGCCATACATACACTGTGTAGTTCCATTGCTGACCCTGTGTCCTCCCCTCATCCCCTGCAGCTGTTGCAAACCAATTTACTTAACAGCGACCAAAGTGGGAGGACAGTAGCCAAGTGCCAAAAGAATCCCTTCCCTAGCATTACTTGGTTCAGGTGAGGTCAGGTAGAGTAGGTAGTCACCTTTGAGGTATGATTTAGGTAGCACAGGAGGGCCCAGCTCAAAAATAAATTCCACATGGATGCCTGAAGTGTTGGTGACTAACTCATCCCATTATTCACTGAACAAATATTTACCTAATACTCCCCAAACACTCCCCCTCCACACAGACATCCAAATAGAAATGATGCCTGTCCTCAAGTTAATCAAAACGTAGCAGAAAATACTGATGTAAATGTAATTTACCCAAGTGAGGTCAGGCTCCTAAAAGCATGAGAAGCGGTCTGGCTTGGAAGCATGGGTTGTTGACCTTAATCCTGCCTTTCAAATCCAGCTGATGACCATGGGCAAGTTACTTAACCTGCCAGAACCTGTTTTCTCCTATGTCCAATAGCGATAATGATAGTAATAGCCTACTCCCTGCTGTGAGAATTCTGCAAAACACGTGTGCAAGACCCTGGGAGGGTACTAAGGCCTTCTAGTAGAAGTGAACACATTGTTACAGGAACACAAAGGAAGTAACAATTACACCTGCCGAGAGGCATTGGGGAAGGTTTTATACGGGAGGTGGCATCTGATATGGGTTTTGAAGGACAAGTAGGAATTGACCAGACAGAAAAGACACAGGGGTAAATATCAAGGCTAAAGGAACAGCATATGCAAACCACTGAGGCAAGAAAGAGCATACTGTATTCTTAGAACTTAAGAGATTCAGTCGTGAAGTCATAAGAAATGTTGGATGGTTGGGGAAGTCCATCCACTTGCTATCCCCTTTCCCCATACAGCCTCATGGTTCACTTCTTTACCTTCATTATATCTTTGCTCAAGGAAGCTTCCCCTGACCTTCCTATGTCAAATTGCAACGGTCCTTCGCCTGCACGCCCTGTCCCCTTTCTTTTCCTCCAAAGTACTTATTGTCAACTATAATGTGATATGATGTAATGTATATAAAATTATAGTTTAATTATTTTAAACATTTTTCTCAGCCCACACCACCACCACCACCACACACATAGAATGGAAGTTCCATGAGGAGAGGAATTTTTGTCTGTTTTGTTGACTGACATATCCCCAGTGTCTCCCACAGCGCCAGGCACAGAACAAAACAGACCGTGTATCATTTAACTTATTCACATAATTGTGAATGGGTGCCTACACAGCACACATTCACACATCTGGTGTCTACGCGGCACCATGGATTCGGCTTGGCATCAGGGCTCTGATGAAGACAAACTGAAGTCTCAGCCCTCAAAGGAGTCATGGGGTGTGGAAGTGTTGGGACCTTGGGTGAGGTCTCCCAGGGCCATTCTGGGAAGGCTTTTGAGAGCACCCACCCCCAGGTGGTGTTTCCTTTGTCTTTCTTTGCCCACTCCCTAAAGACCTTCAAAATGTAAACAGTTCTAGGGTTGAGCCCACTTTTAGTAAGTCTTTTACCTCCCTGTTTTTTTTTTGACTGAGTTTAATGTGAGTCTGGTGCTGAGAAAGGTGACTTTGGTAATTCAAGGAGACTGCCAGCTGCCTAGGGGGAGAAGATGTTAAAAGAAAAGGGTGGGGGCTCAAGAATGGAGGCACCCAGAGACACGTAGCCTCTTGCGCAATTTGGCCGAGGGCTGTTCCTGTGATTTGGTGTCACAGCCAAGAATGTCCCCAGAATTCCAAGTCAATTTTTAAATTCAGTTTTCTTAGCTCGTGTTCAGTAGTCTCCAATAAAGTAGGTTTAAGATTTGGAAGAGAAGGGGGTTTGTGTTTGTTTTTTGTTTTTGTTCTATGAAATATCTCAAAATATAGAAAAAAATAACTTATAGCACGATTAGTTAATATCAGTTTACCTAGTTTTTTTAAATGCTACATTCTGCTTTATTTGCCTTTTAAAAAAATCTTTGAAGTAATAGTTATACAACTAAAGAGTAGATAACACCAAAAAAAAGTTAAAAGACAAGCCACAAACCATAAGGGGGTATTTGCAATGCTTATATTCTTTTATAACAGATAAAAGAATTACCACCTAGAATACACAAATTGTTCTACAAATCAATAAGAAAAAGAAACCATGCTGGTTGTGTTTTTGGCAATTGTAGAATCTAGGCAAACCTCACTGAGCTTTCCCTTTCCTTCATCTCTCTTTTTATCCCGTCTCTACCAATCACAACAAAACTTCACATTTAGGGAGACGTGAGGACCACTATCAGGGCAGAGGAACCTGGGAAAGAAGTTATCCCAATTCTGTTCTCCCTACCTCCCGCCCCCAGCCTTCCTCTAAGCAAAACTCAAACAAGATGAGACCAGTTGCTATGGAGATCTTAAATGCCTTTTCCTTTTATTCTTCTCTCACCTTTTTTTTTTTTTTTCTGACAGGAAGAAAGAATACTGGTTTGCCCTTTATGTGACCATGTGAAAGAGACCAAAAAAAAAAAAAAAAAAAAACCCGTTGCGGTCGATTCTGACTCATAGTGACCCTATAGGACAGAGTAGAACTGCTCCGTAGAGTTGCCAAGGAGCACCTGGTGGATTCGAACTGCTGACCTTTTGGTTAGCAGCCACGGTACTTAACCACTACGCCACCACGGTTTCCTGTGAAAGGGAAGAGGTCCTAATATTTATTGTGAGAACCTCCTTCAACTTCTCAACAACTTCATGAGATTGGTATAAATATTTCCATTTTACCGGTGAGAAAACCGAGTCCAGAGGATTAAATAATATTTGAAGGTCACACAGGTGGCAAGCAGCAGAAACAGCATTTTAACCCAGAACTGTATGATGCCAAAGCTCAAGTTCTTCCCCTAAACTACACTTCCAAGAACATCACGATTGCATCTCTGACTTCAAGAAGGAAGTGCCTGAGAAGTGAACATCACTGCTAACAAGCATGACACTGTGACAGGGTCTGGTGCCTAGTGGTGGCAGTACAGACCAGGCTAGAGTCTGCAGTGAAACTCCAATTTTTCTTCCTGTGATTAAGTGATATGTGACAAAGAAAAACTTAAAACCAAACCAGTTGCCGTCCAGTCGACTCTGACTCATGGTGACCCGTGTGTGTCAGTGTAGAACTGTGTTCCACAGGGTTTTCAATAAATTAACAGGCCTTTCTTCTGAGGCTCCTCTGGGTGGACTCAAACCTTCAACCTTTTGGTTAGCAGTTGAGCAGTGCATTAATCATTTGTACTGCCCGGGAACTCTGAAACAAAGGAAGGGGAGCTAGAAAAAGGCAATGCAATTACTGGATACTGAGAAGTTACCATTTCTAACTGGGGTCCAGGGAAATCTGCTCTATTCTTTTCTCCTATATAGCAGACATGGGGAAGTTCTACTCTGCCGTATAGGGTCACTATGAGTCAGAATCAAATCCATGGCAACAGATTTTATATAGCAGACGTGTAAGACAATGTTTAAGACCAGGCTTTGGAGTGTCACATACTGGGATCCAAACTCCTGCTCTCCTTAGCAGCTGAGTGATCTTAGGCAGTTCACTCACCCTCTCTGAGCCTGGGTTTCCTCCTATTTGCAAAATGGGACTAATACCTAGGTCACAGGTTGTTAAAAAGATTAAATGAGACACTGTATATAAAGTGTTTAGCTTGAGGTCTGTCATGTACCAACAAAGAGTAGCTAGGCTTTTTTTGTAGCTGTTGTCATTTCATCTTATTGAGGGTTTCCCTCCCCTCCCTACAACAATGGATACAAACATAGCAACAATCAGGAAGTTGGCACAGCATTGGGCAACACTTCGTTTTGTTGTACATGGGGTTGTCATGAGTTGGAGCCGTTTCAATGGCAACTAACAACATTCTTGTTTTGTCATTAGGATTATGTTTGGCAGATAAGGATGATGAGACACAGAATTTTATTCATCTAATGATTAATTATTGAATACCCAAGGAACCCTGGCTAGCCCTTGGCTGCTAACCAAAAGGTTAGTGGTTGCAAGCCACCGAGCTGCTCCAGAGAACCCCTGGTGAACTGCTTCTGAAAAGATTACAGTCTAGGAAACCCTATGGGGCACTTCTACTCTGTCACATGGAGTAGCTACGAGTGGAAATTGACTTGACAGCAACTAACAGCAACTATTGAATACCCACTCTGTGACAGGCACTATTTCAGGCTGTTGGGCTACATCAATGAACAGAGTCAACAGAAATCCCTGCTCTCCTAGAGCTGCATCCGGAGGGCAGAGACAGACAATAAACAAAATAAATAAGTAAATTACATGGTATTTTGAAATGTGATCTGTGTCCTGGGGGAAAAAAATAAAAAGCTGGTTTAGGTTTAGGTGACTATCCAAGTGTCCTCTATGAAGGCTAAATGTGCAAACAGGTGTTCCAGCAAGCCTGATCCGACCCAACAACAGAACACATTTGTGCCTGCAGTTTAATGCCTGATTATATCCTGGAATGGACAGATGTTAATCTGTCCTTGTTTGGCAATGAGGCATTTGGGTCTGAGAGATGTCACACAGCCTGTACCAGACGCCTGTTGGATTGTGGGAAAACTACTCGGCTTCCAAACATGTCCAAATTGGGCAAAGAGAAAAAATGTGGACACTAATGTAATCTGAAGAACTCTCTGGGAAGAATAAATGGTCAAGTGCTCTGCTACTAAGAGAAAAGTTGGTGGTTCAAATCCACCCGGAGGTACCTTGGAAGAAAGTCTTGGCAATCTACTTCCAAAAGGTCACAGCCATTGAAAACCCTATGGAGCACAGTTCTACTCTGAAACACATGTGGTCATCATGCTTTGGAATTGACTCAAAGGTTTAATCTAATCTGAACCATAGCCAGTGAATGCTGACCCTGGTAGCACATTGGTTTGGAAACTAATGCTGGATCCTGATTTTTTTTTTTTTAAAGTGGTAGTAAGTTGTGCTTTCTCTAATTATCTCAGTGTTCCAGATAAAGGACTTCCCTCACCCACTGATAGCTAAGAGTTCCCTTGAAATGCAATATGTTGCTTCCAGATAAATGCTTTTTTAATTCAGTTATTTTGTTTGCAACAAGAGTAGCATCCAGTGGCCAAGCGGCTAACTGCATTATTAAAAACAACAACAAAAAAAAACACCTCCTAAGCTATAGCTATAACTCGGCATTCTTCTATTGATAGTTGAGGAGAAAAGCATCCTATAACTTCAAAGCTCTGGGAAAAAAAAGAATAAATCATAGAAACTCCAGGTTGGAAGGGCTCTTTATGTTCCATATGCTCAAGTTCCAAAGTGTAATGTATTTCAGACAGACTGCCTGGCTTGACTGTGAACAGCATTAGACCAGAATCATATTTTCCTGGGAATACTGGGTTGATAGAAGTGGATAGTCAGACAAGGGAAGATGCAATTATTCATAGATATTTCTTGAAAACTGTTGCTAAGAGGGAAAGAGGCATTTTCTTCCCCAAGATGCTACTGAGAAGGGTTTAGTGAGATATAGGTTGTTTTTTTTTGTTTTTGTTTCCCTGGTAAATTCTACAAGACAGGCAGAGCTGGGGGAGATGCTATAGGACCAGGGCCTGGCCAACCCTACAAGTCTGACGTCTGTCTCAATCTTCTTCCTGTCATTGTTGATAATGAAAAATTTCAAATGCACAGAGAAGTACAGATAGTACTGCAAACAAGATATCCACTGTAGCCCAAACTTAACAAATTTAAACGTTTTTCCTTATTCAGATCTCTATTCAATATATATGGTTAGTTGCTGTCTAGTTGGCTCTGACTGATGGTGACCTCATATATATATAACAGAATGAAACTTAGCCTGGTCCTGCAATGTCCTCATGATCATTGCTGCTTTTGAGTCCAAAATATAGATAGAGAATAAACAGATTTAGATACGATTTGTTCCCTTTTGCACCTCTTTCCAGTTGTATTTTCCTCCCTCCCCAGAAGCAACCATCCTCCTGAAGTTAGTAGACAAGCTTCTTGTCCGTGAGTTTATACTTTCGTTGCTATATATGGTTCTATAGTCAAAATACAACATTGTATGTGTGTTTTTAAAATCTGCATAAGTGGTATCATATTGCATGACTTTGTACTAGTTTCTGAGCCCTCTTTGAAATCTGTCGATATTATTTGTTATCATTCTAATATATTTAGTACTCTTCTGGTAAGAGTGACCAGTTGGATTTCTGACCCCTGGGGCACGTTTGGAAGGTTAGCAAGCTACATTTTTCTAGGTTGTGCCCCTCTGACTGATTCTTCAGCTTATTTGTCAAACTGTCAACTCTCTGAGACCAAAATGCCAGTACATGAGGTAAAAATTGCTGAGAAAGGAATAAAAGCCATTTGAAGAAAATGAGTAGCAAATTAAGCCATTAAAGTGTGAGGTGGGAGCTGCTTTATCGAATTTTTGACCTCAGTCTCCTAGGGTTTTTTTTTCTCCTTAACACCCCTGCAAAAGCAACCAATATTTCAAAGATTTCCAACATAGATTACATTTGCCTCTTCTAGAGATTAACATATATGGAATCATATAGTATGTACTCTTTTGCAGTAAACTTATGTCATTCAGCATAACACTTATGAAATTCATCCATGTTGTGGCATGTTTTATAGCTTATTCCTTTTTATTACTGCATAATATTTTATTTTATGACTGTATCACAGTTTGTATATCCATTTTCCTCTTGATGCACACTTGGGTTGTCTCTCGTTTTGGGCTATTATGGATAACACTGTATGAACATTCACGTACATATTTTGATGTGGACATATGTTTTCATTCTCTTGGGTAACTACCTAGGAGTAGGATTGCTGGGTCATATGCTAAGTGCATGTTTAATTGTATAAAGTACTGCTATATTATTTTCCAAAGTGACTGTGCCTTTTTGCATTCCCACTAGCAACGTATAGGAGTTTCAGTGGCTCCATATCCTCACCAATCCTTAGTATTGTCCATCTTTTTCATTTTTATCCATTTTAGTGTGTTAGTAGCCCTGGTGGCACAATGGTTAAAGTGCTTGGCTGCTAACCAAAAGGTCAGTGGTTTGAACCCACCAGACCCTCTGTAAGAGAAAAATGTGGCAATCTGCTCCCGTAAAGATCACAGCCTTGCAAACCTTTTGGGACAGTTCTACACAAAGACAGGATTATACACGCACACGCACACACACACACACACACACCTATATTCTAAAAATGTTTGTATGTATTTAGAAGAAATGTGTTCAAGAAAATCTAATAACGTTCTTCAGAGAATATGTCTACAACATTGTATACAACAAACTGAATTTCAAGAATCATGATGTTATTTGTAACAGTTCTAAAATTTTATGTATCTAAAAACGTAGCTCTAAAATATCTCATTAGGGTTTTAATTTTCATTTCTCTGGTGACTAGTGATGCTGAACATCTTTTTATGTGTTTATTGGTCATTCATATATCTTTTTTTATGAAAAAATTAGTTCAAATCTTTTGCTCATTTTTTATTGGATTGTTGTTTTATTGAGTTGTAAGTGTTCTTTATAAATTGGATACAAGTCCTTTTTCAGATACATCTTTTGCAAAAAGTACATTTAGTCTGTGACTCACTTTTTGTTTTTAACAATTTTTTTCTTTTCATTTTTTCTTGTGCAAGAAATATATAACAAAAAGTTTGCCATTTCAACCTTTTTGAAAAGTACAATTCAGTGACATTAATTACATTCACCATGTTCTAGTTTCCTCTTAATATTCTTTTTTTAAAATAATTTTTATTGAGCTTTAAGCGAACGTTTACAAATCGTCAGTCTGTCACATATAAGCTTATATACACCTTACTCTCTACTCCCACTTACTCTCCCCCTAATGAGTCAGCCCTTCCAGTCTCTCCTTTCGTGACAATTTTGCCAGTTTCTAACCCTCTCTACCCTCCTTTCTCCCCTTCAGACAGGAGATGCCAGCACAGTCTCAAGTGTCCATCTGATGCAAGTAGCTCACTCTTCGTCAGCATCTCTCTCTAACCCATTGTCCAGTCCCTTCCATTTTGTGATGAGTTGCCTTCAGGAATGGTTCCTGTCCTGAGCCAACAGAAGGTTTGGGGACCATGACTGCTGGGATTCCTCTAGTCTCAGTCAGACCATTAAGTCTGGTCTTTTTATGAGAATTTGGGGTCCACATCCCGCTGATCTCTCTATTTTAAAGCATAAAAACTTTTAATCTTGATGAAGTCTGTTTTATCATTTTTTCTCTTATAGTTTATGATTTTTTATCCTGTATAATTAATCTTCATCTAATCTAACGTCACCAAGATTTTCTTCTAGAAGTGTAATAGTTTTGTCTCTTATGTTTAGGCCTATGACCCATTTTGAGTTAATTTTTATATTATGTGAAGTGAGGGTCAAGGCTTTTATTTTCTTCTTCTTTTTAAAATATGTATAGATATCCAGTGGTTCCAGCATTATGTGTTGACAAGACTATCTTCTCTATTGAATTACCTTGACAGTTTTGTTGAAAATTTAATTGATCATATAAGCGTAGGTCTATTTTTTGAGCCCTCTGTTCTGTTCCAAATAAAATTCATTTTCTTTTTCTATTTCTTACCAGCATTTTTATATTGTGCTATTTAAAGAGCTATTTATTCATATTTATTCTTGAATCTCCAACAAATATTTCCTTATTTTGGTCACCAATATATGTCATGAGAAGGGTCGGGCATTTGGTTTCTCTTCTGTTACTTCCAGTCTTTTTCCTGCCCTCTACCAACAGCTCAGACATCTATGTCAGGTTTCACGGCTTTGAACTAATATAAGAACTGACTGACCTGAGGTTCTTCCCCTTGTATTTTTCCAATCCTTAATGGACAATGAAACCTTCACAGGTACCAATGCTAGGAACATTAGCCAACACTTTCATTGTATGTGTTGCACTGATCTAAGCACTTTAAATGTTAACTTATTTAATTGTCTCAACAATTTTATGAAGCAGGAATTATTATCCCCCATTTTACAGAAGAGAAATCTGAGGTCAAGAGGAGTTATGCAATTTGCCCAAGATTATACACATAGTAAAGTACCTGTGCTGGGGTACAAGCCTAGTCTGCCTCCAATTTAGCAAAATGCTGAATTGCCTAATTGACTCACCACATGACTTCAGTCATAGATTAAATGCCATCTGTATTATTTTTAAGTTAATATTTTTCTATTAAATTATAGCTGTAAGGGATCTTAGAAAGCATTTTTCAGACGTGGATACTCCAAAGAAAGCTAATCTAGGAGCAGAACCAGTGTTATAGACTTTGAGGCCCAAGCAATTTTCATTTGTCCATGCTGCCTTCCTGGACTTGGTTGGGTACTTCCTCGGTTTGGAACCCTCCCTACTTTCTTCTCATCAGCCCACTCATTCTTTGGCATATCCAGATAGTCAATGGGCTCCCCAGGATGTAGCTCGGTGTGCTTCAGGGAATTACACCCCATTTTATAGCCTCTCTCCACCTCTCACTAGATCATACTCCTTCTAATAAGGCGTACTCTCAACTACCTGTCATGTCAGGAAAGTAGTCTAATAATTTATCCAATGGTCTCCTCCAGGTATAGTCAAATGGGTACTTGCTGAACCCTGCCATGCAAAGCAATGTATTGAGCTTTATGAAAGCATACATAGGATATATAAAATGTGCCCACTACGGGTTTATAAATACTATTCTCAACTAATATATATTTAATCTTTATAAAGTTTCTCTACAGAACAAATTATATACACATAACTGACTCCAGTGCCCCTTTTGCCTCTCCTTCTGCTAGGACTTCTTCTTTTTTTTTTTTAATTGTGCTTTAGATGAAGAATTAGAGCAAATTAGTTTCTCAATAAACAATTAATATACATATTGTTTTGTGACATTGGTTGTCAACCCCACAACATGTCAGCGCTCTCCCCTTCTTGACCTAGATTCTCCATTACCAGCTTTCCTGTCCCCACCTGCCTTCTTGTCCTTGCCCCTGGGCTGGTGTGTCCATTTAGTCTGATTTTGTTTTATGGGCCTGTCTAATCTTTGGCTGAAGGGTGAACCTCAGGAGTGACTTCAGTACTGAGTTAAAAGGGTTTCCGGGGGCCATACTCTCAGGGTTCCTTCTGTCAGACCAGTAAGTCTGGTCTTTTGTGTGTGTGTGTGTGTGTGTGTGTGTGTGTGTGTGTACGAGTTAGAATTTTGTTCTACATTTTTCTCCAGCTCTGTCTGGGATCCTCTACTGTGATCCCTGTCAGAGCAGTCGGTGGTGGTAGCTGGGCATCATCTAGTTGTGCTGGACTCAGTCTGGTGAAGGCTGTGGTAGCTGTGGTTCATTAGTCCTTTGGACTAACCTCTCCCAGGATTTCTTGTCCTTCATGTATTTAATAAATGTAGTACGTGGTTACTTTGTCCAACCTTATTGTTTTACAGTATAGAAAAAAAAGTATTTATTTGGAGTCAGACATTGGAGTCAGAAATCAGGATTTCTAGGTTCCTTCCCAGCTGTGTGATCTTCAGCAAATTACTTAACCACTTTGAGCCTCTTTCCTGATCTGTAAAGGGGAGTAATAATAGTACCCACTTTCCCTGGGTTGTTGTAGGGACCAAGGGGGATAGGAAATGCTTTGTAAATTCTAATCTCTTAGAATAGAAGAAAGAATTTGGACTTCAGAGTCAAAAGACCTGGATTCCTGGCTTCGTGAATTTATGACTGAGTCCCGATAATAAAGCCAAGTTGAGGAGCTAGGTGGTTGGGGAAGCAAAAGCAGGAGATAAGGGCCTGGCCCTGTGTCTCATTGACATTCCTTCCTCAGCAAAATCACAAGCTACTACAAGTCATGGCCGTTCTTGGATAATCAAGTGCAATTGCCAACGATCACTCACATTTCAGAGCTTGACATGCAGGAGGCCTTGATTGACAAGAGGAGAGCATTCTTCAAGACAGATACAATAATTCAGTTCTCTCATTCATTCATCCCCTCAACCAACCTTTATTGACTGTCTACAGTGTCAGCTGCTAGGTAATATTTGAGAGGTTGAAGATATGAAAATGAATAGGATTAATGCTGCTTTTAAAAATTCTTCCTAGGCATTGTGTGTGTGTTTGGGGGTGGGGGTGGTTCAAGGGTGGTAATTTGGTTGGCAAAATTTGAGGGAGGGGTTTTGTTTTGGGGAGGGCTGATGGAGATGGGGGAGAAGGCTAAAGCACCCTCAAGCCTTTCACTGAAAGAGACAGCAATGTCTGTGGAGGAGAGAGAAATAGAAACCAAGAATGACAATACAATGTGACAGGTGTGTGAAAGAAATATGCACATAGTGATATGAAAACACACAAAACATCCATTCAAATTGGGAGGTAAAACAAGGCTTCTCAGTGAAGTTGAGGCCTGTGCTGAGTCTTGCAGGAGTCAGCAGTCAGCATTATCAGGGATACCAAGCAGGGAAAAGCATGCCGCCTGAGGGAAGACAAGGGGGGTTTACGATTTGTTATTGTCTAAGCATCTTTTTGCTTGCTTTGAACAACATCTCATTTTGCATGACACTTTATACTTAAAAAGTACTTTCACATCTGTGTTTCATTTGATTTTAATGAAAACAGCCATGGAAAAAATGATAATTCCCATTTAACAGGTGAGGAAATAGGCAAAACCATATGTCTTGTAAAGGACAAAGTGAGAATTACAATGCAGCTTTCCTGACTCAGTCAAAATCACTTTCCATTTGAGTAAATAACTTCAGAATCAATCTGGTAAGAATGTGATCTGATTGTATTGAATCTCCATTGACTAAATTTCACTCTTTCTTTCCTCTTGTATATTTTTTGTCCTAGTGCACAGCAAGTGTTTGGAGTCCTGCGCCACTGTGATTTGAACAAGCAAGAACATGAATTATCTTCTGGGACCCAAAGGCCTCATATTTTCAAAGTCACTGTAATTATAGCCCAGCCATGTTCTACCCTCAGGAAAGAATCTTGGAGTTTTTGCAACCATCAAATGAAGGGTTCAGATTATAATCGCTCAGGCCTTTTCCAGTGTTAATATTCTATCATTCATTTTATAACCACTGATGTTGTTTGAAAGTGCTCTTGAAGAAGACACACATACACAGTTTGAAAAAAGCATGAACAATTGCAAACCAAAATGTTAATAATAGGTCTCTGTAGGAGTTGGAAGAAGAGGAAGACCCTCAAGGAGATGGACTGACCAGTGGCTGCAACAATGGGCTTAAGCATAAGAGCGATTGTGAGGATGGTGCAGGGTCTGGCAGTGTTTTGTTCTGTAGTATGTAGGGTTGCTATGAGTCAGAACCAACTCGACGGCATCTAACAACAACAAACAACAAGGAGTTGGATCATATTTGATTTTTTTTCCATAAGTACCTTACTTTTTAAAATTTTTTACAGTGAGCATAGATAGCGTGTATAGTTTAGGTAATAAATATATAATTTCATTTAGTACTGAAACTGTGCCAAAATGTTGTCAGCTCTTGGCAAAATCTAGCACACTTAATGTTTTCAACAAGTTTGTAATTCTTGGAGCTTTCAAATTCATTGATGAAACTAAATTGTAGCAATTTTTGACAAATGCATATCGATTTGGTAAGTTTTGCTATGTGGCCAGAGAGAATTACTTAAAAGAGAGTGCCGGCTGATTATCACCAGAAGATAAGCTGATTTCTAAGTTATTCCTGTCTTTATTACATATGACCATGCCAATATGTAAAACATCCAGACCTTGCCTCAAAGTGCTTATAACTTAGTGGAGTTTAACTTTATGGGGTGGTCGTGAAGGTGAAAATCGTGCTGAGTCACAATGACCCTTGAAAATACTTAACTCACCTCCAAAATATAGTATACATGGTATCCCATACAATTCCATTAATGATAGAATAGCCTACTAACTCTATATTGGTGTTCTGGGGTCCTCAATTAATTCTTCAATTTTTGGGAGATGCCATCACTACCTTGTTGCCTGGCTCTATGGTCCTTAAAGTCATTCATCATCATTCAAATCATCATGTGTGGCAACTTGCTTGCCTCATTGACTGGGAGCGTCACTGCCACTCATTATCATGTTATTTTTCTCTCTTTCCCTTCTAATGTTTAGTCTTTATAATTCGCATAAGTTCCCATTGCACATATGTGATGCCATTGTAAGAGAGTAACATTTATTCACAAATAACCATTAAATAAGACCAATTGAGTTGTGTTAAGAGAAATCAGCAACTGAGGTAGGTTGGGAAGGGTGAAAAACATCAGAAAAAGGTGATATGTCAGTGGGCCTTGTGTTCTTTAAAAAGTACTTTTAAATTACCTATCGTGTGAGTTAGGCACTGTGTGGAGGCTGGGGACACAACCTGGTACACAGTGGACAGTCTGCCTCTCCCCCCGTGGAAGTTACGGTCTAATGTGGGAGAGGGTCGTTCATTAGACAATCACACGAATAACTGTAAAGCAGTAAGCCAGGACAGGAAGCGCAAAAGATGTGAGGTTGGAATGCTGAGCTCAGCTATGGACCTCAGCAAAAGGGCAAAGTAAGGAAAGTGCTCAGTAGATTTAAGAACAAGTAACATGATTTGGGTGTAACATTTGTTCATTTAAGGAGCTCCAGTGGGACAAACGATTAAGCACTCGGCTGCTAACCAAAAGGTTGGCACATTGGCGGTTCAAACCCACTCTGCAGCTCTGTGGGTGAAAGACCTGGCAATCTGCTTCCTTGAAGATTACAGCCAAGAAAACCCTATGAGGCAGTTCTACTCTGTCATGTGGGGCTGCTACGAGTTGGAATCAATTCTACAACATCCAACGACAGTGATAACGACAACATTTGTTCGCTTAAGGCTCCTGAGTGGCACAGTTTGCTGTTGGCTGCTAATCTAAAAGGTTGGCAGTTCGAAGCCATCTGGTGGTGCTATAGAAGAAAGGGCTGTCAACCTGCTTCTGTAAAGGCCACCACCAAGAAAATCCTATGGGTCAGTTCTGCTCTGTAACACATAGGGTTCCCATGAACGTGAATTAACTCTACAGCAACATGTTTGATTTAGTATATGTTCATTTGAGGCATTGGTGTTTCGGTGGCAGAATTCTTGCCTTCGATGCAGGAGACCTGGGTTCAGATTCCTGGCCAATGCACCTCATGAGCACCTACCACCCATCTGTACATCCGGGCTTGAGTGCTGTTATAATGCTGAACAGGTTTGAGCAGAGCTTCCAGACTTAGAGGGACAAGGAAGAAAGGCCTGGGGATCTACTTCAAAAAATCAGCCAATAAAAGCCTTATGGTCCACAATGGTTTGATCCACAACTGATCATGGGGATGGTATGGGACTGGGTAGTGTTTTGTTCAGTCGTGCATGGGATTTTCACGAGTAGGTATCTGACTTGATGGCAGCTAACTACAACAGATGTTCACTAGGCAGAAATAGAAATAGCACTTTCT
Source organism: Elephas maximus indicus (assembly GCF_024166365.1). Taxonomy (NCBI): domain Eukaryota; kingdom Metazoa; phylum Chordata; class Mammalia; order Proboscidea; family Elephantidae; genus Elephas; species Elephas maximus. The sequence goes on along the minus strand of NC_064833.1, from coordinate 61,351,934 downwards.
AGAGCCCACCATGTGCCAGGCCATTTGTGAAAGGGTCTTTATATATATCACATGTAATCCTTAAAACACACTTAAGAGGTTGGAGTTATGATCTACATTTTTAAAATGAATAATGAGGCACAGAAAGGTTAAGCAATTTGCCCAGGGCCACACAGCAGTAGGTTCCTTTTATCGTACCAACCTAGATAGGTAGGAGGAGCCATGGAAGAGAGACCTCAGTGCCAGGGTTCAGAGTTTGGGTGTTATTTGGTCGACAACGGGGGAGCTGCTGAAGGCTTCAGAGCAGGGACACAGCATAATGGACAGTACGTTTTAGGAGAGTTTATCTGAGGTCGAAAGGAGCCCTGATGGCCCAACAGGGAGTGTTCGAACTTACCTAGTGGCTCTGCGGTACAAAGACCTGGAGATCTGCACACATAAAGATAATGCCCTAGGAAACCCTATGGAGCAGTGCTATACAGTCACATGGGGTCACTCTAATTCGAAATGGACTCGACAGCACCTAACAAAAAAACAACATCTGAGGTGGGAAAGAAAAGATGGTAAAATCAGTTAGAAAGCTATTGCTCTAGTGTAGGCCAGAGGTGAAGAACACTATACGCCTATTCCTCACCTATCAACTCTGTCATTATCTGACATTTCACACTTATGACAATAGTAAAAAAATCTGCTGACAACCTTGCACATCAAGGACATACGTCTGGTAGTAACAAATGCCAAGATGCAAAGTGAGACTAACACTGGCTGTGATGGTTAAGGTTATGTGTCAACTTGGCTGGGCCACGATTTTCAGTGCTTTGGCAATTATGTAATGGTATAATTTGGCAGTTATGTAATGATGTGGTCATCTTCCATTTTCACATAAAGCTGATTTTCGCATGACGACCTGGTCTTTGGAACCTAACAATGTCAATAAGTGAGGAGTGGGCGTACTGCATTTAGGGTGAAAGCCGAGGGAGCAGAGAAGAGGAACTAGAAAAAGGAGACCTTCTAGATGTAGGTTACTAACTGAAGCTACAAACAGAACAGAAATTTCTAGGCCTAATATCTGGGAAAATGGTGGTACTGGAAATAGTTTATTACAATTTTATTTTAAAGTGATAGTTTATATAAAAATTGGAACACTCCACTTAAAGCAGCTTTCAGAAATGTTTTGCTCAACAATTAGGATAACTATGCAAAATATATATTAAACCATAAATTCATTAGTAGCAGATATTATATAGAATTCATCTTAGTATCTCCTGAGTATTAACTTGGACAATATACTTTTTGATAACAAATACTTATTAATGGGATGAAAATTATATCGACATACTCCAAACAGGACAAGTTTCTATATCGATGGTTTACTTTTTACACACTCCCAATTTATAGACTTATATCACAAAGAAATGTGTTGTATCTACCCTGACTTAATTTAAAAAGTACTAAACCTTTGTAGCATATAATTTCAAAATATTTAATATTCTACTATCAAAGACATAATTCAACTAAAAAGGTATTGACTAGTTAACAGGATAAAACACAGGTGACAATCATTGTTTTTTACTTGCTTTAAGACATAGTTAAGCCAATTAATTATGTAAAAAAAATTATGTAAGGTAGGTTTAATTCAACTCGACGGCAGTGGGTTTGGTTTTATAAATGAAGAGTCTCTATTTTCACATACATGACTTTGGGACAGTTCATTTGAAGAGGTGTCTAAACTGTCTATTTCAGTCACCAGTTGTCATAAAGACAATTTTGAGATATTTCATGGTATTCCTGCCTGCCAGCTGCTACTCCTGGGGGAAAGGCCTCAGCTGAGTGTATGCAGGGAGAGAGGGGTGAGGAAAAAAGGGCAGAGGAAGAGCTTTTGGGACTACAACTGACCCCACGTACCCTCCACCATTCAGTGCTGGGGGAAGCAGCTTATTACCCACAAGGGGTCTCCTGGGAGCCCTCAGTAACTAAACACATTAGTGCAGCTGGTTCGGGCTGCTGTGGAAAGAATTTAAGAACCTTTTGCCCACCCCTGCTCCTGGCCTGAGGGTTTAAAGATTCTGAGACTGTCTTCCAACCACGTGCAAGTTAGAACTATGTGGAGCCCTGGTGAGTGGTGATCTTATCCTGTTTCCTGGTGTGCTTATGGCTGAAACTGTTTAACATTTGGTCCAGGCTCCCAGCTGAAAAGCACAGAAATGAGGTTCTCTGGACTTCTGCATACCTACTGCTTTGGTTTATTTTCGCCCAACCCAGAACCATCCCACCAGGTTGTAAGGTTTGGGTAAACACCTTGCTAGGAGTCCCTGGGTGGTGCCAACAGTTAATGCACTTAGCTTGCCTACTTACTGAAATGTTGGAGGTAGGAGTCCACCCAGAGGTGCCTTAGAAGAAAGACATGGCAATCTACTTCTGAAGAGTCTGCTATTGAAAACCCTGTGGAAGCACAGCTGTACTCAGACACGCATGGGATCACCAAGAGTTGGATTTGACTCAATGGTAACTGGTTTAAAGAAAAAAACCTGTTGCCGAGTCGATTCTGATTCATAGTGACCGTATAGGACAGAGTAGAACTGCCTCACAGGGTTTCCAAGGAGTGGCTGGTGAATTTGAACTGCCAACCTTTTGGTTAGCAGCCAAACACTTAACCACTGTGCCACCAGGGCCCCAACTGGTTTTAAGTACCTTGCTATTCCAAGTGTAGTCCACCTACCGATAGCCTTGGCAGTACCTGAGAGCTAGTTAGAGAGGCAAACTCTGAAGCCCCACCCCAGACCTCAAACCAAACCAAACCCTTTGCCACAGAGCCAATTCCAACACATAGTGACCCTATAGGACAGAGCAGAGCTGCCCCATGTGGTTTCCAAGGAGCACCTGGTGGATTTGAACTGCCGACCTACTCCAGACCTACTGGGTTACAATTCGCAGCTTAATGGGACCCCCAGGTGATTCACATGTACATTAACATTTGAGAAACTCTGGGCCCACAAGCTGCAAATCCAAGGATCAATTTCCTTTCTGAGGGAACCATGAATAGTAATTGCTATAGAGTTCATCAGAATTTCAAAGGAGAGAGATACTAGGCCACAAATTATTCCAAAATTACATTTCTAAAAAGCCCAACAGTAGGGCCAAGAAGGGTTTGTAGTCATAAGAGTGTTTAACAGAGAGTATTTAAAACAAAACAAAACACTACTCAAGGAGAACTTGCCCCTGACAAGTAAGCCTCAAAACTTCATTGCTTTTTAGATAAACCTATTGAAAAAACCTGTGAGTGATTGTAAGGGTTTCCCTGAATTTTGGACAAAGAAGTGCATTCTGAGAAGTTGAAAAGCTCTTGTTTGAGGGGGAAAGAAAGGGAGAGAAAAAAAAATTTTTTTTTTCATTTCTTTTTTAAAGACAGCATTTTGTATCTGACTCTTTAAACTGCTCTGAGGACTGGAATACTATTAAGTGCAAGGGCTATGGAGCTGGAACTTTGCCTTTCAAATCTCAGGACCCTCGCTTACCACTGAATCATCTTCAAGCTACTTCATCAGTTTAGCCCTCAGGTTTCTCCCTCCAAAAGCAGGGATGACGACAATGATGATGATAATAATAACATTGACCTCACAGAGTATTGTAGGTCTTATATGAGTGAACTTGTATAATTAGACAAAAGCCCGGTACACAGTAAGCTTTAGATGTGTGTGTTTACAAAACAAGCAACTAAAAGTGTCTGGTCTTGCTTAATCTGACCAATGTTATTGCCATTCGAATAAAGTCCACACCTCTTGTCACTACCAGGCCCCGCAAGGATTGGCCTATCCTATTTCTCCAAGCCTATCCCTTCCCACACCCACTCTCCCAGGGCACCCTGCTCCAGCAGCACTGGCCTTCCTTCTGCCCCTCAAACGTGCCATGTTCCTTCCTGTCTTCCAACCTGAAATGCTCTTCCCTGATCTTGGCAAAGAAGAATTTGATGTCATTCAGGTCTGGCTCCATATCCCTTCCTTAGAGCAGTCTTCCCTTCTGAGGAAACGGTCCACTATTATTTCCAGCTATTTATTTTCCAGTATTTATCTAGCTATGACTGTTTTGAGGTACCCTGATGGTGCAGTGGTTAAGACCTCGGCTGCTAGCCAAAAGGTCAGCAGTTCTAATCCACCAGCTGCTCCTTGGAAACCCTATTGGGCAGTTCTACTCTGTCCTATAGGGCCATTATGAGTCAGAATCGACGGCAATGGGAGTGGCTCAGTGGTTAAGTACTTGCCTGCTAACAGAAAGGTCTGCAGTTCTAACCCACTAGTGGCTTCATGAGAGAACCTTTACCTGCTCTGATAAAGATTACCTGTTGCCTTTGAGTCAATTCTGACGCATAACGACGCTATAGGACAGAGTAGAAAGGTCCCATAGAGTTTCCTAGGTTTTAATCTTTACTAAAAGTTCGGCGGTTCAAACCCACTACCTACCTGTTCTATAGGAGAAAGATGTGGAGCTCTGCCTCTGTAAAGATTACAACCTTGGAAACCCTATGGGGCAGTCCTACTCTGCCCTATAGGGAGCCTATGAGGTGGAACTGACTGGACGGGACATAACAAAAACATGACCCTTTTAAATTTTCTTTCTTTTTTTAATATTACAGTGCTTTAGGTGAAAGTTTACGGCACAAATTAGTCTCTCATTCAAAATTTATACGCCAACTGTTTTTGTGACGTTGTTGCAATCCCCTCAGCATGTCAGCACTCCCCCCTTTCCCTTTACACTCTAGGTTCCCTCATTCATTTGTCCAGTTTTCCAGTCCCTTCCTGCCTTCTCATCTTTGCTTTTGGGGAGATGTTGCCCATTTTGGTCTCATATGCTTGATTGAACTAAGAAGCACGTTCCTCATGTGCGTTATTGTTTGTTTTATAAAACCTGTCTAATTTTTGGCTGAATGGTAGACTTCGGGAACGGCTTCAGCTCTGAGTTCGCAGGGGGTCTGGAAGCCAGAATCTTGGGGGTTCCAGTTAAGCCTGGTCCTTTTTCTTTGTGAATTTGAATTTTGTTCTACGTTTTTCTCCTGCTCTGTCGTGGACCCTCTATTGTGATCCCTGTCAGAGCAGTTGGTGGTGGTAGCTGGCCACCATCTAGTTCTTCCAGGCTGTAGCTGGTGGAGGTTAAATATTCTTGACTAGTAGTTAAGCACATATTTCAGCACTTATCACTGAGATTATTTTATGTTTACCAGTGGCAGTGGAGTCAATTCCGACCCATGGTAACCCTATGCGTTTCTGAGTAGAACCGCACTCCGTAGGGTTTTCAATGGCTGTGGTTTTTCAGAAGCAGATCGCCAGATCTTCCTTCTGAGGCATGTCGGGGTGGATTCAGACCGCCATTCGGTTAGTAGCCAAGCACTTAACTGTGCCACCCAGTTACTCCATTTTATGTTTACTGGTTTACATATTTACTTTCTGATTCACCCACCATAAGAATGTTAGCCCCATGAAGGCTGGATCCTGTTCACCACCGTTTACTTCCCCAGTGCCTACAACAAGAACTGACATGTGGTTGGGGTTCAAAGAATATTTGTTGAATGAAAGAAGGAATAAATGATAAATGAAACAAAAAATGGCCTAGGAAGGAACACTTGAAGCTTGACGTTCCAAGGGAAATGCAGGGGTTGCTGCATATGTGCTAGGTAGCCGCAGGGGGAAGAGGGAGAAGTGGAAGAACCGGGTGAGTGTACCTTGGAAGCCCTTCTTTTAGCAGCCTTGACCGCCTGTCCATCAATCAGCCACTATGCCTTTTACATCGCATTGGAGATTTTTATGCTCATACCTCTCTGTCACCCCCACAGGACTTCCAGCTCCTTGAGAGAGGGTCCTGGTCTTATTTGACCTTTTATAACTCCTAACACCACATCAGGTAGGTGTACTACTGGTTCTCAGTAGAAATGCTTGTTTAATAAATGAATATACATATCTATGTGGGCTATTAGATTTTAAAGTATCCCTGGGTGGTGCCAATGGTTTACACTTTACTACTAATCTAAAGGTTGGTTTCTAACCCCCCCCAGCAGAGCCTCAGAAGAAAGGCCTGGTGATCTATTTCTGTAAGATTACAGCCAAGAAAGCCCTATGGAGCAAATCTACTCTGTAACACATAGGGTCGCCATGAGTCAGAATGACTTCACCGCAACGGGTTGTTACATCTCAGGTTAATCCTAATAAAGTTACTGATGCTCATCTTTGGAAAATATCAGGTTTTTAGTCTGTGAAAGTTTCTTTCAACTATATTTTGGAATGTCTTTAGTGTCGTGGAAACCCTGGTGGCATAATGGTTAGGATGTACATCTGCTAACCAAGAGGTGGCAGTTCAAATCCACCAGGCGCACCTTGGAAACTCTACGGGGCAGTGCTACCCTGTCCTATAGGTCGTTATGAGTCGGAATCAGCCCGATGGCAAAGGGTTTGGTTTTTTAGTCTTTTCTAGTGTCGTGTATGGAAATCTAATGTAAGGTGTACTTTGGTATTTGGTAACCCAGAGTTGAGCTCAGTGGGTAAGAGGTAAGAACAGCGGGGCACTAAGTCAGAGGCAGGGGGGAGGGTGTGCTTTCTTATTGCAAAAGAATTGGAGCAAGAGGGGGAGGGACACACTGGATCTCTGAAGGAGAGTCTCCCAGCCCTGCCCCTGCCTTTGTCCTCTGAGTGTAGGGTAACAGGCCCAGAGGGGACTCCCCCAGGGTGCTGTGGGTGGGGGAGGGAGGGGTGCGGCTCAGGAGATGAGAGGTTCAAACAGGTGGAGGGCTGAGATGTCTGCCGGAGTCGCAAATACTCTCTGAAGTACCTTTACATAGATAAACGAGGGTGGGGAGAGGGAGAGAAGGTAACTCACCCCCCAGGGGGAACAGAGGGAGGCTCAGCAAACTCAGGAACAAGCAGGTGACCCCAGAGAATTCAAAAGTCTGCCATTAAGCCCCACCTGAAGGCCAATTGTTCTGCAATCTGCAGGGTGGTTTTGGCTGTAGGTTTATCTAAATCCTGTCTTTGGGGGTGTGTGTGGGAGGGAAGGGTTTTTTTTTTTCCTTTAATGGGGAGGGCAAATGAGCTCCCATAACAAAAGCTTTCTTTATTGCTGAAATATAAATGCTTCAAAAACAAGCTGCTTCCAAAAGCAAGAGGAAGAAATTTTACTTTGCTTTGGAAAACGTATCTTTCCCTTACCGCCATCCGTACACTTACCCTTCTCTAAAACCCACTGTGGAAACCCTGGTGGCTAGTAAAGAGCTATGGCTGCTAACCAAAAGGCCGGCAGGTTGAATCCACCAGGAGCTCCTTGGAAACTCTATGGGGCAGTTCTACTCTGTCCTATAGGGTCGCTATGAATCAGAATCGACTCGACCTCAACGTTTTTTGTTTTGTTTTGTGGGAACCTAAAATAGGATTATGCTCTTTTAGTCCTGATTTCTGTTGGGAATAGCAATTCCAATAACATTCTGGAACTTTTTTTTTTTTTTTTAAACACACCGTATGCCAGGAAAATACGTGGACATATGGGCAGTTTAGTAGGATTCAACCAGTTGTGGTGGAGTCGATTCCGACTCATAGTGAACCTACAGGACAGAGTAGAACTGCCCCACAGAGTCTCCAAGGGACGCCTAGTGGATTCCAACTGCCAACATTTTGGTTAGCAGCTGTGGCTCTCAACCACTATGCCACCAGGGTTCCCTTAGTAGGATTAGGGAATTTCAATTTATAAATAAACTAACACTAAAAATAAGACCGATAGTTGACCTTGAGTAATATATAGTGTGTCTTAGTGTCACACTGAAGAATGTCTCAGGACAACTTACTTAATCTAAGCCTCAGTTTCCCCATTTGAAAAATGGAGGTAATAAATGTACCTATCTTGTTGACTCATGAGGATTAAATGAGATAATAGGCGTAAAGCATATAGCAATGTACTTGGACCATTATTAGCACACCAAACGCACTGCCCCATGGAGTTGATTCCCACCCATAGCGACTTCATAGTGTTTCTAAGGCTGTAAATCTCTGCAGAAGTAGACTGCCACATCTTTCTCCCATGGAGAGGCTTGTGGTTTCAAACCGGCAACCTTTCAGTTAGCAGTCAAACACTTTAACCATTGTGCCACCAAGGTTCCTTATTGTTAGCACACAGTAGAACTTTATTATTTTTATTATGTGTAATAATATAGTGGTTATACATTATTACACACAGTAGAGCTTGGATATCATGAGTGCTGAATAAATGAAAAGCACTAAAATTCATTTCTATTCTGTAGGCATCACATTGCTGTTGTTAGGTGCTGTGGCGTCCATTCTGACTCATGGTGGTCCCCTATGTACAGAGTAGAACTGCTCCATAGGGTTTAGTGAGTGGCTAAGGAGCCTTGGTGGTGCAGTGGTTAAGCGATTGGCTGGTAACCAAAAGGTCGGTGATATGGACCCACCGGCTGCTCCGTGGGAGAAAGATGCTGCAATCTGCTTCCTTAAAGATTAACACACTCACACACACACTGCTGCTGAGTCAATTCCGACTCATAGTGACGCTATAGGACAAAGTAGAACTGCCCCATAGGGCTTCCAAGGCTGTAAATCTTTATAGAAGCAGATTGACACCATCTTTCTCCCGTGGAGCAGCTGGTGAGTTACAAACCACCACCACTTTAGTTAGCAGCCAGAACTTAACCACTGGGCAACCAGGGCTCCTTCCCTAAAGATTACAGCCTTGGAAGCCCCATGAGGCAGTTCTACTCTGTCCTATAAAGTCACTACGAGTTGGAATCTACCACACACCACAAAGAGTGGTCAGAAGTGGGTAGTAAAAGAGAAGGAAGAGACAAGATAAACTCCCCAGATTTCAAGCCAGTGAATGTAAGAATGATGGTGCCGGGAGCTGAGATAAAGAATACAGGAAGAGAAGCTGGCTTGGGGAAGAAAAGCGGCGATAGAGTGATGATTTCCATTTTCTCTCTGTTGAGTATGAGGAGCCTATGGGAACATTCTGCTCATACCACTTCCCTGCTCAAAAAAAACTTGTCAATGAATCACTATTATTATTATCAAATAAATGGGGCTTCTAACAGTACTTACCTTGTAGGATTATTACAAAGGAATTTCTTTTTGTTGTTGTATTTTAGATGAGGGTTTACAGAGCAAATCGGTTTTTCATTGCACATTTAATACACTATATGTCAACACTCTCCCCTTCTCAACCTTGGGTTCCCCCTTACTGGCTTTCCTGCCCCCTCCTGCCTTCTGGTCCTTGCCCCTGGGCTGGTACGCCCCTTTAGTTTCGTTTTGTTTTATGAGCCTATCTAATCTTTGGCTGAAAGGAAAGGTTAGTTTTAATAAAAACTGAGCACTTAAAACATAGTGAGTGGACATAGTAAGTACCAGTTGAGTGTTCGCTATTATAATCAATTAGGATTCTATGAATAATTTCCATAGCTTCCAAAGCACTCTGTCATCTGTCGTCTGCACATGTCCCAGACTCACCTATCCTCATTCCTCTCCAAAAACACTGACCTTCTCTCACCTTCAGGCAGAAGAACTCATTACCCCTCCCCCCTCACCTTTTTTTTTTTTCCTGTTTAACCCTTTTTCTCAGCTGTCTCAGCTAAGATGCAATATCCTTTGAGAATTTTTCCTTAACTCCCCAGTAGTGGAGTGGGTGAAGGGCCCCTCCAATGTATTCCCATAGTACTGATTACGCCGTGTAGAACTTCCTGTGTGTGTGTCTATAAATCTCTGTGTTGGGAGCTCTTAGAGGGCAGGACCCTGAGTATCCTATGGAACATTGTTTCCCCAGCAAAGCGCCTAGCACATAGAAGGGTAATCTATACATTTTGTTTAGATGAATAGTTACTTAAATTTGTTTTGTTTGTTAGGTGCTGTCCAGTCGATTTTCAGCTCATAGCGACCCCACATGACAGAATAGAACTGCCCCATAGACTGTAATCTTTACCAGAAGGAGCCCTGGTGGTGCAGTGGTTAAGTGCTGGACTGCTAACCCAAAGGTTGCTCATTTGAACCCACCAGTCACTCCGTGGGAGAAAGACCTGCCCATCTGCTCCTGTAAAGGTTACAGATGTGTAAACTCTATGGGACAGTTCTATCCTGTGCTATATAAGGTTGTATCAGTTGGAATCGACAGCAACAGGTTTTTTGTTTGTTTGTGTAACTAGACAGTTCCAGGCCTCCTTGCCAGCCATAGACACAAAACGGGTGAAAGCGAAAGAAGCAGCTTTATTTGGTTGGCCGAGCAAAGGAGTACCCCGGGCTTGTGTCACCAAGATCGCTCCCACGAAAATAGCCCAAGGGATTTAAATGGGTGAAGTAAATCGGGTCTGGGGTTTTCAGTAATGCCTCGAGGTGTGGCCAGCTTACTGATCGGTCTGGTCCAAAAAGACATTCCCGGGGCACTCTGGCCTTTCTGTACTTGCTCAGTCTAAAAAGGGAGGGCGTCTCTCAAAAGGGATATTAGGCTCAGACTGGTTGCTTCTGAAACCCTTCCCCCAGTCTTGGGCAGCTAAAGTTTGGATCCTTCTAGTGGGAGAAGAGTTTTAGAGTCACTCAGAGGACAGGTTGATGGTTCTGGGCAGGGCATGTGGGCCAGATGTAGTTCTTGCCAGTTTCAGCTGGTTATGCGACCCTAGTCTCTTGTTTTCCTCAACTTGACCAGAAACAGGAAGCATAACCTAAATAAGGAATCAGCTTAAATACTGGGAGTTATGTCCCATATCACAGAAGATGGTAGGCACAGCCCTTTGCCTGTTCGAGGTGGAGGGCAGACTGCTGGTCACATTTTTGTGTTTGTTTGATCTTAACCAGAGTAGGTCACCGGGTCTTTTCTCCCATGGAGTGGGTAGGTAGGTTTGAACCAGTAAACTTTGGCTAGCGACCCAGGGCTTGACCTTTGCACTACCAGGGCTCCTTTGTTTTGATGGATGAATGAATAAATTGGAATTTGGAGGTGAGATGTGGATGAAAGATATAGATTAGGGAGTCATCACCATATGGATGATGTTTGAATCATGAGAGAGATGAGATCATTGAAGGTGAACCTTCTTCATACTTGGCCTCTCACCTTTTGACCACTTATTTTTTTCCCGGAAATAACTCATCATGGCTCCAAAGATACTGTCCTATTTTACTTCTGTTACTTTGGCGATAGAACTTTTCTGATCTCTTCTTTCGCTGATTTCTTTTGCCCTCACTACCCCTTGGAGATCTATTTTTCCCCATAATTTCAGCTCTCTCCACATCCAGCTTCAACATCTGTCCTGAAATCCTGACCTGTATTTCCCGTTGCTCACAAAGACTACAACTGGGCCTTTCACAGCTAGCCAAGTGGAACAGGTCATTATTTCTACCCTTATTCCCACGCCTCAAACCAAGGTCTCCTCTCCTATTTCCTACTTGTTAATCAGATCCTTATGCATGCTGATGCCCAAACTAAGTCTTATAGTCAATTCGTCCTTCACCTTATATTCTTTTATATATCTTATCATTTCTGCCTCTGAAAGTCTTGAATTTATCTCTTCATTTTATTTTCACTGACATGACCCTAGCCCAGGTCTTTGAGATCAATTGCCTGGATTATAATCATACCTTCTTAATTGGTCTGTCTGTCTCCAGGTGACTTCCTAAATCACAAGTCTGATCATGCCACCCTTTCACTCAAAGACCTTCAAAGGCCACACAGTCTACAGGGTCAAGTCCAAGCCCCTGGCCGCGGCATTCAATGCCATCCCAGTCTGGTCCCGGCTGACTTTTCTAGCCTCATCTCGCACCAGCGCAGGCTCCAAAAACACTCCACGTGTATCTCTACATTGTATTAGAAATGGTACATAACTATCAATCTCTATACCTAAACTGGAAATTCCGTGACATCAGGACAGCTCTTACGAATCTTTGTATCTGAAGAACCTTGAAGAGTGCCTGGTGAATGGGCTCAGTGAGTATATTTTGAATAAGTGACTATAAGCACTGCCAGAGGCAATGTTTCACCCAATCCTCCTAATGACATACCCAAGTCCGTGACCTACACACAGAATGTCTTCAGTAAATATTTGGGAGAATTGTTGAGTTATATTGAAATGTAAACCCTGAAAGGATAGGAATTTTATTTTATTCTCCTGTGTTTATCTATCTCCTGTGTAACAGTGCCTGACACATAATAGGCATCAGATGAGTATTAACTGAGTGAAGGCATGAGTGAATGAATAAATTAATGAATGAAACCATTTCTTTGTTGCTGCATTCAGAATCAACTCTATGGCAACTAAGAACAGCAACAAATACATTCTGGATAAACTAAACATTTATTGCAGTTCCCTGACTTCCCTTTCCTAGGGCCTTTACCATCTAAGACTTTATTTGTAGGAGAGCAAAGGTAGCTGGCTCTACAAATCTGTGCTCTTGTTTGCGAAACTTCTGAATCATCCAAGAAAATTACTCTTCCCTAACCCCACCCAAATAAAACTCAGTTTGGACTGATGGAACAGTGTTTTGGTGCATGTAGGTATGATTGGGGAAAGGGTAAGTTAAAGTTATCCTGATGTTAATTTGAATTTATTTACATTAATGTAAGTTTCTTTGTAGTGTCAGCCAAGGCTTTGGGCAATAGAAGAGAACTTCCTGTCTCTGATGTGACAGGGTCAATATGAAAAATTGGATATCAAATGAACTTGTATTGAGCATTTTGTTCTTCGGGAGTTTCACATATTTAAAAGATGAGTGATCTGCGTTTTAGTGGATCTACATCAAATTTAAGTATATCGTTACAGGGGTGGATTTCTGGATCCCACCTCAAAATGACTGAACCTGAATTTCTGGGGATAGGGCCTAGGGATCTGCATTTTCAGCACTATTGACCACTTTTCTGTAAATTCTCCATGGCTTTGAGGATATTGAGTTTTATTTCTTCCACTGTTTTGATGATAGATCCTTTTTATTCTATCTTTTTTTTTCTCCTTACTCACTTTGGACATCTTATTTTTCCCCGTAATTTCAACTGTGACTTAGAGACTGTTGCTCCAACTACTCCCTGAACTCCTGAAGCATCTCCAGTATTCACCCACTCAGGCCCCTGCGTGGTCATCAAAGGCTCCAGGTGATTCAGAGGGCGTTTCAGATCAGCTTAGTTGGCACTTTTATCCTTTCACCCTTCTTTCCGAAAATGGTTAATATGCTCAGCTGCCAACCAAAAGGTTGGAGGTTCAAGTCCACCCAGAGGCACTCTGGAAGAAAGCCCTGGTCATTTACTTTTGAAAAAATCAGCCATTGAAAACTCCATGGAGCAGCTCTCCTCTGACACACAGGAGGTGCAACGAGTGAGAACCAACTCGATGGCAAATGTGGCGTATGTGTGCCCCTTTCCATTCAAATCCATTCAAATAAGAAAATTGAATGAGTTTAAAGAAAGAGACATGCGTAACAGTATGTATCTCCTGTAGCAATCAATGCTGCAAGACAGTGGCTATGAGGTTACTCATTAAAATGCCATTAATAAATATGACATGCATTGCTTATTCATTGATGGCTATCCTCTGTGTTTTGTTATGTATTTTTCATGGATTATTTTATCTCCCAGAGCACAGATTCCACCCAGCCTAGGCTCAGGCAGTACCTGGGTAGAGCCTTGTGGTGTGTTAAGCTGTAGTGAGGACAACAGGTAAATAAGGAACTAGCCTTTGTAAAAGCCAAAACCAGAAAGATTTTTTTCCTCAAGTCTTCAAGCTGAGGAGTGGCCAGTGGAGGTCTATTTAAGAATTATTTGGGGATCTTTGAATTGGCCTTATCCTAGACCAAATAAATAAGAAACTCTGAAAGAATTTGAGAACCACTGAGGTAGACTGGAATCCAGACCCACATAAAGACAGGTGCGGCCACTGAGATGGCGTACCTACAATCTACTTTATGAGCAGGAAGGAGCTGGTAGGCTAATTTAGATATACCCACATATATCTACATCTTGCTGCCTTTATTATATTTGAGCCCTTATTATGTATAAGAAGGAGCCTGGGAAGCGGAGATGGTTTGCAATCATTGGCTAACCTGACGGGTAGCAGTTCAAACCCACTCAACCACCCCACATAAGAAAGGCCTGGCGAACTAACTCTGTAAAGATTACAGCCAAGAAAATCTTATAGAGCAGTTATACTCCGTAACACATGAGGTCTCCATGAGTTGGGGGCTGATTTGATGGCTGTTAATAACAACAACATTGCGTATAAGGCATAGTATAAACACTGATATATAGAGGAGAAAAGTGATAAAACAAATACTTTTTGAAGAACGTATCTTCAATATATGTTGCTCAAGGGGGCTTTAATCATTTAATTCTCACGAAAGGCTAATAGTGCTATTACTTAGTATCCCCATTTTACAGCTGAGAAAACAGACTCAGAGAGGTTTAGTAACTTTCCCAAGGCAATTCAACTAGTAAGTAGTAGCATCAGGATTCAAACTCATCTATGTGTTGGTTAAAAAACCCATATTCTTTCCACTGTATTTTATTGTCTATTATCTCAAAAGGAATAAAACATGTTCCCTATCCTCACGGAGTTTTCAGTCTGTTTAGGAGGAAAATGTATGGCTATAAAGATGGAAGATCATGCTAAGTTCCTAGGACAGGCTTAAGCAAGTTGCTAAAAGAATCAATGGTGGGTAGTGGTGGTGTCGAGAAATCCCTCCTTGCTGAAGGAGGACTTCTCTGGAACGCTTCCTGGGGAAGGAGTGTTCCAAGCAGGTAAAGACTAGCAGGCAGAAACGGGTGACAGAGCCTCATGCCCAGTAGGGAGGGCAAAGTCAGGGTGCGGGAACTCACAGGGGCTTGTTCAGGAAATGGTACGCGAAGTATAAAAGTGCTGTAGTGGGTAAATGTAAGGTAAACCTGGAACAAAACAGGGTGTGTCCAGAGCCTGGGAGGGCCTTGGATATCAGGCAAAGGAGATTTGCCCGTTTACCAGGCAAAAGAGCCTCCACCGAGATTTTAAGGTGAGAACTAAAAACGGTCAGAGCTGTGCCCTTGGTGCGGCTATATGAATTGGGCGAAAGCCAAAGAGCGAGCTTTATTTTGTTGGCCAAGCAAAGAAGCACACCAAGATTTTTGTCACCAAGATGGTTCCCCGAACAACATCTGGGACATCTTTTATCAGGGACAAAAACTGAGCAGGGGTTCTGGCATGAAAGGGCAAGCTCATTGACTGATCTGGCTGGAAAGGGCGGTCCCAAGGCAGTGCCATCATCTGCGCTTGCGCGGTCTACAGGGGCGGCGGTGTCTCCCAAACCGGACCTTAGGGTCGGACCCTTCGCTTTTGAAAGTCTTCCCCCAAATGTGGGCCACTAAAGTTTGGTTCTGCAGGCGGGAGAAAGTTCCGGGGTCACCCAGAGGACAGGTTGATGGTTCTGGATGTTGGGCAGGCCAGATCTGGTTTCACCCGGTTCCGTGACCCCAGTCTCTTATTTTTCTTCAGATCAGAGGCCAGCCACGTGCCTAAAAAGGAAAACAACTGAAGGGGGAAGTTAACCTTATCTTGAACCGGCAGTTTGCCTAAAATGGCTGCCCATGGGAGGCCAGCTGACTAGTAGTCCAGAAGCAACTGCAGTTAATGAGAACCAGAACTAGGACAGTGGCAGAAAGGATGAGGCGAAGAGGAAGGGTAGACTGAGGGTCAATACGGGCTCCATAGGCCTTCGGCTGACATTGTAGAAGAGGAAGGGGAGGGATTACTCAACACTTTCAAATTAGAGAAGAACCCAAAATAGGAGGAGAGGTAGGGGGTAGGTGTATTTCCCCAGGGCAGGGAGAGATGAGGACCTGGGGTTTGGGTGTGTGGATTTCAAGATACAGGAGGAGATGAAGAGGCCTATCAGCCAGATGAAAACTCAGAAGCTCCTAGGGAGGCAGAGGTCCTGGCTGTGGGTTCAAATTTAGCAGCCATTTGTCTGGGAGTGCTGGTTTTTGCTGATGTTCTGCTTGAGCAGATCCCCATTAAATGTTAACTGAATGAACACCATTGGGTTTTTTTTTTTTTAAGTGAGTATTAGAAAACACTAGTAAAAAGAGCTTTGGAATCATATCCAGTTAAGTAAGGAACAAAGATTGCTAGCTGGTTAAACAAGTAAAATGTTACTTAAAAATTAATGAAATCAATTTTGAAACACTGACTTTGAGATTTTCCTATGGACTGGAGGGAATGGTAATTGAACTCAATTGTAGTCATGCTAGATTTCCTCCCTGGTGTTTATTTTTCTTGTGGTTATATTTCAGACAATTTATAGTGTCTTAATGACTCAGGCTTCCATGTAATTACCACCAGTGATTGGGATCACTCTTCTACTGGAATGTTCTTTTCACACAGAGGCTCTGGAAGTGGAAAAAAAAAAAAAAAAAAATTATGACTGTTCAAGAAAATTCCAACATAGGCTGTAAAAAATGATCAGACTTTAAAATAAATTTATTGTTCATTTATATCTCTCTTTGTAGGTAGAAAGAACGATAAAAAGAATTAAGTACCCTTTAAAAAGTTCCAATAGTTCCCACTTACACAGAGCCTTTCTTTCCTCCAACCTCAGAATGTTTGAGAGAAATGTGAATTAAAATGGAAGATGATTTTTTTTTTTTTTTTATTTAATTCTTGAAATTCACCGCTTGTAGGCCACCTTTTTCCCCCAGGTGTGAAAGTGTATTAGTGAAAGTTTCATTGCAGCTTTGTAAATGATTAATCCTCTGTTTCTTCCAAAAGTCTGACAATGTAAGAGTAACAATAACAGGCTATAAAACACTCCCCCTAATTGTGCAAGAGTTCATTCTTCCCTCACAGGGTTCGGGTTGAACTGGAATGTGCTGAAGTCACATTCCAACACCTTCCACTGGCTGGGAGAGCCACACAGGATTCTGAAGTGAATAAATGAGAATCTTTATCTCAATTTCTGCTCTTAGAAAGGACTAGGAAGAAATAAAGAGGATGGGAAACACAGAGTAGAAAAGGAGATGGTTAAGGCTAGTCAGAGCAGGGAGCCCTGGTGGCACAGTGGTTAGGAGCTGAGGCTGCTAACCAAAAGGTTGGCAGTTTGAATCCACCAGCTGCCCCTTGGAAACCCTGTGGAGCAGTTCTCCTCTATCCTATAGGGTCACTATGAGTCAGAATCGACTCAAGGACAACCGGTTTTTCAACAGTTAGAGCAGAGATGGGCCTGGAATGCAAAGCACAGTAACCCAGGAGGAGAAAGTTGGCTTGTGTGTGAACGGATGAGGCAAATAGTGATGGAGAAAACAAACCCAAGGATGAGGCTGATCAAAATAAGTTGGGGGGTGGGGTGGTGGTGTGTGTGTGACAGAAAAGCAAATCAAAGATCAAGTGGTAAGGAAAAGAGGTGGAATCACAAGTAGGGAAAAAGAACATACTTCTGGACGTAACTACTTGTTCATTCACCTGGACTCTCATTCCTCCCTTCTCCCCCAAGAAATTATAGTTGGAAATAAAAATGGAAGATTTCTTCCTTTTATCTGCCCCAGTGAGTGACTGAATGGAAATTTACAAAACTAAATCTTGAAATTCTTTCTGGGTCTACTTAGTAAGCTCTGAAATTAAGACAGGGTTCTACAATGAATGCAAAAAAATAATTTTTTTAAAATAACTTTTTCATTTTTACTTTTTCTAGTTTAATTTGCTCTTGTGTGAGGGAGTTGGTTTTGAAAGAGTGAATTCACTGTGATATCTTGCCCAGCAGTCCCAATAACTTTTTTCTTCATAACTTTATAAGTATAAAATTCAATGATTTTTAATTAATTTACCCAGTTGTGCAACTATTGCCATAATTCAGTTTTAGAACCTTGCCATTAGCCCAGTAGGATTGCTCTTGCTCATTTGCAATTGACCCCCATTACACCCCCAGCCCCAGGAAAGATCTGCTTTCTTTCTATAGATTTACCTTTTCTGGAAATTTCATATAAATGGAATCATGCAATATGTGGTCTTTGTGTCTGGCTTCTCTCACTTGACATAATGTTTTTGAGAATCATTCATATTGTAGCAAGTATCTGTATTCCATTCCTTTTTATTGCTGAATAGTTTATTCCATTTTTTTAATCAATATACTAAAGGGGCCCAGGTGGCACAATGGTTAAGTGTTCAGCTGCTAACCAAAAGGTCAGCAGTTCCAACCTACCAGCTGCTCTGCGGTAGAAAGGTGTGGCAATCTGCTTCTGTAATGATTACAGCCTTGGAAACCCTGTAGGGGCAGTGCTGATCTGTCCTATAGGGTTGCTATGAGTCGGAATTGACTTGATGGCAACAAGATGGGTATGCCTATACCACATTTTGTTTATCCACTTATCAGTTGATGGCTTGTTTTCACTTTTTGGTATTATGACTAATATACTATGAACATTCATGTGCAAGTCTTCGTGTGGACATATGTTTTTATTTCTCTTGGTTAGATATCTAGGAGTGGAATTGCTAGTTCATGTGGTAAGTTTATGGTTAATATTTGAAGAATTTGCCAGTCTGTTTTCCTAAGTGGCTGTACCATCTTACACTTCTATCAATACTGTATGAAGGCACGATAATGTATGGGCCTATATCTACATCCTTGCCTACTTATATTATTATCTGTCTTTTAAATTATAGCCATTCCCGTGGATCTGAAGTGGTATTTCATTGTGGTTTTAATTCACATTTTCTTAATGATTAATGTTGTTGAACATCTTTTCATGTACTTAACTACCATTTACATATCTTCTTTGGTGAAATGTGTATTCTAATCATTTGCCCTGTTTTAATTGGATTGTTTGTTGTTTTATTTTTGAACCGTGAGAGTGCTTCATATACTCTGGATACAAGTTCTTCATCAGATATATGATTTGGAAATATTGTCTCCAGCCTGTGGCTTGTCTTTTCATTTTTTTTTTTTAAGTGTGCTTTACGTGAAGGTTTACAGAGCAAATTAGTTTCTCATTAAACAATACACATATTGTTTTGTGACATTGGTTGCCAACCCTGTGATGTGTCAACACTCCTCCCTTCTCGACCTTAGATTCCCATTTCCATTCATCCAGCTTTCCTGTCCCCTCTTGCCTTTTTGCCCTTGCCCCGGGCTGGTGTGCCAATTTAGTCTCGTATAAATGGTTGAGCTATGTGTATTATTGTTTGTTTGTTTTATGGGCCTGTCTAATTTTTGGCTGAAGAGAGAACCTCAGGAGTAACTTTGGTACTGAGTTCAAAGGGTGTCCGGGGGCTGTACTCTCAGGGTTTCTCCAGTCTCTGTCCGACCAGTAAGTCTTGTCTTTTTTGTGTGTGTTAGAATTTTGTTCTACATTTTTCTCCAGGTCTGTCCAAGACCCTGTACTGTGATCCCTGTCAGACCAGTCGATGGTGGTAGCTGGCCACCATCTAGTTGTGCTGGACTCAGTCTGGTGGAGGCTGTGGTAGTTGTGGTCTCTTTTCACTTTTTTAATAGTGTTTTTTAAAGCACAAAAGTTAAAAAATCTGACGTCAATTTATCAGTTTTTTATTAAATAGATTCTACTTTTGGTCTTGTAGCTAAGAAATCTTTGCCTACCCCAAGTTCACAAAAATTTTCTTTTTTAAAAGTGTGTAGTTTTAGTTCTCATGTTAAGGTCTCTGATCCATTCTGAGTTAATTTTTATAAGAATTTATTTTATTTTTGCTGTTGTTGAGAATATACATACACCAATTCAACAATTTCTACATGTTCAATTCAGTGACATTGATCACATTCTCACCTTCCTTTTTTAACTTGTTCCTTCCCATTAACATAAACTTACTGACCCCTAAGGTTTCTATCTAATCTTTTGAGTTGCTGTTGTCAATTTGATCCCATGTAGATATATCTTAAAAAAACATAGTGCTCAAGGCATACATTCTTTACTAGTTAAACTATTGTTTGGTTTTAAGAAGATTTTAGGGGATATTTTTGGTTTAAGGTTTAAATATTATCTCAGGAAATAGTTTCAGGGGTTCATCCAGCCTCCATAGCTCCAGAAAGACTGAATTCTATGAGAATTCGAAATTCTGTTCTGCATTTCCCCCTTTTTAATCAGGATGCATGTATAGAATCATTGATCAAAATGCTCAGTAGTGATAGCCAGGCACCATCCAGTTATTCTGGCCTCATGGCAAAGGAGGCAGTTATTCATGGAGGCAATGGGCCACACAATCATTTCCTCCTCCTAGTCTTGAATCTCCTTCCTCTGTTGCTCCAGGTGAATACAGACCGATTGTTGTACCGTGGATGGCCACTTGCAAGCTTTTAAGATGCCAGGCAATGAACTAGGAGGTAGAATAGAAGCATTAAACATGATATTAGGCCAATTAACTGGGATGTCCCATGAAACCAGGACCCTAAACCTCCAAACCAAGGAATCAAATCCCATGAGGCATTTGGTTGTACATAAGCAGCTTAGCAGCTACCCCCCCTTTTTTTTCTGTCATTGTTGTATAAATATATGTATCATACAACTTTTGCCAATTCAACTTTTTACAAGTGTACAATTATTGACAGCAATTACAATAATTGGCTGTGCAACCCTACCCTTAATCATTACAATTTTTGTATATGGTATGAGGCAGGGTTTATATTCTTCTTTTTATATCCAATAACTTTTTTAAAAAAGGAATTAAAAAAATAAATTTTACTTTTTTTTCCATAATAATAACTGGGATTTGTGACACCACATTTTATTTTCTCTGAAGTCTTTATTACCACCTGATATTTTCTCATTTATTGTTTTTATTCCTGTTTGTCTCCCTCATTAGGGCAAAAACTGTAGAAGAAAAGTGACTTTATCTATGTTTTCAACTGCTGTATCTTCAATGCCTGGTATTTAGTAGGCCCTCAATAAATATTTGATGAGTTAGTAAATATATGACTGAATGAAATGCTAAAATAGTAAGTCAGCTGGCAAAAACACAATGTCTTTAATCACATCTGTAGGTGAATATATACCTAGACAAAGAGGTTTAGAGCAGGAACCAGCAGGCAGTGAGTTCAGAGCTAAGAGGTACGGGCTTATCTTAAGACCTGGGTCTCCCTCCATACCACTCTGACCCAGGACCTGTGCCAGTACCTGTGAATGTGCTGGCAAAGTGTTTTTTGGCTATTCCACATATAGCTTCTGAAAGGAATTTAATATAGTAAAACATAGAAGCTTTATACTTAAGACATCATTCATTTATTTAATAAATATATTTGTGACCTTTATGGTGTACCAGACACTTTTCTAGGATTTGGAGATCCAATGGTAGATGAGGCAGATATTTTCCCTGCTCTTATGAAGTGTCAGCTCTGAAGGTTCTCATTAATTAGCTGTGTGACCTTGTGTATATTATGTAACCTCTCTGAGCCTATTTCCTCATTCATAAAATGAAGATTATAAATCATCTACCTCATTTGATTTTTTAAAGAAAGTATTAAAGTAATTACATAAAGCAGTGGCAACTAGTATGACACATAGTAAAGGTTCAAGAATGGAAGCTACTGTTATTATAAGTTCCTCAACCTACCAGGTAAAATGGAACTGTTTTATATTATTAGTTTCAACTTCCATTTAATATCTATCTGATCAGTGGCTCTTGATGAACCCCCCAAGGGACAGGGAATTAATATTATTTTTAAAAATTTTAAACTTGTTTATTATAAAGGCAATACATACATTGGAATAAAAAAAAATTCAAACAGTACAGAGCATATAAAATAAAAAGTACAAATCCTCCCACACACACTCAATTCATTCGTTAGAGGTAATCACTGTAAACAACTTCTTATTTCTCCTTCCAGAAAAATTTTAGGCCTATGAAAGCATATATATGTACAAACAAACAACAGCAAATGGGATCAGACACTACCAGTTGGCTCTCATTGGGTATTTCACTTAATAATATATATTGGAGAGCTTTCTAATAGCAGCATATATTTTTCTGATTCAAAATGAGTATTTTTTAATATTCTGAACTCAACGATTCAAAAAAGAAAACAGCTCTAGCTTTTTGAGAAAGTCTGTGGACCACACCCTCCCTCCCTCTCCCCCCCACCCCCACTTCAGCAGTCAGGGGCCAGCACCTGCCCACCCACATTCTCTTGGCCTGTGGCTGGCTGTGGTCAAACCAGCAGTAGAGGGTAGGGGGTGGGGGGAGCAAAGAAGGAAGAGAAAACAAAGGTTTTTATGAGTAGTTGGGAAGGAACACCAACAGTAAAATTACATTGACGTAAGGCTTAGCACCCAATAGTGTTTTATTACATGTATTTAAATAAAAAGTATCAGGAAGAATGTTCTAGAAGAGTCTAAAAGGCAGTGAGTGCAGGGACATCAAGCTCTTTAAATGATAGCAACAGCTGCATACGAAAGTACAATCTGTGGATGTGGGCAGTAAGAAAGGACCTTGGGTCTCTTTGAACAAACCTGCTTTCTAGAAGTACAAAGGATAAAGAATTTTAAAGGGGATGGGGCAAGGAGAGGAAGAGAGAGAGAGAGATCCCCTCAGAGAAGTAAAATAGTGATTGGGGCCAATACCAGATGAAGGGCCAATACCAAACTTCCTCACTTCCTCTATTTTCCATCTGCTTGTTTCTTCTACCTCATCACTGTTAGCCCAGTTGCTTTACTTCACTCTGTGAAGGACTTTAGCTAAAGCTTAGTCCCCAGGCAAATCTCTTGATGACTCGTATCTCTCCCTGACCGCGCAACTAGTCAGTGGTTGGAAGCTAAGACAAGAAAAATCTTGTGTAGAGAGTCTGATGATCTTGGGGCATAGGGAAATATGTCTTTGGCCTTTGCCTATTTCCTTTACTAATTTAATCTTTTCCCTCTGGATTGTTTCTACTTCCACCTGGGGCAGAAAATAAGATTATATAATTTTCAGAGCTTTAAAATTGGGCTGTTAGGGGCTGACACCTCAACCTGCAGGCCTGGCATAGAGCCCACACCCAGGAAAGCACAATCCCTCCTTGGGTAGGGCTTTCCTAGACATAAAGCTTTTACCATGCCTCTAAGCAGGGGAAGTTTGGGCCAAGATTATATTGGGCAGGTAATAAAATTAAGGCCAATAAAACCAGATAAACCACCTCATTAGTGGCAGTTTACTAGTAAAGCCATTTTAACGTGAAGAAGAGGTAAGATGGAGGACTCAAAGCAACTGCTGTCAAGTTCTTTTCAATAGGCTCTTCTGCAAAGGGATGGTTGTCTTCCGGAGTGCTTGGATGGTTGAGAGGTACATTTTCCAACACTTGCTGAGAGTCAGATAGCAGCTCAGAACACAGTCTCCAGAACTTGGACCCCTCACTCTATTGCTGTTGAGAGATCTCCACTAAGCTGTTCAGCTTTTTTTTAAGAAACTTATCAGTCATAGAACTAGAATCCAGTAGCAGTCTATCTAGACTCAGCTAATCATTGAGTGTTGACTTGCACATTAAAAATAAAACTTACTTCGTAAAGGTGCCATCATTTTCTTAATCATACACATCATGGTGATATGTTGCTTTTGAAAGATTAAGAAGGAAAAACATGAAAATATCAATCGTATTCTCAAAACTGTGACACACACAGCCCTATGCTCATGCATATAGGTAAAATAACTGAATTAGAAAACTCCTCTAAATGTTTTTTTAAGCATTAGAAAAATCTATATATAAACATTTGTCCATTTTATTTCTTCATAGTACAGACTTCTTCAAATATCGTTTGGCGATTTAGGGTCTCTGAAATATTAAATAAAATGTCTTCCTAACACAACACTTGTAAAGTGCATTTTCTAGCTAAGAAGAAGTATAAGAGATTCCATGACTGTTCTATTCTTTGCAAGTCAAGCTTGTGGTAATGTGGGTACCCACCCCTTTCGAATACAACAACATGCTGGTGAACCACTGTTTCATGAAATACTGCCAGGAATGGCTTTCATCCAGGTCCCAGGGCAAGTTCTCCTAGCACCATGGAATCACCCAGGAAGAACTAGGCAGATTTACAAATTCTTTGTCAGCATCCTAAGAATCAGGGAATTATTCTTGATATCTCCCCTTTCCCTCATTCCTACACCCAATCAATGACCAACATCCCTCAACTGGTTTCATCCCCTAAATGCATGTCTAATTTCTTCACTGTAATTCTACCACCATTTTCCTAGTCCAAACTTACCTGGGTTATTACAAAATCTTCCAACTGGACTACTTTCATCCACTTTCGCTCCCTTCTAATCAAGTCTCTGGAGCCCTGATGATGAAGTGGTTCAGAGCTTGGCTGCTAACCAAAACGTCAGCAGTTCGAATTCACCATCCACTCTTTGGAAACCCTATGGGGCAGTTCTTCTCCGTCCTGTAGGGTTGCTGTAAGTTGGAATTGATCCGACGGCAAAGGGTTTGGTTTTTTTTTTTAATCAAGTTTCTACACTATGACCAGTGTAGACCAAATATGGGCACATATCTGAGCATATCCTTCTCTCCCTGATATACTCAAATGGCTTCCTATCACTCTTAGGTAGAAGGTCAAAATTTATGCCATGACTTAGAAGCTGTGAATGATTTGGCCCTGCCCAATTGTCCAGTCTCATCCTATGCTTTCATCCTATTCCCCTACTCCTTCTGTACTGACCTCCTTATGGTTCCACACATCTCAGGAGTTTGGAGACGGGGAAGACCCAGTACCTGAATTTTTCCAAAACTCCTTACGTGGTTCTAAGCCACAGCTATGGTTGAAAGCTACCAGACTGAATAAGGAGCCAATATGAAACTTCCATCCTAGGATGCTTATGAAAATTTTGTACCTACTAGCATTAGGGTTTGACTTAGGTTTACAAAACAGGCCCGGAAAATTCCCAAGGTGGTAAGAAGAGCAGATTTCTGTTGTTCCCTTGTCCTATTCAAGAGGGACTTGAAGAGTGAATTACATACAAACCACTGGGTAAATGCTTTTTACTTTCTAGAAAATATAAACCTAGCTAAAATAAGCAACCATGAGAGTGAGGATGCATTCACACAAAAGCTCTGAAACATTATCTTAGATGAAGCAGATGGTTCCTATATAACCAAAAACTCAGCCAAAAATGTCTTTCTCTGGAGGAATAGAACTTTGTGTTTGTAGAGCCTGTTTAATCCTGTTATAACAGAGCTTGTTGTTTAAAGGATTTGGATGTGCTATGGGTCAAATCATGTTCCAGAAACGAGTTAACTCGCAAAGGCAAAGCCTGATCAAACAAGGCATTGCTCTCTCTTCCAATTACATTATAGAAAGAGTCCATTGTGTTGTCAATTTCGCTTTTCTGCAACTATCTCATGAATTGCATTTTAAAAGCAGGATTATTTTATTTTTCACCGCTATTTATAACACACACTGAGTCCTCAGCCAGCTGTGGGAGGATATGGCTACAGTTTAGATTCCCATCAGAGTTATGTGTGACAGTATTTGGCATCCTTTCAACAACTGCAGTCATAATTCCAAACATTACTTGGAGAGTAAAGCACAGGAGGAAATAAATCAACTTTTAATGCCAGGATATCACACCCTGTCTTACATTTTTGGATATGAATGAAGCAGCAACTGTGTAATTAACCTTGATCTTACTGCTCTATTATCAGATGACTATTTTACCAAAAGGTATTATCTATAACAGACAAAAAAAAATAATAATAAATTAAATTAAAAAAAGAGATTTCGAGACCAGACAAAATACCTGAAAAAAAAAATTATTTTGAATAAGTAATACATGCTAATGGTCCCATATTCGAAAGGTTCAAAAAAGACATACAAAGGAAAATACGTCCAACTCCTACCCCTGCACTTTAGCCATTGAATTTTCCTCCTTGGGGGCAAACACAGCTACCAGTCGCTTATTTATCTGTCCAGAGATAGTTTATGCATTTAGAAATGTATACTGATATGTATAAGGAGCTAGGTGGTGCCGTGGTTAAGCACTTGGCTGCTAACGCAAAAGTCGGCGGTTCGAACTCACCAGCTGCTCTGCGGGAGAAAGATGTGGCAATCCCCTTCCATAAAGATTTGCAGCCTTGGAAACACTATGGGGGCAGTTCCACTGTGTCCTTTAGGGTCGCTGTGAGTAGGAACCGACTCAATAAAAAAATAGCAACGGTTAAATGGATATATTCTTCTTTAAAAAACAAAAACAAAATGGCAGCATATTGACTATACTGTCGTACACCTTGTTTTTTTTCCTTCTAACTGCATATGCTGATCACTCCACATCAGTGCATAGACACTTCCCTCAGGTAATCACAGCTGCAGAACATTCCACGCAATGCCTCCTTGACTGCCCAGTGGACCCGGGTTTACCACTAGCCCCCATTGAGTCGCTCCCCTATCAAAGACCTTTTGTATCTTCTCAGCACTCAGGTATGGCACAGAAAGCCCTCCACAGCTATGTCTTATATCTGTCACTGCTCGTTTACCTGAATTCTCCACGGCAATTAAACTGAGTGGCTGTGGCAATTGAGTAGAGTTCTAATCCCTGCTCTAAAGTTAACCATGTCTGACTATACACAAGTAATCTCGCCCTCCCTCTTCTCATCCACAAATTAGGGGTGGTGGCATTGAGGGGGTGGGGTGGGGCTGGACTGGTCTCTAAGGTTCCTTTCAGCTCCAACCCTCTGTGAATCTGTGACTAGATGAGGTCAAAGGGTCTTTTCAACTCTACAATTTGATCAGTAATTTAAATTTTCATGAGTTTGGTCTGGTTTCTCCCATTGTCTGTAAGCTCATTAAGGAGGAAGCTATCTCTTTGTATTTCCCAAAATGTCCTGCTAGACATCATTCCAGCAATGTTTGCTGATTTTCTGGGTTATCAGTTAAAGCCCTATGCATTAATAATTGCTCCAATCCTATTACTTGAAATAAGTCAGTTGACTCAGTTTCTTTTTTTTAGGACAAGTGATAAGAATTGTAATCTTGGTGCTCTATCAGAACAATTGGGAACAATTCTTGATCTTAGCATTAGATCCTTAGCAGTACATTTAACTTACGCAACCTATGTATTACTGATACGATGCATATAAATATTACTAGAGATTTGATGAGAAAGAAGCACAGATTTTTAGAAATAAAAAGTCTGAACTTTGTGCACTGAAGGAGAATTCGTGGATGTGGAAAACCAAGGCCTAGAGTTTAACAGATTTATCCAAGGATGAATAGTGTTAGGGTAAGGATCTGGGTCTCCTGACTCTTGGACTAGAGGTGAAAAACAGAAATGGAACCCAGTTACAGAGTGCTCGTTACATCTTGTCATTTAATTGGCCCATGCTTCTCCTTCAAAGTATGCATACTATATTAACTTGATAACAGGTTTGAATGTTCCTGGGATTTCTTATCTGAAAAATTACGTCAATAAACATACTTGCCATCCAGTGTTGGTAGAGGATTAAATGAGCTAATGCCTGTAAGAGCCCAGAGCAAAGTACCTGGACACATAAATGTTAACTATATTATTTAAAGAACTTCACAGTGAAGGCAACTTTTGTAATATAATTTCTCCTTTAATTGTTCTTTCGGGGGAGGCATGGAGGGAAATTCGGTTTAAACATGAGGTTTTCTTAGCACACACTAAATCTCTTACTCTAGCTAATGCCAAAACCACTCTCATTGCCTTGCCTTTTATCTTAAAATGGGAGAATTACTTCTGTTATTTGCCCTTCTGTCAATGATTACAAAATTTTATGTTTGTAAAGTAGCTGAAATTTCCTGAATTAAAAAGTAATACATTTTAAAATTTTTCTTTTTTTTAGGTTTCATTAATGTTAGTATGTAAGTATAGTTCTCAGAAGTGTGGAACTTCGTTTTATTCCTTTTTGCCTTCTTGTTTCTGTATACGCTATTTTCATAGTATTTGGGACTGATTTTCTTTTAAAATAAAATTATTAAGAAATCTCTATGACCTGGTATGACAGCTGTTCCGCCTCTTCTCACAGCCCCCCAGTGACCCTACAGGACAGAGTAGAACTGCCCCATAGGGTTTCCAAGGAGTGGCTAGTGGATTCGAGCTGCCAACCTTTTGGTTAGCACCCAAGCTCTTAAACACTATCAGGCAAAAGTATTAGTTTAGTCAGTCAAGAATTCCTAATGGTATTCCATTCCTCCTCCCAGGCATAGAACTTCATTGTGTCCATTACATTACAGTAGCATAGAAGGATGACAATCTTATGTTATACCTATCTGATAGTGGTTTTGCGTTCTTTTAATATTCCCTATTTTTCATTTCCGTCTTCACCATCTTTAACGCATTGTAAATCCTACTCTGGCTTTCCGTTCCCTGCTCCATACCTTCAGCAGGAGCATCTTTGTTCAGCACCATCTTGGTCATACCAAACCCCTCAAAAAACCAAACCCATTGCTGTTGAGTTGATTCTGACTCATAGTGACCCTATAGGACAGAATAGGACTGCCCCATAGGGTTTCCAAGGCTGTAAATCTTTACAGAAGCAGACTGCCACATCTTTCTCCCACAGAGCAGCTCGTGGGTTAGAACCACTCCCCCACCTTTCAGTTAGCAGCTGAGTGCTTTAACCACTGTCTAACCAGGTACCATCCCAGTCATACAGCTGAATGTAATTGAATGTAAAGTATTTTAAGCTTTTTGTAGATATTCCTTGCTTTTGCACTGGCAAAAGTGTGACTTCAAACTTATCTCTCTGAGCTTCAGTTTCTTCATCTGTAAAATAGATATAAAATCCATTATTTTAAGGATCAAATGAGATAATAATAGTAAAGTGTTTAGTACACAAATGGGAACTATTATTATGAGTAAGTGATGATATGGCTAATGCCTCCAATCGTTATCCAATCTTCAGATTGTGTGTAAGTGTATATAGCTTTCATATATACCCACTCCTTACTTATCGACATGGCTAGCTTACAAAGACCAGGTCGTTATATGAAAATCAGCGTTATGTGAAAATAGAGTGACCATATTAGATCACAAAATGGAGGATGACTACATCATTACATAACTACTAGATTACATCATTGCATAACTGCCAAATTACATCATTCCCAACTGCCAAGTTACATCACTACGTAATTGCCAAATTACATCATTATATAACTGCCAAACTACTGAGAATCATGGTCCAGCCAAGCTGACACATAACCTCAACCATCACATTGCACCTCGGCCTTCATTACTGCTGGATGTACATCATCAATGAGCAAAATAGTCAGATGGTAGATTTTTTATTATTGTTGTAAATGCCAAATGTCAGATAAGACAGTTGATAAGTGAGGAGTAAGTATATACATATAACATGTTATATATATAGATGTATATAGTAGTTTGACTAGGAGATTGCAGGGAGAGTGTGGCCACACTGGGTGACATTGTCAGAGGGGGTGACACCAAAACGACTGTCTATAAAATTTTTGTGTAATGTTTCAGCATAAATTTATTATTTTTTTACAAAAATATCTCTATGGTTAGTTATAATAAAAAAATTTTTTTTGTAAGCCCAACTTACACGTATCAATATACCCACAAGGCGAAAACTCTATGCTCATTTACTTTTTGATTCTTCTAATGCATTCCAGTCACAGCTGTCATTACTACCCAATTACAATGATGCTTCAAATCACGTGGCTTTGTCTGCACTCACGCTGCAAGCATGCACTGTTATTTTTGTTGCTGCCGGTGTTTTTATAAGGGCTGATTTTGTCAAATTTTCTAGTGTTTTAGTTACAGTATTGTGGTATTTGGTATTTGTGAACTTGTATCAATAACTTTTTTGTGAAAGAAGTAATCAAAGGAAAAGGAGAAAAATAAAAAAAGGTTTCCACTCAGTTACTAATAATGTAACTAATAATATTGTAATTTAATGTAGAAAGACTTTACAAAACAATTTTGTTGTTAGTATTCATATAATCTAAGAAATATTACATTTAAGCAATTTCAAGCTATATTTATCACATATTATTCTATGATTAAAAATGATAGTAAACTTACTAAGAATTCTGTATGGTCTGGTACAAGAGGATGTCCATGGTGGAAAGCAACAACGTGAGTTAATATACCGGGCGACACCAACTCTAGTGATGCCACTGAACTTCATATATATATATATATATATATATTTATATATATATATAGTTTGGAGTCCTCTTTTATTACTCTAAAGCAATCATTCTTAAAGGTCAGCATCAGTTTTTGGTTATCAAATTAATTATGTTTTCTCAGTGTTTAGTATCCGTATTTCTTTACAATTTATTACAATGAAATCTGCCTTTACACTTGATTTTTTGTGGGTGTTTCTGTGTCTCTGACCAGTCTCTCCTGTCTTCAAGTGGCTGTCCTACGTGCTCTCTGAGCGAATCACTCATTTTCTTTATGGCTTCAACTGTTACCTCCACCGGAAATGATTCCAAATCTGTTTTCTGTTCCCGATCTCTCTCTTGAATTCCAGACCTCCATTTCCAACCACTTTTTGCAAATCTCTACCTGATTTTCTTTCAGCACCTCAAATTCATCAGAGCCAAAGGTGGACATATCTTCCTTCCGCTTAAGCCTGTTCTTGATTTTGTAATTACATCAATGATCTATCACGCTCACAATCACACAGATTAGAAATCTCTAAATCACCTTTGAGTCTACCTTTTCCTCCTGCTCCTCAGTCTAGTCACGTGAAAAGTCTTTATTTATTTTACCTTTGAAATATTGCTGAAAACCCATTCACTCTTTCCATTTTTACTACCATTCTCCTGATTTGGGCCCGTAGTACTTCTTGCCTACTTTAAAGGCTTTTAATTAATTTTTTCACCTCTGGTTTTGCACCAGAAAAATTCACCCTAATATGAGGTGATTTATTCAGCTCTGATCACTTCCCTCCCTTGCTCTGGAGACCTGGTTGGTGGGAGATGAAGGGTGGAAGATAGGGGGGCAGCAGTCAGTGCTCAGAACCTGTACCATCCCCCTTCATCCTGAGTAGCTTTCATTTTATTGGACTTCCAGATGAGATTCTGTGGTTGAAAATGTCCAAAGAGCCACCAATTTACAATATGTGCAAAGCTGTGTTTCTTGTCTTATTCCTTCCTCACCGTTCTTCTTTACCTATTGAACTTACTGTTCCTTCCATAACCCTTCATATTCCCGCCTTCATGCCTGTTCTCAAGTTGTTCCTCCCCAGAAATGTCCTTTCCCACATTTCTACCTATCGGATCTCTTTAACGGTACACAAATTCCTGGATACGTCTTCTGATTTCTCTTGCTCAAATATGGTTTCTCCTTTTTTTGAACCCCTTTTCTTATTGGTATTTACCATATTCTGTGTTAGAGGAATGCCCACCCTTTATTGTGTGCTTAGCTAAGCCTCTCCATTCGGCTCTGGACTGCAACGACAAGGGACACATCCAACCCAAGTTTGCATGCCTCCACAACGTGCTGTAGCAGTTTCACAAATTTCTTTCACGCACATATTTTCACGAATTCTACCAAATCTGCATACTACCTGTATTATTATTTTGATTTAAATTGGCCAACTTTTAATTAAAATTTTTATATAAAATTAAATGAAAATATGTATCTATTTAACTAAAAAAAATTTTTTTGTTCATATACCACCTAGGAAACACTGGTAGAGTGAAAAGCATTTGGGCTGACAGGTCAGAAGCCTTGGGTTCAAATCCTAGTTTTCCTCTTTGCTAGTCATATAATTTTGAGCGAGTACCTCAGTTTCTTTAACTATAAAATAATGATAATGACACATAGTTCACAGCGTTGTTATGGTGGTAGGATAATGCATGTGAAAGCACTTTGACAAATTTAAGACTCTATGTTTGTTATTCAATATTGTTAAATAAAGGGCAAATTAGTGTGTTGGAAAGAGGAAGTAGTATCCAAGACAGTTCATTTATAACTATATTTTAGTTAATAGTAGACAGTTTATTCAGAAGGGTGGGAAGGTATACAAAACATCTACATGTTAAAGAATGGATATACAATAATATACTATTTGGTAGGTTAGAAAATGGCAGAAGAATTAATAAAGGATCTAAAAAGGGCAGGGGGAAAATCCACTCTGACGAAAAGAGCATTCTTTACAGTACAGGGTCCAATGTAAAACTGTAGCAATTTTACATGAAGTTTTAGAAATATAATTTCAGATGTTAAAACTTAAATGTAATGAATCAAAAGATATCTAAGCAGTAATTAACATTGTATCTATTCTAGTGTAATCATTAATTTTCTCTTAATACTAACATAATTTTCTCAGTTGGTCTTTTAAGTATAATATAAAACCTATTAAAACTCATGAATACTTATTACTTAATTACAAAGTAAAAGAATAGTTAGACTACCCAAACCAAGCCAAATCCATTGCCGTTGAGTCAATTCTGATTCACAGTGACCCTATAGGATGGGGTAGAACACCCCATCGGGTTTCCAAGGGGCACCTGGTGGATTTGAACTGCGACCTTTCGGTTAGCAGCAGTAGCACTTAACCACTACGCCACCAGGGTTTCCAGTTAGACTACAAGCCCCTCAAAATGAAACCATGCTTACTTTACGGAAAAAGCTCTTCAAAATGTATTCCAACCCTTCTCTAGTCTCTTCACCTCCTTAACTATCTGCCTTCCCCTCTTATTTTCGTTGGCGACCTTGCCTCCAATCTCACAGAGAAACTGGAGGGATCCGACTGGACTCCTGTCAACTCCCTGACCCCAAACATCCCCGCTTAGTCAGCATTCCCCTTCCCCCTGGACCAATGGAGGAGGTGTCTCCTTGCTGGTTCTCAAATATCCTACTCCTTATTGTCCTCTCAAGAACTTTGTGCTATCTGCTTCTTGGCTCTCACTATGACTTTGAACTTTCCCTCTCTTCCAACTTTTTCCCATGAGCGTTAGAAACATTCAAGTCTTCCCTTGACCACAAGTCCTTGTAGCTACTGTTTTCCACTCTATTTCTTACAGTATCCAAACAACTGTGTATTACTTGTGTAACTGTGTATTACTCGTGTCCCTGTTTTGTCACTTTCTTGCTTTCCTCAGCTACTAATTTAGTGTCCATATTTCCTTTTCCTCTACAATATTCTTTTTTCCCCCAAAGTATAACTCACAGGACTTTTTGAAATATATACTCTTACACATTAGTTGTTTTTTTTTACTTTTTTATTTTCAGGCTCCCTACTGCCCTGTCCCTTCTGCCATCCCCAAAAATCTCCCCAACTTTAGCATGATGAACTTATTCTTTAGGCCTCAGCTTAAATAACACATCCTCCAAAACAGCTTTTGTGAGTGCTTAAGACCCTTAATAAGTTTGTATTCCTTCTCAGAATTATCATAACTATATTTATAAGTTTTCAACATCTTTCCAGCTACTAATATGTGTGCTCCATGAGGGAACTTGCATTGTGTCTGGCACGTAGTAGATATAGAATAAATATTTAACAAAGGAATAAAATTGCTTTTCAGAAATCCTTTGCTTCTGGCTATTGACATATTTGTGCTATTTACAGCAATAGATTTGAGTAACTCTTTTCACTCGTTTGATTGCATTAGATGGAACGGTGAAAAAATTTTTAAAACTTTTGAGAAGTGAAAAATAATGTGAATTAATTGAAGATTTAAGAGAAAAAAAAATTTCAAGATTTAGGTCTTTATATGAAGAGGATTTCACCTGAGAAGACAAAAAAAAAATTTTTTTTTTTCTAAAATGAGAAAACCTTCTACTTTGGGCATCATAATTAAATTGATAATACTAAGAGCTATCATTTACTAGGCATTTGCTGTTTTCCAGGGGTACTCCTGAGTGCATACAAACAAGTGCATAGTACATATTAATTCATTTAAAACAAATTTATAATGTGATTACCATTCTTACCCTTGTTTTAAGTGTGGTTATGGTTGTGTGTTTATTGCTCTGAGGAAGCAGGAATGAGGATTCTCAATCTGTTGGTGATACACCTCTTAATTAGGTCATATTTTACAGTTACACTAGATTCTGAGCATGACTAGGATTCTTTCCTGGCTGGCTCAAATAAATCACAGGACTTGCTGCCAAAGTTCTGTCTCCTGTCATGTACTGCCTCTTGCATCACAGATGCCTCTCTGGTGGACTTGGCTCCATCTAATGTCATTACTATCAAAGGAATTTATCTAGTCATGCATTGCCCTTGATGCCGTGGTAGTTAGTCCTTGTGATTTTTTTTTTTCTTTTTTGAACACTGTGGTTCCTCAATTGATTTCCAGAAAAGAGAACACTGCAGGGTACCCACACTTGGCTCCTATCCTGAATCCTCTGGAGGCATAAGGATGGGAAACAATGGGAGGAGCAGGAGAGTAACTTATCTTGCTTCATTTATTCACTCATCCATTTGTGAATTAGATTATTCCACACATGATTTTTGCTTATCTACCACGTGCCAACAAATGTGCCAACAAATATTAGAA
Organism: Elephas maximus indicus; assembly: GCF_024166365.1. Lineage (NCBI taxonomy): Eukaryota > Metazoa > Chordata > Mammalia > Proboscidea > Elephantidae > Elephas > Elephas maximus. Next base: position 61,317,566 of record NC_064833.1, on the reverse strand, counting down.
GTTGGGGACACAACAGGGAACAAGAAGTTTCTGTCCTTAAGGAAACAGATAAGTCAACAGCACATACTATTGAGGGAGCATAAAGGAGGAGTGTTAGAGTAGTTAGTACTCCAGCGATTACAAGAACCGTAAACCAAATTCAAAAATTTAATAGGCAAAATGTAATTATTGGTTCAAGGAAAGGAGGTTGAATAATGAAACGAAACTCTGAGAAGGGCAGGGCTGCAGTAAGAACTCAGCACCAGCTGGACCCAGGACTTGAATGTTCTCAAAAGTTTGGGGCTTCCTTTTTCTGCATATCAAGAAGCAAGGCTCCTATGGATTCTCACATCAACCCAGGGTTTAACTCTGAAAGTGGACTGGATCCTTTTTTTTTTTTTTTTTAATTGTATTCCAAAAAATCCCAGGGAAGAACTCAGACTGGTCCAGCTGGAGTTACATTCCCATCTGTAGACCAGTGGTTCTCCATTACAGGAGAGAGAGAGAAAGAGCTTGACCTATGGAAAATGAGTTAGCAAAACATTCACTATTTGTAAATTAGATAAACTTCTACCCACAATGCCCCAAAGATATAAATTAAACAAACAAACAAAACCTGTTAAACCTAGTATGATAGTTCATAAGGTAACTCATTACAAAATATACAAAGCCACCATCAGTTAATTGAAAAATCAATCTAATTCACGGTAGGAACTCAAAGCAAAAAAGAAGACTCAAGTAAAGTAGGAAGATGTAAGATGTTCAATATTGTATATGCATCAATTATCCTCAATTTAATTGGAGTTGCTTGACAAATTGATTCTAAATAACTTTAAGGATAGAAGCTGGAGCCTGTAGAGAGAAATAGTAAGAGATTTCCTTGTGGTGAGGGTAATCAAGATACTTTAGGAATGGGAATATTAATATTAAATTTATGCTATATTTATGTATATATAGACACAAATACATACATATACATATTCATATATATTCAATATAAACTTTCTCGATTTTCCCAGACATTCAGTAAAATCTGTTAAATACAGAAATGTCTTATGTGGCTGTTTCAGGGGAGAAAATCAAACAAAAGGGGCTGAGTACTACTTTGGGTTGGTGGGAAACAGAGAAAAAAGAATAGCTTGAAAAGGTAAAACCTAGTTGTGTTGAGAGGAGAAGTCAGTGAAATCAGAACTGGGAGCCAGCAATGACTGTGGTGGTATAAGCCACTGAGACTTTGAAGAAATCTCGGAGAACAAATTGCAATTCCAGTGAGGTATGAGAGGGGCCTTGAGCCAACCTTTTCTAAATCTCTTAGTTCAGGGTAATTTCAGTTGACGTCTCAGTAACAAACGTGAAATCTCAATCTTTTATAGAAATTCATAAGAGAAAAAAAGAAAACAAAAATATTGCTAGTGGTTTTTTTTGTAGCATTGAATTATAAATGATTTTATTTTTTTCTTAAACTTTTCAGAGTTTCATAGATTTTCTATAATGATCATGGGTTATTTTTATAAGGAAAGTTTGTCAGTGAAACAAGGAATAGGGGGAAAGTTTAGGTGGAAGGGAGGGTCAAATAACATTTTTCAAGTTCACTTGCCTTTGTTCTAAAAGGATCATAGTAAATGATTCTCTCAGTGTCTCATCTTACCCATAATTATTGTGATCCTCACTTCAAGTACTTTGCCATCATTTTAGAATCAAGCACCAAGGGTGAGCAACGTATTTCTGCTTGTTGGTACCTCCCTTTTCTGAATTTCCACACAAGCTGCACTGATTATACACTCTCTTGTGTTGTTGGCTAGTTGTTTCATGTGCTTAAACATTGTCTTGCTAAGTAGATTATGGAAACACCGGTGGTATAGTGGTTAAGAGCTACAGCTGCTAACCAAAAGGTTAGCAGTTCAAATCCACCAGGCGCTTCTTGGAAACTCTATGGGGCAGTTCTACTCTGTCCGATAGGGTCGCTATGAGTCGGAGTCGGCTCGATGGCAGTGAGTTTGGTTTGGTTTTGGTAAGTAGGTTATAAAGTTGTGGCATGATCAAGACTTATATTTTTTATTGATTTTCCTTTGTTACCTAGTGGGTCACATCATTTTGTATTTAATAATTTTTTGCTGAACTTAAGTGCCTCATAAAATAGTAAGCATATTTAGTGATTTTCAAGAAAAACTGAAGGACCTATAATAACTCTTAAAGGCCACATTCACACAGATTATATAGCAATATATAGGTTTTCACTGTTTTGTAGGATTTGCCTCATGAGGTAGGGGCAGTGGTGATTCATTGGTAGAATTCTCACTTTTCATGAGGGAGACCTAGGTCTAATTCTCAGCCAATGCACCTCATACACAGCCACTACCTGTCAGTGGAAGCTTGCATGTGGCTATGATGCTGAACAGGTTTTGGTGGAGCTTCAGGACTTCCTAGTTTAGGAAGAAAGGCTTAGTGATCTACTTCTAAAAATCAGCCAATGAAAACCCTATATAAATCACAACGGTTTGATTTGCAACCCATCGGGGGGATAGAGCAGGACCAGGCAGCATTCTGTTCCATCGCGCATGCTGTGGCCTTGAGTTGGGGGTCAATTCCACATCAGCTAACAATAACAATAACCCCATGAGGCAAGCTGGGAAGATGCCTAATAGTGTTAAACAAGTTGATCAACTGATGGTAGGTTGATATTAATTCCTTAATGCTATAGAGCTATAGAATTGTATATTTATATCTCTCTTTGTATTTATATCTGTAGAGCTTTGTTGTTGTTGTTGCTAGGTGTCATCGAGTTGGCTCCAACTCATAGTGACCTTATAAAGAACAGAACGAAACACTGCCTGGTCCTGTGCCATCCTCACAATTGTTGTTATGCTTGAGCCCATTGTTACAGCCACTGTGTCAATACATCTCGCCAAGGGTCTTCCTCTTTTTTGCTGACCCTCTACTCTACCAAGCATGATGTCCTTCTCTGGGGACTGATCCCTCCTGATAACATGTCCAAAGTGTGTGAGATGAAGTCTTGACATCCTTGCTTCTAAGGATGATTGTACTTCTTCCAAGACAGATTTGTTCATCATTCTGGCAATCTATGGTATATTCGATATTCTTCACCAACGCCACAATTCAAAGACTTCAATTCTTCTTCAGTCTTCCTTATTCATTGTCCAGCTTTTCATGCATATGAGGTGATTGAAAACACCATGGCTTGGGTCAGGCTCACCTTAGTCCTCAAGGTGACATCTTTGCTTTTCAACGCTTTAAAGAGGTCTTTTGTCACAGATTTGCCCAACAATGTGTCTTTTGATGACTGCTGCTTCCATGGGTGTTGATCATAGATCAAGTAAAATGAAACCCGTAGAGCTTTATTATATCAAATTAATGCCTACCTTTTATAAGTTCCTTGAAAGCATGTCTCTCTATGTTCTCCTGCATTTCTTGCAATGCCTGGCTATAAAAACAGCATGGGGGTGGTATCTGACCTCCTGTAACTTCACAAGGGGAAAAGGGGAATCAAGACCAATAGCCCAAGGCTGATTCCCATGAGGCAGAGGTCAGACATGCCTTCTCTCTCCACCATCTTTACCAATTCTAATACCAACCATCCCTCCCACGGCAATCTCTACTTCTCTGCTCGGTTTGATAATTCATTGCTATGGCCATACAGAACTCATAGACCATACTCACGATTATGGGGTCTATTAGGTAAGTAACAGGTTACAATTTAAGCTGAAGGATACAGCTCTATCAGGACAGCCTCTTCCCGGTCATGCTCACAGGCACACCTCTCCCTGGCCCTAGACCTCTGACCAAAGGCACTCAGCTTTCTTGCTCTGTGGGCCAGAAAGCTCACTGAGCTGTTTCCTGCAGCTGGGCCTCTGGTGCTGGTGAGGTCTTCTTTCTTCCACCTCTGGGATGGCTCATTTCAAGCCCAGCAGGATGGCAAAACTGACCAATCCCTTTGGCGGGCACAGTCCCACCCAATCACCTGGGTGGGATTTACAAGACCATGGCTAGAAAAGCCCAAATAAAAGTGATCCCTTACACCACAGGCCACCCCTGGCTTTTCTAGCTATGGTTCTTTTATACTTGGAGGATAACTTCCCCCTCACAATCATTTTACTAGCTCAAAACAGTCCTTAACAATTAGTCTTGCAGTAGCGCAAAGAGTCCTAATGATGAGTCAGAACCGACTCGACGGCACCTAACAACAATGTTGGGGGACCAGAAGGAATTTCTGTTGGTTCACCTGACCTCCTGTAGTGTTGCCTTAGAACCTTTGTCTCAACTCCATCAATGTCTGCTATATTCATCCATTTCTTAGTAACCATCTAAAAATCTCTGTCTTGCTGAGGTAAGTTCTTTCCCCATTCTTCCATGAACCACCTTTACGTTTCTTGCATCTGTAAGACCCATGTGGGGAAGCTGTGCCAACAGATCCCATGAGGTTTCTCAGATTGATGCTTTGTTTTGAAGTAGCAAGTTTATATGGGGTGCCCATGTAGAAGGGGCTCCTTTGTTTACCGTATGTACCATGACCTGTGTGAGGAGCATACTCATTGGATGAATGTCACGATCACCGTAGAGCCATTCCAGCATGGCTTGCATAAGCAGCACATTAGCTGCTTCTTCTGGAGTGTTCCATTGGCTATTTAGAGGGGGAAAGGGGGCAGTTTCCCTTCTCAGGGTAAACAAGTCTTACTGCAGATATCCAGTCCACCAAGCTGGCCGTCCCCTCTGGGTTAACCTGCTGTGTAAATGGATCTTGTGTCATCATTCGTGACTTTCATAGTGAGTTGTGGATCTTGCATCAACCCAAACATACTGTTTTATATTGCAGCATTCAGGACTAAAGACCTGTTAAACCCATTGGCGTTGAGTCGATTCTGACTCATATCAACCCTATAGAACAGAGCATACCTGTCCCATAGGGTTTTCAAGGAGCAGCTGGTGGATTCGAACTGCCAACCATTTGGTTAGCAGCTAAGCTCTTAACACTGTGCTACCAGGGCCCCGCCCCTAAATTAGTCACTCTCACAATCCATTTTAGTAACAGTTTCTTGGCAATCTGACAATATTGATCTACAAACTGAAGCAACTCCTTTACACTACACCCCCTTGTTTCTATAGTTCCTTGGTTTTGCCTGTTTCCCTCCCAGGAGTTGGATCCCCCTTCCTAAATCCCGTGAATAGCTTTTGCCTTGGGTAACTGATTGCAACTTAACAGCTGCTTTCATCCATGGGTGTTTTTTATCCCATCCAGAAACCAAAGGTTTCTCATTCTCCCATTTATCCCCTTTTTTTCCAAAACCACATATTCCAGTGATTCTGGGCTGTTGCAGGGAAACCCACCATCCTGACATCAACTAAACGAATAATTTCTTTTATAAGGATCAGCACAAAGATGGTTCCTATGAGGCAGAGGTTAAAGATATCCAAGTGTCCAACTTTTTCAAGGTGCTGTAGTGGTCCATTGTCTCTAACGTCAACTACTGCCTCTCCCCTCAGTACTCTTCCTCCCATCTTTGGGTTTCCTAATTTGCTGCAACTTTTCACAGAACTCACCAACTATATAAAGGAAATGGCTTACGAGATTGTGGAGGCTGGCCAGTCCCAAATTCATGGGTCAGGCATAAGCTTCTCCCTGGCCCTCAGTCTCTGCCCAAAGGCACTCAGCTTTCTCGCTCCATGGGCTGGGAAGCCACTGCACCGTCTCCTGCTGGTCTCTGCTGCCAGTCTCTCCTTCCTTGGTGATGGTGGGCTCTTCTCTTTCCGGCCTCTGGGGTGGCTCATTTCAAGCCCAGCGAGTGGGCAAAACTGATCAGTCCTCTTGATGGGGCACAATTACCCTACCACACATTCTGACCTAATCACTTAGGTGGGACTTACAACACCATGGCTAGAAAGGCCACACAAAAAGCAATACATCACACCACACTGGCACATAGCAAGAACTCAACAAATATTTGGAGTCAGTGACCTCATTTTGCCCCCAAACAACTCAGTGTGAGAGTTGGATAACAACAATAATGATAAAAATACAATAATAAGAATTATTAATGTTTATTGAGTACATCCTGTGTGCAAGGCATTATGTTAAGTATTTCACATATAGTGTCTCACTCCTTAGATAAATTATGATTATTTCAGTTTATAGATGGGGACACAGAGTCTTAGAAAGGTTAAGTGGCTTGACCAGTGTCTACCTAAGAAGGTACAAAGCTGAGAGAACAGAGGTTTTCTGATGATACACAATCAGGGCACTTTCCATTAACTTCTGTCTCTCATAAAACCAAATTTTTTTTCAATATTTGAAATCCTAAATTTTTGAATGAGAAATTAACTTGAGCTGTAAACTTTCACCTAAAACACACCAAAAAAAAAAAAAAAATTAAAAAAAAAGGCAGAGCATGGGGACCATAGTCTCAGGGGGAACATCTAGGTCAATTGGCATAACATAGTTCATAAAGGAAATGTTCTACATCCTACTTTGGCGAGTAGTGTCTGGAGTCTTAAAAACTTGAGTGCAACCATCTAAAATACACCTACTGGTCCCATCCCATCCTGAGCAAAGGAGAATGAAAAAAACCAACGGCACAAGGAAAATATTAGTCCAAAGGACTAATGGACCACATGAACAAGAGCCTCCACCAGCCTAAACCCGGAATAACTAGATGGTGCCCAGCTACCACCACCGACTGCTCTGACGGGGATCACAATAAGGGTCCTGGACAGAGCGGGAGGAAAATATAGAACAAAATTCAAATTCACGAAAAGACCAGACTTACTGGTCTGAAAGAGACTGAAGGAACCCCTGAGTCTATGGTCCCTGGATACCCTGCTAACTCAGAACTGAAGCCACTCCTGAAGTCCACCTTTCAGCCAAAGATTAGATAGGCCTATAAAACAAACAATAACAACATGTGAGGAACGTGCTTCTTAGTTCAGTCAAGTATAGGAGACCAAATGGGCAATACTTGCCCCAAAGCAAAGATGAGAAGGCAGGGAGGGACAGGAAAACTGGACAAATGGACACAGGGAACCCGGGGTGGAAAGCGGAGAGTGCTGACACATTGCAGCGACTACACCCAATGTCATAAAATAATTTGTGTATGAATTTTCGAATGAGAAACTAATTTGTGCTGTAAATTTTCACTTAAAAGACAATAAAATTAAAAAAAAATTTGGGGGGGGTCCTTTTCTCACCCACTGGAAAAAAACAATCTGAGCTTGTGAAAATAACATCTAAGGAGTCTAAAACATATACCAAAGCCACTCTGCACAGTACAAAGTATTAAGTATCCAGTACCAAAGTCAGCAACTCAACAACACTAAGATTTTAGACCAATGGAATATGAGCTCGATTAGGACACGGAGTTTCTAGATCATTAATTTTAGGGGGAAAAAGAGTTTGATTCCAGTTTGAACTGGTTCGTGGTAGAGAACTCTTGGCCAACCCACCCTAACACCACATCTTTACAAAATGTTATCAAATTTATCTCTACTTTTAAAGTGATGAAGGCCATATTATTAAGTTTGTCAGAATATAAAGCAGATTGCGACAACTCCAAACCACATCAAATGAATTATGCCTTGGTTCTCTAGGTTTTCCGAACTGGTTCGTTAGATCACTTTTCTTTGTATTATTCTTTGAGAGGAAGTTCATGGTGAGTGTGGAAACAAGTATGTATCTTGGTTTAAAAACCCTTGAAGACAGGGCTGTGGCCCTACCTGTGCCCCTACCTCCACCACAACTCTGCCACCTCCAGCCTTTCAGCCTCCAGTGAGCTGAGGCCCTCAAGCTTGCTGCTGGCTTACCAGGAAAACATCCAGGACAGGTATCATCCCCTTTTCCAGCCTAACCTTCCCTTCTCAAAGGTGGGCATGGAGCAAAGGCAGGGTTGCTGGGCAGCCAGCCAGGTGTAGCACAGCAGGTGCTGAGTGTGCAAGCAGGCCAGCGTACCACTTAACGTGGTGGCAGAGGAAGATGGACTCCTTTCAACAGCCACACCTCAGGGCATCCTCATAAGGCAGGTTAATAGCCTGAATTCTCTGGTTGAACATATGGTGGACTGAGAGGCAGTGGGCACACGAGAGCAGAGACAGAAGAAAGAACTGGGGGTCAGTATGAAATGCCTAGCTTAACTTCCTGAAGCCCTGGGATGACAGGGGGACGGCCTGGCTAGGTCCCTCCCATTACACATACCCAGCCACTCCCACACTGGGAACTGGGTACCTGTTCAGTTGATTGGCCCTGAAAGAAACAGCAACAGCAGGAATTTTATATTTTATATCTCAGGGGTCTGAGGCCCCCAGATAACATGTGTATTAGCTTCCCATTGCTGCTGTAACAAATTACCACAAATTTAGTGGCTTAAAGCCACACAAATGTATTTTCTTACCGTTCTGGAGGTCAGAAGTCTAAAATGGGTCTGCAGGGCTATGTTCCTTCTGGAAGGTTCAGAGGAGAATCTGTTTCTTTGCCCTTTGTAGCTTTTAGAGGCCATCTACTTTCCTTGGATCATGGCCCCTTCCTCAGTCTTCAAAATCAGCAGTATAGCATCTTCTGTCCTCTCTGACCTCCTGTCTCCCTTTTATAAGGACCCTTGTGATCGCATCAGGTCTGTCCAATAATCCAGGATAATCTCCCCATCTCAAGATCATGTTACTTAAACACATGTATAAAGTTCCTTTTACTCGTAAGGTACATACTCACAGGTTCCAGGGATTAGAATGTAGACATTTGGCGGGGGAGGGGGGGGATTAGTCAGTCTACCTCAACATGTGAATCTGATGTTCCATTTTCAAACATTTGACCTTCAAATACATTTACAGACATGTGTGGAAATGTTTATAAAAGTGGAGAGATGGAAAGACATATCATTAGAAAATAAAATATGACAGTATGACATGCTCCCATCATATAAGAGATACTACTTGTATTTTTTTTTTTTTTAATATCTGGTTCTTTTTCTAAATTGAATGAGGACTCAGAAAAACTGGAAGAGCAGAGGGACACTGGGAAAGGTAAGTTAATTGCTAGACAGTAGGCTCAGAGAGAGCATTGGTTTGGTAAGGCTGCTTCTTGTCTTTTGGTTAAGCGTAAAAAAAAAAAAAGCGTAAACAGGTGGTTAATCCTGTCTTAACCAGAATGGTAAACAAAGGCAAGGGATTTGCCTCTGAAGCTTATGTATTTTCTTGAAAGGACTTTTATTTCCGTGTGACATTGAAAAGGATAAGATTTGAATCCTTGACCCTAAAATAAAGATTATTGTCTGATTACTAAATATTCCTTTCCCTCACTTTAGGAAACTGTTTTAAGATTATTTTCTGGGCTACTTAGTGTTACTGAATATTTATCAAAATAAAATTGCTGACTCATTAATATCTAAAGGTAAAGCTTTATGGGGAACAGAAAGAAATGTTCTAGTTAAGTCTGGAGAAGAAGCCAAAGTTAAATTAAACTGGATTTTATTACATTTAAGAAGTTGAGAATGGGGTTCCTCTATATTTGCTTAAACATACGGCTTTCTCAATATTACTTAGTATTTATACCTGGCTGCTTTATTAGTTATATCTTTTATTGAAGGAAAGAAGAAGAACAACAACAACAAAAGGTAACTGAGTGTAAAAGAGAAGACGATTCTCCTGTCAGTAATCCCTTGGACCAGCAGGCCCTTCTACGACATTGTCTCCAATGAAGCCTGCTTCTAGGTAAAATTCACAGAACTAGATAAAAGTCCTTGCAAGCTCGAATTTATAAAGTGATAGTAAATGTCAGCTATTATACTGCAGAGGGAACGCAAAGGAATCCTAAATCCCCTTTTGGGATAGATTAAATTGACTGAATTCTCAAGATAATAATATAGTCACTTTAGAGAAAAATCTTTAAAGGGAATCATGGCCATATAGGAGTTTGACTCCTTCCTGCCTTCACCATTTCTTCCCCATACCTTGTTGCATTAAACTAAATAATAATAATATCTAACATTTGTGCAGCATTTATTCTGAGCTAAGCATTTTACATACAATATTTCATTTAATCTTCACAATAACCCTGTAAAATGGATACTATTACTATCCCCATTTTATAGATGAGGAAACTGAGCTTAAGTCATTTTTACAAGGTCACAGAGCAAACAAGTGCCAGAGCCAGCTGGCGTATGTATGTTTGATTCCAAATTCCATACCATTAAACACTACTTTTTTATTTTGCATCCTCATCCAGGATAAAAAAAAAATACCATATCTAAATTCAGGTGGATTTTTTTTTGCATCGACAAATATTCATAAGTTATATAAACGCTATGGGATAACTAGTTAAGTCATCTTTGTTTCCTACTATCTAGTGGTGAGACATGAGGCCACCTGTCCTGGATCTGAAATTCACTGCTTCCTCCCCATTATCTGTGAATAGAGTGTTCGGAGCAGTAAATCACCCTGTGGTTTTTCTTCGTCCCTATTGACCTACAGAGGCCTGTTTCACACTCAGTGAATTCAGTATACATCAGCAGGTTTGTAAGAAGTGTAACGGTCACTAAAGAAACAAAGTAATTTTACACTCTCTTTTAAAAGCAAACAAACCCAGGCAGGGCCATGAACCGGCACAGTGAGCCTGGAAGTGAAGGCGCTATGAAAGTAGACTTTGTGAGAAGGAGAGGCAGTGTTGCTTTTGGAAGCTCACTGGGATGTTCTAAACTAACTTTGATCTCATTTTCTGGCACCCTTGTTCCCAAAAGCACCCTCTGCTTCCCAATCAGACAATGAGACCCTTCAGTGATTTGATATGCTTGATTCAAGGTGCCAGGGATCCCACACTGACATGCATGACCGAGGACAGCCTCACGTGGTCTTGGTCCATGGGGTAACTCATATGGTAGGTGTCTTCCAGTCTCCCCCCTGATGCCTTTGTATAAATAAAATCAGGTTAAATAAATATGCAGAGCCTTCTGGTGGTAGCATGTAGAGGGAGAGAAGAGGCCAACCGTAGCTTTGTGGTATATGAGTAAAGATTGTATTGATGGGAGCTTCAGGTCCTATTGAGCCCTGGTGAAACAAGCCCTTCCCCTCTGTTTCCTTAAACACTGTCAGGATACCTGGTTTCAAAAATTGGGGTCCAGGAAAATTTCCAAAATTCAGTACAAATGGCAGTGTTGAGACCCAGAACTCAGAGCACGAGAGAAGGGGAGAAAAACCTTAGGTCCCAAAGGCTCTCCTTCTTCTACCTGAAGTTTATTAGCCAATCTTCTTTTTCCTCTTCCTTTTTGTAGCCCCCCCCGCCCCCGCCAATTCTCTGTTCAGAAGCAGAGCAATGACTTAGTGGGTGACACGGAAAAAGAACAGCTTCAGACACCAACAGTTCTTGGTGCTATGATTAGTAGTTGCTTCTGCTTGTCATAATACATCAGAAAAACAGCAACCCATCTGTTCCAGATTGATACAGTAAGGGCTCAGCAAGAAGTGTTTACCCAGATTGTGAGAGGGAGTGTCTGCATTTTATGGTGTATTGACATGTGTGCCCGTGAAGCTAAAAGATGTCAGATGGCAGCTCTCTACCTAGCTGTGTGTCATGTAACATCTGTCACCACAATAGCTAAGAGTTTTGACAAGTGGGTTGTTTCAGCATGAAAAAGTCCAAGTGGGAGGAAGAATATCCTCTTCTGGGAGTTAAATGCCACTTCACAGCTACAGCTCCACTTAGTCTAGTCTACACGATGAATATAATAGGATAGGAACCAAACCACCTCTCCAACCCACAAAACAAATTGCATAACAGGTTGTGTTGACGTTTCCCAGGCAATTCTCACTAGTGGTAATTCGCAGCACATAAATGCTGATGACTAATTACCTTGGCCTGTGTAGACATTAGGTGTCTCAAAGTAAACTATTATCCAAAAGCCTGACTTGAGAGATACGTGGACAGTAAAACTCCAAGTTTTACTTGGGGGGTGGGGGGCAGAGAAAGAGTACATGAATAAATTGTTACATAGATTTTAGGAGGTAGAGTTGGACAAGCCTCAACCTCTATATGCTAATGTCTCTAAAAATAAATTTAGTTCACAGTAAGTAGCATATGAAGCCTCTCTACACGTTTACTTGAATGTCTGTGTTTCCTCTAGACTGTCTGTTGTCAGAGGCTAATACCTAAAATTTAACTCCAGGAACATCTGGTATTCTTAATAAAACATGTCGGAGAAATGGGTGGCTTCTGGGCAGCATATGTGGATATGGATATGAGGTGGAATAAATCCCTCACTTTTCTGGAAGAAGTATCAAGGTCAAAGAGTTGATTCATCATAACAAGGTGTTAACAAGGCGTCACAAGAACAGAGGGCCCTGCCTACTAAACCCCTCTTACTGTGTCCTTAAGTGAGAAGAGGTGAAGACCGGAATTTCTATAAAGCAGGGACATAGGGACAGCAATTGAATTAGTAAAATGGACTGGAGGACTTGTCTTGAAGCTGGATTGGCCAAATACAGTTTTGAATTACAGTCTTTTTTTTTCTTTAACTTTGGTAAATGGCTTTGGGGAAGGTGGAGACTACAGGCTGCTAACCAAAAAAATCTGTTGCTATCGAGTCAATTCCTGTTCACAGTGACCCTATACAACCAAGTAGAACTGCCCCATGGAGTTTCCAAGGAGCGCCTGGTAGATTCTAACAGCCAACCTTTTGGTTAGCAGCTGTAGCACTTAAACAATATGCCACCAGGGTTTCCATAGGTGGCTAAACCTACAAAAGTCCCCCCGCAAAAGGAGCTCTGGTGGCATAGTGGTTAAAGTGCTTGGCTGCTAACAGAATGGTTTTTGGTTCAAATCCACCAGTCACTTAGCAGGAGAAAGATGTGGCAGTCTACTTCCGTAAAGGTTACAGCCTTGGAAACCCTATGGGGCAGTTCTATTCTGTCCTATAGGGTTGGTATGCATCGGAATCGACTTGATGGTAAAGGGTTTTGTTTTTAAAGTCATCCTTTGAAATTGCCATTGGTGGGAAAGAAACTGATCCTTTGAAAATGTTTATTCCCGACTGGTCTTTTTACCTTTTTTTTTTTTATGTAATTTATTTTTCATGGAGAAACCGGGATGTAGGCATTGAATTTATGTCAATTAATCTTAAGTAAATGTAAATGCCTACATTTCAAACCCTGCTGACTGGTTTTATGTAACTTAAGTAAATGTAAATGCCTACATTTCAAACCCTGCTGACTGGGTTTTACATAACTGAAATGCATATCTTTTCTGTTGAATTATTGGTGTTAAGCTTAGCTTTGTTTTCATATTGCTTTCACTCATTTAAAGGTGTTAAAATAGTTCTTTGGAGGATGAAATCTCACATGTATTTTTTCTCAATACTATCCAGATACTAAAAAAAAAAAAAAAATGAATAGAACACATTTTGGTCATTCATGGTATCGTCTCATTTTATTCTGACTACATTATAAGATGGGATTCTAGACCAAAAGTACTATACTCTTTTTTTTTTCAGTTGTGCCTTAGATGAAGGTTTACAGAGCAAATTAGTTTCTCATTAAAAAATTAATACAATATTGTTTTGTGACATTGCTGCCAACCCCACGATGTGTCAACATTCTCCACTTTTTGACTTTGGGTTCCCCGTTTAAAGTACTATGTTCTAATTCCAACTTCCCAACACCAGACTCATCACAAGATATATACATTCTGTAAGAAAATCCCGCATAATTAATATGAATTGTATTCTCTTTTTCTGAAAGCTACTGTGTTTATATTTTCCTTAAGATGTTGTACTATAATATATAAACACTGTGATGCTAAGGGATTCAGAATTATTGAAGAATTCTGACAATTTAAAATGCAACTCTGTTTGACCATGTCAACCAAACCACTTATCACTTATGTGACCCTGATTGCAGTAAAACTAAGAGATAATATTCTTAGGTGCCTAAGGGTCAGTGATTACTTCAAATCCCTAAAAATAGGTTAGGAAAATGACCTTGAATCTTATCACATCCACAGCATAAAACCAGGACCAAACTGAGATGGGATCATCAGTGCCCTTTCAAAATGATAAGAAGCCCTGGTAGCACAGTGGTTAAACGCTTGGCTGTTAACCAAAAGGTCAGTGGTCGGAACCCACCAGCTGCTCCATGGAAGAAAGATGTGGCCATCTGCTTCTGTAAAGCATACAGCTTTGGAAACCCTGTGGGGCAGTTTTATCTTGTCCTATAGGGCCGCTAAATGATATTCTGTAAACATCTATCTCCATTTATTTTGAAGAAAGGCAGAGTAAGAGAATGGTAGAGAAGGCTGACCACTAGAAGGAATAGTCTCATCTTTACTGACTCAAGCAGTTCAGCTCTGGCCCTGAGTATGCTTACCCCCTTCAAAACATGGATACCTGAATTCAAGGAGACTGATCTTCCTTAAAAGGTAGGGGGTCTCTACCCAAGTTGCTTATCAAAGTAATTCTCTAACTATATATTCTATGAGAGAATTCTGGCAAATGCAATTTTCTCTATTTACGCTTTCAATGATTTTTTTAAAAATAATTTTTATTGTGCTTTAAGTGAAAGTTTACAAAATCAAGTCAGTCTCTCACACAAAAACTTATATACACCTTGCTACATACTTCAAATTTCTCTCGCCCTAATGAGACAGCCCACTCTCTCCCTGCACTCTCTCTTTTCATGTCCATTTCGCCAGCCTCTAACCCCCTCTACCCTATAATCTCCCCTCCAGGGAGTAGATGCCAACATAGTCTCAAGTGTCCACCTGATTCAAGAAGCTCACTCCTCACCAGCATCCCTCTTCAACCCATTGTCCAGTCCAATCCATGTCTGAAGAGTTGGTTTCGGGAATGGTTCCTGTCCTGGGCCAACAGAAGGTCTGGGGGCCATGACCACTGGGGTCCTTCTAGTCTCAGTCAGACCATTAAGTCAATGATGTTTTAATACTCACTAACATTTTGACACCCCTTAAAGTTTGACATCTAACTTTGCCAACCAGCCAACCACTCAACCTTGCTTCTATCCATACAAATCACCCATCCCGATTTTTATTTCCTTGTTCAAAAGAAGTAGTTTTCCAGCTGGGGAAGCACAAGTAATTTAAAGTTTCTTAGCTCTAGAGTTTTGTTTTTTTTTTTTTAAATATCATTCCCTTTTCCAGATATGAAGTATTTGGGAGTATCAAGAAACAAAGCGTAGGAAATAAGATAGTCTTGGCCCATTTCTCTTACTTCCACCATTAAAGGCTTGCTAAGATTCATGTTTGTCTTTAATTGTCTCAGTTAAAAACTTTCCAGTTTTATTCCCTTTGAGTTAAGAATCACTTGTGAAGAGACTCTGATCAGGAAAGAGCTTCAGAAAATTATGCAGTTAAGTAGCAATTTGTGAATACTGCTTCATGAAAGTGTCACCTGATTTGTCTGGACAACAGAGGACTTAAGTTTCCATTTGTATTAATTTACTATTGCTGCTGTAACAAATTTATGCAAATTCAGTGGATTAAAACAACATAATTTCTTATCTTACAGTTCTGGAGATCAGAAGTCTGAGATGAATCTCACTGGGCTATAAATCAATGTTTTGGCTGGGCTGCATTCTATTTGGAGGTTCTAGAGGAGAACCTGTTTCTGTTATCTTTTCCTGCTTCTGGAGGCTGCCCACATTCCATGGCTCATGGCCTCTTCATCTTTAAAGTGCTTGGTTGAGTCTTTCTCACCCACATCACCCAGCACTGACTCTTCTGCCTCCCTCTTCCACATTTAAGGACCCTTGTGATTATCTTGGAGCCCTGGTGGCACAGTGATTGAGAGATCAGCTGCTAACCAAAAGGTCGGCAGTTCAAATCCATTGGCCACTCCTGGGAAGCCCTATGGGGCAGTTCTACTCTGTCTTATAGGGTTGCTATGAGTCAAAATCGAATTGAGAGCAATGGCTTTGGTTTTTTTGGTTGGTGATTATATTGGGCCCACCTAAATAATCCAAGATAATTTCTCTACCTCAAGGTCAGGTGGACTAGCAGCCGTCATTCCACCTACTATCCTAATCCTCCTTTGACATGGAACATGGCATATTCACAGGTTCTGTGGTGGCCATTATGCTGCCTACCACATCATATTAAAACACTTATCTAAACATTATAAAGCTTGGAGTATTCTCATTTTCAGTATTGATTCCTGATTGAGTGTCTATTTGACAAGTTTTCCAGACTTCTACAGTGTGGACCACCTCTTCTCAGGAACTTGGCAGAAGAACAGAAGGAAAGGGGATGGGGATCATCCAACTCCCCTGAGTTCACTAAAATGCTGCAGGGAGAAGACTGAAAATGATAGACCGAAAGACTTAAACATCACTGTCTGCTATAATTCATCCCATTGCTGGATAGGAACCAAATAAGTTATTAAATTCAATCCATTTCAACTCGATTCAACAAAAATATGGAGAGAATACTGGGTGTTTTGCCTGGGAATGTCAAGTACTGATGCCCTTGTGTGACTTTCAGTCATGTAGGAGAATTAAGAGAAGTTTCAAAAAGACACAAATACAATGAATATACCAATATTTGCTTCCAGTTGCATATGCAGGAAGAGTTCAGAAAATTGACTAACAGAAAATGTGTGAAAAATAAAACCGGCCTAAACTTCTACTGCTAGGAGTTAATTGGAGTCATACATGATCCTGGAGGCTGTCAAATTCTGGCTCCCCACAAATGCCACCAAAGCAGTCTTATGAAAGCAGAACTGAGTTTATTACTTGCAGTAAGGGTGACCAGTACCCTACAGATTCCCGGTAGTGTCTCAGAGGGTGTAGGGCAAAGGCAGGATATTTATAATGTTTTGGAGGTCTGGTTTTAGGTGGGTCTTTTTTTTTTTTTTCAGTAAGGGAGACTTTCAATACGGGATTAGGCAATGTTCATGACATAATAGTTCAGGGATGGAGAAAAGGATTTCAAAGTGAATCTTAAGGAGTAAAATAGTCATTCAAGAAATATTTATGGCCCAAGAAGAGGAAAAAGGGATAGAGTTATGTATTGGATGCATTACTTATTAAAAAATAGTAAATAAAAATAAAAATGTCCTACTTTACTCCAATTCAGTCCCTTGTGTACACTGTTGGTGCCTTGCCCAAATCACTTCCATCACTTTCACCAGCTCTGTGTGTCTATCCCCCAGCTTCTGCATGCTTTGCTGGTACCAGCTTCTGCGTTGTCGTTTGGCAATGGCACTGCCTAGCTCGTAGGGAGAGCAGGAAGTGCCCAATACAGGTAGTCTCCGACTTACGACGTATTCGTGTTACAACCAACTGCACAGCTGTCTTCTTTTTTTTGAATTTTTATTTTGCTTTAGGTGAAAGTTTACAGAGCACCTTAGTTTCCCATTCTATAGTTTGTACATAAAATGTTTCATGACATTGCTTTTGTTCCCCACGATGTGTCAGCACTCTCCCCATTTCTGCCTTCTGTTCCTGCTTCTTTTTGTCTGGATTTTCTACCCCTTCCTGTCTTCTCATCTTTGCTTTTGGGCAAATGTCCTTTTGATCTTGTATATTTGATCATCCTACGGAACACGTTCCTCTCAGGTGTTGTTGTTTATTTTACGGGCCTGGCTATTGTTTGGCTGAAAGGTGGTTTCCAGAAATGGCTTCAGTTCCAGGTCAGAAGGGTATCTTAGGGCTATAGCCTCGGGGGTTCCTCCAGTCTGTGTCAGATCGGTAAGTCTGGTCTTTTTTGTGAATTCAATTTTTTCCCTACATTTTTCTCCTGCTCTGTCCGGGATCTTCTGTGGTGATCCCAGTCAGAGTGGTCAGTAGTGGTAGCTCATAACCATCTAGTTCTTCTGGTCTTGGGGTTATGTAGCCTGGAGTTCGTGGGGTGCATTAGTCCTTCATACTAATTTCTCCCTTGAGTCTTTGGTTTTCTTCACACTCCTTTGCTCTGGATAGGAAGAGACCAATAGTTTTATCTTAGATGCTCATTCATAAGCTTTTAAGGCCCCAGACACTACTCACCAAAGCAGGATGCAGAGCATTGTCTTCGTGAACTATGTTGTGACAATTGATGTAGATGTCTCCCAAGCCTGTGGTCCTTGCCTTTGAGCCTAGGAACTTCATTAATGAGGTGTTTGGTTAATGTCTAAGAAGTTTCCATGACTGCCCCCTGTGTGCTCTATTGTCTATATTAATATACTTTCAGCACCTATAATTATATATGTAGAAATATCTACAACCAAACTATATCTGCGGGTGGGTGTGCTCCCTTATACCCTCCCACAACTTTTTAGCATACCTATCTACCTATGTATCCATTTGTAAGTTATTGTTTGTTAATACTGTTGGTGCAGGATGGTCTATGTTATAGTAATTACCATAGTTGCTCTTTACTCTTGTATTCCTCTCAATGTCTTCCTTTGCCTTGGTCATGTTGTGCTGAATTCCTCCATATTGTGTATTGCCTTTCCCTTCACTAATGACAACAAGTGTCTTCTATCTAGTTAGTATTTTCATCTCTGATAACCACTGAAGAATTTTTCTTTAATATGTATAAACCTTTTCTTGTTTTTTTGTTATGATAGTGGTCTCATACAGTATTTGCCCTTTTGTGATTGACTCAGCACAGTGTCCTCCAAATTCATTCACGTTGTGAGATGTTTCATGGATTCATGGTTATTCTTTATCTTGTGTAGTATTCTATTGTGTGTATATACCACAGTTTGTTTGTTCATTCATTCGTTGATGGGCACTCAGGTTGTTTCCATCTTTTTGCAATTGTGAATAATGCTGCAATGAACATGGGTGTGCATGTCTATTCGTGTCACGGCTGGCTCTTATTTCTTTAGGGTATATACCTAGGAGTGGGATTGCTGGATCATGTGGTATTTGTATTTCTAGATTTTAAAGGAAGTGCCATACCATTTTCCATAGTGGTTGTACCATTTTGCATTCCCACCAGCAAGTTCCAACTTCTCCACAACCTCACCAATATTGTTCATCTTCTGTTTGTTTGATTAGTGCCATTATTGTTTGGGTGAGATGGTATCTCATTGTAGTTTTGACATGCATCTCTCTCATGGCTAATGATCACAAACATTTCTTCAAGTGTTTGTAAGCTGCCTGAATGTCTTCTTTGGTGACGTGTCTGTTCATATCCTTTGCCCATTTTTTAATTGAATTGTTTGTCTTTTTCGTTTTTGAGGTGTTGAAGTTTTCTATAAAGTTTAGAGGTTAGACCCTTGTTGCATATATTGTAGCCAAAAATTGTTTCCCAGTCTGTAGGTTCTTGTTTTACTCTTTTGGAGAAGTCTTCTGATGAGCATTTGAGCATAAGTGTTTAATTTTGAGGAGGTCCCATTTATCTAGTTCATCTCCTGCTGTTTGTGCATTTTTAGTTATGTTTGATATCCTATTTTGCCATATTAGGGTCCTTAATGTTGTCCCTATTTTTCTTTCATGATCTTTATAGTTTCAGGTTTTATTTTTAGGTCTTTGATCCATTTTGAACTAGTTTTTGTATATTTCATTTTTCTACAAAAAGACATCCAGTTTTGCCAGCACCATTTCTTAAAGAGACTCTCTCTTCCCCATTTAATGGACTTTGGCCCTTTGTCGAAGATTAGCTGTCCATAGTTCAATGGATTTATATCTGGGTTCTCAATTCTATTCCATTGGTCTATGTGTCTATTGTTGTACCGCTACCAGGCTATCCTGACCACTGTAACTGTAGAGTAGGTTCTGATATCATGTACTGTGAGACCCCTACTTTGCTCTTCTTCTTCAATAATACTTCACTTATCCAGGGCCTCTTTTCATATAAAGTGTGTGATTAGTTTTTCCATCTCATTAAAGAATGCTGTTGGGATTTAGATGGGGGTTACATTATATCTACAGATTACTTTTGGTATTATCGACACTTTCACAATGTTAAGTCTCCCTATCCATGAGCATGGTATGTTTTTCCATTTATGTAGTTCTCTTTTTGTTCTGTGCAGTAGTGTTTTGTAGTTTTCTTCATATAGATCTTTTATATCCCTAGTTAGATTTATTCCCAAGTATTTTATCTTTTTGGAGGCTACTGTAAATGGTATTGTTTTCCTCATTTCCTTTTTAAAGTTCTCTTCATTGGTGTAGAGAAATCCAATTGATTTTTGTATTTTTTTTTTTTGTATATCTTATAAGCAGTATGTACTACATACAATGTTGCAGTGTGTAAATTGATGTTATCATCCTCAGATGTAATATTTCCAACTCTCAAAGACAAATAAAGATCAGATTTATAAAGATACTGATAATAAAAGGCAATAACAACAAAAACTAAAAAAAAAAAAAAAAAAGATTAGGTGTTCAATTCACATCAGAACTGACTTATGACGGAGCAGCCATCAGAACAGAACCTTGTTGTAAGTCAAGGACTGCATGTAGTCTACATTTCACTTCAGTGATCAGTAAATGACAACTGACTAGTGTGGGAGAACAGAAGTGCAGCTACTTTGCTTTAAGGTGGGGTAAACTCTGAGGGGGATATTTATGCTCCAGAGTTCCACCCAGGATCAGGCTGCGTCTAGGATTCTTCTTGAAACTGCTCCCTTACTTAGCTTTTCCCTTTTTCCTATTCTGTTTCTCCTATTATCCTTGCTAGTTTCTTCTAGGATTATTTCCTTGAAAAATCATTTTAACTCAAATCCCTGGGTCAGGATCTGCTTCTGGCAGAACTCAACTCACACATGTCCCTAAAATTCCTTCACCAGAAATCTATCTAAAGTAAAGATCTGATCATATCAGTTCTCTGCTAAAGCCTTCAGAAGCTGCTCATTACCTGCTTGATGCCTTCATGTGGCATTCAAGTTTAGCCTTATTGGCTGTTGCCTGCCTCTCAAGCCTCAAGTCTCACCAATCCCAGTTTCCTACTCTGTTGTTGTTGTTAGGTACTGTGGAGTCAGCTCTGATTCATAGTGACCCTATGCACAACAAAATGAAATATTGCCCGGTCCTGCACCATGCTCACAATTGTTGTTATCCTTGAGCTCATTGTTGCAGCCACTGTGTCAATCCACCTTATTGAGGGTCTTCCTCTTTTCCACTGACACTGTACTTTACCAAGCATGATGTCCTTCTCCAGGGACTGATCTCTCCTGACAACATGTCTAAAGTATGTAAGACACAGTCTGGCTGTCCTTGCTTCCAGTGAGCATTCTGGTTATATGTCTTCCAAGACAGATTTGTTTGTTCTTTTGGCAGTCCTCGGTATATTCAATATTCTTTGCCAACACTACAATTCAAAGGCGTTAATTCTTCTTTGGTCTTCCTTATTCATTGTCCAGCTTTCACATGCATATGATGCGATGGAAAATACCATGACTTGGGTCAGGCGCACCTTAGTCCTCAAGGTGACATTTTTGCTTTTCAACACTTTAAAGAGGTCTTTTGCAGTAGACTTACCCAATGCAATGCATCATTTGATTTCTTAACTGCTACTCCCATGGCTGTTGATTGTGGATCCAAGTAAAATGAAATTCTTGACAACTTCAAGCTTTTCTCCATTTACCTTGATGTTGCTCATTGGTCCAGTAGTGAGGATTTTTGTTTTCTTTATGTTGAGGTGCAAGCCATACTGACAGCTGTGGTCTTTGATCGTCACCAGTAAGTGCTTCAATTCCTTTTTACTTTCAGCAAGCAAGGTTGTGTCATCTGAATAATGCAGGTTGTTAATGAGTCTTCCTCCAGTCCTGATGCCCCATCCTTCTTCATTTCTCCAGCTTCTCGGATTATTTGCTCAGTATACAGATTGAATAGGTATGGTGAAAGGATACAACCCTGACGCACACCTTTCCTGACTTTAAACCAATCAGTATCCACTTGTTCTGTCTGAACAACTGCTCTGTGGTGCAGAAATGCTCAACTGCTTTTGGTTTCCCATTCATCTCTTTCTCATTTACTTGGTTTCTGATGTTTCTGTTACCTATGAAAGTTTTAGCAGCCCCTCAGGACTGGGCAGTGTTTTGTTCTGTAGTACATAGTGAACCAACTCGATGACACCTAACAATAACAGCAGCCTCCACAGCTTCCCCAGATGGGCTAATGTTCATCTTCTACGGTCTTCTAATAATTCATCCAATCACTTGCATTGCATTTACCATATTGTATTCCAATTCTCTTTTTTCATTTGTCTCTCAAACTAGACAATGACATCCTTAAAAGCAGGAATCATGTCTTTATCATTTTTTTTTTTAAGTTTCTCATTCAAAAATTTATACACATATTGTTTTGTGACATTGGTTGCAATTTCCACAATGTGACAGTACTCTCCCTCTTTCTATCCTGGGTTCCCTGTGTCTATTTGTCCAGCTTTCCTGTCCCATCCTGCTTTCTCATCTTGCTTTTGGGCAGAAGTTGCCCATTTGATCTCATATATTTGATTGAACTAGCAAGGACCCTCCTCACATGTTTTATAGGTCTGTCTAACCTTTATCTGAAAAGTGAGTTTCAGGAATGATTTCAGTTCTGGGCTAGCAGAGCATCTGGGGGCTGTAGTCTCAGGGGTTCCTCCAGTCTCTGTTGGACCAGTAGGTCTTGTCTTTTTTCATGAATTTGAGTTTTGTTCTACAATTTCCTCCCACTCTGTCCAGAACTCTTTGTTGTGATCCCTGTTAGAGCGATCGGTGGTGGTTGTCTTCATCATTTTAATGTCCTCACTGGCTAACACAATGCCTAGCACATAGGCTGTCGTTAAAAGTTTTTGAATGAATATACATAACCATTTTTTTCATGCAGAGTAACCAGAGATGTGAAGATAATTATAGTAGTATACTCTTCAAATGTCATCACGTAGAAACTGGAAACACACTCAGCATAATAAAAATGACAGAGTTTCAAAATATTTATGCTTCTGGCAGTCAAGGCATAACTATAGTGGTTGACACTGATTAGGCATAGGTATTAGGGCTTCATCCTACAATCTGTATCTTGGGCTTTTTTGCTCAAAATTTTTTTACTCCATCTCAGATGATA
This sequence comes from Elephas maximus indicus, assembly GCF_024166365.1. Taxonomy (NCBI): domain Eukaryota; kingdom Metazoa; phylum Chordata; class Mammalia; order Proboscidea; family Elephantidae; genus Elephas; species Elephas maximus. The sequence goes on along the minus strand of NC_064833.1, from coordinate 61,294,616 downwards.
AAACGGGCTGGTTACAGCCTTTATGTAACCCTGGTTGTTTTTTCAGTGGCTTTGTTTACAAAATTTTTTTTTTGACTTTGTGGTTTTTGTGGACTCCGCAGGACTGCTCCCTGACCTGTCTCCTGGATTAGGAACACAGCCTGCTGGTTCCACAGCGGCCGCTCACCACCATGCTCATTCCTTAGCTGGGCTGGCATAAGTGAATATGCCACAGGAAAAACAAGAGAGAGAGCTAAAATAAGCTCATTTGGTTTCCTCCTGCCAGAAACTATTTGGGAGAATAATTCAACATCCATCAAATGTGAAAATGTCAAACTTAGGAGAAAAAAGAGAATATTGGCTACTTTTAAGGAAAAGTCACATCCCCATAAATTGGAGTGAAGTATTTGCCACATCCAGAGACATGGCAATAGGATTTGTGGCATGGAGAGCCAGGGTCAGAGTGAGGCGAAAGGTCAGAGCGAATATGGTCCACAGATATTCAGTTATGTAAGGCAAGGTTTTCTTTTATCTACAAATGGTCTGCATCTGGAAGATATCTAGCCAGATCTACATTGGGAGTGCCCAGAGAATCATAAAATATGTGTTATTTGGAAGTCTGATTGAGGGTTTTTTCTGTCTCTTGTTTCTCAAATTATGGTCTACCTGTTTTTCCATTCCATCCCCTCTTGCCTCCTCAAGGACATCGTTCCAGTAGATTACCTCTTCTCTCCCCTGCATCATCAATTTTCCCTCTCTGCTGGACCATTCCCTTCAGCATCAACCCTGTTATTTCCTCCATGTCCTCCAAGTCCTTTCTTTATCCCCTCTTTCCCCTATGACTCCTGTACCATTTCATTTCTTCTTTTTACAGTAAATAGGAAAAACATTCAAGTTTTCTATACTTGTATCTTCAATTACTTTCCTGGCACTCTAAGTTTAGCCCTCTTTAATAAAGCATTTGCAGACATACTCTATCCAAACTGCTCTTGTCAAGGTTACCATTGACCATCACCTTGCTAAATCCAATGGTCAGTTCTCAGTTTTCAGTTTATTTGGATTTTCAGCAGCATTTAGCAGAGTTCATCACTCTCTCCTTAAAAAAAAAAAAAAAAAAATTTTTTTTTTCTCCATACAGCTTCTAGGAAAAGACACTTTTACCTCATTGGTCCTTCCTCCTCAGTCACTGTACTGGTTCCTCTCATCTCCTTGGCTTCTTGACATTGAAGTGCTCAGTCCTTGCAATCTTTCCTTTTCTAACCACTCCCTTGGTGAACTTATCCAGTATTGTGGATTTAAAAACTCCAATGACTCCAAAATTTACATTTGCAGCCTAAAACCCTTTCCTAAATTCTAGATTCACATCTGCCTACTCAGTATATCTACTTGGATGTCAAAAATACATCTCAAACTTAACGTGTCCCAAAATAAATTCCTGGTTTCTTCCCTCAAAACTGCCCCACAAAGTTTTTCCCTTTCAAGGACTTTCTCCCAGTTGCTGAAGATTAATACCTTGAAGTCGTGTTTAACTCTTCACTGTTACTCACACCCAGATATAATCTGTTAGCAAATCCTGCTGTATCTACCTTCAGTATCTATCCAGAATCTGACCACTTCTCATTCTCTCCACTGTTGCCATTATGGTATATTTAAGTCATCATAATCTCTCTCCTGGATTATTGTATTAGCTTCCTAGTCGATCTCCCAGCTTCTACCTATTTAAAAGTGATACCTACACCACATCCCTGTGCACTCCCTATTCTCCATGCCTACTTTGTTTTACCTCTATACCATTTTTTGGCATTTAACTATATATGTATAAAAAATACGTATAGTTATATATATACACATATGTATATATATATATTTTATACATATACAATTTAATATACCCATTTTAAGTGTGCATTTTTATGAGTTTGAGAAATTTAGACAATCATGAGATTCTACTGCAATCAAGATATAGAGCATTGCCTTCATGCCAAAAAGTTCCCTTGTGCCCTTTTCTTTGCAGTGAATTATCTCCCCATCCCTGGCTCCAGGCAACTACTGATGTGCTTTTGATGGAAATGTGGGGTGGAGGTGGGAGGAAATGGGAGAAAGAACAACATGTCTTATGCTAATGAGAAAGATCCAACAAAGAGGAAAAATAGATTATGCAGATCACATAGATTATATTTGCCTTTTCTAGAATTTCATATAAATGAAATTGGTATACTATGTACTCTTGTTTCTGGTGCCTTTCATTTAGGATAATGTTTTGAGATTCATCCATGTTGTTGCATGCATCAGTTGTTCATCCCTTTTTATTTCCGAGTAGTATTCCATTGTGGAGTCCCTGGGTGGTACAGTGGTTAACATGCTCGCTGCTAATTGAAAGGTTAAATGTTTGAGTTCACCCAGAGGTGCCTCAAAAGAAATACCTGATGATCTACTTCTGAAAAATTAGCCATTGAAAACCCTATGGAGCACGGTTCTACTCTGACACACATGGGGTCACCATCCGTCAGAATTGACTCAATGGCAACTGGTGGTAGTAGCAGTGGTAGTGTTAGTAGTATTCCATTGTAAGAACGTACCACAGTTTGCTTATTCATTCACCGCTTGGTAGTCATTTGGGTTGTTTCCAAATTAGGGCTCTGAGGAATAAAGCCACTATGAACATTCTTATATAAACATTTGCTTGGATATATTTTCACTTGTGTTAGGTAAATACCTAGGAATGAAATTCCTGGGTCATATGGATGTATATGTTTAACTTCATAAGAAACTACTGAACTATTTGCCAAAGTGGTTATACAATTTTACATTCCTATCAAGCGTTATGGAAACCCTGGTGGCGTAGCGTTAAGAGCTACGGGTGCTAAGCAAAAGGTTGGCAGTTCAAATCCATCAGGCACTCGTTGGAAACCATATGGGGCAGTTCTACTCTGTCCTATAGGGTCACTATGAGTCAGAATCGACTCGACGGCAATGCGTTTGGTTTTTTTTTTTTTTGGTGTCAGCCCTTATGAGAGTTCTAGTTGCTCTGCATCCTTGGTAACACTTGGTATTTTCAGTCTTTTTTAAATTTAGCTCTTCTAGTGGGTGTGTGTGTAGTGGCATCTCATCATGGGTTTAATTTCCACTTCCTTATGACTAATGATGTTAAGCATCTTTTCATGTGCTTATTAACCATTCATATATTTTCTTTGGTAAAGTGTCCGTTGAAATCCTTTGTTCATGTTTTTAGTTGGGTTGTTGTTTTATCATTGAGTTGTAAGCTTTCTTTATATATTCTAGACATGAGTCCTTTGTCAGATATATGTAATACAAATATTTTTTCCCAGTATGTGGATTGCTTTTCATTTTCTTAAAGGTATCTTTTAAAGAATAGACATTTAAAAATTTTCGATGCAGTCTATTGGTTTTTATTTTCTTATATTGTTTGATCTTTTTGCATCCTAGCTAAGAAATCTTTGCTTACCTGAAAGTTTTGAGGGTTTTCTCCTATGATACAATGAATATTTTGCTTATTTTATATTGTCTCTCACAGAATAAAAAGTGCTACCAAGTACTAGAGAAATATTTGAATGTAGCTCAACCGAATGTCTCCACTTTTCAATTTAGGGCTTGACTAGACTGTACTTTCTTAGTTTGATGATGAGTTTCTCTAGGGAGACAATATAGTATAGCGGTTAAGAGTAAATGCATGCAAAACAGATGGATATAAAATTGAAATCTGCGGTCTACACATAGTCACCGTGTTTGGGGAAGTTACTTAACGTCCGTAAGCTTCTTTCCTCATATCCAAAATGGAAGCAATGATGATCTCATGAGAAAATACATACAAAGTCCCTGGGCCCAATCCTGGGTACATGGTTAGGGTATTACCCATTATTATTATCATATTTTTTATACTAATAAAGTAAGTTATTGCTACCTGCAATGCCAAGATAGCTGACAGGATATGGTGAGTAGTATTTATAAAATAGTCATAGCTTAAAAGTATTGCTATATTTGTTATTATTAAATTATTGTAGGACTATTTCCCAAATAGTAATGAGCCACATGTTTCACAGTTGGCAGTATGTTTTTGTAACAAAAATTTGGGGGTGTTTGTAATTTATTACTGCCATATGTCAACAGACTCTTTCCAAACTTCTAAGAATAGCATAACCTCAAATTATTTTTACCACAAAAGGGCCATCTAAAAATGTCTTGGCTGGTGCTGCTTCTGTTTCGTAAAGCCAGGTCTGGAAGGGTCTGTGTAGGTTTAATGTACTTGTGGCAGAGACTTGTTTGTTCTCTCCTCATCCCTGATGATGACAACCACTCGTTCAGTCACATGCTAGGTCTCAGGACAGAATATAGATTTACCTGCTGAAACTTTTCCCACTTACGGAAATTTGGGCAAGTTAGAAAGAGAGCTAACTCTCTCACATTATTTGTATGTCATTTATTATTAAGTTAGCTTGTCACATTTAGAATCCTGGGCTAAATATTTAATGAGCCATCTGAGCTCTGACATTGGTTACATTTAATAAATAGATATTTATATCCAGCCACTGAAAAAGGACAACTTTTTGGTTCCTTCTGATCATTGCTAAGCCATAAGCACGAGAGTCTAATTACGTATTCTATGGTGGCTTTCCCGGAGGATGTAAACACAGTAAAACCGAATTTGATGTAAATAGGTTGTGATGACTGAGGGGCTTTTGTTGTCCGAATTATTTTAAGCCTGTGTTGCTGGCATGGCAGTGCCCATTCTTCAGTGAAAGATCCTGAAAGTGGGGAATGACTCATCATTATACTCTCACCGGTCTATCGGCTTCAATGCAAACCACACAAGTTACATACAGTTTGGTTTTGACTGTTTGTCATATTGTTAAGTAGGATTTAGCTGAATTTCATTTGCATCCTTACCACTTGTTGTGGATTGAATTGTGTCCCCTCCAAAACACGTGGGTCAGCTTGGTGAGTCTATGATTCCCAGTATTGTATGATTGTCCACCATTTTGTCACCTGATGTGATTTTTTTATTTGTTGTAAATCCTACCTCTATGATAAGGAAGTGGGGATTAGCGGCAATTATATTAATGAGGCAGGACTCAACCTACAAGATTAGGTTGTTATCTTCTTAAATCAATCTATTTTGAGATATACAAGAGAGAAGCAAGCAGAAAGACATGGGGACCTCATACCACCAAGAAAGCAACGCAGGGAGCAGAGATCATCCTTTGGACCTGGGGTTTCTGTGCAGAAAACCTCCTAGACCAGGGGAAGATGGATGACAAAGACCTTCCCCCAGAGCAGACAGGGAGAGAAAGCCTTCCCCTGGACCTGGCACCCTGGGTTCAGACTTCTAGCCTCTTAGACTGTGAAAGAATAAATTTCTCTTTGTTAAAGAGTATTTGTGATATTTCTGTTATAGCAGCACTGGATAACTAAGACACCCCTGAACTATATTCTCTTCTTCCCCATGTTTTTTTCAGGGCATAATATGCCTTTTTCAGAGTTAGGAAAGCCAATTCTTGGAATACCAGAATTATTCTGCTTTCTGATCACTTGTTGCGTTCTGCAGAACGTCTCTGGGTGTCAATGTGCGCTTCTTTCTGTGTCTCTGCTTCTTTGAGGTTTTGCAGAGTCCCTGGGTGGTGCAAATGGTTAATGGGCTAAGATGCTAACCAAAAGGTTCGAGATTCAAGTCCACCCAAAGTCACCTCAGAAGAAAGGTCTGCCGTTGTGCTTCTGAAAACTCAGCCATTGGAAACCATATAGAGCACAGTTCTACTCTGACACACGCGGGGTCACCATGAGTTGAAATTGACTCGACAGCAACTGGTTACTGTTTTTTTCGCTTTTGCAGTAGGTTGTTCCCAAGGAGGCCTGACCATGGTGCATTTGTACCAAGTGGAGCCCTTGGACTTACGGTCAGCAGGGCAAAGAATGCAGCTTTTTTTCTGACCCAAACAGATGCTACGTTTCCTAAATGTAGGTGTGGTGGTTGTGGGTATTGGGGCCCTGCCAAAGATGATTATCCTGAAAAATACCTTTTTTTTTCACCCTTGGGTGAATTAAAGCTTTTTTTTTTTTTTTTTTTTGTCTGTATTCTTGAGAATAGATGATTAGTAAGTCAATGTCCCTGAGAAGGCCGTTACTTTAGGTTATTGGTCTTATATATTTTAATGTGAATGGGTTTCTGACCATTTCTTGTGAACTGTGATAGAAGTGGCAGAACCAAATGGAACAGTAGATATGTGAGGAGAGGTGGAAGAGGGCAATATTGAAGGATAGAAAAGGGGGAAAGGGTGCCAAACACCAAATCTCCCTACTCTCCAGTTTTTCTAGCACTAATACTTAGTGATCCTGGAAGTGGGACCCAGAGGCCTTTGTGGTTATCAAGCAGAGAGCCTAAAGCAGTGGTTCTCAACCTCTGCTGTACATTAGCATCACCCAGAAAGTTCTAAAAATACCTGAGTGTGGGTCCTACACCTCATCCCCGGATGGCTGATTTAACTACTGTAAGATGAGGCCCAGGGATTGGTATTTTATAAGCTCTCCCAGTGTTTCTCAAGTATAGCCAACCTTGAGAACCCTAACCTACAGGAAACTTCAGCAGTCCCCAAGAGGGGGGATCCCCGTTTTGTTATCTTCTCTTCAGGAGTCGGGGGAAGTCCTAAGGACTGTTTAGCAACGGAAGAAATCCCCACTTCTATTTTGTGGGAAGAGGAGGAGGAGATGGGTTTGTCATTGCCGCTGGAAACTCCCTGGTCCCCAGGATGCTTCCTGATCTCTCTGTGCAGACACTGGCTACAGAATGCCTAAAGGGCCGTGGCCTGCTGGTCATGCCCATCTTCTCTGCATTCCTTCAGGACCAAATTCCTTCAGAGATATTTACAATTAAACTTTTCCGAAGTTAGATTCTGACATGTTGGTACAGTTTTAACGTGATTTCCTAGTTTGGCATGGATTGAGACTGATTCCTCAGCAGCAAGAAAAGCCTATGAGGTTTTATGTTCCTTAAATACAATTGTAATGAAGCTTACAACAACTGTAAGTGTGGACAAAATCTGTGTTAATATAATCCAGTTTAAAATCAGATTAAGTCCAAGCTCCTAAATTAGAACATATGTATCTATATACCTCTATCTATATCTACGTGTACATATGTCAGAATCTTGGCTATTCTCGCATAATGTAAATCATTTTCCTCATCAGAAAAATGGGATTACTAATGCTTGCCTTTCCTATCAAAAATTTGTTTATGAAGATTAAATTAGATAATTTAGATGGATGCATTTTAGAAAATGTAAATTACTCTGTAGAGATAAAATAATATTATGGTCCGATTGAAGTATGTTTTATGATTTAGAATTAATTCATAAAACTAATTCAGGGACCTTATTTAGCCAGTTCCCAATTTCCAAAAGACATGGATGATGAAAATGCCAGTATTAGCTCACACACGTGTCAATCAGGATTTTCTAAAAGATTTTGCATTGGTGGAGATTTCAGGGTTTTTTTTTTTTTTTTTTGAGAGGTTTTGATCATTTAATCTAATTTTATCCTTACCATTACTTAATAGTAAAATAAACTCCTAACTTCAGCAATTGTCAACACATGGACTATCTCCATTCTTCTATATCCAAACTATCCTCAACCCTCTGTTATTCTGAAACAAATTCCAGACTTTTTACCATTTCATTCATGATTATTTCAATATTTAAAACACTTTTTGAGGTAAACGGTGGTAGTTTTAACAACAATAAATGTGGAAACCAAGTCACTTTGCCCAAGTTGATATAGCTTATTAGAAGAGCTAGGACAATAAGGAAATTAAGGTCCACAGAGATTAAGAGACTTTTTGAACACAGAAAAACTTGTATTCACTGTCTGGATTTTTATAGAGAGAGTTGGTCCAGATGAGGCAAAAGATTGCAATGGGTAGAAAAATTAAGAATTTCCTTCGTTATGCCAGAATAGCCAAAAAAGAGTTGAGAACTTAAGTGACCCCTACACAGACATATTTTATTTTGTATATTGTATTATCATTTTTTTTTATTATCATTAGGTGTTGTCAAATTGGTTCCAACTCAAAGCGATCTTATGTACAACAGAAGGAAATACTGCCTGATCCTGTGCCATTCTCACAGTCATTGCCATGTTTGAGTTCCTTGTTGTAGCCACTATGTCAATCCATCTCATTGAGGATCTTCTTTTTTGCTGACCTCCCACTTTACCAAGCATTATGTCCTTCTTCAGGGACTGATCCCTTCGGATAACATGCCCAAAGTATGTGAGACAAAATCTTGCCATCCTCACTTCTAAGGAGCATTCTGGCTATACTTTTTCCAAGACAGATTTGTTCATTTTTTTTGGCTGTCCCTAGTATATTGAAATTCTTTGCCAGCACTATAATTCAAAGTCATCAATTTTTCTTCAGTCTTCCTCACTATGTAAATTGTTTTGTACATTGGTTACATTTTTCACAATGTGTCAACATTCTCATTAATTCCATTCTGGATTTTCATTTCTAGTAATCTGGTTCCCCTGCCGCCTTACACTTCCATCTTTACTTTAGAGAAATTGTTGACCATTGGTCTAATATAGATTTATTTTTTTAAAGATGTGCTGTACTTACTGGTAATATTCTTTATTTTATGAGCCAATCTGTTATTTAGCTAAAAGGTGACCTCAGGGGGTAATTTTGATTCAAGGTTTATGGAGTATTTCAGGGCAGTAGTCTTGAGGAATCCTCTAGTCCAGTAAATCTGGGCTTTTAAAGAATTTGAGTTCTATATCACAGTTTTCTCCCCTTCTAGCAGGATCATCTACTCTGACCCTGATCAGAATGGTCATTAGTAGTAGCCGGGCACCATCTAGTTCTACTGGTTTCAGAGTAGATGAGGCCATGGTTTGAGCAAACTGATAATTCTGTAGAATACTTTCTTCTCCGAGGTCAAAGTAGTTTTTTGTCCTGTCTGGTAAGCACTGAGTATGACAGACCAACAAGTCACTGCCTGCAAACCAGCCTCTCTCCTCATGGTATACAATCCTACGGCTCATCGTGGCTGGATATATACAGAAAACACTTTCCATTTTAGGATGAGAAGTGAGAATACAGATGATTCCCCTGAATTTGTAAGAATGAAGTAATTCCCTTGTCCTGTTTCCGTGCATTAATGTTGGTACTGTAGGCAACACCTCATATCAGCCAATTGTTTTTTCCCCTTAATACAGGAATTTAAATTTTTTTCCCTTTTTATTATTTTTCTTGAAATAAAAAAAGTACTACATGCTTTATTAAGAAAGCTTAAATAACCCAGAAAAACAAAGTTAAAAAGATAAAGAAAGGGTAATGTTAATGTTACTACTAGGTTAATCATATTTACCATTTTGGTTCATTTAGGTCTTTCCAGTTTTCTTTTCTTTCTTTGTTTTTTTTAATTTCAGGAGAAGCACTTTCTTCCTTGGGAGGGAAACTAAAACAAGGCAGGGTCCAATCCTAAAAGGAAACTATTGTTGTTGTTTTAGCTGCAGTCAAGTTGACCCTCGATTCATGGCAACCCCATGTACCACACAGCGACATGCTGCCAGTCCTGCACCATCCCCATGATTGGTTGTGGAACAGACAGTTGTAATCCATAAGGTTTTTATTGGTTGAAATTTTTGGAAGTAGATCATCAGGCTTTTCTTCCCGGTCTGTCTTAGCTTGGAGGCTCTGCTGAAACTTGTTCAGTGTCAGCAACATGCGAGCCTCCACTGACAGAGGAGTGGTGGCTGTCATGAGGTGCACTGACTGGACTTGAACTCAGGTCTCCTGCATGGAAGGTGAGAATTCTACTACTGAACCACCAATACTCTCAAAAGAAAACTAGCGTAGTTAAAGGATTACAAGAAGGGAAAATAGACGAGGGATCATGTCAAAAGCTCAATAATGAAAAGTAGGGAACCCAATAATGAGAACTTGGGCACCAAAAGGGATAGTTTGTATGAAGGTTAAGAAGTGTTTTCTTTCTCAGATTAGGATTGTTTCCGGAAACTGGGATCAGGTAAGATTGAAATGTCCCCATATTTGGGGTGAAGAAGACTACAGAGGCCAGGAAAAAACTAGATCAAACAAATGTCTTCTTTTTCTATAGCATCTTGGGCAATTCTTCCTTTGAACTATCTCTTAAAATCATTGCACCTCCCTATTCACCTTAAGTAGGTGCTTCCTGGTTGTCTTCTATGGCTGGAGAATCTTCCTCCAGATGACCCTACATACTGCTACCAGATGGATCATGTTAAACTTCCCTTTAACATTTATCTCTTTCCTACTTGGAAATCAAAAGAAGGTTCCAAATATCCAATTGGGTCGGTTCCAACCTTGTCTCTCTGGCTTTTTCTATACCTAGCACTAACCTATTTATTCAACCTTGTTTTCCACTTCTTACTCTCATACTCTCCTACTCCAACAGGCTGACCTACTAATTGTTCTAAAAGTGCATCGTTTTCATTCCTACCTGGCCCTACCCTCATCCCCATATTATCATGTTGCCTGGAATGTCCTATCTTCCCTTCTATCTGCGTACAGCTAATCCTTCAAAGCCTGGATCTAGCCCACCCCCTTCCCAATATGTTTCCTGATCATTCCAATCCACATTTAGTTTAAGTTTTGTTAGACCTACCACATAGTCATAATTTAGCATTATTTCTGTACTACCTTGTATTATTCACTGTTTTGTTTTTGTTAATTGCTCTTCCTTGACTAAATTGTAAGCTCTTTAAGAATGAAATCTATAGCTTTTTCTTTTCTCGTCTAGTATAAATGGCTGAATTTGCCTAAATACATATGTAAATATGTAGCCTATTGGGTAAAATATTTAGATCATATGCAGAAAAATTTAATATTCAAACTCTTTATTACAGTAGATTTTCCCAGGATTTTCAAAGGTATCATGCCTTTCTGTCTCCACTCAATGAAATAGTTTACTTGTTTATATCTCATAATATAGGTTGTGTCAATAGTAAAATTTAGGAAAGACATAACTTCTAGGTCTAATACTTAAGCACACATATTTTACCTCTTTTTCATATTCATCAGTGGAATTAAAATTGACTCACTCGAAGTAATCTAGTGTTGATATAAGTTTATCATCCTCATGATGACTTCCTGAGCTTAAAGAGATCATTCTTAATCTAGATTCTTTTGTCTATACTCATTTTCAGCACTTATACTAAAATTTTATATTTATGAAAAATAGAATCTGTGAGGGCTCATATTTAAAGAAGACATATAATAGTCAATGATTACAAAATTAAATAATATAAGAGTCATCATCCAGGTACCATTTCCTCATGCAAAACAGAAATATACTTGTTAGTTTGAATAATGTTTTACCAGATTGAATCTTTATTGTTATTTGCTGGTTGTAAAATTAAAATGCTTATAGAAAAAAAACTAATACTGATTATCAAACAATATCATTAATATCACATACAAGCAAAATTTTGCTGAAGATCATTCAAAAGCAGCTGCAGCACTGCGTCAACAGGGAGCTGCCAGAAATTCAAGCCAGATTTAGAAGAGGACGTGGAACCAGGGATATCACTGCTGCTGTCAGATGGATCCTGGCTGAAAGCAGAGAATACCAGAAAGATATTTACCTGTGTTTTTTTGACTATGCTAAGGCATTCAACTGTGTGGATCATAACAAATTATGGATAACATTGCAGAGAATGGGAATTCCAGAACACTTAATTGTGCTCATAAGAAATCTCTACATGAAGAGGCAGTTGTTTGAACAGAACAAGGGGATACTGCGTGGTTTAAAGTCAGGAAAGGTGTATATATCAGGGTTGTATCTGTTCATCATACCTATTCAATCTGTATGCTGAGCAAATAATCCGAGAAACTGGACTATACAAAGAAGAACAGGGCATCAGGATTTGAGGAAGACTTATTAACAACCTGTGTTATGCAGATGACAGAACCTTGCTTGCTGAAAGTGAAGATGACTTGAAGCACTTACTGATGAAGATCAAAGACCGCAGCCTTCAGTATGGATTATACCTCAACATAAAGAAAACAAAAATCCTCACAACTGGACCAATAAGCAACCTCATGATAAATGGAGAAAAGATTGAAGTTGTCAAGGATTTCATTTTATACTTGGATCCACAATCAACAGTCACGGAAGCAGCAATCAATAAATCAGAAGACGCATTGCATTGGGCAAATCTGCTGCAAAGGACCTCTTCAAAGTGTTGAAAAGCAAAGATGTCACCCTGAGGACTAAGGTGCGCCTGACCCAAGCCACAGTGTTTTCAATTGCCTCATATGCATGTGAAAGCTGGGCGATGAATAAGGAAGACAAAAGAAGAATTGACACCTTTGGATTGTGGTGTTGGCAAGGAATATTGAATATACCATGGACTGCCAAAAGAACAAACAAATCCTTCTTGGAAGAAGTACAGCCAGAATGCTCCTTAGAAGCAAGGATATGGAGACTACCTCTCACATACTTTGGATATGTTGTCAGGAGGGATCAGTCCCTGGAGAAGGATATCATGTTTGGTAAAGTAGTGGGTCATCGAAAAAGAGGAAGACCCTTGTTGAGATGGATTGCAACAATGGGCTCAAGCATAGCAAGAATTGTGAGGATGGCACAGGATTGGTCAGTGTTTTGTTCTGTTGTGCATAGGGTTGCTATGAACCAGAACTGACTCACTGGCACCCAACAACAACAATACTAATGCACATAAGCAGGAAAGTTATATTCCTCTTATAATCCCAACTGCAGGATAAAATAAAACACTTTTAAGAATTTAGTATATATCCATATACGTATGTATGTGTATGTATATATATGTATAGATATACTGTTGTGAGGTGCTGTTGAGTTGGTTCTGTTGACTCATAACAACCTTATGTACAACAGAAGGAAACACTGGCTGATCCTGTGGCATCCTCACTGTTGTTGCTATGTTTGAGCCCATTTTTGCAGCCACTGTATCAATTCATCTCATCGAGGATCTTCCTCTTTGTTGCTGACCCTCTACTTCTCCAGGGACTGGTCCCTTTTGATAACATGTCCAAAGCATGTCAAAGATGAGTCTCGCCATCCTTGCTTCTAAGGAGTATTCTGGCTGCACTTCCAAGACAGATTTGTTTGTTCCTTTGGCAGTCCATGGAATATTCAGTATTCTTCCCCTGCACCATAATTCAAAGATGTCAGTTTCTCCTTTAGTCTTCCTTTTTCATTGTCTAGCTTTTGCATGCATATGAGGTATATATAGATATATATCACTTATATTATAAATATATATAATATAAACCAAACCCAAACCTGTTGCCTTCAAGTTGATTCTGACTCATAGTGACCTTGCAGGACAGAGTAGAACTGCCCCCACAGGGTTCCCAAGGAGCAGCTGGTGTATTCAAACTGCCAACCTTTTGGTTAGCAGCCAAGCTCTTAACCACTGCACGACCAGGGCTCCAGTGGGTTCACAGTATGCATCAAATTTGTAAACACTTATCATGGGCATTTTCCCTTCAAATATATGCAGATATACAACTTTCTTTTTTTACAAGCTCATAGTATTCTGTTGGATTTAACCAATCACAATCAGTAGACATTAGTTTGATTCACAGTACTCAGTGCTCTTTAACCAATCCTTTTTTGATAGCCATTTAAGGTTTTTTTGTTTTGTTTTTGTGCTAATACAAATACTGTGAAAAGAACATATTTATTTTCGTACCTACATCTACATGCACTTGACAGATTAAGAAACATGATTAAAAAAAAATTTAGTTATGTATTCATTGGAAATAATCACAAAAATAAGCAAAAGCTCAAAGAAGAAAATAAAAATCATTCCTAAGCTCAACATCCAGTGACAATCAGTTTTACCAGGAGGATCTTTATCCTTCTGAACTCTTTTCTTATATACATGATTTAAACGGGTAAGTGGAGAGTCCTGTGTTTGTCGGTAGGGTCAGATGGTCATAATCTCCTTATTCTTATTGCATCCCATGATATAATTATGAGCTCTTCTGAACATGGAAAGAGGTTTGTCTTGGAACATATACCTGGAGCTGAATGTCTTAGAATATGCATATGCAATTGTGAATATTGCTTCCTCTGTTGCTTTAAACTCTTGAAGTTAAACTATTTTTCCCTGCGGTCCTGGAGGCTGGGCCTAAAGATGTTGGGGAAGGAGAGCTTGGGTGCAAGAGCAGGGCAGCCAAAAGATGCCAACAAAAGGAGTTGCTTATCCACAAATACCTTTGGAGAGAAGCCATTTTACTGCTTTCTCCTTCCCCAGGCCAGTGGCGACAGGTCTTTCTGTCCTAAGGAGGAGGAAAAAGGGCAAAATAATGGCTTCTAATCCCAAATTTCTTCTTTCTCTTCCCCTTGGAAAGATCATTTGGAATGAAGGCCAACATCCATTTAAGGTACACACAGCACCTTGAAAGCGAGTAAAGAAAGAGTAAATGATAAATTGTAATTTGGGTTGGGTAACCTGTGAAAGCTGGACAATGAATAAGGAAGACTGAAGAAGAGGTGATGCCTTTGAATTGTGGTGTTGGCGAAGAATATTGAATACCCCGTGGACTGCCAAAAGAACAAACAAATCTGTCTTAGAAGAAGTACCACCAGAATGCTCCTTAGAGGCAAGGATGGCGAGACTGAGCCTTACATACTTTGGACAGGTTGTCAGGAAGGATCAGTCCCTGGAGAAGAACATCATCCTTGGCAGAGTACAGGGTCAGTGGAAAAGAGGAAGACCCTCAACGAGGTGGATTGACACAGTGGCTGCAACAATGAGCTCAAACATAACAACGATTGTAAGGATGGCACAGGACCGGGCAGTGTTTCGTTCTGTTGTGCATAGGGTCGCTATGAGTTGGAATCGATTCGACGGCACCTAACAACAGCAAAAAAGCCTGATCTTAACTCCTTTTCTATGCATGACATTTCTAAAGAAGTTTCATTACCTTTAAAATGAGCAACATGGACCAGATGATTTATAAAGTTCTCCCCAGCTACAAGCTACACAATTCTAGGACTTTAATCCCTGTTTGTACGATATTGCCACACAATGCCTTGTATAAAGCAGGCTTTCAATAAATGTTTGTTGAATTAAATTAAACAGGGACAGAAAAGTTTGCAGTTAAAGAGATTAATTACTTTGTAAATAAAATGAAGTTGAGGCTCTGAGTAGATGAGTGAAAAAAAAGCAAATTCCACTATGGCAGGATGTCTAATAATTATTTAGCTCTTAATTAGCTTTAAGTTGATAATTGCAAAAATTTAGAATGATAACAGAGTTAGAGCCTCAAATATAGTATAAACATATTGAGGAAATAAATATTAAAGTTTATGTCCATTCTAACTGGACACTGAGTTAAAGTTTGGCAGATCAAGGTAGAATCCATTGTAGATGGTCCAGAAAAATGGAAGACTCCTGGTGGGTAAAAGGAATGGCTTCTGTGTTTATAGTTCATCTCACTCTCCTTTATTATCAAAGCAGAACTAGTAGGAATTCCCCCTCCTTCCTCCCACATACTAACTCCTCCCTCTTTTTGCTGCCATGTGATAACTTTTTGTCTTCAAAATTGTTTATTTAACAAGATTTCACCTCTTTAAACATATTGAAGTCGGGGATAAGGTAGCCCAGATATACCGTGGAATTTATCCCAGGTCACCCCCCTCTGTTGTTGTCATTTGCCATTGATTCTGACTCATGGCGACTCCATGTGTGCAGAGAAGAACTGCTCCATAGAGTTTGCAAGGCAAATCACCAGGCCTGTCTTCTGAAGCGCCTTGGGTGTGTCTGAAACACCAACCTTTTGGCTAGTACTTGAGCACTAAACTGTTTGTGCCATCTCTACCCCAGCTGAAATGGAAAAGAACTAAAGGTGACTGTGTTGAATATCATGGTGAACTCACTGGAGGTTCAGCTGCATGGACACCCTGGCTGATTAAAATTCTAATATCCTCAGTGATAACATATTCTCCTACTTTTAGGTTGTGTCCATGAAGAGAAAGTGCATGGAGAGGAAAAATCAAGTAGTTACTGGATCTGAATAATTGATGTTTTCAAACACTTTGAGTATTGTATGAAGTTAAAAATTAGATACACTTTTTTTACTTAAATGAAGTGGAGGATTGTCTCAATGCCTTTCTTTCCACCATATGCATGGTTTCGGTCTATCTAACTCAGTTATCTCCAACACCCACTAGATGCATGACCTTAAGAAGATGAATGCAAACCACTGTAATCAGGTCAAGATTGACTTTAAGACACTGTATCTTACCAAGCAATTACAAAGTCTGCAGGTGTGAGGTAGCCTCAGGGTGCTTTTATTCTTTGAAAAGATTTGTGGTTATATGTAGGTGACATATATGTATATCTGAGTTCACCACAAATGAATATATAAGATCTACATCTTTAGAAAATTTGCATAGCTTGTCTTTGTTGCCAAGCAAGCCTTAACAAATGAGTACAGTTATCACATGAACTTCCATTAAGTTCTGTTATGGAAAAAACTATTCACATGATATCTATTACCATAGGTAATTACCATAGGTAGTCTGTCTGCTTGTGGTAAACTAAATAGGAAAACAGAATTGAAATTATACTCAAGCGGACCTCATCTACCAAGACAATATTTTGAGTCCTGTTGGTACACTGTGCACCTGTATTATGTAATCTGGCGACAGTCTCTGTCTTAGTTATCCAGTGCTGCCATAAGAGAAATACCACAAATGGATGGCTTTAACAAAGAGAAGTTTATTCTCTCACAGTCTGGTGGGCTGGAAGTCCGAATTCAGGGCACTGGCTTCAGAGGAAGTTTTCCTCTCTGTTGGCTCTGGAGGAAGGTCCTTGTCATCAGTCTTCCCTTGGTCTGGGAGCACCTCAACCCAGGAACCTCAGGTCCAATGGACACGCTCTGCCCCTGGCACTGCTTTCTTGGTGGCATGAGCTCCCCATGTCTCTCTGCTTGCTTCTCTCTTTCATATCTTAAAGGAGATTGGCTTAAGACACTGTGTAATCTTGTAGACCTCATCATTATAACTGCCACTAATCCATCTTATTACATCATAGTGATGGGATTTACAACGTATAGGGAAATCACATCAGATGATAAAATGATAGACAGTCATACAAGGGAATCATGAACTGGTCAAATTGACAGATATTTTGGGGGTACACAACTCAATCCATGAGAGTCACTAATTCCACATGGGAACTCTGATTCCTAGAAAATTCCATTTACTTGTTTCCCACTATATTCCTTTAAAACTTTTAGACTATGCCAAATGAGTTGTCTGAATTCTTGTGCAGAGGGTACAGAGTCTTTAAGGCAGACACTCTCCCACTGTTGACTTCCTGCCTGAGAGAAGCCTCTTTGGGAAGTAGAATTGTATTCACACCCTAAGAGGTCCTAGGAGGTCCTTTGCAACCAAAACGCCATTTTGGTCTGTCTCCCCAGCAGACCATAAGCAACTTGAGTTCAGGGACTATAGTTTCAGCCTCTTGGCCTGGCATTTCTATCCATTTGATAACTGTTGTGGAATGAACAGTTATATCCACAAGCAAGAATAATTAGAAACTTTGTCAATGTCCATTTATTCTTTTCCCTTCAAGGTTTAATTTAGATGTTCCGCTGCTGATGAGCAAGCGCGTTAGTGCTTGAGATCAGGGTTATTCTTTCCTAAAGATAAATAAATATTACCCATCCTTAGGGCTATGGTTTAGCACAGCACCTGACTCATCTTGGGTTCAGTAAATTTTTTTTGACATAAATTGACTTAGCCACTCTATACATTCAACTATTGAGATGGTAATAATTTTACCCTGCTGAGTACTTTGAACCTGAAATTATATAGGAAAATAATTATTAAGTAATATACAATATGCTTAGAAACATGCCTGGCACCCAGTAGGTACTTGATGCACATTTATCCATTCTCTCACATGTATTGTGAAAGAACAATAAAAACCCTAATTCTAAAGATTGGTGCAAAATATAAAGTTAGTTTTAATAGAGAATAAATGACAAAAAAAAAAGGTCAGCATTATCTTTTGACCTCTCAAACAGGTTTAACTGATTAGAATTTTAAAATGTTTTCTTACCCTCTCATTTCCTAGCATCATAGTCAGAATGTGTCTAAATTAAGGTTGCCTGGTAAAATACATGACACCTAGTTAAATTTGAATTTCAGAAAAACAATGAATATTTTCTTTAAGTTTGTCTCATCTAGTATTCGTAAATGCAATATTTGGGAGGTACTTATATTAAAAATCATTCAGTATTTGAAATTCAGATTTAACCAGCTGTCCTGTATTTTTATTTCCTGAATCTGGCAACGCTAACCTAAAGGCAACGAGCACTACCAACTTGAAAGAGTAATAATTCAGCAAGTTTTTTTTTTTTTTTTTTAGAATGCCTTATTGGCAGTAGACCACCTTCTTTAATGTTCTCTAGCTAATTTTTTTCTCATTCTAAACCTATGGTTAGTTTGCAAAAGGGCACTGTGATTTTACCTTCCTTTAGAAAATGCTTTAGAATCAAAATATCTATTTTGACTTTCCATGGTCACCAGAGTGTGGCTTGCCAAAAGGAAACAGTTGCTGGTCCTGGCTAAAAGCCAGACATTTGGTGTAGAATTATCAGTTGCTTCTTCTACTAGAAGTTTCAGTGGACGCTTGTAAGGCAGGTTTGCCTTATTGGCTTGGATCAAGTAGCCAGGAGGCCATTTATGTTGCTGTTTATTTTCATTGCGTAGTGCAGAGCCCCAAGCATTCACACTGAAGAAGAAAAGGGCAGAGCATGATAAGCAGTGTAGCTACAGGATAATAACCAGCCTGTGACCTCATTAGCGAGCTTTGATTCACATAGCAGAGGAACGACAAGCCAAGTTTGGATGGAGACCTTGGCTGGCACCACTAGCCAAGAAAGAAAACCCAGAAATTTTACTAACTTGGTCCTTTTATGGGCACTTTTGTCCTTCCTTACTCACATCTCTCAAACAACCATATAAATCATCTTGTGCCTGAAATCTAAAATTCCAGGGAGTTGGAAGGTGAGCAGCTGTGGGAGGCCGAGGCCTCTTGCCAGCATAAAACCCCAAGGACATTCCGGGTCTTCAGCCAGCTCCCAAAAGCCCTCTTTCCTTTTTTCTCTGAGCCCTAGGGATTGACCAGCCTGTTTCTTTTCCACTGTTACCACCTGTTATTTCCAGCTGGGCTTATCTCCTCCCCTGGCACAATGTTGAACAGAAGACAGCTTCACAACTTCTGGCCTACCTTAACACTAACTGCCATTTATTGACTGTTTACCGTGTGTCATGCACTCTACTGCACTTTAAGTCAGGTAGTTGTTGTTTGATGTTAAGTAGATTCTGACTCATTGGGACCTCTAGAACAGAGTAAAACTACCCCATAGGGTTTCCAAGGCTGTAATCAGTATGTGCACAGACTGCCACATCTTTCTCCCGTGGAGCAGATGGTGGATTCCAACTGCTTACCTTTCAGTTAGCACCTGAGTGCTTAACCACTGTGCCACCAGGGCGCCTTACCTTAAGTCATAATATTGTTTAATTTTCACTGTAGTCCTCAGTTACACATTGTTGTATCCCATCTTACAGACGAGGAACTGAAGTTCTTAGAGCTCAGATAACTGCCCGAGATTGTGAATATGAAGATGCGTTACAAACCAGCTCAATTATGTCCATCCAATCCCTGAGATAAGCAACATGCCTTGTCTAAGTGACATCGCTGGTAAAAACCATACCAAATTGGCTTTCCCTGATGCTTCACCAAATCTTCTTATGGGGAAATACAAAGGTCACAGAGATGGTAATGGTGGATCTTTGAGGCTTAACGAGACTTTTTGGGTTGGGATGGAAAAAGAGGTAAGAGACAATATGGTGAAAAAGTGGTTTTCAAACTTTAGTGTGTACAGTAATTACCTGGGTGAGCTTGTTAAAGCACAGAAACAAAGATTTAAGTGTTTTGTTTTAAAATAACTATAAAACTACTAAATGTGGGGGAATGTCTCTTCCTGTATGGCCTTATATTGACTTAGTCACTCTACATACAGTTAGAACACTTGATGGGATGGTGGTAATTTTATCCCGTTGGTTCTTTCTAACTGAAACTATATAGCAAAACATCCATTAAATGCTATGATATATGAAAATGCCTAGGTAAATGCCTGGCAGCTTGCCAAATATAACTCAAACTCCGGAAGCCAAAAAAGAAAAGATTGATAATTTTGGCCTCATCAAAAACTTTGGTGATTACAAATAATTTTTTTTTTTAAAGTCTCGCACATAAAATGACATAAAGTCCACAGTAAATGATAAAAGTGCTTTCATCCTGCCATCGTAGACTACCCTGCCCAGGCATTAGGAAAAGGTAAATAACTTTGACCAGATGTTGGTAGCTACAGGTAATAGGAAGAGGGGAAAGAAAGAGAAATCCCAAGCTGAGACAGAAGAGAGAAGAATTCCTATGGCTACCTAGCTCTCCAGATACTATTCTGCATGACCATATGTATGGAATTTCAGGGTTATTGGAAATTTGATCCTTCTAATAAAATGTTTCACAGTATTTGTAATCACCTTTATTTTTCTATGACCCCAATTTAACATTCCTACTACTCTTGATATTTCCTCCTTTTGTTTATGAATCGAAACAGATGAGAGAAAGTTGGGAACACATACACACATGCACCCCTCTCTACAGAGTAGTGCCTTCACTCACAATGCAATTTATCTAACATTAATTGTCTTTATGAAACCTTAACTTTCCTGAGTCAGAATTTTGTAATACTCAGTGCTAGCAACCTGAGTGTATGTGGTGGCACTGTGTTGGCAAGACAAGCTGTGGGAAGTCAGAGGCCTGCCCATCAAGATAAAAGTCTGCATATAGTTACCTTCCCTTATTTATTCGTTCCATCAATCCAGTTCCGTATATCTTTATACTGTGAATATTAATTTAATCTTTGTTACCTCTGGGTGCACAAAGAAAGTAAGACATGGTGCCATTTATTAAAGCATTTAGTGGTAGAGCCATGATTGTTGGGTCCCAGTTGTGGCTTGCCAGATTACTGAGAACAAAAATGTAAAAAAGTAAATGCAAAGGAGAGCAGTAAATATTTTGAAAGCAGTTTGTCCAGGCCACATACATGGTAATGGTGGGGTTACAGATGCAGAAGTCACTCAAGTCTGCCAGGGATATGGGTGAGCTAAGATCAGGGAAGGCTTTAGGAAGGAGGCATCGCTTGATCTAACTTAACCGAATTAGTTTAGCTAGAACTCAATCTGATCCCGTTTCCTGAGAACATGAGTTTTTTTTTTCTCTCTCAACCTTTTTTTGCCAAAAGAATTCTGCTTCCTCCCTTGGGTTCTGTGAAAACGTTTTTGCTTTCCTTGATGTAACAACAGTCTCAATGCTCCTGGTTCTTCTTTCTATAGTATGAGAGACATAAGATTTATTGACAGTCCAAGAACTGGCTTACTTCAACACAACAAAGAGCTTTAACAATGGCTCTTTGCAACCTACTACAGGTTTCTGTTTTACAAACTGCCACAAGCCTGTGACAAAATTAGTTCACAACATAAATGGGTTCCTAAAGAAAATGTTCCTCTTTTCTAAGTATTTAAAAAGCATTTTAATCTAAAAGATAGATAATTTTGAAAATTAAATATTAGTTTATTTGTAGAAATAGAAATGGGATCACAGGGGAATCTAGTAGAGCATACAGATTATCCTGGCATAAGAAAGTCCAGATAGGGCAAGTGCAGGGCAGCTGAACTGTGTGTGGGGTAGCACACGTGAATTCTTTTTTAACCAGTTTGTTCTTAAAAGCGAACACACTCAGACGAGTAAAGAGAGAAGGAACTCAGTTTTATTACCAGCTTTCCCTAGGTTTAGAATGTTCATTCTCTGTTTTACTTAATCCTCTTAACAATCTTATGGCATAAATGACGTTTTCCTGAACTTTACCTCTCTTTCTGCAAATCTTACACTCTCAAGAAAATTTCTAGTTAATTGTTTAAAAATCAAACAAAACGAAACAGCAGGTTCTTTTAATGTGATTTAGGTAACAGTGAAGCAACAGATTCTCATCCTTTCATATGTTCTTATTGGTCTTAGCTATGTAATAGCAAAATCACATAGAAAGTACAGCTATTGAACTGTATCAAAAATCTAAGCGACACTCTATCAGTGTCTTGAAAATGGCTATGAGTTCAGGAAGACCAAAGAAGAATTGACACTTTTGAATTATGGGTGTTGGCAAAGAATATTGAACATACCATGGACTGCCAAAAGAATGAACAAATCCGTCTTAGAAGTATAGCCAGAGTGTTCCTTAGAAGCAAGGATGGCAAGACTTTGTCTCAGGTACTTTAGACATGTTATCAAGAGGGACTAGTCCCCGAGGAAGTACATCATGCTTGGTAAAGTAGAGGGTCAGTGAAAAAGAAAACGAGGTGGATTGACAACGGCTGCAGTGATGGGCTCAAGCATAACAACAATTGTGAGGATGGCACAGGACAGAGCGGTGTTTCGTTCTGTTGTACATAGGGTCACTATGAGTCAGAACCAACTTGATGGCACCTAACAACAACAACAACGGCTCAGGAAGATGTAGAGAGGAGGAGCATTCCATTGAGAGGGGTTCTGTATGTGAGAAGATATGGATGGGAAAATAATGGGGAAAAGATGGAGTAAGACGAAAATGATTCAAGGTTGGTATAGAGCAGGAGTTGTCACAATGTGGCCCATAGAACAAATTCAGCCCATCACCTGTTTTTGTATGATCTGTGAGCTAAAAGTGGCTTTTATTCTTTGAAATGTTTCAAAACAATCAAAAGAAGAAAAAAATATTTTGTGATGCATGAAAATTATATAACATTTAAATTTTAGTATCCGTAAATAAAGTCTTTTTGGAACATAAACACATTCCTTTGTTTACATATTGTATATGGCTGCTTTCATGCTACAATGGCAGAGTTGAGTGCTTCGGCAGACGTGCACGTGGTGCTCTCACTGCTGCTCAGCACACTAGAAATCACTCTGATGCACTTAGAACTCTATAGAGTACTTTGAGTGCCATACTTATCACTGAATCCAAATATTTTTGTTCATTACCAGTGCATATCTATTACATCAAAACAAGAAAAGAAAAAAATAGACTTCAAATGTTGTATTTTAAGGCAAAGTGGAGCATGGATTATATTGTTATCAAACTAGATGGCAAAGTATTGTGTTTATTACTCAATGACACTATACTTGTGCTAAACAAAGAACAAAAAGCAAATTGACATAACCAGACAAAGCACTCATCACAATATTCTCAACTCATAGGAAAGCAGCAGTCAGAAAAGTTAGAAAATTTTAAACAGAATGTGTCATTACAGCAGACTTTTTTTCACAAAAATGAAAATGAAGATGTAGTCAAAGCACTTTTCCAAGTGGCTAATTGCTATTCAAGCATGGAAAGTTAGTTATCAATAACAAGTTAATTAAAGTATGTCTGATTCCAGCAGCTGAAGAAATGTGTGCATCGAAAATAAATAAGTTTAAGACTGTTCACATTTTGGTGAGAATAGTTGCTGGAAGAATTGTGGACATTGGGGCAATATCAATAGTCCATTAAAAAACAAGGCAAATAATTTAGGGTGGTTTTACTTGTCTCTTGATGAGTTGACAGATGTAATTGATGTTGTTGCTTATTGGAGTTTGATATCTAAGTTTGAAGTGACTGAAGAATTATCCTCTGTGAGAAGTCTGCATAGAAAATCTACAGGTGAGATAGAAGCTGAGGAGCACTAATTCAGTACAACCTAAAGCGGAAGCTGCTATCATGCGTTACAACTGATAGTGGTAAAAATATGTGTGGAGCAGGAAAAGGCTTAGCTGGACAAATTTACAAAAAAAAAAAATAATTTATTATATTGTTCATCAGCAGGTATTTTGTGGAAAATACGTGAATCTATCACGTGTTATTGAAGCAGTAGTGTCAACGGTAAACTTCATTTGCTCTTGTGGACTTAACCACTTCAGTTCTATAAATTTTGTCAGAAACAGAAGGTGAATATCCTAACTTGCACAATAACGCAACAGTTCACTGGCTCGGCAGTGGTAAAGTTTTATTTTGATTTTTTAAGTTCTAGACTGAGACTGGAGGTTTTCTGAATGAAAAGAACCACCCCCAAACACTGTTATTGAACACTGAATGGCTTTGGAAATTTGGTTTTGTTCCAGACCTGATCATGTTTATTAATGTATCTAGCCTAAAATTACCAGTTAAAGCAGTACTTATATGCAAAACAAGAAGCCCTGGTGGCACAGTGGTTAAAGCACTTGGCTAAGTGAAAAGTCAAGGTTCAAACCCACCATGGGAGAAAGATGTGGCAGTCTGCTTCCATTAAGGTTATAGCCTTCGAAACCCTATGGGGCAGTTCTACTCTGGCCTGTAATGTCCCTATGAGTCGGAATCGACTTGACGGCAATGACCTTGGGTTTTTGGATATCCAAAACTTATACTATGGTAAAGTCATTTTGATGACAACTAATGTTGTTTAAATCACAAATAATATCTTGAAAACAAGAAGCAAGATCTCCATCCCCACAAAACTTTTCAGGAAATATATTTTCCAAGCTTGTACTACATTTCCAGTATCATTTTTTGGATCTTAATGCAAATGCAAAGGAAATTCCATATTTCAGAATCAATTTAACTGTGCAACTGAGGTGCTTCCACCTAATCTGCAATGTAATGACATGCTAAAAGGCAAAATTTTAGGAGATTAGATTAAAAGAAAAATCTAATAGAATTCTATAAATCCATTCTAATCAGTGAATATGTTCAATTAAAGTCATATGCTCATGAATTCATATAAATATTTGGCAGTACCTATCTGTGTGAAGGAGACCCTGGTGGTGTAGTGGTTAAGTGCTACGGCTGCTGACCAAAAGATCGGCAATTTGAATCCTTAAGGAGCTCCTTGGAAACTCTATGAGGCAGTTCTATTCTGTCTTATAGGGTCGCTATGACTTGGAGTTGACTCGATGGCAATGAACCCCAATTAAGCGGAATGTTTCCCCCACAAAAATTCCATTCTTCTCATTAGTTGTATTACAAAAAAAGTACTCAATTATTATTACTGTATTTTGAATTTCTCCAAAAAACATTTGTGAAAATTTGCTTGCTCTCTATTTTTTGTCTGTTATATATATATGTGTATATATATATATATATACTTACATAATATCTTCAATTTTGCTTCTTGGCCTGCAAAGCCTTAAATATTTACTCTCTGACCCTTTACAAAAAAATTTGCTGAGCCCTACTAAGAAGTGAAGGGTGAATTCTGGTTTTCCTAAAGGAGAAGTAGCTTATATTAAATTAGCCCTCCCTCAGATATCATTTATAAGCTCTCAGTGAAATATAAAATCAAACTATTTGAAAGCATTGGAGAGGAACCAAAAGCAGGCGGACACTGAAGGAATTCAGCTATTAAAAGATGGGACCATACTATGTGAGGTCCATGTTTATGTGACGTTTCCACTGAGAGCACTTCCCAGTCCACATAACTATAATTCGAGCAGAAGGCCAGATTAAGTGACTTGAGGTGTCAGAGGACAGAAATCAGGGCTGCTAGAGTGGCTGGAAATTAAAGAGGTTATCTCAGAGAGGAGGGAGTCACAGAGAAAAGAAGCCCCAAATCCATGTTTAAATACTTCCAAAATTCAGGCCTGCATTACAAGAAATGCCAAGGGAACTTCTTCAAGCTGAAGGGAAATGTTACCAGATGGAAACTCAGATCTCAGAAAAGAATGAAGAGCACTGAGATTTTTAATTATGTGGGTAAATAAAAAGACCATATACTTTTTCTTCTCTTAATTTCTTTAGAGGACATACCATTTTTAAAAACGATAAGTGTAATGCCAGTCTGTGGGATTTATGACATCCGTAGATGCAAACTAGAGCAGACGTGTGTGTAAAAGATGTGGGTTGTGCATTCACTGGGAGGGGACACAAGGCAAACTTTTGGAGTGATGGAATGTTCTATTTTGATCGAGAGGTTGGCTCCACAGGCATATACATTTTTCTAAACACATCAAATTATATACTTAAGATTTGTGCATTTCATGATATAAATTTTAACTGAATTAAATAAGTGAGGGGATCTGCCCCCACAGAGATCACGGCCTAGAAACCCTCCGGGGCAGTTCTACTGTGTCACATGGGGTCTCTATGAGTCGAAATTGACTCAACAGTGACTTGACAGCATCTATCAACAACAAAGACAAGCAGCATGTAGGAATCCCAGAGTGGTGCGAACGGTTAAGCACTCAGCTACTAACTAAAAGGTTGGCAGTTCAAATTCACCCAGAGGTGCCTTGGAAGAAAGGCCTGGTGATCTATTTCTGAAAGATCACAGCCATTGAAAATTCTATGGAGTGCAGTTCTACTCTGAAACACATGGGATCCCCATGAGTCAAAATTGACTTGTATTTTGAGAAGCAGCATAGATGAGGCTGGAAAGGTAGGCAGGGCCAGTGATGCTGGTCTGTGAATGGCCTTGTACACCATGCTAAGGAGGTTGGACTGACTTTATAAGCAACCAGGAGCTACTGACAGGCAACAAGTAGGATAGTGCCATAAGGTTTGCATTTTAAAAAGGTCACTGAGGTTTTTAATATGACGACAAAAGTTATCTTTACTAGTATTTATTTCTTTTCCATGTCAATATTGCCAATGAAATTTGTATAGTTTCTTTGCTGATACGCTTAACACAGCACACAAATGAGGACTTGCTCTTTTTCTTTCTCTACCACTCCACCCCAAGAGAGCCCTTTTATTTCTTGTGACTTTGTTTCATAGGATATTAAATAAAAGTGACAATCTCTGTGGAAGAATCATTTTCATAAGTGCATTCTCTTGGCTGTTATGGAAATCTGCCAAGAGACCCAGGATTTCATTTATTTATAGAGTGGAGAGGGCTCCAGATTTCAGAATGCAAAAGCTTTAGCTTCAAAGGTGCAGTATTAACTACAGTCTAGCAGCCTTAGGAAAAAAAATGAGTCAACATTAAAACATAAAGATTTTCCATAAAAACTTAGACTTCTATAAGCTCTGGCCCATGCTCTCTCTTTTGTGGTAGTTCCCTCTACCTTGCTCCACTGTCCCTGTTTGTAGGCACTGAGTCTGCAGCCTTTAATGGACGTGATGTCGCCTGTAGCAGTCCTCACAAAGTCTCTTAGAGGCTATTTTTTGGGATCAGTATAGGTTCTTTTACTTACAGTTGTAGAGAACCTAAGTTAGGATTAAAATTATGAGGGCGGCCATGGGATCCATATGGCTTACAGGGTACATTTTGGCTAGGTTTCCTCTGTTTTATAAATACGGAACCAAACTGGATTTCTGGAGCCACTGGTGTGCTTCTTCCAGAATTTTCTGGAACCATCTATGGCCTTTCCATCTTGTCCTCCATTAATTCTACAGAAGGCGAGGCCAGCAGGCCACGTGTTCTCGATGGAGTCACTGTTTCTATGTGGTTAAGCAAAAATTCTGGTTAAAATGAAACTCTCACATCTGCTCACTCAGCTGTATCACTTCAAAGAGGAAAACAAATAAAACCCAGCTTCCTGTCATCTCCCAGTATTAAAGGATGACAAACTACAGTTGCTTTCCATTTTGACTAGAAGTGCAACTACAGATGAATAACATAATAGATCAAGAAGCCAAACAAACTGAAGTAACCTCTCCATCAGCAAAAGTCAACCAGTTAAAGGCACACAGTGAAAACCTCCCACGCTGACACCTCTCAACTTCAAATGAGGATAAGAAAAAAAGAAAAGGAAGAGAAACTCTTTTCTGAACAATCAGATTATAACCTAATACTATACTGAAACTACTGAAATCTGCAAGTACTTTTCAGCTATTAATAAGGAATAGAAAAGAAATTACTAAAATAATAGAATTATACTCACCATGGAAGTGTTTCCTCTTCTCAAGATGAAATTTCTGCTCCTGCTAACTGACTGAAATAAGGTTTTCTTTTGTTATGCTAATGAGGGTATGCCAGCGTAGGGTGGATCTTAACCTTATGCACTTGGAGCTCTGGTGGTACAGTGGTTAAGCACTCAGCTACTAACCAAAAGGTCGGCAGTTCGAAACCACCAGCTGCTCCTTGGAAACCCTATGAGGGCAGTTCTACTCATAGTGTCACTGTGAGTTGGAATCAACTGGAAGTGAACGGGTTTGGTCCTTTTTTTTTTTTGGAGCTATAAAAAGACCCAAATAAGAGTGGTATCTGGGGTCTTAAATGTAAGCAAGCGGCCATCTAAGATGCATCATTTGGTCTCAATCCACCTGGAGCAAAGGAGAATGAAGAACACCAAAGACACAAAGTAATTATAAGCCCAAGAGATAGAAAGGGCCACATAAACCAGAGACTCCATCGGCCTGGGACCAGAAGAACTAGATGGTGCCTGGCTACAACTGATTACTGCCCTGACAGGTAACACAACAGAGAACCCCTGAGGGAGCAGGAGAGCAGTGGGATGCAGACCTTAAATTCTTGTAAAAAGACCAGACTTAATGGTCTGACTGAGACTAGAAGGACACCGGAGGTCATGGTCCCCAGACCTTCTGTTAGCCCAAGACAGGAACCATTCCCAAAGCCAACTCTTCAGACAGGGTTTGGACTAGACTATGGGATAGAAAATGATACTGGTGAGGAGTGAGCTTCTTGGATCAAGTAGGCATATGAGACTATGTGGGCAGCTCCTGCCTGGAGGGGAGATGAGAAGGCAGAGGGGGTCAGAAGCTGGCTGAATGGCATGAAAATAGAGGGTGGAGAGAGGGAGTGTGCTGTCTCAGGGGGAGAGCAAACAGGAGTATATAGCAACATGTATATAAATTTTTGTATGAGAGACTGACCTGATTTGTAAACTTTCACTTAAAGCACAATAAAAATTAAAAACAAAGACCAAAGTGGACGTAGATACACATGGAGAAACATAGACACTGTGTGAGGATTGTTTACCAACTAAGGAAAACCAAGGATCCTACGGATACCTGGAAAGAAGGAATCGACACAGTCGAGACCCTGATTTGGACTTTTAGCCTTTAAAACTGTGACAAATAAATTTCTGTACTGTAAAACCACCCACTTGTGGTATTTGTGTTATGGCAGCACTAGGAAACTAAGACACCCCCATACCCGTAGGGCAAGGGTGGCAACTTTTTATTAGAAGGCAGCTTATTACGATCCCTGTTCTTTTAGAAATTAAGTAGAGATGTCAAGAATAGCTGCAAAAACTTTTTTTGTGCTGCATAGCATTAAAAAAAAATTTTTTTTTAATTGTACTTTAGATGAAGGTGTACCAAACAAACTAGTTTCTCATTAAGCAGTTAGTACACTATTGTTTTATGACATTGGCTAACAACCCCATAACATGTCAACACACTCCCTTCTCAACCTTGGGTTTTCCTGTTCCCTCCTGCCTTCTAGTCCTTGCCCCTGGGCTGGTGTGCCCCTTTAGTCTCTTTTTGTTTTATGGGCCTGTCCAATCTTTGGCTGAAGGATGAACCTCAGGAGTGACTTCATTACTGAGTTGAAGGGGTGTCCAGGGGCCATACTCTCAGGGTTTCTCCAGTCTGTGTCAGGCTAGCAAGTCTGGTCTTTCTTTTTGAGTTAGAATTTTGTTTTACATTTAGCTGTGAAAACATTAATCAAGGGCAAGTCACACCTTCTGCCCTCAGCTTCCTTACCAGCGAAAGGCATTTAGTGTAATTCAACGTTGTTTCATGTGTGGTCTGTGAACTCAGAATATCTTTGGTGATTTTCTTTTATCGTGGCAAACTGTTTGTAACAAAAATTTGCCATTTTAAGCATTCTTAAGTGTACAGTTGAATGACATTAATTACATTCACTGTGTTGTGCAAACATCATCACTATGTATTTCCAGAAGTTTTTCATCACCCCAAACAGAAACTCAGTGTCCCTTCAGCAATAAATCCCCAGTTCACCCTCCACCAGCCCCTGGTAATCACTAACAAACTTGTCTCTATGCATTTGCTTATTCTAGATATTTCATATAAGTGGGATCATACAATATTTGTCTTTTAATATATGAATTATATCACTTGGTGTAACGTTTTCAAGGTTTATCTGTGTCATAGCATATGTTTCTCTTCATGGCTGAATAATATTCCATTTTCTGTATGTACCATGTTTTGTTTATCCATTCATCTGTTGATGGATATTTCTATTGTCTTCCATGGTTTGGCTATTGGGAATAATGCTGCAGTGAACACTGGTGCACAAACATCTATGTTCCTGCTTTCAAGTCTTTTCGGTATAATCCTAGTAGTGGAATTTCTGGGTCATATGGTAATTCTATGTTTAACTTTTTGAAGAATAGTCTTGGGGTGCTTTTTAAAATGCACATTCCTGGGATATAACCCAGAGCTACTGAATAAGAATCTCCACGATGGGAGTACTCGAATCTGCCTTTAAAACAAGCACCAAGGAGAATCTTAAGCACTGCAATATTGATGACCACTGAACTAGAATTACCTTCAAGGCCTGTTGTGGAGCAGGGTGAGTGACACTGAGAGGAAGAGATTTTAGATTTTGATCAGGGGGTATTGGGAATACCAGTACCAGTTGCCATCGAGTCGATTCCAACTCCTAGCGACCGCATGTGTGTCAGAGTAGAGCTGTGCTCGACAGGGTTTTCAGTGGCTGATTTTTCAGAAGTAGATCACCAGACCTTTCTTTCAAGGTGCTCCTGGGTGGACTCGAACCTACGACCTTTTGGTTAGCAACCAAGCAGTTAACCATTTGCACCACTCAGGGACTCCAAAGTAGAGAACTTTAGAAATTATTCTGTTGATTTTACATGAAAAAATTATATAGAGACAAGTATGATATTCACCCCTCAAAGAGTGAAAACAAATTATTTTGAAATGAATAATTCTAGTACATTTTGTCATGGAGAAATCTACTTAAAATAGCCATCTTAAAAATGTGTGGTTGATAATTTAAGCTATAATTAGAAAGAGAATAAATTCCAGATGCTTCTATTGCATGTAAGAGTACTGTGGCCCCTAAGCAAGGGCTATTCAACTTAAGTTAGAGATGACAAGTGTTTGCCTAAGGATGGAGTAAATATTTTTGGTAGAATGCCTTTAATTATCATAGTGGTGGCGGATCATACTTCATTGGTGATAGAAGGAAAACAAGCTGAAGAATCATAGCATAACTGAGGAAACATAACATTTTGATTTACAGTTAACGGTGATTGCAAACTGTCATTTTTTCAGCTGTTTTGAGAGAGCTGCTGAAATAAAAAACATATTTCTGGGTCACAAAAATTACAAAAAGGAAAACATTTTAAAACTCCAATAATTCCTCTCACTAGTGGACCAACTTCTCTAGGCTGTAAGTAACCATCCACGCTCACTGGGATTTTTAGTCTCTCCCAGGAATACAATTAATTATTGGAAACACTGCTGACTGGGTTAGATGATGTTCTCAAAACAGACTGGGTAAATTCTTACCATGTTAACACTTTAGACCATGACTATTTTCTCTCCCTCTGACCTAAAAATTAATTTTGAAAATACATGTGCTCTTACAAGTTTCTGTGTGATGGCTCCCTGGAGCGGTCTAACCTTGTTAAATTTGCAAATTTGTGAGTCTTTTAGAGCTTCAAGTATATCCTGACAAATGTGGAGTTATGTAACTACTGTCTACTTACAAATCAGTGAGCCCTGGGTCCTCTTTTTTTTTTTTTAATAACTTTTATTAAGCTTCAAGTGAACGTTTACAAATCCAATCAGTCTGTCACATATAAGTTTACATACATCTCACTCCCTACTCCCACTTGCTCTCCCCCTCTTGAGTCAGCCCTTTCAGTCTCTCCTTTCTTGACAATTTTGCCGGCTTCCCTCTCTCTCTATCCTCCCATCCCCCCTCCAGACAAGAGTTGCCAACACAATCTCAAGTGTCTACCTGATATAATTAGCTCACTCTTCATCAGCGTCTCTCTCCCACCCACTGACCAGTCCCTTTCATGTCTGATGAGTTTCTTCGGGGATGGTTCCTGTCCTGTGTGAACAGAAGGTCTGGGGAGCATGGCCGCCGGGATTGCTCCAGTCTCAGTCAGACCATTAAGTTTGGTCTTTTTATGAGAATTTGGGGTCTGCATCCCACTGATCTCCTGCTCCCTCAGGGGTCCTCTGCTGTGCTCCCTGTCAGGGCAGTCATCGATTGTGGCCGGGCACCAACTAGTTCTTCTGGTCTCAGGATGATGTAGGTCTCTGGTTCATGTGGCCCTTTCTGTCTCTTGGGCTCTTAGTTGTCGTGTGGCCTTGGTGTTCTTCATTTTCCTTTGCTCCAGGTGGGTTGAGACCAATTGCTGCATCTTAGATGGCCGCTTGTTAGCATTTAAGACCCCAGACGCCACATTTCAAAGTGGGATGCAGAATGATTTCATAATAGAATTATTTTGCCAATTGACTTAGAAGTCCCCGCAAACCATGTTCCCCAGACCCCCGCGCTTGCTCCGCTGACCTTTGAAGCATTCATTTTATCCCGGAAACTTCTTTGCTTTTGGTCCAGTCCAATTGAGCTGACCTTCCATGTATTGAGTGTTGTCTTTCCCTTCACCTAAAGCAGTTCTTATCTACTGATTAATCAATAAAAAACCCTCTCCCACCCTCCCTCCCTCCCACCCTCGTAACCACAAAAGTATGTGTTCTTCTCAGGTTTACTATTTCTCAAGATCTTCTAATAGTGGTCTTATACAATATTTGTCCTTTTGCCTCTGACTAATTTCACTCAGCATAATGCCTTCCAGGTTCCTCCATGTTATGAAATGTTTCAGAGATTCGTCACTGTTCTTTATCGATGCGTAGTATTCCATTGTGTGAATATACCACAATTTATTTACCCATTCATCCGTTGATGGACACCTTGGTTGCTTCCAACTTTTTGCTATTGTAAACAGAGCTGCAATAAACATGGGTGTGCATATATCTGTTTGTATGAAGGCTCTTGTATCTCTAGGGTATATTCCGAGGAGTGGGATTTCTGGGTTGTATGGTAGTTCTATTTCTAACTGTTTAAGATAACACCAGATGGATTTCCAAAGTGGTTGTACCATTTTACATTCCCACCAGCAGTGTATGAGAGTTCCAATCTCTCCGCAGCCTCTCCAACATTTATTATTTTGTGTTTTTTGGATTAATGCCAGCCTTGCTGGTGTGAGATGGAATCTCATCGTAGTTTTAATTTGCATTTCTCTAATGGCTAATGATCGAGAGCATTTTCTCATGTATCTGTTGGCTGCCTGAATATCTTCTTTAGTGAAATGTGTGTTCATATCCTTTGCCCACTTCTTGATTGGGTTGTTTGTCTTTTTGTGGTTGAGTTTTGACAGAATCATGTAGATTTTAGAGATCAGGCGCTGGTTGGAGATGTCATAGCTGAAAATTCTTTCCCAGTCTGTAGGTGGTCTTTTTACTCTTTTGGTGAAGTCTTTAGATGAGCATAGGTGTTTGATTTTTAGGAGCTCCCAGTTATCGGGTTTCTCTTCATCATTTTTGGTAATGTTTTGTATTCTGTTTATACCTTGTATTAGGGCTCCTAGAGTTGTCCCAATTTTTTTTTCCACGATCTTTATCGTTTTAGTCTTTATGTTTAGGTCTTTGATCCACTTGGAGTTAGTTTTTGTGCATGGTGTGAGGTATGGGTCCTGTTTCATTTTTTTGCAAATGGATCCTGGGTCCTCTTTGGCGGCACAACAAATATTAACTTCTGGGATGTGGTGTATGGTACTGTTGTAAGCAATGCTATGCTTGAGATTAAAAAGGCACGTGTGTGGGGTGGGAAGGAAAAAACACTAGACAATAGATAAGTGGTAACTTTGGTGAAGGGTAAGGCTGTACACAATATTGGGGAAGTCAGCACAACTTGACTAAGGCAAGGTCATGGAAGCTCCATAGACACATCCAAACTCCCTGAGGCACTGAATTACTGGGCTGATGGTGGGGAACCATGGTCTCAGGGGACATCTAGCTCAATTGGCATAACATAGTTTGTAAAGAAAATGTTCTACATCCTACTTTGGTGAGTAGCATCTGGAGTCTTAAAAGCTTATGAGAGGCCATCTTAGATACTCTACTGGTCCCACCTTGTCTGAAGTAAGGGAGACTGAAGAAAACCAAAGACATAAGGGAAAGATTAGTCCAAAGGACTAATGGACCACAGCCACCATGGCCTCTACCAGACTGAGACCAGCACAACTAGATGGTGCCTGGCTACCACCACTGACTGCTTTGACAGAGATCAAAATACAGTGTCCTGGACAGAGCTGGAGAAAAATGTAGAACAAAATTCTAACTCACAAGAAAAGACCAGACTTACTGGTCTGACAGAGACTAAAGAAACCCCAAGAGTACAGCCCTGGACACCCTGTTAACTCAGTACTAAAGTCACTCCTGAGGTTTACCCTTCAGCCTAAGATTAGACAGGCCCATAAAATAAACAATAATAAACATAGTTCAACCAAGTAAACCAGACTAAATGGGCACACCAGCCCAGGGGCAAGGATGAGAAGGCAGGAGGGAACAGGAAAACTAGATAAATAGAAATGGAGAATCCAAGGTTGAAAAGGGGAGAATGTTGACAAGTTGTGTGGTTGGCAACCAATGTCACAAAACAATACATGTATTAATTGTTTAAAGAGAAACTAATTTGTTCTGTAAACCTTCGTCTAAAGCACACACACACACGCGCAAAAAGGTACACATATTATAAAAAAATACATTCACATCAGTCTCTCTCCTTAAAATTCTCCTCTGGATCACCATCCTACTTTGCAGCCAAATGCCCAGATTCCTTAAAATAGAGCTTCTAATAATGTGACTGCTGCCTGTCTTCCTGTCACTCTCCCCACCATTCATCCATTCATTCAAACCACAAACTTGAGCTGCAGTTCCAGAATGTGCCAGTCTCCTTCGCATACTGGGCATTTATGACTTCCCACTCCTCCTGAAAATGCCCTCAGCTTCCTTTGTTTTACTGATGAGCTCATATTCATTCTTCAGCTCTGATTTTCTTCTTTCTGGGAATCCTTCCCTGACATCCCTGGGCACAGTGAAGTACATTTCCTTCTGTGTTCCTCTAATGCCTCCTTTTTACATCAGGTCTTCCGATGTGCCATGGTGACCCCACGCACAATGGGATCAGACCATTGTGACTCATCGGGTTGGAGTCGGAGGACAGCTATCAATAACAACAGATGTGCTAAGCGCTGTATTGCTCTGGGGCTTCTCATGTGCTATTGCCTCTATTTGGAACTTTCTTTCCTCACCTTTTGTCTTAGTCATCTAGCGCTGCTATAACAGAAATACCACAAGTGGACGGCTTTAACAAAGAGAAATTTATTCTCTCACAGTCTAGTAGGTTACAAGCCCAAATTCAGGGTGTCAGCTCCAGGGAAAGGCTTTCTCTCTTTGTCAGCTCTGGAGGAAGGTCCTTGTCCTCAGTCTTCCGCTGGTCAAAGAGCTTCTCAGGTGCAGGGACCCCAGATACAAATGACGTGCTCTGCTTCTGATGCTACTTTCTTGGTGGTATGAGGTCCCCAATTCTCTGCTTGCTTCACTTTCCTATTATCTCTTGAGAGATAAAAGGTGGTGCAGGCCACACCCCAAGGAAACTCCCTTTACACTAGAACAGGGAGGTAACCTGAGTAAGGGTGGTGTTGCAACCAGGCCCTCATCCTCTTAACATAAAATTAAAATCACAAAATGGAGGACAACCACACAATACTGGGAATCATGGCCTAACCAAGTTGACACATATTTTTGGGGAAACACAATTCAATCCATTACACCCTTCTTTCTCTCTGGCTAACTGTTACTTATCCTTCGTTCTCAGCCTAAACATTACTTTCTAATTAGGAGGCCTTACCTAATTGTACACTAGATTAAGTCTCCTTTCTTTAAAGATTTAATAGATTTTCATACTACCCAAAACACAACCCTTTATTGATTTTACCTGTGTAATTGTCTTCCCCAAGAGACTATAAATGCAGTAGGGTCAGGAACTGGGTCTATATTTTTCCCTGCTATATCCATGGCACTAGTATGGTACCCCATAACCAATAGAAACTCAATAAATACTTGTTAAATAAATAAATAAGGAGCTGTGGTAGCACAATGGTTAAGCACTCAGCTGCTAAACCGATAGCCAAGCACTCATAGAAGAAAAGACCTGGAATCTGCTCGCATAAAGATTACAGCCCAGAAACCCTATGGAGCAGTTCTATTTTGTCACATGAGGTTACTATGAGTTGGAATCGACTGGATGACACACAGCAACAAATAGATGGATTATACTACTTATCATATTGCTGTGGAAACTCTGGTGGCATAATAGTTAAGAGCTACGGCTGCTAACCAAAAAGTTGGCTGTTCAAATCCCCCAGGTGCTCCTAGAGAAACCCTATGGGGCAGTTCTCTGTCCTATAGGGTTGTTGTGAGTAGGAACGGACTTGACGGCAGTGGGTTTGGTTTTCAGTTTATCACATTGCTGAAGTAATTTGTTTATACATCCCTCTTGGTAAGGTGCAGAAGAAAGGTCTGGCAATCTGCTTCTGTTACGATTAAGAAAATCCTATGCAGCAGGTCTACTCTGTAGCATATGTTGTTGCCATGAGTCAAAATCAACCTGATGGCAACTAACAACAACAACTTGGCAAGGACTGTTCTGCGCAGGGCTGCATGTCCAGCACCTAGCACAATGCCTGTACATAGTAGGCAGTGAAAAAATGTCAGCTGAATGAATGAGCTGCAATCAGCACATCAGAACAGCTACATCTTTTTACTGAGCAAGTGTGGGAAATCTTTGATTCGTTCATTGTTATAAACCTCAGTGTATCTGTCTAGGAGCTCAGATCCTAGAGTATAATATAGAAATATTGTTATCAATAGATTTACCTTGATCTCCCACCAGAAATATAAGAAGAATCTAAATTAATTCTTTCAGTTTTGTTTCCTCTCTCTTGTTGTTCCCATATTGTGAGAGCAATATTAAATCATTGATCAGTCTCTATCCACAATGCAGCAAGTAGCGAATTTCCTATTTTAAAAAAAAAGTATTAAAGGAGAAGCAAGAAAACAGGAACTAAGATCTGTTATACTCACGTGATATCCACTGTACCACAATAACGCCATGAGGCCGTATTAACTAGTTCATTTTCCCAATCAGAAAAATAATGATCTCTGCACTGGGAAACCCAATGAAGGCAGTTGGCCACTAACTCCCATACTTTTCCCGTTGTATCATACTACCTAGACACAAAAAAATACCTTTTTAATTTACTTCTGAATCCTCCTTAAGCAGTACTTCTTGCACTTTTAATTATATATTATTTAAACAAGGTACCTAACATTTATTCAGAGCCTATTATGAACCAGGTAATAGACCTAGATGCTTCAGATATAGTAATCTTAAAAAAAAAAAAAAATTATACAAGCTTAGTATTGTCCCCATATTATAGATGGCAAACTGAGGCTATGAGTAGTTCACTAATATAGTTTGAAGGCAGTAAGCAACAGAATAGGAATTCAAGCCCTGGTTTGTATGACTGTACAACCCTTGTTCTTTCAATTTTTACCATGGTGCACATCATATTTGGCATAGCTCAATAAGGATGAAGCTTCAACTAATCCAGCCAAAATATTTCTGGATCCTTTCCCTGCTGTGGAATGGCAATAGCAAGACATTCCAGTCCATCAGTGGACACCCAAGACCTCCTCAACATAAAAACCATACAAGCGCTCAGCCCTTATGGTAGGGAAATGATGGATGGAACAGAGAAATTTTATGTAAATCAGTTTATGTAGAATAAATACAAAAGTGAGTTTAGGTGCTAGGCAAATGATGCAAACTACTTAACGCTGAGTAAATATCAGTGTTGGATGGTAAGTGAAAAACACAATGGATGATCCTCAAAATGATATCAACAAAATACATATATAATAAAATGTCATCTGTATATGCAGAATGTACCTAACACGCTCTGAATTCTTTGCAAGTTCCATATAAATAAGGAAACAGGATTTCTGTATGCTAAACTGCTTCTTCAAAGTTAACTCAAAAGCATTTTGGAGTTGGTAGAATTTTTCAAAACTTTCTGTGACTTCTATTTCCAGAGAGGATATCTGGAAAAAAAAATTTTTTTTTTTTCTTTTAACCCGTATCAATTTTCTGCAAAGTAAAAACTTCAAATTAAAATTGTCATAAAAAATTTGACCTCTTTTGGTTTAAAGGCTTTTTTTTAGGTCATCTCATGACCACTAGAATCGAGTGTAGTCTAAATACCATATTGTTCCTTATTAGTAATTTTGTATCATGTACATTCTAGAAATTCTTTAACAGTTTCTTTCAGATTCTAGGAAATAGCAACAGGAACTGAGTTAAACTAAAATGCTACTTCTTAGATGTCCTTCAAACATATTTTAGTCTGTCTGTATATTGTGCTTATTTAATTCGCAATCATAAAATTCCAGAGTACTAATACCATTTTAATAATACGAAAATTGCTAATCATCAGTCTCTACTACCTATCTGTCAGTTTGTCGTACTGTGGTGGCTTGCATGTTGCTATGGTGCTGGGAGCTATGACGCTGGTATTTTAAATACCATCAGGGCCACCCATGTGGACAAGCTTCAGTGGAACTTCCAGACTAAGATAGACTAGGAAGAAGGGCCTGTCGATGTACATTTGAAAATTAGTCAATTAAAAAGTTACAAATCATAGAATATTGTCAAAGACTGGCTCACTTACTTTGGATGTGTCATCAAGAAGGACTGATTGCTGGAGATGGACATCATGTTTGGTAAACTGAAGCTCAGCAAAGGCAAGGGAAACCCTCAATGAGATGGATTAACACAATGGCCACAACAATGGACTAAACATACCAACAATCATGAAGATGGCACAAGACTGGGCACTCCTTTCATTGTTGTACATGGGGTCGTCATAAGTTGGAGTTGACTCAATGGCAACTAACGACAACAACAAATCATCAACCTATGCCAAAGGCAAGATTACTTGGGTTGTTTTTCTATAATTTTTAAGAAAGAAATTTATTTTCCTGGGTGTTGTGGATTGAATTGTGTCTACCAAAAATATGTGTTACAAATCCCACTATGTCTATGGTTATAATCTCATTTGGGAATGCGTTGTCTTTGTTATGTTAATGAGACAGGATTAGTGTAGGGTATGTCTTGAGTTAATCTCTTACAAAATATTAAAGGAGAAGATTCAGGAAGCAGAGATGGGGAAAAAGAGATGCCAAGCCACATGAAGATCACCCAGGAGCAGAAGCTCAAAGAGCCAAGGACCTTCCTCCAGAGACAACAGAAAGCAAAAACTTTCCCCTAGAGCTGGTGCCCTGAATTTAGACTTCTAACCTCCTGTTGTGTTAGAAAATAAATTTTTGTTTGTTCAAGCCATCCAGTATTTCCGTTATAGCAGCACTAGGTAACTAACACAGAATTTGATGCCAGAAGAATGGGGCGCTGCCCTAACAGATACCTAAAATGTAGAAGGAATTTCAGAATTGGATAATGGGTGGAGGCTGGAAGAGTTTTAAGGTGCACAGCCTAGATTGCCTTCAAGAGACTGTTCATAGAATTATGGATGTCAAAGGCAATTTGGTAAGGGCTCAGAAGGAAGTGAGGAGAAGTATAGAGAAATTCTCTATCATCTCAGTGAATTCCTATGGCACCAGCTACAGAATGGTGCTAGAAATGTGAACATTAAATGTACCTTTGGTGGGACTTTAAAAGAAAATGACGAACTTGTGATTGAACACTGCAGAAAGGTGATACTTTTTATGTAGTAGCAAAGAATCATGTTCAAATGTTTGGTGGAAAGTAGAACTTGTAAGTAATGAATTTGGATATTTGGCTGAGGAGATTTCCAAGCAAGATCTTAAAGGGGCCACATATTTTCTCCTTGCCCCTTATAGTAAAATGTGAGAGGAGAAAGATGGACTTAAAAATGGACTGTGCAAAATGAAAACAAAAGTTAAAGATTTAGAAAGTTCTATTATACAAACTGAGAACATATGTCCTAGAATGTTCACCAAGGACGTGGCTACAGAATCTTTTGTTTAAGAGATTAAGCCTGTGACTGACGGATCTAACCAACTACCACAGCGGAAAACCCATCAGCTAAGACTACAGGGGACAGAGAAAGAAGGAAAGGAGAGAACACTGTCTCTTGGAATTCTGCGGGCAGGAAACAGACCGAAGGAGTTACATCTGCTGTCTTCCAAGAAAAGAAAAGAATCATACCTGAAACAGCTCGGAGATAAGCAGAGCTGTTGGAAGTAGACCTGCCTCCATCTCAAAAGACAGGGCCAATGCCTCTGAGGTGTCAAAGGGTAGGTTTCACAGGTTTCAAAGAGTCAGATCTTCACCAGCTGGCTTCTGGAGTGTGGGGTTGCCATTCAGTTTTTCCAAGAGAATGGGACCACTGCCCAAAGCTGAGGAGGAGAGGCTGCCATGCCCAAGGGGCAGAAGAATGGGGCCTGCCAGGGCCAAGGGGATAGGGTTGCCACTCACATGGACTAGGGGAGCAGAGTTGCCATCCTAGTGGGCCTGGCAGGTAAAGCTGAAGCCCAGGGCCCTGGGGCCTCCACCTGGAATCCAGAGGGCATGGCCAGCCCCCAGAATCTGGAGGGTGGGACCATTGCCCAGATGGTCTCAGAGAACAGAGGGTTATTTTCAAGACTTGAAAGCTAATGTAATTTTTTCTGCTGGGCTTTGCTTGTTGCCTGTTATCCCTTCTTTCCTTTTGATTTCTTCCATTTGTAATGGAAATGTCTACCTTGTGCCTGTTCTACCATTGTACTTTGGAAGCAGATAACTTGTATTCTAGATTTCACAAGTTCACAGATGAAGAGAAATTTTGCCCTGGATGGAATATGCCTAAAGTCTCATCCATACTTGATTTAGATTCTTCAGAAAATGAGATTTTGGACTTGGAGTTGATTTAAGGCGTTTGTGCTGACGTGATGGTGTGAATGTGTTTTGCATGTGGCAAGGACGTGAATTTTGGGGGACCAAAGGGTGGAATGTTATGGATTGAATTGTGTCCCTCCAAAAATCTGTGTTGTAATTCCTAACTTCTATTCCTGTGGTTGGAGTCCTGGTGGCGCAGTGGTTAAGAGCTCAGCTGCTAACCAAAAGGTCAGCAGTTGGAATCCATCAGTCACTCCTTGGAAACCCTATGGAGCAGTTCTACTCTGTCCTGTACGTCACTATGAGGTGGAATTGACTCCATGGCTGTGGTTTTTTTTTTTTTTTTTTTTTTAATGCCTGTGGTTCCAGGAGAAAGATGTGGCAGCCTCCTTCTGTAATGGTTACAGCCTTGGAAACTCTATGGGGCAGTTCTACTCTGTCCTACAGTTCTACTCTGTCCTATGAGTTGAAATTGAATGGATGCAATGGCAATGAGGTTTTCTTTCTTTCTTCTTTTTTTTTTCTTTTTATGCCTGTGGTTATAATCCCATTTGGGAATGGGTTGTCTTTGTTATGTTAATGAGACAGG
The DNA here is from genome assembly GCF_024166365.1 of Elephas maximus indicus. Lineage (NCBI taxonomy): Eukaryota > Metazoa > Chordata > Mammalia > Proboscidea > Elephantidae > Elephas > Elephas maximus. The sequence continues at coordinate 61,252,994 of NC_064833.1, read as the reverse complement.
ATTAGTGTACAGTGTGTCCTGAGTCAATCTCTTTTGAGATATAAAAGAGATTAAAACAAGCAAGTGAGGAGTCAGAGATGGGAGAAGAGAGATGCCAAGCCACATGGAGATCTCCAAGGGACCAGGAAGCAAAAGCTAAAGAGACCTTCCTCCAGAGCTGACAGAGAGAGAAAACCTTTCCCTAGAGCCAGCAACCTGAATTCAGATTTCTAGCCTCCTGAACTTTGGAGAAAATAAATTTCTGCTTGTTAAAGCTACCCACTGTTGTATTTCTGTTATAGCAGCACTAGATAACTAAGACACTGGGATAATTATGAAAAAAAATTCATGTAATATTTTAAAGATACTTTCTTTGATTCTGGACAATATTAACACATACGTAAAAACAACAATGGAACTTAATCATATTTTCTAAATGTGAAGGTAGAATCTGATAAGTTGGAGTATATTTAAATAGATAACAAGGTAGAATCTTTGAAATCAGGACTGTCCCAGAAGTTCTCACGATATGGTGACCATGACAATCATTTAGTAGCTTTTCCCTGCCCATTTTCCTTTAAACAAGTAGCCTGCAATTCCAGAATGCTGGCCATGCAGCATTATGAATTCAAAATGATCATGATAAATCACAGAATCTGTTCCTTGTGTCCAAAAAAGAACAAATGAACTCCTGCAAAAAAAAAAAAAAAATGCCTTGTGATGCCTTTACAGTGCTCATTTGTCAGTATACTGCTGCCTTTGAGAAACTTCTTATAGAAGAGGAAGTGATGGATTCATATTTGCTTCTTAGGAGATTCAAAACTTGCATCCTCCACTTTCAAGTTCATTGCCAGTTGCTCAATCAATGCTTCTGCTTCATTCATAAGAATCACAGAGTCAGGAAATCAGAAAAGATGAATTTATAAGCTGTTTGCTGCCACTTACTGGATAATCACTCCTCTTGCCTGAACAAACAGAGAAGAGTTTTTTAACTACTTCTTAGCAGTCATCTACAGGAACTTTCCAATTTCTGCAAGTGTCAGAAGACTGTAAGAGACAAAACTGAGGAGGAAATTGATAAGAAATGACTCCCCAAATCTATTACATGACTCCCTAATAAAATATAGAGTATTTTGTTTTCCGTGCCGCACCGCAATTTATGAGATTTGATCTGATTTTGATTTTCTTCTCAGGAGAAGGGAAGTGTAATTTGTGCCCTGAGACAAAAACTGAAAACAGAATTTCTGGGACAAAGGGAGGAGAGACTGAATATCACAGAGAGTGAATAAGGAACTAAGACGAGTATTAGTTAATTACAGCTCATAGTGTGTTCAAATAGCATAAAGCTACAGAATGAGAAGCTTTCCTCAGAATGAGCTGCCTCTGTTGCCTCCATAAATGTTTGTACGGTTTATTTGCTTTAGTGCAGAATACCCCATTTTGGGTAGGCTACAAGAACTGCTATCGCATGCCATCTTCTCCCATTCACTGAGTACCACATATCTATTAGAAAGAAGCCTTTGGACACTGTCATCATCAAACAGGTGTCTAATGTTTCTACTATTGCATTTTTTGGCCCTTGATTTGTGTCTCAGCTGTTACTGAAGTTGGTACACTTAAAGCTAACTACAACAGTTCCTCTAAGTACCTCCTTTGCTTGGGGGCAGATTTTAGCTGGTGAAGTGATTGTAGTCTTCTTTGGAAATCTGTATAAGTTTAGTAGAATGACCTTCGTTTTAATTCCAATTAAAGTTCTATCAAAACAAATTATCAGAAGAAATATAATCGAATTAAATCAGTCCTATTTGACAACATTTTCTATATCTGAGCTGGGACCAGCTTTATAAGGCAATAATAATCATCGGCTAATGGAGTGGACTGGCAGTTTCATTCTCCCAGATAAAGTACAGGAAGATGCTTTGGAAGGTGAAGAGTGATGTGATGATGCATGTCCCAAGTACCTTACACATGTCCTGTATTGCAAGTACTCTGCACAACACCATGAGTAGGTAGAATTATCCTATTTTTCAGATCAAGAAATTGATGTTTCAAAAGGCTATGCTACTTGTCCAACGGCACAGAGGTAAGTAGTGCAGAGCCGGGACTCTGTGTGACTTCGTCTGACAAAGAACACATTTCTTAACCACTGTGTCCTCCTGCCTCCCCAATTACCTAGGTAAATGACATACTTGACATATGTAATGACATTTATAGTGGCCATTTGTTAGTAGTAAAATTAATATCCCCGTATGCCTGTCAGTTTGTCATACTGTGGTGGCTTGCATGTTGCTGTGATGCTGGAAGTTAGGCCAGCTGGTATTTCAAATACCGGCAGGATTACCTACAGTGAACAGGTTTCAGCTGAGCTTCCAGACTAAGACAGACTAGGAAGAAGTTTCTGGCAGTCTACTTTTGAAAAGATTTAGCCAGTGAAAACCTTATGAATAGCCGTGGAACATTGTCTGATATAGTGCCAGAAGATGAGCCCGTCAGGTTGGAAGACACTCAGAAGATGACTAAGGAAGAGCTGCCTCCTCAGAGTAGAGTTGACCTTAATGACATGGATGGAGTCAAGCTTTGGGGACCTTTGTTTGCTGATGTGGCAAAACTCAAAATGAGAATAAACAGTTGCAAACAACCATGAATAATAGGAAAGCAGAAAGTACAAAGTGTAAATCTCAGAAAATTAGAAGTCATCAAAAACAAAATGAAATGCATAAACATCAATATCCTAGGCACTAGTGAGCTGAAATGCACTGGTATTGGTCATTTTGGATAGGTCTACTGTGCCAGGAATGAAAATTTGAAAAGGAATGGTGTTGCATTCATTGTCAAAAAGAACATTTCAAGATCTATCCTGAAGTACAGTGCTGTCAGTGCTGGGATAATATCCATACACCTACAAGGAAGACCAATTAATAAGACTATTATTCAGATTTATGCACCAACCACTAATGCCAAAGATGAGGAAACTGAAGATTTTTTACCAACTTCTGCAGTCTGAAATTGATCAAACATGCAATCAAGATGCATTGATAGAAAAAAGAAGCACAACCAGAAGGCTCCTTAGAAGCACAGATGGCAAGACTACATCTCAGAAAAAAAAAAAAAAAAGATGCATTGATAATTACTAGTCATAGGAATGAGAAAGTTGGAAACAAAGAAGGATCAGTAGTTGGAAAATATGGCCTTGATGATAGAAACAGTGCCAGAGATTGCATAACAGAATTTTGCAAGACCAACGACTTCGTCGCAAATACCTTTTTCACCAACAAAAATGGCAACTATACACGTGAACCTCACCAGATGGAATATACAGGAATCAAGATGACTACATCATGGAAAGGGACAATGAGAAAACTCAACTTCATCAGTCAGAACAAGGCCAGGGGCCCACTGTGGATCAGACCATTAATTGCTCACATGCAAGTTTAAGTTGGAAACCCTGGTGGCGTAGTGGTTAAGTGCTACAGCTGCTAACCAAGAGGTTGGCAGTTCAAATCTGCCAGGCACTCCTTGGAAACTCTATGGGGCAGTTCTACTCTGTCCTACAGGGTCGCTATGAGTTGGAATTGACTCAATGGCAGTGGGAGTGGGTAAGTTTAAGTTGAAACTGAAGAAAATTAAAGCAAATCCATGAAAGCCAAAGTATGACCTTGAGTATATTTCAGCTGAATTTAGAGACCATCTCAAGAACAGATATGACTCATTAAACACTAATGACTGAAGACCAGACAAGTTGTGGAAGGACATCAAGGACATCATATATGAAGAAAGCAAGAGATAATTAAAAAGACAGGAAAGAAAGAAAAACCCAAAATGGATGTCAGAAGAGACTCTGAAACCTGCTCTGGAACATAGAGTAGCTAAAGTCAACTGAAGAAATGATGAAGTAGAAGAGCTGAACAGAAGATTTAAAGGGTGGTTAGAGAAGACAAAGTATTATAATGAAATGTGTACAAACTTAGATTTAAAATATCAGAAGGGAAGAACGCACTTGGCTTTTTTCAAGCTCAAAGGACTGAAGAGAAAATTCAAGCCTCGATCTGCAATACTGAATGATTCTCAGTGGAAAATAGTAAACGATGGAGGAAGCATCAAAAGAAGATGGAAGGACTACACAGTCACTGTACCAATAAGAATTGCTCAGCGTTCAACCATTTTAGGAGGTAGTATATCATCAAGAACTGATGGTACTGAAGGAAGAAGTCCAAGCTGCACTGAAGGCATTGGCAAAAAACAAGGCTCCAGTAATTGATGGAATACAAAGTGATGTATTCCAACAAATGGCTGCTGCAGTGAAAACACTTAGTCATCTATGCCAAGAAATATGGAAGACAGCTACCTGGCCAACCTACTGGAAAAGATCCATATTTGTGCTCATTCCAAAGAAAGGTGATCCAACAGAATGCTGAAATTATCAAAAAATATCATTAATATCACACACAAGTAAAATTTCGCTGAAAGTCATTCAGAAATTGTTGCAGTAGTACTTTGACAGGGAACTGCCAGAAATTCAAGTCAAATTCAGAAGAGGACATGGAATGAGGACTATCACTGCTGATGTCTGATGAATCTTGGGTGAAAACAGAGAATACCAGAAAGATGTTTACCTCTGTTTTATTGACTATGCAAAGGCATTCGGCTGTGTGGATCATAACAAATTATGGATAACATTGTGAAGAACGGGAATTCCAGAACACTTAATTGTGCTCAAGAGGAACCTGTACATAGACCAAGAGGCAGTTGTTCGAACAGAACAGGGGAATGCTGCATGGTTTAAAACCAGGAAAGTTGTGGGTCAGGGTTGTATTCTTTCACCATACTTATTCGATCTGTATGCTGAGCAAATAATCCAAGAAACTAGACTATATGAAGAAGAAAGCCGTTTCAAGATTGGAGGAAGTCTCATTAACAACCTGTGATACGCAAATGACACAACCGTGCTTGCTGAAAGTGAAGAGGACTTTAAGCACTTACCGATGATGATCAATGACTACAACCTTCAGTATGGATTATACCTCAACGTAAAGAAAAGTCCTCACAACTAGACCAATAAGCAACATTATGATAAATGGAGCAAAGATTGAAGTTGTCAAGGATTTCATTTTACCTGGATCCAAAATCAACACTCATGGAAGCACCAGTCAAGAAATCAAACAATGTATTGCATTGGGCAAATCTGCTGCAAAAAAAGACCTCTTTAAAGCACAAAAAAGCAAAGATGTCTCTTTAAGGACTAAAGTGTCCCTGAACCAAGCCATGGTGTTTTCAATCATCTCATATGCATGTGAAAGCTGGACAATGACTAAAGAAGAGGGAAGATGAATTGATGCCTTTGAATTATGGTGTTGGTGAAGAATATTGAATATTCCATGAACTGTCAGGAGAATGAACAAATCTGTCTTGGAAGAAGTACAGCCAGAGTACTCCTTAGAATCAAGGATGGCAAGACGTCGTCTTACATACTTTGGACATGTTATCAGAAGGTGCCAATCCCTGGAGATTGACATCATGGTTGATAAAGTAGAGGGTCAGTGAAAAAAAGAAAGCCCCTCCATGAGATGGACTGACACAGTGGCTACAACAATAGGCTCAAACAGCAATAATTGTGAGGATGTCGAGGACTGGGCAATGTTTTGTTCAGTTTATAAAGGGTCTCTACGAGTTGGAACCAACGCAACAGCATCTAACAACAACAAGAAAATTGATGTAAATACTATTAGTTTACATACTTTTTCAGATATGTATAGAATAAGTATCTATATTTCTAAGTCAGATCTATCTTTTGGGTTTCTGACTCTCAAATGGCCATCTCCACTCCTATTTTTGTTGTTGTTAGCTGCCGTGAGTTGTCACCCAACTCATGGTGACCCCATGCATACCAATGGGCACCTCAAATTCCGTGTCTCTCAAGAGAACTTTGTACTGTCCCTCAAACATATTCATAATCTTTTGTCCCTATGGTTGTTGTAGTTGTGTGCCTTTGAGTCAATTCTGACTCATGGCGACCTTATGACAGAGTAGAACCACTCATAGGGTTTCTTAGGCTGAAATCATTACCGGAGCAGATTGCCAGGTCTTTTCTCCCACAGAGTGGCTGGTGGATTTGAACTGCCGACCTTTCCCTTAGAAGCTAAGTATTTAAATATTGTGTTGCCAGAGCTCCTTTTAAATATCATCAATCCACTCAGTTCCCCAAGCCAAAACCCTGGGTGCTGTCTAGATTTTTCCTTCTTCCTCTCTCCCCATGTAAAAAGCCTGTTGATGCGACCCCCCTAAATGTCTCTCAAATCTGTCTACCTTCTCTCCACTCGCAGTACCTTAACCCTAGTTCACATTGCCACCATTGCTACCTTACTCGACTGCAGCAGCCTCCTGATCAGTCTCCCTCTCTTGCCACTCTCCAAACTGTTCTTCACTTTCAAACTCTTCCACCTGCACAAAAATATTCCAAATGTAATTTCATTTTTCTCTCTCCTTCATTTAACTGGTCACTGGCTCTGTGTTACTCTTGAGGGGTCTTTTCTCCTTAACGTGGATTTCACATAATCTGGGTCCTGCTTACCTCTCTAGTGAGGGGAGACAGGTGAAAAAAACAAGAATACAAAAAAATACAGTCATTTATACATTACTCTAAATAATATGGAGGAAATAAATAGGAAACTGAGAAAGAGAAGCTGTGGTTGGGGGCCTTGTATATTGGGGGCTGCTTTAAGTAAGGAGAAACTAAAAGAAGAACAATTTAAGGCCTCTGAGTGGGGGATATAAGGCAGAATCGAGGACTTGGAAAAGAGTCTGCTTGGCTGGGGCAAGATGAAGAAATAGTGACACAAGCTGAGGTTCTAGGCCGTAGACCATGGGATGGAGTTTCAATTCTATCCTAAGAGAAACGGGAACCCACTGATGTATTTTTAAGCAGGAGAATAACATGATCTAACTTGTAGCTTGAGTGGATATCTGTGGCTGCCACGTGGAGGTGGGTGGAAGAGCACTGAGAATGGAAGCAAGGAAGCCAGAGAGGAAGACAGAGCAGAAGTCTAAAAAGAAGAGATAGGTCCAGACTACAGGTGGTGTCTGAAGAGGGGAAGACTGCTAAACAGATCTGGGGTGCATTTTAGAGATAGAACTGACATGATCTGCCAATGATTTGGATGTGGATATTCCAGAAAAGAGGAATAAAGGTTGACTCCATGCTCCATCTGCTACACCACTCCCCTTCAATTTGTCATTCCTGGCATAGTAGATCATATGATTGTTCAATTCAAAATGGCCAGTACCAGTCCACTTCAGCTCACCAATGCTTAGTATTTCAATCTTTATGTATTCCATTTCATTTTTAATGACTTCTATCGTGATCCCTGCCACAGCAGCCGGTGGCGGTAACCGGGCACCATCTAGTTCTAGGCTCAGTCTGGTGAAGTTTGTGGTAGTCGTGGTCTGTTAGTCCTTTGGAATAATCTATCCATTTTGTCTTTGGTTTTCTTCATTCTCCTTTGTTTCTGCTGGGGTAGGACCAGCAGATACATCTTAGAGGGCCACTCCTAGGCTTTTGAGACCCCAAACACTACTCACCACAGTTGGATGTAAAACATTTTCTTTATAGACTATGTTATGCCAGTTGAGCTAGATGTCCCCTGAGGCCATGGTCCCCGACCCTCAGCCCAGTAGCTCAGTCCCTCAGGGCATTTGGATGTGTCTGTGAAGCTTCTATGACTTTGTCCTGGTCAAGTTGTGTTGACTTTCCCAGTATTGTGTACTGTCTTACCCTTTACCAAAGTTACCACTTATCTACTGTTTAGATAAAAATTTTTCCTCTCTCCACCCCTCCCCTGCCTCGTAACCATCAAAGATTGTTTCTTCCTGTGTGGAAACATTTTCATGGGTTTTTATAATTGTGGTTTCATACAGTATTTGTCCTTTTGTGATTGACTGATATCACTCAGCATAATGTCCTTCAGATTCATCCACGTTGTGAGATGTTTCACAGGTTCATTGTTGTTCTTTATAATTGCATAGTATTCCATTCTTTGTATGTACCATAGTTTGTTTACCCATTCCTCTGTTGATGGGCACCCAGGTTGTTTCCATCTTTTTCCTATTGTGAATAATGCTGTGATGAACATATATGCATGTATTTCTATTCATGTGATGGCTTTTATTTCTCCAGGATATATTCCTAGGGTGGGATTGCTGGATCCTATGGTATTTCTATTTCTAGCTTTTTAAGGAAGGGCCATAACATTTTTAAAAAAGGTTGTACCATTTTGTATTCCCACCAGTAGCACATAACAGTTCCAATCTCCCCAGCAACCTCGCCAACATTTGTTATTTTTTTTTTTTTTGATAAAACCCCCAGTGCCATTGAGTCGATTCCGACTCATAGCGACCCTATAGGACAGAGTAGAACTGCCCCATAGAGTTTCCGAGGAGTGCCTGGTGGATTCAAACTGCTGACCCTTTGGTTAGCAGCCGTAGCGTTTAACCACTACACCACCAGGGTTTTTTTGGTTCATACCAGTAATGTCAGGGTGAGATAGTATCTCACTGTAGTTTTGATTTGCATTTCTCTAATGGCTAGTGCTATCGAACATTTCCTCATGTGTCTGTTAGCTGCTTGAATGTCTTCTTTGGTGAAGTGTCTGTTCATATCCTTTGCCCATTTTTAATCGGATTATTTGTCTTTTTATTATAGAGGTGTTGGATTTTCCTGTGATTTTAGAGATTTAGGCCTTTGTCAGGTGTGTCATAACCAAAATTTTTTTTCCCAGTCCGTAGGTTCTCTTTTTACTCTTTCGGTGAAGTCTTTTGAGGAGCGTATGTGTTTAATTTTTAGAAGATCCCAGTTATCTAGCTTATCTTTTGGTGTTTGTATACTGTTAATTCTGATTTGTGTCCTGTTCATGCCACATTTTAGGGCCCCTCGTGTAGACCCCATTTTTTCTTCCCTGATCTTTATAGTTTTGGGTTTTATCTTTAGGTCTTTGATCCATTTTGAATTAGTTTTGTGTATGGTGTGAGATATGGGTCTTGTTTCATTTTTTTGCAGATAGACATCCAGTTTTGCCAGCACTATTTGTTAAAAAGATTGCCTTTTCCTCATTTAATAGACTTTGGGTCTTACAAGACCAGGTGGCCATAGGTAGATGGATTTACATTTGAGTTCTCAATTCTATTCCATTGGTCAATGAGTGTATTGTTGTACCAGGACCAGGCTGTTTGGACTACCATAGCTATATAGTGGGTTGTATCCACTAAGGTACCCTGTATCACTGTACTGAATAAAGTTGTCCCATTACTTGTCTCTGTCTTCTGCCAAACAGTGAGCTCCATGAGGCCAGTGATGGGTCTTTATTTACTACTGCACCTCCAATCTGGCCTATGAATGCTGCCCCTCAAAAAGAGAGTATGCAGGTACCCAAAAACAAATTTCGTCTGATTCACAATTATGTTCAGTGTACTTATGGGGGCACATAAGTCAAAGAAGTACATTTATTTGATACAAAGTACCCAGAGTAGGTACTTCGCATGCTGCTTTCATGTAGTTGAGGATACATGCCCCTTCTTCTGCATTTTTGGCCCAGCTGTGTGTGAGTGAGAGGTTGTGAGGGACTTTGGCTGGCATGGCTCAGAGTGCCAAATGGCAAACATATTTTGTTCAAGACAGTTAAACTTTATGCTATTTTAAAAAGTGGGAGTTTAGGAATGATTTCTTGAAACTCTGTGTGCCTCAAAACTGGGCCGGAGATAAGTTTCCTGATAACTTCCACAACAGAGATGAGTTCTCCTTATGTTGAAAGATTTTCTAGCCATCAGCTTTTTCATCAGCCATCAGCTTTGTCACCAGCCATCAGTCTCATCCAGTTTGGTGAGCACTACGGTTTTCTATGATGTTTTTATTACAAAGAAGTGGCAATAATATCATCCTAAGAATCCAGAGTCAAGTTCCAGTATTGGCTTTGTGAACGACAAGCTGTGTTATCTCAGGCAGGTCAAATAAACTCTGGTCTTCCACTTTAATAAAATGAATAGCATGGACAAACATTCCTTCTCATTCAAAAATTCTGTCATTCTAGTAATTGGTTCATTACATTACAAGGCGTCCATTCATTAATGTAACAATATAGTCAATAAGAGCAAATTAAAAATAAAATTTCTCCTTGCCAACCTCCTACCAGGCCATGTGGGATTTTTTTTTTTCTTTTCAATTAAGAAGAAACTGTCTTTTTTCCTTAGTGTATTGGTCATTCATTGCTGCATACCCCAAAACTTAGGTAATTTAAAACAACAAATATGAAGAAGAGAGGTTGTCATCTCTAAAGTTCAGCAATAAAAATGATTTTCTCTTAAAAAAACAAAACAAAACAAAAGCCAAGCATGAATTATGTCAGACAGTTTCTGAGGGTTAGGAGTCCTGGAACAGTTTAGCTAGATGTTTCTGGCTTAGGATTTCTTGAATTATCAACTGGAACTACAGTCTCTCAAGACTCGCCTGGGACTGGACGTTCAGCTTCCAAGTTCAATCAAGTGGCTGTTGCAGTAGGCTTTAGTTCCTTGCTGTGGCCCTATCAAATGGGTTGTTCACAACTTGACTTCCCACAGAGCAAGCGGCCTGTGAGAAGGAGAGGGGGACAGAAAAAGAACCAGCTAGCAAAAGAGTAGACCCAAGAGGGAAGGTATAATCTTTTTATGAACTAATCTCAGAGCTGACAACCCATTACTTCTGTCAGATTCTATTCTCTGTAAATAACTCATTAAGCCCATCTCATGCTCAGAGGAGGGGGATTTGCTCTACCTCTTAAGTGGAGGAGTTTCAAAGAATTCGTGGACATGTCTTTAAAACTACATTTGGCTAAATAGTATTAGATTTTCCTTTAGAGTTTAAGGTAGAATGTGAAATTTCATGCTTATTAGAAAAAATTTTAGATGATTTGGTTATAAGCCAAATTCTTTTCAAATTTGACTATGGGCTTATCCTTGCTTTCGGACCAAACTCTGAATTACCAAATACTTTATGACTAACAGGATTATTCTTGGTTCTGAAGTAATTGTTCTTATTTCTAAATAAATGGAAATAAACCTGGAGCAAAGGAGAATGAAGAACACCAAAGACTCAAGGAAAATAAGAGCCCAAGAGACAGAAAGGGCTACATAAACCAAAGACTCCATCAGCCTGAGACCGGAAGAACTAGATGATGCCTGGCTACCACCAATGACTGCCCTGACAGGGGACACAACAGAGAATCCCTGATGGAGCAGGAGAAAAGTGGGATGCAGAAATCAAATTCTAGTAAAACAACCAGACTTAATGGTTTGGACCCCAGAGGATATGGCCCCCAGACACTCTCTTAGCCCAAAACTAAAACTATTCCTGAAGCAAACTCTTCAAAGATTAGACTCTTTTATAAGATATAAAATGATACCGGCGAGGAGTGTGCTTCTTAGCTCAAGTAGATACATGAGAATAAATGGACAGCTCCTGTCCGGAGGTGAGATGAGAAGGCAGAGGGAGGCAGAAGCTGGCTGAATGGACTTGCGAAATACAGGGTGGAAAGGAGGAGTGTGCTGTCGCATTATAGGGAGAGCAAGTAGGGTCACATAACAATGTGCGTATAAGTTTTTGTATGAGAAACTGACTTGAGTTGTAAACTTTCACTTAAGGCACAATTGAAAAAATTAAGTGGAGATGAAAGCGTACTCAAGGTTGATTAACTTAGTTATCGGTTTAAACTGTTAGGATACACAATCTTTCTGCCACCAGGCTTCCAGGAAAGGAAAAAAAAAAATTGTAAAAAAATGCTTGCCAATTGAACATTAATAATTCTGGGTTTTAATTGCTAATTTACTTTTGTTAATTTACCATGGGCAATAAAGTAGTTAATTGCTACTCTTATCAATATCTGTTTTTTCATGAAGGTTTGTGGAGAAGTGAAAATACTATTGCTAGCCTTGAGGCTTTTGTTTGTTTTGGAATTAGTTGGGTAAAGAGAACCAAAGGCCAGTTTAGAATCTGTGTAATATTATATGTAATCCTAATACATCATTAGATGAACACTCTGCTAAGTCTTAAAAAAGAAGAAGCTGGTCCCCTTGCTTAACTTTGTTTTTAAGAAACTATATTACAATGTCATAAAATAAATTTATCTTTTTATCAAGGCAGCAATGGACATACAAGATCTTCACTTACATGCTATACATCATAAAAAAAAATGCTATTAACTTCTGATTTCCTCAGAAAATTAATCACTATTATATTTTTCTCCACCTTTTCTCTGCTATCACTGCATTTTTTTACACTCAACTACTCTATTTGCACTTTCTGCTACTTAAGACCTGACCCGAGCTTTTCTCTTCACTAGATAAAGTGCCAAATTATAGAACAGTGCCCTGTAGACACTGAAGAAGTACATCCAGAAGGCTCCTGTCTTAGTTATCTAGTGCTGCTGTAACTGAAATACCACAAGTGGATGGCTCTAACAGAGAAAAATTTATACTCTTACAGTCTAGTAGGCTACAAGTCCAAATTCAGCTCCAGGGGAAGGCTTTCTCTGTTGGCTCTGGAGGGAAGATCCATGTCATCAGTCTTCCCTTAGTCTAGGAGCTTCTCTGTGCAGGAACCTCAGGTTCAAAGGACAGCCTCTGCTTCTGCACTGCTTTCTTGGTGGTATGAGACCCCGTGTTTCTCTGCTTGCTTCTCTCTTTTCTATCTCAAAAGAGATTGACTTAAGACATTATCTAATCTCATCAATATAACAGCCACTAATTTTTTTTTTTAATCCATCATAGTGATAGGATTTATAACACATAGGGAAATCATATCAGATGACAAAACGGTAGATAGTCACACAGTACTAGGAATCATGACCTAGCCAGGTTGACAGATATTTTGGGGGGACACAGTTCAATCCATGACAGCTCCTTTGAAGCAAGGATGGCCAAATTGTGTCTCACATGCTTTGGACATGTTATCATAAGGGATCAGTCCCTGGAGAAGGACATCATGTTTGGTAAAGTAGAGGGTCAACAAAAAAGAGGAAGACCCTCAATGAGATGGATTGACACAGTGGTTGCAAAAATGGACTCAAACATAACAAGGATTGTGAGGATGGCGCAGGACCAGGCAGTGTTTCATTCTGTTTTACATAGGGTTGCTCTGAGTCAGAACCAATTCAATGGCACCTAACAACAACAATAACACCCTGTAGATATATTTTAATTGTTGAAAAATGATGTTCAGTGAAGGCAACAACAAAAAAGTAATTCTAGCCAGCATCTGCTTCTGCATGGAGGGTCCTATGGGCCTTTTCCCGTTAGGGATCATTTCTTCTCTGTTAGGATACCTACAGAGATGAGACACTCAGTGCCTTAGAAGACAGTCACTTCCAGTTGGAGCATTGGTGCTTCAGGGGTAGAATTCTCACCTTACATGCAGGAGACCCTGGTTTGATTCCTGGCCAATATACCTCATACACAGTAACCCACCTATCTATCAGTGGAGACTTGCGTGTTATTATGACACTGAACAGGTTTCACTGGGGCTTCCAGACTGAGAGACTAGGAATAAAGACCTGGAAGTCTACTTCAAAAAATCAGCCAATGAAAACCCTATGGATCACAGTGGTCTGATCCCCACCCAATCATAGGGATAGCTACCGAGCAAAGTCCAGGGCCGCTCTATGGCAGCTAACAACAACAACATACTTGTTTTATGTAGAAAATTCATCTTTAAATAGACTCACATCTATTTCCCTGTTCTTTTAACTGTTGGTTCTATTCTGCTGTCTGGTGTTATGTTGTATAGTCTCATCTCTTTTCTTTGTGACTTCAAGTGCTCCAAGTATTCCTCTCTTTTCCTTGTTAAACAGTTTTTGTTCTTTCTGTGGTTCCTCATGTGTTGAGTGTCTTATATCCTCCCCATCCAACTCCCTCTAATCTTTAGAACCCCAGTTTTTCAATAGTGTGCTTTCGGTACTCCTGTCTCCAGTTACCATTTTGGTCAGATAGACCTAGGTCTGCCCAGGCCCCACCACATACTGATCCATCCTCTCTGAGTGATAAGTGTCCATGTCCATGAAAGTAAGACCCTCACAGAATATGCCCAAAGCTTGATGTGCAGAGTCAGTGGGATCATGTGAAGTATGTAGCCTATCATGTGACATATGTCAAAAATTCAGAATGTTAGCCATGTATCTAGTTTAAACACAGGACCCCACTTTTACCAGCATAGGGTGGGAAAGAACTGTTACCTTCCAAATCCTGAACACCAGACTGTTATTAATGTAGCTGAAAACCATATTAGCTTTTTCAGCATCTTCACTGTATACTGCTGATTCATAATGAAATAATCAAAACCCATAAGTCTCTTTTACAAATGTTTCTGGTTAGCCACATCGTTCCCATCTGTACTTGTACAGTTAGTGTTCGCTATTGTTATTCTTGTTGTGGTTCTTTATTATTTATCCTTATTGGATTCTAAAATAGTTCAGCCTATCATTCCAGCCTACAGAGATCATTTTAGACACTGTGTGGCTGCTATCCTTCCCAGCTGCATCTAACTATTGGAAAGTCCAGTTGCTCTTTGCATCCCTGCCTCTGAGACTTTGCAAGGTATAGTATATTCTTTGCCAAAAAGAACAGGCTCATTCCTCACAGCTCTGTGCCCGGCTGGTCTGGGAGCAGCTGCAAGTTCTTAGTGAGCTGCAGGCGTGCTGTGGTGCTCGAGGCTTCAGTGAATCCTTGTTTTGTTCCTCTTCCTTGTGAATGCCAGACAGCAGCTGACTTGTGTCCTGCAGCGGGCCACTCTTCACACGTGATTTGCCCAGTAGAGCTGTACATAATGTCAATGCCAGTGAATTATCTATGCTCCAGGTTACAATATCATTTGCCATCATCTGTGTAGTAGGCTCACAGGAGAAGGTACTGGAATTGCTGAAGAGGATGTGTAGGAGAGTTACCCCCACACAGACCCTGAGTCTAGAATTTCAAAACACATGCTTACTTTCTCCATTTTGGGAAGACGAAACGCTAATAGACTTAACTTTCTAATTGGGTTATCTTAGACAAATCAGTGAACTTTTCTGGCTACAGTGAAATGACCGGGTTTGGTTTTGAAATCATCCCCAGGCTGCCTAAGAAGCAAACTTCTGTAGTTCACTTTAGTTCTCTGTTTCCATTGAAAACTAGCCTTGTGTTATGGTCTCCTTAGATCTTATGGGTCCATAGTCTAGGTATTTTCCAGCTTTAGTGTTCATCCATAGCATTGGACCGAGGATGCAAAATGCTCCATGACAATCATGATTTCCAACACAAGTCTATAGCAAAATTATCTTGGATACCTCAACATTTTCCATTTTCTGGGGTAAAATGAACACTTCTAAAAGCTATTTGCACCTGGAAAATTATTTTAACAATGATATGCAATTGGAGTTCCAGACTTAGGTATTTCCTATTGGAATTCCCTGTTGGTTGCCCCATAGCCAACTTAACATTTGACATCTTTCCACACGAAATGACTCGGCTTCCCAAATTTTCTACCCTGGTGAGCAGCACTACCAGAAAGCCTAGGGAGATGTCTTCCCTCCCTTTTCCTGTGCTCTAGCCCCCTGCCCTCTGTCCCTCTACCTTTGGTCAACAAGTGCTGTTGAGACAAGTTGCCCTGTATCAGTCAAACTGCCTGCCCTACCTCCCACCCTGCCACTGCCTGAGCTCAGAACCTTTCTCTGAAATAAACTCTGCCGACTCCAGGATCACTGTCCTCCTGTCCATCCTCCACAGGGTTTCTAGAACAATCATTCAAAATGCTAATTCCCTGCCCCCGAGACTCGTCTGCCCCTTCAAAATTCCCCATGTTCTCCTTCCTCAGCTTAACGCTCAAGGCCCCACATAATCCAGAGCCTACCAACCCACAGCCTCATGTCCTCCTGTTCCCCAGAACCCAGTGCTCCCCCCTCTTTCCTTCATGTTTCTGCCTCGCTAACCTGCCTATATCTTTTGAGAGTCAGCCCAAGTATTGCTTCCTTTGGAAAATCTTCCTTGGCATCTTCTTTCCACCTGCACTGTATCTCATAGGTGTTCCAAGGGCACCTTGGGTCCTTATCACAATGTTTTATGATGGTGGAGTTAATTGTCCATTCACACACAACCCCCCTCATTGGGCTGTAAGGTTTTCCAGTGCAGGGATGGTATCTTTGAACCTAGCATAGTTGGAATTCAGTGAGAGCAGAATATATAAACATAACTTTGCAGCCTAGATATTTTTCTATAGCAGTTTTTTTTTTTCAATCTTCTTGTCCTTTTTAAACTCTTGTGACAAAATAGATAAACCAAAGGTAGTCTGGACAGTTAGAGTTCATCTAAAAAGAATTCTGCCCATAGAAGCTATGATCCCAAATAAAACTTTAATCTTCTTGACATTCCTCAGAAAAACTGTACTTTGAGGGAAAGTTGTCTTAAAAGGTCCTCATTAATTTGTTTCCTCAACAAATACTCATTGAGGGCACACTGTTTGCTGAGAACTGCCATTAGCAGTGGGTGACAGGGTAAGGGGAAGAGACCAAGATCTTGTCCTTGTGGAATTTAGAGTCTGAGAAGAGCCCAGATGCTGAACAAGTAAAAAACAACAACAAAATGCTAAAATATGTAGTGTCACCTAATTGACAAAGACTGGATATTGATTCAGAAAATAACCACAGGGGCCTGTGGAGATGGCGTGGTCTGAGATGTCCTCACAGACATGGTGGCAGATGAACTAAGCCCTCATGTGTGAGAAGAAATAAGCCATGTGAAGAGCATTCCTGGCACAGCAAAGGGCCTGTACAAAGTCCCAAGGTAGGAAAAAAACTTAGAGAAATAGAAAGAACGCCCTGCGGCTGTCACCTAGACAGTGAAGGCAGAGGTATAGGAGGGGAGGCAGGAGCATGCCCAGAGGCTGACTACCTTCTGAAAAGTTAGCATTCAATTCAAAATGGATTCAATTCAATTTAAAAACAGGAAGCCAGTTAATGGTTTTCTTCAGATTCAATTCATATTTTTAACATATCTGTGAAGAATAGGAGAAAAACCTTTGGGATCTAGGGCTAGGCAAAGATTTGAAACTGAAAAGAAAGTTCAGAAATGAATCAAGTATCCAGATTCTTTAGAGTAGAATAGAATATAACATTTGAAATGGAGTGGGAGTTGATGGAGCTACCAGGATTGAGAATCCTGCGTGAGAAAGATAGAGCTAAAAATAAATAAATAAAACATGACATTATATTAGGTACCCAAGAACACAGGATAGCACTGTTTAAAATGCCCTCCCCACCCCCACGCCAGCATGGTACTGAAGTGCTGTTTTGTGTTCATAAGTGCAAGATGGCTGTGATGTGCCTTATGAAGAAAACGTGTATGTTACATGAGCTTTGTTCAAGCATACGTTACAGTGTGCTCAAAGCCATTGGAGTGCTACTTCTCCCAGTTTGCCTAAGTGAAAAGTTAGGAATATATGTATTTCCTTCTATCCATCTGTCTGTCTGTCTGTCTACCCATCCATCCATCCATCCCTCCGTCCATCCCTCCATCCAGCCTTCTACCCATCCATCCATCTGTCCTTCCTTCCTTCCTCCCTCCTTCCCTTCCTTCCTTCCTATCTGTTTATCTGCCTATCATCTGCCTATCCATCCGTCCGTCCGTCCATCCATCCATCCATCCACCTATCTATCCATCCATCCATCCACCTATCTATCCATCCTTCCATCCACCCACCCTCCCACCCACCCACCCACCCACCCATCCATCCATCCATCCATCCATCATCTATCTATCATCTACCTATATCTATCATCTACCTATCAATCATCTATCTGCTGAAACCCATAAGTTGATGCCACTATCTCCAATTCCGGTTCAACATCATTATCTTTAGTATTTTCTTACTTGATCAATCCCTTTGTAGGTGACCATTACTTATTCTCCCATAGCTGACACATCACCTCCATTCCTTGTGGATGCCCTCTAACTCCCCTCCCCCCACTGCCAGCTGACCCCTCCATATGAATACCCACCTCACTCCACATAGGCTTTGACATCTTCCCCTCCCCCCCGCCCCGCCCCAGGCCACTTCAGATCTACCCTTCCTCCCACCCCATTCACAACCTTGTTCTACCCTACCTAATAGCTTTTGGACTAAATTATTCTGAAAGGAAACCGATGAAAAAGAGTAAGAGCTATTAAATACTATACAATTTTAGTCATGTGGCAATAATATGGCTTGCTATAGAATTCTCATCTCAACATAAAGAGAACAAAAATCCTTATAACTGAACCAATAAGCACCATAATGATTAATGGAGAAAAGCCTGATATCAAGGGTTTCATTTTACTTGGATTTACAATCAATGCCCACATAAGGAGCAGTCAAGAAACCAAATGATGCATTGCATTGGGCAAATCTGGTACAAATGACCTCTTTAAAGTATCAAAAAGCAAAAATATCACTTTGAGAACTAAGATGCGCGTGACTCAGGCTGTGATATCTTCAATCGCTTCATATGCATGCGAAAGCTGGGCAATGAATAAGGAAGACCAAAGAAGAATTGATGCTTTTGAATTATGGTTTTGGTGAAGAATGTTGCATATACCATGGACTGCCAGAAGAATGAACAAATCTGTCTTGGAAGTACAGCCGAAATTCTTCTTAGAGGCAAGGATGGCAAGACTTTGTCTCATGTACTTTGGACATGTTATCAAGAGGGAACAGTCCCTGAAGAAGGACATTATGCTCGGTTGAGTAGAGGGTCAGTGAGAAAGAGGAAGACACTAAGCAAGATGGATTGACACAGTGGCTGCAACAGTGGGCTCAAACATAGGAAAGATTGTGACGATGGTGTAAGACCAGGCGGTGTTTCATTCTGTTGCACATAGGGTCACTATGAGTTGGAACTGACTCAGCAGCACATAACGACAACAACAACATAGAATTCTGGATTGTCAGTTATTTTTTTTCTTAGCCTTTTAAAAATATTAATCTTAAGCATTCTGGCATCTGCTATTGCTAACTAGAAATTTTCTGTCAAATTGTCATTCTTAGTAGACAATCTTTTTCCTCACTTTTTAAAAAGAGCACTCATTTATCATTGATATTCTTCAGTTGCACTGCAAAATGTCTGCATATGGATTTTATATATTTTTATCCTACTCTACACTTAGGAATACATTATTTCTTTAATTCTCTGACTCTAAAAATCTTAGTAATCTCAGCCATTTTATCTTTGAGTAGTTCTTCTCTGCCATTCCCTCTATATCATTCTTCTGGAACTCCTATTAGATGTATTTTATAGCGTCTCAGTTTTGCCTCAATATTTGCTAACTGCTTTTTTAGAAATTTTTTTTTCATCTTTCATTTTCTCTGTGTTGTGTTTGGTATAATAACCTCAACAATATCTTCAAAATTCCTAATTCTATCTTCAACTCTGTCCACTATGAATTTATCTCTTACATGGAAGCTTGGGTCCACTGAGAAGAAGATACCAAGACAGAATTTAGGCACAGCAGAGATTTATTAGGGGAAATGCCTGTGAATGAAAAAGAAAATGGAGCAAGCGAAGACAGGAAGAGTCTTCAAACGGTGATGCAAGTCTGAGCCTGTGAAGGAAAAGGAAAGGAAGAAGACTTGGTTAGAAAGAGTCTCAGATGGCAGCTCAGTACTAAAAAAGTTTGGCCAGACCAGTGGGGAGTCCTTGATCCAAAGTCATCCATTAAAGGCATCCTGAGTCTTGCAGGAATGGGCCTGTGTTAGTGCCTTGTGTGACTCAAACATGATAGTGGATCCTGAGGGGCAGTAGCTGGGCTGTTGGGCAGTTATGTTCTTGGATAGTGGGGCTTTTTCAGGGCCGCCACTCTCACTTATTGAGTTTTGTATTCTGTTGATTTTATTTTCCATTTTCAGATTTCTACTTGGTTTTTTATATATCCACAAGTTTTTGTTTCCATTCTGCCCATTTTTGCTTTATCTTTTTATGATCTGTTTTACGGATGTTCTCACTGAGACTTCCTAGCATACCTATGTTTAAATTTTGCTCAGATTATTCCAATTATTTTTATTGTTAACATTGTTGTTCATTTAATTTGTTAAAAAATATTGATTGAGCACTTACTGTATCTTAGAATTTTCTTCATGTGTTTGGAATTTCTATTTGCAGGCAAATCTACAGTGGAATATTTTTTTGTCCCTCTCTCTCCCTCCACTTTCCCTTCTCTGTCTAGTACAACTCTATTCAATAGAACTTTCTGTAATAATGGAAGTATTCTGTATCTGCACTGTACAATACAGTGGCCTTTAGCCCCATGGGCTATTGAGCACTTGCCATGTGGCTAGTGAGACTAAGAATTTTTAATTTTAATACTTTTAACTAATGTAAATTTAAATGCAATTAGCCACATGTGGCTAATGACTGCTGTACTGGACAGCAAAAGAAGTATTTTAGTACAGTCATGCAGTGCATAATGTCTGTTTGGGCAATGTTCAACCACATATACGTCCTGGTCCCATAAGGTTATAATAGAGTTCAGAAATCCTGATCGGAGAGCAGAACATAGTGGATTTAGGCATGTTGCACTCAACAATCACAACGATCCTCAAAAGCAAAGAAAAAATTCTTCAACCCGTTAAATGACTGGCTCCGCTGAAAGCTACAAGGCTAACCAAAATATGACAGGGACCTATATTAGATATGAAGAACTTGCTAATGACAGGAATTGAGGACCAAACACAAAAGCAAATCCCTCTCAGCAAGTTGGCAATCACTGCTAAGTCACAAAGCTTGTTGGAGCTGCTTAAAGAAAGAGGAGGACCAGGCTACAATATCCAGTTAGTGCTAGCTCTGGGTGGTTCCAGTGCTTCAAACAATGTTTTTTGATGCATAATGTGAAAGTGAGTGGTGAGTCTGCGATGCTGATGCAAAGACAGCAGCAGAGTTTGTTGAAAACTTTGAGAAATGAGTTGCAGAGGGAGGTTATTTGCCCGGCAAATTTTTAATATGGACGAAACCTTATTCTGGAAGCAAATGCCTGAAAGGAACTTCATCCATAATATGATGTTTGCACAACATCTAAATCACATAAGATCCTATTTCACAGAAGATATCATGACAGTAATTGTGATGCATGACTGTAATTGTCGTTTCTGACTCACTGGAGTCCCTAACCTAGAACTCTGTCTCATGTGGGTGGCTCGAGGAGGTAATATTCTAGGTCTTCTTATTGGACCAGTGTACAGCATATGGCAATTTTTAGTCTCTATTCTTTGTCTGTGACCTTTTACTTTCTTTTTATTCTTTGTCTGTGACCTTTTACTTTCTAGATATACATGTTAACATAAACTGTGGTCCCACATAATAGATTTTTTCAGACTTCTTTCAGGAACAGTAGAACCCCATTCCAGCCTCTGGCTCTAAGCTATGGATCTCACTCTTCCACTGCCTTGTATGGGGCATTTGTATCCCCTGCTACCCCAGTGACATTCCTGGGTCGCCTGCTTCCTTCCAGACCCAGGTGTCAGGCCACAGTATCTCATTCCCACTGCTCTAGGTGTTCTCCTCTTTCTGGTCCATAGACATTTAAATCCTGTTTTGGGCACAGCTATGTCTTCATAGTTTTCACTTTTTGTCCTTTATCTAGCATTGCTATGTATTTTTGGAATATAGAAAACTAGACAGAATATAAGCTAAGAAAGAGTTAAGAATGGGAGAGGGTTTTATTTCTTCGACTATTATGATAATTTAGGTAGAAAGGGGCATAAAACAGTTAAAGCACTGAAAATCCTTTTAAGAAACAGTATGGAATTTAATTGCTTTATTGTATTTGTACTATTAAGGTTTTTAGTCTGTGAGAGAGTGAGAGGGCCATGCTGAAGGGCCTCCTGGGTTTGGCCCTCAGCTTTACAAGATGGGCTTTCTTGGGCCTGACCCTAACCTAACTTCAACAGCTTTACCATGACGCAGACAAAACTGGAGGTTTGGGGCCTGCTGACTTACCTCGGCCCCTTCTAATGCCCTGGGAGCAATTTTATGTTTGTCACTTTCTATCTTTTTCTTAAAGAGACCCTCCCTAATTGTAAAACAGTTTCGGGCCTCATAAATCCTGGCTTTGCAAGGAACTAATGGTTAAATCAGAACGCAGATTTACAATGGAGGGAAGTAGTTTTCTAGACAGCATCCAGTTATCAGTGGTTATCGAGGTGCTAGGAGCCTGAGTTAATCTTCAAGATTGCTTAGGCTGCTAAGAGAGCCAAGAGAGATATGTGGTCTTGGGAGTTCGCTGATGCAGAACATGCAAAATTCATAGTTACTCTCACCCAGCTACAGACTGTGTCTGTAATTTCTGCATGTGATCAGTTCACTATATATCCTTCTCTCTTTCTAAGATGATATTTGATTAACTAGGCTCAAAATCTTACTCACTGACTTCTTTCTTTAAGATTCTGTACACATCACCTCTTGTCAGTTATTAATGAACATATTCTTTCCTTGTTATAGTGTAATATATTTGATTCAGTAACAGCTTTTGACTCCATCTTAGATGGCCCTTGAGGAAATTGGGAGGTTCCCTAATCCCCTCAGTTTTATTTTCTCAGAAAGGATGGGTTAATTCCATCATCCATTCTACATATCCATGCCTCCCAGTTTACCTCTCTGAAGGTCATCTTGTTTCCAAGTTATAGGGTCACCTCCCTGTTGTCCTCATGCATTGACTGACCAGGTTAGTGGCAATATGTCATTAAAGTCTTGAAACTAAGCACAATTTGAAGTTAAAGATGGTTATATATTTTTTAAAAAAGGAAGGAAAATGTTATAGAAAGCAGACATAGAAGGCTTCTCCCTTAACTATCTTCACTGGAGAAAGCCTCTGGAAAGTCTCAGATCTAGAAGAGGGAGAAATGCAAGACAGATTTGTGGAAGGACTTATATAGACAGGAAAAGCAGAATAGCCACAAACAAGGAGGACAGGAGAACCGCTTTGTGCTTCAAGTGTAACTTCAAGTGATATGGATTAATTTTATTGCTGAGAAGCTCTGCTTTAGATGTGAAGCACATATACGTATATCTATGAACATAATAAACAGTTACACTAAAAGACTTGCCTTCAAAGTTTAAATCTAGCCCAAGACAAACAGACAAATGTGACAGGATTTTGAAGTTATTTTTAAATTACCAATAATTATGAGTAATTATTAAAGATAAGCCAAAAAAGCTAAGCCTGAAAAAAATAAGGAAAATAAAAATAACAACAAAGACAATAAATTAAAACAAAACAAAAAAAAGAAACCTGTTGGAATCGACTTGACGGCGACCCCGTAGGGCAGAGCAGAACTGCCCAATACAGTTTCGAAGGAGTGCCTGGTGGATTCCAACCGCTGATACTTCGGTTAGCAGCCTTAGCTCTTAGCCACTACGCCATCAGGGTTTTCACAGTTGTCATTTACTGAATGCCTACTATGAGATACTTATTAGGGAGGTTCCTTAGAATCTACGTTTTACAGATGAAGAAACTGAAGTTTGGAGATGTTGTATCCAACATCACCCAGCTAGTAAAAAGGAGAGTTATAATGCAAACCACCACTCCACAAAAACCCGTTGCGGTCATGCTCTCGGAATCGACTAGTCGGAATGGACTACTCCACAAGTGCTGGACAAAGATGTGGGGAGAGCAGTCTAGAGAGAATGAAGTGAACAGGAGTGACAATGAATGATAAGGCTGATTTAGCTGAGGGGTGGGGGGCGGGGGTGATAGACTAAAGTGGAAAAAGTACAGCGGTAGTAGAAAGGAAAGGGTGGGGTAAACTTGCAACCCGGAGAAGGAGGGCTGGGGGAGTCCCAATAAGCTTAATCCTTTGGATCTAAAGTGATAAGCATGCAAGAATCAATTGAGGGAGGAGTGGTTCTCTATTTATACAACTTTTTGAAATCTCAATGTTATTGTTGTTAGGCGCCAGTGAGTCGCTTTCGACTCAAAGCGACCATTGTCACAATCTTTGCTATGTTTGAGCCCATTGTTGCCGCCACTGTGTCAATCCATTTTATTGAGGGTCTTCTCTTTTGCTGACCCCATACTTTACAAAGCATGATGTCCTTCTCGAGGGACTGGTCCCTCCTGATTAAAGTATGTGAGAGGAAGTCTCGCCATCCTTGCTTTCTCCCAAGACAGATTTGGTCCTTCTTTTGGCTAAAACTAAACTCACTGCTGTCAGTCGATTCTGACTCATAGCGACCGTATACGACAGAGTAGAACTGCTCCGTAGGGTTTCCAAGGAGTGCTTGGTGGATTCCAGCTTCGGACATTTTGGTTCGCGCTGTAGCATTTAACCACTACGCCATCAGGGTTTCCCTTCTTTTGGCAGTTCATTGTATATTCAGTATTGGTCACCAACACCACAATTCAAAGCTGTCAATTCTCTGGACTTCCTTATTGATAGTGCAGCTCCTGCGTGCATATGAGGCAAATGAAAATATAATGGCTTCGGTCAGGCGTACCTTAGTCCTCAAAGCGACGTCTTTGCTTTTCAACACTTTAAAGAGTCCTCTTTCAGCAGGTTTGCCCCATGCAATAGCTATTTAATTTCTTGACTGCTGCTTCCATGGGCATTGATTGGGGATACAAGTAAATGAAATCTTTGACAATTTCAATCTTTTCTTCATTCATCATGATGTTGCTTATTGGTCCAGTTATGAGGATTTTTGTTTTCTCTATGTAGAGGTATAATCCATACTGAAGGCTGTAATCTTTGATCTTCATCAGTAAGTGTTTCCAGTCCGCTTCACTTTCAGCAAGTAAGATTGTGTCATCTGCATGTCTCAGGTTGTTAATGACTCTTCCTCCAATTCTGAGGCCTCGTTCTTCTTCATATAGTCCAGCTTCTTGGATTATTTGCTCAGCATACAGATTGGACAAGTGTGATGAAAGGATACAACCCTGACACACACCTTTCCTGTCTTTAAACCACGCAGTGTTCTCTTGTTCTGTTCAAATGTCTGCCTCTTTATCTAAGTACAGGTTCTTCATGAGCATAATTAAGTGTTCTGGAATTCCCATTCTTGGCAATGTTATCCATAATTTGTTATGATCCACATAGTCAAATGCCTTTGCACAGTCAGTAAAACACAGGTAAACATCTTTCTGGAATCTAAATACCTGGTGAGAAATGAAACGGTCTTTGCAACGAGTAATGATTTTAAAGAAAAGTTTATGCTGATGAATATTTACCCATCATCTGGGAGGGAGCATAGACAATACACTAAAAGATACAAGCAAGAGAGTAACTGTTATAAATACTATGAATGCAATAAACAGGGTGGCGATAGAGTACTGAGTGGGGTGGGGACCTTAGATATAGAGTTGTATTTACTGGAATGTTGATCAAACAATGTGCCTTTCAACCACTCCTGTTCACAGGAATAGCAAATAGCAGTGACTTTAATGAAGTACATGGGGTGAAATATACGTATATATATATAATTTCATGAAACTGCAAAAATGTCTACTATTGTGTTTCCTCTTGTAAAACTAGCTGTAAGGAATGAACCCTTGAAAAGTATCAAACAGAATATAAACTATGATTTATATTCTACGATAAAAGTAGTGAAGTTTCCAATTAGAAAAAATATATATTATTTGGAATATGCTTTGAAAGACTTAAAAGATGGTAATGTTACAAGGCTGTGTTTTAATTTAAAAATATATTTTTATGTTTGTATGTTTTTATGCTTGCATACTGAGACAAAAAATGTCAGCAAAGAAGGCAGAAAATGTTAGAGAGACAGTAGGAAAGCTTAAGTATGGCCATGTCACCAAAGACAAGGAATCAAGGAGTACTAGAGAGTAAAGGGGGTTGAAAAGTGTAATATGCTGTGAGGAGTTGGTCACCACTACTCTTTGTGAGTGCAGTAATAAAAAAGCTGTGGCAATACAACCCTGATTACAAGGGACTGAGATGGAGGACGGAGGACGGTGGTAGGAAGTGGAGGCAGAAAGTGCAGGCAGCAAGTGCAGGAGTTTGCTAGGGAAGGAAGGCAAGAAATAAAATATTAGCTTAAAAGGGTAGTAGGGTTGAGGGAAGGACTTCTTCACATTTAATTTTTTATTTTAGGATTCTAAAAAGGCCTTAGAATCTTATAGGCAGTGGAAGAGAAATAATGGAGAGTGAGAGAACTATGAAGTAAGAGAGGGGGATAATTAATCAACCAAAGTTCTATAGAAGACCCAAAGATTGGGAAATCGTTCAACTTGTCAAAGAAATGGTGTAGCAAAAACCCGCTGCCGTCGAGTTGATTCTGATTCACAGTGACCCTGTAGGACAGAGTAGAACTGCCCTATAGGGTTTCCAAGGCTGTAAATCTTTCTAGAAGCAGATTGCCATGTCTTTCTCCTGTGGAGTTGCTGGTGGGTTCGAACCTCTGACCTTTGGGTTAGCAGCTGAGTACCTAAACAGTGAGCATCCAGGGTGGTATTCTCTCCTTCAAAGACAGGAGAGGATGAAAATATCAATGAATACACAAAAAAGTTCAAGGTGGAGGGGGGAGGAGGAAGTGTAGGTCACTTAAGTCAGATGACTAATTTTTCCTTAAATTTGGATGATAATTCATTTGGAAGAATTATAATTCTTTATAACTAATTGGGAGAAGGCCACAGTGAATACATTCCTTAAGGGAAACCGCATTCCTTCACTTACAGGTAGATTGGGTGCCCTTTCGGGGTGGGATTAGGTAAGGAGATGTTTGAGATATGCTTGTAAACCTTGATTACTGACTTAGCTTTCAACTGCTGAGGACATCACCAAATCTCCCATCTCTGGAGTTAAAAGTTCTAGAATTTAAATGACCTGTTCTGTAGATGTGGTTAGTGCAAAGGCGCTGCAGAAAACAGATTTGTATAACTGTGGGAAACTCTTTAAAAAATCTGTCAAGCCACACACACCTGTGGGCCATGTGTACAGCTGTGTCACAGCCAACTGACTGATCTTGCCATCAGTCAGTTGCATCACACATTTTTCTCCGTTTAAGAACAGAAATAATAGCATCAAAGAGAAAATCACTTACAGGAGTTTTAATGAACTTGTTGAATTGTAAGAATTTAGACATAAATAATAAGTGAAAATTTGGTTATAACATCAAAATTATAGAATTACTATCTCATTTTTGAAAACTCTATATGTTTATGAATACTGATGTTTCCTCATTAATCATGTAAGTCGGTTCCTCACGTTTACCACAAGACAGACATCTGTGCATAGGAAATCATTGCCCAATTTCAAAAGAAAAAAATAACCCTAACTATGACATTTTCTGATATATAGTTTATGCAAATGCATAGAAAAATCTCTCTTGTCTTTGTTCTTCATCTTGTCTGCTAAGTGTTAGAATAATGTTTATGTAATAATGCATTAAAAAAAACAAACAACCTGTTGCTGACAAGTTGATTATGACTCATAGTGACCCTATAGGACAGAGCAGAACTATCCCATAGGATTTCCAAGGTTTTTTTAATCTTTACCGAAACAGATTTGTGTAACTGCCACATATTTCTCCCATGGAGTGGCTGGTGGGTTCCAACCACAACCCTTTTCATTAGCAGCCAAGTGTTGAACCATTGCACCACCAAAGAAACCAAACCAAACCCGTTGCTGGCAAGTAGATTCCAACTCATAGTCACATTTAGGACAGAGTAGAACTGCCCCATAGGGTTTCCAAGTTGCTGCTGGTGGATTCAAATTGCCAACCATTTGGTTAGCAGCTGTCACTCCTAACCACTGTACCACCAGGGCTACTTAATAATGCAATAAACCAAACCCAGTGCCGTCGAGTTGATTCCAACTCATAGCGACCCTATATGCAATAAAAAAAAAAAAATATGCAATACTACCTTTTAAATACTTGTGGTATGATTTTACATGTGAGTTGAATGTGTTGGGAATTAGATTTTTAGGTAATTTGACTTTAAACCGAGTGAAATAATGGTATAATGGATTGTGTAACCAGTAAAGATGACACATTATGGTATGCTGTTATTATGATCATACAGGCTCATGCTGATGACTATTATGATGAGACATTATAACTCGATTCTTCTGAGCACCTACTAAGTGCCAGAAGCTTGGTTTGGTACTTTACACATATTATCCTCTTCATAAAAACGGCATGGAGGAAGCATCTGACCTCCTCTAATTTCACAAGGGGGAGGGAGAATCAGGATCAACAGCCCAAGGCTGATTCCTATGAAGCCAAGGTTAGATACACTTCTTCTGTCTGCCATCTTTACCAATTCTGACACTAACCGTCCCTCCCACAGCACTCTCTACTTCTCTGCTGGGTTTTATAATTCATTGCAGTGGCCACATGGAACTCACAGACAATACTCATGACTATGGGATTCATTAGGGAAGTAAGAGGTTACAATTCAGGTTCAGGAACACTTAGGATACAGTTCTTCCATCAGGACGGCCTCTTCCCAGCCATGCTTGCAGGCACACCTCTCCCTGGCCCTCAGCCTCTGCCCAAAGGCACCCAACTTTCTTGCTTTGAAGGCCAGGAAGCCCACTGTGCCGTCTCCTGTGGGTCTCTCCTTTTGGTGGTAGTGGGCTCTCTCTTTCCTGCTCTAGGGTGGCTTATTTCAAGCCTAGAGGGATGACAAAACTGACCTATCTCTTTGGGAGGCCACGATTATCCTATCACACAGTTCTGCCCAATCACCTGGGTGGGAGTTACAAGACCGTGGTAAGAAAGGCCACACAAAAGCAGTCCATTACCCCACATTATTGCTGTTGCTGTTGTTGTGTGACATTGACTTGATTCAGACTCATTATGACCCTATATGACAGAACAGAACCTCCCCACTGCCCCATAGAATTTTCCAAGCTGTAATCTTTACAGGGACCAGTCCTGGAGAGCAACTTCCTGCTTGGTAAAGTAGAGGGTCAGTGAAAAAGAGGAAGACCCTCAACGAGATGGATTGACACAGTGGCTGCAACAATGGGCTCCAGCATAGCAACAATTGTGAGAATGGTGCAGGACTGGGCAGGGTTTTGTTCTGTTGTACATAGGGTCGCAATGAGTTGGAACCAACTCCATGGCACCTAACAACAACAATCTTTACAGGAGCAGATCACCAAGTCTTTTCTCCCTTGGTGCCACTGATCGGTGAACCTACGACATTTTAGTTAGTAGCTGAACCCTTTTACCCATTTCACCACCAGGCCTCCTATCCTCTTTCTAAACACCCTAAAATCTCAATTTCACAGATTTCTTTGGATGTTTACACTTACTTGAGATCCTCAGTAAGACCAAAAAAAAACAAAAAATCTGTTGCCATTGAGTTGATTCAGATTCATGGCGACCCCATGTGTTACAGAGTAGAACGGAGCTCCATCTGGTTTTTTTGGCTGTAATCTTTATGGAAGCAGATCGCTAGAACTTTCTTCCATGGTTGCTACTGGGTGGGTTCCAACTGCTAACTTTTTGGCTGCGAGCCAGGCATAAGCCATTTGCACCATTCAGAGGCCTTAAAATTCTCAATAAGAGGGAAGAAATTAGAAGTGATTTTCATTCATAGAATGCACAAAAGCAATGTTTGCCAGTGGTGTGAGTTTTAAGAGTCTGTAAATGAAACGTTACTGCTCCATATACTGTTTAAATCAGTATTAGAGCTATTAGGTTGAACAACGTGAGATTTGCCACTTTTGTAGGTCAAGGTGGTCGAATATTGGTCAAATATTGGCAAATTTCATGTGATTCAGCCTAATTAGACAATTTCTTATGGGTCCACCTATATTGGAACTAGACAATAAAGTAGAAAGCAAAGCCAAGGTGATGCATGAAAAATTCTTTTTTCTCATGTGGTTGGTTTTCAAAGTAGAGCAGTCTTTTTAATACTATTGACACACAGACTTTCTTAATGACAACTCTGTAACTTAACTGCCAATAAAGTACCTAAATTTCATGATAAGCCCTTGGTTAGAGTGCCCTTGTGTGGTAATTGCTCCGATTATCCGAGAAAAGTTGACGGTGTAGGATGGAAATCAAACTCACAGACAATTTTTTGTTTGTTTAGCTGACTGGAAATGTAGATGTGATATTTCAGCTTACTGATTATACCTTCTTTGAATGGAAACTCTAAAAACTTAAAACTCAAAGACCTAAGGGTAAATGACTGTTTTCACTGTTTGAAAGCAGTTGCCAAAAAGCTGACCTGAAACAAATAAGAAGCAAAATGTGTTTATTTTCCAAATATCTTATTTCTTGTTTTGTCTTCATCAAATTTTGTATGCATGGTCAATTTACACCTCTATCCTTAGGGCTAATTTTGCATCATGGTAGGATAATGGGATGAATAGTTTCTCCAAGAGTTCTAGGGGAAAAAACATTGTCTGGGAATTTTTTAGGAGGAAACATATACATCACATTTTAAATAACTTTATCAAACTTAAATGGTTAGATAAGGGCCAGCAGAGCTAGGTAAAATTTGCTTAGTTTCCAATGACAAAATTCTCCAAGTAGTTATTTTAAAATGAATACAACAGAGAGTCCCTGACAGAGCCGGAAAAAAGTGGAGTGCAATACTCAAATTCTAGTAAAAAGAGCAGTCTTAATGGTCTGACTGAGACTGAAGGAACCCTGGAAGACATGGCCCCTGGACTGTTAACTCAAAGCTAAAACCATTCCCAAAGCCAGCTCTTCAAAGATTTGACTGGACTATAAGACATAAAATGATATTTGTGAAGAATGTGCTTCTTAGTTCAAGTAGATACATGAGACTAAACGGGCAGCTCCTGCCTGGAGGTGAGATGAGAAGGCACAAAGGGACAGGAGCTGGTTGAATGGACACAGGAAATCCGGGGTGGAAAGGAAGAAAGTGCTGACATATTATAGAGATAGCAACTAGGATCACATAACAATGTGTGTAAAAATTTTTGTCTGAGAAACTAACTTGAGCTATAAGCTTTCACTTAAAGCACAATAAAAAAAAGAGGAAAGAATGAGTAAAAACTGGTATCACGAACTAGTGGTTATATTAGTGCAGTGCTTGCAAACTAGCACAAACTGTAAACTAGATGTGTAATAAACGTTCAAAACATTTTAACAGGTATTACTATTACTACTATTCTACTACTACCACCACTACCAATATTAATATTATTGAATATGTAGAATTAGAAGGGTTTAGGTTATTTTATATATATAGTGTCAATTTGGTTATAGATTTCTTTATTCACTTCCAGAGTAGAGATGCCTTATTCTGCGATAAATTTTAAAATCAATTATGCATATAACACACTACCTTACATGGTGCTATTATTAAGCTTTCATAGTAGAATTCTCACAAAGTTTGTAATCTAAAAACCTACATTTGTGTGGAGGCTCTGTTACTAAGTATATCACCAAGGAGAAGTTGCTTAAAGTCTGTGAGCCTTAGTTCCCTTATCTGTAAAATAGGGCTAAACATGGTAGCAACAATAATAGCTAACATTTAAAGTATCATGTTTCCTGTGTACCAGGGACCTTTCTAAGAATTTACATATATTAACTCAGATACAAATACTTCATATAAAGTCTCATATGAATTTAGTAGAAGGGGGTGCTGGTCAGTCTCCATTTGCCCTCCACCACCAACCCTTCTCTATGAGAACACTAACCCCCATAGATCAATCACTTGGCTCCTTTGGCAGCTAACTTTCAGTTGGGTTCATACGAAGGGAGCCACCAACACGAAATTAGAAGGCAGAAGGAGAGAGAGGCTGGGGTGTTTCTTCCTCTCTTCCTCCTTGACTTAGCACCCTATTCTGACTTATGCATGGGGCTGGGGGTGGGAGGTGGTCCTAAAGCTCCTGTCCCTTCTCCATAGCGCCTCTTCTCATTCGGCTTCGGTAATACTTTGTCTTCCATTTGCCTCTTCAGGTCCAGGGTGGTAATGACTTCCTGCTGTTGCTAGTCTCTTGGTACCTCACCATCTTTGTCTGGTTCTTTTAACTCCCTTACCACATCTCTGGAAGTAGTTCCTTCATTAAAATATCTTGATTTGAACCATATGAGTGGAACATTTTTTCCTGCTGGGACCCTGGCTCTTACAGGGATTTACTATTTCAGCCAACTACTTTTTAATTAAAATAAGGGTATCTTAAACATGAAAAATTTAAATGAGTTGGTACGTTATGAAATATGCGCTTGCATTTCAGTAGTTTTAGATAACCAAAAAGTTTGCTTCTGATTTGAACTAGTTCACACACACACAAATTTTTTTTTTTAAAACAAATAAAACTTTTACATTTGGCTCACACTTCAGGGAAAGGATATTTGGGATTTGGCTTAGTTTTGGAGTTCAACAGATTAGCTTGGTATATCCTGTTAATTGGTTCATGCTTTGGTTTGGTTCAGGTTCAAGCATAAAAACCTGAAATACTGGAAAGGGTAAGTTGGAGTAAATTGGTTTCTCTGAGTGGGTCAAATATACAGTCTTACTGTGGGGATACATTCCTAGAATGATAGGAACTCAAGGTTGTACCAGTAATAAAACAACATTAGTGATTCTCACAGGAATCAGCTACTGGATTTCCCATTGTGTATGTATAGTTTAGCTTCCTAAACAAAATCACAAAAAACCACGTACACCTGTTTTCTAAGCACTGTTATGTGTCTCTTTATTTTTCCTAAATTATCATTCCCTTTCCAATTTTTTTTTTTTTTTCCCAATTAGATCAGTGTTCTTGAAGTATGGGCTTCAGACCATCACCTGAATTTGTTAGAAATGCAAATTCTTTGGCCCCACTCCGGACCTACTAAATCAGAAATTCTGGGGCTGGGGCCCAGCAATCTGGTTTATCAAGCTCTCCAGGTGGTTCTAATACAGGATAAAGTTTGAGAACCACCAAATTATGTTTCTTGGGGTCCAATCCTGTCTAGAATTTCTGTGTTGGCATTGGGCTCTACTCAAGGATTGGGCTGATTATTATTAGTTTCATGTACGTGCCAGTGACAAGATAGCAGGGACAACTGATGGCATGCCCAAAGACACAAGTGACAGAGCCAGTGTCTGAACTCAGGTGATCTAATTCCAGAATTTTAATGCTGCCATGCTAAAATGTCTCCCTAAGGCCATACAAGGAGCCTTGGTGGCATAGTGGTTAAGCGCTCGGCTGCTAACCAAAAGTCAGCAGTTTGAACCCATCAGCTACTCAGTGGGAGAAAGATCTTCCGTATAGATGACAGCCTTGGAAACCCTATGGGGAGTTCTACTCTGTCCTATAACTTCACTCTGAGTCGGAATCGACTCGATGGCGACAGGTTTTGGTTTGGTTTTAAGGCCACACATAGGCAAGATACAAATACCCTGAGCAAAATTTGAAATATACTATTCACATAAACTCCTTAGCAATAAAAATATCATTTAGATGAACCCTCCAAAATCCTTGTTAGAAGAATGCTGTATCTAATTATAATAACACATACTTGCCTTATTTTTGTTTAATAGAAAAAGTCATAGTTTTGCTAATATACATTTAAATTTTCAAGCACAAGTTCCTGGTTACCAGTAACTAAATAAGTTTTCACATTTTTGCTATTGAAAGCCATTTTCTTTGCTTCATGAAAACCAGTCAGAGCTGCATGCGTAGATTGCAGCTACATTCTGCGATAAAGCCCGTAACACCTAGTTCTAAGGATTTCCAAATGTGTTTCATTGTATCTTTGGCTTTCATATTTTTTTTTTTCTAGGACAATAGGTCTGTTTAATTTTTTTTTATTTTTTCCTTGCCTGGAGCCAGATCTCACAACAACTTCCTGTGAAAAGCACAAAACGGACAGGAAAAGTGGGGCTAGGAGTGGGGATTGATTTCTAATCTAGGGATTCCCTTAGTAGGAAGCTAATGATGTTTCTTAATGCAAGCACATCTTTAATCTTACAATGAATAATGTATAACGGTTTAGAAAAAGGTGGAGTAAAAGATGCGTATGTTCCAAAGCTGGTAATTTGGGAATTTTGCCTGTTCATCCCTCTCTTGCCCCCAAACACAATTCGTCGTCAGGCCCTACTGATTCTAGCTACTAAACCATTCTCACTATAACTGCCTTCATTTAGGACCTAGACTCTTAACTGGTCTACCTTTTTCCCTCCCCCATTTGCCTCATTGTCAATATCTATAAACACTTTTCTTAATAGTATATTTCTTCCCTGTTTTAAAGGTCTCCAATGCCTCCTCCATCACTCACCTCATGAAGTCCTTGTTAGCAAGCATACCTCCTACCTCTTCTTGTTGCTCAATCAATAGTCTACCAATCTGTTGTATAAATCCAGTGTATGAATCTACTTCATGCTTAGGAGACTTTCCTTTCCAGCCATTTCCTCTGCCTGGGATTTCAAGACTCTTCTTAGTCTAAGAAAGAAATAATTGGTATAGCCTTCAAAACCTAGCTTATAGGTTATCTCTATAGGGAGACTTTTTCACTCTACCAGGCAGGGTTTTTTCTCTCTCCCTTGCCATTTCTACTGCCTCACAATTACGTGATCTCACAGTTCATCATGCAATGATTTTATTTATTTCTATGCCTTGTTCAGTTCAGGTTTCCAGATACTTCCACATGATCCCTGACACAAAATAGGCACTCATACTTTAAAGAATGATTTAATCCATCGATAATGTAAAAAGTCTTTTTCTATATTAAACAATATTAGGCATGAATACAGTGCGAATTGTTTTTTCTCTCTCCTACAAATGTTTTTCAAAAATCAAATGCTTGGAGTCGGATGACACGTCTTTACTGCTTCTGCTCCTCTAGTGTTTGCTTGTGCTTTGTCTTCAGTCATGGAGTAAGAACAAGACTTGTTTCAACCACCACAAAATCCTCTAACTTTTGTTGAAGTTACATCAGTATGGCATAAAGAAATCCTAGAGAGAAGCCAGTTGGCCACCTTATTTTGCTCTGATTACATGTTTTAGGGTGTCTATTTCAGGAATCTCTAGGTGTGTCCAAGAAATTAGGTTTTGAATGCCTGTCTGTCTAAACTGACCATATTATTAGGCACACCTATTAACCTCAATAGTCAAATTATAAGAGCTTGAGGTACAAAACAAAATGCCAAGGTATTGATTAATAATAAGACATATAACCCTTTAAAGATCTCACTATTCCTATCTACTGCTGCCTAAGCATGTACCCTATTTAAGGTTCTTTAAAAACCCCCAAAAACCAAACCCAGTGCCGTCGAGTCGATTCCGACTCACAGCGACCCTACAGGACAGAGTAGAACTGCCCCATAGAGTTTCCAAGGAGCACCTGGCGGATTTGAACTGCCGACCTCTTGGTTAGCAGCCGTAGCACTTAATCACTATGCCACCAGGGTTTCCTTAAGGTTCTTAGGAGGTAAAATTAGAAATCAGAAGGTTATTTGTTGATTGTGACTCAAAACAAGTGGAAATGCTAGTTTTATGAGACATTTCTTGCTGGTCCCAAAAAGTCTGATGAACTGTCCCTGTCCTCAGATAACAGAGTACACTTATTATTCATGACCTGGACAGACAGTATCTGGCACAGTAAATAACTCTTCCTCCCAAACAATGCAGAGAAACACTACTAAATTTCTTTTTGAGGGATGGGTTCAATTGCTCCCATTGCCTGGATTCTTGGCTTCTACTGCCGTTTTTTTTTTTTTTTTTTTAATTTAAATTCAGTCAGGGTATAATCCAACATTGACTTCAGAACTCACTCCCTCTCACTCTTGGCTTTCCCAAGTACTTTCACTACTTGTTCTTTTGCCTTGGATGGTTGGCCTAGTTATCCTAATTATGATTTTCACTGCCTCCTTTTTTTTTTCTTTTAAACCATTTTCATTTATTCAATATCTATTTATTGAGCCACAGACATTATTGATACTTTCAAGAAGCTTACTACCTAGTGGACCTTTCTCATGCCAAATCTCAAGCTAGAGCTTTATTGTAAGTCTAACATTTAAATAAAGGAGCAACTTAATATTTAACTCATAGCTCAGAAGTGCCTTATAAATGTTTCGTTTCCTCTTGATCATCTTACGGGTGAACCAAGGAATAATGCAGTCACATTGATTAGATTTGGATGGTTGCAGTTTTCTTAGGCATCTGGTTACAGCCTGTCCATCTATAGACAGCAGCTTTCATCCTCCATATTTTTATTCTTGTTAATACTCTGGAAGAACCTAACAGTAGTTCCCTAGATATTGACTGTACATGATACAACTACTGTCCCAAGGTATTTTTGTTTTTTTTTTTTTTAAGGAAGAGGTCAGATTAAACATAATGAGCTGAACTTTTCTCAGACTGACCCCTTCAAAACACTTCCCTTTTTGCTTCCCACTCCAAAAACTAAAGAAGGGAGGTGACCTTCCCAAGGCTATATTGGGTAGAAAAATTACTCACAGCCAGAGGCTAGAAACAGAGGCTCTCTGTTCACAACATCTCCCCCGGTGTTTTTCTGTGGTCAAGGAGGCTCAGAAGGAAGTGCATGTCAGGTGTTTTCTGTACTGCTCAGAAGTTATCTCTTTTTGCTTATTCTACTTTTGGGATGCTTGACTTTTTTCCCCCTTCTCCTGCCTTCTCATCCTTGCCCCTGGGCTGGTGTGCCCATTTAGTCTCATTTTGTTTTATGGGCTTATCTAATCTTTGATTGAACGGTGAACCTCAGGAGTGACTTCATTACTGAGATATAAGGGTGTCTGGGGGCCGTATTCTTGGGGTTTCTCTAGTCCCTGTTAGAGCAGTAAGTCTGGTCCTTTTTTTTTTTTTTAATTAGGATTTTATTTTACATTTTTCTTCAGACCCTCTATTGTGATCCCTGTCAGAACAGTCAGTGGTGGTAGCCAGGCACCATCCAGTTGTGCCGGACTCAATCAGGTGAAGGCTGTGGTAGATGTGGTCCATTTGTGCTTTAGACTAGTCTTCCCCATGTATCTTTGGTTTTCTTCATTCTCCCTGCTCCAGAATGGGTGAGATCAGTGGAGTATCTTAGGTGGCCACTCACAAGCTTTTAAGACCCCCAGATGCTACTCATCAAAGTAGAATGTAGAGCATTTTCTTTATAAACTATGTTATGCCAATTGAGCTAGATGTTCTCTGAGACCATGGTCCCCACAGCCCTCAGCCCAGTAATTTGGTCCGTCAGGGAGTTTGGATGTAGGGATGCTTGACTTCTTGCTCAAGCTTGGCCACAATTCCTCATGTCCTTGAAAGATATAATTTGAGCATTTTCTGTATTACCTTTCACGCTTGTGTAATAGGGATAAAAATATTTGGTCTTGATCAACTACACAGATATGAACCAACTTCAGCTCCTAAGAAGAAATTATTCAATGTATTTTTTAAAGTTTTTAATCCTGACTGCTGAGTTTTGGGTACATTTCTAAAATGTGATTCTAATTATTTATATAATCCAAAAAAAAAAAAAAAAAAAAGCTAAGCCTCCTTCAGCATATGACTCACAACTTTTTTTCTACCCACATACCACTTTTAAAATAATCTTTATACAATATTAACATATTCTGTTGTTTAAATGTACTATAGTTGGCCATTTAGAAAGATTAAATAAAACTCATAGTTGTTCCTGTGAGAATCATTTGTTTTGCAGACTATTTTCAATAGATTTATTCAAGCCCCCACCTGGATTCGTGATTATTCCTCAACATCATTGTAAAATATGGTGCTTAAACTATTTGTACGTCTGTGATAGAAACCAAACAAAGAACTCTGCAGGAAAATGTGCCTATTCTCTAGATATTTACAATTTTATAGAATAACGATATGTAACATACAAAGAGCAAAATAAGAGTAAGTCACTATAAAACTATTAAACTAGATTTAGAATATCTATATTAGGGATAAATAGATTTAGGGATAATGAACATAGATGAGGTAGATAATACTGCTTACTTGTTTATAATAGTTAGGAGTATATAGTCCATTGGTCAAGACCACAGGCGTTGGTTCCAGAGAGGCCTGGGCTGGTATCCCAGTTCCACCATTTTCTCACCATGCGACTAGTTATGACCTGTCCTTTGGACCTTTGGCATTTAACTGATGTAAGCCTCAGTTTCCTTATCTGTAGAATGTGAGTCGGAATTGACTCAATGGCACGCAACAACAACAACAAGAGTACTGTTGAAGTGATTAAATGCTATAAAATGATATAAAGCACTGAGCACAATACCTGGACGTAGTCAGGGCTAAACAGTTGTATTTTAGAATTACATTGCTCTGTATTTATTAAAAATGTTTTCAGATGAATCATCTCATTAGATCTAGAAAGCAATTCTGTAAAGAAGATGAGACAGATATTATACACTGGCCATGCTCACCCCCGCCCCCGTCCCCCCAACATATCCACCTTCCAGTTAGATAAGGAAACAGAGAAAATTGAAATGACTTGTTCAAGGTAGGGACAGAGTCCATTTGAAAACTCAGTTTAGAACTGTTTCTGCTCTATCTCACTGAGTGAGAGGCATAGCTGTAAGCTTTCCGGGTTCAGATATTGTGGCATCGTATGAGCAAGTCCTCTTCTCTGGCCAGCCTAGGAAAACATGAAAGATTTACAAGCTATTTAAGTGACCAGGAAAAGGTGACTTCTTAGATGAGGGGAATAATTGGTACTTAGCCCTGCGTTAGAAGCCCCGGTGGTACAGGGGTTAATTTCAGAAGTTGGCAATATTGGGTTCCATCAAGCATTAGGTACCCAAGTAACCTGACAGCACAGGCCTTTTATGGCAGTGAGTTATAGAAAAAGAGATGGCCAAGTACCATAATTATTGGTGGCAAAATAATTTTCCAGAGTTCTACCTGTGCCTAGAGAATGAATGGGAACGTTTTTCTTCTTTACCTTCCTTTCTCTTACAAACCCAAAGCCAAACCAAACCCCACTGAGTCCGCTCCAACTCATAGAGACCCTATAGGACAGAGCAAAATTGCACTACAGGGTTTCCAAAGAGCCCCTGGTGGATTTGAACTGCTGACCTTTTAGTTAGCAGTCAAGCTCTTAACCGCTGCACAGCCAGGGCTCCTTCTCTTACAAACCCAGTACCCAGTGCCTTCGAGTCGATTCTGACTCATAGCGACCTTATAGGACAGAGTAGAACTGCCCCCATAAAAGTCCTAATTTTTCTTGTAGCCTTTACTATTGGTGTTGTTGTTAGATGCCTTTGAGTCACTTTGACTCATAGCGCCTCATGTGTCAAAGTAGAACTGCCCCATAGGATTTTCTAGGCTGTAATCTTTACGAAGGGAGCATATTGCCAGGTCTTTTTCCTGTGGAGCTGCTGGGTGGTTTTGAAATGTTAACCTTTTGGTTGGCAGCTGAGCACTTAACCATTACTCTACTATTGATACCACTGACAATTATTTGACTACATAATGGTTAAACAGATACTTGTGGGCTGACCTGAAAGGTTACATTTTTTCTATGGGAATATGGTTTCTGGTTTTAAAACCATCAGCCTACATATGAAATCTTTTTAAGGTTAGAAAGTGCCTATGTTTATGATACACATATTGATATAGCCTGCTAATATCATTAACTTAGAAACCAGCAATTATAATACCCTTCACTCCTTATACTTCCCAAATAGAGTACATGTCTTGATTTTTCTACTGTTATCGACCAATGAATTTTTCTTTTTACTTTAAACATTTAAGAAAAAGCATGTGTTTTGCAATTTTCAAGGAAAGTTCTATTTAATTGCACCAAATTGGTTTACAGAAATTGCTGAAAGACCGAGTCCATCCTCTGAAAATACCTACTCTAAAGTTTCACAAAATAGAAGAGTGACTAAATTCATGTAGTTTTTATAGAACCGGACAGCAATATCTACTGGGAACTCTTGCTGCTCATCAAGCTGTGCTAAAGGAACTTGATTTCTCTTTCTAAATAAACTACTATGTCTCCTTAACTTATTTGCAGCCCTGAGCAAAAATCCCTAACTATGGATGGCCCCCAAATCAGTACAAAATTTTCAGAGCAAATACCATTTATTTGGCATTACCTTTTTCCTAGTTGATCTCTTTCATTTCTCATTGAATCAAGAGTTCAAACCACTGACCTTTCGGTTAGCAGCTGAGAGCTTAACCACTGTGCCACCAGGACTGCTAAGGTTACCAAACTTATAAATTACCCTGAGTCAATTTCTGAAGTGTCACGTTAACACTGAAGACATTTCAATACAGGCATTTAGACCAGTAAATCTTCGCTTAAACCGTTCAAGTTGCTGTAGTCTCTTATTTGGTTCTCTTACAATAACCTCTGAAATTGGTCTCTTTGTTTCCACTCTGCCTTCTGCGATCATGTCAATACAATCACCAAAGTGATATTTTTAAATAATAAATTAGATCATGTCACTCTCTGGCTTAACATTTTCCAATTGCTAATCATTGCACTTTAAATAAAATTCAAATGTCTTACTATGGCCTACAAGGATCTATGAATGCCTACTGCATTTCTTCTCATGCTTCCACTCATTTCTACATTCCAGCCACACTGGCTTCTCTGTGCTCCTCAAATAAATCTATCCTGTTACCTGCCCAGGTCTTTGCCACTTGTAATGTCCATCTGGAATGCTTGACCCTCAAATTTCACAAATCTGGATCCTTATCTGTCTTCCAGTCTTAGCTCCTATGCCGACATCTCAGATAGCCATTCCCAGCTCACCTCTGCAATGTTGTTTCCAGACCTCCCAGGTCCTCTCCAGAATAAGATCCTTGTCTCATTTCCTTCACAGCGCTTGCTACTAACCAAAATTATTTTAGCTACCTCTCTGCTTGTCTTCCTTTCTCACTAGAATTTAAGCTCTGTGAGAACAGAGATCTTGCCTGTCCTGTTCTTAGACACAATTACCTAGAACTGTTCCTGATACATAGAGTAGTTACTTAAGTTGAAGGTGAATTCGTGATATTTTAAACTCTTGTAACCAATATTTTAGAATTGAAAGGGTGCCTAAAAGATTGTATATATTGTTCAACACTTTCATTTTACGGATAATAGAAGTTAGAGCACAGAGAATTTAAATGCCATATTTAGTAAGCGGTAAGTCCAGTACTAGAATCCAGGTCTCCTAATTTATCCCATAATTCCACATGGCCTCATTGCCTTGAATTCTTCCCCTAATTTTTCAGCCAACTTGATCATATTTCTCCTCTTCTTTCCTTAGACAATTCTTTCTAAGCTATTGTTTTGCCCATTCATCACTGCTAATATAATTCATTTATTTCTGTAGCTTATTTACTAGCTTTATTATTAACTCCATAAAGTGCTTTGTGATGGTAGTTATGAGGAATATCTTATTAAAATAAACCATAACAGGCAAAAAAGTCACAGTCCACAGCAGTACCGCACACAGTGTGAATAACAAAGGCTTGGTTGTGCTGTTGCAGAGAAGAGTCAATAATTAGTAACACATTTCTAAAGGTCTCTCTTGCATAATTTTTGTGTCCAGATGTCTATGACATTTGGGTTCTAAAATAGAGTTCCAAATACCACACATTCATGCACATTTTCCAAGAATAATTGAATGATTTTGAATCTTTCTATTTAATAAACATCAGGACTAAAGATGAACTACTTCACAATATCAAGTTTATTCATTTTAAACATCTATTTTGTTGTAGAAGGTGTTTGGAATAAACACAATTAAAATAGTGCCAGATTGTAGATCCTTTGAAGTTTCTGTTTATGATATGTCTCTTCCAACTGCTAGTAGGGTAAAAATGGAAAGCAATTTACATAAAAATTTTCAATTCACATGTTCTTGGAGATTAACTATTAACAATTCCCCCACGAAACACTTTGGTGGATTCCCATGGCCTAGAGTATAAAGTCCAAGCTCCCTAATGAGGTACAAGCTCCTTTTTCTCCTTCTGGCTCTACCTATCCCTCCGGCTTCAACGGTTACCACTTCCTCGCCAAAGTTCATGCTCCAGAAACACTGAGCTGCTTGTAGTTTCTGGAACACAATGGAATGT
This sequence comes from Elephas maximus indicus, assembly GCF_024166365.1. Lineage (NCBI taxonomy): Eukaryota > Metazoa > Chordata > Mammalia > Proboscidea > Elephantidae > Elephas > Elephas maximus. The sequence continues at coordinate 61,211,029 of NC_064833.1, read as the reverse complement.
TTCTTGTTTCAATGCTTTTGTGCATCCTGGATCCTTTTTCTCCACCTCTCCCAACTTAGTCCTTTGGAAGCTTCAAGTGATTGTTCATATGTCACCTCCTGAAGAAACCACCTCGGAGGCGGTCCGGTTGGGTTAGGTAGTCCTTAGGGGCAGAACTCTCTCACTGAGCTACACTGAATGAAAACTAACTGTTCCTGTGCATTTCCCACCAGGCCATGGGCTTCTAAAGGAAGCCCATCCTTGTCTCCCCAGCATCTAATAGGAGTTAAACTACAGTTTGCCTAATAAAATTAAATTACAGAAAAGCAAAGATTAGGCTTCAGTAATTACAAGGTACAAGAAAAAACTGAATTAATTAAAACCAACTAACTAACTGAATATACTGGAATGTTTGAAAGAGGCAAATTTACAGTGTTTATGTTTTAAAAAATCTCAAAATATTTTTACCAAGGATGTCTGAAAAATGAATAAAAGAATGACAAGATAATGTCTAAGGTATGTCATAGCATAAGCAAGATTTAGCATGATATTCTAAACCTTGCACATCTATGCCACTGGCCCCCAACACTTGAGGAGCCAACATTCCTCAAAACTATTTTAAATGGTCTTTAATCCACTACTGTAGCTTAAATAACTATGTATATATAATTTAGTAACTATTTTGTATGCATATTTTAATATGCATTTATATATATGAGATTAAAAAAATATAAATCAATGAAAGACAAAACTATAGAGCCAGTAAAAAGACCAGTGGTTGCCAGGAATTCAGGAAGAGGGAAACAGGAATACATGAAGCACGGGGCATTTTTAAAGGCAGTGAAACTATTCCATATGATACTGTAATGGTGGCCACATAATATTATGCATTTATCAAAACTCATATAACTACACAACACAAAGAGTGAACCCTAATGTAAATTATGGCCTTTAGTTACTAATGATGCATCAATATTGGTTCATCAGTTGTAACAAATGGACCACACTAATGCAAGACATTAGTAAGAGGGAAACTGTGTGGGAGGAGAAGGGCTACATGGGACTCTCTGTACTTTCTGTGCAATTTTCTGTAAATCTAAAACTGCTCTAAAAATAAATTATCTTGAAAATTTATTTTTATATATATGTATACACACACACATACATACATACAGTAAACCTGCGAAAGCTAAAACCTGTGTAAGGCAGAAACCTGTCAAAGAAGGAACATTCAAATATTTTCCACTAATAAAGAGTGATAGTAAAGTGGTAAGACTGCACCCTATCAAAGGCAGAAAACTTGTGAGACTCAGAAAAACAAGGCAGTCCCACTGAGTTCCAGCTCTCACAGGTTTCACTGTTTGTGTGTGAATGTGTGTGTGTGTATATATATATATATACACACATATATATATCTTCATGTAGAGCAATACTTAATTCACAGAACCAATGTCATCATATATTTTCTTTTTTTTTAATAACTTTTATTAAGCTTCAAGTGAACGTTTACAAATCCAATCAGTCTGTCACATATAAGTTTACATACATCTCACTCCCTACTCCCACTTGCTCTCCCCCTCTTGAGTCAGCCCTTTCAGTCTCTCCTTTCTTGACAATTTTGCCTGCTTCCCTCTCTCTCTATCCTCCCATCCCCCCTCCAGACAAGAGTTGCCAACACAATCTCAAGTGTCCACCTGATATAATTAGCTCACTCTTCATCAGCGTCTCTCTCCCACCCGCTGACCAGTCCCTTTCATGTCTGATGAGTTGTCTTCGGGGATGGTTCCTGTCCTGTGTCAACAGAAGGTCTGGGGAGCATGGCCGCCGGGATTCCTCCAGTCTCAGTCAGACCATTAAGTTTGGTCTTTTTATGAGAATTTGGGGTCTGTATCCCACTGATCTCCTGCTCCCTCAGGGGTCTTCTGCTGTGCTCCCTGTCAGGGCAGTCATCGATTGTGACCGGGCACCAACTAGTTCTTCTGGTCTCAGGATGATGTAGGTCTCTGGTTCATGTGGCCCTTTCTGTCTCTTGGGCTCTTAGTTGTCGTGTGGCCTTGGTGTTCTTCATTTTCCTTTGCTCCAGGTGGGTTGAGACCAATTGCTGCATCTTAGATGGCCGCTTGTTAGCATTTAAGACCCCAGACGCCACATTTCAAAGTGGGATGCAGAATGATTTCATAATAGAATTATTTTGCCAATTGACTTAGAAGTCCCCGCAAACCATGTTCCCCAGACCCCCGCGCTTGCTCCGCTGACCTTTGAAGCATTCATTTTATCCCGGAAACTTCTTTGCTTTTGGTCCAGTCCAATTGAGCTGACCTTCCATGTATTGAGTGTTGTCTTTCCCTTCACCTAAAGCAGTTCTTATCTACTGATTAATCAATAAAAAACCCTCTCCCACCCTCCCTCCCTCCCGCCCTCGTAACCACAAAAGTATGTGTTCTTCTCAGGTTTACTATTTCTCAAGATCTTCTAATAGTGGTCTTATACAATATTTGTCCTTTTGCCTCTGACTAATTTCGCTCAGCATAATGCCTTCCAGGTTCCTCCATGTTATGAAATGTTTCAGAGATTCGTCACTGTTCTTTATCGATGCGTAGTATTCCATTGTGTGAATATACCACAATTTATTTACCCATTCATCCGTTGATGGACACCTTGGTTGCTTCCAACTTTTTGCTATTGTAAACAGAGCTGCAATAAACATGGGTGTGCATATATCTGTTTGTATGAAGGCTCTTGTATCTCTAGGGTATATTCCGAGGAGTGGGATTTCTGGGTTGTATGGTAGTTCTATTTCTAACTGTTTAAGATAGCGCCAGATAGATTTCCAAAGTGGTTGTACCATTTTACATTCCCACCAGCAGTGTATGAGAGTTCCAATCTCTCCGCAGCCTCTCCAACATTTATTATTTTGTGTTTTTTGGATGAATGCCAGCCTTGCTGGTGTGAGATGGAATCTCATCGTAGTTTTAATTTGCATTTCTCTAATGGCTAATGATCGAGAGCATTTTCTCATGTATCTGTTGGCTGCCTGAATATCTTCTTTAGTGAAATGTGTGTTCATATCCTTTGCCCACTTCTTGATTGGGCTGTTTGTCTTTTTCTGGTTGAGTTTTGACAGAATCATGTAGATTTTAGAGATCAGGCGCTGGTCGGAGATGTCATAGCTGAAAATTCTTTCCCAATCTGTAGGTGGTCTTTTTACTCTTTTGGAGAAGTCTTTAGATGAGCATAGGTGTTTGATTTTTAGGAGCTCCCAGTTATCGGGTTTCTCTTCATCATTTTTGGTAATGTTTTGTATTCTGTTTATACCTTGTATTAGGGCTCCTAGGGTTGTCCCAATTTTTTTTTCCATGATCTTTATCGTTTTAGTCTTTATGTTTAGGTCTTTGATCCACTTGGAGTTAGTTTTTGTGCATGGTGTGAGGTATGGGTCCTGTTTCATTTTTTTGCAAATGGATATCCAGTTATGCCAGCACCATTTGTTAAAAAGGCTATCTTTTCCCCAGTTAATTGACACTGGTCCTTTGTCAAATATCAGCTGCTCATACGTGGATGGATCTATGTCTGGGTTCTCAATTCTGTTCCATTGGTCTATGTGTCTGTTGTTGTACCAATACCAGGCTGTTTTGACTACTGTGGCTGTATAATAGATTCTGACATATATTTTCTTAATCCACATATTCAGACATATTCATTTAATGAATATATATTGAGTGCCTAGAATGTGCCAGGAACTATGTAGGTTTTGGGGATTCAATTGTGAATAAGTTGGATGACCTTCCTACCCTCGAGGTGTTTACAGTCTGATGAGAGTGACAGATAATAGGCAAAGAAAGAAATAATAACAAATTGTATGAGTCCTATGAAAGAAAAAAATTGAGAGCTATGTTAGTAAACAAGAGTAGGGAAGAAAACTTAGGTAGTTAAAGAAGGCCTTTCCAGGAAAGCAACTTTTTGAGTAGAATCTAAAGTATGAAAAGCAGCTAGCCATGCATGGAAAGAAGTGGGGGAATCACCTGCATTCCAGGTAGAGGGATCAGCATGTGCAAAGGCCCAGGCAAGAAAAAACCTCAAGTGTTTGAGGAACTGAAATAAGGCCAGTGTGAATAAGTGTACTGGGCAAGGAGTGGAGTTGGAAAAGTAGGCTCATATAGTACATATAGGTCATGATAAGGCACTCCTTCTTAATCACAGCAGGAAAAAATGGAAAGGGGCAGGTCAATCACTGTCTATCTAAAGTACTTAATACATTGCTAACTCATGCTGCCTGTAAATAAGCACTTAATTGTGTTTCCCAGACACTCAAGTAATATTTATAAAATATTTATTTTTACACTACAGAATAGAGCACTGAACATTTTACCAAAATGTGAACAATTTATCTAGTAGACCTAGTCTATTGTGTATTGATAGAAGCTTGAGCCTACATGGCATCCCTCTCACCCAACCTCAAATGAATATCCACAGAGAAAAAAGGGCTATTGAAATTAGGATCCAGAGGGAAATTTTTTTTTTTTTTTGGACTCTAGATGCAGTAATACCAAATGGCAGTTTTTTCTCCAGTTGGTTATTATTCTGGCCAGGAAGTTTCAAAAGGGATGTGACCTGAGATAGAGCCGTAAAGGAAGCAGATGCTTGCAGCCAGGGATGGATGCTGCTGTCTTCATACCTGAATTCCAGAACATTACTATACTGTTTGCTCTGAGGTGGGCATAAACTTTTTTTTTTTTTAATAATTTTATTTTTTGTTATTGAGAATACACATAGCAAAAACATTCACCAATTCATTTTTCTACATGTATGGTTCAGTGACATTGATTACATCTGGTGACTGATTATTGAACCACATGTCTTTAATTTTTTAGACTCCAGCAGTGCCTAAAACTTTTTTATTTTATTGTGTTGAAAATACACGGGACAAAACATATGCCGTCGCAACAATTTCTACCTGTACAATTCGGTAACGTTGATTACATTCTTCAAGTTGTGCAACCATCCTTTTTATCATTTTCCAAATCAGTCCACAATCATTCACATAAACTCAGGGCATAAACTTTTTGTGGGTAACTTTTTGTGCCTCTAAGGTATTCTCCTAAATGAGGTGAGGATTATGTTGCTAAATCCTGTTGGGTTGGAAGGATAGTCTCAAATTTGAAAGAAGAAAATGGTGATCTTAAACATACCTTAATTAATATCTGTATAGTATTTTATGATTTTTAAGCACCCTCTCAAATTTATGAGTGCATGGTTCTTATAACTTGAGGCATTTGCCCTCTATTATACTTTGAGGAGAGATTGAGAAATCAGCTGTCAGTGATTTCTCTGGGGTCTCGGAAGCTTTGGTAATGTAAGCATTTTGCTCATCAGGTCAAACTTAAGAGGAGGAGAAAATCTGCTGAGTTGGTATTTTTTGTGGCAGTAAGCCAATTTTCCTTTCCATATGTTGTTTGACCTAGGGTGTGCTTGTAAGGTGCATGGAATTCATTTTCATTAAAGGAGGTCTTAGAGCATGGGGGAAAAAATGAATGAGACAGAATATGATTAGGTGTATACTATGGTCTGGGATACTATGGTCTACAAAAGAGCATAAAAACTGGGAGTGGAGACATGATTAGGAATTTGCACAAATTCAGGCTGGGCATTTGGGAGGCAAGTAGAAGCTTTTCTTGATTTACTGTACAAAACAAGTTGCTGGAAGGTCATGAACAATATTGGTCAAGGCCAGGAAAGTTTTGTTTGAGGTACAGACCCTCACTAAGATCACAGTCTAATGGGAATTCTGACAAAGAAGTGACCCATAGTTTGCTTAGATGCTCTGATGAGTGAAGTAGAGATTACTGTGATAGAAGTATATAGGAGGGATTTGGGGCCTTGTGGGGAGGAAGGGTCTCTGAAGGAAGTCTTTTCTAAGTCAAGATCTGAATAATGATGGCAGCAACTGGACCAAAGCAAAAGTATAGAACTTTCCTAGATACATCCAAACACTATGAAGGACCGAGTACTTAGGGCTGGGGGCTGGGGACCATAGTCTTGGTAGATATAAAGGTCAATTGGTATATCATAATTCATAAATAAAATGTTCTACACCCACTTTGGTGAATAGCATCTGGGGTCTTAAAAGTTTGGGAGCAGTCATCTAAGATACCTTTATTGGTCCCTTCCTCTCTGGAGCAAAGGAGAATGAAGAAAACCAAAGGCACATGGGAAATATTAGCCCAAAGGACTAAAGGACCACATGAGCCAGAGACTACACCAACCTGAAACAAAAAGAACTAGGTGGTGCCCGGCTACCACCAACAACTACTCTTACAGTGATCACAGCAAGAGCCCTGGACAGAGAGGGAGAAAAATGTAGAATGGAATTCAAATTCATGAAAAAAGACCAGACTTACTGGTCTGACAGAGACTGGAGGAACCCCCAAAACTATGATCCCTAGACACTCTGCTAACCCAGAACTGAAACCATTCCCAAAACCCACTTTTTAGACAAAGATTAGACAGGCTTATAAAACAAACAATAACACACATGAGGAATGTGCTTCTTAGTTCAGTCAAATATATGAGACCAAATAGGCTACTCCTGTCCAAAGGTAAGACTGAGATGGCAGGAAGGGACAGCAACTGGACAAATGGACATAGGGAAACTGGAAAGAGAGAGCATGCTGTCACATTGTAGGGATTGCAACCAATGTCACAAAACAATGTTATAAATTTTTGAATGAGAAATTAACTTGAGATGTAAACTTTCACCTAGAGCACAATAAAAATAAATAAATTATGAAGGCAGAATTTCAGATACAGGAATGGCATGGGTGAAGGTGGGGTGGGCTGATATGGGGAACGTAGAAGAGGAAGTATTTATGCAAAATATGATTAAATGGGAGGTGTATTCTGTGAACTGAACATAATTCAATATGATCCAAACTTAGTGTGGAGTGAGGTGGGCGAGAGGTGATTAAGAACGGAAGGTGAAGCTAGAGATGAGAGTTCAATTATGAAGGACCTTACAGGACAAGCTAAAGATTTATCTGAGGATGATGGGGAGCCAATAAGGATTTTAAGAAGGAGAATGACATAATTAGATTTGCATTTTAGAAAGATCATTTTGGCATCAACACGAAGAACAGACTGAAGGGGTCAGGAGGTAAAACAGGAGACCATTATCAGGTTGCCATAATCAGGTGACAGGTAATGATGACCCAAACTAAGATAGTGGTAGTGGAGTGTGTAGGTGGAATTAGGAAGTAAAATTAATAAGACTTGATAATTGGTTGGAAGAAGGGAGTAAGGGAAAATAAGGAGTCCAATGTTCCCCTAGGTTCATGGCTTAAAGAGCTGGTGGACGATGTGTCCATTCTCTAGGAGGAAACCCAGGTTAGTTGGATCAGTGCTCTCTGTACTTGGCCATGCTGTCTTCCCTCTATCACAAGTCATGCTGTGCTGGGAGGGACACTTGGGCAGCCAAAAGGCAGCTCTGAATAGGGTACTGCAAGTCATAATTTTCCCAAGATAGTCCTGGCTTATGACTATTGTCCTGATATCTGGCTTGACATTTTTCTGGAGGAGACTGTCTTGGTTTGGACCATAAATTATAGTCACCCTATCTACCAGTGACTGTCCTTAAAAGGAAAAATACCCTAGCTCTTTTCTTGAACACAAACTTTACTGGGGTATGTAGTCATAAACTAGTATATGAAAGGGATGGATTAAATAGAATAATTTGGTCATGAATAATCAAGTTTTCATATGATTTGACTAAAGCTATTGTAGTAGAAATTCTAAGTTATATCTATCCTGACTGAAAAAAATCCAAATACTTGCTGAATTTTGGAAATTGTTTCATCCCAACCTGGTAACTCTAAATACTATAAAAGGGTATAATAAACCATGGGCCTGATTACAGATTTATACAATTTTTGCTGAGATTTTCTAAAAATATAGATGTGATTTATTATAGATGAGCTTATTCTCAGGATGTAATTGGGGGAAACCCAACTGTATCCTAAATTAAACGGTTGATTTCAGGGCTGCCTAAAAAGATTTTCAGGATCTCTGGTCATAGTTAAACTATTCTATAGCTCTCTCTTAAAAATCTCAAAAATCTGCTTAAAAGTTTTTATCTATAAGCTTCATTTATATATTTATGGTCTAGCTCCTTTTACAAAGTATCCAAGATAGCTCAGCCCCCATTAGAAACCAGTTTTTGGTGGAAGTTGGTATGTTTTTAAGATAACTTACACAGCCTGCCCTGCGATTTCACTTTCAAACAGATTGCATTCCAAAAATGCATTTGAGGGTTGGCTCTTTGGAAGTTAGAATACATTTTTCTTTCAGAAACACAGAGATGGTTGGGTTCCCAGGCTAGTGTGCAAAAACCTGGTCAAATGTTACGTGTGTACTACTTCCTGTGAATTCTAGGTCCTAGAAGTATTACTGACAAGAGTGGAATGAAGAGATTTTTATCCCCATTTTCTACATAAATAGAGCAATTCTGGAAATGTGAAGGCTGTCTTGTTATTGCCACCCTTTTCTGCATGTTTCTCTTTCCTGCTGTTGTTTCTCCAGGGCCCCATGCTGCCCCAAGTCCTTCCTGGCTTCTCTCCATTTGGGCTTGTTCCAACTCCTAAAAAATGCCACATTTCCTAACGAGTTGCTTCTTTCTTCCCTAATAAAACTCCCGTGCCCTCAGCAAAGTTATATTAACTTTTCATTAGTGGAGAGAGAAAAACAAAACATTCTGATTGAACATCCATATGTGAATTATTAACGGATTCTGAATATTTGAGAGTTCTTTAAGGAAAGACAGGGAAATATATATTATTTCAAACATTTATGATTTCTTTTTGGAAAAATGTGATGCAGTTTAACAAGAGAAAGGTGGAAAATTCAGATTAGCATAAGGAACTTTTGAACCGCACCGCTCGTCTGTCAGTTTGTTATACTGTGGTGGCTTGTGTGTTGCCATGATGCTAGAAACTATGCCCCCAGCGTTGCAAACACCAGCAGGGTAACCTATGGTAGACAGGTCTCAGGGGAGCTTTTAGACTAAGACAGACTAGGAAGAAAGTTCTGGCTATCTGCTTCCAAAAATTTGCCAATGAAAACCCTATGGATCACAGTGGAATATTGTCTGATATAATGCTGGAAGATAAGCCCTCTAGGTTGGAAGTCACTCAAAACACACAGTGACGGCAACAACAGACTTGAGCATACCAATGATTGTGAAGACGGTGCAGGAGTGGGCAATGTTTTATTCTGTTGAACATGGGGGTCGCCATGAGTCAGAGATGACTTGACAGTAGCTAGCAACAACAGCATATTTTTGAAAGAAAAGTGCCTCGATGGCAAGTTCTGATCACAGCATGGAAACTACCTGTTCCTGAATAATATGCATGGATGCCTCAAGGAGGCCTAGGTAGATTTCTCCTTTGGGGCCAATTCAGCTAATCAGCAATGAAAAACATTACACCGGAAAACAGCAGATGCTCAGAAGTCCCAGCTACAATTTAGGGCATGAAGCACTGAGGGGGACCATCAAAGCACTCCCTCAGGTGCTTAAAACCATGAACCCTGGAAAATCTTGCTTTGGTCTCTTTAGTACTAGACCAGCTCTGAAAAAGTGATGGGAAAATAGCAGAGTCAAATCATTTATTCTTTCCATATTAAAAATTTAAAGGGGCACTTGGACTTAAAAATAATACCAGGCAAACATTTGTTAAAAGATGTTCAGCAAGGAAAAACCTTTGCAAACTCCATGATACAAGGAAGGTACAAGACTATTCCCTGCTTTCAAAACCTGAGTCAAAGGATCTTATTGTGGAAAAGAAAGGGGTTCTTGGGTGGGGGGAAGGAGGAGAGAGCTAAGACGGGCTGTGGTGGGTTTCTTTACTGATAATCTATCAAACCTAGATTGGGGAAAACCCTAACAATGAAAATGTTAATCCATTTACCTTCAACAAAGGCTAGGACTTTAAATAGGCAGATAGGATAAAGTTTTTTTCTTACTATTTGGGGTGATTGGATCTTTTTGAAATTCCGAACCTCCTCAAAGAATGTCAAGGTTAAATATAAGCAAAAGAACCATTTTTTCTTTCTTAAGCTTTGTTTGCTGATGGAAGAGAACTTCTTTCTTTTGTGTGGAAATGCATTTAGATTTACTAAGATATAGAAACATTCGCTAATACTTTACTGTACTACATTTTATTAGTGAAAGAAGATTCTAAAATCAAAGATATATTTCTATACATTGGTTATTTTTAACATTCTTTATTCAGTGAGTATATCGTTATTTATTTAGACATAAAAATACTCAGAGTCTCTGTAGCCTTACATTCCGGGGCAAATTATAATTCTGTTCTGTTATTTCCCATCAGCAGGCTTTGCTCATGTCAGCACATAATTCTCATAGTTTGATAAAGAAGCTTCTTTTGTTATTTAGCGCTGTTTACAGAGCAAGTATATCTTTGAATGTCAATAATATATAAAGTATGTTTTAGATGAATTTATACTGAAATCTGCTACCTACATAAATTTAAACTGAGTTCAACATTTTTTTGGCTAGTAAGTATTTTCTGAATAAATGAATTGTTATATTAAGAATTTAGGAACAGCCCAGCTCATTATCAATGACCACCCTGACAAGGAACACAACGGAGAGTCCCTGACAGGGCAGGAGAAAAGTGCAGAGCAGAACTCAAATTCTTGTAAAAAGACCAGACTTAATGGTCTGACTGTGACTGGAGGAACCCCTGAAGCCATGTGCCCTGGACGCTGTGTTAACCCAGAACTGAAACCATTCCCAAAGCCCACTCTTCAGACAAAGATTAGACGGGGCTATAAAACATAAAATAATACTCATGAAGCGTGTGCTTCTTAGTTCAAGCAGATACTCAAGACCAAATGGGCGACTCAAACCCAGAGGCAGAACAAGGCGGGAAGGGGCAGGAACTGGTTGAATGGACACAAGAAACCTGGGGTGGAAAGAGAGAGAGTGCTATCACATTATAGGGAATGCAACTAATGTCATATAAATTTTTATACAAGAAATTAACTTGAGCTGTAAACTTTCACCTAAAGCACAATAAAGAAAAAAAAAAGAAAAAGAATTTAGGAACAAGTTTAAAAGAAACAAAGAGCAATATTTTATTGGATTAATCAGGTGAGCCATTGGTAGCAGAGTAACTTAATGTAGTCTTCCCAATTTGACAGGACTCAAAGGTAATAACAATAACTCGAATTATATATAGTATTTTGTAGTTTACAAAGCTTGTTCAAATTAATTATTTCATAAGATCTGTGTAACTTCTATTTCCAAAATATGTCTTAAGTATACCTACTTTTCTTATCTCCTCCTACATGGCCACTCCTTACTCCAGGCTTCTATCATTGCTGCCTTGAGCCAAAACCAATGGCTTTTACCTATTACAATCCAATCCCCAAACAATTGACAGAATTTCTAAGAGTAGTAGAGCAAATTATGTCACTTCCTGGTTTAAAACCCTTCAGTCATCCTTTAGAATAACATCCATGTATCTTATCATGATTTATAAGGCCCTACACAATCTGGTCCCTGCCTACCCTCCAATGTAATCTCATGCCATTCTCCTCTCTCATTCTCCACATTCCTGGGGAGAATCTTCTTTCAATTCCTCCAATATTATAAAGTCTTTGCCATCTCAGGGTGTCTGTACATGCAGTTCTATTTAGAAAACTGATTTCCCCACCATTAGCTAGACTAGTTCTCATAGTTTAGCTAAAAGATGATCATATTTGTCCTTATTTAAAATTATGCTCTCTTGCTCTCTAGTTTTCTTCATAACATTTGTCACAATCTTAAATTGCTTTATTTATTTTCAGTTTATTTTTTCCCCCTTAGACCCATTAGCACAGGAATGTCCATCTTGTTCACCAACGAATGCTCGGTAGCCACAGAGCCTGATGGGTAGGAAATATGCAATAAAAAAATCATTCAATAAGAACTAATAAGTGGAAGAATGAACAATAACCCTGTGAAGCACACAGGCTTGTAAAATATTATTTACTAATGACCACACAACTATTAAATAGTGAACAAAATCAAAGTTAAGCCTTTGTGATTGACAGTCTAGGGTTCAATCCTCCTCATTTATTAGCTATCTGGCTGTCTCCCACCCCTGCCACAACTCCTATTGAAAAAAAAATTACTTAATAATAAGAGCAAAGCTGAGAATGGTCATAGAACGTGAGGACACAAATCATAGATGAATTTGTAATTTTATTATACACGAGCAGACCAGATATAATACCTGAAAAGTAGGTAAAAGCCAGACTAGGGAAAGTCTTGAATGCCAGGGGAAATAGTCAAACTTCATTTGGAAGGTAATGAGCAGCTTTGGAGGTTTCTAAACAGAGAAATGGTATATATTTATAAAGCAGAGCTATTGAAATAAGAATCTGAAAATAGCGTATTGAAGGCAAGAGGAAGAGATGTCCTCTAAGAAACATCTGACTATTTGATTATAGAACCAAAAAACCAAACCTATTGATGTCGAGATGATTTTGACTCGTAGTGACCCCATACAGCAGAGTAAAACTGCCCCATAGGGTTTCCAAGGAGCAGCTAGTGGATTCAAATTGCTGAACTTTTGGTTAGCAGCTGAGTTCTTAACCACTGCACCACTAGGGCTTCACTTGATTATAGGGTAGGTCAAGTCACATTCTTCAGGTATATGGTGTTAAAACGATAAAACGAGGACAATCCAGACCAGAAGAAAGTGATCTTTGTTCTTCTAGACCTGTCACTAACTACCTACCTAAGGCTAAGTCTTTTAACCTCTCTGGATTTTTGTAACTGGTTTGTAAACAGTTTATATTAGTTAATCTTTAAGCTTTATTTTTTGTTGTTATGGTAAATATATAACAAAACACTTGCCAATTGAACTTTTTTTGCATGTACAATTCAGTGACATTGGCTACGTTCGTTATGTTGTGCAACCATCGCCACTGTTCTTTTCCAAATTTTTCCATCACTATTAACAGAAATTCAGTGCCTCCTAAGCTATGACTCCTTCTTTCCTCCTCCTTTCCACTCCTAGTAACCACCAATAGACTTTGGTCTCTATACATTTGCCTATTCTAGATCTTTCATATAAGTGGGATCATGCATTTCACGTACCCCTTTCTCTCAGTGGTTAAGTGGCTGCAGCAGTGGACTTGAGCATACCAATGATTGTAAAGATGGTGTAGGAATCAGCAAGGTTTTGTCCTGTTGTACACAAGGTGGCCATGAGTCAGAGCCTACAACAACTAACAACAATTCTATACCATGCATCTTTCTGGGCACCAGATATATCATAGTCAATGGGACAGAAAAGTTTCCTTATCCTTTGGAGCTTATATTTTGCTGGAGGGGACAGTCAATAACAAAGAAACAAGCAAGTAAATAAACAAGAAAATGATCAGATAATGATAAGTGCTTGACGGAAAGTAGAACAAAATGATAGGTAAAGAGTGGCTACTTTAGGATTATGGTCAGAAAAGACCTCCCTTCAGGTTGTTTCTCCTTCTCTCTCTTCCTTTCTAATTCCCCCAGTCAACAGGCCCTTATCACTTTACGTGTGCATTAACTTATTGCCAGGCTGTAATCTTTATGGAAGCCGAATGCCATGTCTTTCTCCTACAGAGTAGCTGTTGGGTTCTAATCGCCCATCTTTGGCTTAGCAGCCGAGCACTTAACCACTGCACCACCAGGGTTCTTTTGTGTGCATTAGTATAACAGCTTAATGGATGGGCTCCCTGACTCCAGAATCCGCTCTGTATCCTGCTGCTAGACTGATCTGTTTGATTGTTGTAGGAAGTAAGGGATAATACCCATGGAAAAACTGGAACTTTCTCCTTTGTTAAGTACCCAGATAACAACCTAGAGTACAAAATTCAGATCCAGTTTTTACTCATTGAATGGAAAACTTAAGAACTCATTTAGTTAATAACCCAAAACCTGTTACCATTGAGTCGATTCCGACTCATAGTGACCCTATAGGACAAAGTAGGACTGCCCCACGGGTTTCCAAGGGGTGGCTGGTGGATTCGAACTACTGACTTTTTGGTTGATAACCAAGCTCTTAACCACTGCACCACCAGGGCTTCATTTAGTTAATAAGGGATTAAAATTGGAGAGATTTTTTTGAATTTCAGCTCTGAGACCTTTCCGATTAATGTTTAGGGAGAAGGGATTAAGAATTATATCCCAGAGGAAGCAGGGACTGAGCCTCTTTCCTTTAACCCTTGAGACTGGACAGAAAAGAACATTTATAGAGCTCCAACTAGGTGCTATGAACTGTGCTGTGTGTTTTATTTACCTTCTATCACTTAATCCTCACAATAACCTTCCAAGACAGATATAATTAATTAGCGTGCTCCAAGTTCCCACAACTAGCAAGTTGTAGAGCACTAATTAGAACACAAGTTTGGCTACAAGCCTGCAGACCTTATAAATTGCTTGGTTCCAAATGATATGAGAAACCTAAGCAAGAACTACTTATCAACTGCAGAACTACTAATCAATCTGGCAGCACCTAGAGCAATTATTTATAGAATAAATGGATGAGAATGAATAGGATAACTTATACCTAAACTAATCATTTAGGGAAATGCACAGAGTGAAGAACTAACCATGATTGAAGACATTTGTCCAATGCAACAAATAGTCATTACTACTTATTATGCGTCAGATGCTGTATTCAGTATTGGGGATATCATTTGTACTCTCACTTACTAGTTGTGGCAATTTGGGCTGCCAGAAAAATGAACAAATCAATCTTAGAAAAAATACAACCGGATGTTCCTTAGAAGCAATGACAGAGAGACTTTGACTCACTTACTCACTTACTTTGGACACATCATCAGGAAAGACCAATCTCTAGAAAAGGACATGCTGGTTGATAAAAAGGGTCAGCAAAAATGAGGAAACCCTCAGTGAGATGGCTTGATAGAGTATCAAAACAATGGATTCAAATTTACCAGTGATCATGAAGGTTATGCAGGACTGGGCAACGTTTTGTTCTGTTAATCATAGGGTTGCCCTGAGTTGGAGCTGACTCATGGCCAATAACAAAATAACAACAATCTTGAGAGCTGGGGGCCTGAGCTACTCTGGAGGGTCCTTAGGAACTGACATTTAAGTTGAGCCTGAAAAGTAAGTAGAAGTTTATCGGGAAAGGTGGTGAGTAAGAAGAGCATTCTAGGCAGAGTGAACATCACATCCAAAGGTCTCAAAAAAGCATCATGGTATTAGGAGAACTGAATGGAGACGACTTTGTGTGGAACATGGTGAAGACGGTGGAGAGGCAGGGGTGAGGGAGACCGTGCTGGGACTTAATAATTTTGAGTTTTATCCTAAAAGCAATGAGTAGACACTGAAGGGTGTTAAGCCAGAGAGGGACTAGTTTTGCGTTCTAAACAGATAATCATGTTTGCTTGGTAGAGTGAATTGGAGGGAAACCAGTTTGAAAGCAGAAAAACTAATTAAGAAGAGTCATTAACAATATTACAAGTGAAACTTCATAATACATCTTACTGGGTATTTAAGAAATAGTTAGGGGGTAGGATAGACTTCCTATAAGGGTCACCACGAGTCAGAATAGACTTGATTGCACACAACAATACAATAGAATTTGGTGATTGATTGGATAAGGGTATGAGGACAGGAGGTTTCTGGAATAAGTGGCCAGATTTTTAAGTAATTAGGTTGTGGTAAGTAGTGGGATTAGAACCCCAGATGGAAGGAGAAGAGTTTTGGGAGTGACTATCATAAATTCAGAGTCTTGGTGGCAGAGTGGTTAAGTGCTCAGCTGCTAATTGAGAAGTTGGTGATTCGAACCCACCAGCTGCTCTGAGGGAGAAACACATGGTAGTCAGCTTCCACAAAAATTACAGCTTTGGGAAACCTTGGGACAGTCCTATGGGGTCAGTATGAGATGGAATTGACTCAATGGCAATGGGTTTACCATAAACTCAAGTTGAAGAAGAAGCAGTTGGAAGAATGGGGTCAGCCAGTTTGTGATAAAGGAGAATTTGAAACTCATTGGTTGAGAACATGCACTCCCAACTTTTTTGATCTCCCATGCGAATCAGTAAAAAAATTTTGAGTACGTAGTCCCACAAATTGTATTTATTCATAAATCATAAAATATTGCCAATCTCTACATTAAATACTCTATATTAAAAACTGTCAATTTCTTCATATACTCCAATAGATGATCATACTTTGGAGATAACTGGTCTAGAGAATTTCTAAAAACAAATTACCATTATTTCAGATATAGAGCTATGGGAAGTTCCAAAGCCACCTTCAATCTTTTAATTTAAGTGAATTTGTAAACCAATCAAGTTAGCCTTTTTAAAATTAAAAATCAATCAATCAATCAATAAAGATGAGGAAGACTTCCAAATTCTAAGCTAAATATCAAATAACTTACCAAACTGAGAAGCTATCAAGCTGGAGCTTAATAACAGCTCCAGAAAAGGACTGGCTGGTCCCAGCATGCAAAAAAGTTTCAAAATTCATTAGAAGGTTGACAGTAAGTGTTTACCTCTTAGTTGAAACTGTTTTAGTTGCAAACGACAGAAACATAGCCTAAGAAAAAAGGGGAATTCATTAGGAGTGTTCTGGAGTGTCTTATAAAACATAAGGAGAGTAATACGGCTGGGTCTTGGGGAACTGGACCCAGGGACTTGAATCACATCCCCAGAGTCTCAAGTTCTATTCCTTTACACATCTACTTCCTACTTTCTTTCACATTAATTCACTTAATTATCACAAAAGATGTCCTCTTTAAAGTGTTAAAAAGCAAAGATGTTACTTTGAAGACTAAGGTGTACCTGACCCAAGCCGTGGTATTTTCACTCACCTCATATGCATGTGAAAGCTGGACAAAGACAGAAGGAGAACTGATGCCTTTCAATTATGGTGCTGGTGAAGAATATTGAATATAACATGGACTGCCAAAAGAACCAAAAAATCTGTCTTGGAAGAAGTACAGCCAGACTCCTCCTTAGAAGTGAGAAGGGTGAGACTGCCTCATGTACTTTGGACATGTTATCAGGAGGGACAAGTCCCTGGAGAAGGACATCATTCTTGGTAAAGTAGAGGGTAAGCAAAAAAGAGGAAGGCCCTCAATGAGATGGATTGACACAGGGGCTGCAACAATGGGCTCAAACATGGCAACAATTGTAAGCATGGCTCAGGACTGGGTAGCATTTTGTTCTGTTGCACATAGGGTAGCTATGAGTTAGAACCAACTCGACAGCACCTAACAACAAGGATAACATGGAGTAGATACAACTGTTTTCATTTTATGGATGAGCAAACTAAGGCATGGTAACTTGTTCAGGGTCATAAGGATAAAAGGTGACAGAGCCAGGATTCGAACACACTTAAAGAATCCACACTCTTTAAGTTTTCATTATGGAATATTTCAAACATACAGAGAAGTAGACAGACAAGTACAATGAAACCCATGCATGGACTCATCATCTAGCTATAACAATCATCAAAGCATGCTCACTTTGGTTTCATATACATCCCCGCTGACACTTCTCCTCATTTGCACTGGATTATTTTAAGCAAATCCCAGACATAATTTCATCCATAAATATTTCAGTGCATATATCTAAAAGAGAATTTTAACATAATCACACCACCATTATAAGACCTGTTGTTGTTGTTAGTTGCAGCTGAGTCGACTCCAACTCATGGCAACCCCATGTGTGCAGAGTAGAGCTTCTCTATAGGGTTTCCAAGGCTGTGACCTTTCAGAAGCAGACCATTGGGCCTGTCTTCTGAGGTAACTCTGGGTGTGTTTGGACCACCACCCTTTTGGCTAGTAGTCAAGTGTTTAGCCGCTTCCTAGGAAGAGATGGTAACTGAGGTAGACTTTATGAAAGAATGATTAGGAATTAACAAAATGAAGAGGAAGAGGCTAGAAAGGGGGAATGTGTTCCAGACAAATACAGAGAAGAAATAGCACCATTGCTAGAGAGCAAAGTAAAAGACAAGTAGAGAGAGATGATGAGAAATTAAAATATAAGGTTAGGCGGGGGCCAGATCATAGAACTTTATCTTACAATGAGGAGACACTGCTACGTAGGGAAGTAAAATGATAAGATATGGACAAAGCTAGACCATAGACTAGAAGACTAGTTAAGAGGGTGTTGCAATATTTAGAATGAGAGAGAGTGGTGGAGAACAGGAAAAGGATTCAGGAAATATTTTGGAGGTATAATTGGCAGAACTTGGCAGCTGACTGGATGTGGGAAGTTTAGAAAATGGGAGAGTCAAAGACAATCGTGAAGCATAGCATTGATACCCAGTGCAATAGTGAATACAGGAAAAGGAGTAGATTTAATGGAAAGTGATGACTTCGGTAATTTTAGACTTGAATTTGAGGTGTAGCTAGGTTACATGTAGCAGGCAGTCGGGAGCTCTGGGGAAAGTTCTGGGCTGTTACTGTAGACTTCATGTTATTACCGTATAAATGATTGTTAAAATTATGACAGTGGGTCAAGTAACTCAGAAAGAATGTAGAGTGAGAAAAGTAGTGATCTTTTTTCTTTCAACTTACTATGAAGTAGTACTTTTGGAGTGCTTAATCTGTGCCATTAATGGTGGAGTTTAGATGCAGTACTAATCGTGAATGGATCAACATATTTGGAATTACCAACGATTTGTATATCTTTAAGGTGCTTGTTCTCCAAAACCTAGTCATGGAGGCTTATGTTAAGTAGAGAAGCACAGGACTTCAAACCAACAAAAAAAAGGTATCTAGAATTGGATATACTAACAATTCTATGGAACTATTTCTTACAGGATCAGACAACATCCCTAATTTACTAATTCTTCAGACAACACCCCCAACTAATAATTGCTCTACCTTAGTTCAGCTTTTATAACAAATTCTTACCTGTCTAGCAAGGATGTCACTATATTTTTAGTGTTCCAGTTCTTTGTCTATTAATACATCATTTGACAACATGCTGTCAAGGTAACAATTTAGCAATTGCACCAGAAGATCTCTTGTGAAACTTTTAAAGTGACAGCTGAGTTCTTCAATTTCAACAGTCTCTATTATTTTAGTTGACTTTTAAGCCAAATCAAAACTATTTCCTGAGTAGCTTCAAGGAAAGAACCATGAACAAAACTCTTGTAATGGCATTTCAGAGCCTGTGTGGCAACCATGCAGATAAGCACTTACTCAATTCCAAGAGCTACTAAAAAGACCTTGTGCGATTGGGCAAAATGAGCGGGTAGATGGATTTTTTAAAGCAGGGCCATGACCTCTGAGATTTTCTGTTGTCCTCTCGATGATTTATAAACTGAATAAAGTGCTCTTTTCTTTCTCACAGCGGCAGGCCTTTAGCAGTCTGGAACCAATACATCTTATAGGAATGAAGATATAATTTCTGTTCTGTTTGGTTGTTTTTTTTTTTTTTTTAATGGCAAATAATGGGCTACTTGTGCCTCCTTTCCTATGCCCCATGTCCCTGGTAAACATTTCCACTCTGCTTCATCATTGTTTGATGGGCCGGGACTCTGCTTCAGAATCCTTCTCGTCACGTTGCTCAGCAGTAATGAAGTTACTACCAATCAATTGGAGCTAACCAGCGAGATGAAACTTGAGTGGCATTGCTGGTCAAGACCTTTCTTTTTCACACTTGATTTAGGACAAGCATCAAATTCGATTCTCCTTGAGATAAACAGTGAACTGAACTGAAGTTATAAAGATAACCAGGATCAGACTCCTCCCTCAAGGAGCTCACAGTGGAGTAAGGGAGACAGACAAGTGAACATTAATGAGCAATACAGTGGGATAACTGAAATAATGGAGTTACTTGACATTTACAGTTTAATCTGATTTTACAGTTGAAACAAGCAAGGGAAGTGAAAAAGAACTTAATCCATGTCATCCAATTCAAGTATACAGAGTACAGGAGCTCTTACCTCCTACCCAAACTGAGATTCATGAGGCCAGGGGCAGACAATTTATTTCATTCAATCTCATAAAGGTATTGAGAATTATCTCTTTGCAAAGTCACAATCAACAGGGATTTAAGTTAACAATAAATACAAAACCTTACTCTAGCCAGTTAGACAAAAATAACGAAAATACAATGGTTTACTAGAAATCCTGTATTTAACATGGAGCAAAACAAGCATAACATTGGGATATGTAAAGCTAATATGTAAGAAATTTAACAAAATTCTTCCATGATCCTATAAGTGAATCCCAAAAGTACAACGTCCTGCAACAGACTTCACCACTTAAAGGGGGATAAGGCGAAAGTGGAAGGGATTCAATGGAGAGACACAGAGGTGATTAAAGGGTTGGAAAAATAAGAGCTAGAAATTATTTAGCCTAAGTTAGAGAAGACTACTAGGTTTCTTAATAACAGTATTCAAGCATACGAAGGGTTGTTATACACAGAATGATGAACAGCTGCTTTCTATCTCAACTGGAGAGTGAAAAGAAGAAATAGACCCTGATTACAGCATGAAAAATCTAAGGTAGATATAAAAAAGAACTTTTGACAATGTGGATTATTGGATGAGAAAACTTCTCAGCATCCTATTCTTGTGCCTGTCCCTTAAATGCTGTTTCCTGGGGTTCCTTTTAAATTCCATATTTTTTTTGGGGGGGGGTATGGGTTTTATATTTTCTCACTTTACATGTTCTCCTTAGTTTATTTCCTTTACTCAAATTTTAATTACTCCTTATAAGCTGATAATTCCCAAATGTATATGTAAGCATCTCCAATCCAGACTGTTCTCTAAATGCTACCTAGACATCAGGCTTTCATCTCTTACTTATTCTATCACAATAGCATCATAACTGATACCTCTGTCTCTCCAGCCTTCAGTTCCATTCTCTGGTCTATATTGTGGTCTGCGCCTTTGTATCTGAAACCAAGTCTAATCAGTGTCACTATCTTTAAAATTTTTCAGCGAGTCCCCATCACTTATTTAATCTCTATCCTTTGGCCTCCAACTTATCCAATATCATTTCCTGCCACTCCCCAAATTCTCTGTTACTCCCAAGATATTTCAAACTTCTTTCATCCCACTGGACTTTTAATGTCTCTGCACTTTTTTAAGTGTATGTATCTTCACTCTACCTAAAACACATCTTCACACTTCTTTCTGTGGTCAACTTCTACTCTTCAGTTCCAGGAAGTCTTCCCTGACCTTACCAAGCTGGGCTAATAACCCTCGATAAATGTTCATGAATTTCCATGAAAACTTCTTTTTAATACTTTAATGTTGGAATTAGTTTTAATAAGACCCTTTCCAAGCCTCAGCTTTAACAACTACTCAGTTAGAAAACATTTAAGTAGCTAACAGAATCAAGGGATCAACCTTCAAAAGCCACACTATTTTCTTTATCATACCAGATTCAGGCTGCTGCTTGCCTGATACAACTCACAGCATTGTTCCAGACATTCCGTATTACTCTTCCAGTCCTGGATCCCAGTACGTTTTCCCTACCCTTTCTGCCTAGCACACTTACTTGTATATGCCAGGCACCTTATGAACATCATCTCCAGCTCAATTCTTACAACATTCTTATAAAGCAGGATAGTATCCCAATTTTAGAGATGAAAAACTAACCACCTAAATGCAAATGACATATATTTATTTGTGCACATATATATATTTATTATATATGTATGTGTGTGTATACACACATAGGTGTGATGGGTGGTGCAAACGGTTAAGTGTTCAGCTACTAACTGAAATGTTGTGGATTGAATCCACCTAGAGGTGCCTCAAAAGAAAGGTCTGATGATCTACTTTTAAAAGATCACAGCCATTGAAAACCCTACGGCACAGTTCTACTCTGACACACATGGGATTGTCATGAGTTGGAATCGACTCTACAGCTGCTAGCTTTTTGTTGTTGTTGTTTATATATACACACAAAATATATATATATAAAGACATGTTATCAGGAGGGACCAAGTCCCTGGAGAAGGACATCGTGCTTGGTAAAGTAGAGGATCAGCGAAAAAGGGGAAGACCCTCAATGAGATGGATTGACACAGTGGCTGCAACAACGGACTCAAACAAGGCAACGATTGAGAGGATGGCGCAGAACCAGGCAGTGTTTTGTTCTGTTATACATAGGGTCGCTATGAGTCAAAACCAACTCGATGGCACCTAACAACAACAACAACATACATACACATTCATATATATCCTTTGAGATCTGGCCTACTTAACATGTCATATATATCTCAAATTTTCAAAAATAAATTCATAATTTTACTCAAACCTGGTCCTTCTGATGTTACCTATCTCATGAATGGTGTAAGAAACCTAGTCATCCTCAACACTTTGCTCTTGTTTAATCCTCATATCCAATCCATCACCAATTCCTACAAATTCTCCCTTTTAACTACCTCTCAAGTTTTTCCAGTTCTCTCCACCTTTACCACTACCAATGTAGTCCAAGCTTTCATCAGCTCTTGTAATAGCTTCTATTCCCCTTGTCCCCCTTCTAATCTATTCTCACTCTGCAGCCAAGATGACCTTCTCATCCTCCAAATCTGATCACATTACTTCATGCTGCTCCTTTCTCCTCCCTCATTTAAAAGCCCTTCAGCAGCTTCCCATTGTTCTTATCATAAAAACAAACCTAAAACTGCCTGCGGGCTTGCACAGTAGCTCTCTCCCGTCATCTCACACCACCTAATTTCATAACCTGCTCCCCCTCAACCGCTCCAGCCACTCGGACTTGCTTTCCATCCTTCAAACTTGTCGTGACCCATCCCTCCGCAGGCCTTTGCACATGCTGGAAAGTCATCTTTCTTCTCCACTTTACCTAGTTAACTCTTAATCATCCTTCAGCTACCACTCACGAGTCACTTTCCCTGGAAGCCTTCTCTGATCACCATAAAGAGTCACGTCAAGTCCTTTTATTATAAGCTTCAAGAGCTCTCTGGTCTTCGTTTTTTTCCTTTTCTATATTTGTTGTGTCATTATTTCTTTGTCAGTCTCCCCCAATAGACTGTAAGCTTCATGAGAGCAGAGACTGTCTATTCCTGCTCGCCATTTTACCTTTAGTACCTAGTCCAGCATCTAGCACATAATATTTAAATATGTTGAATAAGTGAATTTGTTGATTTATTTCTGCCAGGTACTGAACTAAGTGCTTTACATATATTAGAATGTCTTTAAACCTATGAGGTTACTAACATACTATATGAGGTTACTAACAACTCCATTTTATAAATGAGAAAACTGGGATTTAGAGCTATCAGTTAATTTGCCCAAGGTCTCGCGATATACTGCACTTGTCTACGAGAAGTTGTATATGTGGCTGGTGTTCACGTTTTGTGGATATCTTTGTAGATGTAAATATATTAACCAAAATAACATTGGGCATGTGAGAAGGAAGAGCTCTCTGAATCACAAATTTATCATTTATGTCTCTTGCATGAACTTGAAAGTCCTGAAATATTTAAAAGTCAGCAACAGAATACCATAGTTGTTAGGTCAGGTTACTTAAGCAGAAGAAAAAAGTAGGCTGTACCTGAATTGTACTTGTTCAATGAGCCTAATTGTTCCACTGACCAGTGAGGCATAATAACTTTGCACAGTACAACACTGACTGTGACTGGCCTGGGGGAAATATATCTCAGAGCAGTCAGAAAACTTACCAAGCCAAAATGATTTGATTCTCATTTCACCAGCAGGAAAATGACTAGCCTGCCCCACTTATGTTGCCTGTCTTTGTACAGGCAAATGATAATACTGATCTAGTATAAGTAGTGCAACTACGTTGAGCTGTTTATGCAAAGGGACTCATGAATTTCTCCTTCTCCACCCACACTATCTGGACCATTCTTTTTGTGAATGGAGGTGTAATTATACAGCCTTTTATTTTATTTTTTTTTAAGGCTTTTGCTGCAAGACTAACATTTCAAAGACTGAAGCAAATTTCATGTTGGATGACAACGCGCATTTGGAAGAGCTTCATCTTCATTTCCGGAAGTTGCTCTAAGGATTTTTAAAAGTATCATTGCATCTTTTATGAAATTATTCCTATCATAACTGGAATTCTTAGTGCACCTGGGAGGAGGGAGGCTCATGGATATGTAATCTTCAGTGTACTACTACAGAGAAAGCTGTTACAAGAAGTACTATTGGTTTTCTCAGGAAGGACTTCAAGAGGTGGCAATAACTTGTTGCATCTTCGTAAGTCTCCGATCTGCAACTCAGGTAGGTATGGTATCTCTGAACTGGGCTTGATCACTTTATTCAAAATATATTAGATTCTTGGGAACTGCCTCAAACTAATGAAATTCCCAAGAGACTGCCAATTTATTATTTTTCAATAGGAGATTTTTTTTTTTTTCTGGCAAAATAATCTATGCTGTTTGCTCAGGAAATTCTTCCTAGTTGGTGAATCTATGTTAGCGGTCAAATTAAAGATCAGATTATTGTCTGATGGTCACAATATTAAAACAAAGGAAATTAGAGACTATTAAGAAGTATCTGACTTAATCACTCCCGCACTTAAAAATCTTGTCTCTACACTGCTTTCAGAACAAAATCCAGCCTCCTTGCTGGTCTCTCCTCCCTCCTTTATTCAAACCTTACTTCCTAGCATTTCTCCTATAGTCCAAACACACTGAACTACTGAAAATTTCCTTTCTTTTGGATGAATTTCCTTTATTTTTAGCAAAGTTCATATCTGGATCTCTAAACCCTGGTCAAGGATGTATCTTACCTAGCAATTCAATTTTTTTAACCAGCAACAGTCACTCTGTCCTGTACGTTTCCACAGCAATTTGGACCTATCTCTATTAACACTTAACTATTATAATCATTAATTTACATACTTTGCTTCTCTCACTGAAATGTGTTTCCTAAGGGTTGGGACAATCTTATTTATGTATTAAACCCTAATGCTTCACACAGAATAGAAGCTCAAAAAATGTCTTTCAACTGCTTGCTGACTACCCATTGCCATGAGGTTGGTTCCAACTCTTAACAAAGGACAGAGCGGAACTGCCCCCCAGGGTTTCCAAGGTTGTAAATCTTTACCGAAGACTGCTGCATCTTTCCTCCTCGGAGCTGCTGGTTGGTTTGAACTGCGAACCTCTAAGTCAGCAGCCAAGCATGTTAACCACTGCCCCACCAGGGCTTGCTGACTATGTCCATTAAACTAGCTGGTGAATAGGCTGTCTTTATTCTTCAGTAAATCCAGAATATTCTGCTTTATAAAATATTGTCCTTTACATTCCATTAGACCAGCGATTCTCTCAGGGTTTTGAAATTTATGGGTTAGTAAAAAATATTTTAAAACATTTTTGGGAGCAACAACGAAAAGAACATTAAAAAAAAAAATCCACCATCTATTAACACCATAATTAAAAAAAATATATCCAGCCTAAAAACATTAGAAAGGATATAATTTCATAATAATAATAAGTTGTTATTGTTGTTAGGTACTGTTGACTGGGTTCCAACTCATAGCAACTCCATGTACAAAAAAAACAAAACACTGCCCAGTCCTGTGCCATTCTCACTACTGTTGTTATACTTGAGCCCAATGTTGCAGCCACTGTGTCAACCTATCTCGTTGAACGTCTTCCTCTATTCTGCTGACCCTCAACTTTACCAAGCATGATGTCCTTCTCCAGGGACTGATCCCTCCTGATAACATGTCCAAAGTATGTGAGATGTAGTCTTGCCCTCTTTGCTTCTAAGGAGCATTCTGGTTGTACTTCTTCCAAGACAGATTTTTTAGTTCTTTTGGCAGTCCATGGTATATTCAATACTCTTTGCCAACACCACAATTCAAAGGTGTCAATTCTTCTTTGGTCTTCCATATTTATTGTCCAGCTTTTGCATGCATATGAGGCAACTGAAACACCACGGCTTGGGTCAGTGCACCTTAGTCTTCAAGGTGACACCTTTGCTTTGCAACACTTTAAAGAGGTCTTTTGCAGCAGATTTACCCAATGCAGTGTGTCTTTTGATTTCTTGACTGCCGCTTCCACAGTATTGACTGTGGATCCAAGTAGAATGAAATCATCGACAACTTCAGTCTTTTCTCCATTTATCATGATGTTGCTTATTAGTCCAGTTGTGAGGATTTTTGCTTTATGCTGAGGTGTAATCCATACTGAAGGCAGGAGTCTTTGATCTTCATCAGTAAGTGCTTCAAGTCCTCTTCACTTTTAGCAAGCAAGGTTGTGTCATCTGCATAAAAAAGAACAATAAGTAGTTATTAAAATTGAACAAATTTAACTTTATGAAAAATTCTCTAGACTGTCTTCCTTTTTTTTTCACCACCAATTGGTGAAAAATAACATTTAGGAAACAATGAACTAGATCAGTTTCCTCCCTACAGTAATTTTTAAAAACTATGTACCTTATACATTCTTATGGTAGCATCTGAGATCTTTCATTACAAGTTCAAATTGTTGCAATGAATGTAATTTCTGGCATATTGTCAATATTGACACTACAAAATGAAATTATTATATCATCTTAGAAAATCCATTAATGGACTATAAACACCATAATTATTTGACATTTACTATCACGCATTTGGAAACCCTGGTGACTTAGTGGCTAAGTGCTACGGCTGCTTAACCAAAGGGTCAGCAGTTTGAATCCACCAGGCCCTCCTTGGAAATTCTGTGGCGCAGTTCTACTCTGTCCCATACGGTCGCTATGTGTTGGAATTGATTCAACGGCAATGGGTTTTATAATGCATTTTAAATATACATGAGTAAACTGTGGAAAAATTTACATTATTATTTTTATTTCCACTTACCTTCCCCACAGAGTCTTACAATGTGGTATTTATACTCAGACGTCTATTATCAATTTAAATCTAATTTAAAAAAATTCCTGTGACCATAAGTGTTTTTTAAAAAAAATCCTGAATTGAGTTACTATTATAGTTAGTAGTGTGCATTTGATCAAATGTTATAAATATTAATATTAAACATAAGATAAGCTTTTATTAAAGATGCATTTTTCAGTGAGACTTTTAAAAACATGCCAAGGATGAGACTGCTAGAGTGAGACAGGGTTTGTCATAAATTTTATTCCCTTTCTTTTCCTTTTTGGTATATATGCTGAGAGTGTTTGTCCACAAAATACAATGGATGATGGTAATAGCAGGCATTGTTTTAGGTAGGTCACAAAATTCTTCCAACTCCTTCCATGTTATATACAGAAAACCCTTAGTGATGTACCATTGAAAATTATTTTTAATGATCTACAACTAACACCTCAATTAGGTCCTTTGGTTCTGTTGAAAGCAAAAGGTGGAAACCACCCAAGTTGCAAGAGTGTTTGCTACCAAGTGATTAGGGGCATTTACTTTTTCTTTTTGTCTCTGGTGCCCCTGAGGGTTTTTCATCCTGGGGCAATGTATTACAGTAAGATTGAGGGTAGGTAAAAGGTATGCTTTTTTTCTTTTTCTTTTTTTGGTGAAGTAGGAGACAGGTGATTGTGAAAGGGGAGGCAGGAAGAGAAAACAAGCTTGAGAGGCATGGTCCAGAGATTCAGTTTTTGGAAAGAGTGCATGTGGGTGTTTAAAGGCTGAGAGCCTGTTCTCTTTAAAACAATCCTTGTG
Organism: Elephas maximus indicus; assembly: GCF_024166365.1. Lineage (NCBI taxonomy): Eukaryota > Metazoa > Chordata > Mammalia > Proboscidea > Elephantidae > Elephas > Elephas maximus. The sequence goes on along the minus strand of NC_064833.1, from coordinate 61,183,412 downwards.
CTCAAATATCCCTTGGAAATTCTTTGTATACCCTCAGGCTAAGTATATCCCAGTTTGAAGAATGCTGGACTAGACCTGAAAGTATTAGAGTTTTCTTTAACGGCAGCTACATTCCAATCCCGGGGTATACCGTCAATGTTGAATAGATGGGAGAGCCACCCTGATCCCATCTTTGGGATGGGTGGGTTTCTTTTGTAAAGGCTGAGTTCATGATTTATGTTCGGTCATTAGCTTTAGTTTCAAGGGATTTCTGACCTTGACATTTTCCCTAAATTCTGGGAGGAGGGAGTTACCCTATTTGGAACCAAAACCCCCTATCTGAAATTATTGCATAGAGTTGCTTAGAAAGCCCTGGTTTGTGGTATTTCTTCATAGCACTGCATCTTTATGGGCTTGGCAGTTCCATTCCTTCCACATTTTCTTACCTTATCCTTCTGAAGGTGACTGGTTTGCATTTGTGAGTTCGTAAGAGAGGTAGATTAGTGTGAAATCTACAGCTACTGAACAGAGCCCAGCTAACTGAGCTACAGGGGAAATAAATCTATGAAGTACACAGCATCTGTAAACTGAGTATTTCGGATGGATCTCCTAATCAACATAAATCCGTAAGGTATAAGTGGCTTTAATAACAATTCAGTTTTCCATAAAATATCATCCCCCTACTCCTTTGTTCCCATTCTTTGTAGCCTATATGAAAACTCATATTGTAAAAAGAATCTGTTTTTGTACATTTATATGTACAAAGGAGGCACTTTTTCCTCTATTTCATCTCTCTGAGAATAATACAGTAAGCCAACTCCTATTTGTGATTAATTATAGAGAAACTGAAACCACAAAATATTTACCTAACATTAAATTTAGAATTTTCAAAAATTTTAAAAGTATTATTTTACAAATAAAGCAATGTTTTGTGTATATTTTTAATGATCTAATAAGTTTTGATCATTTTTATTCAGTTGCTTTCTTTTAAAAACCTTTTTAAACAACTGTAAACTTATGGAAATGCTTTAAATTATATAGCATGTTATTAACATTTAAAATTGATCATAGTGTATTTCTGTTCTACTGGTGTCTTTGGTAAAATTCTGACCTATGTTTTGTTCAAGTTTCTATGTTCCTACTTATAGCTAAACCAAAAAAAAAAAAAAAAAAAAAAAAACCCATTTCCGTCCAGTCAATTCCAACTCACAGCGAGCCTATAGGACAAACCAGAACTGCCTCACGGGGTCTCCAGGTGGATTCAAACGTCAGACCGTTTGGTTAGCAGCCAAGCTCTTAGCCACTGCACCACTAACGCTCCTAGGTATAGCTAAAAAGTGCATGCACATTTGCGTGTTCATATATTCATTCATTCAACAAATCCTTACTGATTTATCCACTGTGCCCCAGTCACTGTTTCTAGACACAGCAAATACAATATTGAGAGAACCCAGAAATGGTCCCTGTACCGATGCAGCTTTCAATTTAATGGAGAATACACAATAATCAAATACACATATTTAAAAACTGCAGTTGTGTCAAGTGCTGTGAAGGCGAGTTAAAGAATGCTATGAGGATTTGGTACCAGAATATTTGAATGGCTGGGGTGTGGGTGGTGAGGGAAAGCTTCTCTACGGAAATGATCTAAGGATAAATGTGGAGACAGAAGGAAACAACATTACAGACATTGAATAGCTTGTGCAAAGGCCAGACAGGGATCAAAGCAAACATGAAGGGCAGAAGGAGGCCAGTGGCTGGAGGGAAAGGTGTTGGAGGAGGGGAAGAGTGAGCATGAGGTGAGGCCGAAGGGGCAGATGGGAATCAGAACTTGTTGGGCTCTGTAGGCATTTTAAAGGTATTGTTTTGACACATAAACCAAGAGAAAATACCTGAGACCTTGAGAGAATTTTAAGCATGAGAGATGGGATCAGGAATCATGAGTGTGGGTGGGATGACGGGACCAGATTTTCATTTTGAAGAGATTCCTGGAGAACGAGGATTGGAGGGTAGGGCCAGAATGTATGGTATATCTTAACAGATGCTTCCCTTAAAATATGCATGTAAACCTATTTTGTACAATAAACAATGTTTTAAAGGAATTAGAATTTTCTAAGAAAAGAAATAGCATGGTTTATCTTTTGAAAAGTGTTTTCTTCTTTTCCGGGGCGGGGGGGGGGGGCGCAAAATTGGCTCATAATAAGTGGAAAAAACAAAAACAAACAGTACTCTACCCTGAAAGTTCTGGGAAAAAACATGTCATTTATTATCAAATTTAATTGTTAACCACTTCCCCCGCAAATAAGAACAGCATTATTGATTTTGATTATATACTCAATATAAAACATTCAAACAGTACAGAAGACAAGCTAAGGAAGTTTTTTAAAAGTGCAAGTTCTACTACAGAGATAATTATTGCCCCCATTCTGGTGAACTTTCCTTTAAACTTCTCTACATGCCTGTCCCTACATAGGGATTTTACATCCTCTAGAGACCATGGCTGTTTTGTTCAGCAATACATATACGCCTGTTGTTGTTAGGTACTGTTGATTCTGACTCACAGAAACCCTACATAACAACAGAGTGAAACACGGTCTGGTCCTACATCGTTGTCATGCTTGAGCTCATTGTTGCAGCCACCATCGTCAATCCATCTTGTTGAGGGTCTTCCTCTTTTTCACTGACCCTCTACTTTACCAAGCATGATGGCCTTCTCTAGGCACTGGTCCCTCCAGATAACATGTCCAAAGTATGTGAGATGAAGCCTCACCATCCTTCCTTCTAATGAGCATTCTGGCTGTACTTCTTCCAAGACAGATTTGTTCATTCTTTTGGCAGTCCACGGTATGTTCAGTATTCTTTGCCAACACCATAATTCGAAGACATCGATTCTTCTTTGGTGTTCCTTATATATTGTCCAGCTTTCACATGCATGTGAGGCAACTGAAAACACCATGGCTTGCAAGGGTCAGGCATCTTAGATCCTTAAAGCAGCACCTTTACTTTTTTTTTTTTTTAACACTTTAGAGATCTTTCGCAGCAGATTTGCCCAATGCAATATACTAGACATATATGCCTAGCGCTTAACAAAGTAGGAGCCCTTGTGGTGCAGCAGTTAAGCACTTGGCTGATAATCAAAAGATCAGCAGTTTGAATCCACCAGGATTGAACCAATGGGTTTGGTTTGGTTTCAACAAAGTAGGTGGCTAATAAATATTAATTGAATGAATGAATTATTCCTATTATATATGCTGAAGGAGCCCTGGTGGCACAGTGGTTAAAGTGCTTGACTGCTAACTGAAAGATCTGCAGTTTGAACCCACCAGCCGCTCCACAAGAGAAATATGTGGCAGTCTGCTTCTGTCAAAGTGTACAGACTTGGAAACCCTATAGGGCAGTTCTACTCTGTCCTATAGGGTCACTATGAGTTGGAATCAACTCAAAAATAACAGTTTATTATTATGCATGCTAATAACTTGTTTTTTCACTCAACAACAAGCCCTGGATTTATATAATGCCACATCATCCTTTTTAATGACTGAGCAATAATTCACTATAGGAATATGTATGTATGATGGAAGTTCATGTTTTTCCCCATTTTTGTGGGGATTATAAAAAGTGCTCAATAAATATCTTTGCACAGACATCTTGATACAAGTGTCTAGATTGCCAGAAGTGAAATTTCTGGGTAAAGAGATAAACAGTAAAACATGTGAAAGCCAGAAGCTTTGAGGTGGAAACCCGTCAGAGAAGGAAAACTGAAATATTTTCCACTAATAGAGAATGACAGAAAAGTGGTAAGACTGCACCCTGTCAAAGTCGAAAAACTTTTGAGACTTGGCAAAAACGAGGCAGTCCCGTTGAGCTCTGCCTTTCACAGGTTTCACTGTATCCATATTTTACATTTTGATACACACAGCCGAGCAGCCTGCCAGAAAATTTATACCTATCTACACTCACAACTATATTCTTTTTCCTCTAGCACTGATGGGTTAAAAAATTATTTATCACAGGTGTTTTTTATGTGCATTTCTCTGATTACTGGCGAAGTTGGCACATCTTTTCATGCTTACTCATCATTTATACTGGATAATCACTTGTATTTCTTCCATGAATTTCTAACACATGCCCTTTGATGTTACTTGTTCTTCTGTTACATTTGTTTTTTTCTTCATGATTTATAAGAGATCTTGTGTATTAGTGATATTAAGCCTTTCTCTGCTCATATACTAAATGTCTTTTTCCTATGTCACTTTTAAGAAAACTTTTGTTTATTGTGTTTTTAAAAAACAGAAGTTTTAAAATTTAAACTGTCAATCTTCAACAACGGAAGACTGGTTAAATCAATTGTGGTATATTCATAGCCATTAAAATGATACTACAAAATATTTAATGATATTAAAACATATTTAATTATAACTGAAAGCACACATATGGTAGAATCCATCTTATAAATACAAAAAAAATTTTTTTTTTTTTAGCAAGGCACAGAAAAGAAAACTGTATTTACACAACAGTGGTTATCTATGAGTAGTGGAAATAATGATCTTTTTTCTTTTTGAGTATTTTTGTTTTCTTCTATGAACGTTTGAAAAAGAAAAAAAAAGTTGAAAAACTAGTGTAGCTTGTAATTATGCAGACATAACACTGTTAAGTGTATTGTGTGTCTGTTAGTAGCTAAGGGTGCCTTAGACTGAAAGGTATTACCTAGTTGATAACCTTACAAGGCATGTGAAAGCTGGACAACGAATAAGGGAGACTGAAGAAGAACTGAAGAAGAAAAGAAGAAGAATTGTGGTGTTGGCGAAGAATATTGAATATACCATGACTGCCAAAAGAACGAACAAATCTGTCTTGGAAGAAGGACAACCAGAATGCTCCTTAGAGGCAAGGATGGCGAGACTGCGTCTTACATACTTTGGACATGTTGTCAGGAGGGATCGGTCCCTGGAGAAGGACATCATGCTTGGCAGAGTACAGGGTCAGCGAAAAAGAGGAAGACCCTCAACGAGGTGAACTGACACGGTGGCTGCAACGATGGGCTCAAGCATAACAACGATTGTGAGGACTGCGCAGGACCGGGCAGTGTTTCGTTCTGTCGTGCACAGGGTCGCTACCAGTTGGAACCGACTCGACGGCACCTGACAACAACAACCTTAAAGGCCCTACTCATACGATAAGCTAGAGCAAATCGGTTAAACTTTTTATATTTGAGTTTCCTTATCTGCTAGACGAGGATAATAGTGTCGTTGTTGTTGTTGTTAGTTGCCATAGAGTTGGCTCTGGCTCATGACAGAATGGTCCTGTGCCATCTTGATAATCGCTGGTATAGGATAATAATACATATGCTGATTTATCTCTCAAGGATGTTGTGTAAACTAAATGTTTGTAATTCACTGTAAACTACATAGAAAATGGCACTAATAATACAAGAAGGTATTACTTATACTCAACAATAACATAATTAGAAGACAGTAGTGATTTAGTGGTAGAATTCTTGACTTCCATGCAGAAGACCTGGGTTTGATTCCTGGCCAATGCACTTCACACTCGGCCACCACTCATTTGTCAGTGGAGACTTGCATCTTGCTGTCATGCTGATCAGGTTCGAGCGGACCTTCCAGACTAAGACAGACTAGGAAAAAAGGCCTGGTGATCTACTTCTGAAAAGTCAACTAATGAAAACCTATCGATCACAAAGGTCTGATCCCATTGTGTCTGCGGTCACCATGAGTAAGGGGCCAACTTTTGGCAGCTAATGACAGCATAATATATTATTACTTTTTATTGTGAGCATTGTTTTGAATAAATCTGTACAATCCATAGTATTTACAAGTCTGGATATGCATTCATGTATTTAGTTCATTTAAAAATTATTAGGATAAATAGAAACATTAGTTTAATAATTAAAAATATTATATTTTACTTAACTAAAAAATAAAAATTAAAAAAAAGGAAACAGACGAAAAGGTTGCCAGGTTGCTTACCAAAATAGATTGTAAGGAGAAATATACTAAACTGTTCAGGGTTCAACATTTTACTAATTGCCTACTATGTGACAGGCTGGGTGAAGTGGTGGGGGTAGTCAGTATAAATAATATATGGTTCCTAGCCTCAAGGTACTTCGTTCTGATGGATAATATATATGTTAGTTCCACAGACAGAATGATAGGCTATTGCCCCTAGAACCTGAAAAGGCAAAGTATTCCTCTACTAAGATAGTTAACGACAGTCAAGTTCCAACATCAAAGATCAATTGAGTCAGCCCCATCCCAGAGTTATGGTAAACGAGTATCAAGATGACCTACAGCAGCCTAAAGTGAAATTAGGGGACAAATTGGCTGGGGATGCCCCATTCTTGAGGGGTTCCCCTGGTAGGCATAAGGGGGAATTCCCTTAAATATGGTAGAACCCCCAAGAGTAAATATAGGGGCTAGAGGGGAGAACAGATCCCTGCTGGGTAGTAGGAGACTGAAAGGAGTGGGGGAATTCCTAAGAACGCCACTTACACAGTAGGAGATCCCCTTCTGTTACTCAAAGGGTATTCTGAGACATTTGTGATTACTATTCCCTTGATCTTTGTTTCTGATTCGATCTTCCTTCAGGGTTTAGAGGAAGACAACTGAATACAGAAATAGATATAAATGCAGAAATATAAATACGAACAGTTTGGCTGTTACAAGTTCAGTGGTCCTAGGATTCAGGCCGTTTTGTTTGTACTGTTTGAATCTAGTGTCATTCATTTCTAATTAGTCCAAGTTTAAACGTAATTCCAGACAGAAGACAACGTGGATCTAACAAATACAAGGCAATGATATATGTCTGACAAATGCAGTCCTGACATAATTAATACCATTTCTGGTTAATCTGTCACTACCAGAAATCAAAAATAATAATACTAGCATAAACTCACATAGTGCTTATTATGTCCTATAGGGTCGCTATGAGTTGGAATCGACTTGACAGCAACAAGTTGTTTTTTTTTGCTTTTTATGTACTATGCATAAAAGATGAAAAGAAGATTCGAGTTAATAGTTTCAGGAAGGAAACGGATTTTAATGTTGAAATAAAAATTCTGAAGTCCATTTTCACTTCCCACGATCTTTGATAAGTAATTAACTTCAGTAACTTTTCCCTCTTTTTACAGGAGATGGGGTGGTAGGATGGTGGTAGTTAAAATATAATAATGTATTTATTTGCAAAGTGCCTTGAATTAAGAAAAACAATAACTCATTTAAGGAGAAGGCACAATGTTATTATTACGCTCTTCCAAATACTACATGGAAGCACATAGTATTATATACAGTCAAGTGAGTAGAATCTTCTCATTTCTACAGGATACAAATTAAGTCAAGGTCACAGATTCCACCGTCTTAAACTTCCATACAAACAAAATAAAGCAAGACAACATCCCCAAAAATATACTAACCCAAGGACTTCATAACAGAATTTCAAGCTGTTGATCGCTGGTGGCCTGGTAAGAATATGGATGGCCAGGGTAAGGGGTACATATGATCATCACTAGAAAAATAACTCAAAGCAAAATCTTTTCATGGCAGGTTAGTAGTGCCATTCTTTACATTAAAATTACGTTTAATCTATAAGGTAGAGCTAATTTTTTTTTGTTTGATATACAACACTGCTCATTTACACACATACTAAAACTACAATTAATTCAGAGTTGCTTTGAATAAATTTACAATCACTGGTATTTATCACTCTCTGCACTCGTATACGTAGTCCATTTAAAAATATTCATACAAATAATATTTCATAATATCTTGGAAAATCTTTTAAAATTTTTGAGAAATAAAGCATACATACATTATATGTTTAAAGACTAAGTGACAGTATGCAATATTGTTATTCTAAAAATAGAAAAATAAATCAATATATATTTTAAGTTCTAAAAAGAACAAGAAGCATAAAACTGCCGTCGAGTCAATTCTGACTCATAGCGACCCTATAGGACAGAACAGAACTGCCCCATTGAGTTTCCAAGGAGTGCCTGGTGGATTCGAACTGCTGGCCTTTTTGTTGGCGGCCATAGCACTTAATGACTACGCCGTCAGAGCCTAAACATTGTAATACATGGTCTTTATAAAACACACATAACTTCACATAAAATATAATTATATATTCTAAATACGTAACTACTATATATATTACTATATTTGTTATGTAGAAAGTTAAAGTTCCTAGCTTAACTCCTCCCACTAGCTATTAACTATAGTTTGTGTGTATTTTTTTCTACGCACATCCCAATATATGTATTACTATTAGTATAAAAAACGTATCCTACCATTTAAGTATTTTTTCCCAGTCAACTATGTATTTTGGACACATTTTATGTTTTTTTATTCAACTTCTAATAAACATATTTTCTAAAAGAGTAAAAAGCCCTTCCATAGTTTGAGAACATTTTTCCCCTGAAATGAGTTTGAAAACAATAGTTTAAAATTTACCTTACGTTGTAAAATCCTAAACGGACTCTAAATATTTAAGCGTTCACTAAATGTAATGTATTAAGGAATTTTAAAATGAGCGTGGGGCTCTGAGTTGAAGCTTTTTCAAAGTTTTTTTTTTTTAACTCTACCAAGATTTTAATTATGGAAGCTTCATTTCCAGCTCAATCAGTCCTTGTAATTGCTCTAAATTCCACATATAATGTAAACAGTTAAAAAAATTAAAAATTAATTATTTTAAGCATATAATCTTCGGAGTCGCACCACATCCGTATAAGCAGACTCCTCCCCGCTCCTGGGGAAAACCCTGCCTAATATTTATAACGTTATGACATACTGTAATACTCACAAGGTGGTTGTAGAAGTATAAACACGACTGGAGTTATCTGATTGGCTGCTGGTGATGTAACACTCATGTCAATACTTCCCAGTGAACGCACGTGTTCGACCTTTTATTTAAATTTCCATTTCATCACAGCAATAAGACACTCGGGGCGGTGCATTTTCTGTGAAATGATTATTGCCTTGGGCCTGAGTTGCTGCTCGCATACACAATGCATCAGAGGAGGAGGTATCCACGGTTGTAACCTCCTCGCGTGAAAGGCACCGCCTGGTCCAGTCTTTGTGAAGGAACAAAATTAAGTTCACTTCCTTGGGCACCGCCACCCACCCCCGACCAAATGACAAGGCTGGAGCGCAGCTCCCACCGCACAGTTATTTCCAAAGTCCCAGGTGAACTCGTAGCGAGAGAAGGAAAATGTGCGTCCCGGGCGCGGGTAGGTGCGTGTGGGCAGCGGGGAGGCAGCCAGACCCTGACACTCGCCAGCTGTTTGTCCTCCGCGTAGCCCGGCCCCGGCTGCACACGTCCGCCCCCTCCCCGAGACCCCCAGCCTGCTGCCCGGCCTTTTGTCCCCCGCCCTCGGCCGACTTCCTTCCCCGCAGCCGCACCCCCGCCCCCAGGCCGGAGGCGCGGCCCGGCCCCTTTCCCGGTCCCCTGGCGCCCCCACCCTACCCCAGCCCAGCCCCAAGCCCAGCCCCCCTCCCCCAGCCCGGCCCCCACCCTTTCCCCCTCCAGCGGTTACTGCTACCCCGGTGCATTGTGGGCGCACGGTCCGTTGTTCATTTGCCATTCGACCTCCGCCAGGGCCTGGTCGGACGGAAACGCTCCGCCGGCTTTATTGTCGGTTCGTTATGTGGCGGAGCCCAGCAGTTTAATGTGCTCCTCGCCCTCGGCGCCTCGGCAGCCGGCGGCAGCCTTGGGACTCCTCGGTGCGCCGGAGGAAGGATATCTGTTTTGGAGGGTCTGTGTGTGCGCGCGGCTTTAAAGAAGAGGCAGCGGAGGGTCTCTCCGCACTCCGCCTCTCAACTTCGAAGGCCCCACGCGCCCCCGGCTCGCTCCTCACCTCTCCGCCGCCCGCCCCCTTCTCCGCGCGGGACGCTGCCGGGCGCGCAGCGGGGCGGGGGTGGAGGACGAGGAGAGCGGCCGGAGGCGGCGGCCCGGCGGGCGGCGGCGGACGCGAAAGGTAGCCGGGAGCGAGCGAGAACCGGCCGGGCGGGAGGGCGAGGCCGAGCCCCGCGAGACCGGAACGCCGGGGGCGGGGGCGAAGCGGAGGGGGAGCGCGCGGGACGCGGCCCGAGGCCGTGCGCGAGCCGGGGCACCGGGAGGCGGCGGCGGCGCGCGCCATGTCGTTCAGTGAAATGAACCGCAGGACGCTGGCGTTCCGAGGAGGCGGGTTGGTCACCGCCAGCGGCGGCGGCTCCACGAACAATAACGCTGGCGGGGAGGCCTCGACTTGGCCTCACCAGCCCCAGCCGCGACAGCCCCAGCCGCCAGCGCCGCCAGCGCCTCAGCAGCTCAATGGGCGGGGGGCCGACGAGGAAGTGGAATTGGAGGGCCTGGAGCCCCAGGACCTGGAGGCCTCCGCTGGGGCGGCCGCCGCCGCCGCCGAGGAAACCAAGGAGTTGTTGCTCCCGCAAGACGCGGGCGGCCCCACCTCGCTGGGCGGCGGTGGCGCGGGGGGGCCCCTGCTAGCGGAAAGGAACCGTCGGACTCTGGCCTTCCGAGGCGGCGGCGGCGGCGGGGGTCTCGGCAACAATGGCAGTAGCCGCTGCCGCCCCGAGACCTCGGCGTGGCGCCTGAGACATTTCAATGGGCGAGGGCCGGCGACTGTGGACCTGGAGCTGGACGCGTTGGAGGGGAAGGAGTTGATGCAGGACGGCGCGTCCCTGAGCGACAGCACGGAGGACGAGGAGGAGGGGGCGAGCCTGGGCGACGGCAGCGGGGCGGAAGGCGGCAGCTGCGGCAGCAGCAGGCGGTCTGGCGGCGATGGCGGGGACGAAGTCGAGGGCAGCGGCGTGGGAGCTGGCGAGGGAGAGACTGTCCAGCACTTCCCGCTTGCGCGACCCAAGTCTCTAATGCAAAAGCTACACTGCTCGTTCCAGAGCTCCTGGCTCAAAGATTTTCCTTGGCTGCGGTATTCCAAGGATACTGGCCTTATGTCTTGCGGCTGGTGCCAAAAGACCCCTGAGGACGGGGGAAGCGGGGACCTTCCCCAACTGGGGCATGATGAGCTTTCGCGAGGGACCCGCAACTACAAGAAAACCCTTCTCCTGAGGCACCACGTCTCTACCGAGCACAAAGCCAACGCCCAGGTAGAGTATATCCTGCCTTTACTTTCTCAGATTGCTTCGGGAAAGGCTTATCAGCTAAAAACCCCGTTTTCCTGTGTGAAAGCATGGTTCCAGTTAACAGCTATGCGGGGAGCCTATGCGTGGGGGTTTGGAAAGCCTGGGAACAAGTTTTCAAAGTTTGTGTGTGTGGTGATGGTGGGGGCGCAGAGTGTGTTTCTCCATTTATTTTTTTGTGACACAGATTTTTTTTTTTTTTTTTTGGCGTCATGAGATTGAATCGAAAGTTTGAGAAAGTGAGACTGAAGTTTTTAACGTAAAAGGTTGACTTGGCGCTGAAAGACTTTCTTAGCCGTGGTTTTAGAGAAGGCGCCTTATGTTCATAGTCCTTTAAGATTGTGTGCTGGTGAAAGTCAAATTTGGCAACTCTTTGAAGAATGAATTAAACACTTTCCTAAACCTTTGGTGCACCCCTTTCCGGAAAACTTCTAACCAGAAAGTTCTTTATATCAGGTCAGGATATTGTGAAATATGAGAGGTGTATAGATGTAGAGGAAGCTATTTTGGATAACACTCCTTTCTCGTGAATAATTTTACTAAATTCATTCCCATTGAACTTCTTGCAGAGGGAAAAAGGCTTGCTTTTGGTTAACTATTGTAGTTTTTGTTTACCTTGTTTGCGTCTATCTAGATTTCTTGGGTTGAGCTATTCTAATTTTCAACAAGTTGCTTAAAAATGCAGTTTACATTAAATACTTTAAAAAAACTTAGCATTGGATTAATCCTTAGCATTAATGTGAAGTTATTTGCATCAACTATATGATTTGAACTGGTAAGAGAATTTACCAAACTACCAGAAATCATAAGTCCTTAGTTATAAAACAAGCTGTTCTTAGTCCTTGTTTTGACATTTTCCAGCCTAAAGATAGTAGTCTTACCATTTTGATAACCCTTTTCAAGCCAAATAGATCTTTCAGTCTTTTTAGATAACTTGAGTTGGTGAATGTAATTCATTCTTTGTATTGGTAGCCAGTCGTTGATTTTAGAAAGTCAGCTCTCATAGTCTTTCTTTTATTGGAGTGATCTTGCCATTCAGCGAACTTTTACTGAAGTTAATTAGGCACCATCCAGTGGCCCTTAAGCATAGGAGTATCTCAGAAGTTAAGGCTTTAACTTTGTAGCACAGGGCTGTGCTTTTCCCAGTGGACAGTCCAGTCGTTTTTGCACAAATTTTAGTTGCTTGAATCCTGGAAGAGAAGTCATGTTAAGATATAAGGCCCAGAAAGGTTAAGTGAATTGTCCGACTAGAACCTACAAGGAATGCTGTAATGGAGAAAGAATGGGTTTTGGAGTAAATCTGGATTCAGGTCTCAGCTTTCTGCAGTTATTAGCTTTATGAACTTGGGCGGTGGAGTGAAATAAAACTAACATTTCCTTGTCTTTCGTGTGCCAAGCACACATTTACCTTACTCTGTACTTAGTTTTATTCCCATTTTACAGAAGAGGAATCTGAGTCTTTAATAACTTACTTTTAAAATTATTTAGTAAGATGGTTGAGTGGGGGGGGCTTATGAAATTAATACTTGCTTTCCAAATAATGGTAGGTTGGTTATTTAGAAAAATTTTTAAAAGACAGAATGAATTTTCTTAACCTACAGTGGACCAGTTACTCCTCTTATTGATGTAGTCTTTCCTGTAGGCAAATCTGAATGGGAACGCAAATTTTAGTTAGGTAGCTGCTTAAACCCATTGCCATCGGGATTCAGACTCATAGTGACCCAGTAGGACAGGGTAGGATTGCCTTATAGGGTTTCCAAAGCAGACTGCTACGTCTTTCTCCCAAGGAGTCATGGCTGGTTTGAACTGCTGACCTTTGGGTTGGCAGCCGAGCGCTTTACCACTGCACCACCAGAGCTTGGTGAACCTGAAATCAGAGGAAGGGGGATTAGTTGGATAACCTAATGGTATACTTTCTAGCAGTGGTACCTTCTTCTCCCTTTGGCATAAATCTAGATGGGGACATTCATTCCTAGGTAAATTGTTTTCTAAACTTACTGTCTAAACCATCCTCCCCTCCCTTTTCACCCTTGAACTCTCCTCTTACAGTTAAAACCCACAAGCCATCTCCGTTCTCTTAGAATATTCTTTCAGGAGACTGAGGACAACACAGTTTAGCCAGCCTAAGGCTCTGTATTGGCCTCCTTGATGGGATTTTGGGTGTTTCCACTCTGAACTGATCTTAATCTTTTAGTTGATAACCTTTGTATTTTCATTCTAACTAACCTTAATTAGTTCAGGGGATGTCTTGCTATTTTTAATCCCAGGTACCACCTTCATCTTTTTTACCTTCTTCGTGACAGGTTAATGAACTGACTTCTTGTATGGTCAGTTTTTTCACTTGCTACCTTGCAGCCTTCGATTTCCTGTAGGAGGCAGTATAACACAGCCTGTAAGAGAATTCTTGAGCTTAAGGTCAGGTGGACCTGGGCCCTAAGCCTCTACTTTCTTGCAGGTGGTGTGACCTTGGGCAAATTGATTCTAATTTTCTCAGGTAAAATACAGGATTTCTTTAAGGATTTAATGCATGCAAATATATTAGCAAATTATAGCCTTTATTTATTATCATTACTTCGTCACAGATATCTATATGTAACAAGGTGTGATTTTTATGGCCCTGTTCCGTATGTCCAAGTGGCAACAATTTTGTCAGTTTGAAAACCACTTTGTCTTGTGAAATTACTCTTGATTCTAGCTAGCAAACCAATTTTCCTTTCTGTACGTTCAGAGACTTTGGCCATCAGACTCTTTGAACATTCTGAGATTATTTTTTGTCATGCGTGTAGTATTTCTCAGCTTCGCAAAGATTATCTGGCATTAGCTTTCTCCTAGCTTAAAAACGTTGAAATGAGAGTTCTGAAATTCTGCAGACAAAAATTCAGTTTGATACTAGGGATAGGTAGTTCACTCTATTTTCTCCCCTTCCCCCTCCCCCCGCCCCCTTTTGGTGTATTCTTTGAGTGAAGTTTGGCCAAATCTAAGTATGTTACTAAGGGTTGTTTTCCTTAGGCTTTGTGTAAGAAATGTTCTTTTTCATTAATTCCTTGATCGTGGCCAAAAAAAAAAAAAATAGCACATATTCTTAAAAGGTTTGATATTCTGTTAATTGGATATTGGTTGTTATTATGGACCGCTTGTGGGAGACTCTTTTTAAACATGCTTTCTGAGCCTTGTATTTTAGCGATATCCATGTATTCTTTGTAAGGATGTGGGTGATGATACATAGTTTTTATTTTGAGTAATAGCTATCTTCAGAGTTGAGTTGAATTCTTAGCTCATTTGGGATTTGACCATTTGGTGCAGAGGACTTTAAAAGTAGTTTTAATAACTGATTAACACTTTTTGTCCAATTGGGACATTTTTGTAGTCTAAGCTACTCATTTTATCAACTCTGCAGCTTTCTAAGCCTAAAACATGCTTATAAATGTATGCTGTAAACAAAGTTAACTTTTTCAGAAAGTAAATACTGAGTTCATCCAAACAATCTGATTGAAATATGTTAATGCCAGCATTTGGAGCAAAGAAGGTAAGGCATGTCTACCTGTATTTGGCAAAATAAGGCCTGACATGTTTGATTATTTGCTCTTGACAGTGTAGGAAGAAAGTTTGAAAGACCTTTCACCAAGTTGGAGAAATTGATATGAAACAACGATGGGTCTGTGGCCCATTAAGTTAACATTGTACAATTATTATTGTTTATATAGGCTTTAATGTTTAGTCATTGTGTTTGATTCGGTAAGAGCTGGGTCATTTCCTTGTGTTTTTCCAATTTTTGGTGTTGCGTGTTTGACTTACACGTTATACCGCATCTGGGATTGGCATCTTTCCCTCTTAAATTAGGTAGATGCAGAAACCTGGAGATAAAGACCTATAAATAAAACCTTTTCCCTGTCCTGAAGAAACTAATAGTAGTCTAGTAAGGAGAGACAGACGTGGCAATAAAGTAATACAGGCACTATATTAGAAGTATGTTCAGGGTACAGTGAAGACATTGAAGGATGGGAGTGAATAATTCTACCTGAGAAGGTTAGGAGAAGCTCATAGAACTGGCTGTGGAACTTAATTTTACTGTAAGAATAGGTGTTGACTATGCAGAAGAGGACATTGACTTGAAAGAAGTGTCAGCAAAATGAAAAAAAGGTATCCTGTTGTGTCTGAGAGAAATGGATAGTTGGGTTGCCGACCAAGATGAAAAATTAAGTAGGAAGAGGTAGATAGATTTTAGGTCATGAAGACTTCTTGTAATGTTAAAAAGATTACATTTTATTCTGTTTACAAATGAGCAGCTATTTAGCCTTTTTAAGCAGGAGAGAATCATTATGAAATGTGTATCTATTGATGTTTAGAGGTACCTGTCTCTGCAGCATATATGGGTTTAGCTTTTGAGGAGAGAGCTGGTAATAAAGCATATCTTTGATATGCAAAGTCGGCTGAATGTTATAATCCCCTGAAGATTTCTACCCCAGACCTATAGGGTCACTATGAGTCAGAATCCACTTGATGGCAACAGGTTTTTTTGGGGGGGCAGGGGTGGGGGGCCACAAGAGAAGATGCTATCATGTAAGGAGACCAGAGAGGTGATGAGAATGGAAGACTGCAGAGGAGACCTTCCTGTCTTTCTCTACCAACTATTTGCATAATTAATTCTTCAGTACCTCTAGTAGGCATTTGACATTAAATGTGCTGTAGCCTTATTTGTCCTCATATTCTGTACATTAAATTTGACTTTTTCTGAATTCACAATTTTTAATTTGGAAGTGGAAATGAATATTTTCTTTTAATATATTCTTGCAGGGAGTTGCTGCTGAAAAAGTAGAGATTTTGATGTTTTTAGTGCTCTTTTTAGTTCACACTTTGATTTTTGTGTTGTAAATGTCTTTTTTCCTGCTAATCCATTTATTGAGAAAGAACTAGTTCTGAGTAGGCAAGTAAATATAAATACTTGTTGGCTTTTAGCTAAGTAGCATTTCTATATCTTTTATGGATTGACCGCAAGTGAGCTCTTTGAGGGTTACATCACTTGAAACTGAAGTTATCTTTTCTTTCACTCTCCCCCTCAAAGGATTGAACAACTGGATTGCCTTCTTGTATTCTCTACAAGTTGGTGGCATTATCTAGTTCCCCAAGCTAGAATTCTTGAAGACTTCCATGATTCTTTATATTCTCCCCTCCCTCCCACAGCTAGTTAATCACCAAGCTCTGCTCATTTTACCTTCCAGATATTTTTCCAAGCTTTGCATATTCCATTACCCCCCCCTTACCATTTTCCCTTCCCTAGTTAAGGCTTTTCTTTCTTGCAGATATATTGCACTGTTACAGTAGCTTTCCAGCTGGTTACATTACCTCCAGTCTTAACCAAAAAAACCCCACTGCTCTAGAGACGATTCCAACTCATAATGACCCTATAGGAAAGAGTAGAACTGCTGCCCCGTTGGGTCTCTAAGGTTGTAATCTTCATGTGGAAGCAGACTACCACATCTTTCTCCTATGGAGCGCTGGTCAGTTTGAACCACTGCTCTTTCAGTTAGCAGCCAAGGTCTTTAATCGCTGTGCCACCCTGATTAATCTTCTGCTACCACAGCCATCTCGTCTGTCTGCTAATCTAATCAGATTGCTCTTTGCTTCTATAGCTTTATAAGGCACCTACAGCACTGGTTTTTAATCTTCTGAGGGATTCACATCTCTTGATAATTTGATGAAAGTGAGACACTTATCTCAGAAAAATGTACATAAGTGCATATTTACATTTCATGGATTTTTTTGGATCACCTTGCAGTTCATTCATAAATCTGCAACTCTCAGGATGCTACAAACCATCTCAGTGCTTTTGCTTCTGCTGTCTATTCTCAGAATGCTCACACGCTGACCCAATCTTATATCCTTTTAAGGCTCTGCTCACATACTTTGTCTTCAAAAAGCATCCCCCCATCTCCCACAAAAAAACAAAAAACAGATTTAGACACACCATCTCTCTGCTCTCCTAACAACCTTATTTATATTCTTCAGTACCCTAAGAGTCTTCCCCAGTAGCCAAAGCTTTGATTGAGGGACTATACTTACTCATTTTAGTCCCCAGTGCAGACCCTGGTTAAAGTAGGTATTCAATTAATGCTTATTAAGTTAACAAGTGAAGTCAGAGTTTTTAAGCTTTTAGGAGCCTTTCCTCCTGTGAGTAAAATAATTACTTTTTTTGTTTGTTTGATTATGTCTGGAAATAAATATGAAGGTAATAATTTATGAGAATTTTAACTAAATGAACACTTTTCTATTTTCTGTAAAAATTGGACTAGTTGATTAAAAGGCCCTTCCAATATCTACAATTGAAGTTTTCCTTACAAGCATTTTCATGGTAAAATTCAAGACTTAACGTTTTATAGAACCTCAGAAGTAAAAAGTTGTCTGATTTTTCAAATCCATTTTCTTAAAATCTCCTTATGTAGCCAGTTTAGGCTAATGTTTGGGCTAAGTTGTGCCTTCCTGTTTGGGAAGGGGTTTAGAAACATTTTTCTACATTGGAAAAGACCAGTTGTAGAAATACTTAAACATTTCAGCAGTATACCTTCACTTATCAGTAGTACTTAATGTTACTATACTAAGAGTAGACTTAGAATGTTAGAAGGAATCAATGACACAAATCCCTTGAGTTTAAGATTTTGTCTCTACTACTAAGGATTTTGTATTTTTTGTTGTTGTTGTTGTTCAAGAAATAATATTGACTGTTTTAGTGCTGTGTGGTGTGTTTTACCCGAATTCCACAAAAAAACACTCCTTGGAGAGTACACATATTCTCGCCCTGGGCATATTTAATAGCTACCTCAAACACAGGGCAAAAAAAACCCACCTTTGCCCTCCCATCTATACTCCTAGCAACTCTATAGGACAGAGTAGGACTGCCCCTCAGGGTTTCCAAGGCCATAAATCTTCATGGAAGCAGACTGCCGAACGTCTTTTTCTTATGGAGGGGTTCAAACCACCAACCTTTCAGTTAGCAGCTGAGCGCTTAACCACTGCACTACTAGGGGTCCATAAACACATGGCATAGTGTGCTAATCAGTTGTGACAAAGAAGTCATTGGTGTTGCTTATAAAAATGGGGATGTTACTGTTGTAGTACAACAGTAATGAGAAAAATAGGAATTGAATAGTTGTGTTTGATTTGTATAGTTTTTGTCAAAATGGGCAAACGTTTTGCTGGATAGGCTGTCAGCTATTTTTGAAAATTAGGACATTTGGTCTGATAATGGCAGAGAATTTTGGAAATTGGGACTGGCCCGGAAAATACAGGTCACAGTGACCACAGCCTAGAATGATTGCTACAATTAGACAGAGCCACCTCCTCCTTAAAATGTACTGAACTGCAAGATATGTAAACTTCTGACAGTTCTCGACTTGTAAATTGCTAATTCAGTGCTTCCGCAAATACTTCATGGACGTGCTGGCAAATGTGATCAGTGTTTAAAAGTTTTGCTTTATCAGTTTTTTGCATACTGTTCCATTATCCCTGTTGAAACTTTTAAATATCTTGGATGTCAGTATTTTGGTTCTTTCAGTTGATTTCTCATACCTGGAAGTAACACACAAATTCTTAGATGGACTGTGTGGCCTGACGTTAGTTTCCAAGAATTGGGGTTATTGTGTATATGGCCTCCTGTGACTAAGAGTCGAATTAAAGCTAGTGTTTTTTATAATTTAAGCCATACCTGTGATTGGGGTAAGTGGAATCTTGTGATTGTTCAGGAATCTCACCACCATGTAGGAGAATTCTATTGCAGTCTCAACTGTCTTGCTCCCCTCACCTAGTTTTCGTCCTGATTACCGCTTCCTGTCTTCTAAGTATATCGGCTCTCCCAGCATGTTTACAACCTAGTATGTATCTTCCCATGTTTTTCTCCATGCTCATATAATCATAGATCCATATATATGTGTATGTTTGTAGACATTATTTTATTGGCCTAAATTTAATATTTTATGCTGAAGAAAATATAAAATTTTTCGTACTTGAAGTCATCATTTTCTTTCTTGTTTTCTGCTACAAATGCTTAAGCAATTTTTCTTTTGGGAAAGAAAGATTACCTGTTATTTAGAGATATTATTACACAAAACATGTGCCAGGCACTATTCAGGATGTCAGAAATCTACATCCCTGCCTTTAGGGAGCTTACCCACCTACTCACTGTATGAAGAAAGTCATAATGTTCTCAATGATAGAGTAACTTTGTGGTACTGCTTTATAATTTA
Source organism: Elephas maximus indicus (assembly GCF_024166365.1). Classification (NCBI taxonomy): domain Eukaryota; kingdom Metazoa; phylum Chordata; class Mammalia; order Proboscidea; family Elephantidae; genus Elephas; species Elephas maximus. The sequence goes on along the minus strand of NC_064833.1, from coordinate 61,164,049 downwards.
AGAAAAAGGCTCAGGGATGGTGATTTGTCCAAGGACATGCAGTGAATAACTGCTATAGACAGCATTCTGAAATGTAGATAATGCTCTTTTATTCTTGCTCTTATGCAACACAACCTTAATTGCTTTATAGGAAATTACTTCAGTGTTGCTGTATAGAACTATAATGAAAACTTGTAGAGTTGATAAGAGAAGAAATATATAAACATTAAGAATTTTGAGTTCAGGAATTAATAACATAGTAAGTAGTATGATGCAAAAGAGAAGGCATTTTGAAAGTTGATTTAGGGATTTTTGTTGATAATGAAAGAAAGTTTGGAGGACTGGATTTAAATTCTTAAATACTGTGATGACTCCTCCATTATCTAATCCACATTAAGGTGGAGGCTATTTTGCAGAGTCTTTCAAATTCATTAGTATCACTGTCTTTCTAAGATGATGTCATTTTAAGGAATAACCAGATAAAGTGCTGTAGGATATTGAAACTCCGTTAACATTCAGGTTTGCCTTGATTTCTCCTGAAATCCTTGATAACTCTATGTTATGGGAAAATCTGATTATATTAGACTGACCGTTGGCTTGTGTCACTGTGAATATTTCCGTGATTGAAGCATTTTCTCCTTAGGGTCTTAACTAACTTTATCTCTAAAAAAAAAATTAGATTTAATTAACTGCATTGACCTAAAATATTTGATTGAGGTTTTTTTTTTTTTTTTTTACCAATACTTAAAATTTACCTTTAAATTAAAAAAAACCTGTTGCCATTGAGTCGCTTCCAACTTACAGCGAACCTGTAGGACAGAGTAGAACTGCCCCACAGGGTGTCCAAGGAGTGGCTGGTGGATTTGAACCACTGACCTTTTGGTTAGCAGCCAAGCTCTTAATCACTGTGCCACCAGGCCTCCGCCTTTTAAATAGTGCGCAGCGTATTGTCACTTGAATAAGTTCAGTCAGAGGGAGACTGATATATTCCTGTCACTTAAGGAGATAAAGCAAACTAATTTGATTCCTACAGATAAAAGTTTTTGTTAAGAAAATAATTGCTGTTTTAATTTGAACTAGTTTTTAGTAACAGCATTGGGTTTTATCATACCAAGCTGTTCATTCCTTTGTTCTCAATATTTGTGATCATAAACACTTAAGTTTCAAAATATGTAATGATTACTAACAATATATCTGAATAATGCTTTTTAAAAACTGACGAAGATGATACTTGTTTACCTTGGTTTGGGGACTTTAAAAAGTAAATAAAATTTAATGTTAATGTTTTCCATCCAATTACAGGAGTCAGAAGTACCATCAGAGGAGGGGTACTGTGACTTTAATAGTAGGCCAAATGAGAACTCTTATTGCTATCAACTTCTTCGACAGCTAAATGAACAGAGAAAAAAAGGTATTCTTTGTGATGTCAGCATTGTGGTGAGTGGAAAAATCTTTAAAGCTCATAAGAACATCCTGGTTGCAGGCAGCCGTTTCTTTAAGACTTTATATTGCTTTTCAAACAAAGAAAGCCCCAACCAAAACAATACTACCCATTTAGATATTGCTGCAGTTCAAGGTTTTTCAGTCATCTTGGACTTCTTGTATTCTGGTAACCTGGTGCTCACAAGCCAAAATGCCATTGAAGTGATGACAGTGGCCAGCTATCTTCAAATGAGTGAAGTTGTTCAAACTTGCCGAAATTTCATTAAAGATGCCTTAAATATAAGCATTAAGTCGGAAGCTCCGGAGTCTGTAGTTGTGGACTACAATAATAGAAAACCAGTTAACAGAGATGGTCTGTCTTCGTCACGGGATCAAAAAATTGCCAGTTTTTGGGCAACACGGAATCTTACCAACTTGGCAAGCAATGTAAAAATTGAAAATGACGGTTGTAATGTCGACGAGGGCCAAATAGATAACTACCAGATGAACGACAGTAGTTGGGTCCAGGATGGCTCTCCTGAATTGGCTGAAAGTGAATCTCAAGGTCAAACAAAAGTGTTTATTTGGAATGATATGGGCTCCCAGGGAATTCAAGAGACTGGCAAAACAAGGAGGAAAAACCAGACTACAAAGAGGTTTATTTATAATGTACCACCTAATAACGAAACAAATTTAGAAGATTGCTCAGTGATGCAGCCACCTGTTGCCTATCCGGAAGAGGATTTGTCATTCATCAAGGAAGAACCAGGTAAATACTGTATATTCAAAGGTACCTTGATTTTGAAGCTACTTCATTTTAATTCTAGTTGGATATAAACTTGAAGTATATTTTAAATGGAAATTTTTTGTCATTATTAAAGTAATGGGGGAGAATCACTCAGACAAGCATGTAATATTTTTGGTCTTTGTTTTTTCTCCAGGCATATGCAAGTGGGTTTCTCAAAAGATAAGTTAATATAATCACCCAGACATTGTATATATTGCTGTATGGAGTGGACTCTACTGCATGTGTGATTCTTTAACTTTCCCATACGTTTAGCTTCTGAGCTCACTTTCTTAGACCCAGCAACGGAAAAGATAAAATCTTTAGTTGTAATAAGTTACACAATCAGTTTATGTCATTTTAGAAGTTTTTAACACCTTCTTATTATTCTTTACTCTCAATTTTTCCTATTTGAAAATTTTCTGTTTTATAGGATTTTGCATATTATAATGGGATTATTCTAATGTGTTTAGAGCTGCTGTTCTCACCGCAAATGTTACAGAAGCTGGGTTAAATTTGTCCCACTGTCATCCTCTTATTTTCATTTTTGTTAGCATTAGTTGAGAGCTTCTGAGACTTTTCAATCTGTCGCCTAAGGAATGCATATACAAATCTTAGCATATCACATTTATGGTGTGGGGATATTTTTAACGTGAGTTGGAGAACCATCGTTGAAGGGCATAAGTAGAAAGATTAGATTTTTGCGCTTCCTTTACCTTCAGTTTAATCTGCCTGTGCCGAATTTCATATTGTTTGAAAAAACAGCTCAGTGGGTTTGAGGTTTCCTGTGTATACCCCAGGCTTGTCCACCACTGTAATAATTTACTTATTTGAAAATCAGCATATGTGTATAAATGAACACTTATTTGCTGATATTTTTCATACCTTCTTACTTGTTAAGTTTTTAACAGTAAAATCCTTGAAGCAATTTCTTCAAAGTATTAAGGGTAGCTAGACCTCCTTAGTACTATCTTGCTTAATTATTAATATAGAAGACCGTGAAGAGTTATGTTGTTATATTGTCTTTCTGCTGCATGGATTAATACTGTTTAACAGTATAGTGGGAACCCTGTAGTGTTTTTTTTTTTAAGTACATATGCATACAGACACACACTCATTGTTTTCCTTTAAGGAATAAGCACATCTTTTGGTTAGCATTTGATTTATGGCAAAACTAATCAGAGCTAACCCCATTCTTAACATAAATGCCTGGTTTATTTTATTAGAGTGATTCAAAGAAAAGAAAAATGCTAACATTTTGGACCAAAATATGTACTTTCAAAAATAACATTACTAATGATTATCTTAGCAAACACCCCTAGCTATGACTGTATCGATGGACTAGGCCCATCTTACACTAAGTTTTGATTGTCTAATATGCTTTCAGTTTTTCTTTTGTATCTCATAAAAGAGAATTTTATCCTTATGTTATTCGTATTCCTTTTATATCTGATGAAACTTGCTTATATCACGGATTTGATGGTTGTATCAGTCATGTGCTGTGTTCCAACTGTTAAACATTTTCAACTTTTCTGTGCCTCCAAAACCATCTTCATTTTGTGGCAGAAAATGAATCTTGTGAGCATTATGATTAGAAAGTAATGTCATATAAAGCAGGGTTTGACAAATTTTTACTGTAAAAGGGCCAAAGAGTAAATGTTTGCAGTCAGCTACTCAACTTTGTCATTGTATTGTGAAAGCAGCCATAGACAATGTGTGAACAAACGAAATGTGGGTGTGTTCCAGTAAAATTTTATTGCCAACTCTTGGTATAGAGCAGTGGGTATTAACCATTGCAGCCACACTGGAATTGGTTGGAAGCTTTAAGGAGTTCCTCCGCTAGTGATTTAGGTTTAATTTGTTTGAAATATGGCCTGGATGCTGGTACTTTTAAAAACTGTGCACATGATTCTACTGTGAGCCAAGGTTCAGATCCACTGATACAGAGGAGAAAAAGCTCACCTTGAGTCAGAAATAGGGATTTAAAAACCAACTCTGCCACAATGTAACCATGGCCAAGTTAAGTAAAACTTTTTTCTTCAGTTTCATTGTCTTTAAAATATGATACTTGCAGGATTATTGTGGAAATTAAATGATAAACATAAAAGCACAAGAAATATCATGGTCATCTCAATCCCCCTTAAAGTTGGGAAAGACTACTGAGGTTATTTAGTTTTCCAGTGCAGTGTATTTTCTATACACACGCACACACGCTTTATTTATTTTTCCCCTTTACAGCCTCAGCTTGACCTTCTGCTTGAATACTTGTGCATACTACTTTGTAGCCTATTCCAGTGTAGCAGGACGGTGGTTATGTAGAAGTTATTTCTATTAAGCCAAAATTTGCTACTCTGTAATGTCCTGATTCTGCCATCTGAAGTAGTACAGTATGAGTTAACTTCTAATTAATCGCTCTAGTTTACCTGTTAACCCTTCAAATACAAACCAAAAGCCCATTGCTGTCAAATTGTTTCCAACTTATAGTGACCCTATGGACAGAGTAGAACTGCCCCTTACGGTTTTCAAGGAGCAGCTGATGGATTTGAACTGCTGACCATTTGGTTAGCAGCTGTAGCTCTTCACCACCACTCAACCAGGGCCCCTTCAAATGCTAGACATTTAAAAATTCTCCCTAAACCTCCTTTTTCTAGGCTAAATGCTGCTCCTCCCACATTTGAATTGTAAACACTCTTACCATCTCTCTTACAGTTATACATACCGTATAGTTTGCTTTACACTGAAATTTTGGTGCACAGAATTGAACATAACTCTCCAGGCACCTTCTGTCCCATATAGTATTCAGTTTACGAAGGTTGAAGACTTCCTTGTTGAGCTAGCAAAAGTAGAGTGGCTGATTTCATATTTCGGACTGTTTCACATGAAAGCCTTGCAGTTAACCACTAAACTAGTTGTTAGGGGCGATTGAGTAGGTTCCGACTCATAGTGACCCTATGTACAACAGAATGAAACACTGCCTTGTTCCTTCGCCATCCTCAATTTTTGTTGGTGTCTTTGAGCCCCTTGTTGCAGCCAAAGTTGATCTTGATCTCATTGAGGGCCTTCCTTTTTTTAACTGACCCTCTGCTTGACCAAGCGTGATGCCCGTCTCCAAGGACTGGCCCCTCCTGATAACAACATGTCCAAAGTACGTAAGACAAAGTCTCGCTGTCCTCACTTTTAAGGAGCATTTTGGCCATACTTCTTCCAAGACAGATTTGTTTGCTCTTCTGGCAGTCCATGGTACAATCAGTATTCTTCACCAACACCATAGCTCAAAGACATCAGTTCCTTTTTAGTCTTTCTCATTCATTGTCCAGCTTTCTCATGCATATGAGGCAATTGAAAATACCATGGCTTGGGTGAGGTCTCAAAGTGACAACTTCGGTTTTTAACACTTCAAAGAGATCTTTAGTAGGGCCCAATTTAAAAAAAAAAAAAAAGTCGTAGTGAATTAGTCCATCTGCAAACAATGGTTGACATATTTGGATTTGTGGTTCCCATGTAGGAACTGTGACTTCCCCAGGGTCTTAAGCCCACAGTTTGTAAACCGTGACTCTAAAAATATTTTCTTGCTGGTAATGTTGAAGCTGGTGTTAGGATGCCTCATGAAAATCTGCTGTAAGATATAGAGATATACCCACACTGTTAGAGACTTTTTTCAGATGGTAATTTTTAACCTTAAAAAGAAGTTAGTATATGTGTTTTTGACTCACTTCTGGGAATTGGTTCAAATCCTTTTTGGTACAGAATAATACTTGAAAATGGAACTCAGGAAAGGTTAGGAACTTCTGTCCTTTTACTGTTTAATTTTGTTTTGTGGGGCAATTGAAACTCTCAGCAAAAACTAAAGCCTGGGTAATCAAATTAATGCAAAACCTTAATTCTTGCCTTGCTGATGTGCAACCAGAAAATGTAAATTTCAGTCACATAAAGTAGGTAGAAATCTAAGATCAAAAATTAAGTTGGAGAAATACAAATAACTAAAGCCTCAATTGTTTTTGATCTTTTGATGTGCTGGCTGAGATGAAAACATGATCCTCTGAGTCTAGATTTTTATATTATGCCAGTCACACTAGCAATTTCCACCCATTATAAGTATCTGTCCTCTTTACGTGTATATGTACTTAATTTGCGCTTGAATATCTCATCTTGAAAAAAGAGTTTGAAATGACTGACAAAAGAAAAGTGTTCTAGGCAGTAACTTCACATTCTACCGTTGCTTATTTAAAACAATTAACAACAACAACAACAAAAAAGAGTGCCAGCCTTGGTGTTAATATGGTTGCTGTAATTAAGCTTTGAGCTACTAAATTGGCTCTGAGCTACTAAACAGTCTCTCAAAAGGAGGATCCTACAGGATGATAAAACTTTTCTTGGTACCTATTTCTGAAAGGAATTTCTCCAGTGGAGTTTCATGTCAGTGAAACTGAGTAGTATGATGGACAGTATTCTCAAAAGCATTTTCTAGTAAATGCAGATTATTATATAATTGATTTTTATATTTATCTTTGCTGAAAGCTAATATAACTCCATGTAGATGATGATGAATCTTCAAACTGTGTTTAATGCCATACAAGCATTCAGAAATAAAGTGGTTTTACTTGATCAAAGAACATATTTTAGAATTCTTTTAGATATTCTCAAGTTTCTTTCATTTACACTTCTGATGACAAAGTAGCTTTACAGCATTGGTGATTTTTATTAATCCTTAAAAGTAGAGTTGAAATCAGGTTCAAACTTTACATTTTCAATTTGCATACTTACCTTTTTGATTAAAAAGCATGTAATTCAATTATTTAGAAAATAGTTTTATTTGAGAAAAGACTACTCAAACAAGATAGCTTTAAGGAGTTGCTGGTAGCAGTCAGGTAGAACTGCCCCATAGGGTTTTCAAGGCTGTGGCCTTTCAGAAGCAGATTGCCAGGCCTGTCTTCCGAGGCGTGTCTTGGTGGGTTCAAACTGCTAACCTTTCAGTTTGTAGGATGCGTAACCATTTGGGCCACCCAGGCACTCCTTAAGGAATCCTAATGAGGCGTATATTTGAAGAAATTATTACTTCTAATTGCTGTAAACTCTTTAATTAGCATTATCTACTAACCAGTCCTTCTGCCCTTTTTTTTTTGTGTGTGTGCTTTAGAGGAGGGTTTACAGAGCAGTTTAGTTTCTTATTAAACAATACATATGTTGTTTTGTGGCACTGGGTGCCAACCCCATGACGTATCAGTTCTCCCCTTCTCGATTTTGGGTTCCCTGTGAGCATCTTTCTTGTCCTCTCCTGCCTTCTTGTCCTTGCCTTTGGGTTGGTGTGCCCGTTTCGTCTTGTTTTGTTTTGTGGTCCTGTCTAATCTTGTGCTGAAGGGTGAACCTCAGGAGTAACTTCAATACTGAGTTAAAAGGGTGTCTGGAGGCCATGCTCTTGGGGATTTCTCCAGTCTCTGTGAGACTAGTAAGTCTGATATTTCTTTGTGAGTTAGAATTTTGTTGTCCATTTGTCTCCAGCTCTGTCCGGGATCCTCTGTTGTGATCCTCGTCAGAGCAGTCAGTGGTGTTAGCGGGGCACCACCTAGTTGTACTGAACTTGGTCTGGTGAAGGCTGTGGTAGTTGTGGTGCCTTAGTTCTTTGGACTAATCTTTCCCTCATATCTTTGTTTTCTTCATTCTCGCTTGCCCCAGACAGGGTGGGACCAGTGGAGTATCTTAGATGGCCACTCACAAGCTTTTAAGACCACAGACGCTATTCAAAATAGGATGTTGAACATTTTCTTTATAAATCGTGTTATGCCAGTTGAGCTAAATGTGTCCCAAGACCATGGTCCACAGCCCTCAGCCTGGTAACTCTGTCTCCTCAGGGAGTTTGGATGTGTCTATAAAGCCTCCATGACCCAGTATAGTGTAACCAGAATGGGAAAAATGGCGGGTCATAGCCCTGCTAGAAACCTAATCCCCCTCTTAGAAAACATGGGCAGCATAAGGATGGTGGCCATTTGCTCCACTTTGAGTATGTGTCATTCCCCACGGTCCGGTCAGTAATTCAGTCTCATGCATCAGGGACCTGGAGGGGCTCACTGCGCCTCTCCGAATCTCCCATTCCTGTTCTGGTTATCATTGCGGATCACACATATTGTAAAAATTCGTGTCTGTTCCATTTCCACTGTGTCAGCTGTAACAGAACCAGTTCAAACTGGTTTGAAGCCCTGGTAAAGGTAGTAGATTTATGGACCTGGATTAGTTTATTTTCCTTTTAGGGGATTTCAGATTTTTTGCAATACCTTTCAGGCATCCTTTTGATGGAATGTAGTATGTTATGAGGGATGCGCTGCAAGTCAAAATGTTAAATCATTTCTTTAGAAACTTGCAAATTGATAAGAAATGGTAGTTTGAAGGCCTGATGCTGATTTGTAAAACAGAAATGTCCACCAACACCTAACACGCTGTAAAATGCATAAATGTGTAAGAGTCTTCAGTAGTTAATCTTAAAAAGGGTGATAGTAAGCAGCTATATGGTATCATAGAAATACTCTTTTCTCCCCCCCTTCCCCTCCCCCATCTGCTGTCTCTGACCCGAAAGATGACCTGTACGTTAAGAACCCTGTGGAATAGAGGCTGTGGCAGTACTAAGGCTGGGAGCTGAAGAAGCCTATGTGGATCAGTTAGAAGAGTATTTTTGTGACTTTTTTGCCTGCTAAGTATATTTTCTAAGCCCTGTAAACATCAGTCTGAGAGTTTTTACAAACTGAGTTTTTGGTTTCTGACACAACCTTCATATACTAGCTGAGCAGATAGTTTGAAAATTCCATTCAAGACATATTTATTCGGAGTTTTCCTCCCCAGAGAAGCTATGTTATAACCAAAGATTACTTTCCTGGGACTCGAGGATAGCTTTCCACTTAATAATATAAGGAAATTTGGTGCCTGAGTTATCTAGTGCTTTGGTAACAACAACAAAAAAATACCACAAGCTTTAAAAGCAAATCTATTTTTTCAGCTCTGGAGGCTGAAAGTCCAAATCAAGGTCCTTCTGTGAGCATCTCTCCTAGTTTCTGGTGTCTGCTGGCAATTCTTGGCCATTCCTTTGCTTATAAATGGGTCCTCACTAGATATCTGCGTTCTCCCTATGTGTGCCTGTGCCTATTCTTCTCTTTTGATAAGACACCTCTCAAAAGTGATTAGGGTTTTGACCCACCCTACTCTGGTGTGACCTTGTTAACATTAAAGAATAAAACCCCTATTTCCAAATAGGTTTATATTTGCAGACACTGAGGTTGAGACTTCTACATTTCTCTTTGGGGGGTACAATTTATTCTGAAACATTTGGTAATACATTTTTGTTTAATCCCCTAGAAACTCTAGGCAGAAGGCCAGATAATGTTGCAGTCAAGATTGAGAAGAGCTCCTTAACCTGAAAGTTGTTCACAGTAGGATGGCCAGTACAATATAATAAATGTTAAAAATAAGGGTATTCAAGAAGAACAGCAGGGGATGGAGTGTGAGGTTCCTAACTTAAGAGTTGAAGAAAGCTTCATAGAGGAGGTCATATTAGAGCTGGATCTTGTGTAGGAATTTGTCAGGAGTGGGAGAAGAATACTGACTGTCAGAATATTAGAACACATAGGTGAAAGAAGGGGAGAGTACAGTGGGGAGATGAGGTTGGGATGATACATTAACGGTTAGATTGTGAATAGCTTTGTATGCCATGGTAGTTGTGAATTTTATTTTGTAGACTGAGGCAATGAGAGGTTTTTAAGTAGAGATTTGATCTGTTTATATTTGCATTTGAGGTGGGGGTGGGGTGAGGGTGCTGTGGACAGTGTTGTCCCTGGATAGGAATGGTGGGTAACTGGGGGGGATCTGTTAGGGATTAGTCTGCAGAGATAGCTGTCTTGTTGGAATAGTGCAAAGAAAGTGGTGGACCCTAGTCATTTGAATCTTGAGTCATTGAGCTTAGAGGTGCAGGGAAAACTATTTGTTGAGTCTGTAGGCTGCTTTGTGAACTGTTATGGGTGCTTCACGTAATACATTGGCAACTGAATTTACTCTCCATTGAGAGAGAAAAGCCAATTGCAGTGAAATGAAGAGGGAAAAAAATCTGTTTTTTTTTTTTTTGAAGAACAGAAGACTTATTTCCCAAACCATCTTCAGAAAAGAGAAACTTGGTGTTAGTATATATTTATATGCACATGAAAGTTGAATAGATTTTACTGGGTCTCTAAGAGTTTTTGTACAGTGGAGTTTAGCTGTTTCTAAAATGTCCATTTTTGGTGTCTTCTCTCATACCTCCTTTTCAAGAATATCTGTATTTTAATAAAAGCTGGATTAGTCTGCACCTGTTTCATGCTTGGAATTTTGAGAACGAGGAGCAAATGGTCAGGGAGACCTTCCCTAACCAGTCTTGTTCAGCACTTACTGCCAGTTGTTGTACTCCTCCCTTCCCGAATGATTGGAAAAAGTGGCCAGCCCATTGGTGTAAGAGGAAATCTACTGTGACCCCAGGGATCAAGATTAACCTGACTTATAATTGGTTTTATATTAACTTTATAATTTACTCATGTCACTTCTCTTAGCAACTTTGTGAAGTGGGTAAATATTACTACTATTTTCCATGTGAAGAAAATGATCCAAAACCTGTTGCCATCGAGGGTTTTATTTTTTTCTGGGGGCGGGGAGAAGGATGGAGATTAATATTTTTAACAGTCTTTAAATACCATCCCATTCTCTTTCCATCATTAATCAGATTTTTCTTAATCCATGAATAAAATATTTTTTAAAAATGCAGCACATGGTGGTTGTTAGGTGCCGTCAATTTCGACTCATAGCAACCCATGCGACAAAGAGAACTGCCCTATAGGGTTTTCTAGGCTGTAATCTTTATGGGAGCAGATCTCTAGTTCTTTCTTCCATGGAGCCTCTGGATGGGTTTGAACTACCAACCTCTGGTTTAGCAGTTGAACGCTTAACCATTGTATCACCAGGACTCCTTGAACCACGTGATTACAGAGCTAAATACGTTTTTAGAAATGTGAATTCTGAGACTGTTGCTCTGAAGATAGAGATAAGTGTACTACTGTAAAGAGCGAAGATAGCTTATACTTTGGGTACCTTAGATTTTGGAGATGGTTTTGTTAACTAAAAGGGAAGGTGATAAAGTAGTTGCCGGTTTAGCATAGTGGAGTTAAGGTTTATTTAGCAATAAAAGTAATATTAATTATCACCAGCAAAATAAGTTTAAGATGAGTACACTTTACTTCTTCACTGTCATTCCCAACATTGCAAATTATACAACTTTTTTTTTTTTTTTTTTTTGATTGCCTGCTATGGGCCATGCCCATAATAAAAAATAAACGCTCTTAATGTATTATCAAGAGGCATTATAATACAGTTAAGGGCAGACCTCTGCCACTGACTTGTGGCGATGACCCACTTGTTTGACCTTTTTCAGCCTTAGTTTCGTCATTTGTAAAATTGAGGATAAGAACATTCTTAGTGCTCTTACATAAATAAGTAGTAAAAATTAAATGAAATAATATGTATTAAAAGACAGGATGCACAGAAATTGTTTTGGCTGATACCATTTGACCAAGGAGCTCTGGTGGTGCAGTGGTGAAGTGAAGCACTTGGCTGCTAACGGAAAGGTCTACTGTTTGAACTCACCTCCCACAGAGTGGCCGTTACGGCCTTGAAACCCTATGGGGCAGTTCTACTCTGTCCTACGGGGTTACTATGAATCGGAATCAACTCATCGGCAACAGATTTGGGTTTGGTTTTGGGGCTATTATTTGACTACTAGAGAAGGGCATTTGTAAAACTAGAAGAAATGACTCACTTTCTCATTAGCTGTTAAGTTGAATAGTAGTAAACATACCACTCATATACCTGTTGTCATTCATAAAAATAACAGTCACTTGAGAAGCTAATGTTCTAGTAAGTGCTTCAGAAAGGTCTTTTGTTGTTTGAAAAATTAGCCCTTCTTTGTTTAAATGAAGCGAAAGATTTCCCTGGGAGGTTCATGAATGTCATAAAAATATTAGGGTTTATTTTTTATAATTTTAGGGAAAACATGACTGAGTTTCTGGTCATGCTTTCTAAATGAAGCACAATTCATTTCTGTGTCAAGTCAGTGGTTGATTGGCTCTGTCCCACTCACATCAACATAACTGATCAAAAATGAATTGCTGGGTGGTTTGGCTGGTTTCTAGTAATGTACAGCAGTGATATATGATATATTGATTCCTAAGTTGAACATACTCTTTATGTAAGTTTATTGTTAACCCTGGAATATTGACCTATTGGGATTTGTTTTTGAGAGCCAAATACTATTAATGCCTTTCAAAAGAGATAATTTCATATCTGCAGCATGGGTATGATTATGTTTTTAGTACAAAATAGTACAGAAGGAACTGTTGTACACAGGAAGAATATAAGTTTGTCATCTAGTATGCTTTTAGGCTGAAGTGTTCCATACTCTGTTTTCATATAGGATTAAAGATCACAAAATCACAAATTCTAATACTTTAGGAGTAGAGACAGGAAATGACTGTTTTAAGAACTGGCTGAGGAAAGCATTCAGCAAATCACCGTAGCGTGTTACTTACGTAGAAATACCCTACATTTACATTCTCAGTTGGCTATATTGCATGAGTGCCCTCTGAACAGACTGCACACTATAGAATAATGGTTTTTTTAAAAAGACATTGTGAAACCTAGTAAAATTGTTTGAATAATTTTAATTTTTGATTATTGAAATGCATTTGACTTTTCATAGGAAAACAAGGCCCCTAAATTTCAATCACTTATTTTCAGTCTATGGCTGTGTTTTAGTGTTAATTGTAAACCAACAAACTGAGAAATTATTCTTTGGATACAGTTAATTAAAACTAAACTTTGTTCAGTAATACGGTTGGAAAGGGCAGAATAGTCAAGTTGAAATATTATACAAGTGATGGTTTTATTGAATGAGAGATTATACCTAGATGACATTTAGGGTAAAAATGATTCTCTTTCATTCAGCCAACATTTGTTAAAAGCCTTTTCTTTGCCATGCATTGTGATATTTACTGGGAAAATAAAACCTGAACAGTACCCCTGCTCTCAGGGAATGGATACAGGAGGCAAATTAGAGAAACATTTACTGTTTCTCTTTCCAGCGTGAACTATTATTTCTTAATTCTCCTGACTTCCAAGCTCTGTAGTCTCTAGGGAATAACTTCACATTCTACAATTCTATTGTACAGAAGAAATAGAAGCCAACAGGCTGGAATGTCCTTTAGTTCCTGTCCTCAAACCTCTCTACAGGCAGCCCCTGGGTTACAAACATCCTACTTATGGACAATTCATACTTAAGAACAGACTGCCATAAAGCCTGTTGACACACACACAACTTTGTGATGCTCGTGAAAACATTACACAGTTTGGGAATATTACAAGTTTTGTATACATAGAAGGGTAAAATAAATGCTGTGTGCTAAGGCAAACATTTGACTGACTGGGCCTGTTCTGACTTAACTACAGATTTGACTTAAAGACAGACTCAGGAATGGATCTTGTTTGTTATACGGGGACTGCCTGTATATGTTCTCTCTCTTAAGTACCCAAACTTGTGCATCTAGATCCCGACTCTGGAAATCGTACATAGTTGATAATTCCTTCTCTTTACTGTACATTTTCAGCATCTTTAACTTCTCTTGTTCTTAGTGATTACTTTTTGTCAGTATTTAAATACATTTCTCTTTCCTTTTACAGCCAAATTTCTCAAAACGTTTGTATTCTAGCTCTAATTCCTCTGATTCCTTTTATCATCCATTTACTGCAGCTTAGACTACTGTTACTCCTCCTTGCCCCATTTGATCTGTTAGCATTACTCTCGCTATGATCACCAGTCCTCTCTTAAGTGCTCAATTTTGAATGAAAGTAATGCACATTTTCTGTCCTCATTTTAAGTTCTTGGCAACATTAACTAGTGGATTACTTCTTCATTCTTGAAACACTCTTTTCGTTGAAAAGTCTTTTTATATCCTTTTAAGCTCATTAAATGCTAGGATTCCTAAGATAATTGGGCATAAGTCTTTTTCTCACAGTCTCATCTGTTCACTCCCAGAGCTTTATTCACTGAATGTGTTCCAACAACTCAAATTTTTATCTCCAGCTCAAGCACCAGATCTGTACCTTTGGTACTAAATTTCTCCTTCAAAGCTCAAATGAAAAAACAGTAATTAGTCAAAATTCAAGTGCTTGTTATGCACTAGGCAAAGAGCCAAGCACCTTGCATTTATCTGATTTGGTCCTTAAAAAACTCTTCCCCATTTTTACAGTGCAGCAGTGGTTCTCAATCTTTAGTGAGCATCAGAACCACTTAGAGGGCTTGTTAAATTGTATTATTGCTGTACCCCACCTCCAAAGTGTCGGGTTTAGTAGGTCTGGGGTGGGGCCTGAGAACTTGCATTTCCATCAAGTTCTTAGATCATGTTCATGCTACTGGTTTAGGAACCACACTTTGAGACCACTGCATTAGGGAAGCAAGGTAACTAGTACTCAGCTGTCACAGAGCTGGAATTTGATCCAAGGCATTTTGACTCTAGAGCTTACCCGTTTAACCCACCACTCCACCCAACCCCAAACATTATACTACCTACGTCTTGGGTACTTCAGACTCAGTGTGTTCATATCAGAACTCTTATATTGTCTTTTCCCTTAAACCTGGTCTTCTTCCTGGGTTTCCTACAACAAACCAACCAACCCATTGCCATCAAGTCGATTCCAACTCATAGTGACCCTATAGGATAGAGTAGAACTGCCCCATGGAGTTTCCAGGGAGCGCCTGGTAGATTCGAACTGCTGACCCTTTGGTTAGCAGCTGTAGCACTTAACTGCTATGCCACCAGGGTTTACCGTCATTAAATAGACTAGGAACCTCCCTCGTTACCCTGAGGTATTTACCATTACTCTATCAGTTCTGCCCCAGAAAACTTTCTGAAATTCACCCACTTTTTTTTATTGGCCATTGTAATCAGCCAAATCAAGGCCACCATCAGCTCTCAACTGGATTGCTTATAATACCTTCCTACTAGGTAGATAGTCTCCCCACATATCTTCTTGCCCTCCTTTAATTCGTTTGTATAATATCAGGGGTGATTTTTTTTAAAAGGCAAATAAGATAACGTCCTGTTTAAAATCCTTTTATTGCTTTTCAAATAAAGGCCAGCATCCTACATCCTACATGGTCTGCAAAGCTCTGCATGATCATTTACTCTTTTGTACTTGACCATCTCATTTTATTCTACCTTCTCAGTCATCATACAGTAATAAAATCCCACAGGGCTTTCAGTATTTCAGTATCAGATTTGTTTAATGATTTTTTGGGTTTTATAACTTCCTACTGGAAACACTGCTGTGTAGTATTTCATTTATGAATATGCCACAATTTGTTTGCCTGCTGTAAATATTTTTGAGTGAATATCTGCTTATGCACAGAGGAAGGTTTTTTGTTTTTGCTTTAACTTGGATTTTTGGAAGACAGTACGTAGTCAAGGACGGTGATACCAAAGATGAATCTTGAATGGGTGTTGGAGGATAAATTGTTCACAAAAATGGCATTTAAAAAAAATTTATTGTGCTTTAAGTGAAAGTTTACAAATCGAGACAGTCTCTCATACAAAAATTTATGTACACCTTGCTATATATTCCTAATTGCTCTACCACTAATGAGACAGCACACTCCTTCTTTCCACTCTATTTTTGTGACCCCCTCTGCCCTCTCAGTCTCCCCTCCAGACAGGAGATGCCAGCATAGTCTCATGTGTCTGCGTGATCCAAGAAGCTCATTCTTCACCAGCATCATTTTCTAGCCCATAGCCCAGTCCAATCCCTGTCTGAAGAGTTGACTTTGGAAATGGTTCCTGTCATGGGCTAATAGAAGGTCTGGGGACCATGACCTCCAGCGGGGTCCTTCTAGTCTCAGCTTGACCATTTAGACTCGTCTTTTTATGAGAATTTGGGGTGTGCATCCCACTGCTCTTCTGCTCCCTCAGGGGTTCTCTGTTGTGTTCCCTGTCAGGGCAGTCATCAGTTAGTTGTAGCTGGGCACCATCTAGTTCTTCTGGTCTTAGGCAAACGTAGTCTCTGGTTTATGTGGTCCTTTCTGTCTCTTGGGCTTAAAATTACCTTGTGTCTTTGGTGTTCTTCATTCTCCTTGGTCCTGGTCGGTTGAGACCAATTGATGCATCTTAGATGGCCGCTTGCTAGCATTTATGACCCCAGATGCCACTCTCCAAAGTGGGATGCAGAATGTTTTCTTAATAGATTTTATTATGCCAGTTGACTTAGATGTCCCTTCAACCCATGGTCCCCAAGCCCCCACCCCTGCTACACCGGCCTTTGAAGTGTTCACAAAAATGGCATTTTAAAAAATGTCTTCAGGGACTCAAGACATTTGAGAGAGTGGAGAAGGGTTTAGGACAGTACCACTAGGATGATGCTAGAAGTCACAAGCAGGAACCTTGATATTATTAGGGCTTTGTATTCTAAACTATGGGTCAGTAGTGGCTCAGCAGTAAAATTATTGCCTTCCATGTGGGAGACCCTAGGTAGATTCCCAGGCAATGCACCTCAAGCACAGCTACCATACTCGCCTGTCAGTGGGCGCTTGTGTGTTACTGTGATGCTGAACAGGTTTCAGCAGAGGTTCCAGACTAAGACGGACTAGGAAGAAAGGCTTGATGATCTATTAAAAATCAGCAAAGGAAAACCATATGGATCACAGTGATCAGATCTGCAACCAGTCATGGGGAGTGGAACAGGATCGGACAGTGCTCTGTTGTGTTGTGCGTGGAGTCAGCACGAGTTGGAGGCCAGCGTGACACCAGCTAACAATTCTAAACTAAGGCGCTTAAAGTTTATCCTGAAAGCTGTGGTATGAACCACTGAAGATTTTAAGTAAGGGAGCAACATAAGATATAGATTTTAGAAAGATCTTTCTGATAACATTGTAGGAAGTAGATTGAGATGTGAGCACTATTCCGGAGGCAAGGAAACTCAGAAGCCGTTTCAGTAATCTGAAAGGATTGGAGAGGAGTGATGAGTGCCTGACTTAAGGCAGTGGTAAAGAAGTGGAAGGCACGGAACAGATTCAAGGACTATTTACAGATTTAAACTGAGAGTATGCCTTTTTCTTTTAAGCTGCTTCTCCCTGTTTTTACCATATTTCAAGATTGTTGTTGTACCCCAACAAGTCGATTACAGCTTAAAGCCACCCTATATGACAGATTAGAACTGACCCCATAGGGTTTACCAGGGAGCATATTGCCAGGTCTTTACTCGCTCAGAGCAATTGGTTGGGTTCAAACCTCCAACCTTTCAGTTAGCAGCTGAGCACTTGAACCACTACACTACCAGGACTTCTTTTATTTCAAGATTAGCTGTCAGGAATTAGCTTTTTTCTGAAGTCTTCCTATAATATTCTAACTTTACTTGGTCTTTTTCACTTATGAATCAATACAGAAAGTAATCTGTTTCATACATTTAGCACCCAGTAGTTTTTTTTTTTTTTTTTGTTAGAATTAGCATTAGCAGCTATATTTTGGGTGCCGGAAACCATACTGTAACACTTGGCTTGTGTTACATCTAATTAAATTCCTACATGAAATCTATGATGTAGGTGGATGCAAACGAAGAAACCAAGTTACATGATCACATAGCCAATAATAGATGGTGCTAGAATTGGCACCCAATTTGCACTGGCTGCAAAGCCCATTCCTAACCCATTACTCAACTGTATTGTTTTGAGTGTGTACCTGTTCTTGTGGTTGAGAACCACGTCTTAGGTTTTTTTTGTACCTTATAGTGTTGGACATATAGTAGATAATCATTACCTATAGATATCCCTTCTATTTAATCTGCATAAGAAACAATTCCAAGAAGGAAGTGGTGTGTGGAGCATGGTTTGTAAGTAACATTATTCTATGTCTCCTTTTCAGATTTGGATGGTGCTCTACTCTCAGGGCCAGATTGTGATAGGAATGTGAATGCAAGTTTATTGGTTGAAGCCAGCACCAGTCAAGATGGAAATGATGCTGGTAGGTGCTGTAGGCTTTTATTTTAGCAAGTATATGTAAGAGGGTTTGAAGATGGAGAAATGTTTATCTACATGCTTATTAAGGGCCCGCTGCAGTTGCTCTCCTTTAGGGAGAGTTTTATGTGTAAATACTTCAATCTGTGGTAGTTGTGTTTATGATGACAGATATTAGAAGCTTGGTAAATACAAATGGATAGATGTTTCTGGTTTTGTTTGTTTGGGGGAGCCATTGTTCAGAGACGTTTTTGAAAAAATGTTATAAATATCAAAGATAATTAAAGTTAATAGAGTTTATGGCTTCCTGCTGGTATGTAGATGGAATGGGAATGGTAATTACGATAGCGGTTGACTAATGTATTTTAATTAGTTTTGATATAAAATATAATTTTGATGGCTACAAAATTATTTTGGAAAAATTGTTAAGCCTGAAGCAATGCATTTTAAACTTTCACAGAAAGGAAAGGGATCGTTGGCACAAGGTCTGCCTCGAAAAAATGAACCACAGTCCTAAAAACAATGTTTTTATGGCATTATTAGCAAATGTTAATTAGTTTTAAGTAGTAATGTTAATATCGACTGTACTTTGAGGAAAGCTTGTTGCTTATAAAGACAAAGAATCTATGAATCTCTTATGAGTAAAATAGAAGGGGGAAAAACTTTCTTTACAGAAAAAATGTCAAGATAAAAAATATAGATAGAATTGAAAAATATATTTTGCAGCCCCCACAGTAAATAATTTGCAACCATCCACAGTAAATCAGTGGATGTTAAGCCCACTGTTGTTGGGGGAAAGGATAGTCACATGGTCTCACAGATTACTCCGGTTACAAAGGGGAAAAAGATACCTTTACAATTAAGAGATCTGATGAACATCACTGTAAGCAAGTGATTAAACTTAGTATCACTAATAATAGAACAAACTGAAATTACGTGTCTTCTGATACGATAGACTGAGGCTTATGACATCACCTATGGAGTATGCTTGCCAAAAATGTTTAACCTGAATCTAGTCATGAAGAAAAAATCAGATCTAGATATCCAGCTATATGACAGTTGGTCCAGACTAAAATGTCAAGGTCATGAAAGACAAGAAGCAAGGGAACTGCTCGATTAAAGGAGACCAAAGAGACAACTAAATGCCACATATCAGTCTTGATTAGATCCTGGGTCTAAAAAATGACTAAAGGGACATTTTGGGAACAGTTAGAAATTTGGATATGGAGTATACGTTAAATGGTATTAGTGAATCAGTTTCTTGAATGTGGTGCTGTGGTTATGTAGGAGAATGTCCTTAAAGATGCGTGCTGAATTATTTAGGGATGAAGTGATAAGTCCGCAAGTTGTTTTCAAATAGCACAAAAAAAGTATGTACATTTTACACATAGAGAAAGCACATGTCGCAAAACTAATATTTGTTGAAGATAGATAAAGGGATATGGATACATTGGTTCTTTCAACTTCTCTGTAGCTTTGACATTCTTGATAAGTTAAGGCTGTCCTTACAGAAAGCTGTTGGGACTTCTGAATAAAGTGTGCGCTGACCAAAATTAAGCCGTAGTTCTGAAGAAACTGCTAAGGTAGTTTACCCTGACTATTGAAAAGATTAAAAAAGCAAAATCATTTGAAATAAGTGGTTTACAGATCTTAATGGGTTGAATTGTGAAGACTTTTTGATTGTACAGAAAATCATTAACAAGTGCAAGGGTGTTTCATCATCCTGGCTTTCCAGTAATGCTGTTCCAGTAGTGGGTTTAATGGGCTATGCGGAGTCGTATGTAAACTTTGGGATTAGTGGATATACACATTTTCAGGGGAGGTGGTTGGCGTTATTCTCATTCTCAAAAAACAAATCTCTGATTCAGAGTCTTCATTTTTAAAGATAGCATTTTGATCTATTAGTATTTTTGTAACTGAGATCAGCCTCTGTCTTACGATTAGATTACTTGGGTTTCAAAAACATTGCTTTTTTTTTTAGTTGCCATTATGAAAAAGCGTACCCAGAAGGATGGTATTGGACAGTAAGCACAGTTTTGAAGTAGATCCTTAATAACCCTAACGTG
Source organism: Elephas maximus indicus (assembly GCF_024166365.1). Lineage (NCBI taxonomy): Eukaryota > Metazoa > Chordata > Mammalia > Proboscidea > Elephantidae > Elephas > Elephas maximus. Next base: position 61,143,741 of record NC_064833.1, on the reverse strand, counting down.
TATGGAATCACAAAGGCGCGATACCTTTATTCTAGTTCCTTAGTCTTTTAATTCTTACCTCTGCTACAGATAGTTCCTGACTTGTGTTTGAGTTATGACAAGCTACGCTTACAACCGTCTGGGTTTTCTTTTTCTAAACATCTTAGTTAAATGTTCTACGTCCAGTGTTGCAGCTCATAATTTGCTGCTGTTGTCATTTTTAGATGTTCAGTGTTAGAATTTACTGTTCAAAACACTACCGTATAGCAGGCTCTGAAAATTGTAAAAAAAGAGGTATTTGACCTACATCAGAACCAACTTAACACGTGAGTCATCAGAATGAAGTGCCATCATAAGTCGGGGACTACCTGTAGTTATAAGAATTAGGAGAGATGGCAAGACTTTTGGGATGAGGCTTTCTTAGTTTGAATTATTTCAGATGTCAGGTGTTTCTTGGCTGTTAACATGGATGTTTTTTATTCTTTTACTATAGCTTACCTAGAGAATGATGGAATTTGAAGCACAAGAAAAAAAAAACTATCTCTTCTGTCTCCTTATACTTAATACATGGTGAATAATATGTAGTTGCAAATATTAACAGGAGCCCTGGTGGCGCAGTGGTTAAGTGCTTGGCTGCTAATTGAAAGGTTGGTGGTTTGAACCCACCACCTGCTCCACAGGAGAAAGATGTGGCAGTCTGCTACCGTACAGATTTACAGCCTTGGAAACCCTGTGGGGCAGTTCTACTCTGTCTTACAGGGTCGCTATGAGTCGGAATCAACTCGAGTGCAGTATTGGGGTTATTGTATTCAGCGAAATGCTTTCGAGGTTCATCCACGTTGTGGATGATTACTCTATAAAAAGGTGTTTTGGTTTTAACGTGATTTCCGACATTAGTTTTCCAAGGCTTTTTGAGCAAGTCAAAAATATCATATACATGTTAGCATTTGCTATATACATGGATTCAATAAATAATTGAAGGATATATGTTTTAGGCATTAGAAATACAATGATGAGACAAGCACAGTGCCTGCTGTCCTGGAGCTTCCTTATTTTTTCAAGGATTTGGGCAAAATTGATAAACTTACCCTGCATACACCACGCCCATCACAGTTGCCATCACACACACAAAAATGTTCTCGCTTTAGGATTTTGAAAACTTTTCCTCAGACTATAAAACATAGTTAAATTATATAAGTATAGGTTTTCTTTGCATTAAAAAATGGGTAAAGTTATTCAAAGTACAAATCATTACTATTCCAAGTACATTAATAGTAAGTAATGAAGTACAATTTTTAAATATTTTAAAGAGCTTTTTGCCTTATTAGGTATTGGTATTTTCACCAAAGTAGAAATATTAAGTTTTAATTTTTAAGAGAGTCAGTGCTTCTGGTAAATAGATACTTGGGAATGAATTCTTAGGAAGTTCATTTTGGCAAACATTCCTTTATAAAACCACAGTGTCCATGGGAGGAAAATTAGTAAATAGCTGTAGGAATGAGCTATTCATACATCCTGGAGAGGAATGTTTTAGGCAGAGGAAAGAAGAAGTGCAGAGGCCTGCTTACCATGGTGGGGAAAGCACAGACACCAGTGTGATCGGAATGGAGTGACCAAGGGTGGTTGGGAGCACAAAATGTAGGGCTTTATAAGATACTCATTATACCCGAGTGAGATGGGAAGTCCTTGCAGACTTTTAAGCAGAATAGTGACAGTCTCTGACTGCTGTGTTGAGAAATAGACTCTGGGAAGGCAGTAGTGGGAACAGGGAGGGAAGTTGCTGGCTGTTGAAAATAGTCCAGAGGCAAGAGTTGGTGGTTGACTAGACCAGGGTGGTAATAACCATGGAGTATTCTGGATATATTCATATTGCCAAATGATTCCTAGACCTAAGGAATTACAAACTGAAGGTGTAATTAAATTCAAAGGTGATCATTCCTGTTCTAGCTGGTCTGAAGGTCCTCAGGCACAAATTCCCTAAGGGATATTCACTATTCTATTTTGATTCTACCTTCTGGCCTTTTATTTAAAGATGGGGTTAGAAAGAAAGAGGAGACGTTTCCATGAACCCCGCGAGGGCATTCAGTTACCTGCTCCAAAGTATCTGAAACAGCAAACAAGGGTCTAGTAATAGAAGTACTTTAAATTTGTAGTTCCTCATATTTATATTTTTTATCTTTAGTTTTTCTGTACTGATAGTCTTAAAACAAGCCTATGTGATTGTCTTGGGTGCAGTAAGGAGATTGTGCCATTCTGTAGCTGGGCTTCAGGGTGGTAAATGTCTCAAGTGATAGAATAGCTAGGGATAACAGCTGTTAAGACAGTTCTGTTTTTAGAATGTTTTAAAACCCAGTGTTTAAACAGGGTGGTTTCTTGTGACCTTCACCTACAATTAATGTAGTGTTCAGTTTCGTTTTTTTATTGAAATTTTTCCTATGGATGAATTCCGTTTTAAACTTTCAAATAGTTTTTTATAAGGTCCCTACCAGTCAGGATATTATAGTTGTGGTAATAAAGTATGAAGACTTCATTTATTTTTATTGACTAAGAGACAGGTCTTAATTACCATCATTACTTCAAAATCACTTTTTAATTGTATTAGGTACTTCGCATGATTTCAAATATGGGTTGATGCCTGGCCCTTCAAGCGATTTCAAGTATGGATTGATACCGGGTACTTCAAATGATTTTAAATATGGATTGATACCGGGTGCTTCAAACGACTTCAAATATGGATTATTGCCCGAATCTTGGCCAAAACAAGAAACCTGGGAAAATGGCAAGTACTAGTCAAGTAAACATTTACAGAATTCCGAAATAATTTTTAAAGATTAAAAGCTTCCATGGTTTTGATTTTTAAAAAGATCAGATATAGTACTCTATATCTGTTGCTGTTTTCAGAGACAGAAGAAGCTAAAGACACACTTTTGATAACAGATACTCTGTTTACTGTATAATAAGTGTTGTTTTTTTCTCTCAAAGGTGAATCATCTCTAACCATGAACAAATTAAAATGCCCTCATTGTAGCTATGTAGCCAAATACAGACGAACACTAAAAAGGCACTTGCTCATTCATACAGGAGTGAGGTCATTTAGCTGTGATATTTGTGGAAAGCTGTTTACTCGAAGAGAACATGTAAAAAGACATTCCCTGGTAAGTAACTTGAAATATAACTGATCCTTGAGATAAACTGTATTTATGTCAGTGAAGTTTAAAGCGGTTTTAATATTGTAACTTGCATATTTAAGAAAGGTTGGTTGTTAGAGAAATTGCTGTAAATAAAGAATGCAATATGTGAACTGATACTGAACTCCACTCAGGAAAACAATGGTGTATTCACTCATAGTTAAATGAATGGTTTAATCTGAGTGGTTCAAATGCATTATATTGTCTATGCATACTATCCTTATACTGGATTTTTCCCCCCTTCAATTAGGTGCATAAAAAGGATAAAAAATACAAATGTATGGTGTGTAAGAAGATCTTCATGTTAGCAGCCAGTGTTGGAATAAGACATGGATCTCGGCGCTATGGTGTTTGTGTAGACTGTGCAGATAAATCACAACCAGGAGGGCAAGAGGGTGTCGATCAGGGACAGGACACAGATTTCCCTCGGGATGAGGAATATGAAGAGAATGAAGGAGGAGAAGCTGATGAAGAGCTGGTTGATGATGGAGAAGATCAGAATGACCCGTCTCGATGGGATGAATCTGGAGATGTTTGTATGTCTCTAGATGATTAACTGACCTACTATACTCCTCAAGGATGCTGCATTTGGACATAATATGAATCGACAATTTGAATTGTTGAACTTGAAGGCTTGCATAATATGGTACATAATATGGTAGTTATGTTGCTGTGAAAACTGTAGGGTCAAAGCCTTATAGCAAAAAAATTTTTTTATATTTGCACAGGACTGTACAGCAAACAACCTTGTGGTTGGATTACATGAAGTCCCCACATATTCAGTCAGTTATGAAAGTAAAAATATTTTTTATTTATAAGATATACAGTAACTCTTTGGGTCCTATGAAAATGTAGTACGTATCCTTGTAGAACTTACATTCATGTGCCACTTTAACATGAATGAAGAAAATCCATTTATGGAAGTACAGTGACAGCTGACCCAATCACTCTGTCCATCAAACCACTCAGGCTAGTTTGTACTAGTAGAGTTTTGTTTCTATTTTTCTTTTTTTTTAAATAAGATTTTCAGTGAGGGGCTTTTCCAACCCCATTGGTTCTACTTTCTTGTATTTCCCAATTTAATTTGCTTCATAACTTAAACCAAGTCTCTTCTAGTCATAGGTATTATTTCTCAATTTTGTGCTGATAGGCATGTTTATAAGAACTGGAGAGGTAATTTATTGGAATGAACTAACTGACTTCCTCCACTCCCCCTTTCCTTTTTGACATGAATTTTACTACTTCACAAATGTAGAATGATGTTGCAAAGTTACCGTGGTGAAGTTGACAAATACCACTAAAATGATTATGATTTAGAAGTAACTTTCTCCTGCTGCTTTAATCTGATAAATGGTTACTATATGACGTTTTCTGACATGGCATTCTCGGTTTTGGGTATCTGTTACTTTGGCACTATTCTTGTTAAGCCTTTTTTTTTTTTTTTTTTTTGCCAGTGTACTATACCTCAGTCCTATTTGAAAGACATAAATCTTAATTGAAACAAAAGTCACAGAAACAATAAGCAAGATGATATGTTTTATAATTTATCCTCCATGTCCAGTTTGGTTAGCTTGTTATGCAATATAAGTGAAATATCAGGTTTTTATTCCTGTGCCCTTTTTATCATTAAAATTAACACAAAAATTGCCTTCTCTTTTGTTTCATACTTACCCAGGATATTGTTTTAAAATTTTGGTGGATAATTAATTTTTCAATTCCTTAAAGTCACCATACCTTGATACATACTCTTATTACTGGTAACCAGGATTCAACAATCTACAAAATCTTACAAATAAAATATTGAGAGGCTTTACGATTTATTGTTTTATTAACTGAATTCTTCAGGGTACAAAGGGTAAATATATTAAGCTAAAACTATCAGGTTTATTTAACCTGGTGGCAGATGAATTAGCTAATTAGATCATTGAACTCACAGCAACATTTCGCATAGTAATATTAACATGCACAGCATTTATCAGGAACATATTGTATATTATATAAGATTGAAGGACATCATATTTTCAACTTTCTTTTAAATAAAAATTGAGTATATTTTCCTATTTTATATCAGGTAACTAAATTATGCTAGTCATGTGGAAAAAATTGCAAAGTGTACTTTGACAGACAAAATCCTTTTGGTGCTCCATCTGATCAAAGTTGATAAGTTGGTATATTTGAAGAGACAAGTGTTGTCATTGTCTCTTATTTCAGTAGAATGATGGTTTGATGATGTGTTAGACACTGGCGTTTCTGCTTGGATAAATCAAAGATAAATTACAGTTACACAGCTAGATGCATCTTTGGACATCTAAACGTTATTATAGTTTCTACATAACTATAAACTGGACAGGTGACTAGCTTTGGTTTCATTTTTGTTGAAAACTGAAGAATACATCTTATTCTCAGTGTTCTAGTCAGATGAGTAAAATGTTATTCTGGTGGGGTCCAAAGTAGAAATTAGCTGGGCAAAGATACTATGAATGAGAAAGTATTTTAAAACGTACAATGTTCTGCTTTGTGAATATGTAAGTATAGTATAAAGATTTCTTTCATCCCATTTATCCCCCTCCTTTAAAATAAACCATAGTTTACAATTGGTAGATCTGTCTATATATAAATATATATTAAAGAGAAAAGATATATATCTGAAAATCACCTAAATCTGCTTTATTAGACTACAGTTCACTTATTGCATAGAAACTGGACTTGGCTTTACATTCTTAATGTACTTTTACTTTTCTTTAAGATATGAACTTATTCTCTTGAAACTGAATTTTCTTTTACTTAAATCATTTATGTATATCTGGTAAATTATGACCAAATTTTTGTTAGATTGCATACAGTAAATTGAAATATACACTTGGTACACTACAGGATTGTTGTGCTTTTGTTTTGGTTTTAGTTGGAAACAAGGTTTGATGTAGATGGGTTGTTACTGTTAATTTAAAATATAATTGTCCATTACCTTTTATATTGTGTTATGACAGATTTGGCTATATTTTTAGTCAACTGAAATATAATACTTTAAAGGTTTGTTTTTAGAAAGGTAATCCAAAGGAAAATGTTTATACTCTTGACTATATTAGCCTCAGCCTATATAAAATTTCTTCTTTTAAAGTAAACGTTTTACCAGAAACAAAATTGACAGATTTTTCTACTTGCTGACTGCCTAATTTATTTTGTTTTATGATCTTGAGGGACTGCCTTTTTCCTCTAGATCTTTTTTAAAAAATAGTTTTAAGTACTAAGGTATACTACTGGACATTTCTATTTTTTTAAGTATATTCTTTTTTCTGACTTACAGTACAATTTCAGGAAGTTGACAGATATTAAGAACTTAGGATTGGTCTCAGAGGTAACAATGGAATACTCATAATTTTGTCTATGGAGCCCTGGCAGAATTATGTGGTACACACTTGTTGAATTTTTCTCTTGTAACTTATATTTTAAATGAAATATATTTTAGAGCTTTTAATTTTAATGAATGGGAAGAGTATAAACTTTCTTTCATATTCACTCTCTAGTAGCAGTCCCTCCCATAAATCAAGATCATGTATTCGTTCTTTATGATTCTCAGAGACAGTTACTTCCATATGGTCCCATCTTTGTCATTGTTAACTGGCCATATTTTTCATATTCACTAGATATTTGCTAAATTCTAGCATCCGAGCAATTTAGAGCTAAAAGAAAAACTTTAGGAAGGGGACACTGAACAGTAATGAGTAGCTTTGAAATTTGGGGGTAAAACACTAGCTGGTTTAGGTGGAGCCATTCTGATGAAGAGTGAGAAAGCACTTAGAACACTACCTGCTACATAATAAGTGCACACTACATCTTAGCTGTTTACTTATAGATGTGAACCAAGAAGGGGGAAAATCATAAAAAGGGCAAAGGGAGGGAGAAAATAGGAAATGCAAGGATTAAGGCTTGGAAATTTGTATTAATACAATACAGCGTAAAAGGAGGCCTAAAGATGGAGTAGCATAGTATGGGGGAATGTGATAGAAAATAAGTTTTAAAAATCTTAAACTAAAAAACATTGAGCTTTATTTATATTTTTAGGATTTTCTGAACGTGGTGTGAAAGGTTTAGGTTTATTTTTCCGAATAGTGATTCCAAAAGCTACCATTTTTTTGGTACACATGGAGTGCCTACTTGTGCCGTTTGTTGCGCTTTACATCACTGAAACCCCTATAAGGTAGGTGCTATTGTCTCCATTTTATAGATGAGGAAAGACTCAAAGAAATTCAGAAATTTGCCTGATTTAACTCCACTACTAAGTGCTAGGGCTGGGATTTAATCAGGTCTGATTCTGATGCCCGTATCTTTCCAGGAGGCTCTATTTCTGCCTCATTAAATAGCTCTTTTGTAGAATTTCAGCTCTTTAAAGAAGTCTTTCTATGGAGACGTTTCCCCTATAAAACGCCCATACAGCTGTTTTAGAAATTTGGGTGTCTGATCTGTCCTCCCCCAAATAAATACCTTTACTACTCTTCCCTCCCAATAAAGCAATTGTTTTGTCACTTGACTGTAATAAGGTACCCAAACACAGTGTAGCACATGCTATTAATTGGCTGTAGCATTTTCATTTTTAAAAGGATGGTTTTTAACTGAACTAGATATGAACCCCAGTTTTGTCTGTGCCGTTCAGTCACCCAGATCCTTAAACTTAACTATGGTACATAAATATGTGCTTAGAACTAGCAGGTGTTTTTTTCTTAGTGACTTTAGGATTTAAAATGGGAAGTTCTTTTCCTGCAATATCCCTGCATTCAAGTGAACAATTCTAGGTAGTTTAAAATGTGTTAGGGATAAGCACACATGAAAAAATGATTTCTAGCCTTGAATTTTATGACATTGGGTACTTAAATTTGGAGTACACTGGCTATTGAGAACAAAATATTTGGGTTGAGGAGGGGGATGGTTGAGGCCGTTATGAAATGGGAGAATCATCATTTTAAACCCTGTAAACATAAAAGAATACTTTCTTCTGCCTGCTGTTTGTAAAAGCTCTTTGGTAAGATCTTTTACGAAGACCAATTTTTTTTTTTTTTAATGTAATTTACCTACCTAGTATAAGTGTCCTCAGACATGTATGTAAACTTCCAAAACTGTTTTGTCTGTGTATTTAGAAAATACACAAGAATCTTTATCAAACCTAAAAATATAAACTTGTGAGCACTAAACCGCTTCTGGCTTTGTGAATTTTATTGACTCTGACATTTAATTCAGATTTTTTTGCCTTTAAAGTAAGTGTACTAATTTAGAATAATTGGAGTAGGGGAACACCTTTGTAAATTTTGACTTGCCTGTAATTCAGATATCTTTGTACGTAAGGTTTGCCTTGTAGTTTGAATTATAGAATATAGTAAGGGTTTTTTGTTTGTATGTTTTTATATGAAAGTGTATAAATGACACAGACTACCTCGTAATAAGTAAATCCTTGGAGAGTTGCTTTAATAGATAGCAGTGATTTGTGATGAGTATCATCTGTCTTTCATCTTTACTCAGGATTTTGAAAACCTTTAAAAAATATTTCCCTGTCATTTACCCTGGTGCATAATTTTGGGCCAGTGGGCTGAAAAGCAAAGATAAACTATTGCTTCATCCTGTAAATAACTTATTAGAAGATTAACAAATTACAAGTTGTCCCAGGGTTCTCTAGAGGAACAAAACCAATGAAGCGTATCAATTTAAATATGTATAGATTTACTTCAAGGAAATGTCTCGAGCAGTTGTGCAAGCTGGCAAGTCCCAGATCCGTGGGTGAGGTCCAGGCTGGAAGCTTGTGTTGACTCACATGGTTGTGGGGGCTGATGAACCCAAAATCAGTAGGTCAGGCAGCAGGCTGCTGGCTCGTGTCCCAAGAACCGGAAGTCAGAAGATGACAAGTTGAATGCAGGATCCAGAGAGCAAGCTTTGCCAGAACATTCACAGACATATTGAATGCAGGCCACACCCCCAAGGAAACTCCCTTTTCAACTGATTGGCTGCTCCCATCAGATCACTAAATGAAGGATGATTACATAATGTCTGCCAAACCACTGAGAATCATGGCCTCGCCAAGTTAACACATAACCATCATACAGATATGTAATGTTTCAAGTTTTTATATTTAAATTTAATATAGGAAAAAAAATACCTAATTTGTTTTCTAGGTTTTTCTCTTTTTAAGTTAGTAATAGTTACTAGAACAAAGGAAACCAGAATGACCATCTATTCAGACTTGACTAAAGAACGTTGATTTAGTTTGGAGAAAGGTGAAGGAAAGAGCAGCAGCTGCATAGGGTATTTTAAATGTGAAGAATTGTCATGTGGCAGAATAATTATATATTGTATATGGTTTTAAGATGTTAGAATTGGGACCATTTGGCTCAAGATTAAAAAGCAAGTTTTAAACAACCGAAGGTGAAGTGGAGTTGCTTCAGAGGAGACCGAATCTCTTTACTGTAGCACATGTTCACGACAAAGTGGAGCCTACCTGGCGATGGCCTTGGCTGAGGCAGTGTTGACCATTTCTGTTTCAGAGGGTTTTTGTTTTATTTTGATGGGGTGGGCCTTCATGTTTTTATTTTGCTTACTGAGAACATTAATACTATATGTAGTAATAAAAATTCCATAATGGGTAATTTGTCACCAAAAAAGAAAAAATTGGGATTTAGATATCAAATTAAGCTTTATGGAAGAATTCACTAATTGCGGTTTTTTGCTCCTCTCTCTTGTTTTCACTACAAATCATTGTACAGAAGTACAGTGTTTTCGCTACAAATCATTGAGAAGTGTAGCAAACTGAATTATTGGATCTATTGTTAGATAAGAATATTAGAGGTCCTTCAAAACTTAGTCTCTGGCATAAATGTTTTCTGAAGTTTGAACTAAAGAAAATAAACTACAGGGAATCTATTAAAATTAATGAAAAACAGGCTCTTCTGCATGGTGCCTTTAAATGCTATTAATATTACCTTTTTCACTGTCAGGCAGAATGTTTTTTGAGACGAGTTTGGCAGTGAGAAAATAGTACTCGCAAGCATAACTAGAAAGGTATGTTTTAAAATCTTAGTGGAAGATACACAAAAGACAATCTAACTTCTTGACATGTATCCCAACAGTTGGTGAGAGAGCAATAAATCAAACAATTTCAATATAATCATAGAAATTTTTAGGTTGAAAGAGACCTTAAGAGTATTTAATGAGGAATCGAGGCCAAGAAAGGTTAATACAGCAACATTGTCAGTCAGTTTTAGTACCCAGGGCTCCTGTACTTCCACTTCACTATCTTTTTCCCTGTATCAAACTGTCATTCAAATCGTGTTTTTTCTAGCAAGGTCTTGAAATTTGTGTAAGATTGGGGAAAACGTGGAAATTACAGACTACAAAGTATACTCAGATAATTGATGCTCCGTATTTACTAAGTAAATGACTAATGACATTAGCAATTCTTTTGATAGGATTTTGCCTACTAGTATGGTATGTAGCTATCAAACAAACTAGTTTCATTTAGGGGTAGTAGTTTTGTGCTGCCAAGTACTCACACTCATAGGTGACCATAGCTCAAGATGTAATGACCAAGTATCATATAGAGATCTCAACGCAGATAGCCTTTTATTTTGTGATTCCTCCTCCCCACCCCCCATACCATCTCCATAACTCAAAATAGGAGATTAAGTATTAGCTGTTTGTGGCAAAATATTTGTTTTAAAATAATGGACTGGCATAACATCTAAATGTCTAACATTCAGAGTGTATATAAGGAAGATGTTAAAAACTAGAAAGCCATATTTGAGTTTACTCTTTGATGTAGAGTAAAACAATGCGTTAATAAAGATTTTGGATTTAATGTTTTAATTGCCCATACGATTTTTGTATTTGTGAAGAGGGATTTTGAGTGTTGGCATTTATATTTTATCATATGAAAGGTATGTGTCCATGTGAAAGGTAAGATAAGATTTAATCAACCCGCTTCATATCCCCAAGTCAGCTGGTAGCATCTTGATTCCTAAATTGGGGTGATGGCATTTACATGGAGATGTGGATAACTCTCCAAAGAAAGTTTTGTCACACTAATTTTTCAGATAGTTGCCACTTAAATCATTAAATAAGACTAACATTCCCAAAAATGGCAGTGTAGCAAGTATACTAGTCCAGGGTTATAACCCTCATTTATAGTAAAGAAACTTGAGGAAATTATTAAGAGTAAACAACCAGTTATATATATATGCTGTCAGAGTTTTTCTTTCCTTGGTACTCTTAAATTTCCCTATTTTTGCCCTATTCCTGCCTTCTGAATGTCGCTGTCTCTTTGGCACCCTAGTCTGTATTTGTTGGCCCTTCTTTGCTATTACCGGTGACTTAACACTATGCTCCCCATATGAGCTCCCATTTCAGTCTGTGGACTCTTCTATGGTCAGACATTTAACACACGCATGTTGAATGCTCATTGTCAAAAAATGATTAAGCCTTGTGATGGATAATAAGGTCATACTGTATATGCTGTTCTCAATTATTCTGCTACTGCAAGCCACTTGAGATGGGAAATTAGACAAGTAGAGAACTGCCTACCAAAACGATCTTTCAACAAGTATAAAAATCAGGTATGGGTGGAGGATAGGTGCTCTCGAGTTGGTTCCAACTCATACCGACCCTATGTATAACAGAACGAAATACTGCCTGGTCTTGCACCATCCTTAAAATCCTTGTGCTTGAGCCCATTGTTGCAGCCACTGTGTCAGTCCATCTCGTTGAGGGTCTTCCTCTTTTTCATTTACTCCCTACTGAGCATGATGTCCTCCAGGGGCCAAAGTACAGGAGACAAACTCTTACTTTACCATTGTTTCTTCTAAGGAGCATTCTGGTTTTACTTCCAAGACAGATTTCTTTGTTCTTTGGCAACTCATGGTATATTTAATACTCTTCACCAACCCCATAACTTAAAGGCATCACTTCTTTGATCTTCCTTTTTCATTCTCCAGCTTTTACATGCATATGAGGCAATTGAAAATACTATGGCTTGGGTCAGGCTTACTTTAGTCCTCAAGGTGACATCTTTGCTTTTTAACACTTCAAAGGTCTTTTGTAGCAGATTTGCCCAAAGCAATACGTCATTTGACTTCTTGACTGCTACTTCCATGGGCGTTGGTTGGCATCCAAGTAAGATGAAATCCGTGACAACTTCAGTATTTTTTCCATTTATCATGATGTTGCTTACTGGCCCAGTTGTGAGGATTTTTGTTTTATGTTGCGGTGTAATCCATACGGAAGGCTGTAGTCTCATCTTTATCAGCAGTGCTTCAAGTTCTCTTCACTTTCAGCAAGCTAGGTTGTGTCATCAGCGTAACACAGGTTTTGATAATGAGTCTTCCTCCAATTTTGATGCCACCTTCTTCATATAGGCCAGCTTCTCTGATTACTTGCTTAGCATACGGATTGAATAAATATGGTGAAAGGATATAACCCTGACGCACAGCTTTCCTGACTTTAAACCACGTAGTATCCTTTTTCTGTGTCTGAATGACTGCCTCGGTCTATGTACAGGTTCCTCGTGAGTACAATTGAGTGTTCTAGAATTACCATTCTTCACAGTGTTATCCATAATATGTTAATGATCCACACAGTTGAATGCCTTTGCATAGTCAATAAAATACAGGTAAACATCTTCCTGGTATTCTCTACTTTCAGCCAAGATCCATCTGACATCAGCAAAGATATCCCTCATTCCACATCCTCTTCTGAGCCCGGCTTAAATTTCTGGCAGTTCCCTGTTGATGTGCTGTTGCAACCATTTTCAAATTACCTTCAGCAAAATTTTACTTTTGTTTGATACTAATGATTGATAATTTCCACATTCTGTTGGATCACCTTTCTTTGGAATGGGCACAAATATGGATCTCTTCCAGTTGGTTGGCCAGGTAGCTGTCTTCCAAATTTCTTGGCATAGGGAAGTGAGTGCTGCCAGCATTGCACTTGTTTGTTGAAACATCTCAGCTGGTATTCTGTCAATTCCCGAGGACTTGTTTTTTGCCAAAGCCTTCAATCCACCTTGAACTTCTTCCTTCGAGACTATTGGCTCTTGATCATATGCTATCTCCTGAAATGGTTGAATGTTTGCCAATTTTTTTTTTTTTTGGTACTGTGTATTCTTTCCATTTTCTTTTGATGCTTCCTGTATCATTCAATATTTTCCCTGTAGAATCCTTCAGTATTGCAACTCGAGGCTTGAATCTTTTCTTCAGTTCTTTCAGTTTGAGAAATGCTGAGTGTGTTCTTCCCTTTTGGTTTTCTAACTGCAGGTCTTTGTACATTTCATTATAATACTTTATCTTCTCAGACTGCCCTTTGAAATCCGTTCAGCTCCTTTACTTCATCGTTTCTTCCATTCGCTTTAGCAGCTCTTAAGTTCAAGAGCAAGTTTCAGCCTCTGTCCTGACATACATTTTTGTCTTTCTTTCCTGTCTTTTTAATGACCTTTTGCTTTTCTTCATGTATGATGTCCTCGAAGTCATTCCACAGCCTGTCTGGTCTTCGGTCATTAGTGTTCAGTGCATCAGATCTATTGTTGAGATGGTCCAAATTCAGGTGGGATATAGTCAAGGTTGTATTTTGGCTTTTGTGGACTCACTTTAATTTTCTTCAGCTTCGACTTTAGCCCCTGGTCTTGTTCTGACTGATGATACTGAGTTTTTCCGTCTTCTCTTCCCACAGATGTAGCTGATTTGATTCCTGTGTATTCCAACCAGTGAGGTCCATGTGTATAATCGCCATTTACATTGTTGAAAAAACATATTTGAGATGAAGAAGTTGTTGGTCTTGCAAAATTCTGTCATGTGATCTCCAGCATCATTTCCATCACCAAGGCTATATTTCCAACTCCTGATCCTTCTTCTTTGTTACCTACTTTTGTATTCCAATAACCAGTAATTACCAATCCATCTTGATTGCATGTTTGATTAATTTCAGGCTGCAGAAGTTGGTGAAAATCTTCAGTTTTTTCATCTTTGGCCTTAGTGGTTGGTGCAAAATCTTGAATAGTTGTTTTCATTAGTCTCCCTTGTAGGCATATGGATAGTATCCTATCACTGACAGTATTGTACTTCAGGATAGATCTTGAAATGTTCTTTTTGACAATGTCATTCCTCTTCAAGTTGTCATTACTGGCGTAGTAGACCATATGATTGTCTAATTCAAAATGGCCAGTACCAGCCCATTTCAGCTCATTAATGCTTAGGATATTGATCTTTATGTGGTTCGTTTTGTTTTTGACAACTTCTAATTTTCCTAGATTGATAGATACTTCGTACTTTACATGTTCTGATTATTAATGGATGTTTGCAGCTATTTCTCATTTTGAGTTATGCCGTCTCAGCAAATGAAGGCCCCAAAAGCTTTACCCCATCCTTAAGACCGACTCCTTTCAGGAGGTAGCTCTTCCCCAGTCATCTGTTGAGTGCCTTCCAAGCTGAGGGTCTCATGCTTCTCACACTATAACAGACAGTGTTCCACTGCTATTCATGAGGTTTCCACTGGCTACTTTTTTTCTGAAGTAGACCACGAGGTCCTTTTTCTTAGTCTTTGTCTGGAAGCTCTGCTGAAACCTGTCCACCGTGGGTGACCCTGCTGGTATTTGAAATACTGGTGGTATAGCTTCCAGCATCACAGGTACACACAAGCCACCACAGTACAATAAACTGAAGTAGGATGACTACAAATATAAAACGGTGCAGACTGAGTTAAGATGTCCCCTTCAACTTAATAAAAGAAAGAATACCTTTACCTTGAATATATATCTTAAAGTCTTGAGGAAAAGATTTGTTACCCCATATATATATTTTTTTTATATTGAACAAGTATGTAGTATTAGCAAAGCTCTTTTCTCAGAAGACTCAGTATGCATTTGAGAAACTGACACCTTACTAGAGCCTACCTACTGTTTGGAGGGCCTAGACGATGAAGGCATTTTGACCTAGAGGAGACTTGCCAACTAATAAAGCAGTTCAGTAAAATTGCAGGCCCTTAGGGTTAATGTATCACATATTTCTTTTGCAGAGAAGGAATATCATATCTTTACAAAGGGTGAAATCACAAGCATCTGTCGTTTTTTTCAAGTTATTCTCAAGGAAAATGATAATTTTGATGTTTCTTTTTTTAAACACAGAAATTATACCCAATTGTCTCATTCATGTCGTGTGTGTGTGTGTGTGTGAATTTTGCACTTAGCTTTTTTAATCAGGGTTCTAATAATGTAAGGGTCAGCAAACTTTCCGTAAGGGGCCAGATAATAAATAGTTTTGGCTCTATGGGCCACATGGTCTCTGTCACACTTTTCTCCCTCCCTCTCAGCTTGGTCCTTGCGATCAGCACATACAGTGAATAACGACGTGCCTTGTTAACATCAGTGAATTACTTCCTTTCCAGATGTACAAATCTGGACTAACAGCGGGCCTTATACTTTAGTCCAGAAGGAGAACAACTTTACTCAGATAGCTCTGATTAAACAATAAGACCTTCATAGGGTTTCATTTATACACACATCTCAGTACTCAAGCTGTTTCCATCTCTTTTATACTCTGCTTCCTAAATAAAAGAAATAAGGAATACATTAGATTCAGAAATACACTCAGAGTTCATGAGAGGAGAATTTTACTTGCTGATTAAAATAGGTACCTTTCTAATCTAGACCGTTTTTATTGCCACTTTATCCTGTTTTAAAAGATCTTTTTATTTAGATCGGATTTCAATCTTAACTGAATATTCTGTAGCCTTTAGAAAGTAAACTATTTGGGAGTCTTCCATTAATATCTACACTCATAAAAGATGCCAATAAATTGGATTTTCCAGCCATCTTGAGCATAGCTTGAAAATGCTAAGCTTGTGGGCTATTGAGCTAAAATACCAAACCTGAAAAACACTTTCCCTCAAGCCCCTGAAGAGATAAACTCCCAAGATCAAAGACTAGAACTAAATCAGAAGTCAGTATCATTGTTTCAAACACTGATTCCCCATTTTAAGCCCTACTGAGGACGATCTTGGGGGTTTTGTGATGCTCAGTTTCTTACAATAGTAGACTCTCAATAAGTATGTATCAAATGAACCAAGTGCTGAACATAGTTGTTTATAGTTAACTCAATTTAAAACACTATTTCAATATCTATCTAAACTAGTTCCAATTTTTTTCCTTATTAAAAAAAAAAAAACTATAAGGTTGAAATTAATCACAATCGGAGGTTAGTCTAAGGGATTAAAAAAAAAAAAAAGTATTGCTCTTCCTGTCTAATGAGATACTATCCCACTGGGTACCTCATTAATACCCAGTGGGAAATAGCAAATATAATCAGAAATGACGTGATGGTGGAGCTCTGAGAGAGACATCTGTTAAGAATACCGCAGGGTTACTACCTCATGTCCCATTCACTCCTCTGCCCACCGCAATCTAGATTTTAACTTCAACATTTGAATGAAACTACCTTCATAAAAGGAACCCTGGTGGCACAATGGCTAAAGCGATCGATTGCTAACTGAAAGGTCAGTGGCTGGAAACCACCAGCAGCTCCACGGGAGAAAGATGTGGCAGTCTGCTTCCATAGAGATTTACAGCCGTGAAAACCCTATGGGGTCGCTGAGTCAGAACTGACTCGATGGCAGTGGATTTTTTGGGGGGTGAGGGGATGGGCAGGGGTAAGAAGTTCGAATCCACAAGCTGCTCCTCGGGAGAAAAGTGGCAGTCTGCTTCTGTAAATATTTACAGCCTTGAAAATTCTATGGGGCAGTTCTACTCTGTCCTATAGGGTCACTATGAGTCAGAATTGACTCAACAGCAATGAGTCTGGTTTGGTTTAGACCCTCATAAAGGCCATTAATGACTGTAATTGCCAAATCTTTACCCCACCGTACAGGATTTGGCACTGGTAATAACTAATATCCTTCATGTGACTCTCTTACTTCGCCTGGTAAGCACTGGCTTTCCCTTAGTTCTTTGCTGGCACTCTTCTTTCCATGTGTTCTTTACCTAGGTGTTCTTATTCATTGCTAATGATCACAGTCACTTAAACCCTGGTGACTTTCGGCCTTGACCTCTGTTTAGGGCTTACAAATACTTGCTTAAACGACATCATTCATTGTCATTTGATGTAAAAAGGATTTTTTTTTTTTTTTTTTTTTAATCACAGTCCTAATTTGGGTCACAGTTCTTTAGTTTCTCTTATGTCTTTCTTAGGGTCTTTAGATTTGCATTCTACCATATGGAGTCTCACCATGGCCTGATATTGCATTGCAAAGCCACCTTTAGAAAAGTTATTTTTCAGAAGATATTTAATGCATGCCAGCCCCTTTAACACATTATTTGATGAGGTGGTATCTAGCTGACTTTGTCATGTCACCACATGTATGTATCTCTAGTAATTATCATAAACTAATAGAATATTAGTGCTGAAGGGACCTTAGAAACAACTACTTATCTGATATACCTCTACACATAGTTGTCCAGCCTCTGCTTGAACTCATTCCATAAATAATCACCTCCAGCTCAGTACCTCACACAGCAGGTCAGAATAGCTTGGGGTCCTATCAGAGTTCTTGGCTGAGTCCAGTTGAAATCCGTCTTCTTACAACTTCCACACGTTGATCTTTATTCCATCTTCCAGAGCCACACAGATTAAGTCTGATCCTCCTCCATAATGGTGTATGTAACTGTGGAAATTGGAGGGGTGGGTGCTTATATGGTATTTGAGAAATACTTCCCAAAAAACCAAACCCATTGCCATCAAGTCAAGTCCAACTCATAGCAAACCTATAGGACAGAGTAGAACACAGACTGCCACATCTTTCTCCTGCGGCCAGTGGGCTTCAACCACTGACCTTTTGGATAGTAGCTAAGCGCTTTAACCATGGCACCTCCAGGGCTCCTTGAGAAGTACTTGGGACGTTAAAATCTTTCCATGCCTAGAAAAGTCTACATTTTCCTTTCTATAGGTGTATCAGAAACCCATGCTGTTCATCCTTTCCCAGTTCAATGTTTCACTCTTTAAGACTAAGAATTGAATATTTAATATGAAAAACTGACATCCAAGAGATTTTAAAGAAAAATATTTAGAATTATTTCTTGTAAACTAAAATATTAATTTTCTGGCACTGGTATAATATTTATCTTGGAGAAAGCAAGTTTAACCCTGTGTTAAGATTAAATTTGCAGTTTGATCTCAAAATTTAAATGTTGCTTAACCTCAGGCTTTCAGGAATTTCATAATAAATTTTTTTTTAATGCAGTAAATTTTTAACATTAAT
The DNA here is from genome assembly GCF_024166365.1 of Elephas maximus indicus. Taxonomy (NCBI): domain Eukaryota; kingdom Metazoa; phylum Chordata; class Mammalia; order Proboscidea; family Elephantidae; genus Elephas; species Elephas maximus. Next base: position 61,125,301 of record NC_064833.1, on the reverse strand, counting down.
AAATTTTATGATTCAACTTCTTTTAGAAAACCTATTACAGAGAAGGTGAGTTAATGTTTTTCTTCAATTGCATTTTAGACCATATTCTAAAAGAAAGCAGAAATATTTTAATTTTTATTATAAAATTCTTGAAGAACTTAAGGTATCTTTAGACTCAAGTCATTCCTTCAGCAGCAGGATAGACTTATAATTATGGCTGCTTTATTGTTTTTATACTTACTTTGAAAAAGATTATAAGGACCTAGTAGGGAAGCCCTGGTGTCTAAGCTGGTTAGTTTCGGTTCAAACCCCTGCTGAGAATTTGCATTTCTAACAAGTTCCCAGAAGATGCTAATACACTGGTTAGGGGCCAGTTCTGAGAACCGCTAGTAGAGCAAACCAAAACCAAACCTTTTGCCATTGAGTTGATTCCGACTCATAACAACCACATACCACAGAGTAGAACTGCCCCATAGGGTTTCCAAGGACTGCCTGATGGATTCAAACTGCTGACCTTCTGTTAGCAGTCGTAGCTCTTAACCACTACACCACCAACAGTTCCACTAATATAGGAGTGGTTCTCAAAATTTATTATACATAAGTATCACCTGGGGATTTGTTAAGATGTAGATTCTGATTCAGTATACCTGGGGTGGGAATGCAAAACTGGAATGAAATGGTTCAAAGCCCTGGGAGATACTGTCCTTGTTAGGTAGGCTCTTTAAGTCCTAATTTTTTTTTTTTAATTGTGCTTTAGATAAAGGTTTACAGAGCAAACTAGTTTCTTATTAAATAATGTACATATTGCTTTGTGACTTTGATGGCCAATCCCTCCACGTGTCCACACTCTTCCATTCTTGACCTTGGGTTCCCCATTACCGGGTTTCTTGTCCCCTTCTGCCTTCTTGTCCTTGTCCCTGGGTTGGTGTGGCCATTTAGCTCATTTTGTTTTATGGGCCTGTCTAATCTTCTGCTGAAGGGTGAACCTTAGGAGTAACTTCAGTACTGAGTTAAAAGGGTGGTCTCTGGGGACATCTAAGTCAATTGGCATAATAAAATCTATTAAGAAAACATTCTGCACCCCGCTTTGGAGAGTGGCGCCTGGGGTCTTAAACGCTAGCAAGAGGCTATCTAAGATGCATCAATTAGTCTCAACCCACCTGGAGCAAAGGAGAATGAAGAACACCAAAGACACAGGGTAATTATGAACCCCAGAGACAGAAAGGGCCTCATAAATCAGCCTGAGACCAGAAGAGCTAGATGGTGCCCAGCTACAACCGATGACTGCCCTGACAGGGAACACAACAAGAACCCTTGAGGGAGCAGGAGAGCAGTGGGATGCAGACCCCAAATTCTCATAAAAAGACCAGACTTAATGGTCTGACTGAGACTAGAATGACCCCGGAGGTCATGTTCTCCAGACCTTCTGTTAGCCCAAGACAGGAACCATTCCTAAAGCTAACTCTTTAGACAGGGATTGGACTGGACTATGGGATAGGCAATGATACTGGTGAAAAATGAGCTTCTTGGATCAAGTAGACACATGAGACTATGTTTGCATCTCCTGTCTGAAGGGGAGATGAGAAGGTAGAGAGGGTCAGAAGCTGGATGAATGGACATGAAAAGAGAGAGTGGAGGGAAGGAATGTGCTGTCTCATTAGTGGGAGAGCAATTAGGAGTACATAGCAAGGCAGTTATAAATTTTCGTATGGGTGTCCGACTTGATTTATAAACTTTCACTTAAAGCACAATAAAAACTTTTTTTAAAAAAAGGGTGTCCAGGGGCCATTCTCTTGGGGTTTCTCCAGTCTCTGTCAGGCCAGTAAGTCTGGTCTTTTTTTGTGAATTAGAATTTTGTTGTATATTTTTCTCCAGCTCTGTCCAGGACCCTCTATTGTGATCCCTGTTAGAACAGTCGGTGGTGGTAGCCGGGTACCATCCAGTTTTGCTGGTTAAGTCCTAAATATTATTGAATGTTCTTTAGCGTAATATTTCTTTCAAAGTTTGAACTTTAAAAATATGAGTCAAGAAAGGGCCACAGGAACCAGAGACTACATCATCCTGAGACCAGAAGAACTAGATGGTGCTCGGCTACAACCGATGACTGCCCTGACAGGGAACACAACAGAGAACCCCTGAGGGAGCAGGAGAGCAGTGGGATGCAGACCCCAAATTCTCGTAAAAAGACCAGACTTAATGGTCTGACTGAGACTAGAAGGACCCCCAGTGGTCATGGCCCCCAGGTCTTATGTTGGCCCAGGACAGGAACCATTCCCGAAGCCAACTCTTCAGACATGCATTGGACTGGACAATGGGTTGGAGAGGGATGCTGGTGAGGAGTGAGCTTCTTGGATCAGGTGGACACTTGAGACTATGTTGGCATCTCCTGCCTGGAGGGGAGATGAGAGGGTAGAGGGGGTTAGAAGCTGGCGAAATGGACTCGAAAAGAGAGAGTGGAGGGAGAGAGTGGGTAGGGGGGAGAGAAATTGGAAGTGTGCAGGAAGGTGTATATAAGTTTTTGTGTGAGAGACGGACTTGATTTATAAACTTTCACTTAATAAAAATTATTTAAAAAAATATGAGTCAAGAAATTCCATAATAGCCCCCCAAAATGCATTCTATAAAGTTTATTGCATGCTGTTTGGAAATTACCACCACAGCTTCCATCTCTCTGGGCACTAAATCCGAGAATATGAGAGAGCTGCGCATCCTAGCACAGTTTGCCTGTGTAAGTGATGGGTTTTTTTTTTTTCCATTTCAACAATTTATGGATATGAGAGGAAAAGAGGGAATGTTTTTACTCTCTAAACTTTTATCACTGACATCATGCCAATTTGTTATAATGTTTATGTTTAATGCAAGCAATTTCTTTGTAATAATCACTGTAACACTCACCTAATCTCGAAATGGCCTTTTCTGGAAACGAGGTGCCAATGATGCATACAGATAATATTTTTGCAAGCAGAAAATGGATAAATATGCATTAGTTGGTTTGCCATTGTCAAAATCCATGTTCTGCATATATGATGGGAGTGATTTGAAAAACCAGTTAAGAATTTTTCTGATTCATCATACTGCCATTAAGGCCCTACTTTTCAAGGCATCTTTTTTCTTATAGTCTCATCTTTAGTAACAAATTCCTTGTTGGAGATGGTTAGTGAGAGAGAACTGCTAAGGCAGAATCTGGCGTTTTGTGTATCCTAAAAGAAAAGAAAGGAGACTGACAGTTTCATTTTTTAGCCACATGCACACACAGAAAGCAAAACTTAATTGTGCCATTAAAGAAAAAAAAGGATTGGAACTAAAGATTAATGTACTAGGTAGTTCAGTCCCATCACAATAATTTAAGTATTTTCATTGTGAGGTTAATAATTAGAACATGGTGTACACTTAAGGCTTTTACGTTTCAGTTTCCGAGTTGGGAGTGTTCCAAGGCTTCTAAGATGTAATAGTTATAGCTTATTAACGTGGTTCTCTCATTTGTGGACATTGAAGGGGAAATATTATTTGCAAGTTTCATGAGACAATATTTTCAAAAGAGGATTCCTCAAGCAGAATTCCCACCATTTCGTGGATGTGATTTAGAAAGGTTTCAGTATAAACTCTGGAGTTTCATATGAACTGGCTTTACTTGTTTGAGCAGTAAATTTGGTGAATAATTAAACAATTTTTCCTTCTAATGTGTCCAGACCATTTGGTGTATTAGGTCACTATTGTTATTATGCAGATCATGTGTATTTATTTAATGCTATTAGAAATGCTTTATCTTCAGTAAACAGTGATTTAAATTGATGTATACGCAGTCGTACTCTACAACATAAGCTAATCAAATACAAGTTATCGCCATTTTAAAATCCATCCTGAAAGAGAAAATGTATTTTGATAGAATCATTAGTAGTAACAATATTTATTTTTTATAAAAAACTTAATGAAATTATTTATGTGAATTTAAAATTGAATGCATTATTTGAGTACTTTAGTTTCCCTTTTTGTGTTTGAAGTTCAGGGATAATCCACACATTCCCCACCTTCGTCTGTTAATGAGTTGCTACTTTAGCCCCCTTTTTCCCTCTGATCTGATCTTTGGCTAAATCTTGGGAGTTATCTTCTCTGCCTAAATTTTTTAAATCTAAATCTAACCATGTTTTAGATATAAAGACAAAGCTTAAGGACCCACTTTATCCTTAAACTAGCCTAAAGTGAATTTTAATCCTATTTTATTTACCAAAAATAATTTTTTTTCTTAACATAATTTACTTTTTAGAACAGTTTTAGGTTTACAGGAAAATTGCACAGAAAGTACAGAAAGTTCCTATATAGTTCTGTCCCCCTGCACACAGCCTCGCCTTTTATAGACATCTTCCATTAGTGTGGTAAACATTGGCTATAACTGATGAACCAATAATTTTGATGCAAAAATTTTTATTCTAATGAAAGCCATGTAAATTTACCACCTGATTTTTAAAAAGCCTTACTTTCAGAAACTGTTTCTTCACGGCGTATTTTTTTCAGCCTTAAATTTGGCCATTTTGCCCGGACTATGACCTTTCTTATTTAAGCCTAACTGGCTTACAAATGCCGAGCAAACCTCAAAAGAGGAACATTGTTTTCACTTCTAAATAACCTTCTTCAGGGATTTTCAGACTGTGCTGTACGGAGTCCTAGGGGTTCTTTGAAGATGCTTCGCTGGGTGTCGGGCGCGGGGTTAGCTGAGCAGTGTAGGTGGGGCCCTGGGCGCATAGCCAAACCTCAGCTACAAAAGCTTCGCTTTTATCTTGTTATGCTTCCAAGGGCCAGTGTTTAAAAAAAAGAAAAAATTAAACGGCTGACTTAATTAAAAAACATTCGTGAATGATATTAATAATAGTAGCTTTATGCTTATAGAATGTTTATCATGTGCCACGCCCTGCTTTAAATATTTTGAACATTATTAATCCTTGAAAAACAATATCCCTTTAAGGGAAGTATTTTTATCACTTCTCTTTTACAAATGAAGAAACTGAGGTTTAAGGAGGTTAAGTAACATGTCCAAGGGGTCACAGCTACCAAGTGGCAGACTTTGGGCTCAAATCTGGGTGCCAATGAATGTCTTAATTTAAACCAGGAAGGGCAGAGAGGAGGTAAGCGTGCCACCACCTCTTACTCCGGCGCTTGAGACCGTCAGAGCTAACTGAGGAAGCAGCCTTACACTCTTTCTCAACAAGGCGCTATGGGAAGGCACCCCTAATCTCTTGGTGTTGGCCCTCAAGGTGAAACCTATGAAACCTATGAATTCCTCTACTTTAAAGTGAGATAACTGTTACTCCACACTCCTGCTTAGGGACCCTCCCCCAACCCCAAACGTGTTACCAATTGCTTGTTTCTATATCAGTGGTAGAAAACGCCAAATTATCTTTGATCTCAGATGTAATTTTTCACTGTGAAGCTATTTTATGAACTAAAACCCGTAACTGTATCATCCTCCTTCTCACCAAGTTCTAACAGGGAAGTTTTGTTTCTGTATTTTTATATTTGTAATTTATATAAATCAATGACTTGATAATTATATACACAATACAATCCTTAAGATGATTAGGATTTTTAAGCTTCCCTTTGGGTGCCTAGTAGAATAAAGACCTACAGTAATTTATAGTCTGAGACCTAATCTTTTAGACACGGGGTGGTAAGCGAGAGGGTGGAGAACTTATTTTGGAGTAAGTTTCTGTATTGCAGAGAATTTCGTGGTTTGATTACCCTTCACTATTTCCACTACCAGTATGCCCAGTCCAGGAATATCATAGCCACAGGACTGGGTGAATGCCCAAACATTTAAAAAAGAAACACACACACCCAACCCCCAGCTGATTTTTCAGCTGCTCTTGCCAGAACTAACGTGTAGTTTCTGTGCTTTGTCCATTCTTACCAGGGAAAGCTGGGTGCAATTAAAGTTTTTCCTGTTAGGTGCAAGACTGCTTAAATGACTCATAGGAGTTCCTAACCAAGACAGGTCGAAGAGGCCCAAGGCTATATTTAGGAACCTGCTATGAAATTACCTGTCAGTTCCAACCAATTTTTCCAATACAGCATATATAGAGAGTTAGTAGCCAGTAATTTATGATTTTAAACACACAAAAAACTCCTAAGTGATTTCCTGTTGATGTTGTAAGCTGGTATTGAAATCTTGACATTCCTTCTTCTATGAAATGATTTAACATTTATTCAGCATATACATTACTGTATTGGAATCATCCTTATATGACAGTTTTCATGGAATCTAATAAACCCTTGTTCATGAAAATGTTTGAATATGTCTTAAATGTTCTCTATATGAATAAAAAAGTTCTTCCTAAAAGTTATTTCTGATGCATTCTCTTTCCAATTATTTGTAATATTAGAAATTACTGATTGAGTCCAATGACGCTTAGGTCGTACTACTAACTAGGAAGTTCTTTAGAAAAGAGTTTAAAAAATCATCTACTGATGAGAGTATTGAAAAGTTCTGTGGTTGCAGGGCCAGGTTGGCTCCACATGCCTCTTTTCTCCATGTTTTTGCTTCTGTCAAATAAGAGAAAACAGAGTACTCATTTGTAAGTGTCCTATTCCTAGCTGCTCAGACCTTGCTAAAAAAGACAACTAAAGCCAATGATTCAATTACCTATAAGAGCCTTGATTAGAATCTGCAACTCACATGAAGTAGAGATCAAAAGGCCAGCCAAGGAACTATGGGATTTTAAGATAAGTTTCCCAGAAATGTAGACAGGAACATTATATTTACGACTGGAGATGATTATATTAAAAGGTGGTTGATAGCATTTCAGGCTTGATGAGAAAGGTTCAGCTATGTCAGTTTCTTTCAAAAGCTTGTTCCTCTTGATATTTCTAAGTCACTGTTTATTAAAGCATCTAAGCCTAAGCATTAAAAGTTAAAGTTCTGTTTTTTAAAAAAGTGAGTATGTATTACAGTTACCTTATCCACATACCCAAAAAAACCCATTGAATAAAAAATATTCCATAGAAATAAAAAGATTTTTAACGCTATTAAATTTACAAACATTTCAGTGGCAAATATCATGAGCTAGAAACTGAATATAGTTCTTTTTTTATCCTTAATGATTTAGCAGAATCATTCTAATATGGGCGTAATGTGGATACTGAAAACTCTACTACTTTTAACAGAAATAAAAATCTTGTAAGATCAAAATATTCCTCATTTTGTGGATTGATACAAGACCATTACTTTTTGGGGGAAAACAAATTTACAGAAATAAAAGTCACAGACAAAATTATTCCTTAAAGGTCTATTGTAGTTCTTAAAGACAATGTCCGGCACCCTACTTTGATGAGTAGCATCTGGGATCTTAAAAGCTCTCGAGTGGCCATCTAAGATACATCTATTAGTCTCTTCCTGTCAGGAGCAAAGGAGAGTGAAGAAAACCAAAGACTCAAGGAAGCAAAGTCCAAAGGCCTAAAGGACCACATGAACCACAGCCTACACGGCCAGATCAGAAGAACTAGATCGTGCCCAGCTAACACTACCAACCACTCTGACTCGGATCACAACAGAGGGTCCCAGAAAGAGTGGGAGAAAATTGTAAAACAAAAAATCAAATTAACAAAAAAGACCAAATTTACTGGTGTGACAGAGACTGGAGGAATCCCAGAAACTATGGTCCTAAGACACCCTTCTGACCTGAACTGAAGCCATTCCTGGAGGCTACCTTCCAGCAAACAATAGACAAGCCCATAAAATAAACAATAACACCCGAGAGGAACATGCTCCTTAGAACAATAAATTATACAAGGTCAAAAGGGTAATATTTGCCCAAAAGCAAAGATGAGATGGCAGGAAAAGGGGTAGAAAATCAGGACGGAAGGAAACAGAAACCAGGGTGGAAATGGATAGAGTGCTGACGCATTGCGGGGAATGAAACCAAGGCCATGAAACACTTTTTGTGCAAACTATCAAATGGGAATCTAATTTGCTCTGTAAACTTTCACCTAATGCACAATATAAAAAAAAGAAGAGTCTATGATTAAAAAATTTTTTTAAACCTTTTGATAAAATTTCTGGCCCATAATTTATTTACTGGATACCAAAAAACCAAACCAAGCCCGTTGCCATACAGCCTATTCTGACTCACGGTGACTCTATAGGACAGGGTAGAAGAGCCCCATAGGGCTTCCAAAGAGGAGTTGGTGGATTTGAACTGCCAACCTTTTGGTTAGCACCTGAGCACTTAACCACTGCACCACCAGAGCTCCATTTATTGGGTTACTGTCATCAATATAGTGCTATGCTGTTTTTGTGTTTTTTTTAATGCTGGTATCTTCAAGAAGCTTGTATATTCAGAATGCCATTTATGTGGTCAATAAACATGCAAAAATAATCCAATGTAACTAGTTCTCAAATATAAATTAATATATCCTAGAAAATGAACAATGTTGTTTTTTTCTAAATTTTATTTATTTTGTTGTTGTTGAGAATATACACAGCAAAACACACACAAATTCAACAATTTCCAAATGTACGATTTAGTGACATTGCCTACATTCTTTGAGTTGTGCAACCATTCTCGCCCTCATTTTTCTGAGTTGTTCCACCTCATTAACATAAACTCACTGTCCCCTAAGGTTCCTACCTAATCTTTCAAGTTGCTGCTGTCAGTTTGATCCCATCTAGAGAGTTCTTAAAAGACCATAATGCTCAAGGCATACTTTTTTCACTAGTGATGCTAAACTATTGCTCGGTTTTAAGATGACTTTAGCAGATATTTTTGGCTTAAGGTTTAAAGATTATCTCAGGGCAATAGTTTCAGGGGTTCATCCACCCTCCATGGCTCCAGAAAGTCTAGAGTCCATGAGAATTTGAAATTCTGTTCTGCAGACAATGTTGATTTTAAAAATTATAATACTCTAAATTGCCAAGTATGAGGTGTGAGACTACTGGGACTGTTGGGAGAGCTTTTTGGGAAAGCAATTTGGTGGTACGTTTTAAGAGTCATTAAAATTGTCCATGGCCCAAAAATGTACTGCTAGAAGACAGTTCCAAGACAGAGATGAATTTTATACAAGGATGTCTTATAAGGTGGTGTTTATGACAGAGAAAAGTTAAAAATAACCTATTTTCAATAATATGGAAATGAATTATGGTAGATGCATATACGTTTTCAGCTACTGTTGAGTTGGCCTCCAACTGACGGCCCCATGCACAACAGAATTAAAAGCTGCATGGTCCGGCGCCATCCCCATTACATGTTGTGAATTGGACCGCTCTGATCCATATAGGGGGTTTTCACTGGCTGATTTTTTTGATGTAGGTTGCCAGGCTTTTCTTCCTAGTCAGTCTTAGTCTGGAAGCTCTACTGAAATCTGTTCAGCATCAGAGCAACATGCAAGCCATCATTAACAGACTGGTGATGGCTATACATGAGGCAGGTGCATTGGCTGGGAATAGAAACCGGGTGTTCTGCATTGAAGGCAAAAATTCTACCACTGCACCACTAATACCTTAGGTCCACATATTCCAAAACCAAATCTGTTGCTGTCGAGTCATTCCGACTCATATCCACCCTATAGGACAGAGTAGAACTGCCCCATATGGTTTCCACGTAATGGCTGGCAAATTCGAACTGTCGACTTTTTTGTTAGCAGCTGAACTCTTTACCACTGTGCCACCAGGCCTCCAAGGTCCACATATTAGGTACCCACTAATAATAATATTTTCAAAGAATGTTTCATAATATGGTATAGTATCTTGTCTGAATATTAAAAAAATAGCCCATTGCTGTCAAGTCAGTTCCAACTCATAGAGACCCTATAGAACTGCCCCATAGGGTTTCCAACAAGCAGCTGGTGGATTTGAACTCCTGACCTTTTGGTTAGCAGCTGAACACTCAACCACTGTGCCACCAGGGCTCCATTCAAAAAAAAGAACAAGTGTCTCCTTTGTCATTATACCAGAAGAACTGGATGGTGCCTGGCTACTATTATTACTAAACATTTTGATCAAAGGTTGTATAGGAGAATCCTGATCAAAAGAGGGAAGATGCAGAACAGAATTTACAATTCTCATGGAATCCAGATTTTCGGGAGCTAAGGAGGCTCAATGAACCTCTGAAAATACTGCCCTGAGATAATCTTGAAATGGTAAACCTTTAACCAAAAATATACCCTGAATTCTTCTTAACACCAAAAAATAGCTTAGCTTAGCAAGAATGTCTGCCTTATTTTTTAATAAGACAAAGCTATATTACATATCATCCCAATTTTATATAAAAAATAAAGCAAATATACCAAAATGTTAACTGTTAATAATGATTTTTTTATTATCCTTTACTGTCTTTTTCAGATTTTCTTGAATAAGTATTATTTAACCAGAAAGTTATACTATAAGAATTAAGAATCAGAGCATTTCTTCCTATTTTTTGAGGATTTTCCAACTCATAGTGTCCTTATGTACAACAGAACGAAATACTGTCCAGTCCTGCTGCATCCTCACAATTGTTGTTATGTTTGAACCCATTGTTGTAGCCCCTGTCAATCTACCTCACTGAAGGTCTTCCTCTTTTTTGATGACCCTCTACTTTACCAAGCTTGATGTCCTTCTCCAGGGACTGGCCCCTCTTAATAGCATGTCCAAGTACATGAGACGAAGTCTTGCTATTCTCCCTATTAAGAAGCATCTTGGCTGTACTTCTTCCAAGACAGTTTCGTTTGTTCTTTTGGCAGTCCACGGTATAGTCAATATTCTTCGCCAAAACAATAATTTGCAAACATCAATTCTTCTTTGTTCTTTCTTATTCATTGTCTAGCTTTCGCATGCATATGAGGCAATTGAAAATATCATGGCTTGGGTCAGGTGCACCTTAGTCCTCAAGGTGACATCTTTACTTTTTAATATTTTAAAGACGTTTTTGCAGCAGATTTGGCCAATGCACTAGGTCATTTGAATTCTTGACTACTGCTTCCATGGGTGTTGATTGTGGATCCAAGTAAAATGAAACCCTTAACAACTTCAGTCTTTTCTCCGTTTATCATGATGTTGAAGCCCTGGTGGCTCAGTGGTTAAAGCCCTACGCTGCTAACTGAAAGGTCAGCAGATTGAATCCACCAACTGAAAGGTCAGCAGATTGAACCCACCAACCACTCCACGGGAGAAAGATGTGGCAGTCTGCTTCCACAAACATTACAGCCTTGGAGACCCTATGGACAGTTCTGTCCTGTAGGATCTCTATGAGTCAAAATCTACTCAATGGCAATGGGTTTCTTTCTTTCTTTTTTTTGTATCACGATGTTGCTTATTGGTCCAGTTTTGAGGATTTTTGTTTTCTTTATGTTGAGGTGTAATCCATACTGAAGGCTGTAGTCTTTGATCTTCATCAACAAGTGCCTCAAGGCCTCTTCATTTTCAGCAAGCAAGCTTGTGTCATCTGCATATTGCAGGTTATTGATGAGTCTTCCTCCAATCCCAATGTTGCCTTCTTCTTCAGATAGTCCAGCTTCTCATGTTATTTACTCAGCATACAGATTGAATAGTATGGTGAAATATGTATCTTTTACTTTTATATAATTAATTTTTTGGTTATTTTTGCTGTTGTTATTAAGGATATATACAGCAGAACATACCCTAATTCAATGGTATCTGCTTGTACAATTCAGTAACATTGATTACATTCTTTGAGTTGTGCAATATTCTCACCTTTCTTTTTCAAGTTGTTCCTCTTCCATTAACATAAACTCACCGCGCCCTAAGTTTTCTATTTATCTTTAAAGTTGCTGTTGTCAACTTGATCCCACATAGATAGATCTTAAAAGAGTGCCATACTCAAGGCAGACATTCTTTACTAGTTAAGCTAAACTATTCTTTGGTTTTAAGAAGAATTCAGGGTATATTTTTAGTTTAAGGTTTATGGTTTCAAGATTATCTCAGGGTGGTATTTTCAGGGGTTCATCCAGCTTCCATATAAATATACAGCTTCCATAGCTCCAGAAAATCTAGATTCCATGAGAATTGTAAATTCTGTTCTGCATTTTCCCCCTTTTGATAAGGATTCGTCTATAGAATCTTTGATCAAAACATTTAGTAATGGTGGCAGGGCATCATGGAGTTCTTCTGGTCTCATGACAAAGGAGGCAGTTGCTCCTGGAGGCAATTAGTCACACATTCCATTTCCTTCTTCTGTCCCTGGCTCTGTTCTTCCTCTATTTATGTAGGTAAATCCCATGTCTGTACCTTGGATGGGCACTTGCATTTATTATTATTTTAAAGCACTAAATATATAATTATTCCATTTCAAAATTTTTTGAAATGGTGTGATTTGGTTGCTTTGTTGGTTGTTTTTTTTCTCCTTTGCTTTCTTTCATTTTCCAAATAGAAAAAAATAGACACAGTTTTTTTTTTAATTATAAGATTAATAATGCTGTTATTTAAAAAATCTAAAAATATAGAAAAGTATGAGTAAATAAAAAAGGAAAATGAAAAATTATCCATAATTCCACCACCCAGAGATGATCAATGCTAACATTTTGTGTGTATTCTCCCGGATTGTTTTTATGCATACAGGGTTGGCCTTCAGGGACATACACTGGTAGATAACCGTATCAGTTATTTATAGCCAGCACCTGTTTGGTTGTTTGGTGTCTAGGTCTAAAACACCAAAAACACCAAACCAGTTGCCATCAAGACGAATCCAATTCATAGCGACCCTATAGGACAGAATAGAACTGCCCCTGAGGGTTTCCAAGGTGGTAATCCTTATGGAAGCAGACTGCCACATCTTTCTCCCACAGAGCAGCTGGTAGGTTCAAACCCTCGAACCTGTGGTTAGCAGCCGAGTACTTAACCACTGCACCACCAGCGCTCCTTGTCCATGTCTACTGGTGGTGAAATATGTTGACTATCACTCTTTTCCTATATATCAACCTATTTCTGTGTTTTAAAAAATGTGATCATGCTGTGTTCTGCTTCATAATTTGTCTTTTTTTTTTTTTAATTTAACAATATAGTAACTTTTTTTAGGTTAATAAAAATGTGAGTCTACTTCATCCTTTTTAACAATCATATTGTGCAGTGAAACCTGTAGGTGGTGGAACTTGACGGGACTGCCTTGTTTTTCTGTGTCTTGCAAGTTTTCTGTCTTTGACAGGGTGCCACTTTTCTATTGCTCTCTATTAGTGGGAAATATTTGCATTTTCCTTCTCCGACAGGTTTCTACCTTACACAGGTTCTGGCTTTTGCAGGTTTTACTCTATTTGATTGTCTCTTTAGAAGGGCTTTCAAAATTATTAAAATAGTCATTTATATTACTTTCCAGTGGTCAGCAAACTTTTTCTGTAAAGGACCAGAGTGTAAATATTTTCAGCTTTGTGGGCCACGTGGACTGTGCTGCCAACTGCTCAAGTCCGCTATTGTAGTAGAAAAGCAGCCATCAATAGTACTTAAAGGAATGGGTGTGGAATTTTGTGGACAAAATTTTACCTATGCATACTGAAGTCTGAACTTCACATCATTTCCACATGTTGCAAAATATTATTCTTTTATTTATTTATTTTTTTCTCAACCATTTAAAGCCGTCAAAGCCATTATTAGGTTGTCAGAAGAAACAAATCTGTCTTGGAAGAAGTACAGCCAGAAAACTCCTTGGAACTGAGGATGGGAGACTTGTCTCATGTATTTTGGACATGTTATTAGGAGGGACCTGTGCCTGGAGAAGGACATCATGTTTGTAAATTAGAGGGTCAGCGAAAAAGAGGAAGACCCTCAACAAGATGGATTGACATAGTGGCTGCAACAATGGGCTCCAGCATAATAACAATTGTGAGGATGGCACAGTGTTTCTTTCTGTTGTACATAGGGTCGCTGTGAGTTGGAACCGGCTCGACGGCCCCTAACAACAACGACAGTGTGTGAATTTAATTTCACTTAAGTTTGTTGTTATGTGTTTTCCTGATTAGAGACACAAAGCCAAGAGATTTTAAAGGTAAGGGGGAAGAGAAGCAGTATACAAAACTGGCAGGTCATAAATCTTATGAAAAAGAGGAAAAACATATGTTCAGAGGAAAAAACTGGAATAGATCATGTTTACAGCAGTTATTCCTCAGTTGTAGGATTATGGATGATTTTGAGTTTCTTTGGTTATTTTCAAGTTTTCAACAATGAATGTTTATTGCTTTTATATTAGAAAATAATTATTTTTGGGGAAAAAACTTTGACCTATTCCCTTTTACTAAAACGCATTGGAATAGACATTATTTGATATAACTGAAATAATTTTATTTTTGAGTAAAAGCAAAAAAGTATGGCAAAATATACAGAAAAAAACAATTATCAAGCCATTAGTTCACCCTATAGTACTGTGGAACAAGGCGATCAAGAAGATCCTAGAAAACAGGAACAAAGAGCAGACAGGTTATTGTGAAATGATGGGAAGAAACAAAAGTCCTCAGGATTGTTTCGCATCCTTTTTCTTCTCCACCCCCCCACCCCTCGCAAGGGAAGACAGTGTGAGAGAAGGGCCATGAAAACCAAGAGATTCCTGCATTGAATTTATTACTTAGAAATTGAATCAATTCTTTGATTACAACCAATGGTAATTATAATTTTGTCTATTTTGTGCAAACTTATTTTAATTAGATAGCACATGTAACAAACTGGCCTGAAAAGTGGTCAAATGAAGCCAGTCAAGACCTCAGTGTATTTTCTCAAAAATCCGAACGTAATGTTGCATTTCTTGGTCTTGGTGATGGTTATAAACGAGTGTTCACTTTGTAAACATTCATCAAACTTTATACTTAAAAGTTGCGTGTTTTCTGTATGTGTGTTATACTCCAATTAAAAAAAGTTTACTTGGGGAAAAACTCGCACCACAGCTCTGCTTCTGCCTTTCTCCAGTGCACTGTGGTAACCACTGTGTTTGGCTCCCCAGAATCCTTCCTCTCCATCACCCCAGCTCAGATCCGGCCAATCATAGCAGCCCATCTCCTGATCACAGGACTCTAGGAGGCTGGGAAATGAGCACTCCCATAAATAGTCAACAGAAATAAAAAGGCTGTAACCTTTCTGGAGTTTGGCCACGTGTTGTGGCTTCTAGGAATCTCTTCTAAACAAACGTAGATTAATTCAAGGATGTGTGTTTAGATATTGATCACAGTATTATACACAATTGTGACAAATAAAAACCACCTCCATGTCCAACAGTCAAGAATAAGGAAGACAGGCTAAGCAGTTAAGCGTATTTTCCAAACTCACAGCAAATAAGGTGCAGGGCTAAATTCTAACCCAGGTCTGTCTGGCTGCAGTGTCCTTCCTTAAGCCACTGAAACTGATGGTTTTCCAAGTGTCTTTCCTGGAACTTCCTTGAGGGGCCTCTCAGATGCTAGAGTTACCAAATTACCAGTTAATTTCTTTTTCTCAGCTCAGGATTAAAAAAAAAAAAAGATTAGAGAGCAGTTTTTAACCTCTCCTGTGGTCCAACCCCAGTGCCTGGGATCCATGCAAGATTTCTTTGTGAGGAAGGAGCAGGATAATGCTGCTAAACAACAAACCGAAACCTTTGACACCCTCCACCACATTCGCTTTATCCCATCTATACCAGTGGTTTTATAACCAGTGTGAGGAGTCCCTGGCTTGTATGTGTGGTTAATGCCCGTTAGGCTGTTAACTGAAAGACTGGAGGTTCAAGTCCATCTACAGGCACCTTAAAAGAAAGACCTGGCAATCTACTTTGGAAAAATCATTGAAAACCCTATGGAGCACAAATCTACTCTGACGCACAGTGGGTTGCCATGACTCTGAATCAACTCCAGGGCAACTGGTTGGTTTTTTGATACCAGTGCAAACTAAAGAGGCAGCTCCCGCCCTCTTGGCTGGCTGAGACTCGGGGTTGGCAGACTGGCAGGAAGAAACCCTAACCCAATGCTATGTCATCAAGATGGCACATCTAACGAACACTAATTGCATCTAGATTCAGAATATCACCTTCTCCTCTGTTAACCAATACACCTTTTTTGTTTTACTAATAACAAAGAGCACTTTTTCTCACTAAAGAAGTACTTTTTCTAGAGCCCGTATTGTATTCCTTTGCCAACTCTTCTGACAGAGAAGGACAATGGTGGAGGTGTTTCTCTCACAGCTGATAAGGAGAAGCCCAAAGCCTTGCACAGGTGGACCTGGGATCTGTGAGACGAATTTCTAAGTGGGACATTTGAATCAGCTGGTGCAGCCAGGCAAGCGAACATCCTTTTTTTTTTTTCTTCACCTCCTCCCCTGGCTCAAACGGAAGCCCTGGTAGTACAGTGGTTAAGAGCTTGGCTTCTAACCAAAAAAGGTCAGCAGTTCGAATCCACCAGCCACCCCTTGGAAACCCTGTGGGGCAATTCTACTCTGTCCTATAGGGTCTCTGTGAGTCAGAATCGACTCCAAGGCAATGGGTTTGATTTTTTTTTTTTTTCTCCTCAAATGGTTGCTACATTTAATTACCCTGTTGCTGAGTAGAACTGTGCTCCATACGGTTTTCAAGGAGGTGACCTTTCAGAAGCAGATCGTCAGGCCTGCCTTCTAAGAAGCCTCTGGGTGGGTTTGAACCCAGTCTTTTAGCTAGTAGTAAAGCACTTAACCTTTGTACCACCTCGAAAAAACCAAACCCAGTGCTGACGAGTCAATTTCGACTCATAGCGACCCTATAGGCCAGAGTAGGACTGCCCCATAGCGTTTTCAAGGAGCACCTGGCGGATTCGAACTGCAGATGCTTTGGTTAGCAGCCGCAGCACTTAACCACTACCCACTACGCCGCCAGGGTTTCCATTTGTACCACCTAGGGTTTTGGGAGGGACTCCTTAATTACCCTAAGGCAGTGATTTTCAAAGAGTACATCAGCATCCCCCAAAACTTGTTAGAAATGTAAATTCTCTGTCTCCACCCAGACCTATATCATTGTGCTGTAACAGGCGCTCCAGGTGATTCTAATGCGGCCTAAGTTTGGAATGGCTTCCCTGGGCTTTCAGTACACATCTTTTTATATTACTATAATAATATATTTATATTACTATATATTATATTCCTGTCTGGTTTTGGGCTGGATGTTTTCTGTCTTTCTTTTTTTGTTAAATCAATAATCATGCATAATATCTGTACCATAAATTTACCTGTTGAGAAAGTCTTTGTTGCTATATTTTTATTGTGCCTTGACCAAGTGCCACGCAGAATCTTAGGTGGAAAGGGGACATAAAGAAGCCAAGTAAAGTTCTTCTCAATTTCTTGTTGTTGTTTTGTGCTGTCGAGTCGATCCCAACTCACAGTGGCCCCATGTCACAGAGTATAACTGCCCCGTAGGGTTTTCTTGGCAGTAACCTTTACTGAAACTGACCACCAAGTCTTTCTCCCACAGAGCCGCTGGGTGGGTTCCTATCTGTTACTCTTTTGATTAGCAGCCCAGTGCTTCAGTTTTTCACCAGCAGGGATTCTTTTCTCGATCACAGGTGATTGAAAAAATAACCAACGGTAGGAGAGTTACAGTTAAAGAAAGCAATTCAAGACCATGATTAATCACCAAGTGGAGGCTGTGGAGGAAGAGGAAGAGAGGCTTTGTGGCTAAAGCACTGACGGCAGGCTCTCCAAAGCCTCGGACTTGTTGGAATTCATTGTACAGAGTTGGAATTTATTCAGTGTTGGTACCACTCCCCCCAGCTTGTCATGATGCAGGCCCGTAATTGATAACTGTGAACTATCTGGTAACTTGTCAGTGCATATTTCTGGTATTTCAACAGAATATGCGTGTTTGTAGAGGGAGTGCTTGCAATACTGGAGCAAAACTGTGACTGATGGTGTCTTGATGTTTATTTCACCCGATACTGGAAAAAGTCAGGCTCACTGTCATTGCTTTCTATACTTTGTCCCTGGATGCTGCTCTCCCAGGACTGAGATGCCTCTGTCCTTCTGGCCTGAGTCTTTCCAGGTGGCAGGAGTAAGGAGGCGGCCCCAGGCTCTAAAATAATACCTAAAACTCTGGAGAAACCAGATGAAAGGAGCAGAGAGGATCTGGTCCTAGGAAAAGGGAGAGCCTGACAGTGGCGAGCTTTAGGGAATGATTACTACTGATCAGCATAGTGTATGCCCGCTTCTTGCCACTTTCTCTAAAAGCTGCCTCTTTTGTATTTATTCTCTCCCAGATTTCGCTGTCTTTTTAAGCGCTTCTGAAGTTTTAGCAGCGGTTTCCTTGTGCTTCTTATCTTGACCTGCAACTCGTTCCAATTTTGTCAACTTTGTTACATTATCCATTGAGTTCTTTTTCTTTCAGGTTGGAGTCTAAGGCATTGTTAGCTACCGAGCCCTTGAGTCCCTGTGTGGTGCAAACATTTAACACGCTCAGCTGCTAACCGAAAGGTTGAAGGTTCAAGTTCACCCAGCGGTGACTTGGAAGAATGACTTGCTGATCTACTTCTGAAAAATCAGCTACTGAAAACCCTATAGAGCACAGGTCTACCCTGACACACCTGGGGTCACCAGGGTCACCATGAGTCAGTCGGCTCCACAGCAGCTGGTATTGAGCCCTTACTATTCATTCATTCGACATATAGTCAAGTATTGAGTATCCAGAGGGTTTGAACCCCCGACATTTTAGTTCCTAAACGAGCACTTAACCGCTGTGCCACCAGGGCGCCTTATTGAGTATCTACTGTATGTCACACTGTATTCTAGGTGCTTGGGATACGTTATGGAATAAAAGAGACCGACAGCCATGCTCTATGTCCAGTTCTGGGTTGGATGTTTTCTTTCTTTAATTTGCTAATTATCTCAGTAGCTAATTTCAGTCTGAATTATCTTGGCTAATTTCACCAAAATCATGTACCAATCTCATTTATCATTTAGATAGTCTTTCAGCTTTAGAGAGGAACATGTTTATTAGAAAAAAGTTACTTATGATTCTTACTCTGTGAATGAAAACTCCCTCTCCCTCACTATGGGGTAGTGGGGCAAAACACACACACACACACACACTATATATGTACATAGACACACTCATGTATTTAAACAGTTTTATACAATTCACCCTTTTAAAGTGTGCAATTTAATGGTTCTTAGCACATTCACAGATAATGTACAACCATTACAGTATTTGATATTTGAACATTTTCATCGCCTTTGAAAGAAATCCTGTACCCTTTAGCTATTACTCTCTATCCTCCCACCCTACCTCCCACCGCAGGCCTACCAAAACCAACCAAACCCACTGCCTCCGAACTGAGTGACCCCATAGTGTTTCCAAGGCTGTAAATCTTTATGGAAGGAGACTGCCATGTCTTTCTCTAGAGGAGTGTTGATGAGTTCGAACTGCTGACCTTTCAGTGCCTTAACCACTGTACCATCAGGGCTTCTTCCCCCTCCCCCAAGCCCTAAGCAATCACTAATCTACTTTCTGTCTCTATTGGTTTCCCTATTTTAGACTTTCATGTGAGTGGAATCATATAATATGTGGACTTTTGTAACCAGCTTTTCACTTAGCGTGATGTTTTTGAGGCTCATCTAAATTGTGGCATATATCAGTACTTTATTCCTTTTGTGGCAGAATAATAGTCTATTATGAGGATATACCACACTTTTGTTGTCCATTCATCTATTGATGGACATTTGGGTTGTTTCTACTTGTCTGTTATGCAGGGCTTTGAACCAGCTTGATCCAGTTTGAAACCCTGCTGAGAATTTGCATTTTTAAACAAAGTCCCATTAAGTTATACATAAGAATCACCTGGGGGATCTTGTTAAAATGTAGATTCTGATTCAGTATATCTTTGGTGGAAATGTAAATTCTCAGCAGGGAACTTATTAGAAATGAAAATTCTCAGCAAGGGTTTGAACCAGAATGAACCAGTTAGAAGCCCTGCTATTATGAATAAAGCTGCTTATAAACATCACTGCTTATAAACATGATGCTGTGTATAAAGTTCCGTTTGGGTATATATTTTCATTTCTATTGGGTGGTATTTCTATGTTTTATCCTTTGAAGAACTGCCAGACTGCTTTCCAAAGTGGCTGCACCATTTTACAATCCCACCGACAATGTATGAGGTTTCCAATTTCTTTAACTCCTTGTCAATATTTGTTAGTATCTGACTTTTTGATTCTAGCCATCCTAGTAGGTGTGAAATGGTATCTTAAAGTGGTTTGGGTTTGCATTTTCCTGATGACTAGTGTTAAGTATCTTTTCATGTGCCTAGTGGTGATTTTGGAAACCCCGGTGGCATAGTGGTTAAGTGCTACGGCTGCTAACCAAAGGTTCAGCAGTTCAAATCCGCCAGGCGCTCCTTGGAAACTCTATGGGGCAGTTCTACTCTGTCCTATAGGGTTGCTATGAGTTGGAATTGACTTGATGGCACTGGGTTTTTTTGTTTTTTTAGTGGTCATTTGTATATCTTCCTTGGAGAAATGTCTATTCAGATCCTTTACCCATTTTTTAGTTGATCTGTTTATCTTTTTATTATTGAATTGTTAACAGTTCTTTATATATTCTAGATTCAAGTCCTTATCAGATATGTGATTTGCAACTATTTTCTCCCATTCTGTGGGTTGTCTTTGCACTTTCTTGATGGCATCCTTTGAAGAACAGAAGGTTTTAATTTTGATGAATTCCAACTTACCTATTTTTTTTTCCTTTGTTACTTGTGCTTTTGCTGTCATAGCTACGAATCCTTTGCCAAATCCAAGGCCATGAAGGTTTACACCAATGCTTTCTTCTAAAATTTCGTAGTTTTAGCTCTTACATTTAGGCACGTGATCTATTTCGAGTTAATTTTTGTATGTGGTGTGAGGTAAGGGTCCAACTTCATTCTTTTTCACGTGCATATCCAATTATCCCAGCACCCAGATGTTTTCTGTATTCATTATCTCATTTATTTGCATGAAAATTGGTTTTTCCAAGTGTCATTGCACTCTTCAACCTAGAGAATTGGGAAATGTTTCTAATTTACGTTTATCTCTTTTCCTTTATTTCAGATGGCAAAAGAGATCATCAAATTATCACTAACCGTACCATTTCCTTTTATATGTTATAAAATTTACCAACTTCTTTTTCTGGCTGAAAGCCCCTCACTATTTAACACTGAATAGAGTTGGAATTGACCCCACAGCAATGGGCTTGGGTTTTTTTTAGGTACTCATTAGAATCGCATGCTACTTGTCGCCTCCTGGGTACACCTAGCTCCAATTATGTATATCAAGTGAGGTTACTAATGTATTTTGCACCCAGGTAGCAACTTGAGAAGACCATTAAAGCTCCAATGTGTCTGGGTCCTTATAACTACTCCTCACTTATTAACTATCTCATTATCCAACATTTTGCATTTATGACAATAGTAAAAAATCTACTGACTATTTTGTGTGTTAATGACATATGTATGGCAGTAATGAACGCCAAGGGGCGAGGTGAGAGTAATCCTGGCTGTGATGGTTAAGGTTCTGTGTAAACTTGGCTGAGCTATGATTCTCAGTGGTTTGGCAACTATGTAACGATGTAATTTGGCAATTATGTAATGATGTAATTTGACAGGTATGTAATATGTAGTCATCCTTCATTTTGTGATTGGATGTGGTCATCCTCCATTTTTGCATAATGCCAGTTTTTGCGTAATAACCTGGCCTTTGGAACCTAACCACATGGATAAGTGAGGAGTGGGTGTATTACTATTATTATTATTAGGATGGCAAGGGTACCGCATAGTCAAATCTCCTGGTTTGATTTTTTAATCCTTGTTGAAATTATGAAGTGTTGAAGAATAATAAGGAGATGAGTTTGTTCAATTTTCCTGCTTAAATAGTATTTTAAAGACACACACAAAATGAAACATTTTTGTAGGGCTTTTATCCAAAAAGCTTGCAGAGTTCAGTCCTTTTTCTTGTATAGGTCTCTGAAAGCACAAGGGGAAAAAAAAGAATAAAGGGGAAAAAATTGCTCCATGTCCTTCCCTAGGAAGCATTTTTTCATTCTGTAAACGTTGGTGGCTGTCAAGGAGCTCCCTGCTGGCTTTTGGTCTTTAACAGATGACTCTGGTCCCCTGAGGCGTGCCAGTGATTTGGAACACCTTTGTTTGTTTGTGTATTTTGGGAGGATTTCTAGAAATGAGTTTTAGGAGGTAAAAGGGGCTTGGAGCGGTGGACTCATTCCCCAGCCCCTAATGCTGGCATTTTCTCTGTCATATCTCAGGTAATGATCGTGCGGCCTGCACTTAAATACTTCCAGTGATGGGAAGATCACTGCCCTTGGGGTCAATAGTCTTTCAATAGTCCTTCACTTTACGATTATTACAGGTTTTGGGAAAGCATCACAAAAGTGGCCCCTTACATAACTGACAGTATTTGGAGTTACTTGCACAATGCCTGGTTCTGGGTCTTGACTATTGCAGCTTGCTTTCTTTTCTCTTAATCTCAATCTGGGTTTAGGGTATATGAAAAGGAAATAATTTTAAAATAGAATATCGATATATGGCATCTGAGTTTTCCATTTCGGTATAATTTATTCATGCATTCAACAGTCGTAAGCATGGAGAACAGCCTGCTGGGGGAGAGAGCCATGAAGCTGGGATACACCTATTTTTTTGTTTTGTGTTTTCAAGATCTTTTTGATGATGTCATCCTTCCTTCCATGCTTAGTCCATGTGGTTTAGGTAGATTAAATCCCACCCTGCCTTTACAGGCAAGCATGTCATTCGAGAATGTCCAGAATATACCATATCCCAGCCATGGTGACGATGTAAGCCCCTGAGTTCACCCTCATTTCTCATTATGTATCTGGGAATTGCCCCCTGCCAGACATGGATATCCAGAGCACCGTTCACAGTTACTGTAATGTAGCTTTTAGCTATAAGATGACTTGGTCAAAGAGAATCAAAATGAACAGGTCATTAGGAAGGTCAGAGGCTCACTCTGATTGGAAAGATAGCTAGGAAATTAGATAGATTAAAATAAATTGATAGTTCATTAAGAAACTGCTAATGAATGAAGAAAATGTAAAGGCGGAGCTGAGGCAGGCTCAAACCTGAGACCATGTTGAGAGAACTGAGAATTAAGTAAAAATATTCCTGACCTATATTAAGTTCTAATTCAATGCATTTTAGAAATGTATTTCTGAAATATATTAATTTTTTTTTTTTACTAAGAAAAAAGTAACACATATTATTTTCACACTAAGCTCTGCATAGTGTTTTTTTAATTTATTTTTATTGTGGTAAAATACATTTAACAAAATATTTACCAACTCAACAATTTTTACATGTATCGTTCAGTAACAATGATTGTGTTCATCATATTATGCAACTATCACTACTATCCTTTTCAAAATTATTCCACCACCATTAACAGAAACTCAGTGCCTCCCAAGCAGTGACTCCCCTTTTTCCCCTCCCTCTTACCCCTAGAAACCACTGATAAACTTTGGTCTCTCTATATTTGCCTATTTCATACAAGTGGAATCATACAGTAATTTGTCCTTTTATGATTGACTTATTTCACTCAGCATAATGTTTTCAAGGTTCATCCATGTTGTAGCATGTATCAGGACTTCATTTCTCTTTATGGCCGAGTGATATTCCGTTGTAGGTATGTACCACATTTTGTTTATCCATTCGTCTGTTGATGGACGTTTTGGTTGTTTCTACTTTTGGCTATTGCAATAAACATTGCTATACAAGTTTCCATTTGCTTTCCTGCTTTCAATTATTTCGGATATACACCTAGCATTAGGATTGCTGGGTCATAGGATTGTTCTATGATCAATGTCTTGAGGAACTGCCAAACTGCTTTCCATAGTAGGCACACCATTTTGCATTCCCACCAGCAGTGGAAGAGGGCTCCAATTTCTCCATATCCTTGCCAGCACCTGTTATTTTTTATTTTTCCCCCTGATAATATCCTTTCTAGGGGAAGTGATATAGCATCTCACTATAGCCTTAATTTGCATTTCCTTAATGACAGATGATACTGAGCATTCTCTCATGTGGTCGCTGGCCATTTGTAATAAACCTCTTCGGTGAGGTGTCCACTTAAGCCCATGCCCATTTTTTTATTGGGTTGTTGTCTTTTTGTTGTTCTATTGTAGGAGTTCTTAACATATTATGGATATTAAACCCTTATCAGATATACGGTTCCCAAGATTTTTCTCCCAATCTGTAGTCTGTCTCTTCACTTTTTTGATTAAAGTTTATAATGTGTTTTTGTGATATTGGCACTTTAATCAATTCTATACAGATAATTGGTTTAACACTTACTGTCTTAGTCATCTAATGCTGCCATAATAGAAATACCACAAGTGGATGGCTTTAACAAAGAGAAATTTATTTTCTTACAGTCTAGTAGGTTACAAGTCTAAATTCAGGGGGTTGGCTCCAGAGGAAGGCTTTCTCTCTCTGTCTGCCTTCTCATCAATGTTCCCCTGGACGAGGAGGTTCTTCATGCAGGGACCCCAGGTCTAAAGGATGTGCTCTGCTCCTGGTGCTTCTTTCCTGGTGGTATGAGGCCCCCAACTCTCTGCTTTTATCTCTTGAGAGATAAAAGGTTGTGCAGGCCACACCCTAGGGAAACTCCCTTTACCTTGGATCAGGGAGGTGACCTGAATAAGGGAGGTGTTACAATCCCACCCTAATCCTCTCAACATAAAATTACAATCACAAAATGGAGAACAACCACACAATACTGGGAGCCATGGCCTAACCAAGTTGATACACGCATTTTTTGGGGGACATAATTTAATCCATGACATCTACTATTTCAAGAAGTATTTCTGGGCATTTCAAAATGAACTGTGCCTTTGAGTTGAATATTAACTTGTTTAGAAGACTTTGTGCTGCCAAAATACCAAAAGATAACAAAAAAGAAAAAAAAAAGCAGCTCGAACTTTGCTGATCTCCATGATAGCCTAATTTCTCTTGTGCCTACTACCTACCTTTTGAAGTTCCATTAACTCTGTCCTTCATAGGCTTTTAGGACAATAGCTTTCTAATTTTTTTTTTATCTTTATACAATTAATATTTTAAATGGAAATCTGAAACCGGCATGCACATGTACATAAGCAACTGAGAAAAGTTTTGTTAAATATGGCTTTTCCTTATCACCTACAATTCATTGATATTTCTATTCTTTCTATTCTACATTCTGCTCTTTTATTTCTGTCCTATGCTATTCTGTTCTATTTCTCCCTTTTTTGTGTCTATCCTGCTTTATTTCATTTTTAAATGTCATTTGTAACTCACAAAATCGATTTCACAACTTACTAACTGGTCTTAACAAGTAGTTTGAAAAACATAGTTCTAGTCCAGGGTACACAAAAGAATGAAAACTAGAAGTGTTTTCTCTCTGTATTAGCCCCGAGAACTTTGCCAAGCAACTTTCGATTCATTCACTCTCTACACTTCCTTTTTGTTTATTCATTCACTCATGTAATACAGAAATATCTATGATGCCCCCGACATCATGAATCAGGTGCTCTCCAGTTATTGAGGATATGGTGGTACACAGGATAGATGCAGTTCCTGCTTGTCAGAGCTTACAGGACTAACTGACTTTTTAAAAAATTACCATACTTGCTCTCCTGTTGGGTACAAGCAGGGGGCTATCTAAGGGCACTTGAGTCAGAAGAGATGTAAGCACTCAGAGGAGTAGTGGTAGACTGAGGAGGAGACAAACATGCTCTTCCATCATGGCGCTGGGGCAGTCATTTGCTAAAGAGTTTCCCGGCAGTAATAGTCAATGTAGTTTTAGCAAGAAAAGACATTGTACTTGGTTCTGCTAATATGACCGTGAATAACTATGGTCTCTTCCCTGCTTCTGGTCTGATGGTGTGGGGGTGGGTAACACATGCATTATTACAATGCAATGTAATAAGGTAGTAGACCAACAGAACCATTCCTGAGTTGTGTGGAGTTAAGGGATAGCCAAAAGTGGAGCCAATGGAGACTACAAGTGGGGAGAAAACAATAGGACATGAAGGCAAATGTTTGGGATGGAGCCTGGTATGGAGAGATCCTTCCAGGATAGTAAGAGATTTGAATATTTTTATAGATTGAGGGGAAAGAACCAGTGGAGAGGCAGAGAGAGGGCATCATTAATTGATGTAATAAAGTGCTGGTGGATTTGAGGGTGAGGGGTCAAGTAAGAGGTGTAGGGTTCACCTAGAAATGGAGAGTCACTGCCATGATGACCACCTTATGGATAAAGCAAAGGGACAACAGACAAAGGCAGAATATTATCAACTTTATTATTAAGAGTAAAAATATTACCTGACATGATGGAGTTTTGCCATCAGCTACATATTTGAATTTTCTTGAACAGTACACAGACTGCACTTTGTCCTCTTGTCTCATTCCTTTGTTTCATTGATTTCTTTGGGCCCACCAAAATTACATCATCTTTCACCCTGTGGCACCCTACTTTTTAACCTGTAATTGAAGAATGACATGCGTACAGAAAGTACAGAAATCGTACGTGGATAGTTTGATTAATTTTCACAAAGCGAATGCATCTTTGTGTAACTTGTACCCATTTTAAGAAACAGAACGTTCCCACACCCTAGAAGTATTCCCCATCCCAGTGCCCCCTTCCAGTCACTATCTCCCCACCCACGGGTAACCACTATCCTCACTTACAACAAGTGGTGCACTTTTAAATGAAGAAGTCATCTAAGTCTTTCAGTAGATAAATCCACTTCCTAGAAGGTATTTCTTTAAAAGTTGTCCAAATAAGGAAGCTATTTCCAACATGTTCTCAACTATTTACCCAAAATGTTTCCCTCACCCCTATATTGTTTGCCTAGTTGGAGTAAAAGAGGGCTGAAAAATGGGCCAATCAGAGACTTTTGTCTGGAAGACTCCCCTTAGAAACAAACATTTGGAAATAAAATGGGAGGGAAAATTAAAACCAAAAGTGAAATGATTCATATAATAGGTAATTTGTCTCTGGCTACCTTATACATCTGATGCATTGATATCTTAAAAATATGTACATGTATTTTTCATATTAATTATCATCATTTATAATGTGAAAATTTGGAGAATACAGAAAAGCACAAAAAAGTAAGAACAATTCATACGTAATTCATCACCCATTCTTTCTTTCTTATTTATACATTACTGCATATTTCTTTTTTGTTTCTGTTGTTGAGAATATATGTAGCAAAACATACACCAATTCAAAAATGTCTACATGTACAATTAAGTGACATTGATCACATTCTTCAAGTTGCGGAACCATTCTCACCCTCCTTTTCCAGGTAGTTACTCCTCATTAACATATACTCATTGCCCCCTAAGTTTCCTATCTAATCTTTAAAGTTGCTGTTGTTAATTTGATCCCTCATAGATAGATCCTAAAAGAGTACAATGTCAAGGCAGAGAGTCTTCACTAGTTAAGCTAAACTGTTGTTTGGCTTTAATACTTCAGGGGATGTTTTTGGTTAAAATTAAAAGATTATTTCCAGGCAAAAGTTTCAGGGGTTCATCCAGCCTCCATGGCCATAAAGTCTGAAGTCCATGAGAATTTGAAATTCTCTGCTGCATTTCCCCCTTTTTGATCAGTATTCTTCTACAGAATCTTTGATCAAAATGTTCAGTAGTGGTAGCTGGGCTCCATCCAGTTCTTGTGATCTCATGTAAAGGAGGTAAGTTGTTCATGGAAACAATTAACCACACATTCCATTTCCTCCTCATATTCCTGACTTCCTTTTTGTTTTTTTCTTGATTAGATTTATTGAATACATATAAAGATGGCCCCTAAAGCATTGTTTGTAACAGTGAAAAACCAGAAACATTTTAGTGTTCGTAAGCAGGGGATAGTTACATTATGATTCATACATACCAAGGCACTCTATCTACAGGTTAAAAAGAATGAAGTAAGGCTGTATGAACTGACACGGGAAGATATCCATTGTAAACTGGTAAGGGAAAAAGTCTCAGAAATACATGTGTAAGATGATCTCATTTATATTTAAAATACATAGATGAAAAATTTGAATTTTCTTTTTTAACTCCAAAACATCTCCTTTGTTCTCACATAAACATGACTTAAGTTTGTTTAAAGAAGAATGAAGGAATACTTTATATTTAAGAATCAAAGCAATTTGAGAACAATGGTAAATGGCTATTTATTCATTTATTCAACATATATTTATGGGTAAACAGTGGTTTGGAAGCCAGTGCTCCAGTGTCTTGTAGAAATCTGTCAGGGAATTAGAGTTATTGCATTTATAATATTTCCTATTATTCATCATTTTTAGCAAGTCATTCTGTTTTGTGAGATGTTAAAGTGTTTTGTGAGATGTTAAAGTGTCATTAGGTATCAGTTTTCAAAATATATGAGCAATCACAAAAGGACAAATATTGTATAACCTCACTAATATAAAAAGACAAGAAAAGGCAAATGTATGGAGAACAAAATTTGTTAGTGATTAACAGGGGTCAGGGGAACTAAGGGAGAAAGAGGGGGTTAATGGTGATGGAGATATCACCTTGATTACGGGTAGGGTTGCACAGCCAATTTATGGTAATTGCTGTCAATAAGCTGTACACCTGTAAAAAGTTGAATTAGCAAAAGTTGTGTAATAGATATACTTACAACAACGACACACACACACAAAAAGAGTAGCTGCTGAGACTACTTATGTACAACCAGACACCTCATGGGATTTGATTTCTTGGTTTGGAGGTTTAGGGTCATGGTTTCATGGGACATACCAATTGATTGGCCTGTTAACATGTTTAGTGCTTCTGTTTGACCTCCTAGTTTGTTGTGTAGTGCCTGGGGTGTTAAAAGCTTGCAAACGGCCACCCAGGTCACAACAGTTGGTCTCTATTCTCCTGGAGCAACAGAGGAAGAAGGATAACCAGGAATAGAAAGAAGATATGGAATGCCTGGTGAATTGCTTCCATGAACAACTGCCTTCTTTGCCATGATCAAACTGGATGGTGCTCAGCTACCATTACTGGACATTTTCATCAAAATTTCTACAGAAGAATCCTGATCAAAATGGGGAAAATGTAGAACAGAATTTCAAATTCTCATGACAACCAGACTTCCTGGAGCCATGAAGTTTGGATGAACCCCTGAAACTATTGCCCTGAGATAATCTTTAAACCTTAAACCAAAAATATCCCTTGAAGTCTTCTTAAAACCAAACAATAGTTTAGCTTAACTAGTAAAAAAGGTCTGTCTCGAACATTATGCTCTTTTAAGCACTATCTATATGAGATAAAAGTGACAATAGTTATTTATAAAGATTAGATAGGAACTTTAGGGGGCAGTGAGTTTACGTTAATGGGGAAGGAACAACTCAAAAAAGGAGGGTGATTAAGCCAAAGATTAGACAGGCCCATAAACCAAAATAAGACTAAAGGGGCACAGCAGCCCAGGGGCAAGGACTAGAAGGCAGGAGGGAACAGGAAAGCTGGTAATAGGGAATTCAAGGTTGAGAAGGGAGAGTCTTGACATGCGGTGTTGGTAACCAAGGTTACAAAACAATATGTGTACTAATGGTTTAATGAGAAGCTAGTTTGTTCTGTAAACCTTTATCTAAAGTACAATAGTAAAAACAAACAAAAAAAAAGAGGGTGAAAATGCACAAATTAAAGAATATAATCAGTGTCACTAAATGGTACAGGTAGAAACTGTTGAATGGGTGTATGTTTTGCTATGTATATTCTCAAAATAAAATTTAAAAAAGAAAAACATATGATGCAACCAATGTCACAAAACAATACAAATTTTTCAATGATAAACTAACTTGAGGTATAAACTTTCACCTAAAGCACAACTTAAATAAAAAAAAAGAAGAAAAATACATGTAAGAAGTTGAACTAAGGATTCAAGCAGAATATTCCAAGTCCAAGATCATTTATTTCTGATAGCCTTGAGGTTGGTGTCTACACTAGAAATATAGCTGTGGGAGTATCCTGTTCTCTCTACTATGAATGATTCTCCTCCTCTTTTTTCCTTACCATACTTTTAAAGAGCTAGCTTAAAAGTCTCCTGTGTTTCATTCGGATTGAATAAGATGAAATTTTCTCTTCATATATCAATACTTATCTGCATGGTTGCATTTATCACATATAATTGCTTACTTATGGGTCTCTCCCAATAGATTATTTCCTCCTTTAAGGCAAGGATAGTGCCTTATTCCTCTTTAACCTAGACCCTAGTGTAGTGCTTGATAACATGGTAGATACCAGCACCAATGGCAGTATCTAAATGTTTAGATACTAATGCTAGTATCTAAATATTTAGGTGAACATCAATATTTTCATCACTACTCTTCTGTTAGTTTCTCATACCATGGTGTTGCTGTGATGCTGGAAGTTATGCCACCAATATTTCAAATACCAGCACATTCACCCATGGTGGACAGGTTTCAGCAGAGCTTCCAGACTAAGACAGATGAGGAAGTCTGGTGATCTACTTCTGAAAGAATTGGCCAGTGAAAACCTTATGAATACTAGTGGAACATTGTCTGATACAGTGTTGGAAGATGAGCCCCTCAGGTTGGAAGGCACTCAAATTACTACAGGAGAAAAGCTGTCTCCCCAAAGTAGAGTCAACCTTAATGAAGTGGATGGAGTAAAGCTTTCAGGACCTTCAGTGGCTGATGTGGCGCAACTCAAAATGAGAAGGAACAGCTGCAAACATCCATTAGTAATCAGGACATGGAATGTACAAAGTATGAATCTAGGAAAATGGGAAGTTGTCAAAATAAAATGGTATGCCTGAAGATAGATATCCTAGTTGTATGGTCTACTCTGCAGGAAATGACAAATTGAAGAAGAATGGCATCCATTCATCATCAAAAAGAACATTTCAAGATCTGTCCTGAAGTACAACACTATCAGTGATAGGATAATAGCAATACACCTACAAGGAAGACCAGTTAATACAAATATCATTCAAATTTACACACCAACCACTAATCCAAAGATGAAGAAATTGAAGATTTTTACCAACTTCTGCCATCTGAAATTGATCAAACTTTCAGTCAAGCTTCATTGATAATTACTGGTGATTGGAAGGGAAAAGTTGGAAACAAGAAGGATCAATAGTTGGAAATATGGACATAGTGATAGAAACCATACTGGAGATTGCATGATAGAATTTTGCAAGACCAATGACTTATTCATTGTTTTTTCAACAGGATAAATGGAGGCTTTACATGTGAACCTCACTAGTTGGAATACATAGGTGTCAAATTGACTACATCTGTAGAAAGAGATGATGGCGAAGCTCAATATTATCAGTCAGAGTAAGGCCAGAGGCTGACTGAAGAGCACAGTGTAAATTGCACATATGCAAATATAAGTTGAAGCTGAAGAAAATTAAAACAATCCATGAGAGGCAACAGACCCCATTAGACTGCCATAGAGTCGATTCCAACTCACAGTGACCTTATAGGATAGAGTAGAACTGCCCCATAGGGTTTCCAAGGCCTAAAATCTTTATGGAAGCAGACTGCCACATCTTTCTTCTGTAGAGCGGTTGGTGGGTTCCAAACTCTGACCTTTTCAGTTAGCAGCCAAGACTTAACCTCTGCACCACTGGAGCTCCTTAGCCAAAGTACAACCTTGAGTATATCCCACCTGAATTTAGAGACTATCTCAAGAATAAATTGATGCATTGAACACTAAGGACTGAAACCAGATGAGTTGTGGAATGACTTCAAGGACATCATACATGAAGAAAGCAAGAGGTCATTAAAAAGGAAAGAAAGAAAAGACCAAAACAGATGTCAGGAAAGAGTCTGAAATTTGCTCTTCAACTTAGAGTAGCTAAAGCCAGTGGAAGAAATAATGACATAAAGAAGATGAACAGATTTCAAAGGGTGGCCGAAGAAGACAAAATAAAATGTTATAATGAAATGTGCAAAGACCTGGAGCTAGAAAACCAGAAGGAAGAACATGCTCAGCATTTCTCAAACTGAAAGAAATGAAGAAAAAATTCAAGCCTCGAGTTGTAATATTGAAGGATTCTACAGGGAAAATATTGGAATGAGGCAGGAAACATCAAAAGAAGATGGAAAAAAATACTCAGTCACTGTACCAAAAAAATATTGGCAGATGTTCAACCATTTCAGGAGATAGCATATTATCAAGAACCGATGCTCTCGAAGGAAGAAGTCCAAGGTACACTGAAGGCATTGGTGAAAAACAAGCCTCCAGGAACTGACAGAATACCAATTGAGATGTTTCAACAAATGGATGCTTCATTGGAAACCCTCACTCAGCTATGCTGAGAAATTTGGAAGACAGCTACCTAGCCAACAGGCTAGAAGAGATCCATATTTGTGACCATTCCAAAGAAAGATGATCCAACAGAATGTGGAAATTATTAAACAATATCATTAATATCACACCCAAGTAAAATTTTGGTGAAGATAATTAAAAAACAGTTGCAGCAATACATTGACAGGAAAGTGCCAGAAATTCAAGCCAGCTTCAGAAGAGGACGTGGAATGACAGATATCATTGCAGATGTCAGAAGGATCTTGGCTGAAAGTAGAGAATATGTTTACTTGTGTTTTATTGACTATGCAAAGGCATTCGACTGTGTGGATCATTAACAAATTATGAATAACATTGTGAAGAATGGTAATTCCAGAACACTTAATTGTGCTCATGCAGAACCTGTACATAGACCAAGAGAAAGTCCTTCAAACGTAACAAAGGATACTGCATGGTTTTAAGTCAGGAAAGGTGTGCATCAGGGTTGTATCCTTTAACCATACTTAATCTGTATGCAGAGCAAATAATCCTAAAAGCTGGACTATATGAAGAAGAATGCAACATCAGGATTGGAGGAAGTCTCATTAACAACCTGCAATATGCAGATGATACGATCTTCCTTGCTGAAAGTGAAGAGGACTTTAAGCACTTAATGATGAAGATCAACAACTACCACCTTCAGTATGGGTTACACTTCAACATAAAGAAGACAAAAATCCTGACAACTGGACCCAAAAGCAATGTCATGAAGAACGGAGAGAATTTTGAAATTGTCAAGGATTTCATTTTACTTGGATCCACAATCAACGCCCATGGAAGCAGCAGCCAAGAAATTGCATTGGGCAAATCTGCTGCAGAAAACCTGTTTAAAGTGTTAAAAAGCAAAGATATCACTTTGAAGGCTAAGGTGTGCCTGACCCAAGCCATGGTATTTTCAATTGCCTCATATGCGTGTGAAAGCTAGACAATGAATAAGGAAGACCAAAGAAGAATTGGTGCCTTTGAATTAAGGTTTTGGCAAAGAATACTGAATGTACCATGGATTGCCAGAACAACAAACAAATCTGTCTTAGGAGACATACAGCGAGAATGCCCATTAGAAGGAAATATGATGAGACTTTGTCTCATGTACTTTGGACATGTTATCAGGAGGGACCAGTCTCTGGAAAAGGACTTCATACTTGGTGTCTTAGTCACCTAGTGGTGCCATAACAGAAATACCACAAGTGGATTGCTTTAACAAAGAGGAATTTATTTTCTCACAATCTAGTAGGTCACAAGTCCAAATTCAGGGCATCAGCTCCAGGGAAAGGCTTTCTCTCTCTGTCAGCTCTGGAAGAAGGTCCTTGTCCTCAATCTTCCCATGGTCAAGGAGCTTCTCAGGCACAGGAACCCTGGGCCCAAAGGAAGCGCTCTGTTCCTGATGCTGTTTTCTTGGTGGTATGAGGTCCCCAACTTTCTGCTTGCATCCCTTTCCTTTTATCTCTTGAGAGATAAAAAGTGGTGCAGGCCACACCCCAGGGAAGCTCCCTTTACCTTGGATCAGGGAGATGATCTGAGTAAGGGTGGTGTTACAATCCCACCCTAATCCTCTCAACATAAAATTACAATCACAAAATGGAGGACAACCACACAATACTGGGAATCATGGCCTAATCAAGTTGATACACACATATTTGGGGGACATAATTCAATCCATGACACTTGGTAAAGCAGAGGGTCAGTGAAAAAGAGGAAAACCCTTAACAAAGTGGATTGACACAGTGGTTGCAACAATGGGTCATATATAGCAATGATTGTGAGGATTGTGTAGGACCAAACAGTGTTTCATTCTGTTGTACATAGGGTTGCTATGAGGGAATCGACTCAGCAGTACCTAACAGCAACAACACTAAATATTTTCAAAAGCAGTTCCTTTTTTATGGTCATTTCCATCTGAATTATTTAGTTGCTGTGGAAGATTTTATTTTTCTAAAGATGATCACTACAATATATCCCATCCCACATGCTTTTTTTTTTTTTTTACTGAATTGGTGACACTCCTTCCATGGAATAGTGTCATCTATGTCACCTCCTCTTAACCTGGGAGGACTTCTGTGACTGCAGTGAGCGATAGAACACAGTTGGAAGTGACAATACATGACTTCCCAAGGTGTTACTGGTTGGGTGCCATTGAGAGGATTCCTACTTATAGTGACCCCATGTGACAGAACTTCTCCATAGGGTTTTCTTGGCTATAATCTTTACGAAATCAGGTTGCCAGTTTTTTTCTCATATTGAGCTGCTGTGTGGGTTCAACTACCAACCTTTTGTTACCAATCACCAATCTGACATAAAGGGTCCTTGTCTTTTCCTGAGTAAGAATACACTTGAAAGACAAATTTTATCCTCAGCAAACTTTATTTTGCTTGAGTCAAGTAAAAGGAGTCAGTGGGGGACTAAGCCTGTCCAAACAGCTGACTTGAAAAGGCAAGCAAGGCTAGGGCTTATATGGATTCAGTGGAGACAATAGAGTAATGAATATTTAGTGGGCTTCTTTCATGGGGAAGGTACTTCTCAGAATGGCAGTGCATGTTAATTAGATCACACTAGCATCTGGAATCCAAGCTGGAACCCGCTGATATTCAAAATGGGGTCCTCTTGGCAGCCCTTGGCATCACTTATTATGGCATATAGCATAAGTGCACTGATCTTTGGCACTACATCGCCATCTTTGGAGGGCTAAGGAAGGTTAAACAGCGGGAAGGGACTAGAAAAACACTAAGAAGGAGGTAGTAATGGAACCTAGCTGCTCTGCAGTGAGGAAGTCAATGACCCATATGGAGAGGCCACATGAAGTTATTCCAGCTAACAGCCCCAGCGAGGTCTCAGACATCAGCTAGCATCAACTACCAGACGTGTGAGTGAATCTTCAGACGGTTCCAGCCCGTATTGCTGAGATAAGCTGTCCCCAGTGAGCTCTACCCAAATTGCAGATTCATGAGCAAAATAATTGATAGTTGTAGTGTTAAGCCACTATGTTTAGGTAGCTCGTTATGCAGCAATAGATAACCAGAACAGCCACAACTAGTTCATCTGCCAGTGGAAATGGGGGGAAAGGTTAGAGGCCCAGGTCCCTCCCTTCGCTGTTCTGTTCTTAATCAAGGTATGGTGAGAAGCAACATGGTCAAATGGAAGGAGAAGTAGAGCCAGAAGGATGATCTTAAACTTGAACAAGCAGTCCCTGAAAATTTTAATTAAAGACCACTAAATTCACACAGAAATACTAAAAATCTATTTGTGAAGCACAGTTTTTTTTTTTTGGAGGGGGCAGAAAAACTCTTTTACGTGATTACGAAACGATTGTGGCAAAATGATGTGTTAAGGATCATACTCTAGCTATGGGAAGTTTAATTATCAAATGCTGACATTTTGTGATCTTATGAGGCAGGGCCTGTTACCTGCTATGTGATGATTTAAAGACTTGCCCAAAGTTACTGAATAATTGGAGTGTGGCCAGAATATGGTTACCAACGTATCAATGCTTTTGACACAGTAAATTCCAACGTGATGAAAAAATTACACTGGAGTGAAATATATGCTGCAAGTGTAGGTGAGTTTACTGCCTGGCTCATGGGCACAGCCTGCTTTCTTTCCTGGGAAATTTCGTGTGGCAGTTAAATTAACCTTAAGGGACTTGGAGATTGGCAAAGATTTGCATACTTTTTTTCCTTTTCATTATTTATGAATTGCCAAGTTCTTTTGGGAGAACAACAGTACATTTTATATTAACAATGAAATACATTATTTGGGAGGAAGCAATGAAGAATGAGATTGAAGAAAATAGCTTGGGGCTTATCAACAATTTCAGTCTTTGAAAACATTGCAGCATATAACCTTAAATAACATTGTGTTGACTCTTTCAATACAGATAAAATATAAACTTTTTTTTTTTATTATTAAGAACAGAAGACTATTAAATTCTAATTTCCCCTTAAGTCAAACTACCTAGTTTTTACTTTAAGAACAGCTGCTGTCAAGTCCCCTGGAATCTTGACTTAGCCTAATGAGATTGTATGCCCCTTTCGTCCAAGTGAACAAATGGTAGCATTCCTACTTGCTCTTGGCAGTGGGATACACTCCCTGATACAGTTGGAATACATGAGTATCAAGACCCTCTGAGTCCTTCTCCCTTTGATGTTTTTTTTTTCCTTTGTCTATAATTTTGAGTGGTTGCTGATAGTCAAACTACAAATTTGACTCCTAATCACATTTAAAACATTTTTATTTTTGTTGTTGTTATCAGATGCCTTCGAGTCGATTCTGACTTATAGTGACCCCATGCACAACAGAATAAAACACTGCCCGGTCCTGTGCCATCCTCACAATTGTTGCTATGCTTGTGACCATCGTTGCAGCCACTGTGTCAATCCATCTCCTTGAGAGTCTTCCTGTTTTCCGCTGATCCTGTACTTTACCAAGCATGATCTCCTTCTCCGGGACCAATCCCTCCTGAAAACGTGTCCAAAGTATGTAAGATGTAGCCTTGCCACCCTTGCTTCTAAAGGAGCATTATGATCGTACTTCTTCCAAGACAGATTTGTCCGTTCTTTTGGCAGTCCATGGTATATTCAATAGTCTTCGCCAATACCAGACTTCAATGGCGTCAATTCTTCTTCTGTCTTCCTTATTCATCGTCTAGCTTTTGCACGCAAATGAGGTGATTGAAAACACCATGGCTTGGGTCAGGTGCACCTTAGTCCTCAAGGTGACATCTTTGCTTTTCAATGCTTTAAAGAGGTCTTTTGCAGGAGATTTGCCCAATGCAATGTGTCTTTTGATTTCTTGACTACTGCTTCCATGGGTATTGACTGTGGATCTAAGTAAAATGAAATCCTTGACAACCTTAATCTTTTCTCTGTTCATCATGATGTTGCTTATTGATCCAGTTGTGAGTATTTTTGTTCTCTTTATGTTGAGGTGTAATCCAAACTGGAGCTGTGGTCTTTGATCATCCTTAGTAAGTGCTTCAAGTCCTCTTCACTTTCAGCAAGCAAGGTTGTGTCATCTGCATAACTCAGGTTGTTATTGAGTTTTCCTTTGGTTCTGATGCCCTGTTCTTCAGCTTGGATTATTTACTCAGCATACAGATTGAACAGGTATGGTAAAAGGATAGAACCCTGACGCACACCTTTCTGACTTTAAACCATGCAGTATCCCTTGTTCTGTTTGAACAACTTCCTCTTGATCCATGTATAGAGTTCTCATGAGCACAATTAAGTGTTCCAGAATTCCCATTCTCTGCAATGTAATCCAGAATTTGTTATGATCCACACGGTCGAATGCCTTACTATAGTCAATAAAGCCCATGTAGGACATCCAGCCAACATGGCGCCAGAGACAGAAGCACCACACCGTCCCTCCACAGCAAAGACCTGAAAAACTAAGTAAAACAGAGACAAACTTCATTCCCGGAAGCTGGAGTGCCAAATGAGGAGATAGAGAACTCAGCCAAGCACGGAATGGAAAAAGAAACTGACAGACGACAGAGAGCGAGGAGAGATATGTGTGGAGAGCCCCATCAGCTAAAGCAGCACAGATCCACCATCCCTGGCTCCAGTCAGGGATTAGCAGACAGGGAGCACAGGAAAGCAGCTTCGTGGAACCCCCAGCAAGAGACAGAACACCTGGTAACCAGCAATACACTCTCTCCCACCCCCAATTCTCTTGACGCTGCTCTAAGTCAGAGCTTCCCAGCTGGCTACAGTGGCTCAAATAGCCAGGAGGTGCAGCATCCATGCCACTTGGACTCACTCCACCCACGTTGGGAGATCAGAGGACAGGGAGTACAGGAAAGCAACTTCATGAAGTTCCCAGCAGGAGACAGAGCACCCAGTAACCAGCGATATATGCTTTCCTACCCCTCCCCCCTTATCCCCCCACCCTCGGCTGCCTGTTTCCCACCAGCTGCAGTCTCTTGGCCGGGAGGCAACTGCTTTGGCCTCAGACTGCTTGGATTCACCCTGCCCACATTGGCCAGGCCACTGAGTTGGTGTTGGTTCTTTCCATCTCCTTTGGTTTCTTCTGTGCCTCCTACCACCTCCTGCTCTTTTCTCTGGAACATTTGGCTCCTTGTGCCATCTTTGCTTCTTCTCAAAAGGCTGTGAAGCCATGCTTGACTGGGAAACCACTCTCCTGGCCCACAACGCCACTCTGGTGGGATCCCTGGGGCTTTTTTTCCTTTGTTTTGCTTTGTTCTGTTTTGTTTGTTTGTTTTCTTTGTGCAGCTTGGGAACCCCTTCTAGCTGGGCTGCAATGCATGGCTTAGGAGCCACTCCCCAATCTGCGCAGCCACATAGGTGGGATCTCTGCAGCATTTCTTTTTTTCTTTTCTCTCTTTTTCCCTTTCTGTCTGTCTTCATTTCTCAGTTTTCGTCTCTCTACACTTATCTTCTTTTCCTGTCTCCTGAATGCCTGGTGCTGTGCGACATCTATACCCCCTCTAGCCAGGCTATACTGTGCAGCCTGGGAGCCACTCCCCCAGTCTTAGCAGCCCCACTGGCAGGACTCTGGGACTCCTGGGGGCTTTTCTTTTCCAAATTTTTACCTAGTTATTTTTTTTCTTTCTTTTCCCTTTTTCTTTTCTCCATTTCTTGGTTTCTTATCTCTCTACTCTAACGGCAAGCTCCCTTAGCACTCTTTTCTCTCTCTCTTTTTCTTTCTTTGCTTGGGGCTGCTGTTTTTCCCTCCTCTCTCTCTTCTTTCCCACACCCCTATTAGCTCCACACATCACAGTGTCCCCCCTCTTTCCTGCCTACCTATACCATGTACTGAACATCACACCCCCAAGCAGCACAGGTATGGCCTACTGGAACCTGCCCAGCATTGATTCCTGGCCGGCCCTGTCAGCCCTAGTATGTGCCACAAACAACCCATCCCAGCCCCTCCCCTTCAGGTGAACCTGCCCTGCTGCACCATAGCTGAATGGCTGGCCCTCTCCTTTGGACAAAGAGGTGAAAAATATTGTGATTACAGATGAGCAAACAACAAAGAACTCACGGTCTGCCTGCTCAGACATAACCAAATAAAACAAAAAAGCAGGACAAAACAAACAAAATCTACAATCAAGAAACAAAGAAAATAACTACTGAATGCTTGTCCTGAAGACAGCCAACGAGATCAAAACAAATAAAAAACATACAAAAAAACAGGACAGGATGTGTCCAGTAGGCATCCAGATGACTTTCCAGTAGAAGAAAAGGCACTAGAACTACCTAATAGGGAATTCAAATCTCTAATATTCACAGCAATCCAAGAGTTGAAGAAAAAAATGAAGAAACTCTGAGAATTATGTGGGATACAATCAAAAGCAAAAATTTGCTAGTGATCGGAGTTCCAAAACAGGGAGAGAAAATGGAAAACACAGAGAGGGTCACTGAAGAATTGTTGACAGAAAACTTCCCTAATATCACGAATGATGTTGAAAAGCTGACCATCCAAGAAGCTCGACGAACCCCATATAGGATAGACCCCAAAAGAAAATCACCAAGTCATGTCATAATCACACTCACTAAAACCAAAGACAAAGGAAAAATCCTGCAAGTAGTTCGAGAAAAGCGGGAAGTCACGTACAGAGGGGAAACAATAAGACTAAGCTCTGATTATTCAGGAGAAACCATGCAGGCAAGAAGGCAATGGGATGACATATATAAAACTTTGAAAGAAAAAAATTGCCAACCAATTTTTGATGGTGAAATTAGGACATTTCCAGATAAACAGAAATTAAGGGACTATGTAAAAACCGACCCAAACTTAGAAGAATTATTAAAGAGACTCCTTTGGTCTGAGAACAAACATCAGACCACAGTCTGAATCTAGGATGCAAGATTGTGCCAGCCAGATACCAACCTAGGAAATGAACTTTCAAGGACTAACCAAAACCAAAACAATTGCAACAGGGAACCAGAGAGGTTAATCTGAAAACGACAACAAGGTCAGAACAATTAAAGGGGGACTAAACAATATAGTTATAGAGCTCTCTAATGAGGAGGAAGGCAAAAAAAAATGAGGAGGAAGGCAAGGCGATAAAAAACCCAGTGCCGATACCAAGTAATAACAGACTAATTCAAACCTAGAAAGATAAGGGTAAATTTCAAGGTAACCACAAAGAAAGTTAACAAACCTACTCATCAAAATAAAGAAGAACATAAGGTCT
Source organism: Elephas maximus indicus (assembly GCF_024166365.1). Lineage (NCBI taxonomy): Eukaryota > Metazoa > Chordata > Mammalia > Proboscidea > Elephantidae > Elephas > Elephas maximus. The sequence goes on along the minus strand of NC_064833.1, from coordinate 61,084,914 downwards.
CAATAAAAACAAAATCTACAAAAACAAAAGAAATGAAAAAGGAATCAACAAACAAAAGGAACTCAGCACAAGACATTATGCTGAGTGAAATAAACCAATCACAAAAGGACAAATGTTACGAGACTGCTACTCATGAAAAAATTTACATACAAAAAGAAACAATATTTGATGGTTATGAGGGAGGGGAGAAGAGAGTTGGGGACGGAAAAACACTTAACAGGCAATAGATAAGCAGTAACTTTGGTGAAGGGTAAGACAGTACAGAATACCGGGGAAGCCAGCATAATCTGTACAAGGCAAGGCCATGGTAGCTCTATAGAAACATCCAAGCTCCCTGAGGGACCAAACTGTTGGGCTGAGGGCTGTGGGGACCATGGTCTCAGGGAACATCTAGCTCAATTGGCATAACAGCGTTTATAAAGAAAATGTTCTACATTCTACTTTGGTGAGCAGCATCTGGGGTCTTAAAAGTCTGTGTACTCCACTGGTCTCACCCCTTCGGGAGCAAGGAAGAATGAAGAAAACTAAAGATAAAAGGGAAAGATTAGTCCAAAGGACTAATGGACCACATCTACCATGGCCTACATCAGGCTGAGTCCAGCACAATAAGATGGTGCCTGGCTACCACCACTGGCTGCTCTGACAGGGATCACAATAGCGGGTCCCAGGCAGAGCTGGAGAAAAATGTAGAACAAAATCCTAACTCAAAAAGAAAGACCAGGCTTGCTGGCCTGGCAGAGGCTGGAGAAACCCTGAAAGTCTGGCCCCCAGACACCCTTTCAACTCAGTAATGAGGCCACACCTGAGGTCCACCCTTCAACCAAAGATTGAACAGGCCCATGGAACAAAAGAAGACTAAAGGGGAGTGCCAGCCTGGGGCAGGGACTGGAAGGCAGAAGGGAACAGGAAAGATGGTAATAGGGAACCAAGGGTTGAACGGAGAGTGTTGACATGTTGTGGGGTTGTTACCCAATGTCATAGAACAATGTGTATACTAATTGTTTGATGAGAAACTAGTTTGTTCTGTAAAACTTCATCTTAAGTTCAATTAAAAAAAAAAAAAAGCACAGGTAAACATCATCCTGGTATGATCTGCTTTCAGCCAGGATTCATCTGACATCAGCAGTGATGCCCCTGGTTCTACCTCCTCTTCCAAATCCGACTTGAATTTCTGGCAGTTCCCTGTCAATATAGTGCTGCAGCCACTTTTGGATGATCTTCAGCAAAATTTTGCTTGCATGTGATATTAATGATATTGTTGGATAATTTCTGCATTTGGTTGGATCACCTTTCTTGGGAATAGGCATAAATATGGATATCGTCCAGCCGGCTGGCTAGGTAGGTTTCTTCCAAATTTCTTGGCATGGATGAGTGAGCACTTCCAGCGCTGCACCTGAGTGTTGAAACATCTCAATTTGGTATTCCACCAATTCCCAGAGCCTTGTTTTTTGCTAAGGCCTTCAGTGCAGCTTGGACTTCTTCCTTCAGCACCATCGGTTCCTGATCGTGTTTTTTTTTAAAAAATTAGTGCAAATTCCTGAAGAAAGATTGGTGTTCATTGTCATTGCTGAGCCCTCTTCTAGAGCGAAGCGATGTCCTATTCCTTCAGTACTGAAGGGCTGGGCTTATTCAAGATAATTATTAAACTCAAAATAGTGATAAAGTAGATGTAGAAAGGTATTCCTCACAGTAGTGTTTGCAACTTCAAAAATGTAAAAAAAAAAAGTAAAGATTGCTGAGTATGTTATAGTATAAGCAATCAAGTGAATGTTATGTAACACAAATTATGATTATGAAAAATATTTAGTAACAAGGGAAATCTTATATAAAGCAGTACTCTAAAGTGTAAGTAGATCATGATTATAGTTATGTGAAAAAAAAGTTTCTAGAAAAAGGAGATGTATTAAAATGCTAACAAAGGTTGCATTAAGATAGTAGAATAAAGGGTGATTAATTTTTCTCATTTTCCCTACATTTTGTAAGGTGATTGTATTACTGTTATAAACCAAAAAACCCATTGCTGTTGAATAGATTCCGACTCATAGAGACCCTATAGGACAGAGTAGAACTGTCCCATAAGGTTTCCAAGGAGCGCCTGGTGGATTCAAACTGCTGACCTTTTGGTTAGCGGCCATAGCTCTTAACCACTACTCCACCAGAGTTTCCATTACTGTTATAACAAAATTTTATTTAAAATAATTGTTAGATAGTTAAAAATGCTTGAATCTAGCAGGAGAGAAAGATTCTTTAGGGCTATGGACTAAAATGAAATGACACGTCAATATGGAGAAAGTCTCAGTGAGGATCCTTCATTTGTCATATCTGCTCAGACAGAAGAGGCATACAGAGGTGACTTCCGTCAGTGGAACTCAAATGAATTCTGCTCCCCTTCCTATTTTTCCTCAGAAGAGACTCCTTGCTTGAATTCTCCACATAACTCCTTCAATTCCCCAATTCTTCACACAACCTGGAGTCAACAAAAGGCATTCTGTTTATCAGTAGGTCTGAATCACATCTTACTTTTTTTAAATTTAGAATGTAGCACATGTATGTCAGGAATTACAAAGCTGTTTTTAAGAAAACAAAATATCTACCTGAAGAAGTATGACAAGTATATGAAGATGTGATGTTATCAGAGGTAAAACTGGTTTTGAGAGGAAAATCCTTAAAGCTAGTGAAAAAAAGCCAGTAAGAAATGGAAGTGGGTTTAGCAAAACAGACGTAGTTGAACCATAAACTTTACAGAGAAGCGCTGGTATAAGTGAAAGTTAGATTTAAACAAAAATGAGATTAACCTGGATTGGAGAGGGGAGGGTGGCAGGTAGGGGATGAATAAATTATCTTGATCTTTTATAATATTCTGGGTTTTCACAGTGATCTGGGGTTGCAAACCTGTGGCGTTTTTGGTTTGCTCTTTTGTTACGAGCAAGTTTACATGTGTACTTGGAACACAAGTTCAGATTTTAGAGACTATCAAAAAGTTTGTTCTTCACTTATACACTGCTGGTGGGAATGTAAAATGGTACAACCACTTTGGAAATCGATTTGGCGCTTCCTTAAAAAGCTAGAAATAGAACTACCATACGATCCAGTAATCCCACTCCTTTTAATATATATATCCTAGAGAAATAAGAGCCTTTACGCGAACAGATATATGCACACCCATGTTCATTGCAGCACTGTTTACAATAGCAAAAAGAAGGAAGCAACCAAGGTGCCCATCAACAGATGAATGGATAAGTAAATTATGGTATATTCACACAGTGGAATACTACGCATTGATAAAGAACAGTGATGAATCTGTGAAACATTTCATAACATGGAGGAATCTGGAAGGCATTATGCTGAGTGAAATTAGTCTGTTGCAAAAGGACAAATATTGTATAAGGCCACTATTATAAGAGCTCAATAAATAGTTTAAACAGAGAAGAGGGTAGGTGGGAGAGGGGTATTCACTTAATTAGATAGTAGATAAGAACTACTTTAGGTGATGGGCAAGACAACACAAAATACAGGTGAGGTCAGCACAACTGGACTAAACCAAAAGAAAAATATATTAAGCAAAGAAGTTTCCTGAATAAACTGAATGGTTTGAAGGCCAGCTTAGCAGGGGCGGGGGTTTGGGGACCATGGTTTCAGGGGACATCTAAGTCAATTGGCATAATAAAATCTATTAAGAAAACATGCTACATCCCACTTTGGAGAGTGGTGTCTGGGGTCTTAAACACCAGCAAGCAGCCATCTAAGATGCATCAATGAGTCTCAACCCACCTGGATCAAAGAAGATTGAAGAACACCAAGAACACAAGGTAATAATGAGCCCAAGAGACACAAAGGGTCACATAAACCAGAGACTACATCACCCTGAGACCAGAAGAACTAGATGATGCCTGGCTACAACCAATGACTGCCCTGACAGGGAAAACAACAGAGAACCCTTGAGGGAGCAGGAGAGCAGTAGGATGCAGACCCCAAATTCTTGTAAAAAGACCAGAGTTAATGGTCTGAATGAGCCTAGAAGGACCCCGGTGGTCATGGCCCCCAGGTCTTCTGTTGGCCCAGGACAGGAACCATTTCCAAAGCCAACTCTTCAGACAGGGATAGGACTGGACAATGGTATGGAGAGGGATGCTGGTGAGGTGTGAGCTTCTTGGATCAGGTAGACTCTTGAGACTATGTTGGCATCTCCTGTCTGGAGGTGAGATGAGAGGGTGGAGGAGGTTAGAAGCTGGCGAAATGGAAACGGAAAGAGAGAGTGGAGGGATGGAGTGGGCTGTCTCATTAGGGGGAGAGCAATTGGGAGTATGTAGCAAGGTATATATAAGTTATTGTGTGAGAGACTGACTTGATTTGTAAACTTTCACTTAAAGCACAATAAAAATTTTTTAAAAAAGTTCTTTTCTCGCCTTGTTCAAGTAAGGTTAATCTTGAGTGATTTTGGTTTTCTTGATTAATACACACTTTTGTTTAAAAGATTATTCTACACTGAGCTTCCATTAAGGTTGATGGAAAAATTTGGGAACAGATAAGGGTGATAGTTGAATATCATGATGAACATAATGTTACTAAATTGTCCATGAGCAGATTGTGGAAATGGCAAATGTGTTGTTACATATATTTACATATATATTTACCACAATAAGAAAAAGTATCCTAGTTACAAGTAGCTAATAATAGGGTAATATAAAATTTATATAAAAAGGTGTTTAAAATTTTCATTTTGCCTTCTACCCTGCAGGCATTCAAAATAATTCCACCAAAAGTTTATCTTCACTTGGCAAGTAAGAAACTAGCTTTCATGAAATTCTGACAAGTATCTTTTGTACTCATCAATATCATTATTATTTACATGTTTCTGGAGTAAAAACAAGGGACAAATAACATTACCTGTGCCTTGCTTGAAGCCAATTTTTTTTCCAAAGAGTATCATTTAAAAGAATAGTTTTCTTAACAAATCCATTTCATAAACCTGATATTTGGCTGTAACTGTTCTTTGTCAATATGGTTATAAGAAAGTCTTCACAAAGTAAGTAATCAGGTATCAGAAATCTTTTATCCATTTCTTATTCCCACAGCCAGTCCTCTCTTTGACAAAAAGCTATATGAGAGTTGTTTGCAGAACACATCTTACCTGTTAAGGTATCTTAAAACCTTCCTCTTCGCCTTTGTTATGTAAACAATTCTAATCAATTTTTCTCACACCTCCTGCTGCAACCATCACCCAACCCCAGACAAAACAACATGCACATGTATTGAGGGCTTCCACATTTTTCCAAGGGGTGGTTCCTATGAGGAGGACTAACAGGACTCTGTACAGGCTACATCAATTATGACTGTGGTGAATCTAGCGAGTACTTATTTGTCATTCAGCTGTTATACATGATTCAGATAGGAGCCAAGTGCTTTGGACATGATTCATACGTGAGTCAGGTGCTTGGTTCACACCTACATTTCTTTTGACAGTAATCCTTTCTAATGCCCTAATTTTATGATGTAATTTTAGTGGAATTAACCTTGAATGACTCAAAATTATGTAATTAATTACATTCAGCTTCAATTACAATTACTGTTTAATCTCAGCCTCCCAGCCTGACACCCCAGCAGAAGTCAGATACATACAATGGCGGCCATGGCATGGTGGGAAAGTCATCTTGCTGATTTGTAGGAGTTTGCTAATTGTATAAATTGTATGTATTTTTTTCTAAAAAGCTCGGGGCTTAAGCAGGTGTGTGCGATTTGCTTGGACCCCAGGGCTTGAAGGTAAAGGACAGAGTGAAGAAGGGAATTACCTTCAGCAATTCCAGATTATGTCTCCCTGAACACTTGTTTCAAGGAAATTTAATTGGTGTAATTTTTAAAAAAGTTCCTATGGTTATTTAAATTTGGTTTATGTTGGGTTAAAAAAATTAAATGGGTTTCTTTGCTACAGTGTTTCTCAGTCTTCCATACATTAAGGTATGTTGTGACTCTCCAGGAGGAGGGATATAAAGTGTTTTCCAAACTATTTGAAAAGCAGCACCCCCCTCCTTTTTATTAACAGCTTTACTCCACTCCACTCCCGCTGCCGTCAAGTCGATTCCGACTCTTAGTGACACCATAGGACAGAGTAGAACTGCCCCACAGAGTTTTCAAGGAGCGCCTGGTGGATTTGAACTGCTGACCTTTTGGTTAGCAGGCATAGCACTTACCCACTACACTACCAGGGTTTCCTGTTAACAGCTTTACTGAGGTAAAATTGACACGCCATACAATTCACTTATTTTAAGGGAACGATGAAGAGATTTTCAGTAAATTTACACAGTTGAGCAACTATCCCCCAAATCCAAGTTTAACGCATTCCATCATGCCCCAAAGATCTCTTGTATCCAATTTCCATTACTCCCCTATTCCCACCTCCAGTCCCAGGAAGCTAGTACTCTACTTTTTGGCATTACAGGTTTGTCTCTTCTGGAAATTTTATATAAATGGAATCATACAATATTTGGTCTTTTATGTCTGGCTTCTTTCACCAAGCATGCTATATTTGATGTTCATCTATTTTTACAGAATGTCTCAGTACTTCGTACCCTTTTATTGCCAAATAGTCCTTTATATAAATATATCGTATTTTGTTTTTTCCATTCATAGGTTTATGAGCATTTTTATTATTTCTACTTTATGGCTATTACAAATAATATTGCTATGAACATCTACATATAAGTCTTTTTGTGTGTTTGCATTTTCATTTTCCTTGGGTGTGTACCTAGGAGTGGAATTGCTGGGTCACGCAGCAACTTTATGTTTAACCTTTTAAGAAACTGTCGAACAATTTTCCAAAGTAGCTACATCATCTCATATTCCTACTAGCAGGGTATAAGGTTCCACCTTGTCCACATCCTCACCAAAGCTTAGGGCCTGTCTTTTGTATTCTAGCGGTTCTAGTGGGTGTGAAATGGGATCCTGAGGTTTGATTTGCATTTCCCTGATAGCTAATAATATTGAGCATCTTTTCACGTGCTTATTGGCCATTCATGTATCTCCTTTGCCCAAATGTTTATTCAGTTTGAACCCATCAGCGGCTCAGTGGGAGAAAAGACCTGACAATCTTGGAAGATTACAACCTTGGGGCAGTATACTCTGTCATATAGGGTCGCTATGAGTCAGAATGGACTCAATGGCATACAGCAACAACCTTCATCTTCTTACTATTGAGTTATAAGAGTCCTTTATGTTTTCTGGATAGAAGATCTTTATCGGATACATGATTGACAAATATTTTCTCTCTCTCTGGCTTTTTTTTTTCACTTTCTTTATGATGTCTTCAGAAGCACAAAAGTTTTTAATTTTTATGAAGTCCAATTTATCCATTTTTTTTCTTTTATTGCTTGTGCTTTTGAGTCGTATCTAAGAAATTTCTTCCTAACCAAAGGTCATAAAGATTTATGCCTATGTTTTCTTCTAAGAGTTTTATAATTTTAGCTCTCACATTTAGATCTATGATCCATTTTGGGGTAATTTTTGTGTATGATGGTAGGTAAGGACTTAAATTAATCTCTTTGCATGTGGATCTCCAATTGTCGCAGCACCATTTGTTGAAAAGACTATCAGTGCCCTATTGAACTGCCTTGGCACCTTTGAAAATCAATTGAGCACAAAGAGTCTTTAATATGTTAATACATGTTGTGAATCTCCAACTGGGAAGATGTAAAATATTCCCCAAACTCTTTTAAACAAGGAATCCTACCCACCACCACCTCTTCCCCCTCCCCATCCCCGCCAGCCATTTTTTAAAGTACAGTCTTTGATGGGGGTTCTCACTATTGTCCACAGAGTAAACTTTGGGGAACACTGCTTTACTGTGTTTAGAGTTCTAGCTTTGACTTTCAATTTCATTGCTTGTTTTGAAGGCTAGAGGCTAAGTATCGTGTTTGCACTTGCAAAGCCAAAGATAATTTCTAGTAACAGTAACGTGCTTATTATTACAGCATCCCACTATGCAGAAATGTACGTAAAGGCTGTTGAAAATGTTTGTTATCAAGTTAGCCCATGTTGTATACACATGTAGAAATGAAAGGGAATTTTCTTGTAGGCACTTTGAATGAACTTTTGGAAGTATGGAGAATTTTGTACGCTAGGCACATAGGTGTCCTATCAACGCCTGCTGAAGTGGATTCAATTACCCTAAGCAACCTTGCCTCATTCATTCTGTTAATGATTTAGCGTTGTCATTATCTCAGCATATATATAGATATCTGTGAAATGATTGTGTGTAGAGTTTCCAAATAGATAATTATGTTTTCCTTTTGGAAATTCTATTATGCCAAACAAAATTTATAGTAGAAAGTATTTTTTTTTTTTTTTATAGTTTCTGGTAAAACTTTAACCATATTTAGGACAGGATGACGCGTGCAAAACCCTCTTCCCCTTTTGTCAGTATTTGCGTTCCATTTTGTTTTGAAGCTTAATAGCTCTTGTCCGTTTCTATTCTAACTGTACTTTTAAAGTAATGTGTTAGTTTAAATGTCAGATCTTTTACACAAATGGGTTTTGGCAATTAGCTAATTTAGGAAAATGTATTTTCGTTGTTAACTGCCATTGAGTCAGCCCAGACTCATGGTCACCCCATGTACAATGGACCATTGCGGTCCATAGAGTTTTCATTGGTTGATTTTCACAAGCAGATCACCAGGCCTTTCTTAGGAAAAGGTACTTGTGTTTTATTCTTTCATTTGTTACCTGAAACCATGTTTGATATTTGCTCAGCATCTTAAGTTCTGTCATTCCCCACGCCCAGATCACTTGGACGACCATTTACTTTCTTAAGGGGTCATTTACAGATTTAGTTTTTAGCTGTTTCATCTTTGGCCTGTGTGTGTTCTTGTTTTTTCCTCCTATGGTGTGTTATGGTTACCTACAAAGCCCTGTCATCAAAGGAGTGATGGCTTGCTAGGACTGTACCAAGTTAAACAGTTACAGCTTCTGCCCTCTGTGACCTGATATAAACCTCCTGTGTGCTCTAGGCAGATGTTGACGACATCATAGCCCATGTGATAATGCCTGGGATATGGTTAAATTGTTACATCCATGCATTGGTGGGGTGGGGAGGCGATGGAGAAAGTTCAAATTTCATATAAATATCAGGGCATCCATGTTTCTGTCCTTCAGGGAAATCTCTTTTCAGCCAGACCCCAATTCTCCTAAAGGAGGAAATAAAATACTCCTCCCATCTGCACAGTGGGCACTTTCAGAGAGTCTGGGCAGAAGGCTGATCAGGCAGGGCCTAGAACAAACAAGAGGCACACCCTGGAACAAGAAATTAAGGGAAACAATTTGCATATCTGTCCCAGGAGTATCAAAGTCTGGGAGATTTTCCTCCCGAAAGTAAGCTGTCCTAAGCTGTACTAAGCAAGCTACGTCTTAGGGACTACACTCGAATGGACTCCCCTGTGGGGCCCGGGAGGACTTGGATGATATGGGAAAAGAATCTATTCAAGGATGGGGATTATTCTCTGTCACACACCTGGCTGAGATTTTGATGAGCGTGAAGAGAGATTGGAAATTAATATATTTGTAATCATATGTAAATCATACTACTTGTTAGTTGCCGTCCAGATGACTCTAACTCAGGACGACACTGAGTACAACAGAATGAAACTTTGCCTGGTTCTGTGTCGTCCTCACAATTGCCGGCACGTTGGAGGCCATGGCTGCACCTGTGGTGCCGGTCCATCTCCCTGAGGATCTCCCATGCTCTCATCAGCCTCTGCTTCACCGAATATGATGTCCTCCTCTGGTGACTGATGCCTTCTGATGACCTGTCCAAAGCAAGTGAATTGGACAGTGTTCTGTTGTGATCCACGAGGTTTTCGCTGGCTAATTTTTGGAAGTAGATCACCAGGTCTTTCCTCCTAGTTAGATGCATATAGTTCTTATTCTGCCATGCAGGAGCCTTGGTGGTGCTGTGGTTAAGTCCTCCACTGCTAACCGAAAGGTCAGCAGTTTGAACCCACCAGATACTCTGGAGGAGAAAGATGTGGCAGTCTGCTTCCATAAAGATTACAGCCTTGGAAACCCCATGGGGCAGATCTACTCTCTCCTATACCATCCCTATGTGTTGGAATCAGCTCAACGGCAAGGGTTTTTTTTTTTTTTTTTTTTTTTTTGTGGATGTGTCGTTTTAATCATTATTAAAAAAAAAAAAAATCAAATCCATTGCTATTGAGTCGATTCCGGCTCATAGTTACTCCTTTTGTTACCTTCATAAAGTTCTGACTTAAAGAATTTCTACAGTGCTGTTAAAGATAAATGTCTGGGCTGGTGAAGCTCCCCCACCATTGTAAGTAGCCGTGAAGCTGTTTTTCAGTGTGTGTTTACATCTGAGCTACACATTGCACATGTATCAACAAATACAGTCAATGAATGGTAATGCTTAGGTAGAAGATGACCGGCAAATCTTGTGTTCAAGTAACTCGACGATATATTCCTACTTAATTACTTGCACTCCTCACACTTTCATTCCTTTTATTTACTTTGCAAAGAAAAGAGCCCTTTGAACCCAGACAGGTATCAAGCCCAGTTCTAGACAAGTTACAGAAGAGGCCAGAGACAAGGCAAATCTTTCAGCATCTATTTCTAGCATAGGTAGAATTTCAGGGAGTAACTGCCCAGGAGCAATTGGGCAAAATTGGCAGTTTTCCCCACAGAGCTAAAAGATTTGATTTGAAAAACATCTTCATACAACCATTCAAATATGAATACGAATAATATTTTCCAAATTGAATGTGAATGATTTTTGAATTGTTCACATCACTGCTTCCCTCCTGAAGACTGACTTAAATGAGCTCGTACATCTAAATTAAATAAAAAGGGGGGAGAAAAGAGGTAACCTGGGAAATGAACAGAAATAGAAACATCTACCGTGAAAATGTCCTAATACTCTAGGAAATTTTCCAGAGGAAGGTGAAATTAAATTAAAACAGAAATGGTTCCTGTGCTAGGTTAATTTACACCATGTCCTTTGTTGGCTTACACTACATACAGGGTGGGCTAGAATTTATCCCTACTCATTTAGAACTGGTTTGTTGATACTTCTTGAGACTTATAAATCTTTTTTCTAACTTTCAGAGGTGTGGACAGAAAGGCCTTTACTGATGAGAAAATAAACTTTAAGCTCTCAGAAAACAGAGAATATGAGAATACCTACAAAGTGAGGTTGGTGGTGGCTGGGTTTCAGAGTGCAATCTGAAAGGAAAGTAGTATTTATATTTACTCATGTGTACATAATTTTATAATCACTTACACTCTGACCCAGCTCTTAACCTCAGTGTTTTACTGCCTTAGGGAAACATCACGCTTTTCCTACCAAGGAACTTAAGTTTATCCCAAAGAATAGTAAATAGGTTTTAAAACTCCCGAAACTATGCGGTTGTTCTTCATAGAAACTAAAAGGGACCCTCCTGTCTGAGAAATTATGGTAGATTAAAGATGACTGCAAATTCTTTGTCATCCCGCTCCCCCCTTCCCCAGATGGGATTCATTTCCGTTCCCCTCGATTCTGGGCTGGCTCTGGGGCTGCTTAATTACTAAAAGGGAGTAGAAGTGGTGTTGTGCCAGCTCTGGGCCTAAGCCTTAACAAGGCCTGGAGGCTTCCATTTTCTGCACCTTTTGAGAACCTGAACTGCTGTAGAGGAAGCTAGCTCTCCTCTTGGAGGGGCCACATGGAGAGACCAAGTGTTTGAAAAGCCTGGCTTGGGAAGGGAGGAGGCCCAGGCTGCCAGCCTCCTGGTTGGGGCTCTGGATGCCTGTAGCTCCAGACAGCATTTAAAAGACACCGAGTGAGCTCAAGAGAACTGTCAGTTGAGCCATCAACCTACAGAACCTAGAAAGCAAACACAGTGGTTTTTGTTTTAAGCCTCTAAGTTTGGGGTTGTTTGTTACACAGCAACAAATAAGTGAAACAGAAAGGAAGTCATTCACTGTTAACTATAAACCCATTGCCATCTAGTTGCTTCTGACTCATGGCCACCCACATGTTTCAGAGGAGAACTGTTCTCCCTAGGGTTTTTAATGGCTGTATTCTTACAGAAGTAGATCACCAGGCCTCTCTTCTGCTATGCTGCTGGGTGGATTTGAACCACCACCTTTTTGTTTGTTAAAAAAAAACAAAACCCATTGCCATCGAGTCGATTCTGACTTAGCGACCCTACAGGACAGGCTAGAACTGCCCCATAAGTATTCCAAGGAGGGGCTGGTGGATCCGAACTGCCAACCTTTTGGTTAGCAGCCAAGCTCTTAACCACTCTGCTACCAGTCAAGCGCAAACTGTGTTTGCCAACAAGGGACCTCTGTCACCTATGTTGTCATTAGGTGCCGTCAAGTCAGCTCTGACTCATGGCAACCCTACGTAAAACAGAATAAAACACTGCCCTGTCCTGCCCCATCCTCACAATCATTGTTATGCTTGAGCCCATTGTTGTAGCCAGTGTGCCAATTCATCTTGTTGACGGCCTTCCTCTTTTTCACTGACCCTCTACTTTACCAAGCATGATGTCCTTCTCCAGGGCCTGATCCCTCCTGATAGCAAGTCCAAAACATATGAGACGTAGTCTCCCCATTCTTGCTTCTAAGGAGCATTTTGTTTGTACTTCTAAGATTTGTTCATTCTTTTGGCAGTCCAACACCATAATTCAAAGGCATCAATTCTTCTTTGGTCTGCCTTATTCATTGTCCAGCTTTTGCAAGCATTTGAGGCAATCGAAACACCATGGCTTGGGTCAGGCGCATCTTAGTCTTCAAGGTGACATCTTTGCTTTTCAACACTTTAAAGAGGTCTTTTGCAGCAGATTTGCCCAATGCAATGTGTCTTTTGATTTCTTGATTGCAGCTTCCATGGGTGTTGATTGTGGACCCAAGTAAAATTAAATCCTTGACAACTTCAATCTTTTTTCCATTTATCATGATGTTGTTTATTGGTCCAGTTGTGAGGATTTTTGTGTTCTTTATGTTGAGATATAATCCATACTGAAGACTGTGATCTTGATCTTCCTCAGTAAGTGCTTCAAGCCCTCTTCACTTTCAGCAAGCAATTTTGTGTCATCTGCATAACGCAGAGTGTTAATGCATCTTCCTCCAATCTTGATACCTCGTTCTTCTTCATAGAGTCCAGCTTATAACCGATAACTGTTAGTTAACAGGGAATGGATTTGATTTATTGGAAAGGATATAGAAATGATGTCTGCAATCTCAGCAGCTATACTTCTTTCTTTAGAGTGAGTTTTGGCCGATGATTTATTGTGAGTTGTATAGGGCACTGGGAAGAGTTCCTGTAGTTAGGAAAGGCAGGGAGATAGGGTCAGAAAAGACAGTGCAGAGAGTCATCTGGGGAGTAGGGGCTAAGGGATGACCTGAGGGGGCCTGGCCTTGTGGTGACAGGCATGAGGAATCAAATACACAGTGTGAGTAAAGTCAATGATCCCAAGGCAGACAGCAGTGCTGAGGCTATGAACATTCAAGCGAGGGAAGGAGAAAGAACGATAAAAATAAATGCATAATTATTCAAATAAAAATGCTTATTCATACACCACATAAAATTACCTACCCTACTACACTTTTGGAAATGCAACTTAGAAATAACACCCTTTTCATACTTCATGGCTCCTTCTGAAGGAGTCCTTCATGAGAAAGTAAATAGGGATTTTCTCATTTTTTAAAAAACTCAGATATGTTTTCTTACACACTGAAAGGCAGATCTTTATGGCTCTGTGTGACAGTCACACTTAGCCCCATCAGCACAATTACACAGACACATTCACACAGACCAACACAACACACACACGTAAACACTCCTAGGCACACGTTCTTAAACAGGATTTTTTTCAAATTGGTAAACATGGCAGAAAGTTTTTGACTTTCATATATACTAAGTTTCTAAAAATAAATGAGTCCATTTCATATCAATGTGGGCATTTTTGAAGGAAATAATTTTACTCATCTTTTCAAGTTTGTAAGCGTAAAACTGCAGAGTTTAAAAAATTCCGTATCATCTATTAAATCTGGGGTTTCACCATCACCGTTCTTTTATATCAAAATGAAAGTATGCTCAGTGGATAAAATAAAGCTTTTTCTTTCAAAAAATTCCAATTTTGTCCATCCCTTGAAACCTGGGATTATGGTCTCATGTTCATATTATTTTGCCTGAGATCCAGTTCTTTGAATCCCAGTGTTTTCATCTATAAAATTAGTATTTGCGGGCTCCTAAGCTGGTTACAATGAGGTGATCTCTGTTTAAGAACTTTATAAGCTGTAGAGGGGAATTGCCTGGCTGTGTCCTAAAGATTTAATATGTAGAGTTTTCATAATTTAAAAAATAATTTATTATTACTTTCTTTCCCTATACCATGGTTATTTACAAGATCATTATCTTTAAATTCCTAGGCAGATAAATATTTAGGTTATTTTTTGAAATGCCTTTGTGTTGAAAAATTGCATTTAGTCTGAAGTCTTAATATCGACCTCTTTTGTGTTTATTGTACGATGTATTTTTTCCTGTTGTTTCTATTTATCCATCCTAGAATTGTGGAATTTTAGAGCTGGCACCTAACAACAACAACCACAGAGCTGGAAGGGATCTTAGAAGTAACTTTGTTTTTATCCAACCGTTGACAGTGGAGGTCCAGAGGGAGTCAGCAAAGTGGTGGCCCAACGTCATACAAGGTCTGCTCACCCCGTCGTATTTGAATGAATTACCTTTTGCATGTAATTTCCCAGAAATATGCCATTTCTGTGATGTAGCAGCTTTTCCCATACAGCAGGGTTCATTGTGCCCTGAGGGTAGGCGTAGCCTGAACTCCAACACAGGGGCTTTCTCATGAGCAAGGCATGTAAGTAAGAATGCAGAAAGACTTACTCTAAGACCACCTGCTCAGACCAGGTCATCCAAAGTCCTGCCCTCCACAAAATGTCTGCTGAATGGCATGGACGTGCTAGGCTCATCCCATCAGTAAGGAGCTGGGATACTGGCTTGGTGAGGTTCCTGCTATGTCCTTTTCTTACTCTGTGCCTTTCTTTGCCATTAATCCCTGATACATATGGGTGTGAGGCAGCAAGTTACAACTGAAAAACCTCTGTACAGGGAGTTCTGCCACAAACCAGGTGTGCGACCCTCGACAGGCCAGTTCCTTAACATCTCTGGTTCTTAATGAGGGGATTAGAAGATCTCAAAGATAAACGAGAAAAAACAACAGATGCTTAACCTAATCCTAAAAAGAAACTAATTTTTTTTACTTCTATTTTTAAATATGCTGTACTTGATTGCATTGGAATAAATTCAGCCTGCCTTCTTGCCCCTTAATCCAGAAGAACAGAGAAGGGGATTCATGGAGGAGGAATGTTTCAATCCATGGCAGGATTAAAGATTTGTGAAATTGGGGCTGGGGAAAGCAGAGAACACTATTGATTATTATTATTTTTAAAACAATGGGAGTAAACAGCAGGTAATATGGAACATTTAATATTTTAGAGTATCTGGAAGTCAAGATATGAGGAGTTAAAACATGATGTGGAAAACCAGACGGATTCTGCAAGAGACGGCCTACTTAGCTCCTATCAAGTCCCTTTTTCTTACAGGTACCTTTCTCCTTATCTAAAATCAACTATTTGAAGTCAACATTCTCATCTACAGATGATTAGCTCAGAGGTGAACACTTGACTGAGTTGGGCCAGTCAAATTTTTTTGCCCCCATATTTGGAAATAAGATTCTGAGATAGCAGTGTTCCTGGGACTGAGGTGATGTAAACTTAGCTCTTTGGTGACCTCATCAGCCACATGCTCAGAGAAGCAACAAAAGCTGCTCTGCAGAGGTGAAAAATTAAGCAACCTCACGTAGAGAAACAGACAAAAGTCAGAAATAGGATGGTGTTCTGCCTGGCCCCTGGTGGCTTTCCTGTTTCAGGGTCAAGCCTCTTCTGGGGCCAGGGTGCTCCTACCCTTGGGTGCCATCAAGTATCCACATATGCCTGTGTCCCTACAATGAGCTCCCTCTGTCTGTAAATATTGTTAAGCATCATGTAAAAAGGTGCAGGGACATTCTTGTCCAATTTAGGCTAGCGGGAAAAATCAGTAAAGATAAAACACGTCCTTGGTTTGAAAATAATGGTTCTTAGAAAAAAGAGGAAAGGGCGAATCCCAGCAAAATCAAATCTGTTATCGTCAGAGGGTCTTTGCGCAAGCTCTCCTTTCCCACCTCCCCCAGAAAACTTTCCTTTTCCCCAGTACTCCTCAGGGTTGACTTCTTAACTAACGTGCAGATGAAAAGTCATCTCCTCAGGGAGGCCTCCCCCTCCCCCTTCCTATCTCTCTGTCCCTGACTTTTCCCTCAAGCCGTAGCCAAATAAGCTAATGATTTCCAAGTTAGCAAATTCCACAAAAGGCGATTCTTCTATTTGATGTGGATACTAAAGTATTAATGTTCTCCTGCATCTGAATTCCAAGCTTCAACTAATTGATTGACTACAAATTTTTCTCTCAATTTTTTTTTTTTTTTATTCTTATCCTAAGTTGGCATCACTCAACAGCAGTGGGTTTGGTTGGTTTTTTAATTCTCATCCTAGAGGATCCCCGGTGGCGCGGTGGTTAAGCACTTGGCTGCTAAACAAAGGTCAGCCGTTTGAACCTATCAGCCTCTGTGGGAGAAAGATGTGATAGTCTGCTTCCGTAAAGATTACAGCCTTGGAAACCCTATGGGACAGTCCTACCCTGTCCTATAGGGTTGTTTATGGGTTGGAATTGACTTGATGGCAATGGGGTTTTTTGTTTGTTTGTTTGTTTTTTCTCATCTTATTAATCTGAGAAATTATCATCCTCTCAACTAGGACAGCCAAAACTTGTATGAAGCCAAAACTTTTGATTCCAAACTGAAAACTATAGTTAGCCATTTGGATATTCTAAGTATGTCTGGATGCCTGAGAGATAGCCTCTGCTTCCTGCCAGACTCTGGGTAAAAAAGATGACATTATTCAAAATATCACCCCACAAGCAAAGGCAACACCACCTGTTATGGATTGAATTGTGTGCCTCCAAAATATGTGTCAACTTGGCTAGGTCATGATTCCCAGTATTGTGTGGTTGTCCTCCATTTTGTGATCTGATGCAAATATCCTATGCGCTGTAAATCCTAACCTCTATGATGTTAATGAGGTGGGATTAGAGGCAGTTATGTTAATGAAGCAGGACACAGTCTACAGGATTAGGTTGTAATTTGAGTCAATCTCTTTTGAAATATGAAAAAGAGAAGTGACCAAAGAGGAGAAGGACCTCATTACTACCAAGCAAGATGGGTCAGGAGCAGAGTGCATCCTTTGGACCCAGGGTCCCTCTGCTGAGAAGTTCCTAAACCAGGAGAAGATTGATGACAAGGATGTTCCCCCAGACCTAACAGAGAAAGAAAGCTTTCCCCAGGAGCTGGTATCCTGAATTCAGACTTCTAGCCTCCTAAACTGTGAGAGAATAAAATTCTGTTTATTAAAGCCATCCACTTGTGGTATTTCTGTTATAGCGGCACTGGATAACTAAGACATCACCCCTAGCTCTGAGTCTTACCAATGACACAAGTGATGTAGAGTAGAGGACAGGGGTTCCAAATAGCTCAAATGTGCTTGTCTGGGTACACTTTTACTTGGGTGTTTGGAAGGTGCCCATCCCCTCTCCCCACCACTCCCAACTAAAAGATTGAAGAGCAAGAACCTTGGAGTCAGGGAGAACTAAGACGGGATTCCACCTTTGCCATTTGTGATCTGGGTAACTTTGGGGAAGTTTTGTCTTCTCACCTGTAAAATCAGAGCAATAATTTTGTAGTAGATAGGTAGGTGTACCTCATAGGGTCATCGTGAAGATTGTGGATAATGCTGGTAATCTTTTTGCCCAGCATCTTATATAGTTATCTTGCTCAGCATCTTGCTCCAAAAAAATGTCAGCTGTTCCTCTTTTTATCTAGCTAGAAAAGCTCAATTGGAAGACTCACCCTGTCACACTTGTCCCCATCAGACTTCCACATTAGCATAGCCCTCTTTTCAAGTCCCATCCCTGACCGCTAATGCAGGTTCTGCTAAAAAAATATGTCCTGTCCGATAAAGTTGTTCTCTAATGTGGCAGTGTCACCAAGTCGCATTTATAAGGCCTTTTTTTCCTTATCTCATGCTAATGAAGTCCAGATATATTGTAGTTGCTTTTTTTTTTCTAAGAAAATATATTGCTTCCTTTCTATGTACACATGTGCTCGGAATTATTTGGCAATCAATACTAATTAGGTATTCTGTTCAGTGGAGGCTTAATATTTTAATTCTAGACTTTCAGCTAATCACTTTGAATTGGTGGACGCAAACTATATTGATTAAATAGACTTCGTTTGGACGTCTCAGTAAGGAAAAAAAAATCCTTCGGCTGTATTCTTTTAAAATACAGACCAAAAATCAATCTGTGGGTACAAAAAGAAGAAGAAGAGGAAAAGGCATGCAATAATACCACCACAAAACGCTGCTTACGAATTCAATTAAAATGAACTTTTGTTGAGACAAAAACTGGGATCCGGCGAAAAGTTCTTACTGTCTCCCTTTCTCCCACTCCCATCCCTTCATTATTATTTTCTAGTAAGTCTTATTCAGCTTTGAGACCCTACTGGGAAATTTTTCTTTTAGTTTTGGGAAATGTCAGTCACCAGTGGTGGGAATATCAGAATATTTAAGCAAAGAGAAAATAATCTCTACTCTCTCACACGTGTTAAAAATAGTCACAGGGTATTTTTTCCCCCTAAACTCCAGGAAAAGGGAAAATTTTTTTCCTTTGCACTGAAGTTAATGAGGGGGTGTTTTCATAAGGTGAAAACCTTTTTAGAAAATTAAGAGAAAAAGGTTTGAATTTGCCATCAGCCAGAGCTGGAAGGGCTTAGCCAGACGCAACTGCTAAGGCAGAGCGAGCTGGTCCCCTCTCCTTGGCCTTGCTCTCGTGGGCCTCCACGCAGGCACACAGGGCTCTGGTGAGAATGGTTCTAGCCAAGAGCAAATGCCCTTTTTTTCCCTTTAGTTTTCAGCAGGAGGAAGAAAGCAGAGTAAGTCCCCACTATCTGAGACTTCCTGGGGACCTGGTCACTTGGGTTAGCATGGGTCTTACCCTACCCCCAGTCGAAATCAACTGAAATTCAGGCTTGATTCCTAAGCAAAGCCTGAAAAGCCTTTCTCTCTTGTTCTCAGCCTAAAAAATGGGCCTTCTCAACTGTTTGGGGCTGATTTGTGTCCACCTAAAAAGATCTGCTCAAGTCCTAACCTCTAGTACCTGTGAATGTGAAATTATCTGGAAACAGCATCTTTGCAGATGTAAAGAGTTAACATGAGGTCATACTGGAGTAGGGTTGGTCCTAATACAATGTGATTTATAAGAAGCGGATGAGAGTCAGACACAAAGGGAAGCCCAGCCTGCGAAAACAGGCTGAGATTGGAGCTAGGCCGCCACAAGCCAAGAAATGCCTGGGACAACCAAAAGCTGGAAGAGGCAAGGAAGGGTCTTTCTTTAGAGAGAGAGCATGACTCTACTAACACCATGCATTTGGACTTCTAGACTTCAGGACCCAGAGAAGAACTTTTTGTTTTCAGTTACCAGGTTTGTTGTACTTAGGACAGCTGGAGGAAAACCAATACACCCATTCCCCTATCCTCACCCCACAGCCCTGCGTCCCTCACAATACACAGACTTCCCTGTCCTCACCTCACGGACCCGAGTCCCTCACAATACATAGATTCTCCTGTCTTTACAGGGCCCTGTGTCCCTCAATCTGGGCCCAGTCCATCTTTAGCTCTCAGCATTGTGGGCTCTGTTCAGAGAGAAGTTAGTTCTTTGCTCACATTGTCTCGAACGTACCCATTTTGTGTCTTCCCTGCTCCTTTTCCTCAGTTCCCACTGCTGTGTTCTTCCCCCAGCAGTCAAAGGAAGGAGGATAGAACTGATGCAGACAGGTGAAAAGATGCAGGGGATTAAGATTTTGGGGGTGGATATAGTCACATTACCTATTTATAGAACTCAGATTCGGCAGAAAACTCTCAATACCCACTTTAGGTTGAATGTGCAGACCAACAGCAGTGATGCTTAGTCTGTCCCTTCGTATTCGCAAGTGCCTAAGAATTTAAGGTCATGGTCAGACCTTGGAAAGAAACAAAGTACAAGCAACAAGATATAACTAAGTTTTAAAGATGTGGTTTATCATTGTGCCCTGGTGGTACAGAGGCTAAGTGCTCAGATGCTAACTGAAAATTTGGGGTTTGAATGAAAGATCTGGCAATCTGCTTTAGTAAAGATTACAGTCAAGAAAACTCTATGGGATGGTTCTACTCGGTCACACAGGGTTGCTATGAGTCACAATCGACTCAATGGTGCCAACAACAACATTGAATTCAGAATATGTAATTTTTAATATTGCTACAATTCTAAATATGTAAGGCTACATTAACAATTTGTGATTAGAAGATTTGAGGGTGGTGGGTTGCTGCTTTCAATTTTTCTGCAATTTACAGTAATGCACTAAGGTTTCTTAGATGCAGAACAAGGCCAACTCAGGATCCCACGTCTTTGTTTGATTAAAGGCATTTTTTTACTTGATTGATTTCTTAAAACAAATTTCCTCTTTTTCTGCTGTTTTGCTACGTCAAATTCAATGTAATAATTATCTTCCAAAGCCATTTTATAATATTATTATTTCACAACCTGTTACTTTCTTGAAAGAAAAAGCCTTGGTTAATAACTGCTAAAAAACATGCAAAAAAAAGAGAAAATAATGACTCTTGAATTTACATATCTGTCTAATCTCAGAAAAACTGAATGAAATTGAGAAATCAATTAATCATAAGCAATTTTTGCCCCGGTTTATGTTCCTTATTATTCTAGATGACATGCCAGGGATGTCCTGCCCTCGTTGGGTGTGTGGTCAGGGAGAAAACAAACCACTCAATGATAGTAGACCTGGGGTCTTTATCCCAGCCCCACAGTTGACTGCTGTGTGATTCTGGGCAGTTCTCTAAGCCTCAATTTCGTCATCTGTAAAATGGGATAACAATAATATCTGTCTTCTAAGCTTAAGAGGCTTAAATAAAATGCTAATGTCTATAAATTGTTTAGAATAGTGTCTCGAATGTGGTAAGCCCTGAAAAAATGTTCTGTATCAACCAATTTGGGAAGCTAAAACTAGAAGCCACCAGTTTTATATCAAAATAAGTAAACATAGTTTTATAGATATAGTTGGATGTTTGCCTACATTTTTCATCTTTTTTGAAGGGGGGTTGTCATAGACAATTTAAACCAGATGGGATGTCATTCAGTTACAAACCTACAAGTTTTCCTGTTTCTTTTAGACTGGTTCCTAATTTGGGAGTGCGTGGGCAGTTGAAACCAAAAAAAAAAAAAAAAATTTCCTTTGGGTAATACCTGAAAACAGGGGTTACAGGTTAGGACTTTCAAAACAACAGAAGTTCTCCCTGTATATGCAGAAACTGTGTTCTTTACGGCTTCAGAGGAACTCTGACCTTTGCTTTATGAAACAGGGACAACCTTCCATCTGATTGGTGTATTTTCTGCTGTCTTTAAAAAAAAAATGATGTTCCCTGCCTGAAAGCTGAACCTATTTATGGTGAGCACTGTTTTTTCAATTAGGTTTATTTTCATTTTCCCATAGGCCATGTTAGCTGAGAACATTGAAAAGTTTATTTTTCCTCCCTTCACTTTTTATAATGGGTTTAAAATAAAATATACAGCAATGTATCGATTGGTTTTCTTTTTGAAATACTGATAAACCTGAAATAGTTTTTTTCCCCCAGACATTTAATGCCACACCATAGAAGTTATTCTATAATCCTCTTGAGACTGTGATAGTATTTCGTTTTTGTGGTAAACTCTTCGAGAGCAAGAGTCACGATGGTTTCGCCAATTTTGTGAAACGTCTTGTGCAAGCTGGCGCTTAGCAAATAGTATTGAAGAGTGATGATTTGTTTGTGACTTTACTTTTCCCCAAAATTTTCAGCTGGAGATCAGAAAACAGTGTTTAAAATTCCAAGGTTAATATTGGTAATATTTTTCCTCTACGAGGTCCCTGATGGGGGGAAAGAGGACTCAAAGACCCAGATCACTTTTCTAATGGTTTCGTGACGAAAAAAGCCTCTGGTGAAAACACTCGGGGCGACGGTTTTCTGCTCTCCGCGGCCCGAGCTCCTCCCCTCTCCGAGCCTGGCTCGCATTCCGTGGGGACCGAGGGTTTGCACATCCCCGGGGGACTGCAGGCTGCCCCGGGTCTGGGGAGCCTGCTCAGGGGCTGGGAGGGCCGGTGCAGCTGGAGAGGGTCGTGGCACCGAGACAGAGGAGAGAGAGCACCGCCCGCTCCGAGGACGCTCCGAGGGCGCGGCGGCGGGACCCAGAGGCTCCGGTCCGCCCGCGCTCCCGCGGCTCCTCCCCGCGCGTCCCCCACGGGCGCGACGCGGTCCCCGCCCCCGGCCCCTCCTCCCACCCCCGGGCAGCAGGGGCTGGAATTCGCTGCAATGGTTGGGCCCGGGCAGCGTGCCCTGCAGGGCCGGGCGGGGCGACCCGGGCCGAGCTCTCCTCCCCGGCTCTTCCCCTCCTTCTTCCCGCTCCCCTCCTCCCTTCCTCCTTTCCCTGCGTCTCTCCTGCTCCCCTCCTCCCTGCCCTTCCCCTTCTTGCTCCCCTTTTCTGTGTCTTCCTCCCTCGTGTCCCTTCTCTCTGCTCTCCTCCCCCAGCTCCTGCACCTCTCTTTCCTCCTTTCTTTCTCCCCTGCTCCTCCCCCTTCTCCACCCCAGGCTCCTGCTCCCCTCCCTCCACTCTCCCCCTCCTCCGTCCCTGCTCCTCTCCCGAAGTGCGGAGCTCCCACGCTGTTGCTATGGTGGCGCCCGCGGCTCCTTACGGCCAGGCGGGAGCTGCCCTGGGGCCCCGGGGACGGAGCAGCGACTCTGCCCCAGGCGCTGGCGCCTCGCCCCCTGGGGACCCAGGAACAAAGCGCGCCCTCCCCCACCCCGGGAGTGCGCTGCGAGACCTTCAGGCGCCCCAGACCCGGAGGCTTAAGACCACCGCGAATCTGCTCGCCCACAACCTCTGTAGGCAGGACCCCCGGGGTCGGGGTGACAGCTGCGCTCTGCCACGCCACCTTCTCGGCCCCCCGAAGATCACTCCACCTCTCCCCATCCCCACCCCCAACCTGGAGGTGTCCCGGGGGCCGGGGGACGGCCAGATGGCCCCATTTAACAGGACTGCCCCCTTTTGTTGGGGGCTGAAGGAGCGTCCTAGCCAATTTACATAGGAAAATGGGGTTTGTGTCCCCAATTCAGTGCAGTGCCCCGACAGCTGGTGGCTCAGTCATCATGTCAGGACCCCACAGCATGATGTTTAAAGTGGCTTTGTGTGTGCAGATGTGAGCGTGTGAATAGCAGTTGACTGGAAACCGGTAGCCACTAGGTTGGGCTAGTGGAAACTCTGCGTTCACAGAGGAAGTTCGATCAGCCTGGGCACTGCTAATATATAGTAAAATGGAATGGAAAAATCTTTCGAAGACTTCTGATGCTCTCTTACAGACCTTAGCTCATCATTTTATCCAGAACTCTAAAAAGCTAAGTTGTTGGGGTCTGAGGAGAGTTTTTAAAAATCCTTATTATTTGCAAATTGATCGTTGATTGTAAAAATTGTGAGGCTGAACATAAAATGGCCTGAGGACTGCTAGGACTTAAAAGCAAACCACCGTCTGATCAAAGACCTAACCCAGTGCATTTTAGTAAACGAGATTGATTCAGTTGGTTTGTGCCAGGCCGTATATCCTGTAATGGCCTGAAAATGGTCACTTTGTTTAATTTGGGATCAGTAGCTTAAACATGTGTACTTTTTATAGGATTTTACAGGGAGGAACTTTAGAGATAATTCCATCTGTTATTTTACTAGTGAGGATTTTGAGACTCAGAGAAGTTAAGTAATTTTCCCAAGATCGCACAATTTTGTGAAATATAATCTCAGTTGTTCCAAACCCATAAAAGATGAAAGAAAGGAAAAGCTTGAAAAGACAGATTGAGGAGCCCTTGAAAATACCTTAATCAAGAAGCTCTCAAACCTTTCCACCAGTCCACTGGAGCCACCAACAGGTAACTCTCTAGAAGACAAGGGCTTGAAAGAATTGTTTGTTTCTTCAGTTTTTATACATTCATCATCTTTAGCCAAATCTGTATCGGAGCCAAGTCTAGCAAATAGAGTCTTCCAGATCCCTGTACTGGAACTTGTGACTTTGTTTCCTTCAGAGCAATCATTTTGTGACGAGGTGAAAGGCATGTGTTTTGCATTTGTATCAGATGGGAAATCCAAGCTGGCTAGAAACCCTCTGGTCACCAAGTTCAAGGTGGGAGACTTAATGACTGTTAGGCAGCCTGCATTCACCTTGCCAGAAGGTGGGGTAGATCGTTTGGAAAGGCTTTGATCTTCACAGAATAACAGCACTGCCTTTCAGTTTAAAAGAATCCTTGAAAGGTGGTCTCCTTACATCAGGAAGTGGGTTGGAAAAATTGTTGGCTAAAATTGCCAGTAAAAGTCTATTTGCTAAACCCTCTGGCATTAACCCCGAAGGGAGTTTGTGATAATTTAGGAAAAGGTGCCTGTCTTAGTTATCTAGTCCTGCTATAACAGTAATACCGAAAGTGGCTGGCTTTAACAAACAAAAATATTCTCCCACAGTTTAGGAGACTAGAAGTTCAAATTCAGGGCAGCAGGCGGCAGTCCTAGGGGAAGGCTTTGTTGCTCTGTTGGCTCTGAGGGAAGGTCTTTGTCTCCTTTTAACTTCTGTGAGCTTGGCATCCCTTGGAGAGCTCCATGTGTCTTGGCATCAATCTTCCCCTGGGTCTAGGAGGTTCTCAGTGCAGGGACCCTGGGTCCAAAGGATGAGCTTAGCTCCCAGCTCTTCTTTCTTGGTTGTACTGATCACCTCCCACCCCCCCCTTCTCTCCTTTTATCTCTTATAAAAGGTGATGCAGGCCACACCCCAGGGAGACTCCCCTTATTTCAAATCAGAGCTGTGACCTGACTAAACATGTTGCATCCTACCCTAATTCTCATTAACATGACCTAATCCTGCCTCATTAACATAACAGACAGCTCACTCCCAAATGAGACCATAACCACAGGCATAAACAAAACAAAAAAACCACCAAACACAGTGCCCAGTAGATTCTGAGTCATAGCAACCCTGTAGGACAGAGTAGAACTGCCCCATAGAGTTTCCAAGGAGTGCCTGGCAGATTACAACTGCTGACCCTTTGGTTAGCAGTCGTAGCACTTAACCATTACGCCACCAGTGTTCCTCCACAGACACAGAGGCTAGGATTTACAACAAATCACAAAATGGAGGACAACCACGTAGTACTGGGTATCATGGCCCAGTCAAGTTGGCACTTATTTTGGGGGACACAATTCAATCCATGACAGTACCTCTGGGAAGTTGCAGTAGAGTTGCAATGTTGTGATTTTATGAGACAAGTAATAGAATAGAACCACAGTATGCCAAATTAAGAAGAGATTTTGAGTTCATGCACTGTGCTCCAAACATGAGAAAGAGCAAGAATATTCAACTAGACTGGAGCTGGAGCTGGAGAATGGGATAATTTCTACTCTGGCTCTTTTACCAGAATAAGTTAGCTAGTTTTTTCTGCCTCATATTTGTTTGGGCTCATGGAGTACTAGAATGAGTGTGCCAAATATATGATGAGGATGCCAGAAGAACCTCTTAATTGTTGGAAGAGTGTTTTTAGAATCGCTAACAATGGGATATATTTTTAAAATAACTGTGTACAAGGAGGATTATTTGAAATTGATCCCCATCACCACTAACACATACACACTCCCGATCCCCTTTTATTGTTGTTGCTGTGTGCTGTTGAGTTGATTCCAGCTCATAGCGACCCTATGTACAACAGAATTAAACACTGCCTGGCCCTGTGCCATCCTCATAATAGTTGCTGTGTTTAAGCTCGTTGTTGCAGCCACTGTGTCAGTCCATCTCGTTGAGGGTCTTACTCTTTTTCACTAACTCTCTACTCTACCAAGCATGATGTCCTTCTCCAGGGACTGGTCCCTCCTGATAACGTGCAAAGTATGTGAGACGTAGTCTCGCCATCCTTGCTTCTAAGGAGCATTCTGGCTGTACTTCTTCCAAGACAGATTTGTTCATTCTTCTGGCAGTCCATGGTATAATCAGTATTCTTTGCCAATGTCATAATTCAAAGGCATCAATTCTTCTGTCTTCCTTATTCATTGTCCAGCTTTCATATGCATATGATGCGATTGAAAATACCATGGCTTGGGTCAGGCACACCTTAGTCCTCAAAGTGACATCTTTGCCTTTTAACACTTTAAAGAGATCTTTTGCAGCAGGTTTGCCCAATGCAGTATGTCATTTGATTTCTTGACTGCTGCTTCTGTGGACATTGATTGTGGACCCAGGTAAAATGAAATCCTTGATAACTTCAATCTTTTCTCTGTTTATCATGATGTTGCTTATTGGTCCAGTTGTGAGATTTTTTGTTTTCTTTATGTTGAGGTGTAATCAATCCATGCTGAAAGCTGTGGTCTTTGATCTTCATTAGTAAGTGCTTCAAGTCATTTTCACTTTCAGCAAGCAAGATGTCTGTATATTGAAGGTTGTTAATGAGTCTTCCTACAATCCTGTTGCCACATTCTTCTTCATATAGCCCACCTTCGTGGATTATTTGTGCAGCGTACAGATTGAGTAAAGATTCCCTTTTACTGCTTTATTTAAATACCTCTTTAAACTTGTGTTGGTTCGCTATTGACAGGTAACCCTAAAACAACCCCAGAACAACAATCACTTATTGTTACAGCTCATGCATCTGTGGGTCACTGGATGTCAGCTGATCTAGGCTGGCACATCTGCAGCCCTGCTGATGTTAACTGGGCTAATCATATATGCATCTAAGAGTCTTCTGGGGGCTCTGCTTTAGGCTGGGTTTGCTGAGTAAGCTTAGCTGGGGCATCTCTGCTCCAAGTCTCTGACCCTTCTCCTGGGACCAGCAGGCTAGTCCAGGCATGTTCTTCTCCTGACAATGGCAGAGAAGCAAGAGGGACATTGAAATCAGAAAGGCCTCTTGAGGTCTATATGTATCTTGCACACTGACATTTCTACCTCATTGTATGGGCCAAAGCAGGTCATATGGCCAGGTTCCAAGTCAAAGGGAAGGGAAACAGACCCACTTGCTGCAGAAAAAATGGCAAAGGAAATGGATAGAGTGAAAATTTGGGGCTATTAATGCAGTCAACTACAGGACTTATCAACATCTGACATATATTTTGCTTATTTATATTTGTTCCTATTCCTGCTATAATAAAAGTTCCATAAAAACCCAGACCAGTTGATACATTGTAAAAAATGTAGCTAACATCATTGAACAATTTGTATAGAAATTGTCAAATGGGAACCTAATGTTCTGCGTAAACTTTCACCAAAAACACAATAAAATATTATCTCAAACAAAACCAAATGTCTTAGTTATCTGGTGCTGCTATAACAGAAACACCACAAGTGGGTGGCTTTAACAAGCAGAAATTTATTTTCTTACAGTTTAGGAGGCTAGAAGTCCAAGTTCAGGGTAACGGTCTAGAGGAAGGCTTTCTCTCTGTCTACTCTGTAGGAAGGTCCTTGTCTCTTCAGCTTCTGCTTCCTGGTTCCTTGGAGTTCTCCATGTGTCTTGGCATCTGACTTACCCCATCTCTCTGCTGGTTTGTTTAATCTCTTTTATAGTTCAAAAGAGATTGACTCAAGATATGTGACTATGCTAATCCTGCCTCATTAACATAACAAAGACAACCCGGTCCCAAATGGGATTATAACCCAACAGACATAGAGGTTAGGATTTACAACACATATTTTGGGGAGACACAATTCAACCCATAGCACCACACCAAACCTGTTGCTGTTGAGTCGATTCTTACTCATGGTAACCACGTGTGTTTCAGAGTAGAACTGTACTCCATAGGGTTTCAGTAGTTCAGCTGCTAACCAAAAGGTTGGAGGTTCGAATCTACCCAGTGGTGCCATGGATGAAAAGCCTGGTGATCTACTTCTAAAAACTCAGCCACTGAAAACCATATGGAGTTCAGCTCTACTCTGACACACAAGGGGTCGCCGTGAATCAGAATCAACTCGACGGCAACTGTTGCTATAAGGTCCATAAGGGCAGGGATTTTTGTCTGCTTTGTTTACTGCTGTATCTTCAACACCCAGAACAGTGGCACATTATAGGTGTTTAATAAAGATTGTTTGAATAAATGAGGAGGATTACATTATTTTTTGGCTTATGCATAGAACAAAAATTCCCTAAGGTGCATAGTAACTTTGTTAGTTTATCTCAAATTGATGGTAAAATCTTCTGATTTAAAGTTCATTGTCCATATTTTCTGACTGAAGAACTGCTGGCTGTTTAGAAGAAACACTATTTCTTAAATGTTTTTTAATTGCTAGATTTCAAAATAGTTAAATTTCCCTAGAACCTATAGCTAGACAGGTATCGTATAAAAGTAGGTTATTAGATGGGCAGCTAAGTAAAGGAAGAGAGACGGGGACTTTTACATGTGTTTTGGCAGAGATATATTGCCTCTTCGTATATAAAAACCAAACCAAACCCGTTGTCACGGAGTGGATTCCAACTCACAGCGAGTGACCCTATAGGACAGGGTAGAACTGCCCTCATAGGGTTTCCAAGGCTGTAATCAGGAGCAGACTGCCACACCTTTCTCCTGAACAAGTGGCTGGTGGGTTCAAACTGCCATCTTTTTGGTTAACACCTGAGGGCTTAACAACTGCACCACCAGAGTAATTCAAATACAAATCTCAATCTTACAGAATTTGAAACTGAAAAATTTTCAAGAGCTTTGGACTTGAGCTGTTGCAAGAGGTGTTAGGTATGGGGCACAAGGTAAGACACATCCAGATTACCCTTGCCGAGTTTTTGGGTCCACAGCAATGCTATCATCCCTCCTCCCTCTCCAGCCCACTTTACTCATCCCAGAGGACACAGAGCAAAAGAGTTTCCTTAAGGTCATGGTTGGAAGGGGAATTCCTGTACAATACATAAGTATATTCTTTATTTCCTCGGAATTCGAATTTGTGCTGCCATTTTTTGACTGTGAGAGATGATGAGGTAGAAGACAGGGTAGGCGTTAGTGCTCAGTTTACGTAAAGGGGAGTTTTGCTGTGTCCATAGTTAGCAGCAGGTGAATATGGAACTCCCACAAGACACCAAGATCTTGAATGCTGCAGTGAGTATCTGCAGTTTCAGTGTGCTGACTAACTCCTCAGACAGATAGCTTTTAGAGCTGAAAGCTGGATTTTAGGTGAATATGTCATTTTGCGTAAGAGAGAAACTGGTCAAGCTAGGAGCCTGGTTGTTGTTACGTGCGTTTTTGCCTCATAGAAACCCCATGTAACAGAGTAGAACTGCTTTATAGGGTTTTCTAGGTTCTCATAGTGACCCTATAGGACAGAGTAGAACTGCCCCATAGAGTTTCCAAGGAGCAGCTGGTGGATTCGAACTGCCAACCTTTTGATTAGCGGCCAAACTTTTAACCACTGTGCTACCAGGGCTCCAATCTTTATGGGATAGTGAGCCCTGGTGGCACACTGGTTAAGCAGCTCGGCTGCTAACTGAAAGGTCAATAGTTGGAACTCACCACTGCTACATGGGAGA
Organism: Elephas maximus indicus; assembly: GCF_024166365.1. NCBI lineage: Eukaryota > Metazoa > Chordata > Mammalia > Proboscidea > Elephantidae > Elephas > Elephas maximus. The sequence goes on along the minus strand of NC_064833.1, from coordinate 61,055,163 downwards.
AAGATGTGGCAGTCTGCTTCCATAAAGATTAATAGCCTTGGAATCCCTATGGGGCAGTTCTACTCTGTCCTATAGGATTGCTATGAGCCAGAATAGACTCCATGGCAGTGGATTTAATCTTTATGGGAGCAAATTGCCAGATCTTTCTCCCGTATAGCTACTGGGTGAGTTGGAACCACAGACCTTTCAGTTACCAGCTGAGTGCTTAACCGTTGCACCACCAGGATCCTGGAGACCTCCTGAGTTAGTCATTTTTCTCTCTGCATGTCGCTGAATAAAATCCCCGCAAACAATGAGTGTTTCAAGTTTTAAGTAGAAAATGTAAACATTTCTCATGAAAGATTTCATTTCTAAATGTATACAAACATGTTTGCTTTATTAAACAAGTCGTTTAGTTTAACTTCTGCCTTCTGGGTGGGGAGCTTGAAGATTTAGAGGGTCTTTGGTTCATTCATTCAGCAAGCATTCTTTAAGGTTTCCTGGGGGCAGAAAATGCAATAAGGCATAGCCCTTGGCCCTAAGGGGCTCACAGTCTTGGGGGAAGACCTGAAAGTCAGCAGGCAATTCCAATACAGTGGAATAAGGGCTATGATTGGGGAAGAGGTGTGGGGGAACGTAGAGGAAAGGTGCTTAGAGATATCAGGGAGGCTAATAAAGTAGGCTAACGTTGGTAATTGTGTAGTTCCTTCCAGTGTTCAGAAGTCCCTTTGCATTCACTGTTTTCTCTGTACCCGTACATCCAGACTAAAAAACCAAAAAACTCAGTTGCCATTGAGTCAATTTTGACTCATGGTGAACCGACCCCACATGTATCTGTGAAAACAGCTTGGGGGCAGTGCCTGACCTCCTCCAACCCCATAACAGGGAAGGAGAACCAAGATCAACAGCCCAAAGCTGATGCCTATGAGGTGGAAGTCAGACACGCCTCCTGTCTCCGCCATCTTTACTAATTCTGACACCAACCTTCCCTCCCACAGCACTCTCCACTACTCTGCTGAGTTCGATAATTCATTGAAATGGCCACACAGAACTCATAGACCAGACTTACAATTAGGGGTTTATTACGGAAATAACAGTTATAACTCAGGCTCAGGAACACTCAGTGTACAGTTCTTCCATCAGCTTTCTTTCTCTGTGGGCCCGGAAGTCCACCACACTGCCTCCTGCTGGCAGATCTCTCCTTCCTTGGTGATGGTTGGCTCCTTCTCTCTGCCCTGGAATTGGCTCTCCTTTAAGGCAAAACTGACCAATCCCCTCAGTAGGCACGATTAGCCTATGGCATCATCACCTGGGTGGGAGTTACAAGGCCATGGCTAAACAGGCCACACACAAAAGTAATTAATCCACCGCAGTGTCAGAGTAGAACTGTGTTCCACAAGGTTCTTAGCAGCTAGTGTTTTGGAAGTGGATTGCCAGGTCTTTCTTCTGAGGTGCCTCTGGGTGGACTGAATCTCTAAGCTTTTGGTTAGCAGCCCAGTGCATTAACCATTTACACTACCCAGGGGCTCCTTTGCAGGCTAGAGCAGGGTATTATTCCTGTGACACCCAGAGGAGCAGAGAGGCTGAAGGGTATATTACCTCAAGGTTGTACACCTCACAAGTAGTGGACCCGGAATTTACAGTTGGATCTGAGATGCGTCGTCACCTGTACTGCTGTCATACCTTTGCTCCTGCTAGCCTGGACTTGGTGGGGTTCCCGCCTTGTGGCCTGGTCCAGGTCTTTCCAGGCCTTTAAAATGAGAACATTTTCTTGGATAATTTCTAAGATCTCTTTTGCCTGTGTCTTAGTCATCTAGTGCTGCTGTAACAGAAATACCAGAAGGGGATGGCTTTAACAAGGAGAAATTTATTTTCTCACAGTCTCAAACCCACTGTCGTCGAGTCGATTCTGACTCACAGCGACCCTATAGGACTGAGTAGAACAGCCCCATAGAGTTTCCAAGGAGTGCCTGGCGGATTCGAACTGCCTACCTCTTGGTTAGCAGCTGTAGCACTTAGCCACTACACTGCCAGGGTTCCCTCTCACAGTCTAGTAGGATAGAAATTCAAATTCAGGGCATCAGCTTCAGGGGAAGGCTTTCTCCCTCTGTCGGCTCTGGAGGAAAGTCCTTCTCTTCAATCTTCCCCTGGACTAGGAGCTTCTTCAAGCAGGAACCCCGGGTCCAAAGGATGAGCTCTGCTCCTGGCGTTGCTCTCTTGGTGGTATGAGGTCCCCAACTCTCTGCTTGCTTCTCTTTCTTTTTGTTTCTTGTAAGACAAAAGGTGGTGCATTCCACTTCTTTTACATTGGATCAGGGATGTGACCTGGGTAAGGGAGTTACATCCCACTCTAATCCTCTTTGACATCTCGTCTTGCCTCATTAACCACAGGCAGAGATCAGGATTTACAACACATTGGAAAATTACATCTATCACGAAATGGAGGACAACCACGCAATACTGGGAATCATGGCCTAACCAAGCTGACACATATTTTGGGGGGACACAATTCAATCCAGGACAGCCTGTAACAGTCTATAAATCCAAGAACCCTTGCTTCTCTAGTCAATCAGAGAAAGCTTGATGTGAAAGTGATTTTATTTTTTCTTTAGGTTTTTTTTTTGCAGAACTCTTTGAAGCAGGTTGATTTTTATTTTTTTAAATACCTGTTTCAAGATGAAGACATTGAGGAACTAGGATCCTGTCACTTCTCTGTGGCCCCACAGCGTCCCAGCAGGGTTAGCATTCACGCTTCTGGTTCCGCGGAGTTTCTCATCTCTTGTTCCTCTACATTAAATGACTTCGCTGGTACCTCTTAACTTTTATTCACTTCCATTTCAACTGGGTGAGCTTACAACTTTGTTCCATAGTTATTTGTGCTAAGCACCTTCTTGCTGTAGGTGTTCTAAAATGTGTGTGAATTTCATAATTCATAATTTGCTCATTATTTAAGAGAGGTGTAAACTGGAAGTTGGAAGGCCCAACATTTACTTGTAGACATATTTTTAAATATCTTATTATTTATTTTTGAACAGGTAACACTTGAAAATGATACACATTCCAAAAAGACCTGTCCAGTATTTTAAAAAATTTAAGCTAGCATTTAACGGTTGGGGAATTTCATGTATAAAAATCGGGGCTTCTGACTTCTCATGAGAACCAGAGATTTGGCCATATTCAGCCAGCTTTGCTGCATACCAGCAACCACCCTCACCTTCTTTCAGTGGACTGTGGGCTCTCCAGGCCCCCACACCCCAGTCCTCACCACTGACAGCCCCCACCAGTCATTTAATTCCCTAGCTGGCCCCTGCAGGTATTTGTGTTTGCACCTGCCAGCCTAAAGTATTCGGACGTTAGGTGCCATGCTGACACAGGAGGGAACACAGGAGACTTCAAGAAGACTCTCACCGGCATATTAGCATAAATGTGGGTGGAGCCAAACAGGAGATGCTTGAAACCTGAGAAGAAAAAGCCCCTGAGAGACTAGAATTAGGTGGGAAATTTGTTCTCTAGGAGAAAACAAAACAAAACAGGAGAACAAAGGAGAAAAAGAAGAAGAAAAACAGGTGCACAATGAAGGACAAAATGTGCCATTGAGAGCAAATTGAAGAAATACAGGTAGTCACCCACTTATAATGGAGTTCTGTTTTGACCACTCCAGTTGTTAGTCGGTTCTGACATAAATTGAATACCTCGTTTATTTTTTTTTTTAGTTTTGATTATTATTGCCTTTTATTATCAGTATCTTTATAAACCTGATCTTTATTTGTCATTGGGGGTTGGAAACATTACATCTAAACTTAGAGATATATTTTAACACATACATACATAAAAAATATACACAAATCATAAAAAAAAAGAATGGTTGTAAATGCAGCTGGTTGTACCTTGAATACATCGTAAGTTGGTGACTACTTGTACATGAAATGGTGAACATGAGCAAATTATGAATTGCCCTCTTTCACCTTTGCAAGATGGAGATATTTTTCCTTAAAGAGCAGTCATGAGGATGAGGCATTATAATTAAAAACTGTATTCCCCCAGACCTTCTGTTGGCCCAGGACAGGAGCCGTTCCTGAAGCCAACTCTTCAGACAGGGATTGGACTGAACAATGGGTTGGAGAGGGATGCTGGTGAGGAGTGAGCTTCTCGGATCAGGTGGACACTTGAGACTATGTTGGCATCTCCTGCCTGGAGGGGAGATGAGAAGGTAGAGGGGGTTAGAAGCTGGGGAAATGGACACAAAAAGAGTGGAGGGAGGCAGCGGACTGTCTCATTAGGGGGAGAGTAATTAGGAGTATGTAGCAAGGTGTACATAAGTTTTTATGTGAGAGACTGACTTGTAAACTTTCACTTAAAAGCACAATAAAAGTTATTAAAAAAACTGTATTATAACACCTGGCCTATGATAGATGCTTAAATATGATACATATTAGATGCTTAGCTGATACAAATGTTTAACACACTCAGTTGCTAACCTAAAGGGCGGTGGTTAATCTACCCAGAGATGCCTCAGAAGAAATGCCTGGTGAACTACTTCCGAAAAATCAGCCAGTGAAAACCCCGTGGAACCCAGTCCTATTCTGGCACACCTGAGGTCTCTGTGGGTCGGAATCGGCTTGACAGTAACTGTTTTTTTGATAGATGCTCAGTAAGGATGATAACTCCTAAATGTAGGTGTGGCTGCTTCACTACACGTGATAAAAACTGTTGCCGCCTACTCAATTCCCACTCATAGCGACCCTATAGGACAGAGCAGAATTGCCCCATAGGGCTTCCAAGGAGTGGCTGGTGGATTCAAACTGCCAGCCTTTTGGTTAGCAGCTGAATGCTTTACGACTGTGACACCGGGGCTCCTTACTACACACAACAGTAAGTTAAAAAAAATTTTTTTTTCAGGGTAAAATTCTGTTTTTTTAAAGACAACTGTGCCCCTTGGGGAGCCCTGGCGATACAGTGGTTAAGAGCTCGGCTGCTAACCAAAAGGTCAGCAGTTTGAATCCACCAGCCGCTCCTTGGAAGCCCTATGGGGCAGCCCTACTCTGCCCTATAGGGTTGCTGTGAGTGGGAGTCAACTCCACGGCAACAGGTTGTTTTTTTTTTTTGATGCCCTTTGGAGTTTGAAAATTAGTATTTCGGTATGGCAGCATTTCTCATTTCAGTTACCTGTACCTTCTGGTCCTGTACTGGTTACGATTGTGTGCCATCCAGTCCATTGCAACTCACAGCGACCCTATATGGCACAGCAGAACTGCCTCATAGGGTTTCCTAGGCTGTAATCTTTGTGGGAGCAGATCGCCAAATTTTTCTCCAACCTTTTGGTTAGCAGCTGAGTGCTTAACCATTGCACCACCAGAGCGCCTTCTCTTCTGGTTTTCTTCCTTCTGAGCACATGGCAGGATTTTACTTCGTTGTCTCCTTGAGGTTAGGCATGACAAAGAGACTTTCTTTGGCTGTGAAATGTGGTTAGAAGTGATTTGTGTCACATCCAAACACCTTTAGGAGCCCAGCCACAAAAGCCGTGGGAGCGTGCTGAGATGGGGCCTCCATCAACTTGTTTCTTAAGTGACTCAGATAAGTAGAGACCTCCTGGCAGCCTGCATTACACGTGTAAGATGAGCAAGAAATTAACCTTTTTGCCACTGTCAGTTTGGTTTGTTAATGTCACATAACTTAGCTTATCCTGGTTGATATATTTGTGAGAGTTTTTTGTTCTTCTTTTGCTGGAGGAGAGAGTTTTTGTTTGTTTCTTCTGCTGCTTTTGTGGGAAAGACAGAGGAAGGGATGGAAGGAACAAGGAAGGACAGTGGAAACAGATGGCAGTAGATCCTTGGTTTAGATTTAGGCCTCAGTGGAGAGAGGGGCCAAGTGGAAGTGGAAGGAGCTCTTTTCATAGGTAATTTTAAGAGACTCTTGGCTTAAGCTTTGGGGCCTAATTGACAAGAGGTACCCTGAAAGCAGGAAGACCATGCTCTGCACTTTTTTCCCAGAATCCAGCACTGCTCTGCTCTCTCACACACTGCTGCCCTTAACAGGCATTGGTGTTTCTACACGGAGGAGTGTCAGAGGCAGCCAGGAGGCACTTAAAGTGACAGCAAGAAAACATGGGTAGATTTGTTACTGGACATGCCTGAGACATGACTCTGGAGCTTCTCAGAAATAATTGAGGGAGGTTTGGGAGGAGAGGCTAAGGTCCTGGAGTTATACTGGTGGACTAAGAGCCACTGTCATTTGGAACTGGTAGTAGCTTGACCACATATGTATATATAGGCTTGCGAGATGTGGGGACAGTGAGTCAGATAATTATTTAAATGCTTCGGTTCAGCTGGGCCTGAGGTGTGTCTGGATGAGGGTTCCACCATACACCTATTGATTTTCGGATTGTCAGCTTTGCACTCTGTCATTTTGCCGTAGAGACAACTTCTATCTGGTGTATGGATCAGCGTGTGTCTTCTCTAACAGTTAAAGTGAACACGTGACATATTAATTTTTCGAGGAAGAAAACCAAAATGTTTAGTGTAAAAAATCATCGTAATTTGTAGACCTCACTACAGGGCCAATTTCCTCCCTTTTTTTTTTTTTTAGTGAAAGAATTTTTTGGTGGGGGAGAGAGGTGGTTCATCATACTGCATGAATCTTGTCTATGAAATGACTTTAAGAAGCCCACATACACTCCAAAGGTAGACTTTATAAACAGGTAAAGAGTGTTGCAAAGGAAAAAGAGAAATTGCCATGGAAGCATGTATATCTATGAGATTCTAGAAGATGCAAGACAAAAAAGGGAGAAGAGAAAAAAAACCAAAACCAAACCCATTGCCGTCCAGTCAATTCCAACCCATAGTGACCCTATAGGACAGAGTAGAACTGCCCCACAGAGTTTCCAAGGTGCACCTGGTGGATTAGAACTGCCAACCTTTTGGCCAGCAGTTGTCATAGCTCTTAACCACTATGCCATTGGGATTTCCAGAGAAGAGAAAGAGACTTTTTTTTTCCTTTTGCTACAATCAGACTTGAGTTGAGTTGGAGAAACTTCCATTTGGACACCTTATTAAAAATCCACAAATTCGGTTGTACTATTCAGGGGATGTTATTAACAGTTTATACTCATCTTAGATTATATGACCCCAGGAGGTGATCTTAGAGGATTGACGGCCTTATCTCTTCTCTTTTTTATCATCTTTGTCCCTGTCTTTAGGTAGTTGCACTGAATTTCCTGGTGACACTTACAGTTGTGAACCCAGCTTTGAGCATCCATTAATTCTTCCCGTCTGCTTGAATTGCTAGCTAAGGCAACCCTAGGCATCAAGGTTTTGTGCACTGCAGAGCCATCTTCCTCCTGAGATACAGTGTAAAGATTTGGGACAACGTCAATATGGTAAATAGCATTTATTCTTTTTATAGACAATGGTGAATTGTTCCATTCGTTAATAATGTCATATTTCTCTCAACTATTATAACTCAAAACTTATAAAACTCTTTCAAATAAACTAACTCAATTTCTCACCCCCAAATGGTGAAGTCCAGTTGAATATTATTATTCCCAATCTCAAGGTCACCAGTTAGTGGCAGAATGGAATTCAAACTCGTTGGCCATCCTTCTTTCATTTAGGAGCATTGTTTAACAATTAAAGGGGGACATTTTCTATAATATTTTTTAACCTGAACGCTGTTATTTTGCTTCTATAGAAAGGATTAAGGAGAATGTTTTCTGTTTTGGTGTGAAGTATGACGGAGTGTTACTACTGCGTGAACAATAGCTCTCTTTCTTACGCTAGCAATGCAAGTCTGTGTCTCTATGAACCACCCTACAAATGAACCCAAAAGTCCAGCTACTGAAAGGAGATATCTGGAATCTGACAATTTGGGATAAGAAATATTAATCAAAAGAAAAGCAAACAGTTGCTTGTGTATTACTTAATCCAAACCCAAATGGTCTTCCTTATTAGTTTCAAAGAGAATGATAATATAGTATTATTTTATTACTGAATGTCTACTCTGGGGGTCAAGTGCTAAACTCTGTTTGATACTGATCTGCTGTCATTTAATGCTCAGGATAACCCTACGATATCTGAACTATGCAGTGGTGGATTAGCCAGTAAACCAGACATGCCCAGGCTTACATTAAGCAGGGTAGCATGGGTTTAATTGTGTTTACTTACTAATCTGTAGTGCAAAATTTCACGTGGGTTTCACAACTTCTTTGACGTGGTGAGAAACAGGTGAAATTGTGCAGAACAGGTTAATAAGTAAGCACAAGTAAGCCCGGGTATACCTTGCTTACGGAATAATCCATCCCTGGTGCTATGTTAGCCCCATTTAACTGATGAGAAAACTGAGACTTAAAGAGCTTAGTCCCTCAGCCAGCAAGTAGTTGAGCAGTATTCACAACCACACTGTTGACTTTAGTCTTACACCTGAGTGAATCTCATTTCAGGGGGAAAAAAATTATTTCCCACAAATTAAAAAAAATTTCATCCACAAGTGAGCTGAAGAAGCCCAAATGCTGGCATTAATTGGAGGCTTGTTACTCTTGTTAAATTCTCTAGAATATTAATTTGCTTTGTAGCAAAGCCTTAGGACTGTGTGGATTAAAAGTTATAACTAAGCGAGACTCACTCTGCCTTTAGCAAGGAACAGATGGTACAATTGAGAGGGGGAAAACCGTATATTAGTATAAAGCAATCTGAAACATTTTTCATTTAAAGAAATGCTAGCCTTTTAATATATAATTTTTTTCTAGCTACAGGGTCCTAACCTTTTGGGGGTGTTGAGAGGAATAACAGGATTGATTAAGGAAAGGGAAAAGCAGCCACTTTCAAAAGGTTGTGGTAGATTAGATGGCGTTATGATGCCTGGCATGACTTCCTCCTGCCAAAATGATATTCATTAAAGAAACTCTTAACTAAATTAAAACCCTCCTAGCCAATATCCTCCTGTCCAGATGCTGACAACTGATTGTGGCCCATTTAACAACAGGACTGTCAGTAATGAGTGGAAAGGTTTCTATTAAGAGGAGGTGGCAAGAAGAACTGGAAAATATTTACTTACAACCAAAAAAAAAAAAAAAAAAAAGGAAGAAGATGGAAACAGCTGGCTGATGGATGACTTCTTATATCAGGAATCCACAAGGAGACAGCAGAATGCTCTCAGTGTGTGGGGGACTGCTGGCCAGTTCAGATGTGGCTCTTCCTGCATAGGTGAGATGTTGCTGTTATTTCCTGCCTTATGTGTATGATGGAAAGATGGCTTAGGGAGCAGCGGCAATTTGTCCTGGAGCTTTGGGGCTCAGAGAATGTCAGACCCCTTGGTGAGCCGTGGTCTTTCTAGATTGATTACCAGGGCTGCTTGTGCTCTGGGATACGGCCACAGCTCCTGCCTGTGGGCATTTCAGTTTATGGAAAATGGCAGAAAACAGAAATGTCCATGTCAAATGAAAATAAACTCCCAGTTCTGCTGTTTTATGATCCTTCGAGACTGCATTCAAAGAACACATCTGGTTAGCGGTTAGCTGGATTGCTAAATGACACAGTCCTTTTCCAGGGTGGTAGTGGGGAGCTGGCACCTGGAAGAAGACTATGTAAACCACACACCTTGTATTTCGTCTCTCTAATCCTCAGCGGGAGTTTGGGGTGCCCTCCCACCTCCTTAAATCTCAGGGAAAGGGCCGTTGATATGCACCAGAGTAGCATTTACTTGCTTCAATCTTTTACTTGATCATAAGGTCTTTGAAAACAGGACACAAACTTGTTTAATAGTATTTCCAACCTCTAGTTTAATGTTGGAGCCCTGGTGGAGTACTGGTTAAGAGCTCAGCTGCTAACCAAAAGGTTGGCAGTTCTAATCTACCAGCTGTTCCTTGGAAACCCTAGGGGGCAGTTCTAGCCTGTTCTATAGGGTTGCTATGAGTCAGAATCCACTTGATGGCAACAGTTTTGGTTTTTATTAGTTTGATGCTTGACTCATAATACCCCAAACCAAACCCACTGCTGTTGAGTTGATTCTGACTCATAGTGACCTTATAGAACAGAGTAGAACTGCCTCACAGAGTTTCCAAGGCTATAATCTTTTTTTTTAAAACATTTATGAAGAAAGTGCAATATTTATTGACAAGAAGTTCTGATCAAATGTTCCTAGTTAAGGATTGAGTATCATAAACATTTCAAGTCCTTTTCTAAGCGAACACATATATTTTTTCTGCAGGACTTTTTGTAGACCTGATGTCAATAATTCTCATATTAGTACTGAAAATGATTTGTCGACATTTATTTCTAAATGAACAGAGGTGCCCTACTAGATAATAAGACCTCCTCCAGGGCAACCATAAACAAAATATTATGGTAGTGATGTCACACATTATTATTATTTATTGTGCTTTAAGTGAAAGTTTACAAAAACTTACACACACACCTTGCTGTGTACCCCTGGCTGCTCTCCCCCTAAAGTGACAGTACACTCCTCCTCTCCACCCTGTATTTCCCATGTCCGTCCAACCAGCTCCTGTCTGCCTCTGACTTCTCATCTCCCCTCCAGACAGTAGCTGTCCACGTAGTCTCATGTATCTACTTGAATCACGAAGCTCACTCCTCACCAGTATCATTTTCTGTCTTATAGTCCAGTCCAATCCCTGTGTGAAGAGTTGGCTTCAGGAATGGTTTCAGTCTTGGGCTAACAGAGGGTCTGGGGACCATCCCCTCTGGGGTCCCTGCAGTCTCAGTCAGACCATTAAGTTTGGTCTTTTTACAAGAATTTGAGGTCCGCACCCCACTGTTCCTCTGCTCCATCAGGGATTCTTTGTTGTGTTTCCTGCCAGGGCAGTCATCGGTGATAGCCGGGCACCATCTAGTTCTTCCGGTCTCAGGCTGATGTAGTCTCTGGTTTATGTGACCCTTTGTCTCTTGGGCTCATATTTATCTTGAGTCTTTGGTGCTCTTCATTCTTCTTTGCTTCATCTTCGTTGAGACCAATTGATGTATCTCAAATGGCCGCTTGCTACCAAGGCTATAATCGTAATGGAAGCAGACTGCAACATCTTTCTCCTGCAGAGTGGCTGGTGGGTTCAAATCACTGACCTTTGAGTTAGCAGCTGAGCGCTTTAGCCACTGCATCACCAGAGCTTCTCTAACTCATAATAGAAGTGTGGTAAATATTTTGAATGAAGGAATAAACAAGTGAGTGCGGGCCTGATATCAAAATGGAGGAGGCCACTTTTTCCACTCACTTTGAGGATGCTGTGGCTAGACAGGGTCCAGGGGCACCTCTTGCTGGACAAGAGTGTTCAGAGCAGGGACAAGGGAGTGGAGGGTGGAGTGGAATGCTTTGCTAATCCTGCGGGGAGAAGGAACTCCTGTAGTTTCTAATTTGTCCTGAGGCTGAAACTCCAATTCAAGGTTCTCAACCTTCACTGAACTTTAAAACCTACTGGGAAGCATTAAAGAAACAAACAACAACAAGAACAACAAAAGAAGGCCCCCACTCCAGACTAATTAAATCACAACTTGTGGGTGAGGGAATGAGTTCTTTTTTTTTCCTTCCATGAAAACATTTAGTGTCTTGTTTTTTTTTTTTTGTTAATTTCTTTTTCTTTTTTTAATTTATGTGCTTTAGGTGAAAGTTTACAGTTCAAGTTAGTTTCTTACTCAAAAATGTATACACTTAATTGTTTCATGACAGTGGTTGCAATCCCCACAATGTGACAGCACTCTCCCCCATTTCACTCAGGTTTCCTGTGTCCATTCATCCAGTTTTCCTGTCCCTTTCTGCCTTCTTGTCTTACTTTTGGGCAGGATTTGCCCCTTAGGTCTCTTATATTTGACTGAACTAAGAAGCATGCTCCTCGCGTACGTTGTTTGTTTTATAGGCCTGTCTAATCTTTGCCTGAAAAGTGGGCTTTGCGAGTGGTTTGAGTTCTGAGTTAGAGTGTTCAGGAGCCATACTCTCAGAGTTCCTCCAGTCTTTGTCAGACCAGTAAGTCTGGTCTTTTTTTGTGAATTTAAATTTTGTTCTACATTTTTCTCCTGCTGTGTCTGGAACTCTCTATTGTGATCCCTGTCAGTGTGGTCAGTGGTGGTAGCCAGGCACCATCTAGTTCTTCTGGGCTTAGGCTGGGAATAGTACTTTTTAAAAAATCTCGAATGTGTGGTCACAGTTGAGGCTGAGGGTTCCAGCTCTGTGGGCTCAGTTCTGGTGGAGTGTCAGAAATCACTTGTAAATGTTACAAATATATCAGTCCTTGTCTCCACTTCCAGGGGTGGCATGTGGTGGGTCCAAGCAGGATCCAGACTTTGGTGTTGATGCAGGGTTTTAAAAGACATCCAGGACTGAGATTACTCTTTGACTCAGGGCTTCACCTTTCAATGAATCATCTGGGGGTACTTGTTAAGAACACAGATTCATGGTTCCTTCCTAAATCAGACTCTCTGGTGGAGGAACATGGAAATTTATAGTTTTAAAAGTAATCCAGGGGATTCTCATCATTACAAACACATTAGCTCAGTGTTTCTCAAAGAGTGGCCCTGAAACCAGCAGCATCAGCATCACCTGGGAGCTTGTTGGAAATACAAAATCTTAGGCCCCACCCCAGACCTACAAAACCAGAATCTGCGTTTCAACATCTCCAGTTAATTTTCGTGCACATCAAAGTTGAGATATCATACTTAGAGTCCAAATAAATACCACTTTGCTGTGAAAATAGAAAAAAATGTAAGTTCCCTTAATGAGAATCAAAATTCAAAGTCAGTAATCCCACTCCATTTAGGAATAGAAGTGGCTTTAATTAAAGAGAAACTGTGAAGCAAATCACTTGGAACTACAATAATAAATAAAATCCCAGCATTGTGATATTAATTAGGCTGAAGTGAAAGGCTCAAGTAAAATTAAATATAAAGATCTTCTAACTCCTATCCTGTAATACTGTTTTCTTTCCGTAGTGTTTCCTATTTTGACAGAGTCTGTGAAATGATTTTAATCCAGAATCTCACTTCACTCCTGTGAAATGTAAATTGGTGGTGTATGTGTGTGTGTACGCACACACACAACCATATATATGTATGAATCAAGGTATATTAAACATTTTTGAAAGTTCTAGAAAGACATAAAATATGGCTAGAATCAAAGTTAGTGATCATTCATGAAGTGTATCTGTTGTTAACCATTTTAAATGTAACTAAGCTCTTTGGATTTTTCTTGCATTTTTTTCCATCCTTTCTTACCTTGCAGCCCTGATGGTGCAGTGGTTAAGAGCTCAGCTGCTAATGAAAAGGTTAGCTGATTGAATCCACCAGCTGCTCCTTGGAAACCCTAAGAGTGCAGTTGTACTCTGCCCTTAGGGTCACTAGGAGTTGGAATTAACTCCATGGCAACAGGTTTTGTTTTTCCTACCTTGAGTTAAATTTTGGGTTCAGACAGTATAAAATCTTAATGCAACCTATGGTGTTGGAAATAACTGTTATGACTGTTTAATCCCTGGGGTAACTACTTATAACAAATTTGAATTAAATAAATAAATTCTACAACTTAAAACACAATATGGAGCTTCTGTTATCTTCCCGCTTGCCACTTGGGGTTTAAGCAAACTTGGCCTGAACCCAAGTTTCAAGGCCTGGGACAGTCAAACATCTTTACTCTTTTTTCAAATTGCTGAGCCTACCTTCCTCACTGCTGTCTGCCTCTACTTCTGTGTCCATGAGGGCCATTTAGTTCTAGCTCCAGCTCCTGTTGTGTGGCAAGACAAATCCAGACCAAGCATAGGCAATGGGGAAACTGGTACTGGGGATTGGCATCTGGTAATTTTGAGTTCTTTTCTGTTAGTAGTATTTTTTAAATGAGAGGAATGATTTCTGTATGACAGTATGTAGGTAATTTGTGTAGGCAAAACTCTGAAGATATTACGGTTTTACATGACACAAAGAGTAAAAAGAGGGTTAATTTGTAAAAGAATGTCTATGTGTAGCCCTGACAGCTCCTTGGACTTTTTTTTTTTTTTTTTAATATGGTAAAATATCTGCAACAAAATATTTGCAATTTCAACAATTTTTACAGGTACAATTCAGTGACATTAATTTTGTTCACCACTAGCTTTGTCCAAATTTTTTCATCACCCTTAATAAAAACTCAGCAATAACTCCCTATTTCCTCTCCCATCAGCCCTTGGTAACCACTAATAAACTTTGGTCTCTATGCATTTGCCTATATTAGATATTTCATATATTTCATATAAGTAGGAGCATATAATATTGATCTTTTTGTATCTGACTAATTTCACATAACAATACTTTCAAGGTTCATCCTTGTCATAGCATGTCTCAGAACATCATTTCTCTTTATGGCTGAATAATATTCCATTATATGTATATCTACCACTCATCTGTCTGTTTGTCATACTATGGTGGCTTGCGTGTTGCTGTGATGCTGGAAGCTATGCCACCAGTATTTCAAATACCAGTAGGGTCACCCATGGGGGACAGGTTTCAGCAGAGCTTCCAGACTAAGACAGACTAGGAAGAAGGACCTGACAGTGTACTTCTGAAAGAATTGGCCAGTGCAAACCTTATGAATAACAGCAGAACATTGTCTGATATAGTGTCAGAAGATGAGCCCCTCAGGTTGGAAGGCACTCAAAATACAACTGGGGAAGGGGTACCTCCTCAAAGTTGACCTTAATGACGTGGATGGAGTCAAGCTTTCTGGACCTTCATTTGCTGATGTGGCATGTCTCAAGATGAGAAGAAACAGCTACAAACATCCATTAATAATTGGAACGTGGAAAGTACAAAGTGTGAATCTAGGAAAATTGGAAGTCGTCAAAAATAAAATGACTGCATAAAGATTGATATCCTAGGCATTAGTGAGCTGAAATGGACTGGTATTGGCCATTTTGAATCAGACAATCATATGGTGCACTATGCCAGGAATGACAAATTGAAGAGGAATGGCATCACATTCATTCTCAAAAAGAACATTCAAGATCTATCCTGAAGCACAAAGCTGTCAGTGATAGAATAATATCCATATGCCTACAAGGAAGACTAGTTAATACAGCTATTCCAGATTTATGCAATAACCACTAATGCCAAAGATGAAGAAATGGAAGATTTTTTAATAACTTCTGCAGTCTGAAATTGATCAAACATGCAATCAAGATGCATTGATAATTATTGATGAGTGGAATGCAAAAGTTGGAAACAAAGAAGAAGGATCAGTAGTTGGAAAATAGGGCCTCAGTGATAGAAACAATGCTGAAGATTGCATGACAAAACTTTGCAAGACCAACCACCAAGTCATAGGAAATGCCTTTTTCAGTAACATAAATGGCAACTATATGTGGACCTCACTGGAAGAATTACACAGGAATCAAATCGACTGTATGTGTTGAAAGGCATGATGGAGAGGCTGGATATCATCAGTCAGAACAAAGCCAGGGGCCGACTGTGGAACAGACCATCCATTGCTCATATGCAAGTTCACGTTGAAGCTGAAGAAAATTAAAACAAGTCCACAAGAGCCAAAGTATGATCTTTTGTATAAAAAACCAAAAAACCAAACCCAGTGCTGTCAAGTTGATTCCAACTCATAGCGACCCTATAGGACAGAGTAGAAGTGCCCCATAGAGTTTCCAAGGAGCACCTGGTGGATTCCAACTGCCAACCCTTTGGTTAGCAGCTGTAGCACTACGCCACCAGGGTTTCTAAATACCCCGCTGAATTTAGAGACCATCTCTAGAATAGATTTGACGCATTGAACACTAACAACCGAAGACCAGACGGGTTATGGAAGGGCATCATACATGCAGAAAGCAAGAGGTCAATAAAAAGACAGGGGAAAAAAAAAAGACTGAAATGGGTGTCAGAAGAGACTCTGAAACTTGCTCTTGAACATAGCTAAAGCCAACAGAAGTAGTGATGAAATAAAAGAGCTGAACAGAAGATTTCAAAGGGCAGCTCAAGAAGACAAAGTAAAGTATTATAATGACATATGCAAAGATCTGGAGTTAGAAAACCAAAAGGGAAGAACTCATTTGTCATTTCTCAAGCTGAAAGAACTGAAGAAAAAATTCAAGCCTCAAGTTACAGTACTGAAGAGTTCTGTGGGCAATATATCGAATGAGGCAGAAAGCATCAAAAGAAGATGGAAGGAATACACAGTCACTGCACCAGAAAGAATTGGTTGATGTTCAGCCATTTCAGGAGGCAGCATATGGTCAAAAACCGATGGTACTGAAGGAAGAAGTACAAGCTGCACTGAAGGCATCTGCGAAAAGCAAGGCTTCAGGAATTGATGGAATACCAATTGAGATGTTTCAACAAATGGATGCACCACTCCTCTATGCCAAGAAATTTGAAAGACAGCTACCTGGCCAACAGACTGGAAGAGTTCCATATTTGTGCCCATTCCAAAGGAAGGTGATCCAACAGAATGCAGAAATTATCAAACAATATCATTAATATCATATGCAAGTAAAATTTTGCTAAAGATAAAAAACGGTTGCAGCAATACATGGACAAGGAACTGCCAGAAATTCAAGCCGAATTTAGAAGAGGACATGGAAAGAGGGATATCATTGCTGTCAGATGGATCTTGGCTGAAAGCAGAGAATACCAGAAGGATGTTTACCTGTGTTTTATTGACTATGCAAAGGGATTTGAGTGTGCGGATCATAACAAATTATGGATAAAATTTTGAAGAATGGGAATTCCAGAACACTTAATTGTGCTCATGTGGTATATGTATACAGACTAAGAGGCAGTCACTCGAATAGAAAAAGGGGATACTGAGTGGTTTAAAATTGGGAAGGGTGTGTGTCAGAGTTGTATCCTTTCACCATACTTATTCAATCTGTATGCTGAGCAAATAATCCAAGAAGATGGACTATATGAAGAAGAATGTGGCATCAGAATTGGAGAAAGACTCATTAACAACCTTCAATATGCAGTGACACAATCTTGTTTGCGGAAAGTGAAGAGGGCTTGAAGCACTTACTGATGAATATCAAAAACTACAGCCTTCAGCATGGATTGCACCACAACATAAAAAGAAAACAAAAATCCTCACAACTGGACAATAAGCATCATCATTGTCAAGAATTTCATTTTACTTGGATCCACAGTTAATGTCCGTGGAAGCAGCAGTGAAGAAACCAAATGACGCATTGCATTGAGCAAATCTTCTGCAAAAGATCTCTTTAAAGTGTTAAAAAAGCAAAGATGTCACTTTGAGAACTAAGGTCCGTCTGACCCAAGCCATGATGTTTTCAATCACCTCATATGCATGTGAAAGCTGGACAATGAATAAGGAAGACCAAAGAAGAATCGATGCCTTTGAATTATGGCATTGGTGAAGAATATTGAACATACATGGACTGCCAGAAGAACAAACAAATCTGTCTTGGAAGTACAGCCAGAAAGAATGCTCTTTAGAAGGGAGGATGTGATTTTGTCTCACGTAGCTTGCACATGTTATCGGGATGGACCAGTCCCTGGAGAAGGACATAATGCTTGGTAAAGTAGAGGGTTATCAAAAAAGAGGAAGACCTTCAACAAGATGGATTGAGACAGTGCCCGCAACAATGCTCTTAAACGTAGCAGTGATTGTGAGGAAGGCAGAGAACTGGGCAGTGTTTTGTTCTGTTGTACATAGGGTCGCTGTGAGTGGAAACTGACTGGATGGCCCTAACACCAATATATGTATATCCACTTTTTGCTTATTCATTCATCAGTTGATAGATATTTTCATTGTTCCATCTTTTGGCTATTGTAAATAATGCTGCAATAAACATTGGTGTACGAGTATCTGTTGAGTCCCTGCTTTCGAGCTTCTTGGGTATATACCTAGGAGTGGAATTGCTGAGTTAAATGGTAATTCTATGTTTAACTTTTTGGGACCCACCAAACTGTTTTTCACAGAGACTGTACCATTTTACAATCCTAGCAGCAATGAATGAGGGTTTCCTCATTTCTTCAATTTCTCCACAACCTTGTCAACACTTGTTACTTTCTTTTTTTTTCTCATAGTAGCCATCCTAGTGGGAGTGAAGTGGTAATCTCATTGTGGTTTTGATTTGCATTTTTCTAAGGATCAATGATGTTAAGCATCTTTTCATGTGCTTATTGACCATTTGTATTTCTTTATTGAAATGTCTATACAAGTCCTTTGCCCGTATTTGATTGGGTTGGTTGCCTTTTTCTTGTTGAGTTATAGGAGTTGTTTACATATTCTAGACATTAAACACTCCCTCATCAGATATATGGTTCTCAAATATTTTGTCCCATTCTGTTGGTTATTTCTTCACTTTGTTGATAAAGCCCTTCTGATAAACAAAAGTTTTAAATTTTGGTGTGGTCCCATTTATCCATTTTTTTCTTTTGTTGCTTGTGCCTTTAGCGTCATATCTAAGAATCTATTATTGAGAACTAGATCCCAAAGCATTATTTCTATGTTGTCTTCTAAGAGTTTTATAGTTTTAGTTCTGACATTTAGGTTGCCTATCCATTTTGAGTTAATTTGCGTGTATGGTATGAGGTATAGATCCACTTTCATTCTTTTGGGTATGGACATCCAGTTGTCCCAGCGCCATTCATCAAAGAGACTGTTCTTTCCTGATTGAATGGACATAGCACCCTTGTCAAAAATCAATTGACCATAGATGTACAGGTTTATTTCTGGATCCTCAATTGTATTCTATTGGCCTACAAGCCTATTCTGTTACCAGTACTAGACTGTTTCGATTACTGTAGATTTATATTGTATTTTGAAATTGAGAAGTGTGAGTCTTTCTACTTTGATCTTCTTTTTTAAGATTGCTTTTACTCTTTGGTGCCCCTTGCAATTTCATACAATTTTCTCTCTCTCTCTTTTTTTTTTTATTCTATTTTTATTTCCTTTTTAATTTCTGTGCCATTTAAAAAATTTTATTTTATTTTTGATGAAAATATACACAGCAAAACCTGTTCCCATTCCATTGTTTCTAAACATAATGATCAGTGACATTAGTTATATTCTTCACATTGTGTCAGCGTTCTCAGTATTTCTGTTATAATGGTTTCATTTCCATTTACTTAATCGCTCTGTTTTCAACCTTCTCATCTGTGCTTTAAAATAGCTGTTGGCCCTGTGGTCTTACATATATATGGAAACCCTGGTGGCGTAGTGGTTAAGTGCTACGGCTGCTAACCAAAGGGTCGGCAGTTCAAATCCGCCAGGCGCTCCTTGGAAACTCTATGGGGCAGTTCTACTCTACCCTATAGGGTCGCTATGAGTCAGAATCGACTATTTTAAACACAATACTCAAGGATGACAATATTTACTCTTTGGACTAAACTGTTAAACTTAGTTTAAAAGTGACTTCAGGGGATAGTTTCAGTTCAAGGTTTGAAGAGCAGCCCAGGGTCATAATCTCAGACACCCCTGTAGCCTCAAATGTTCCATGCAATTCCATATAAATTTGAGGATTACCTTTTCTATTTCTTCAAAGAAGGCTGTTGGAATTTTGATAGGGATTTTGTTGAGTCTATAGCTCCCGTTGGGTAATACTGACATCTTAAAATGTTAAGTCTTTCAGTCCGTGAACATGGAATGTCTTTCCATTTATTTAGGTCTTCCTTAATTTCTTTCAACAATGTTTTATAGTTTTCAGCGTACAAGTTTTTCACCTCCCTGGTTAAATTTCCTTTTAGGTATTGTATTCTTTTAGATGCTGTTGTAAATGAATTACTTTCTTTCTTTCTTTTTCAGATTGCTCATTGCTGGTGTATAGAAACTCAACTGATTTTTGTGTCTTGACTTGTACTTTACAACTTTGTTGAATTCATTTATTGGTTTAGCTCTCTGGATTTTTGATTCGGCTTGTGTTAGTTGCTACATATGTGAGTCACTATAGACCACCACAGACATAAGGATTATTGGCTACCAAAAGTCATGCAAAAGCAGCGTGGGACATGACAGGATTGCAGAGCTGCATTTAGCCACCACAAGTGTAGATGGATGATGGTATCAGGTGGGACTCTCAGCTGTGACAGAAACTCAACTTGACCCAATTTAAGAAAAAAGAAAGCTTTATTGGAAAGATTCACAGAATTGAAAAGTGACCAGAAGGCTCCAGGGCAGCTCCAGGCACGTTGGGGTTGTGTCCTGTGTCCTAGGACTTGCGTGTTTCTCATTGTTCTCCCAGGCTTCTGCATAAGACAGAGCCTGACTGCTGACTGAACTGAGGTTACATGATCATGGTTCATGCCCAAAGAGGGAACAGGCAGGCTTTCCTGCTAACCTTAGTAGAAAATCTCACCAAAGGACTTCAGTTGACCCCACTTGATTCACATGCCCACCCCTAGATCAATCACTATTGACAGGAAGAGGGTTCCGTGACTAGTCAAGCCTGGCTTATGTGTACTTTATCATGGAACACTGGGTGAGGTTTGTTACCAGAAAAAGTGGGAACATGTAGGCTGGGAAGATAGAAACAAAAGTTACTAGGGTTTAATCAAGAATTTATTTGCTTGTTCTTGGATTTTAATACCTCTTATTGGCAGCCCTTCCTCTCCCCACCTTGTATGGGAAAAACTCTCTTGCCCTTCTGTAAAGAGGTTTTTAGTTTTTCCTAGTCTGCTGCTCAAGGCAGCCACTATTGCTTATGGTGGGTTTCTAAGGTTTCATCTTATATTTATTTCTTTTCTTTTGGAGGACACTTGCTGATAGCAAACCTTGATAGCAAGGTGCTTTATTTGGTATGTAGGGGTTCTGTTTGGTTATAGTATAATAATTATATGGTATATGATATAATAATTATTTTTAATGGCTTCGTTGAGTAGATATTCTTGTACTTCACTCGGTCTATACTGTTGGACCCCTAAATTGTTCCTAATTTTCCCTCTTAGAGATGTGGCAGGATGGGATTTTCTTTTTCCTTCAAACCCACCTTTTCATTCTCTCTTTATCTTGTGTGGCAAAAGGTATATTTTCTCTATCTTGTGTGGCAAAAGGTAGAGACAGAGTGAATCTTTTAGTATAAAAATACTTCAAAGTTTTGCTATGACAGGTGGTTCATATTAGGGAAGAGAAAGCCTTGTTTTTCTAGTAGATGTTCCTTTCTAAATTATCTTTTTTTGGTATTTGTTAAAAATTTTATTTATTTTGTTATTGTCGAGAATATGAACAGCAAAACATACACCAATTCAGCAGTTTCTACATGTACCATTTAGTGACATTGATTACATTCTTCGAGTTGTGCAATCATTCCTGTGAATGAGCCTTTCTCCCCCTTGAGCCCTGGTGGAATATTGCTGGTCAGACCCACTCTGTTAACTCCCACATGTCTTGGGTAGAAAAATTTTAGAGATGCTTCGTTAGCTGAGCGTGGGAAAGCACTGGGGTGAAGCCCTGGATAAACCTCCCCACATCAGATACCAGATGGCTTCTGTGACTTTCTCCTGCCCACAGCAGTGGTGGGAGGCAGAGGTAGGCCAGCAGCCTGGTTTCTGGCCTCGAAGACCGATGCTCTTACTTCAGTGTGGTTACTATGATTTTAGACTGAGGGTGGTCCTATTAATGCATTTTGACTGAATTAAAGAATCCATATGATGGGTAAAATCATAGTTAAATCATCTAGTTAGAGGGAAAAATATTGACGGCAAGGGGGCAAGAATGGGCCAAAAGCATTTCAGGGACAGCTCTTAGATCTAAAATATGGTTGTTGACGGGACTTTAAGGACAAACAAGGAATGAGCATAAAGTAAAATGCTGCAGGTCAAAAGGTGAAGCTCTTCAGTCCTAAGAAAGATCAGTATGTCATAGAGCAAGACAGAAGGTCAGGGTCTAAAAAGAAGGCCTCATTTTTTTGGAGATGCAAAGCTGTCAAAAAAATAACATTAAATAAAATCCACAAAACACCTTGTTGCAGCTCAGATACAAAGAGTAGGCCATAAATGTAAGTGCAGATCCTAATAGAAGTGAGGACAGAGACTCAGGCAAAAGTCAGGCCCAGGCTGAGGTATCTGCCACTCCACTGAGACTCAAGTCTTTTCACGGGAACCAGGAGGGAAAAGTAGGTGAATGCGGTACTTAAGAAACAAAAACAAACCCAACTGTCCATCACCAAAGGGATGAACAAAATGCGGCATGTGTATACCACGGAGTATTATTCAGCCACAAAGTAAAATGAAGTCCTGATACATGCTATGACATGGATCAGCCTTGAAAACATTTTGCTGTGTGAAATAAATCAGACACGAAAGAACAAATATTGTGTGATCCCACTTATAGGAAATGTTTAGGATAGGCTGATGCATAGGGACAAAAGTTTCTTAGTGGTTACCAGGGACTAGGGGAAGAGGGAGTGGGAGCTGCTGCTGGAGGGGTACAGAGTTTCTGTTTGGAGTGATATAAAACTTTTAGAAATGGATCATGGCAAGGCTAGCATAGTGTGATTAATGTAGTTAGTGTCACTGGTTTGTACACTTAAAAAGGGTTGAAATAGCAAACTTTTTGTTGTATATATGTTTTACCACACACACAAAAAATCAAAACTAAACAGAAGAAACAAATTTAAGGGACTGAAACTTGTTAGTTTAGAACTTACACGAAAGACAATTAGAAGGTTTGACCATCAGCCAGAAATTAGAGTTTTATCTGTTTCCTAATTTTATAAACTTTGTTTAAAATTATAAATATTTTAATTGAAAAAGCATTAACACATATGAAAATTTTTCATTACAGATTTAATATGAACCCTCCTTACAATCCTTATTCGCAGTTTCCAAATCCCCAAACTCTATAAACCCAAGTTTTGAAAGAATTCACTAGTCACAAAACTTGGTACAGACTGACATGAGAATATTTTTGTTTGACATTTCCCCATTTAGTGTGATTATGTATGCTGCTCCAGAAATACCAATGTTTTGATAATGGGCAGTTTTTTGACTCCCTTTTCAAATACATTCTATTGACTGTGTTTTGCAAAACAGCCGTTCAATACACTTCCTAACATTTTTCTTCTTGACCCTCAATTTTGGTTTAAAGCAGATGGTCTATATTATCCCAGAATTGGGCCCTGAGATGGGATGGGAATGGGACAAGCGCTTTGTGGAATGTGGCAAAAAAAAACAAAGATAACTTGCCATTTTTTGATCATGCCCCATTTGCCTTCTTTTATGATTCTACTTCTTTAATTTTCATTTAAATTTCAGTGAAGAATTCCCGAGTGAGAGAAAGAATTCTTTCCCATCCAGAAATAGTAAGTCATCTTACTTCTCCATTATTCATATAAACTCTACATTGCTTGCCACATGGGCTCCCTACCCATGCTTTCCAGGACGCTTCCTCTTTACACCTGGCGATTGCTACCTGCCTGAAGTGTGACCTTCCTTGCAAGCACTCTAGCACAGAGCATATTAAGATATTATAAGGATAGAATCCTTAGAATCCCCAGGCAAGTTTGTCATTTTCTCATGTCCGTTTACCTCATTAATGACCCTGGGCTCATCTTGTAGTATGTAATGCTTGTTACTTTGGCCAAAGCAAATGAGGTTCCTTCATTCTCCTGGAATTTCCTGGATTAGACTGATTTCCAGCATCTCTAGGTCCTACCCCAAATTGTGTCCCCATCTAGGTAAGGGCCACTTCCTCCTGAGGAGTATGTATGCAATAGCATGCACTTGGAGGTAGAAAAGCCTCTCACATTTATCCCAGCAGAGCAGCCATATTCCCTTTTTATAGATCATGGCGCTCTTTCCTCTTTCTCCCTCTCTCTTCCAAGGAAGTCCATCTCTCCCATCCCACATGAGAAAAAAAAATCCGAACTCTGAGAATACCCCCAACTTTTCCAAATTTGGCTACCTTCTTAGCAAATTATATCTTTGCTCCCCTGGGATAATTTACATA
The DNA here is from genome assembly GCF_024166365.1 of Elephas maximus indicus. NCBI lineage: Eukaryota > Metazoa > Chordata > Mammalia > Proboscidea > Elephantidae > Elephas > Elephas maximus. Next base: position 61,031,319 of record NC_064833.1, on the reverse strand, counting down.
ACTCACAAATCGTTTAGCCTTTTAGCCTATATGTTTCTGGTTGGTGCATGGTTTATGAACTCAGCTGCTAACCAAAAGGTTAGAGGTTCAAGTCAACCTAGAGGTGCCTCATAAGAAAGGCCTGGTGATCTGCTTCTGAAAATCAGCCATTGAAAACCCTATTGAGCAAGTTCTACTTTAACACACCTGGGTTTTCCATGAGTTGATTTTTGTTTTCAGCCAATATAGAATCTGCATAGATTTTATTTTTCATTATTATATAATAACCTATGTTTGTTGTTGTTGTCAGGTGCCGCCGAGTCAGTTCCAACTCACAGTGGCCCTATGTACAACAGAACAAAACACTGCCCTGTCCTCTGCCATCCTCGTAATTGTTATGATTGAGCCCATTGTTGCAACCACTGTGTCGATCAATCTTGTTGAGGGTCTTCCTTTTTTCACTGACCCTTTACCAAGCATGATGTCCTTCTCCAGGATCCCTCCTGATAACATGTTCAAAGTATGTGAAATGAAGTCTCAGCATCCTTGCTTCTAAGGAGTATTCTGGCAGTACTTCTTCTAAGACAGATTTATTCGTTCTTTTGGCAGTCCATGGTATGTCCAGTATTCGTCACCAACACCATAATTCAATGTCATCCATTCTTCTTCAGTCTTATCCATTATCCAGCTTTCACATGCATATGAGGAGACTGAAAACTCCATGGCTTGGGTCAGGCACACCTTAATCTTTAAGGTGACATCTCTGCTTTTTAGCACTTTAAAGAAGTCTTTGGCAGCAGATTTGCCCAAAGCAATGCGTCGTTTGTTTTTTGGGCTGCTGCGTCCATGGGCATTGATTGTGGATACAAGTAAAGTGAAATCCTTGATAACTTCGATCTTTTCTCTGTTTATCATGATGTTGCTTATTGGTCCAGTTGTAAAGATTTTGTTTTCTAACTGATATTTATTACAGATGAATTAGAAAATACTTATGCAAAAAAGAAGAGGTTTATGTATAATCTCAACATACGGGAATTGTTCTATTAGCACATTAATGCATAGACTTCTGTATTTTCTCACATAGGCCAGTTCTTCAGATGGAATTATTGTGTACATACCATTTTGTAACCTGAATTTTAAAATTTTAAAATATTTGGATATCTTTTGACATTAACACATAAAATTTGATTAACTCCAACATTGGGGTCCAGTCATGGGAGAGGGAGATGGTATTATTAATAGCAAACATTCTCCAACCAGCATCCTAATGGAATCCAAACAATAGAATCCAAACACTATATCAGAGGGGCCACCCTATTTCTCTTTAGCCCCTGTGTTAGTCATCTAGTGCTGCTATAACAGAAATACCACAAATGGAGGGCTTTAACAAACAGAAGTTTATTTTCTCACGTAAAGTAGGCTGAAAGTCCAAACTCGGCGTGTCAGCTCCAGGGGAAGGCTTTCTCTCTCTGTCGGCCTTCTTATCAATCTTCCCCCAGACTAGGACCTTCTCTGTGCAGGGGCCCCGAGTGCAAAGGATGCACTCTGCTCCCGGCACTGCTTTCTTGGTGGTTTCAGTTCCCCCGTCTCTCTGATTGCTTCTTTCTTTTATATCTCAAGAGATCAACTCAAGACACAATCCAGTCTTGTAGATTGAGTTCTGCCTCATTAACACAACTGCTGCCTGTCCTCCCTCATTAACATCGTAGAGGCAGGATTTACAACACACAGGAAAATCACACAATACTGGGACTCATGGCCCAGCCGAATTGATACACATATTTTTTGGGGGACATAATTTAATCCATGACAGCCCCCTTACTTTATTTTTCTGCATTGCTCTTATCATCACCTGCCATGTTGTTTATGTATTTGCTTATGGATTGTCCATCTCCCAAATCAAAATAAAAGCTTTGTAAGAGCAGAGACTTTGTTTTATTTACCGTTGGATTCCTAGCCCTAGAACTGTGTCTATACAAAACAGGCATTTAGTACAAATTTGTTGAATGAATTAGTAAACAGTACATATCACGATCTGATTATCTTCTTATACATTTCTCCTTCTTTTTTTTCAGTTAAAAAAATTTTACTGTGTTTTAGGGAAAGTTTACACAGAAAATTAAATTCCTATTCAACAGTTCATTAACACATTGTTCTGTGACATTGGTTACAATCCCTGCAATGTGCCAGCACTCAGGATTTCCATGCCACCTGCCCTATTTCCATCCATCCAGTTTCCCTAGCCCCTCCTTGCCTTCTGATCTTTGCTTTTGAGTAAATGCTTTTGGTCTCATATAGTTGATTGTTTAAAAGAACAGCACGTTCCTCACGGGTGTGATTGCTTATTTTATAGGCCAATCTATTATCTTGCTGAAAAGTGACCTCCAGGGGTGGCTTCGGTTCCAGGTTAAAAGGGTATCCTTGGTCAATAGTCTTGGGAGTTCCTCTAGTTTCTTCCAGTCCAGTAAGTTTGGACTTCTACATTTTTCTCCCATTCTAACCAGGACCTTCTATTGTGGCCATGGTCAGAATGATCTGTGGTGGTAGCGGGGCACCATCTAGTTCTTCTTGTTTCGGGCTAGAAGAGGCTGTGATTTGTGTGGGTCATTAGTTTTGTGGACTAATTTCTTCCTTCAGTCTTTTGTTTCCTTCACTCTCCTTTGCTCCAGATGGGAAGAGACCAATAGTTGTATCTTAGATGGCCGCTTTCAAGGTTTTTTTTTTTTTAATTTTTATCGTGCTTTAAGTGAAAGTTTACATATCAAGTTGGTCTCTCACACAAAAACTTATATACACCTTGCTACATACTCCCAATTGCTCTCCCCCTAATGTGACAATCTGCTCCCTCCCTCTACTCTCTCTTTTTGTGTCCATTTCACCAGCTTCTAACCCCCTCTACCCTCTCAACTCCCATCCAGGCAGGAGATGCCAACATAGTCTCAAGTGTCCACCTGATCCAAGAAGCTCACTCCTCACCAGCATCCCTCTCCAACCCATTGTCCAGTCCAATCCCTGTCTGAAGGGTTGGGTTTGGGAATGGTTCCTATCCTGGTCCAACAGAAGACCTGGGGGCCATGACCACCAGGGTCCTTCTAGTCTCAGTCAGACCATTAAATCTGGTCTTCTTATGAGAATTTGGGGTCTGCATCCCACTGCTCTCCTGCTCCCTCAGGGGTTCTCTGTTGCGTTCCCTGTCAGGGCAGTCATCGGTTGTAGCCAGGCACCATCTAGTTCTTCTGGTCTCAGGCTGATGTAGTCTCTGGTTTATGTGGCCCTTTCTGTTTTTTTTGGCTCGTAATTACCTTGTGTCCTTGGTGTTCTTCAATTTCCTTTGATCCAGGTGGGTTGAGACCAACTGATGCATTTTAGATGGCTGCTTGCTACGTTTGCAAGCTTTTAAGACCCACGATGCTACTCACCAAACTAGGATGTAGAACACTATGAACTAAGTTATGCCAATTGACCTAGTTGTCCCACAAGACTATGGTCCTGAGCCTTCAAACCCAGTAAATCAATTCCGTGAAGTGTTTGGGTATGTCTAGGAAGTATCCCTAACTGTGCCCCCACGTGCTTTATTGTATATATGTATATATATGCAGCAATACAGAAATATATATACATATGCCCACAAATATACCTATATAAGCACACACATGTACTCCCATACACCTTCCCACACCCATATAGCATACTTATCTACCTATGTAACCATTTATATATTTTTTGCTTGTTATGATTGTTGCAAAATTGTCTATGTTACAGCATTTACTACAGTTGTCCTTTATTCTTATATACCTCTCGGTGTCTTCATTTACCTTGGTAAAGTTGTGGTGACTTCCCCCATATTGTATATTGCCTTTTGCATCCCCAGAATTAATACATGTCTATTATCTAGTAAGTGATTTTCCCTCCCGCCTCTTTCCATCCCTGTAGCCATCAAAGAATATTGCTTTCTGTGTGTATATCTATTCTTGACTCTTTAAAAAAATGGTATCATGCAATATTTGTCCTTTTACGTTTGACTTATTTCACTCAGCATAATGTCCTCCAGATTCATCCATGTTATATTTTGTGGACTCATTGTTCTTTGTAGCTGTGTAGTATTCCATTGTATGTATATACCACAATTTGTTCATTTATCTGTTGGAGAGCACTTAGGTTTTTCCATCATTTTGCTATTTTGAATGATGCTGCAATGAACATGGGTGTGCATACGTTTATTTGTGTCACTGCTCTTCTGTCTCTAGGATGTATACCTAGGAGTGGCATTGTTGGATCATAAGGTATTTCTATGTCTGGCTTTTTGAGGAAGCACCATACTGTTTTCCACAGTGGTTGTACCATTTTGCGATCCCACCAGCAGTGTGTAAGAGTTCCAATCTCCCCACAATCTCACCAGCATTTATTGTTTTTTTCATCAGTGCAATTTTTGCAGGGGTGAGATAGTATCTCATTATTGTTTTGCTTTGCATCTCTCTAATGGTGAATTAAGAGCCCTGGTGGTGCAGTGGTTAAGAGCTCAGCTGCTAACCAAAATGTTGGCAGTGTGAATCTACCAGTTGCTCCTTTGGAAACCCTATGGGGCAGTTCTACTCTGTCCTGTATTGTCACTATGAGTTGGGATCAACTTGACGGCAATGGGTTTGGTTTTTTGGTTTAATGACCAATGAAGAAGCCCTAGTGGTACAGTGGTTAAGCACTCGGCTGCTAACCAAAAGTCAATAGTTTGAACCCACAAGCTGCTCTGCTGGAGAAAAATGTGGCAGTCTGCTTCCATAAAAGATTAAAGCCTTGGGAACCCTATGGGTCAGTTCTACTCTGTCTAACAGGGTTGCTGAGTCAGAATCAACTTGACGGCAATGGGTTTGGCCTTTTGGAATGGCTAATGATTGCGAGCATCTCTCCATGTGTTTATTAGCTGCCTGAATGTCCTTTCATGTACATTTTTTGATTGGCTTTTTTGTCTTTTTGTTGTTGTTGAGTTGTTGAAATTTGCTATATGTTTTAGAGATTCGACCCTTGACAGATATGTCATTTCCAAATTTTTTTCCCCAGTCTATAGGTTCTTTTTTTTTTTTTTTTTACTGTTTTGATAAACTCTTTTGATGAGCATAAGTTTTTAATTTTTAGGAAGTCCCAGTTATCTAGTTTAACCTTTGGTTGTTTGTGCCTTTTTAGTTGTGTTTGATAGTGTATTTATGCCAAAAATTAGGACCCCTAACTTGTTCCGATGTTATCTTTCCAGGAACTTTTACATTTTACCTTTGGGTTTTTGATCCATTTTGAGTGAGTTTTTGTGTATGGTGTGAGTGTCCCTTTATTTTCTATATAGTTTATTGTCTAGCATTCCCTGTTAGAATGTATGCACAATGCCTGGCACATCATATGTCCTCAATAACATGTTAGGACCTACATTTCCAGGGCCCCTGGAGAGAGGTTATAATCGTTTGTGCCTCGTGTACAAGCTCTGACCAGTGGACTGCTGTGAGTGGAAATTACCTGTCTTGCTCCTGGGCTGAGGCAAATAAGAATAAGTGTGCTTCCTGCATCTATCTCTCTTTTCCCCTGACTCAGTGACCTCAGAGGACACGTGTTTCTGCTGACATAGCTACAGGGGGAAAGAAAGAACTCAAACTGTGTCAGACTTTGAATAAGTGAAATATAAACCTTTTTTTAGGGTAAGCCACGCAGTGGTTAAGAGTTCGGCTGCTAACCAAAAGGTTGGCTGTTTGAATCCACCAGCCACTCCTTGGAAATGCTATGGGGCAGTTCTACTCTGTCCTGTAGGGTTGCTTTGAGTTGGAATTGACTCAATGGCAACACATTTGGCTTTTGGTTTTACTGATGCATTTAGAGTTCGTCTTTTGGAGACTTAATCCAACATAGCCAAGACTATCCTGACTAATACAGTTATAAAACCAAATTAAAAATTAGCTCTTTGGCCATGGAACTAAACGAATTTAATTGATGAAAACTAGAATGTTACCTATGACAGACCTCGTGGCTTTCTGTGCTTGTTTGTATTTAAAATACCGTCTTGAAGTGAAAACCAAGCATATAAACCTGAAAATGTTCTGAGTACAAATTAGACTTCTTCAGATGTGTGAGGGGTTTGAAATAAAATATTTTAATTTAGTATGCTATCTCGATTAAATTTCTGTTGTAAATTCTAATCTCACCTAACCCGCAGGTTGTTTATAATTTCTGAAAAGGAATGATTCCCTTAGAGCTGTGATAAGAAAGAAAGAAATAATTGTGCCTTTGGGGTGTCATCCCATGGGACCCAGGTCAAAATAATGTATGTAAAAGATTTCAGTTTATTATTTAGGATGGGGGCAATGGTGATTCAGTGGTAGAATTCTTGCCTTTCATACGGAAGACCCAGGTTTGATTCCGGCCAATGCACCTCATCTTAGCCACCGCCGTCTGTCAGTGAAGGCTTGCCAGTTGCTATGATACTGAGCGGGTTTCAGCAGAGCTTGCAGGCGAAGATGGACGGGAAAAGAGGTCTGGCTATATATTTAAGAGCCTCAGCCAATGACAATCCTACAGAGCACAAAGGTCCGATCCACAACAGATGATGGGGATGGAGCAGGAGCAGGCAACATTTGGCTCAGGTTGTATACAGGGTCACCATGAATCTGGGGCTGACTCAATAGTAGCCAACAACCACAGCAACAAGTAGTTAGGGCAAATAACTTAAGGGTAGTAGTTTCTAAGGTGTCTCATCAATGTTGCTACATTTTCCTAAAAAATCTCAAACCTCGCCCAGGGTACCACAGTGCATACTTTGAGGGCCACGGACCTTCGATTTAATATTTGTGGGGATTTCAGGAGCCCTGTCTTTTGAGACTTTCGTAGGTCTCTATTTTGCCTTCCATGAGCCTCTGTTTTATTGTTGGGAAATCTGAATATCTACTGACAACATATCAAAAGCTTTGTGCGGAATATGGGGCATTGTGACTATTGTTCTGTGTATCTCACATTTCACTGAAAGAGGAAGTCACCAGAGTAGGTGACAACAGGGGAGGGTCACTAGAAAAACTGAGCAGTGGTGGCAGGTCCCTGCTCCTTTCAGCCTCTGTTCTTTTGACTCCCAGGAGTCCATGCTCTCCTGGTTTCCCTGCTGCCTCTCTGGGTAATCCTCCTTGTTTCTTTGATCAGCTAATCCTTGCTGCTGAATTTTTAGTTGTTGAAGTTCCTCATGTCTTGGTCCTAGATTTCAGTTATAGTCTATGAGCAAATAACTACCCAAATCTTTATTTATTTTGTCTTTGTATTGGTGTTCCCCTTTTAAAATTATCCAAGTCCTTCAGTGAAATAAAGTCTCCTACTACAACTAGGTGTAGAGAACTTGGGGGAGACTGAAGGGCAGGGTAGTCAAGTAGTGCCTTGACTATGTCCTCCCCTCTCAGGTCCTAGATAGAGAAGCTGAATGCTATACAGAGAGCGAAGGAGCAGGTGGTGACCAGCAATACAGTGATTAAAGCCTGAAAAGGGGACACATAACATCCACAGATAGTATCTGAGGAGACAACTCAAGTGAAACTTCAGCGGCAAAACTTCCACTTTCCCACAGTGTGCTACTGTTGTGGGTTGAATTGTGTCCCCGCCTAGGAGATATGTCCTAAACCCCAGTACTTGTGAATGTGACCTTATTTGGAAATAGGGTCTTTGCAAATGCCATTAGTTAACATGAGGTCAGAGTGGAGCAGGGTGGGTCTTAATCTAACATAACAGAAACAGACACAGGGAAGATGGCCACCTAATGGCAGAGGCAGAGAATGAAGTCATGCTGCCACAAGCCAAGGAACACCTGGGGATACCAGAAGCTGGAAGAGACAAGGAAAGATTTTTCTCTAGAAACTTTGGAGAGAGCATGACCCTGTGAACACCCTAAATTTGGACTTCTAGGCTCCAGAATTGTGAGAGAATAAATTTCTGTTTTATGCCACCCAGTTTGGGGTACTTTGTTAAGGCAGCGCCAGAAAACTTTTACAGGTAGAGTAGGGATTCTCAACGCTGGAAGCATAGTAGAACCACCTGAGCAGATTTTTTTTAAAGTTCTAGACCCCACCTTGAACCTATAAATAAAATTTAGGGTAGGAGGCCTAGATATCGGGATTAAAAAAAAAAAAAAATCCCTCAGGGGTTTCTAATGAGCACCCAGGGCTGAGAACCGCTTTGCTAGAGGAAGTTGACATGAAAAGAAACTGGTAGAGGTGAGGGTAGGAAGAGAGAACTGGAATCTTTCCCTGGTGCAGGAGGATGAAAGCAGAAGCACAATGTTGTGGCATTTACAGTCCTTAAACAACAGCTAAATGTGCCCTTTTCTCTCTCCCTTCCTCCATTTTATTATGTGAAATATGGGTGCCACCATCTTTGACTTGAGGATGAGGCCATACCTTGGGAATATGGAGCAGTGAGCTGAAGGAGGAGCCTGAGTCCTAAGGACCCCAGGGAGTGGAACCACCACAGCTGCGCTGGCCTGATACCCCAGAGCCCATTTATGTGAAAGAGAAGTAAATTTCTATCTTGTTAAGCCAGTACTATTTTGGGTTCTGTCACTTGAAGCTGAACCTAATTCTGACTAATATACCCTATTAACTTCGATTTTGATAGATTTTGACCATCACTTCGGGTCTTTGGATCCTGGCGTCATCACTCAACATCTCCTCTACCCTGTCCAGCTTTCTGTCATCCTTTAATGAGGCCAGCGTCCCATCTGTGCCTCCATCCAAGTCATTTATAAAAATAGACTCAGGAGAGGGCCAAGGACACACCTCCAGCCTGCTCCAGAGAGCTTTCTTGTCAGGACACTGGTGATCTACCCACCTGGCCTCCACATACGAGTGGGGTAGGGTGGAGGGAAGCTGAGAAGTTTCAGTCCTGGTCAGTGGGTCTCAGATTTCAGTGTGCGTCAGAATCACCTGGAGGGCTTGTTGAAACACAAACTGCAGGGCTTCATGCCCAAGTTTCTCATTCAGTAGGTCTGGACTGTATTTCTAACAAGTTTCAGGTGATGCTGATACTGATGGTTCAGGGATCCCACTTTGAGAACCACTGCTCTAGGCCATGAATTTTGGTAGGAAAGTACGCTACAAAAGAGAGACAATTTAAAAGTAGTTTGGCTACTTTAGGTGAAGGGAAGGACAATACTCAATACAGGGAAGGTCAGCTCAACTGGACTGGACCAAAAGCAAAGAAGTTTCTGGGATAAACTGAATGCTTCGAAGGTCAATGGAGCAAGGGCAGGGGTTTGGGGACTATGGCTTAAGGGGACTTCTAAGTCAATTGGCAAAATAAATTCTATTAAGAAAACATTCTGCATCCCACTTTGAAGGATGGTGTCTGGGGTCTTAAATGCTAACAAGCGGCCATCTAAGATGCATCAATTGGTCTCAATCCACCGGGATCAAAGGAGAATGAAGAACACCAAGGTCACACAATAACTATGAGCCCAAGAGACAGAAAGGGCCACATGAACTAGAGACTTACATCATCCTGAGACCAGAAGAACTAGATGGTGCCCGGCCACAATCGATGATTGCCCTGACAGGGAGCACAACAGAGAACCCCTGAGGGGGCAGGAGAACAGTGGGATGCAGACCCCAAATTCCCATAAAAAGACCAGACTTAACGGTCTAACTGAGACTAGAAGAATCCCGGCGGTCATGGTCCCCAAACCTTCTGTTGGCCCAGGACAGGAACCATTCTGAAGACAACTCATCAGACATGGAATGGACTGGACAATGGGTTGGAGAGAGATGCTGATGAAGAGTGAGCTACTTGTATCAGGTGGACACTTGAGACTGTGTTGGCATCTCCTGTCTGGAGGGGAGATGGGAGGGTAGAGAGGGTTAGAAACCAGCAAAACGGTCATGAAAGGAGAGACAGGAAGGAGGGAGCGGGCTGACTCATTAGGGGGAGAGTAAATGGGAGTATGTAGTAAGGTGTATATAAGTTTATATGTGACAGACTGACTTGATTTGTAAACTTTCACTTAAAGCACAATAAAAATTATTAAAAAAAAAAAAGTAGTTTGGCTATGAAAGGCAAGCCCTTGAGGAGGAAGAGGGAAGGTGGAGTATCAGGGAGGGTTGGACCCTGTTAGGGCCAGGGCACTGCGTTGCTACTAACAGGCAGCAGGGGCCACAGAGTCAGGGCACAGGTGTAGGTAGGTTGTCCCTTTGATTTTGGGAGGCTGTGGGAGCGCCCTTCTATCTTCTCAGTGAAGTATATGCAAGACCATCAGCTGAAGTGAGGGATGTTAGCTGTGTGACTGCAAAGTATGAAATAGTTTTGGAGAGACCACTATCCCAGGGGAGTGTAGTACATACTAGGGAATTGTATGAGGATTCAAGCAGGGTTGAGTACCCCTCTGAGGAATAAGTTAACTAATTTTGGTATTAGTATATTACTAACGGCAGCTTGGAGTCTTGGGTGGTGCAGTTAACACACTTCGTTGCCAGCTGAAAAGTTGGAGGTTTGTGTCCACCCAGCAGTGCCTCAGAAGAAAGACCTGGTAATCTTTATTCTGACGAATGAGCCACTGAAAACCTGATGGAGCACAGTTCTACTCTGACACACATGGGATCACCATGAGTGCTGGTCCTGAGATGAAGAAATTAAGAGTAGTAGGAAATCAGAGGACAGCTCTGTCCCTAGAATGGGTTCACAGAGCAGAGGGTGGTGACCAACTGCCCTGATTTGCCTCAGACTGAGGGGTGCTCAGGACATGAGACTTCCAGTGCTAAACCCAGGAGAGCCTACGGTGACCACGGTGGCAAAAAAAGCAAATGGAAGCAGAATAAGACTGCTGTTTTGATTCACGGTAGGACATTTGGGTGGTGCAAACGGTTAGCATGCTCTGCTGCTAACCAAAAGGACTTGGAAGAAATGCCTGGTGATCAGCTTCCAAAAACTCAAAGCCATTGAAAACCCGATGGAGCACAGTTCTACCCTGATACACGCGGGGTCATCATGAGTTGGAATTGATTTGGTAGCCACAGGGCTGGTCACAAAGGGCCCCAAGCTCAGAAGTGCCTGCTCTTGGTTTAAGCTCTGTTGTCATCATCTTGAAATTCTTAATAATTTTAAACAAGGAGCCCCTGATTTTCATTTTGTCCTGGGTCCCACAGAGTATGTAGCCAGTCCTGGTAGGAAGGTAGCTGGGTGATAGATGGAGTTTCTGTTTTTTATCCCCAGGCAGCCTGGTGAAGACAGGTGCTTTCTCTTTGTTCTTTGTCTTTCTCCCTCTTCCCCTTTCTTCCTGGTTTAAGGAAAACCTCTTTAAGGCATTGCTTTCTTCAAAATTAAAAAGGCCACACTGTCTTAACACAATTTTTAGTACTTTAAAAAAAAAAAAAAAAAAACTTGGTTCATATACAGCATTTCCACCCTGGATGTGTTTCTCCCAGAAAGAAAAAGTGAGAGGAAGAATAAACAGATAAAGTATTTGGAAAAAATTAAGGAAGCACAGCAGAAATATCAGCTAGGGAGTCTCCAGGCAATCCCAGGAGGGAGAAGCCACACATAATTCGGGATCAAAGGGAAAAACCTCAAGGAAGATGAAAGGGGTGATAATTGCCAGTTGAGAGAGAATGTTTTATAATAGAGGTGATAATCACAGACACTTGGCAGGGAAACTGAGGGAGAGTTGAGCTTGGAGAGGGCGATGGTGGTGGTGGGGAGGGTCTTGGACTAATCTCTCCCCAAACTCTGTTGTTGTTGTTGTTAGGTGCCCTCGTGGAGACGGTTCGGACACACAGCGACCCTGCAGGACAGAGTAGAACTGCCCCATAGGGTTTCCAAGGAGTGGTTGGTGGATTCGAATTGCCTACCATCTGGACAGCAGCAGAGCTCTTAACCACTGAACCACCAATAGTCTTTTCAACTTAATTCTTTCGTTCTTGGGTGTTAAAATCAAACTTTTCGAACAAAGAGTGTTTTACGGTGATACGTAAGCATATAAATGCTGTGTCATTTTAAATGCGGAATTTAAGGAGGAAGCGGCAACGGGGTTAGTAACACTGATTTGCTAAATAACGCTGATTGGGAGTGAGAGTGAAGCCCCGTGGTTTGAGCTGTAGAGGTCACCTTCTGGAACTGGCTGTGCTCAGCTGTATTCTCACCCAGACCGCGCCTCCTAATGGGCCGACCTTGCAAGGGCCTCGCCAGCTCCCGGGAGGACGAGTCGGGCGGTGACCTCATTCATCCCTCGGCCTCACCTGGGCTGAGGCCTCGGAGCGTTCCTCTCAGTCAGCAATAGGAGGCTGTGCGCTGTTCCCGGCGCAGGACGCCGGGCACCGCGGGCACCACGGCTTAGGTAGGTAGGTGAGCAGGGCCTGCGGTGAAAACTGCACGTGCTTTGAGATTTTAAATGCATTTTCATCCTGCCGTTGGATGGGTGTAATGTTAAAATCTGGTGAATGAGGCATGGGAATCGGAGTTGGAACTGGATGCTGGGATTCTGCCTCAGGCCCTGAAAGGATGCTGGCGTCCCCGTAGCTCCTCTTCCCCGGTTCGTGGCAATGTGGTTAAGAATCCTGGGGAGGCATGAGCAAAGCCTTCCAGGCTTGTTAGGGGGAAAGGTATACCGTAAAGTATGAGCTGGCTAAAAGAGAGTATTTTTTAAAGCTTAGAAAACTTGGTACAGTGTGCGTTTGGGTCGCTAGCTATATTAAACCAAGTGATGAATGACTTCCAGGCAACGAGTTAGAAAGGCAAGAAAGCTTTGCTCATAGCAAGGACACCAAACCCACGTGCTCCTAATCCTTTCTTGCTAAAATGCTCTGACGTTGTTGAAGAGTCCTTCCTCTTTTAGCTCTGCCTTAATATTAAAATGCAAAAGAAGTTTGCAAATGCTTAATTTTAAAACTATTGTGCATGTCCAGACAATTCTAGAAGTATCTTTTATGAAATAGCGTACAGCTAAAAAAAATTGTTGGAGTGTTTGTGAAGTCAACTCAAGTCTGTGTTGGAAAATAGACTATATTTGTGTGTTGAGGTAAACATTTCCCAGTAAGGTGAATATTTAAAATATTTAAGGAAGTGATGACAATGTCAAATCTTCGTGAAAGACTGTTAACTGAAAATATTGCTGGATGGTAAATATTTAATTTCAAAAGATGCACATGTATTCATATTGTGCTCTTTAAAAACATCTTGAGACTTAATTTTCTAGCTTTGGTATGGCAACGACTTCAAATTTAAAAAATCTATTTTTAGCAGAAGGTTTTAGTAAACAGTCCACAAGAGGGCGGTATTTGATAAGTTTGATAAAATATAACAGTGATTCTTAGAAGATTCATTTGTTTTATTAACAATAAACAGTTAATAAAAAAACAATAAATAGAAGAAAATACTTACCTTCCTTCCATCAACACAACCGAAGTAAGGGAAGCTTTTGGTTTCCACATGGGGTAAATAGTTCTTAAAGCAGTTTATCCTAAGTTGGAAAGGGTGTGTTTATTTTAGTTTTCAAGATGAAAGAAGCAATCAAAGGAACTAAAAAGTATTTAGGTAGTACTTTACAAGCCCTGGATTGAACCCATTGGCTTGCTAAAAAGGAGCTTGGCTGTTTAAATTCAATCTCCCAACACATTATTTACCATCCTTGGGAAACCATACAAATTTGGCAGCGTTCCATATGCTAGAAGCAGCTCAGAGCCAGAGCCAACTAGGGGTTGGACTGAGGTGTAGGACAGCGTGAGGAGAGGTGGCAGGGGCCAGAAACATCCGAGCTATACCCATGGTATGGTAGTGATTGGGGAGATGGGAGGGAGATACACATTGGTTTCTATTCATTTATTATGCAATTGTTTCCTACCTTGTGTTGCTTAACTTTTGTTTGTTGTATTTACAAGTTAAAAAATTTAAAAGACACCTACACATAGTAAATAAACCATAAAAATGGTGTATTATTAAAAACATCTTCCGGACCCCACATACCAGACCCACTGTCCAGAGGTGGTAATGATTGTTGGGTGCCATTGAGTCATTTCCAAATTACAGTGACCCTACCTATAACAGAATGAAACATTGCTTGGTCTTGTGCCATCCTCACAATAGTAGGTATGTTTGAGCCCATTGCTGCAGCCATTGTGTCAATCCATCCTCTACTTTACCCAAGTACGTGAGATGAAATCTCACCATCCTCGGTTCTAAGGGGCATTCTGGGTGTACTTCTTCCAAGACAGATTTGTTTGTTTTTCTGGAAGTCTGTGATATATTCGGTATTCTCTGCTAACACCATAATTCAAAGGCATCAATTCTTCATCAGTCTTCCTTTTTCATTGTCCAGTTTTCGCATGCATCTGAGGCAATTGAAAAGACCATGGCTTGGGTTAGGTGCACCTGAGTCATCAAAGTGACATCTTTGCTTTTCAAAATTTTAAAGAGGTCTTTTGCAGTAGATTTTTCCCAGTGCAACATGTCACTTGATTTTGTGACTTCCATGGGTGTCGATTGTTGATCCAAGTAAAATGAAATCTTTGACAATTTCAATATTCCCTCTTTTGATCATAATGTTTCTTATTGGTTCAGTTGTGAGAAATTTTGTTTTCTTTATATTGAGGTATAATCCATACTGAAGGCTGTAGTCTTTGATCTTCATCAGTAAGTGCTTCAAGTCCTCTTCACTTTTAACAAGCAAGGCTGTGTCATCTGCATATTGCAGGCATATCCAGAGGTAACCGCCATCAGTGGTTTTTTGTGTATCGTTGAGAAAATTGCCATGCTGAAACATGTCTTTGCAGACACATGTATATCCCTTCCATTTTGTTATACAAATGGGAGCATACTCTATAGATGCTAGTCTACACTTTGCTTTTATTGTTCAATGGCATATTTTGGAAAATTTCCAATGTCTTATGGCTTTTTAAATTTTATCTCCCCAGTGAGATCTATTCCTCAAGGACAGAAACTTCATGTGTCTACTTCCCCTTTTTGCCCAGGGATGTCAGAGAGAGTGCTATTAACACACTAGGTATTCAATAACTATTCTGGGGTGAACATACTAGGTGTTTGATAACTCTTCTAGGGTTGATTGGTTGGAACATCAGTCTGTTCATAGCAAGGTGGCGTAAGGAAGAAAGAACAGTTACAATCACACAGAGATGTTTGCTTTCTTCATTTCCAAAAATGGAGAACTGGAAAGAATCCATTGGGTCATCTTCTATAGTATTTTTCTTAGCCTCTAATACTTGAACTTGACTGCAAATGCCTTGCATTATTTTGGCCTGTAGGTTGTCCTAGCTCCTCTCATTTGACATTCAAAGACCAGCTGTGCCTATGAGTGGGCAGGTCTTCACCACCTTGTTATTAAAGATTGGCTGCTATGTGATGATGGGGTATGAAGGGATTCTTTGAAGCCAAAGATGACATTAATATAGATCTTGTGGTTCCGTTCCATACTATATTGCCCTGTAATCAGGTTGACAGTTATCCTTCATTTTAAATATTATGTATTACGTGGTTGGAATGACATAGAAAAATCTTAGTCCTTTTTACACTGTATCCTTTATTTAGCTTTTATAGGCTTATTTTGATAACCCTTTTTTGTTTCCAAAATAACAACGCATTTTATCATTTAGAAATAGCCATATCAAGAGGCTTGACTGTGGTGTAATGTCTCAAATTTTTTTCAAGTCCTTATGTAGTTCCGATAGCAAGTTATTACTATTTCCTACTGAAGAGAAGCTAACTTTTTCAGGTTGGAACAAGATCACAGAGAATCTGTAATGCCAGTCTATTTTGGCAGCCTTTTTTCTTACTATTCCCCTCTAGTTACCTGTATGTCAACAAACTGGGCTATCTGTTTCCCAAACATGCTCCACTTTCTTGCCTCTGGGCTTTTTTCTCCTTGTTTCCCTCAGAAATTCTACTAGTTTCTTAAGGTACATGGTCAATGCTAACACTTGCATTCAATTCAGCAGACTTTGGGGGTACACTGTGTGCAGAGACACATGCATGAATGACATGAGGGAATACCATGAACAAGACACGCTGCCTTCCTGCAGAAGTTCTGTAGGTAATGGGGACCACAGCCATGTGGGCGGTGCTGCAATGCGTGCATCAAACGTGCTGCTGGAGAAGACGCGAGAGTGATAGCCTAGTACTGGGGAATCAGTTGTTGTTTTGCAGAGGTGATGGTTAAGTTGGCTTTTCAAGAATTTGAAGGCTGTGCTTGGCTAGCTGCAGTCACTGGAAGGATATTCCAGGCCTGAACAATGGCTGTATTTTATTTTCTATAATATTTTATGGTGTTTTTGGTGAAAGTTTACACAGCAAATTAGGTTTCCATTTAATAATTTCTGTACGTAATGTTCAGTGACATAGGTTACATTTTTCATAATGTGTCACTGTTTTCATTATTTCCATTCTGGTTGCTCTGTTTCCATTAATCTAGCCGTCCCCTCCCCTGCCACCATTTTCATTTTAAGGTAAATGCTGACTGTTTGGTCTCATATAGATGACTTTTTAAAAAGGAGCTCAGTCCTCACTGGTAATATTGTTTATTTTATGAGCCAATCTGTGTAAGTATTTTCTAATGATGGCATGTGGGGGAGTGACAAATAGTCTGTGTCGAAGGGTTAGGGTATATGTAGACGAGGTGGGAGTCTGGACATGTCTAGATTCCGAAGAACAGTTTTATTACTTTATCATCAGATGTGAATATACTCAGAGCTTTGGAATGGAATGTCATGGAAGGATTCTGTGCAGGGGACAATTGATGG
The DNA here is from genome assembly GCF_024166365.1 of Elephas maximus indicus. NCBI lineage: Eukaryota > Metazoa > Chordata > Mammalia > Proboscidea > Elephantidae > Elephas > Elephas maximus. The sequence continues at coordinate 61,014,601 of NC_064833.1, read as the reverse complement.
ATGAGATTGTGCTAATCAAGACAAGAAAACATCTGCTGTCCAGGGAAGGAGAGAGAAGAGCTATTGTTGTTAACCAAAAGGTCAGCAGTTCAAATCCACCAGGTGCTCCTTGGAAATCCTATGGGGCAGTTCTACTCTGTCCTACAGGGTCTCTATGAGTCAGAATTGACTCAACGACAGCGGGTTAGTTTTTTTGTTTTTTTCATACATACTGAGTTTAGACTACAAGCATACCTTGTTTTATTGTGCTTCACTTTATTGCACTTCACAGATGTTGCATTATTTACAAATTGCAGGTTTGTGGCAACCCCTGTGTTGAGCAGGTCTATGGGTGCCATTTTACCAACAGCATGTGCTCACTTCATGTCTCTGTGTTACATTTTGGCAATTCTCACAATATTTCAAACTTTTTCATTATTATTATATCTGCTTTGGTGATCTGAGATCAGTGATCACTGATGTTACTATTGTAATTGTTTTGGGGCACCACAAACTACACACACATAAGACAGCAAATAATCTATAAATGTTGTGTGGGTTCTGACTGCTCTACCCACTGGCCAACCCTGCCCCCCCCATCTCTCTCTCTCTCTCCTCAGGCCTCCCTATTCCCTGAGACATGACAATATTGAAATTAGGGCAATCAATAACCCTACAATAGCCTCTAAGGGTTCAATTGAAAGGAAGAGTTGCATGTCTCTCATTTTTAAATCAAAAGATAGAAATGATTAAGCTTAGTGAGAAAGGCATGTTGAAAGCCATAGGCCAAAAGCTAGGCCTCTTGGGCCAAACAGTTAGCCAAGTTGTGAATGCAAAGAAAAGTTCTTGAAGGGAGTTAAAAGTGCTACTCCAGTGAATACGCGAATGATGAGAAAGCAAAATAGCCTTATTGCTGATATGGAGAAAGTTTTAGTGGTCTGGATAGAAGTTCAAACCAGCCACAACATTCCCTAAAGCCAAAGCCTAATCCAGAGCAAGGCCTTAACTCTGCTCAATATAAAGGCTGAAAGAGGTGAGGAAGCTGCAAAAAAAAAAAAAAAAAAAAATGTTTGAAGTTAACAGAATTTGGTTTACGAGGTTTAAGAAAGGAAGCCGTCTCTATAACATAAAATTGCAAGATGAAGCAGCAAATGTTGATGTAGAAGCTGCAGCAAGTTGTTCAGAAGATCCAGCTGAGATAATGACGGAGGTGGCTACACTGAACAACGGATTTTCAGTATAGATGAAACAGCCTGGTACTGGAAGAAGATGCTGTCTAGGACTTTCATAGCGAGAGAGAAGCCAATGCCTGGCTTCAAAGCTTAAAGGATGGGGTTGACTCTCTTGGTAGAAGCTAATGGAGCTGGCGACTTTAAGTTGAAGCCAGTGCTCATTTCCCATTCCGAAAATCCAAGGGCCCTTAAGAATGATGCTAAATCTACTCTGTCTGTGCTCTATAAATGGAACAATAAAGCCTGGATGAGGGCACATGTGTTTACAACATGGTTCATTGAATATTTTAAGCCCGCTGTTGAGATCTGCTGCTTAGAAAAAAAGACTCTTTTCAAAATATTATTGCTCATCGATGATGCACCCAGCCACCCAAGAGATCTGATGGAGATGTGCAAGGATATTAATGTTGTTTTCATGCCTGCTGTCTTAGTCATTTAGTGCTGCTATAACAGAAATACCACAAGTGGATGGCTTTAACAAAGAGAAGCTTATTCTCTCACAGTCCAAATTCAGGGCATCAGCTCCAGGAAAAGGCTTTCTCTGTTGGCTCTGGGGGAAGATCCTTCTCATAAGTCTTTCCCTGGACTAGGAGCTTCTCCACACAGGGACCCTGGATCCAAAGGACGCACTCTGCTCCCAGCGCCGCATTCTTGGTGTTATGAGGTCCCCACGTCTCTGCTTGCTTCTCTCTTTTATATCTCAAAAGAGATTGGCTTAAGACACTATCTAATCTTGTAGATCTCATCAATATAACTGCCGCTAATCTGTCTCATTAACGTCATAGCGATAGGATTTACAACGCATAGGGAAATCACATCAGATGACAAAATGGTAGACAGTCACACGAGCACCAGCAGGGATGCTCCCAGCAGACCAGGGGCTGGTTTTTTGCCCCTCAACACACAGGTGGGTGCAGAAGCCTTCCTGTCTTAGAAGCCCCACATGTGGGGAACCTATTTCTATTGTAACAGTTCCAGCAAGTCAAGTGTCCAGTTACAAGTCACTGCACTCAGGGAAATCCAGAGGTCTGCCCCCTCACCAGGTAGTTATTTTCATTCATGGCCCTCCCAGCCCATATGCAGCTTACCAATCACAGATCATTTTTACCATATGCAGTGTTGCCTAGTAACAGCTAACATTCACTTTTATCAGGTTTCCAGGCAAATAGAGCTAGAAAGTTAACTGAAGGTCATTTTTCCATAGAAGAAAAAAGGTTTTGTTATCTTTTATTCACGTCCCCATTCCCGACCCCTTTGGAATTCTGCACTTTACTAGAAATCATCAATTAGAGGTCTCTCATGCACAAGCATACCTCGGAGATACTGCAGGTTCCATTCCAGACCACTGCAATAAAGCAAATATCACAATAAAGCGAAAGCAAGTCATATGAACTTTTTGCCTTCACAGTGCATATAAAAGTTATGTTTACACTATTCTGTGGTCTATTAAGTACACTGTGTACTATATAGCTTAAACTAAGACAAACATTTACTAACTGACGTTAGATGCGAACCATACCTAACTGTCCTGACTTACATACAGATTCAACTTCAAGACAGATTTAGGAAGAGAACGCGTTCATAATCTAGGGACTGCCTGTAATCAATAATTATCGTCTTTATCACCCTCATTAACATCATAATGTTGTTAGTTGCCATCGAGTCAATTCCTACTCATGATGACTTCCTGTACAACAGAAGGAAATGTTGCTTGGCCCTGTGCCATATTCATGATCGTTGCTATGCTTGAGTTTATTATTGTGGCCACTTTATGTTTTGAGTGCCTTCCAACTCAGGGGGCTCATTTCTGGCACTACATGGGGCAATATTCTGTTGTGACTCACAGGATTTTCATTGGCTAATTTTCAGAAGTAGAGCACCAGGCTTTTCTTCCTAGTCTATCTTAGTCTGGGAGCTCCACTGAAACCTGTCCATCAGGGATGATCTTGCTGATATTTAAAACACCAGCACACAAGCCACCACAGTATGACAAGCTGATGTATTACGATTATGGATAATTATAATAGCTAATACTTAATGAGTACGTATTATTTGCCAGGAACTGTGCTAAGTGCTTTGTGTGGATTATTTAATTGAATCCTCACAATAGCCTTATGAGGCAATTACTAGAATTATCCTTATTTTACAGATGAGAAAATTAAGTCACAGAGAGGTTATGAGACCTGAACTGGGATTCAGAATTGGAATTCTGGCTCCAGAGCCTACCTTCTCTAATCACTCCACCATCCTGCTTGGTGCTGTCAACACCTCTGTGATATTCAGGTGGACCGTGAAATGTGTCTTAGTCATTTTATCTGCTTGGGCTGTAAAAATAACAAAACTACACTTTGTATACGCTCAGAAGTAAAATAAAGTGAATCGTTCTTCAAATATTTCATGTGTACGGTGGATTTAGGACCCAAACCAAGCCACTGCTGTCCAGTTGATTCCCACTCATAGCAACGCTATAGGACAGGGTAGAACTTCCCCATGGGGTTTCAAGGCTGTAAACTTTATGGAAGCAGACTGTCACATCTTTCTCTGGCAGATTCAGGACAGATGTAGTAAAACATGTTTAGTTCTCATTTACGAATCTGCTAAGTAAGAAATCACAAGATGTTCCTGCCCATGTAGGATTTCAAAAACATACACAAACGGACAAAATTAGTGCCTCAGGTATTTTAGTTCCAGCTCACGTGGGACCTTTTGGTTTTCCTTTACCACACATGTGCTAGCTTAGTTTATCCTACCCTTGTGGAAATGTCAGATAATTTTATGTTAAACTTTAGTTACGCCTTGAGGGATTTTAGAAGTGTTGTTACGGGTTTAACTGAGGTAGAGTGTCTGCATACTAATACCGAATTGGATCACGCAGAGGAAAGTGGAAGGACATTTAATTTCTCAATTTTTGCTTAGTAATGCTTGAAAATACAAGAAAGTCTTTATTTTTCTTTCTTTTCTTTTTGTAACCAGAGAATCTTCACCTTTTCTATACCTCTCTCCCCACCTGGGGCTTCACTCGGGGAAAGAGGGTTTGGTTTAGCAGCCGCTCTCTGCGTCTGCTCACATGTGAACGTTGTCTGCCGCGTGGCTCACTCTCTGGCTCTGCCTGATCCCTCCCTCCCCACTCCTGTACAAGGCTGCCTTGGAGAGGTGACAGGGAAGGCCATGCTTCTCTTGACTTCCCTGTCCCTGAATCCCCATGACACCATGAATACCAGGCTGTGCATATAAGTAGGAGTCATATAACTAGGGCTCCCTAAAATAAATATGATTTATTTTCCAGATGGGATAGTTCTAAGAGTGAAGCAGGGACTATTAATAATTACATCAGGACAACAGGTACAAAGCGACAGTCCAGGCAACCTGAAACGGATGTCTTTTTAGGATAAGAGACATTTACGGAAGGTTTGGGGACAACAGAAGGGAATTGCAGAACAAGAACCAACTTCAAATTGTTACTCATCACCTTCTTGAAAGTCGCTCAGTGTGCCTACTTCTAGAAGATTCACAGGAGCAGTCTGGTTTCCTTGGGCTTTCCCTGCTGCACATGGTTCAAGGTTGGAGGGGCTGTGAGGGTCCCTTTCTCTGTGCTGTCTGATAAGGTAGCCACTAGCTGCATGTGGCAATTTAGTTAAAATTAAATGAAATAAAAAAAAATTGGCTTCCCAGTCCTGTTAGACTCATTTCGAGTGTTCAGTATGGCTACCATATTAGATAACAGATACAGAACACTTTCATCATAGCAGCAAATCCTATCAGCAGTGTAATCTCCTACAATCAGGAGTGCCTGCGTGGTACAAATGGTTAAGCGCTGGGCTACTAATCCGAAGATTGTTGGTTCTACACCACACAGAGGCCCCTTGGAAGAAAGGCCTGGCGGTCTGCTCCTAAAAGGTCACAGCCTTGAAAACCCTGTGGGGCACAGTTCTACTCTGTGACACATGAGTTGGAATCAACTCAACAGCACCTGGATTGTAATAAAATCTGCTTGTTTCCTTCGTCATCCCAGGCCCCTTGTCCTCCTCCGTCCCTGTCTCCACCAAAAGGCTACCTAAGGATAGTCCAAATTTTACTTGTTTATTTTGCAGAAAAATTGACCATTCAGGTTGTGCCCAAAAGACTTCTTTTCTTCCCACTAAAAAGAACTGGCAAAGCTCTCTGGGGTGTTTTCCTAAAAACCAAAGACCTGTCTACCTTGAGATGAATTATCCCTCTCTCCTAGAAGGCAAAAGTGTCTACAGTCAGTTCTTGTTGCTCTAAAGTTATGACACTGATTTTCCAATGCGGCATGTGGAAGCCATTTTTATTACTTTATCATCATGTGTATAATGCAGTGCAAGAAGTTCTAAGTCAAATCCTTTATTTGGCTATAAAAAGCCAAGAGAAGAAAATGAAAAAAGAATTACAGTTCAGCCTTAGGCATAACATCAACTTTAAATAGAAAATATTTGACTTGTACTGAGAAATACCCTGTCTGAACTCTGCTGAATAATCTTGCCAGATGGCCATTTAAACAAATGAACCAAAGCAAAACAGGCTGGATTTATGGTTTCACGGCAGTCAAAAGTAACTTTTCTATTATTAAAAGTAAATAATTCATGTTAAAGTGTTGTGGCGTATATAACAACAGCTTATTTTTGTGAGGTATACTAGAAAATAGAGTTATATTGCAGAAGATGGTAGACACTCGTCCTCGAGAAGAAATGATTCATTTTGCCTAGGCATTGCCAAGGGTGTATGTTTACGACAATCCAGCTTTTCCGGCTGACTATCAGACTGTGAAAGTTCTAAGGCTTAAGCCTCTACTCAGAGACACTTATTGCTGGAGTTTACTCAGAAAACTGTCTTCCTTCCATTTACACCACCTAAAAGAAACTCAAGGGGAGATGCTGCTTTTTTGTGTATTTCTTTTGTCAGCCATTTTTTTTTCCCCCAGTGAAGATCAGACTCTGTGACTGAGGTGGCCTTGCAGTTTTTATTCCATTTACTTATTTAACAAACTTTCATATACATTTTCATGTATGTCTTTTTCTAGGCTTTATTGATCTTTTTCCCTCAAGTTTGTTTGGAATTTACTCTTTTATTTCTGCCTTTGGTAGACTAGACAGAGGCTATGACATTCTATACAAGCCAAGAACTATGTGCAATTCACAAGAGGAAATTTTGATCAACTACAAGCTAAGTGTCATGAACTAAGGTGCATGATTTGGGAGAAAGGACGACTGATATTGAAAGAGAGACAAATACGTTAGGTAACTAAGAGTTTGTGTTTCCTGCCTGGACCTCCAGCACCTTTCCCTTGTATTAGTTAATTCACTGACTCAATCATTCATTCATGATCTACTGCACATCAGACACTATGGTAAGTGCCAGAGACAAAGTAGCGAGTAAAATCAGCGTAGTCCTTGCCTTCCTGGAGCTCATCAAATAACAGTGATAAAGACCTAAATCCTCTGGTGGGAATGGAGCAGGGGTGGAAGGTTCCCTTGAGGAAGTGATGAAGAAGAATTAGTGGGATGGGAGTAGAGGTGAGGACAGGGAAAAGAACAGTGAAACACAGAGGGAGTGTTCCAGGCAGTGAGGAGAGAAAGGACAAAGTCTCTGAAATGGGAGACAGGATATGTGTGTAAGGGAATAGAGGGCCAGCAGGTGGTGGGCAAGGAGGTGCCATTAGACATGGCCAAAGTGAGCAGGGGCCCACGTGTGCCAGGCTTGGGTTTTATCCTAAAGGCCTGGGAATTTGCTGAAGCACGTAAACTAGGGAGCTGTATAGTCAAATTTGTGTTTCTAAAAGATCAGTGGCTTCTGCATGGAGAATGCATTGTTGTTGTTATGTGCCATCCAGTTGATTCTGACTCAGGGCAACCCTGTAGGGCAAAGTAGAGCTGCCTCATAGGGTTTCCTAGGCTATAATCTTTACGGGAGCAGGTCACCAGGTCTTTTCTTCCATGGAATGGCTGGTGGGTTCAAACCGCCAACCTTTTGGTTAGCAGCTGAGCACTTAGCTATTGTGCCACCAGGGCTCCTTGAGAATGCATTGGAGGGGTGCAAAAATAATAGTAGGAGACTGGTTAGGTGCCATTGAGGAAGTACAGGAAGTATAGGCACTAGAGGATGGAGGCTCCACTGTGAATGGGAGCCGTGGAAACAGAATTGAGTTTTTTAAGAGACGTTTAGAAGGTAAAACCCACTGGACTCAATAGTGGATTTGCTACAAGTAATAAAGGAGAGGTTGGTGCCAAAGGTAACACTGGGTTCGGAGGAACACACAATACTGTAAGGTAGAGTCGAATTGGGGGAAGAGGGAAGGAGGAAGAGTCCCAGAGGGGCAGAAAGGAGAACCATGGAACAACCTCTGGGGTGGTCTCACCAAAGGGTCTATAGGCGTGAGAGGTGCTAGCAATGCCATATATGTTTAGGGGGACTTTAAAGCAGACTAGACCTGTGCCCTGCTTTTCAGAGCATACTTCAGGGAGAGTCCATCATGGCACCAGAGAAACCATGTAAGGAAAGAAGGAGTGTGGCATGGCAAGGTCCAGGTTGGCTTGAGATAGCCCCTGAACCTCCCAGGACCCTGGGAGATAAGCAATGAGTTAAGAACCAGGAGGCTGGAAGGAGTGACATGGGGATGCTATCAGTAGATGTGGCATGGGCTTTGCTGACTAGAGACCATAGCAGAACTGTAGACATCAAGAATAGATGGTGGGGGTTGCACACCTGGTTAATGTAAATTCTCTTCATAAGTTGTACACTTGTAAAAAGTTGAATTGGCAGAAGTTGCATGGTGTATTTACAACCATGAAAAAAAAGCTGATGAGGCTGCTTTCGTACAACCAAATACCTCATGGGATTTGGTTCCTTGGTTTGGAGGTTTAAGGTCATGGTTTCATGGGACATCCTAGTTAATTGGCCTAATAATGTGTTTAGTGCTTCTGTTCTATCTTCTAGGTCCTTGTATAAGTGCCTGGAGTCTTAAAAACTTGCAAACAGCCATCAAAGTCATAACAATTGGTCTCTATTCGGCTGGAGCAATAGAGGAAGAACAGAGTTAGGAATAACCAAAAACCAAACCTGTCACTGTTGGGTTGATTCCAACTCACAGTGACTCTACAGGACAGAGTAGAACTGCCCCATAGGGTTTCCAAGGAATGTCTGGTGGATTTGAACTGCCAACCTTTTAGTTGGCAGCCAAGCTCTTAACCACTGTGTCACCAGGGCTTGGAGTCAGAAATAGGAGGAGTGAGGAAGAGATCGAATGTGTGGCTAATTGCCTCCATGAACAACTGCCTGCTTTGCCATGAGACCAGAAGAACTGACTGGTGCCTGGCTACCATTACTGAACATTTTGATCAAAGATTCTCTAGAAGAATACTGATCAAAAGGAGGGAAAGGCAGAACTGAATTTCAAATTCTTATGGACTCCAGACTTCTTGGATGAACCCTTGAAACTTTTGCCCTGAGATAATCTTTAAACCTTAAACCTTAAATCAAAAATATCCCCCAAAGTTGTCTTAAAACCAAACAGTAGTTTAGCTTAACTAGTAAAGAATGTCTATCTTGAGCATTGTACTTTTTTATGACCTATCTACGTGGGATCAAATTGACAACAGCAACTCAAAGGATTAGATGGGAACCTTAGAGAACAGTGAGTTTCTGTTACTGGGAGAGGAACAACTCAGAAAGGGAGGGTGAGAATGGTTGCACAACTTGAAGAATGTAGTCAATGCCACTGAATTGTACACAAACTGTTGAAATGGTATGTGTTCTCCTGTGTATATTCTCAACAACAACAACAAAAATAAAGTAAATTATAAAAAACCCAAAAAAACCCAAAAACCCTACCTAGCTCAGTTCTACTTTGACACACATGGGATCACCATGAGTTGCGCAGACTTGATAGCAACTGGCACTGGCATCATCAGAGTTTACTGAAAAAGATGATTTGAAGCAAAAAAAAAAAAAAAAGAGTAGATGGTGGGGGGTGTAGGGGGAAGAAGAGATAGAAGGCCAAAGACTAGATGGAATGAATTTCTGTTAAGCAAATGACACCATTTGACTTTGAGAGACTAGGTACCATCTGCTCCGCACCATCCACGCTCCTGATAACATGTAAGGTCCCAAGAAACAAGGAAAGGGGGATAATTTGAGTTGACTGAGTTAAGTCAGGAACAAAAGAGCCCAGATAAGATCCTAATAATATAACAAACCTAACTAGGGTAATGGAAGTCTGAGAGAATAGTTGGGTTAATCATAAATGATGTTGGGACCATTAGTCAGCTATTTGGAAAAAGAAGCATACATTTAGATCTGTACCTTACACCAAAAATATTCCAGATAGCAAAAAATAAAATAAATAAATAAAAGTTTAAGGAAAATGATGTCCGAATGCAGGAGGCTCATGGAAGTTCTCAGTGAGGTACAAAATTTTAAAGGAAAACGCTGACAGATTTAATAATATAAAAATTACAAATCATCCATGTAGATATATCTTATAACTGAATTTAAAATGTACATAAATTGGGGAGAATTATAACGAGACAGAAATTTAAATCACAGCAATATAAAGAGCTCCTACTGATTAATAAGAAAATGTTAACATCCCAAAAGGTAAATAGATAAATGGTGTGAACTGACATATTGTAAATAGAAACTGTAAATGGGTGGCATAGAAAAATGTTTAAAATCATAAACTAGGATTCAAGAAATATAAATTAAAAGAAGAATAATATGCCTTTTTATATCTGTTAGGAAAGGTGTAAAAATGTGAATACTGATTGCAGGTGAGTATATATTAAGACACTGTTACACTTTGGCGCTGGGAGAGTAAATTCAGTCGCATTATTTGGATAGTAATTTGGCAACCTGTAGTAAGAGTTTGGAAACCCTGGTGGCATAGTGGTTAAGTGCTACGGCTGCTAACCAAAAGGTAGGCAGTTCGAATCCACCAGGCACACGTTGGAAGCCCTATGGGACAGTTCTAATCTGTTGTGTAGGGTCGCTATGAGTTGGAATTGACTTGACAGCAACAAGTTTGGGATTTTTTTGGTTTAGTAAGAGTTTAAAATAGTGCAAAATTAGAAACAATCTACATTTTCTAAATCATGGAAGATTTCAGGAAACCAGTGTATATCTACTGTATTTTTATGTAAATAACACATGACTTTACATTTGTTTGCCAACTCCTCCCTCCCCCCATGAAATATTTTCATGTTGCTGTACCAATCTATTTTACATGTTGCTGTAAAAAATTAGCATAGTGTGTGTCATGGATTGAATTGTGTCTCCCCAAAATATCAATTTAGCTGGGCTATGAGTCCCAGTATTGTGTGCTTCTCCATTTTATGTGATTTCCCTATGTGATGTAAATCCTATCATTATGATGAAATGAGATGGGTTATCCCAGTATTGTGTGCTTCTCCATTTTATGTGATTTCCCTATGTGATGTAAATCCTATCACTATGATGAAATGAGATGGGTTAGTGGCAGTTATACTGATGAGATCTACAAGATTAGATAGTGTCTTAAGCGAATCTCTTTGAGATATAAAAGAGAGAAGGGAGCAGAGAGACATGGCGACCTCATACCACTAAGAAAGTAGCCCTGGGAGCAGAGTGTGTCCATTGGATCTGAGGTTCCTGAGCTGTGATGCTCCCAGACCAGGGGAAGACTGATGCCTCACAAGGACCTTCCTTCAGAGCCCACCCAAAACCCAAACCAAATCCACTGCTGTGGAGTCAATTGTGACTCATAGTGACCCTATAGTGCAGAGTAGAACTGCCCCACAGGGTTTCCAAGGAGCACATGGCAGATTTGAACTACCAAACTCTTGGTTAGCAGCCGTAGCACTTAACCACTACGCCAGCAGGGTTTCCTCAGAGCCCACAGAGAGAGAGAAAGACTTGCCTTGGAGCCAGCGCCCTGAATTCGGACTTCCACTCTACTGGACTATGAGAGAATAATCTTCTCTTTGTTAAAGCCTGGAAACCCTGGTGGCATAGTGGTTAAATGCTATGGCTGCTAACCAAAGGGACAGCAGTTCGAATCTGCCAGGCACTCCTTGGGAACTCTGTGGGAGCAGTTCTACTCTGTCCTGTAGGGTCACTATGAGTCGGAATCAACTTGACGGCACTGGGTTTGGTTTTTTGGGTTTTTTAAAGCCATCCACTTGTGGTATTTCTGTTATAGCAGCACTAGATGACTAAAACAGTGTGCTTACAAAAACACCTTGGAGGGGGAGGGAGCAGTTGGCAAACACAGAAGGCATACGTTATTTGTATAAAAATACGGTATATACTGTACCATTACACAGCCATTAAAATGAAGGCATTTGAAAGTATATAATGACATGGGAAATGCATATGCTAAAATGTTAAGTGGATAAAAGCAACATGCTGAATTATATATACAGTGCGATTGCAACTATGCAAATATATATGCACAGAAATACTTCGGAAAAAATACATTCATCTACTAGTGGTTACTTTTGAGTGTTGTAATTATTGGTTATTTAATTTTATTTCTACTTTTCTGTGCTTCTATAGTGCAGAAGAATTCTAAATTGGAAAAAATTAGAAAATAATCTTTGTTAGAAAGAAATTTGTAATTTTAACTTTCCTACAATTTAACTAATGATTTCTGTTCTAATGCTTTGAAATGATTTTGTTGGCTAATGGATTTGTTTCTGGTGACTTAAATGATGATGATTCTGATGACTTAAATAACAATTATTTGTCCCTTAATATATACATGCACTATACTAACCACTTTACACATATAACCCACTTAGAACTCCCAATACTCATATGAGGCAAGTTGTATTATAATCCATATTTTATGGAGCAAAAAACGGAGGCACAGAGCAATTAAGTAACCTCCCCAAGGTCACAAAGCTAGTAAATGGCGGAGCTGGGATTTGATGGTAGGTAGTGCTGGAAGCCATGATTCTCAGTGGTTTGGTAGTTATGTAATAATGTAGTTTGGCAGTTATGTAATGATTATCCATTTTGTGATATAATGTAATCATCTCCATGATATGATCAGATTTGATCAGCTAATCAGTTGTAAGGGGAGTTTCCTGGGGTGTGTGGCCTATATCCACTATATATGGATGTTCTGACACAGCTCACTGGCTTTTGCTTGCTCCAAATCCTGCGTCTAGCTCATCATGATCTGACCTCCGGTTCTTGGAACTTGAGCCAGTGGCCTGCTGTATTGACTGCTGATCTTGGATTCATCAGCCTCTGCAGCCTGTGAGCCAGCAGCCTGCCATCTGACCTGCTGATCTTGGATTTGTCAACCCCCACAGCTACATGAGTCAGGAGAAGCCTCCAGCCTGATGCCCAACCCATGGACTTGGGACTTGTTAGCCTGTACAACTGCATGAGCTATTTCCTTGAGATAAATCTTTCTCTCTCGCTCCATACACACACATATATATGTATATGTTTCACTGGTTTTGCTTCTCTAGAGACCCCAACCTAGTATGGCTAGGTAGTATGGCTCCAGTGCTCCTACCCTGTATGCTCTACGTGGCTATGTTTAAGAAAACAGACAAACTTGTCTTTTAGAAAATAAACAATAAAATCTAATGAGAACAGAGCCGGGCTACCACCATCAACTACTCTGGTAGGGATTACAATAGAGGGTCCTGGACTAAGCTAGAGAAAAATGTAGAACAAAATTTTAAATCATAAAAAAAGACCAGACTTACTGGTCTGACAGAGACTGGAGAAATCCCAAGAGTATGTCCCCCAGGCACCCTTTTAACTCAGTACTGAAGTCACTCCTGAGGTTCACTCTTCAGCCAAAGATTAGATAGGGTAATAAAACAAAATGAGACTAAATGGGCATACCAGCCAAGGGGCAAGGACTAGAAGGCAGGAGGGACCAGGAAAGCTGGTAATGGAGAACCCAAGGTCGAGAAGGGGAGAGTGTTGACACATTGTGGGATGGCAACTAATGTCACAAAACAGTATGTGTATTAATTGTTTAATGAGAAACTGATTTACTCTGTAAGCCTTCATCTAAAGCACATAAAAAACACACACAAATCTAATGAGAACAAACCAGCATCAAACAACAATAATAAATGTAACTAACATTCATGGGTTATGAATTTTATCTATGAAATAAAGGAGTGAAATTAGATAATCTTTAAGATCTCTTCTGGCTATAATATTTTATGTTTATTATATTAGCAGGAAAAATGGACTTTTGCAGGCATAAAAAAAAAAAAAAAACCCAGCGCCATACAAAGCAAAAAAAAAAAATGCCCATTGCTGTCAGGTCAATTCTGACTCATAGCAACCCTATAGGACAGAGCAGAACTGCCCCATAGCGTTTCCAGGGAGAGGCTGGTGGACACAAACTGCTGGCCTTTTGGTTAGCAGCTGAGTTCTTAACCATTGCATCACCAGGGCTCCGTAGAGTCCAAGGAATGCTAATTATTTCTTCCAGTAATCATTTCCTTCTCAACCTCACATCTTTTTTTTTTTAATTGTGCTTTAGGTGAAGGTTTACAGAGCAAATTAGTTTCTCATTAAACAATTAATATATGTATTGTTTTGTGGCATGAGTTGCCAACCCCATGACATGTCAATACTTTCCCCTTCTCAGTCTTAGTTTCCCCATTTCCATTCATCCAGCTTTCCTGTACACTCCTGCCTTCCTGTCCTTGCCCCTGGGCTGGTGTGCCCATTTAGTCTCATATACATGTTAGCCTCACACCTTTTGATTAGCAAAACTTCCCGTGTGATCCTTGATGTACTGCCTTCTCTCCCTTCCCTCCAGCCCAGTTGCTTCAGCCAGGGGAAGATATCTCACCCAAGCTAAGCTAATTGGATTCTCCCCTGGGTGTGGAATTGGTGCTCTGACATTCTAGCCCTCTGTTGAACGCGTGCACTGGTGGCCATGTTTTACCGCGTGCTAGAGAAGTATGGAGAGCAGCTGTGGACAGCGAGAAGAAAAGAGACCCATAGAGAGAAGACAGGGGTCCTGATCCTGCAGCCCCCAAGGCTGGTGAGAGGATGGCACTGGCAGGGTGAGAAGCGCAATTTCCTTGTTCTTAATGTCCTTCCTGCTCCTGGGTTCAGGACTCCAAGAGCCCTGACAGTGTTATCTTGTTCCACAAGATAACCTGGCCCTTTCAAAAAAATCCTTCCTTGTGCTGGTGATTTACTTCCAAAAGATCACAGCCGTTGGAAACCCTATGGAGCACAGTTTTCGGAAACACATGGGGTTGCTATGTTTTGAAATTGATTCTCAGCAACTGGTTTGGCTTTCGGTTTTATTGTTTGCTTAATTTAGTTTGAATGGGATTATTACTTGCTACTAACCATGTAAGACACAGCGTGCCGCTGGCTTCCAGCATGTTTAGCTATAGCCACAGGTGAACAGTGAGCAACCTTTGCATCAGCTGAACCATTTAAAAAAACCTGACTTGAAATGTTCTCCTGTGATGATCTGAGTATTACAGTGAAACAACTAAAGCAAGGAATGTGCCAAAAACTGGCAATTGCTGTGAAGGTGATATTAAAAGAGATGGTGAGAGAATCACTAACCAGCTGGCTGCCTGAAGGCTTTTGCCTGGGGTCCAAGACTAATTTGTAGGTTTAACTGGAAGGCGAAGAAGCTTGATTGTTTTCAGGTTACCCAGGGCTTACTATGCTTTGTGGAATTGATTCATAATCAGGAAACTCGTGAGAGATTCATGGATCAGCCAGCATCTTGGTACCCATGAGATGTACCTGTTACTCAAAACATTAGATCGCAACTGTGTGTACACTAGGCACCCCTTGTGGTGGAGGCACTTACCTGTGCCAGTCCCTGTGCGTTACTCCTTGACTGCCCGTTCCTCTCCAGCCTCAGGCTGTGCCCTATGCCTCTGACTCTTGATACTGTAGATACATTGGCCTGTGCTCGTTTTTCTAATTTGCCAGGTGATAAAAAAAAAAAAGCATATAATTTAGAAAAATGGAGTTAAGTTTCAGAAGGAACAGCTAAATAAGTTGAAAGTGTCTGCTTCTGGGAGTGTGATAAAGGGGTAGAAAAGGGCAGTGCAGCAGGAGGCTGCCTTCCAATATGTGCTCTTTTTTGTGGTGGTTGTTAGTGGTGATCGAGGTGATTGTGACTCATGGCAACCCTATGTGTTACAGAGTAGAAGCGCTCAATAGGATGTTTTTGGCTGTAATCTTAATGGAAGCAGACGGCCAGGTCTTTCTTCCATGGACGGGTGGGTGGGTTTGAATTGCCAACCTTTAGGTTAGCAGTCCATGGTAAACCCTTTGCACCACCTGGTACCTGCTAAGGTCCCTGATAAACTCTTCACTATTCTTCACCACTTTTTTTTTTTTTCCACTGTGTGCATGTATTAGTTGGATACAAGTCAGTCGCTGTAATACCTGTATCTCCATTATAAAACATATTATGTCTTAGCGCCAGCCAAGACAGAGAGAGAGGCACAGCCTCTCTCCTGTGTTGACGCAAATCCTAGTGGTCTCATTCCATTTACTCTGCATGTTTTTAATAGCACAGAACTGTGTTGCAATTTATTTCATTTAGAAATATTCCTTTTTTTTCACTTATTTGTTGAGTTCTTACTGTGTGCAAGGAATTGCTACTTTAAACACTGTATGTTACTGTCTGCTTTGTCCTGTATTAATTGTTATATAATCAATATGATTATTTGGAGTTGGCAATTTTGAGAATTGACATATCTTAGAGAAAAGCTAGATCAAATACATGTTTAATGCCAGCCTTTAAAATGTTGACTTCTTCTCTGTTTTGTTTGGGCACTGGTAATTTGAAAGCAGAGAATATATCTAAAACCTGAAGAAGTGCTCTGTTTGAACAACTTGCTAATTCATTTACGGGTCACCTATTTCCTGCCTGGTAGTAACTACACAAGGTGGATACCACAAGTAAGACATAATCTGTATCTTAAGGGAATGCAAAGTCTTGGAGGGTATTTTCTGAGGGGAGGTTAGTTTTTATTTTAATAACATTCTAGCTCATTTACTCTTCCACTTTCGGGGGGGCAGGGGAGGTGACAGTTGATCTAAAATATAACACGACAAGATCTGAAATTCACATGGCTAAATCATACGTTTCCAAGTTTTGCCTGTTTTAGAAAACTCAGATAAAGAAACTCTTTAATATGTAAAAATTAAGGTTATAAACTTGATTTTACATGAAAAGAGTTCAGTGCTTCATCAGCTGTTTGCTGCAGCTTCCCTTTAAAGAGTAACCACTGGGCAAAAGTGTGATTTTTTGCTATAATTTGCACACAACTTTCTGGGACAACAGACCAGGTTCTCAATATTTTTTCCTGCTCTCCCCATTCCTGAGGGCTATGTACCCTCCTCCGTAAACAACCTGCGATATACAGATGAAACAACCTTGCTTGCTGAAAGTGAAGACGACTTGAAGCACTTACTGATGAAGATCAAATACTACAGCCTTCAGTATGGATCACTCCTCAACATAAAGAAAAGAAAAATCCTCACAACTGGGCCAATAAGCAACATCATGATAAATCGAGAAAAGATTGAAGTTGTCAAAAATTTCTTTTTACTTGGATCAAAAATCAATGCCCATGGAAGCAGCAGTCAAGAAATCAAAAGACACATTGCATTGGGTAAATCTGCTGCCTGAAAGTGTCCAGCACATGACGCAGCACACTCATTAGTTCAGTGAGTTGAGTTCTATCTCTTGCCCAGCTGCATCTCAGGAAAAGTCAAAAGGCTCAATATCCCCTGTGCTGAATTCAAGGAAATCACAGTGGTTCAATGACTGGGAGCCAGGGGTGGGATGGCGTGGAAGAAAGCAGTGTGTGTCCCACTGTACAAACCTGTAATTCTCAAATAGGCTGAGCTATAAAGCTCTGTCTACCTGGCTTATTCTACTAATTGCTGTAAATACTGATGACCAAGAGTCACCAAAAAAAAAAAAAAAAATTCAGGTGTTGTATATATGCTATTTAATAAGGCAGGACATGTTTATTTTAGAAAGCATCTTCTTAAGAAACTGGAGAGAGAATTCTGGTACTGAAAGCACTCACCCTGGGTGTGAGGGTTCTGGATGGTTGAGTATTTTGGTTTCCACTTGTGGAATGCTTCTCTGTGCACTGTGACATGTTATTTCAGGTAATCCTCACACTAGCCCCATGAGGTAGGTACTTCTCTGAACCTGGCAGCAGACCATAAGTCATATTCCTCTCAATCCTCATCTAAGGCTAATTGGATTAGGAGTAGATATGGATATTGTCTGGGCTGGACTAATTGGTTTTCCTTTTTTCTGTTGTCATTCTCATTATAAGTGAGGCTTATATATCAATCACTTATCCAGTTGCTCATCTTGTAAGAGGCAAAACTCAGATCTGTACCCAAGTCTGTTTGACTCCAAAGCCTCCTACCTTGCTGAATGCTACATATGTTTGTATACAAAGTTCTAGAGGACACAGATTTGACCTGGGAGAGGGTCTTCAGGATGGCTTAGCCCTGGAATGGATGTTGATTTTCCTGTGTATGCTGGGTTGTGTCTAAATACTTGGGACAACAGAATCAGCAGAAGAGAGCAAGCAACGAACATACTTGGGCAGTCATTGCCAAGGGAATGGGCGGGCTTACGTGGTAATTAGCAAGGCTGAATACTTGAAGAGAGAGGAGAGGTGCCCTTCGCATGTTTCTAAAAATTAGCCTTGATGGGGAGCAGTTGATATGGGAACAACGCCTCCCCGGCTTTGGTTTTTAATTATGTTTACAACTATATATAAAACCTCAAACCTCTAACCCTATTGAATATTTCTTAGGGATGTTAACCAGTAAACCTGTTGCTTAGGGATGTTAACCAGTAAACTTGCTGCTGTTGAGTTGATTCTGACTCGTGACAACCTACGTGTGTCAAAGTAGAACTTTCCAACGGCTACTTTTTCAGAAGTAGATCTCTAGGCCTTTCTTCCAAGGCACCTCTTGGTGGACTCGAACTTCTAACCTTTTGGTTAGCAGCCAAGCGCATAACTGCACCATCCCGGGACTCCTAGGAAGGCTATTTATTCTTCATTTAAAATAAACAACCCCCAAATAGAAGCAGATACACAAAAATTTTTATTAAGAGGAAGTTAGACTTACTTCATGGTAATTAACCAGTTACAAGTGCATTTAAATTCATGTGTGTGGACACTGTAGAAGTCAGATAGTCTTACTGAAAGTCCAATATTCTGGCTCAGTACTTGCCAGTGCAACCCAAGGTTTAACCATACACGCAGTAAACACAAGTCAACGATGATGTCAGACTAGATTGGCAACACCATAATCATTGTTACAGCTAAGCATTACAGAACATGAAAGTCCAAAGACCAGGAGACTACACTAACATGAGTCTTACTATAAACTTTTACTTCTACTTAAATGCTTCCAAAGAATTGTAGCAAATCCTCAACTCTGGGGACAGAGCCATGTCTATCTTTTATACTTAAAAGGGGCCAGAGAAACTGTAAACATTCAATGGTCCTTCTGATGCCCATTTCGGGTAGATGCTAGCGGTCCCCTTCGGAAAGTGCAGTTTAACTGGTTTGTACATTTTATATTGTAAATCTTCTATCTGAAATTTTGCTTCTGTTTCAATTAGCACCAGTTTATTTAATTTTTTTTTTTCCTGGTGTTAAATATTTAGGAAACATTTTTTTTTTTTTAAACCAACACACAAAGTCCAAAACAAAAGAAAGCAAAAAAAAAAAAAAAAAAAAAACATTCAGAAGTTGTTTTAGAGAACAGCGCTTAGAAAAACAACATCATTTAAACATTCGACAAATATATGTACAATGTGCCAAAAGCTGGCAAGGAGCAAGGCTGATGAACAGTCATGTAAAAGGTTTGTTAACATGAAACTTCACAGGCTGTATTTACAGTCAGACAGGTATTCAGAAATGTCGTATCAAAACATCTGGATTTGGCTGAAAATCATAGGAAAAGACACATCCTCCTTAACACCTTCGAAACAGCAGATACATCCAGTATCACCATAAGAATCAGGTTTAGAAGCGCATTTTTCTGTATTTTACATACAAACAACTGAGAAACTTTCTTAATGGACATAGAAGAAAACCAGAATGATAGAGACATGGGGTTCTTACTCCCACATGGTCAGGTGAAAGAATATTTTTTCACGCCAAGTAACCCAGTAAAGCATTGATTAAGGAGCAAAGGCAAAGTATTGCGGAAAAAAGCTCCATGAAAATATAAAATCAAGAAAAGTGCTTAAGAAATTTGTGTCTATGGACTTTCAAATATATGTAATATAATTATCTCCATGTTAATTTTGAAAAAAAAATCGATGATTTGATTTGCTGGACAATACTTCTATATTTTGCTCTTTGAAACTATATAGTCCAAAGCCTTTAGAGAATTTTTTTTCCCCCTTGGATTGAAAAATAAACAAAATCTCTGTTCTCTGTATCCAACACTCATTAACTTTATGCAGTTTTGTTTGCTTGTTAATCCAGTGTTACTAGAACATCCACTTCTAAAGAACTGGGCATGTTTTGTAATAGCCAGCATTTCCCATTTATGCTTAAGAAGTAAAACATAAACATTTCCCACGTATTCACCTTAATGGCTGGAATTGTTTAAAGCCTGAAGTTTCAAAGTTTCAATGCACTGGCTTTAAAGTGTCAGCTAGAGGAGTATAGAAGGGAGTCCTACATCTCTGTCAGGACACGCATTCAAGTTTATTTTTTAATAATTTGCAGTTGTATGAAGTCTCTAAGAAAAAAATTTACTTGATTCCATACAAAATACATGTTTCTCTTTGAAAAATGCATAGTTCATAACTTTATACATTCATTCACTAATATTAAAGACTTTTGTAAGCAAGTACTACTCCCAATTGGTGGTCAAGATTATATTTCAAAAGATCTAAAAACTGGATAGCATTGCCATGCTGCTTTCAAATTAGTGCCCAATTTTGTGATAATGGCTGTCGTTCTAACACTATCGTTACATAGAAAGGACTGCTGCTTTTTTCTTGAGTCCTTGTCCTTTATTTACTTAAAACCCATTGCGATTGAGTCGATTCTGACTCAGAAACCCGGTAGGACAGAGTAGAACTGCTGCCCTGTAGGGTTTCCAAGGCTGTAATCTTTACGAAAGCAGACTGCCACATCTTTCTCCTGCAGAGCAGCTAGTGGGTTTGAACTGCCGACCTTTTCGGTTAGCAGCCACGTGCTTAGCCACTGTACCACCAGGGTTCTAGCAGGCACTAAAAAGCAATGCTTTTTACTGACAGCATTTCCACAAAATAACCCATTTTAAAAATTTTGTAATTTCATTTTAATATTTTAGATTTGGTGTAGAAACCTTTTGCAAGATGGCTTAATTTTTTTTTTTTTTAAAAGCAGAGTTTTCTTTAAAACTCTTCATGGACTAAGGGCAACAAAGGTTTTGTGACAACTGATTTTCTCTCCCTCCCTAGTCCCCTCATTTGAAAGACACGACCATATAAGCCACTCCACAGCTGCATTGGATGATAGTCATGAACCCTTTGGGACCTAGCGATTTCCTTCTTATCCTGAGTTCTTCTAAGTATATAGGATTTTGATACATGAAACACTTTGGAAACTATACTAGTGTCTGGTTACTCCAGAGAGTGTATGTTTAAATGGCAGACCATTGTCTAACCATTCATATACAAAAATAGGAATTTTAGAGTGTGTTATAGGAAAATATTGATTAATGGTATTTTTTTTTTTAACATATATGATCCACATTCCTGGGTTATTTTATACCCAGGACATTTTCAGTTATTGAAATCACTGAACAAGTATATTTTGGGGGTATTGAAGTCTTCCCTAAAGATCTAAACCTAAATCTAGAGCTCTCTACCCAGAATCTAGGAGGTTCCCCAAATAGTTGGGATACTTGGTGACTCTGGAAGAAGCTTTGTTATATCACAGGGTTTGGTCAACTTACAGCCACTGGTTTCCAATAAGCAGAGTATAAGGGTTTAAAAAGAGAAGCAAGGATTTGTAATCTGCAAAGTGATACACCCATCTTTTTTTTTTTTTTGTGGATGAGGGTAGTTTATCACTCACTAAGCTACACTGGAAATTCTTGAGGGGTAATTCAAACTCTGAAAGCCACTGGCCCAACTTTGCCACCTTCCCTCTCCGCCTCTGCCATCTTGCCTGAAACCTGTGAAGGCGGTTCCCCTCCAGGGATTTAAAAAAATTTTTTTTATAGCTTTCACAGTTGCTGTGAAGTTGTTCTGACTCATGGTGATCCCACATGTGTCAGAGTAGAACTCCGCTCCTTAGCATTTTTAATGGCTGACTTTTTGGAAATAGATTGCCAGGCCTTTCTTCTGAGGTGTCTCTGAGAGGACTCAAACCTCCAACCTTTCGGTTAGCAGCTGAGAGTGTTAACCATTTGCACCACCCAGGGACTCCCTTGGAGGGATGAACAGTGTTTAGCCATGGGAGCAGATTGGAGCCATTGTTTTTGCTTTCCATAAATATAAAATTAAGACGATTACACCCTGAAGGGGCCACTTCCCTTCTCACAGAACAAAGGCCAATACAGTTTTCATTCTCTGTTATTGTGGGCAGAGGTCAGGGCGTGAAGTAATTAACCACGAAGCTCTCTTCCTTGCCTGGGGGTGTCTCCCCAGAACATTTACCCCAGCATAATAGTTGTTGATTCTGATTATGCAGTTAGCTTTCCACAGGATAGGACTGGTCGGGTAGGAGACTTGCGAGGGGGCTTTGAATCAGTGTGAAAGGATTAGGTCTTTGGTTGTCATTCTTCATCAGTGAGTATGAACAAACCTTTTGTGATGAGTGTGGCAGGTTATACGCTGATGGAGCTGCTTTCCAAATATCATCTAAAACAATTCAGACAGATGGAAATTTTTCCCCCCAAAGGCAGGTGGGAGCCACACTGACAGAGTCTGACTTACCAGTCATGTTAATATTTATCCCCTTAGACCTTAGTGGAGGAGAGAGCAACCAGCAGTACAGAATATCTGCAGCTGCTGGTGTTCAGTCTGGGGCTTTGGAAGCAAACAGCCTGGCCACTGGCTTGGGCAGATGAGGGCAAAGGGGCGAGTAACACCTCCCTAGCAAATGAGTAGGTCGCTGCCTACTAAAAAAAACCTAGAAAACCAAGCCCATTGCTGTCGAGTTCATTCCGACTCATAGTGACCCTATAGGATAGAGTAGAACTTGCCACAGGGTTTCCAAGGAGCGCCTGGTGGCTTCGAACTGCTGACCTTTGATTAGCAGCCAAACTCAACCACTATGCCACCAGGGGAGAAAATAAGACTGCCATAGTTACCAGAATGGGGATTTTTCTTCTCTTTCTCAAGCTCAATTTCCTTTTTAAAGGAAATTTTAATGACACCTCTCTTGCCTTTTCCAGGAATTGTCATTTTCTACTTTGGCCAGTCTTTTAAATTAGGAAATTCTGAATGCAGAGAATTGTCCCTAGTAGGAAAAGACAACACTTAGATGTCAGGACTAACTTTTAGCATTCTCATCATATAAATAAAGGGGGTCTTCTCTTTGGAAGCTGACAGTAAATATGTGGGTGGTGCCTGATCTGAATGAACATTTTAAAAAAATGAGCACCACAATTTAATCACAATCTTTACCTTCTTTCAAAGTCTATACCTATCTTCTCTCAGAACAGTTATCTAAAGCTTGGGTCCTCTTAAATTCTACTACCATCGTTGCACTGGTGTGAACTACTACAAAACGGGCTTCTTTTCTAGCAGGGAAAGAAAGGCCTTCCTCCTTAACGTCTTCCCCGTCCAGCACTATTACTTCGAAAACATAATAAAAGTAACATGGAAAAGCCTGTTAATGAAGGTGGTGGCAGAACATGATGGCTTTTTGAGGCCCCTTCTAGCGCCATGGCTAAACTCCCTGTGAGTGGCTTTACTCTAGATTCAAAACCTGGTAAACTAGTGGGAGGAAGTGAGATGAAATCCATTCATGTATTGAACTGCCTTTTAGTCACAACGGCGAAATCGGAGGTATTGCCCATGTTGTTTAAATTGCAGTCACATTTAAAGATGACTTAGCCACATTACCAGGTGTTTCCAACTTCGATTTTACTGTACTCTTTGATTTGATCATTACAAACTGTAAATTTGAGCTGGTTTTAAATTTTCTGGCATCAATTTAAGTTTACATAGATAAGAAATGTTGAATGCTAGCAGAAAAGTAGCTTTTTTCCCGGGGAGCCAAAATTTAGCTCAGAATATCACAGTAGCTGATAGGAATCCTGTAATTTACCATGTTGTTGGTGGAACTTAGGGAATAGTGGCATGGTAATTACAGTGAAGGGGTATAGTTGGGGACGGTTAAATTTGCATTTGATGAGGTGAAGGAGTGGGTTCTTTATTTCTATGCTGAAAGACCTGTTACACGTGCGCTCATCTGGAGCCCACTGCACTAGACTGAAAGAATGGGTCCAGAATGTGGTGGACCCTTGGGTCTTCTCAGTTATAGACTCATTCTGGAAGACTAAGTTCTCAGTCTGCCCTTTAAAAAGCCCTTTCCCTGGTCCTTGCAGGCAGTCATGAGGCTGACTCAGATTCAGTACAACTCTGGGTTGGCCTTTGAGTTGGGTGACGGTGATCCTAAATATTCCTGTTCTATACTTGGTTCTTCTGAAGATCAAATAAAATAATGTCTCTAAAAGAGACATACTTTTTTTAATACATGTGAAAGGGCTAGTTAATTCAATACTATCAAGACTCTGGTATAAGATAGTTTGAAATAACTTAGTCCATCTCAAACTAATGAAGCAACTTTTAATGGTTCCCATGAGACATTGATTCCCATTTTGTTCTTTCCTTCAGACAAAGGCTTGAAGGTTTTCTACATGGAAAAACTTCCTTTTGGAGATCCGCAACTCTCCAAAATACTGGAAGTACCTACTCCCAGTTCTGAAGCAAGTATTTTTGCCCTATTAGAGGTGAAACAACAGTAATTTTAAACTGGAACAAAAACTTAAGAGGCTGGATGGAGAGGGAAGGGGTGTGGAGGGGATGGCAAAGGGCTTTGGCACAAGGAGGCAACGTGTGCTATCTTCAAACAGCAGGGCTCCCTGGCAGCCTTCTCTGAAGGCTTCTCTTTGCCAGCCCTCATCACAGTGGTCTCGGTAGTGGAAACAGTAAAAAGCTAGGATTACAGTTACGTGATGCTTTGGGGCATGGCCTAGACACACCAGAGGTGGCAAAGTGAGACCTGGATGATATTTCAGTGTATTTTGATCAGAGGCAAGGTTGGTCTGAGAATATCACATTTCTATATTCGCATCTTCCGTGAGAATGATTTCTGGGGAGAAATGACCAAATCTTTCCCTTCTTTTATTTTTGTTGCCGAGATGGTGCCAGCACACGTGAGTTTGTGTGGATCAGGGAGGGACTTGACCTAATGACCATGGATGTGACTTATGTTTTCTGCAGCAGTTGAAACTGGTGGTCATGGGTTGCCTCTGGCCACATCGGGGTCCTCTTTGGTTTGTACAGTGTTAGCCAAGAATTTCAGTTCGCCGTCAACATTGAAATGTCAAGTGATAGCATATTTCTAAGTCAGAAGATCTGGTACCTCAGGCCCTGAATTTCTGTGTGGCCCAGATTGTCTAGAGCTAAGTGTGGATTCCCTTTCGAATGGAGAGTGAGTTCTCTAGTTCGCCACGCTCTCCACCATTTTCTATGTGTCCGATCAGCATCCTTCATTTATGGAACCTACCTGGCTCTTCTAAGGCATCTGAATTTGCTGCATACCATTAGGAAGCTGATCTTAAAGATAAGACTCATTTGGTTCGAAGCCATACAGCAATAAATACTTCTTGAGGACTTTAATGCTAACAACGGAGATACTCCAAGGGAATGAAGATAGAGAGATCTGCAGGCTGTCTCATCTCAAAGACTGGGAGCCGAGGCCGTGCAGTTTTCCTGAGCCCTATGCATTTCTAGCCCTTGTGTGCAGATTCTAAAGCCTATTTGAAACCCAGGTCTACGTGAACCTCTGACCCTCAGAGGAGCTATCTGGCGGGTACACGGCCATCCTATCCCAGTTTTTCATTTGCTGGTATCTGTATCAGTGGCTAATCGGGCTGGCTTTTGAATTTATCAAAATCACAGAAAGAAAAGATACTTTCTCGTTTTAACTGTGAGTGGACTTGAAAAACTGTACAGTATTATAACATGGTTTTGGCAAAGTTGAGAATTATTTGTGCAGTTAAGAAACTTGACATGGCTCCCCTCCTTGGTTCTCTACTCTTGGGTGGGAGCACAGTCACTTTCTGATCACAGCTTTGTGTGCCTGCCAGTGTGTCTTCCTTGTGAAAAATTAAGCACATGTCCTGACAAGAAGATTAAAGTCATTTTAGTGCTGTGGACAAAATGATTTTAAAGACTATCGATCACCTAAGAATTCTATCTTTGGGCCTACATACTACGATTTTTTTGTGTGTAATATTTTACTTTTTTTATATACTACCACTTTAGAAACTTCTACCAAATGATAATTGCTCATTAAATGTAGGTTCATGGTTCTGTAGGTAGCATGGTAAACTTGTCTTTGTGACACAGAAGCTATCATTTGACACTAACGAATTTACCAAGATACTTCCCCCGTGGCCTTAAGCATATCTGCTAACATTTCCGAGATTTAAGATATACAGGATGATTCTTAAGGTATCTTTTCTCCCCCCATAATCCTTTGAAAACCACTGGTAAGGACAGAAGGAACAGCTGTTGCCAGTTCAAGTCTCTTGTCATAACTGTTCCATCTGATCTGCATTTCTACCCTTGCTGCAGAGGGTTAACTGAAAAGACATGTGTCAAACAAACACTTGTTTTAAAGGTGGCATACATAGCCCTTTGTTTGGTGAGCAGGAATTGTTTAGAATATAAACACTTCCTGTCTGGTAAAATGCCGCATTTTAAAAAATAAGCTACAATGTATAAAACCAAGGTCATTTTTCACAAAATGTTCATGTTCTTCGTGATTACAAAACACTGCATCTTGTAAAATATTTCCAGTTCTGTCAACTTGAGAAGTCCTAGTGATTATAAAAGTGTCACGTCTCTTAGAATCGTGGCAGCCTAAGCAGTATAATTTGTTTTGTTTGACGCATTAACTTATCACTATTATTATGGTACTTAAGATGTTGACAAAACAGATTAGCGTTTTGATTCTCAGCCCCATAACAAAAAAATTAGAAAACATGAGATTGTCTTCAAAACAAGGAACTATTTACAGAGCAGGACCAGAAGCAAAATGCCCATTTTGATTCCTGGTCCTGTGAGAGACACATCTTTTAAAGCATGTATATATCCTTGGATATGGGCTTTTCCAAAGTCACAATAAGCAAACCTGTCAGTCTTGAATATATTTTATACCTTCTTGCTCTATTGGTGTGCGTTACTCAGTGATACAATTGGGTACCTAAAAGTGTTCATCTCATTGCATTTACTGATTTATGCTTTGACTAGTCACAATGCTAAAAGATGCAATGAAACAGTTTCCACGTGGAGAAATCCCCACAGGTGTAAGGACCTGGGGAGAGTGTGCGTGCTGCTGGTAGAGCTGTTTTCTTAGAGAAATGGAATTCCCAGTTGACCTGCGTGCCCAGCGCAGTCTCCAAAATGATCTCCATCCTCATCTCAACTCATGCATCCTGTGGTTTCCACTCATCTGTATGTACAAACTCTCCCCTGCCTTCACACAGGTCAACGCTACAGTAGACATGGTTGATGGAAATTCTACAGGGGTATGAGAAAAAACAGCACCTTGTCCATAAGAGTCCATGGAAGTTTGCTCCTTAACATGCTATGGGAGCAAAGTGCATGTCTTTAATAGCTTTCATCTACAAAACTCTGCTCATAGCTAAAAAACCATCATTCAACTGGGTAACTGCAGAAAGGACTAACAAGGCTTCATGTTCACAATTACATTCAGAAAAAGCCTTACATGAGTCTATGAATACCCACCAGGGACTGTGCCTGTGGCACAAATATCAACCTCTGACTTCAGATCAACTACAAAGAAATAACTCTTTTTCACAGGGCACTTCCCCATGCCTCAGAAAAGTCGATACTGCCCAGTTCGCGTAAATTTGTTTTGAAATTACATCAGGTTCACTTATGAAAAATGTTGACTAGAAAAGACTCTAACGATAATAAAATTTGTCCTAGTCTTAGGATCTTCCAGACCTATTTTTCACATACCCTTTTAATTTTCCCTGAGGAAATGAATATTATTTACAGTATTTTGCTACTATTCTCAAGGCATTCTCTACTATATATACAATTCTCGTCATTTTTCGTATCAAGTGAGTGCTGCTGCACTTTCAGTTTGCAAGGAAGTCTGACGAAGGGGGAAATGGAGTCAGTGGTGCCGACAAACTCACAACCGAGGGCTGCTTTAAAAAATGTGGCTTAGCGTGACACCAAAGAGAGCCAACTTAAACTCTAATGATCTTGACGTTTGATGGAGGACGTTTCAATTTCAGAAATCTTTTGTATCATATGTTTGACTATTTCTTTGAGAACATTTTGGAAAGCCCAAGGACTGTAACATGCATCATTCTCTATAGGAAATTGTCATCTGCAGCATGGTTATGATGGGGCAAGGGCACCCTGTGGGTCCCTGGAGCTGCTGACAGGCACTTCACAGCTGAGCACTCAGTCCTGGTCAGAAGTACACTGCCCTCTTCTGACGCTGGCTGTTGCCAACCAAGGAAGGAAAGTTTCCAGCATGTGAGGTGAAGGCAGGAGTCTGTGTCCACTAGAGATACGTACCTGGCCACAGCTACTTCCCTTAAGGCAGCTCTCTCCTTGCTTCTGGTAGCTGTTCCCAGAGGGAGGACGTGGCAGCTTCCTTGGGGGCGCCCAGGAACCTCTGGCTCCTTTCATGCAGGTGGTTGGCCAGCACCAAAGAGATGAGCAGAAGCCAGGCATCCATGTGCCTCTTGTATGTCCTCTCTGACCCCTAAACTACCTGGGCATTTTCTTCTAGTTGTCATACTGTCTCCAACCAACTGGCTGCAATGTCCTCTGGGAAGGACTAAGGCTTAAAACCACTGCCTGATGAACACTCTTTGCTTTGCAGATATGTGGAGAATGCATTGTTATTATAAAATGCCTTCTTTGGAGAGAGATGGGGAACCTTATCTGAGGGAAAGGTTATCAAGGGAGAAAAAAAAAAAAAAAAGCTACACCATGCCTTATTTAGAAATCCTTCAGGACCAGAAGCCATTGTATTACCACTTCTGTACAAACAGCCTCTGAGATCACTGTGATCAAGCTGGTCCTGTTATGTAGCCAGCTTGCAGGGGGCCTTCCCTTCCTCTCCTGCAAAATGAAGATATAAGAAGGACTTGGTCCACAGAGGTGGCATCAAATGGATGTCTGGCTTAATTTGGCACTTGATTTAGCTCCCAGATATAACAAGATAACTCTTTTTTAATTTTTATTTTTACAATCAGCGGCTGTATATTGCAATTCATAGCTTTCTGGTTGGCTGGAAGAGGGTGTGATTCCTTTTCTTCAAGGTCAGCCAGGTCAAGCTTGGTGGTCCCCTAGTTATTATGTGCCTTGGTACAGAGCGAATAGGTGCCTGTGTGTCCAGGAAGGTACTGGGATCAGCCTCTGTCTGCACCTGGGAACCAGAGAAGAGGGTACACACAGCCCTAGGCTGAGCAGTTGTACTCACCCGGCTGGCCAGCAAAAAGGAGCTGTGTGCAGGTGGGAGGCTCAGAAAAGTATGTGTGAAGAAGTCTTTAGAGGGAACAAATCACAGCCAAGCTGCATTCAGCTTTACTCTTCTGCTTATACCTTTGCTAGAAAATAGGCAAGGACTGAACTCGGCTCAGCTAGGCCTGAGCTCAGAACTACTTATGGGTTATGTCTTGGGGTGAGACCCATGGAGCCCTGCTCCCGGGACTGCTCCACACCAAAGATCTCTCCCTTCTCTGTTCCAGAGTTTTAAGAAAGGTGAATGGACTTAGCTCCTCATCACTTTAAACTCTTGTGATTAGTGACTTAATCCAAGAATCAAGGGCCAGGGAGCTTTGCTGAAGAGGAAAACCTCTGCTCTATGATTGTGTCCTGCCCATCATTTAAGTACATGGTGATCTAGCTCAAATAGGTGGTCACTGGGCCATCCACCGATAGCTCAGAGCCTCCTGGACCAGGCCAGTAGCATCATGTCACAGCAGTAGGTGACTGCAGTGAGATGACAGGACATGGCGGGGGGGGGGGGAGAAAGGACAAGCTGGGGTAGAGGAGGCAAACAAACACATTTCTGCATTTAAAAAATGCCCTTTCCTGGCTGACCTCGTAAGTACTAAAACATACGTTATAGCTGGTGCTCTGGCCATTATTGATTGGTAATCATGATGTGAAATAAGATGAAGTTCTTTTTCTGCTTTCTAGAAATGAGTGGTTTAAAAAAATAAATGAAGAAAGAAAGTAGGATCTTTTACAAGGAATAAGAAAAAAAGAGTCAGGTGAGAGCTTAAAAAAGAAAATTGCCAAAAGGTATGAATGCACAAACTGTGGCTGTTACACTATAGCTCATACATTTAACAAAGGACATCTGTTATTATTAGATGACTTCTCACTCTCTAAAAAAAGTATATGTGCAATCTCTAAACATATATTAAACTTTCCTCTGTGCAAGTTCATTTAACATTCCTATGGCTGATCCTATGTCCCCGGTCCCTACACAGTGCGTCCTATAAGGTGCTCCTGCAGCTTTGCATAGGTATAGGAGGAATAACTCTTCAGCAGGCAACTGAGAGAAGATAATGAGCTTTATAGGGCTTGACTACTACTGCCCTATCCCTCCCTACCACCACCACTGAAAACCAACCAACCAACCAAACGCACTAGGCTAGAAAGCCTGATAAATGGAACCCAATGCAAGCCCTGGCCTTACTAAATACAGAGATTCCTATACCAGCAAGCATTTCCTTTTGGTGTTCTGTATGTTCCCCTCTGAGCTAATTCTCAATAAATAGCTCCAATATTTTATAAGAAAATAAAGGTTTGGACCAACACTTTATCCATATAACGTTTATATTGTTCATCAACCCATCTCCCAGACATGCTAAAGCATAAAACCTATAAAAGTGCACTCAGAATGGAAGTTGGTTTGTTGACCTAATACGACTTTCTGAACAGCTGGGGACGTGAATGGAGGCTGTGCTCTGCTGTTTAAAGCAAACCTGCTGGGACAGTTTGGAGTTCTCGACCCTTTCTGAAATCAGTCAGTGGTGGAGTTCTGAAGAAAGGACCCATTCACCTGGCAACAACTTGACAAACAGTGACAAACAGATCCAAGCTGAGGTCTGCATCACGTCCCTGAAAGAAGCATCGAGGCTTACCCAGATGGCTTACACGTGCCAGTGCTGGACTGGGTGGAGGCAGGCAGAGAATCCGCTGTGCTGCCTCTTGGGGAAGCAGTTCTTACAAACCCATGGAAAACTCCAAGATATTTCCCAACAGTGACAGCTGGATTTCTGAACTCAACTTGAGGCTGAAGTCTGCTGGTGATTTCCATTATTATTCTCTTTTCGAATTCATGCCATTCTGGGCCCTCCAAGCTATCAGCTCTACCATGGTTCAGTTTGGGGCCATTGAAAAAAAAAAAAAAAAGATACCCAGAGTGAGGCATGTTCTTGCAACACATCATGATGTGAACTGCTCCAAGAAGGCGAGTGGAAAACAGGAAAATGACTATTCACAAGGAAAGTAGGTATTGTTCTTTGTACAAATGCTACTGAATAACGTGTAGCTTATTTTCGTGTGTGTGTCAAAAAACGTCGGAAACGGCATTATTCAGAAAGCTTATCAAAATTCGCCTCCTTACTAGGCAAAAAAGGGCTTTGTTGGTTCAATTGCTACAGAAGTTCACAGTTATAAGACTGAGACATACGGCAAAAAAGGGTGGCTTTTCTTTTGAAGGAAATGAAGGTCACAGCTGCTCTAGGCTGGATTCCTAGTCAGAGCAGTCAGGGTAGTGACTTTTTTTTGCTGTAATTCCACCAAGTTTCCGGGAAGAGCTTTTCCTGGGCTTTAAGTGCATTTTGTTTGGTAGGAAAAGCGCTTTTCAAAACCTGCAGTGGAAGGAGAGGGCAGGAGTAGCTTGGGGCGCAGCGGCCTCTCCGCCTGGTGGGTGGTGTCTCTCAGTCAATGAACCTCTGGCAGGCCTTCTTCCAGCGGCAGGCGGTACACCACATGTCTCGATTCTCCATGCCATACACCTTCCGGCACTTCTTGCCCTCTCCCCTGGGCTTTCTACAAGACAGGCAAGGAAAATTTATTTAGTGGGAGGAATTCAATGGGCATTCCATTGAGAGCTTGAAATCCCTTGAAAGAGCAAGAAAAAAAGTCAGGAAATGTAGTAGAGTTTCTCTCTAGGTTCAGATTTTAACTTGTGGTGGATGTTTTCATGACACTTAAGCTTCTCTTTGTCCATCAGTAGACATGTCCACTTGGCCATCTTCATAAAACTGAATTAAGCAAGTAAATAAGAGAAACACCAGTAGAAAACAGTATGTGCTTTTCAAGTGCTCCCTTGCTTCTCAAATTTCTAGTGCTCTGGAGAAGGGACTTCTAAAGAGGTTCGCCTTGATTTGCACTAAAACTGTATCTTGTAGTTCGTTTAATCTAGAAGTTAGTGCAACGTGGCTTTAACTAGGCCCAGTAAACACCATTACCTATTCTGCAAGAAAACTTACTGTAAACTATAACCCCCCAAATTCAATAATAGTTAATAAGTTTTCTTAAATTTATTCTACAAGAAAACTCACTGTAGGAACCTTCATTCATTGCTGATGGGAATGTAAAATGGTGCAGCTGCTATGGCAAAGAGTTGAGTGGTTCCTTAAAAAGTTAAACATAGAATTATCATATGAGCTAGCAATTCCACTCCTAGGTATCTACCCAAAAGACTTGAAAGCAAGAACTCAAGCACATACTTCTACACCAGTGTTCATTGTAGCATTATGCATAATAGCCAAGGGGTGGGAACAACCCAAGTGTCCATCAATAGGTAAATGGATAAACAAAATATGTGATAGCTGTATATCTGTGTGTGTGTATATGTATATATGTGTATGTATGTGTGTATGATGTATGTATGTGTGTATATATACAGGACTATTATTCAGCCATAAAAAGAAATGAAGTTCTGATACATGTTATGCATGGCTGAACCTTGAAAATATTGTTGAGTTATACAAAAGAAGTCAGACACAAAAGAACAAATACTGTATGACGCCACTTATATGAACTACCTAGAATAGATAAATCCATAGAGAACAATGTTTATTAGTGGTTGTCAGGAGTTGGGGAAGAGGAAATGGGAGTTGTGGCTGAAGGGGTACTGAGTTTCTGTTAAGGGGAAAGAAAAAACTTAGAAACAGGTAGTGATGATGGTTGTACAACATGGTGAATGTAATTAATGTCACTGAACTGTACACGTAAAAACGGTTGAAATAGCAAATGTTCTGTTATATATATATCATCACAATAAAAAAATAATAAAATTTACTGTAAACCATTACCCCTTAAAACAACAAACTTGTTAATAGTGAATGAATGGGGGGAAGAAAACGGGATCAAAAGAAAGGGTATTTCAGTGATTCTGGGAAAATTTTATGGAAGATTGTATTTCAGGTTTCTCTCTTCCTTGCCATTGTTCTATTTTTCATGTAATTCCTTGCGATGAGACATGTGGCATTTCAAGTAGTTGTACCTTAGGCTGACGGTTCCTCTGGGTGGGGAGGACAGGACTGTGTGAGCGTGCTGTCTCTGCTCTCCTGTGCCCATCAGATGGTTATGTGTTGGTGAGACCTGGTAAACACATGGAAACAAAGTTTACAGGGCAGTTTCTCCTCACCATACATTTATTTAGCCTTTGCTGCATGGATAGTAGTACTTGACCGTCAGATGCAGAGATGAACCATTTCCTTCACAGAGACCACGTGTTAAGATAGATGGAATGATGCTTATGGCAACATTTAAATGCATTCCCAAATGGAAAAGACCTAGCAACAATTAATACTTCAAAAATCTTGATGATTTCTTATGTATGCATCCCAAGTTGCCCATAATAATATATTACCTCTTGAATAATATTTTAAACCTTAAAGTATATTTCTGCTTGTTTCGTTTATGAACCCTGTCAGCTAGAGCAGGCCACATGATTCCTCTTCTAGAGATAAATATTATTGAGAGAGGTTAAGAGATTTATCTACAGTTATACAGCTAGTCAGTGGCAATGACACAATGTGGACCTAGGCCTTCTGTTTATTCTTTCTATTAAATCATTCAGCCACTAAATAAATGGATTCTTGCATAAGACACCCTGACAGCAGACTCTGGGGTCCAATCAAGAAATAAAGACAGGAAGCAAAGAGCCTGAGTAAATCAAGAATATATGCCATCCATGTAATATTTACTGAGCACTCAGTATGTGCCAGGTGTGCTGGTAACAGCTTTAATTTTTACAGCTACCTGATGTGGTGAGAAGTACTATTAGCGTTCCCATTTTACAGAGAAGGAAACAAAGGCAACCAAAAAAAGCCAAACCCGTTGAGTCAATTCTAACTCATAGCGTCCCTATAGGATAGAGCAGAAATGCCCCATAGGGTTTCCAAGGAGCACCTGGTGGATTTCAACTGCCAACTTTTTGGTTAGCAGCCGTAGCTTTTAACCACTACGCCACCAGGGTTTCCAAACAAAGGTATAGAGAGGTTAAATAACTTGTTCCAGTTCATGGAACTTGTAAATGGCAGAGCCAGCATTGTACTGCAGCTCTAGTGGACTCCACAGCATGGGCTTCACCCCTTAGTACTCCTGCTCTTGGTTGTACTAACAGGAGAGCCCCTCTTGTCCTTGATCCCTCTTGGACTACTCACTAGACCCTTTCTATCACCTGCTCTCATAATACTAAATATCTTGCCAGCTCTTGGGATTCTCAAAGCTGCAAAAAACTAATTTTCCTAACAAAAGAAATGATGATGTATCAAGTAATTATACAGTATTGCCATATACAGAAGAGCATACGCTTAATAAATTAAAAAAAAAATTACCTAGAAGCCAACACCAAACCCAACCAAAACCAAACCCACTGCCAACAAGTCGATTCTGACTCACAGCAACCCTGTAGGACAGAGTAGAACTGCCCTATAGGGTTTCCAAGGAACTGCCGACCTTTTGGTTAGCAGCCGTAGCTCTTAACCACTCCGCCACCAGGGTTTCCAACACAGCCATAGAAATAGCTTTGTCAATGAACTGTCATGGGAACATTCCTAAGGCGTGTGTTTAGATGTACAGGCCCTACAACTTTCTATTTTCTCTAGGTGTAACAGAAAGTTCATTGGTGTTATTTTCCCAGACAATGTTTTTTATTGTGCATATGGCTGATGCTGTCATGTGTCCTGTGTTCAGTTTGTTTTCCAATTTTGTTGGTTCTCTAACTGAAGGACTCCCTTTAATAATTCTTGTATGTTTGGTTTGGTTTTTATATATTCCCTTTATCTGGAAATATCCTAATTTTGCCATTATATTTGAGCAAGAGTTTTGCAGGACATATTTTTCTTTGGTTGGCCATCTTTTTTCTTTCAAGGTTTTGTAAATCGACCCACTGCCTTCTTGCCTGCATGGTTTCTGCTGAGTAATCAAAGCCTAGTCTTACCCTTCATAGGTGTTCTCTGATATTTTTCTCAAAGTGGGAGCTGTGGATTTGTCTTCAGTTTTGCTGGCCCTGTCTTCCATTTGCTCCTAAAACCTTCTATTATATTGTCCATTTCTGAAATTTTCTTGTTTCTTTTGGATTTCTAAATGCTGTTTTTGAATGATTTCTAATTGTTTATTTTGACGTTTTGTTCCTGTATTATTTTCCTGAATTCTTCCATTGCTTTGTGTGTGTTTTTCCTGGTTTTGACTGTACTTTCCATGATTTTGTCTATTTTTTTTCCCTTAGATTTGTGTTTTCCTTGATCTCTTTCCTAATCTCTTGGACAGCCCTGAATATTAGACTTTTGAATTCCCTATCAAGTAGTCTCAGTGCCTTTTCTTCTACCAGACGGTCATCTGGTATTTCATTTTAGTTGCTTACTGGAGCCATCCCGTTTTTTTTTTTTTTAATATGTTTTGATATCATATGCTGTCTCCAAGACATTCAGAAATTATTTTCTGTGTTTATTGACTGTAGGTTGGCTTGTTCCATCCTGCTTTTTTCAATATTTGATTATGTTTGGGCAGGCGGGCTGGGCATGTTTTCTTTGTTGCTTGTCTGTTGGTATGATAGTTCTCACCACCTTGTCTAGTCACTAAGCTATGGTATAGCAGGGCAGGTCTGGTGGAGGGTGAGCAGCAGGGATGGGTCATTTGTCTGTGTCATGAAAAGGGCTTGTGAGGAGGGTCTGGGCACGGTATAGTGGGGCCAGGGGTCCAGAGGTCGCACTGGTTCTGCATGGGGGTGCATTGCTAGCTGGGGTGGGGCCAGGAGTGGCATGGAGCTGGGTCCAGGCCTCTGCACCAGTGCCACTCAAGGGCACAACATTCAATGGGGTGGGGTCAGGGGGTGGCGTGGGGTGAGTTCAGGGGTCCACAGCAGTGCTATGGTACAGTGCTTGGTGGGGCAGGGTCCAGGGGTCTGTGCTGTTGCTGTTTGGGAGCACATTGCTCAGTGTGGCTGAGCTGGGGGGGGCATCACAGGATGGGGTCTTGGGGTCTGGAGGTCTGTGCCAATGCTGCTCAGAGGCACGGTGCTCAGTGGGCAGTGCAAAGAGGCAGGAAGGGATAGAGACAATGTGATGAGTGGAGCTAGGTAGGAGAGAGAAAGAAAAGAGAGAAGACAGAACAAAACAAAACAAAAAAGGCAAACAAAAAGGGCAGTGCGGAGGAGCCGGTGGGTGGGGATGGAGCAGACCCTGGGAGGTCATGTGCTGTTGGCTCTCTAGCTGAGTGGTACAGCATGGCCTGTCAAAAAGAGGCAGAGGCAGTGCACAGGGCTAGGTAGGCAGGAGAAAGGAAAGGAAGGAAGGGAGAGAGAGGGAAGAAATGAATAAATATACGGTGCTGAGGGAACTGGCTGTTGGGGATGGGGCAGAATCAGAGTGGTGGCAAGCTGGTGTGTCCGTTGCTAGGTGATGTGGCATGGCCTGTCAGGGAGGGGCAGAGGTAGTGCAGGGGGCTAGGTAGGAGGGAGGGGGGGAAGGAGAAAGGGAAAGAGAAAAAGAAGTATTGCACTGAGGTACCTCACCAGTATGAGCAGAGCGAACCTGGAGCAGCAGTGAGCCAGTGACTCTGGCCAAGTGACTGTGCCTATTGGAGAGCAGAGAGGCAGCATACAGGGTAGAAGGGTGAGGGGTGGGAAAACATGTATCTCTGGTTACTGGGTGCTCCGTCTCCTGTTGGGAGCTCCATGAAGTTGCCTTCTTGTTGTCTCTGTCCGGGGTCGTTACTGGCTGTGTTCCAAGATGGCGAAGCATTAGCTAGCAGGAGACTCCTACTCCGCAGCTCTCCTTATTCTGTTCTGTCAGTTTCTTCTTCTATTTGGTGCATGGTCTAATTTTTTATCCCTTCATTTGATGCTTAGGGTTCCAACGTCGATGTTTGTATTCGTTTTACTTAATTTTTTGGGTCTTTGCTGCAGAGGTACAGCATGGTCTCTAGTGCCATATTGGCTCCACCTAAAGCATTATTTTGGTTATCTCTACCAGTGGTCTCCACATTTCAATGAAAAAAAATATCTTTACCACTTCTAAGTTCTACATTAGGTCAAAATTTATAAAGTACATAATACACTTGAACAACACTATATGTATATAATTTCTAAATAAAATTATTAGAACTGCATGCTCATAATTTGTCTACTAATTAGGTATGACCTCAGAATAGTTTAATGAACTCTAAACCACATCTGTAAAAATCATGACTAAACTCCCCTAGGGAGTGAGTATATTTGTGTTATATGAATCAATCCTAAATAGGGAGATCTACTTTATCTATCCTCTGTATTATAGTAATGGGACATGTCAAAGGTAACAATAAGAGTAAGTGCTTCACAGCACTTCATAGTGTTAGGCACATGCCAGGCACTGTGCCGAATACCTTGTATGCATAGCTCATTTAATCCTCACACCATAAACAACACTACAAGGTAGTATTACAGTACAGGTCACTGATTTAGAGAGGCCACGTGACTAGCTCGAGGTCACAGCTCATGAATGCGAGAGCCATGGTCTGCATCAGAGCCTTACACCAGAGCAGTAATACAGATGTTGTGCCCTTCTGTATATATGTTGGAGAGATTTTTTGGTGAATTTTCTCATTCTCAAATGAAAAAAACACAAATAAGAACCCCTGGCTTGGCTTTAGCCTCTTATAATATTCTGAATCTTCTTTCAAGATGTTAAAAAAAAAAAAAACCCTCAAATTGTCAATAGCATCTTGAAAGATTAGATAGGAAGCTTAGGGGAGGCAGTGACTGTATGTTAACCGGGGAGGAACAATTCGGAAAAGGACACTGAGAATGGTCGCAGAACTTGAAGAATGTAATCAGTGTCACTGAATTGTACATGTAGAAATTGTTGAATTCGTGTATGTTCTGCTATGTATATTTTCAACAACAAAAATAAGTTACCAATAAAAAAAAAATTAACCCAAATCAGCTAAGAATCTTAACATTTAGTCACTCTATTTCAAGTTTAGAGACCCTCCTGAAGGCCTGAAGCCTCCTGGTACTGCTCCTGGATAGCAGGTTAACTAGCTTCTACTTTTCTTGTTTGGGGACCAAGAGATCTTAGCTTTTAGTGATGAAAAGACAGAGACAGGGAGATAATTATAAGAAAAGGCAGGTCATGGGGAGGGGGGGAGTGGTTGCCTGAAAGCTATAATTAACAAGGGTCTCCTCTCCTCCCTCTTCCTTTCTCCACAGCCTTAGGCTAGAAAAGACAGAACTTGGAGTTACATTTGTAAATATGCAGATCAGCCTCACAGGCTACACACCGCTGGGCAAAGGTTTTACCCAGGGAACTTATTAAAAGTCCAGTGTTCAGGAAATCTAGCATAGGCAAATGAATAAATAAAATCCTGAAAACCTTTGGCTTTTTCAGAATGTCATTTTCACTGTCTTGCTAGGAAGTGTATAAAAGAATCTCTGCTTCAATACCAGGCCTCAAAGATGTGCAAGAAAAAGAAATCCTAAATGGGGTTGATTTGACAACCTCAGAGTATTCCTTTTGGAGTACAGAGTAATGTGTTTTTTAAAAAGCATTTTATAAAATGGAAACTGCTATTTTTTAGTTTAGATACAGTTGGAATCATCATTAATACTAATTTTATTATAGTTTAAAACTATTAGAGCTTCTATCTGAAAACCCTATTATACTAATTCAGAAGGCAGAAAATCACATGTTCTTAAATTCTACCTGGTTGCTGCAAACAGTTAGGTGCTTGGCTGCTAACCAAAAGACTAGAGGTTTGAGTTCATGCAGAGGTACCTTGGAAGGAAGGCTTGGAGATCTACTTCTGAAAAATCAGCCTCTGAAAACTCTTATGAGCACAGTTCTACTCCGACATCAGGTGGTTGCCATGAGTTGAATCAACTCTATAGCAACTGCTTTTTTTTTTTTGGTTTGGCTGGTATCCTGCTGTGTGAGACATTCAGAGACTCTGGAGGACGTGCAGATAGTAAAAAACGCCCAGAGGGATTCTTCGTACTTCAGAAAGTAATGATTTTATTTAAAAAGCAAAGGGGGAAAAAAAATTCATCCTGGTTGGGTCATAGAGGTAATCTGAAAAGATGTTTGAATTGGGCTGTTCCATCTACACACTATGTACTTGTTTTTATACCAGATGAGCAAATACGGTTTATGCTCTTGAAAGTTTTTCCCAAGTCAAAGACAGAAATAAACAGGATGCAGAGTAGCAAGTCTCTATAATTCTGTATTGTGTAGTTGATATTCTAGGTTAACACAGAAGGGTTGCCTCAAAAGTGATATTGAGAGCCACTTTGGTTTTTTGTATATCTACCAAGACCAAAAAAAAAAAAAAAAAGTCCCGCAATGGACAGATTGTTAACCTCTGACACCTGCAACAAGAGATCAGCATTCTTGCCAGCAAACCAAAAACGAAAACCAAACTCGTTGCTGTCGAGTTGATTCCGACTCATGGCAACCTTATAGGACAGAGTAAAACTGCCCCATAGGGTTCCAAGGAGTGCCTGGTGAATCGAACTGCCAACCTTTTGGTTAGCAGCCGTAGCTCTTAACACTACGCCACCAGGGTTTCCATTCTTGCCAGAAGCAAACCTAATTTCTACACGTCTGATCTGTTCTCTTCTAACGTCTACTAATAAGGCCACTCGTTGCATTCTTGCTCTTTCAGAGCTACCAGTATTTATCACTACTCAATTAAACAGGCAACTTTCATAATTACTCCAGATCCAAAGGATTGTTAAAAATTGGAATTCCAGGAATATTTTCTGGAAGCCACCATTTCCCAAATTGCTGCCAGCAGGCTGCTTTTAATTGTTGGCTATTCCTCTGTGGAATTTAATAAATTATTCATCGATGGAGCACAGCATAATTGATTCAGCCACTTTCATTTTTATCAGCTCTGTAGGAGGCCTCAGTCTTTGCAGGAAACCTTTGGGAGTTGCCACTGGCTGACAATAAGAGGCTTTTGTGAAGAGTGGAAAGGAGGAAATAAGGTTAATGTATGTTATCCTAAGCCACTTTCTGAACCTTATCAGTGGTTATACACCACCGTGAGCATCGACAGTGTGCTGGCCTATGGGTATTCTGTGATAAGCTATAAAAGACCCAATATATTTTTAAATGAATGGGTTAGGAATTAAGGAAATTCATGGTGATTCATCAGACAGCAATCATTTAATATGTCAAATCACATTCTTCTTATATACTACTTAAATTTGATTGCATATTTCAGCACTCACTTATTTTCAAATTATCCACCAGCATGGGTTATTCAAGCTTTGGAGGAAAAAAATGGTTTATTTTTTTGAACCTTCAAAATGACATATCCACAAAACACTAATTTCAAAGTCATGAATTTTACATGGTTATTTATAATGATAACACCGTCTTTTATGCACAGGATCGGAGTTCAGCTTAGAAAGCATTTGGTAACATATAAATATACCACAAACGTACAAAAAATCTAGATATTTTCCAAGAAGTTGTTTATCAGCAGCTGAAGCTCTAGTTTTCTAAAATCACAGTCAAAACACCTTTTCATAGAGAGTTGGGTCTGGACCTTGCTGCTGAGTTGACAAATGTCACTTAAGAAATATATTACTTCTGGTATTCCAACTTTGGTCTTTTTCTTGCATATTTCTACAATTTGTTCTCTAAATTTATGTTTGGCTTTGACCAGATTTCTAGCTGTTTTGTTTTTCTACTCACTGGAATGCCTGTGAAGGTAACTGGAGGAGACTGCCAGGAAATGCTGAAGCTGCTGCCATTGGGGGTGAACTTGGCCGATCCTGGAATGGTCACTGGAGGTGTGGCCTGTTAAACAGAAAACAGAACACTGTTATGAAAGAACATTTTTCCTCAGAATTTTAAGCTGCTGTTACCAAAGTCACCACTATTAGTTGGCGTCGAGCTGATCCTGACTCATGGCGACCTGATGTGTGACATTCCATGTGTGTTACCTGTGTCTTGCAAATGGATTTCAATGGCTGATTTTTCAGAAGTAGATTGTCAGGTCTTTTTTCTGAGGTTGTGTGGACTTGAACCTCCAACCTTTCAGTTAGCAGCCAAGAGCATTAATCGTTTGTACCACCTAAGGACTCCCATTGGCGCTGTGGCAGTGCAGTGGTTAAAGCACTCAGCTACCAACCGAAAGGTCAGCAGTTCAAACCCATAGCTGCTCCATAGGGGAAAGCTATGGCAGTCTGCTTCTGTAAAGATTTATAGCCCTGGAAACCCTGTGAGGCAGTTCTACTTTGTCCTATGGGGTTACTATGAGTCGGATTCAACTTGATGGCAGTGCGTTGCTTCGTTGGTAGGGACTCTCCTTACCAAAGTAGACGGCCTCAGAAATGGTCTCAGCTGTATTGATAACAGTCTAATTACCTAGTCACCAGTTGCTGTTGAGTTAATTCTGACTTATGTCAACCCCATGTGTGTCGGAGTAGAACTGCACTCCATAGGGTTTTCAATGGCTGTAATCTTAGGGAAGTTGATCACCTGGCTTTTCTTCCATGGCGCCTCTGGGTAAACTAGAACTTACAACCTTTTGGTTAATAGCCGAGTGCAAACCACTTGTGCCACCCAGGGACCTAGTTACCTAATAGGAAGAAGTTAAACTGGGTCCGAAGTAGCTGGAAATCAACTTTTTATATACTCAAGCTGTCTGTCTAAGGTATAAAAGATTATTTTCAACTGTTGATTTCTGAAAAGAATTTTTATTATATGTACCTATACCTATTTTAGAACACCTGTGAGATGTTATTCCTTACTCTCAAATTGGGAAATAACAGCTTTAATATAGTGATGATGAGTGGTGATTTAAGGTAATTTGGTAATAAATATCAAAATTCTTAGCATTCTGTATATTAGCATTTCCATTTCTAAGAAGCCATTCAAGAGTCAGGAATAAAATTCACTGGACCAGCCAATTTAATCCTATTGTTCTTAAATTTAAGTCAGCTAAATTGGCAGCCGACTTCTTCCTCTACAAGTTTAGTTCTTCTAATTACAAATATATATTTGCCAATGACAGGGGTTTGTAATTGGCACCATTGGAAAGTATTTTGGCAATTCATAGCAAAAGCCATAAAATGTTCACATTGTATCTTCTGACTCAGGAACCACTCTTCTGGAAATTTAAAGAAAAAAAAATAGAGGCACAGAGTAGTTCATAGCAGAATTATTAATACTGAAAATACCTGATAGACTGAAAAATGGATACCTAACAATAAAAGAATGACTATGATGTTTCTACTTAATAGTATTCAGTACTATTCAGTTATATGGAAAGTTTTTATAAAACAAGGATAAAGCCCAAAACCAAATCCATTGCCTTTGAGTCGATTCTGACTCATAGCAATCCTATAGGACAGAGTAGAACTGCCCCATAGGGTTTCCATGGAGCAGCTGGTGGATTTGAACCGCTGACCTTTGTTAGCAGCTGAGTGCTTAGCCACTGCACCACCAGGGCTCCATAAAAGAAGGATAAAAAAATCACACCAAACCAAACCTGTTGCTGCTGAGTCAATTCCAACTCATAGGGGCCCTATAGGACAGAGCAGAACTGCCCTATAAGGTTTCCAAGGAGCAGCTGGTAGATTCGAACTGCTGACTTTTTGGTTAAGAACCAGTATACCACCCACAATTACAAATATGTAAAGGAGGCTTTAAAAGTTTGCATGAAGTGGTTATGAATTATGGGCAAAATGTTTTCTTAAAATTAGAATGTGTTGAAAGTTTAATAAAACAAATTAACATTTAAAAGAGTTAATTGCTAGAGAGAGGAGCTTGACCTATCCCCTGTATTTGCAGGATTCCTCTTTCATGTCTTATCTCAGCAGTTCTCAGCTTTGAGAGCATCAGATGGGCCTGTTACAACAGAGTACCAGGATGTAGCACTGAGCTACAGATCTAGGTCTGGGTGGCGCCTGAGAAGGTACATTTCTAACACATGCCCGGCTGCTATCCAAAAGGTCAGGTCTGCAGTCAGAACCCACCAGCTGCTCCAAGGGAGAAAAGACTTGCTTCTGTAAAGATTACAGCCTAGGAAACCCCATGAGCAGTTCTGCTTTGTCATATGGGTCCCTTTGTGTTGGAATTGACTAGAGGGCATACAACATATTCTCAGGTGATACTGATACCTGATCAGGGGAGGATACTTTGAAATCCACTAATCTGGGAAGGTAATCACCCATTTAGAAGACAGGCCATGAAGTCCCTGATTTGGGGTGCAGGGTGATTCTGTCATTGTGTCAAAAGTTTTCCAGTGCCTACCTTTGCATTCGTTTTTTATTTATCAGATACTTACAAAATGTGCCAGGCACATTTTGGGCTTTATACTATAAGAATTTTAATCCTCATAGCAACCTTTATGGGCTCAGAGCTTTAGTTAGCATTGGGGTCTCAGCTGTGTGAGATACTGGAGTAAGTAGAGAAAAAGAAAAATGGACTCAGCTGCTGGCTAGCTGCACTGTACGATGCTGATTTTCCACCATGCTACCCTTTACTCACACAGGTCAGATGTTACTGTTTTTGGTCAGGGGTCAAGGTGATTACTCTGAGTCCCTTGCAAGTCACCTGGTAAGCATGGTCGGTGTGCACGAGGTAGAGGGTGGTGGGAGCAGAGCGGCTCAAGGGCGTCATCAGTTTAGTCTCAGTTTTGGCACAAGGAGTTTCCGTTCGGCTTGAATCGGGGATAGGGAAAGCAGGAGGTGAAGCCAAGGACTGGGAGGGAGATGCTGGGGCTGGGCTGCCCAGTCCATCCACCACCGAGTCGGTGTTGAGCTTGATCTCTGTGTAGTAAAAGTCCTCTTCTCCATCACTGTAGTCAGAGTCCCCAACACGCCTAATGCAAAAAAGAGAGCAAAGCAATTGTACCAGGCCTATCTTTCCTTTTGCTTCGAAAGTCCTCCACAGGATGTTCTGTTTAGAATGCCTTCCTCTCTCTTGTCTGCTGGCAAACGCTTTCTTATCCTGCAACACTCAACTGTGAGCTTCCAGGGAAACCTTCCTTGACCTCTTAAAGCAATTCGCTCATTCATTCATTTACTAAATCATTCAACAATTTATTGTGAATCTACCATGTCCAGGCAGTGTTCTAGGGTCTCCTAATTTTACAGTGAAAAAAGCACGTGTAGTCTCTGCCCTGATAGAACTCACAGTTTAGTGAGGGAGACAGACAAGAAACCCTTCATGGTTCTTTATAAAATAGACATTTAATACATCAAGTACTTATCAAGTACTGATAAGTCCCATAAAGAAAAAATAAGCAGTGGTAAGAGTCTCCATAAGCAGAGTTAGTGATTGGGGGTGTGTGTTAATTTTAAACAGATCATCAAAGGAAGCTCACTGAAGAGGCACGGCTTGAGCAGAGACCCGAATGAAGGGAGGGAGAAAGCCGGGCAGAGACCTACAGAAAGAAGGCACCAGCAGGGAGTAGCATAAAGGCCTGAGGTGGGTGGGCTTGGTGTTTAATTCAAAGGGCAGAGAGGCCGGTGGCTGGAGCTCATGGCATGAGGGAGAGAGTAAAGAGAGAAGAGATGGGAACAGAGACAGAGACAAGATCATGTAGGGCTTTGTAGCCTGTGATAACGGCGCTTTATTCTGAATGTGATGGAAGCCACTGGAGGGTTTTGAGTCATCTACTCTTTAAAAAGATCATTCTGGCTATTGTCTAGTTAGCACCTAACTCCTGTTAGGGCCTCTGTGCTCCCTTTGAAGTG
Source organism: Elephas maximus indicus (assembly GCF_024166365.1). Lineage (NCBI taxonomy): Eukaryota > Metazoa > Chordata > Mammalia > Proboscidea > Elephantidae > Elephas > Elephas maximus. Next base: position 60,969,915 of record NC_064833.1, on the reverse strand, counting down.
TGTTCATCCCTTTATTTAATTACATACCACATTTCTGTAATTGCTTCTTCCCTTGTTATCCCTTCGCTAAGACTGTGATTCCCTAGGGCTGTGTCTTGTTCATCTTCGTGTTCCTCCTGCAGATCAGGTATTTGACATAGAGTTGGTACTTATTAAATGTTGAATGAACAAATGAAAAGGAGGTCATTATAGCCCAGTGGTTAAATGCATAGTATCTGAAGTCAGACTTCCTAGGTTCAAATCTTGACTCAGTCACTTTCTAGCTGTGTATATGATTTTAGTAACCTACATGTAGTTCCTGTGCCTCAGTTTCTTCATTTATACAATGGGGATAATTATTGTTCCTTGCTTATTATGAGGATTAAGTGTGTCAATATTTATAAAGTGCTTAGAAGGGTACCTGATGCATGGTAAGTGTTGTACTGCTTATTAAAACAAAGTCTACATTAGAAATCCTCTACTACCACAACCAGCAAAGCTGCTGAGGTGCTTTCAAAGTCTTCTGCTCAAGACATGGGATATTGTACTTTTCAATCTGGAAGATGGAGACTAAAAAATTCACAGAAAACTTTTGAGGAAAGTAAAGTGACTCAGTACATGCTGAGTAGATTTGTTACTTTGTGGAGAGGTGATACATACGAAGCCCCCTGGCTTTACGGGATGGCTGAGCAGAGGCCCCTGTACATCTCCCTTCTGTGGGGTATCCCCTGAATTTCACAGATACATCCAGCAGCAGATCACTGACTCAGAAAGAAGAAAAAAATTTCCCACTTACAATCCCCACATAGAACCTACAATAAACCCCCCTCCTTCCTAGGCCCTTTCTCTTTGATCACATCAGTGATGTCTCCAAGCCTAGCTCTGTTTCCCCTGAGCTCTCCAGAGGAGGCATCTGGGAAGGTGTCTTCATCCTGGATGAGGTCTGGCAGGCTTGGCTTTCTGACAAGCATACCATTAATGACCCCAGAGAGTGGGACGAAGAATGTGTGTCTGTTCTATTCCTGTCCCCACTTCCTTTCCAGTAAAAGGCAGGCCAAGTTGCAACTGGCTGCCCAGTGCTACTAATAGACACACAGCCCTGGGGGAAATCGTGCATCCTAGTTGGGGATAAATCAAGATCGGCCCCTGGTATACAAGAATGGAGTGAGAAACAGTATACTTTTTATACTGGCGTGGTGTGCACTGCAATTAAATCAGATGCAAGAAATATTTTCTTTGGGCTTTGATATGCTCCCTCCCTACCCTCACACACAGTCAACACTCATTAAAAATGTCCCATTATCCTATAGGCTTTGAATCTAGCCCATGGATTAAGGCAAAGGCTATTTTTCTCTCCCCCTCCATGATGTCATGGATTGAATTGTGTCTCCTGCAAAATATCTGTCAGCTTAGCTGGACCATGATTCTCAGCACTGTGTGATTGTCCACAATCTTATGTGATTGTCCACCATTTTATGTGATTTCCCTATGTGCTGTAAATCCTATCACTATGATGAAATAAAATGGATTAGGAGCAATTATACTGATGAGGTCTACAAGATTAGGTAGTGTCTTAAGCCAATCTTTTTTTTTTTAAATAATTTTTATTGTGCTTTAAGTGAAAGTTTACAAATCAAGTCAGTCTCTCACATAAAAACTTATATATACCTTAACTACATACTCCCAATTACTCTCCCCCCCCAATGAGACAGCCTGCTCCCTCCTTCCAGTCTCTCTTTTTGTGACCATTTTGCCAGCTTCTAACCCCCTCTACCCTCCCATCTACCCTCCAGACAGGAGATGCCAACATAGTCTCAAGTGTCCACCTGATGCAAGTAGCTCACTCCTCATCAGCATCTCTCTCCAACCCATTGTAAGCCAATCTCTTTTGAGATACAAAAGAGAGATGCAAGCAGAGAGACATGGGGACCTCATACCACCAAGAAAGCAGTGCCGGGAGCAAAGCGCGGCCTTTGGACTTGAGTTTCCTGTGCTGAGATGCTCCCAGACCAAGAAAAGACTGATGACATGGACCTTCCTCCAGAGCTGACAGAGAGAGAAACCCTTCCCCTGGACCTGACACCCTGAATTCGGACTTATAGCCTACTGGACTGTGAGAGAGTAAACTTCTCTTTGTTAAAGCCATCCACTTGTGGTATTTTTGTTATAGCAGCACTAGATGACTAAGACACATGAGAAAGCTGAGGTCCAGATCTGCCTTAGATTTCTGCTAACCTAGGCCCATCCCTGTGAATGACTGGCAGGGCTATGAAGTCTCAGATGCCTAGGCAAGTTTTAAGAGCACATTGGTAAAAAAGGGATGCTGGGGGAGCAGACTGGGCAAATCTGCTGCAAAAGACTTCTTTAAAGTGTCAAAAAGCAAAGATGTCACCTTGAGGACTAAGGTGCGCCTGACTCAAGTCATGGTATTTTCAATAGCCTCATATGCATGTGAAAGCTGGACAATGAATAAGGAAGACCGAAGTGGAATCCGTGCCTTTGAATTATGGTGTTGGTGAAGAATACTGAATATACCATGGACTGCCAGAAGAACAAACAAATCTGTCTTGGAAGACGTACAGCCAGAATGTTCTATAGAAGCAAGGGAAGCAAAACTTCGTCTCATGTTCTTAGGACATGCTATCAGGAGAGATTAGTCACTAGGGAAGGACATCATGCTTGATAAAGTGGAGGGTCAGCATAAAAGAGGAAGACCCTCAACAAGATGGATTGACACAGTGGCTGCAATAATGGACTCAAACATAGCAAAGATTGTGAGGATGGTGCAGGACTGGGCAGTGTTTTGTTCTGTTGTACGTAGGGTTGCTGTGAGTCAAAATTGACTTGAACGGCACCTAACGACAAACAATAACAAGGGAAGCAAGTCAAGTGGCTGCATTCTGAATTTAACCCACTGTGAAGCACCTCAGGAACTAAAAGGAAATTCATGTATCCACTTAACAATCTATAAAAACATTTAAATGGCATGTGCTTCCATGTGGCACTGAATAGGATTCAATCTCTGGGCAGACAGACTTTAAAAAACACCTTACCTCCTGGCTAAAACTTCAGGCAGCTGTTTCTAAATCCTTAAATAACTCTGAGCTATTTACATTGTGAATTGTCCTGAGATGAGACTGGAGTAGAGACACTGCAGGAAGCCTGTCTGAGAAGCTTTAGAACAGCATTGAGGGCATTCTGCCCTGCAGAGATTCCATGTGGTGTTTCTTGAAGATGGACCCTATGGCTGGGGGAGCAGAAGTCCAGGCTTCTTTGGCCACATTCTCAGCACCCACAGTGCTTTGTGACCTTCAGGGTCAGTGCTTGGGAAGCGTCTGACTGTCTCCTCAAACATCAGCCGTAAGGTTAGGGAGTTTGATCCCTGCTTCTCTCCACAGCCACTGCTGGAGCTGACCATCAGATCAGCAACGTCACCTTAGAACCCATTTCTGTTTTCTGCCTATACCACTTTTTGTGGATGACGCATTCCCTGAATTTATCTCTTGCTGGGTAAAGTGACTATTGCTTTTATTTCTCCACACAGGACTCCCGTGTGGCCAAGCAGTTGGGCCTTGGTCATGCATTTGTGTTTGCCTTATGTACACTGGCTAGAATTTACAGCTTCTTATGGTCCCTTCTAAGTTGCACACCATAGAACAAAAAAGACCCAGAGACTAAAGTACAAGACTGCTGACCCTCCACTGCCCCCTGGTGTGGCTCCCAAAACTTCATTTTATTTTTCTTGGGCTTTCTATAAAGGTTCCTAGTTGTACCTATTGCAGTCGAGGAATTAAGTGCTACGTAATATAAGGAAAATAGAGGGCCTATTTGATCAACAAATTGATGGAGCCAGATTAGCAGGCATGTTAGGAATAGCGACGGCAACGTTGGTTGATGCAGTGATTTTTAACCCTTTTAAGTTATACTTGCCTTTCACACTCCAAGCTGTGAGTACTCTTCATTGAGAAAAAAAGCACATGGAATTTTCTAATTTTACAGACTATTTCAGGGGGTTCAAGGGCCTCTTGAAGTCCAACCATAGATCCCAGGTTAGAAACTCCTACCTTCACATTTTATAATTCACACACACACAAAAAAAATTCACAAGTCACTCTCATATTATCTCTCTGACTCTCATAAATGAACCTGCAGGGTCTGTATTATTATTAACCTCATTTTTTCAGAAAGAACTGAAGCTCAGACCAGTGACTTCCTGACATCACTTAGTAACTAAATTATTGGGGCTTTACAACTTCAAATTCTTTCTACTGTGCCATATTGGCCTGTATTACCTGCATGGGGCCATCTCTATATACTGATTAGGGAGACCAAGCAAGTCCCAGTATCTTTTTCTGTACTCGGAACTGTGAAGGCACAATGTGATGTGTAATTTCTGGGTGTAGATGGCCCTAGACTGAACTGATGGATATTATGCTAAAAGGCGAGCTTGCCAGTGAGGGCTGCCTTACCCAAGGTGAACAGTCCGGATGTGTTTCTGGATGCCTGCTGCGGTGCTCAGCACTTTGCCACAGTTTTTCCAGAGGCATTTGAACATCACTTTCATGGAGTTCTACACAGGAGAGAGAAAGTTATGCTGAAGTGAAAACTAACCCATTTTATTTCTGTCCTCCAAACATATATATGTTTATTAGAAAAGTAAGAGCTTCATATCCTTTTTTCTGTAACTTGGCCACCGTTCCAGGAAATACCCCAGCTGGTGAGTATCTTGATGACCTCAGACATTTTCCCACATCCTATACAAGAACTGAGCTCAGCTGGAATGTTTCACTTCAGGTTTATTGAGCTGGCCACAGTAAGTTAGCCTTGAATAATGGTGGCTTTTTTATTTAACATTCAGTGAGCACTTACTATGTGCTAGGTGCTGTCCAAAGTGTTTATTTCATTTAATCCTAAAAGACAGATACTATGATTATCCCCATTTTGCAGATGTAAAGACAGCTTCAGTAAGTCATGCGCAGTCAAAGAACTGGTTAGTGGCAAAGCTAGGATATGAATCCAAGGAGTCTGGCTCCAGGAACCACCCTCTCCATAGTATACAATTCTGCCTTCTTCAACAAAGTCTCAGTATTTTCCAAAACAGTCCAGCACAGTGATTCAGAGCACTGATTTTGGACTTACTTTCTTGGGGGATCAGTCTCTTATCTATAAAATAAGAACAATAATAGTACCTGTCTCAGAGGGTTAGTACAAGGATTGAATGAGGTTATGGAAGTGAACCATTAGCAGAACACTGACAGGAGTGAGCATTCGATCAATGGTGGCTATTACGGTATGACGGTGACTATGCTTCCTGGAGTTAAATGTTATAGGAGAATAAGTGTTCTCCAGGGAGGTCCCTTGTCATTGGGATGCTTTCTCTTTGCTGCTTGTTTCCTCAGGCATGGTGACAGACACTGCATATGTTCACCAAACTCCACTTCTTTCTCCTCCTGGCCATACAACTGGACCTCATTTCCCAGATCCCTTGCAGTCAGTTGGGGCCATGTGACTGAATTAGGGCTGGTGAAAAGCAGAAAGAGTGATATACACCCCTCCTAAGCCTCACCCTAAATACTTCTCCACTGATGTCTCCTTCACCCTACCACAACTGGCTCTGCTGACTAGATGTACAAATCCTGAAGGTCTTAGGGGATGGCAGAGCCACTAGATCAGAGGTTCTTCTGTTTGCTATGGACTTTTTCTACAGCCTGGTGAAACCTATGCATCCCGTCTCAGGATAATGTTTTTTAATGTACAAAATAAAATACATAGTATTACCAAAAAAAAGCAAGTACACTGAAATATGTTTATCGAAATACTAAAAATGTTTTGTGACATAGAAATATATGTACTTTCTATTAACATATTAAATACTACCATAATTTCAAAGTAATATTAAGGTGTCATTATACTTCATGACAGCTGCTACAATTATGATATGAAAAATATCTATTATTTTTATTGGTTGCAAAGTGCTAATATTCTGGTTTGAGGCTCTCAATCATAATTGAAGGAAATACTATAGTTAGAAAGTTATTGACAATAAAGATATGCTTCCCCCTTTCCCATCCAAGTTACTTCATCAGAAAAGTGACAGCTTCGTGGACCCTGGGTTAAGAACCCCTCCCCTTGGAGGAAGGGGCTTAAGTCCCTGGAGGACTGTGTGGAGCAGACACCTGCCCCTTCTCACCATCTGCATTGGACTATGCCATGAGAGAGAAATAAACCTTTACTGTGTTAAGCTGCTGAAGTTTGGAACAATAAACCTGTTAAAATAGTAAAGCTATCCTACTAATAAACAGTGGTGACACCTTCCTGAACTGATGGGATTTACTTAGCTTTGCTAAACATGTCTAGTAGGATTTCTGCCATTGAGTAGCTGTGATTCCCGTTGTCATAATCCTGATTCTACGAAGCAATCATTTACATGTTTAGAAGATGACACATCTAGCTATAACTGATGGGATTAGTATCCTGTTGACTGAACTGGACGGCCACCTTCACTGAAGACTTTCTAAATGGAAAAGGCACTGGAAGCTCCCAGAACTGAGGAGTGTCCTGTGTGTTGGGAATGGTCTCTTTCAACATGGCAAGTAGAGGACAAAGTGTAGTTGAGTGTTGCTGCAGTCTGTTAGAGTAGATTGGTGACAACAGAAAAAGCCCACCTTTCAGTGGCCTGCTGTGGCCAAGAGGCTCTGCCCTGGGTGGCCGGCATCCTTCTTGCCACTCCTGGGCCTCACAACCAGCTCAGTGATACTGCCCTCTGCAATGTGCAGTACTGAGGTGTAGCTACAGGAGCTGGAACTAAAACTGTTAGTGGGATGTGAAGATAGCTGAGAAGCAAAGAACTGTTGTTGTTGTATGCTGTCGAGTTCATTCCATAGGAGACTTTAATGCACACGCTCCTGATAAGTCTGTGTTTATTCCAAGAAGACAGCTCACAATGCTCAGGCTCCTTGATCTCCTTGGGCCACTGCAAAGGAAGATGAGCCAAAGGAGGAGAGTTTCAATCCTGCCTTCCCACCGCCCCAAGGTCCACAAAAAAGGAACTCTGCTTGGTAATTTTTATTCAAAGCACCTAACTTGACCTATCAATATTAATGAACAAAGCCTCATACTGTGAGTGCTTTCTGCCCATTTTTAAATTATGAAGTTACACTGTAGGAAATACATTGCCCTTAAGGGAATTAAGGAACTCAAGCAGAAATTACAAGTACCTGATAGTCCACATATCTGTCTGAATGGAGTTGCTATAGATCAAAACTTTTTTGCTTTATTCAAAACATTTTTGCTAATGACATTTCTTTAATTAAACAAAGTATTAAGCACCTACTATTTAGCAAGGCCATCACCTGTCTGTTAGTTTGTGATACTGTGGTAGCTTGCATGCTGCACTGATGCTGGAGGCTATGCCACTGGCATTTCAAATACCAGCAGGGTCACCCATGGTAGACAGGTTTCAGCAGAGCTTCCATTAAACTGAAAAGAAGGACCTGGTGATCTACTTCTGAAAAAAAATTGGTCAGTGAGAACCTTAGGGATAGCAGCGGAGCATGTCTGATATGGTGCTGGAAGATGAGCCTCTCAGTTTGGAAGGGACTCAAAATATGACTGGGGAAGAGCTGCCTCCTAGAGTCGACCTTGATGACATGGACGTTTAAAGTAAAGCTTTCCGGACTTCATTGCTGATGTGGCACAACTTAAAATGAGAAGAAGCAGCTGCAAACATCCACTAGTAACTGGAACGTGGACTGTATGAAGTATGAGTCAAAGAAAATTGGAAGTCATCAAAAATGAAATGGAATGCATAAAGATCGATATCCTAGGCATTAGTGAGCTGAAATGGCTGGTATTGGCCTTTTTTTTTTTTTAATTGTGCTTTAGGTGAAAGTTTACAGAGCAAATTAGTTTCTCATTAAACAATACACATATTGTTTTGTGACACTGGTTGCCAACCCCGAGATGTGACAACACTCTCCCCTTCTCAACCTTGGGTTCCCCATTTCCATTCGTCCAGTTTTCCTGTCCCCTTCTGCATAGTCTCGTATATATGGTTGAACTACATGTGTTACTATTTGTTTTATAGACCTGTCTAATCTTTGGCTGAAGGGTGAACCTCAGAAGAGACTCCATTACTGAGCTAAAAGCATGTCCAGGGGCCATACTCTTGGGGTTTTCTCCAGTCTCTGTCAGACCAAGAAGTTTGGTCTTTTTTTTTTTTTTTGTGAGTTACAATTTTGTTCTACATTTTTCTCCAGCTCTGTCCAGGGACCCTCTATTGTGATCCTTGTCAAAGCAGTCTGCAGTGTTAGCCAGGCACCATCTAGTTGTGCTGGACTGTCTGGTGGAGGCTGTGGTAGTTGTGGTCCATTAGTCCTTTGGACTACAATCTTTCCCTTGTGTCTTTGGTTTTCTTCACTCTCCATTGCTCCAGATGGGGTGGGACCAGTATGTGTCCAGCTTTCCTGTTCTTTCCTGTCTTCTCGTCCTTGTCCCTGGGCTGGTGTCCTATTTAGTCCAGTTTCATTTTATGGGCCTGTTTAATCTTTGGCTGAAGGGTGAACCTCAGGAGTGACTTCAGTACCGAGTTAAAAGGGTATCCAGGGTCCATACTCTCAGGGTTTCTCCAGTCTCTGTCAAACCAGTAAGTCTGTTCTTTTTGTGTGAGTTAAAATTTTGTTCTACATTTTTCCCCAGTTCTCTCTGGGACACTCTATTGTGATCCCTGTCAGAGCCATCTGTGGTGATAGCTGGGCTCCATCTTGTTGTGCTGGACTCAGTCTGGTGGAGGCTGTGGTAGTTGTGGTCCATTAGTCCTTTGGACTAATCTTCCCCTTGTGTCTTTGGTTTTCTTCATTCTCCCTTGTTCCAGGCAGGGTGGGATTGTGGAGTATCTTAGATGGCCGCCCACAAGCTTTTAAGACCCCAGATGCTACTCACCAAAGTAGGATGTCAAACATCTTCTTTACAAACCATGCTATGCCAGTTGAGCTAGATGTCCCCCAAGACCATGGTCCCCAGCCCTCAGCCCAGTAACCTGGTCCCTCAGGGAGTTTGGATGTGTCTCTGAATCTTCTATGACTTGGCCTTGGCCAAGTTGTGCTGATTTCCCCAGTATTGTGTACTCTTACCCTTCACCAAAGTTACCACTTATCTATTTTCTAGTTGGTGTTTCCCTCTTCCTCCTCCTCCCCCCCCCGCCAGTAACCATCAAAGGTTGTTTCTTTCTGTGTGTAAACCTTTTCATGAGTTTTTATAATAGTGGTCTCATACAACATTTGTCCTTTTGTGACTGACTTATTTCACTCACCATAATGCCCTCCAGATTGTATTGGCCATTTTGATTTGGACAATCATAAGGTCTACTATGCTGAGAATGACAAACTGAAGAGAAATGGCATCACATCCATGGTCAAAAAAAAAAATTTCAAGATCTATCCTGAAATACAGTGCCATCAGGGTTAGGATAATATATGTTTGCCTACAAGGAAGACTAGTTAATACTACTATTATTCAAATTTACACACCAACCACTAAGGCCAAAGATGAAGAAATTGAAGATTTTTACCAGCTTCTGCAATCTGAAATTGATCAAACATACAATCAAGATGCATTGATAACTATTGGAGTGCAAAAGTTGGAAACAAAGAAGGATGCGTAGTTGGAAAATATGGCCTTGGTGACAGAAATGACGTCGCAGATAGCATGATAGAATTTTGCAAGACCAAAGCCTTCTTCATTGCAAATACCTTTTTTCAGCAATGTAAACGGCAACTATGCACATGGACCTCACTGGTGAGAATACACAGGAATCAAATTGACTACATCTGTGGAAAGAGACAACAGAGAAGCTCAATATCAGTCAGAACAAGGCACGACTGCAGAACAGGCCATCAATTGCTCATATGCAAATTCAAGTTGAAGCTGAAGAAAATTAAAACAAATCTGCAAGAGCCAAAGTAAGACCTTGAGTATATTCCACTTGAATTTAGATACCATCTCAAGAATACATTTGATGCATTGAACACTAATGACTGAAGACCAGATGAGTTGTGGGATGACATCATGAAAAAAGGAAAAAAAAAAAAAAAGACCAAAATGGATTTTGGAAGAGACTCTGAAACTTGCTATTGAATGTAGAGTAGCTAAAGTGAAAGGAATTAATGATGAAGTAAAATAGCTGAACAGAAGATTTTGGAGGGCAGCTCGAGAAGATAAAGTATTATAATAAAATATGCAAAGACCTGGAGATAGAAAATCAAAATGGAAGAGCACGCTTGGCATTTATCAAGCTGAAAGAACTGAAGAAAAAATTCAAACCCTGACTTGCAATATTAAAGGATTCTATGGGTGAAAAATTGAATGATGCAGGAAGCATCAAGAGAAGATAGAAGAAATACACACATTCACTGTACCAAAAAGAATTGGCTGACATTCAACCATTTCAGGAGGTACCATATGATCAAGAACCAATAGTAATGAAGGAAGAAGTCCAGCCTGTACTGAAGGCACTGTAGAAAAACAAGGCTGCAAGAACTGATGGATTACCAACTGAAAAGTTTCAACAAAGGGATGCAACACTGGAAGTGCTCACTTATCTATGCCAAGAAATTTGGAAGACAGGTATTTGGCCAACCGACTGGAAGAGATCCATATATGTGCCCATTCCAAAGAAAGGTGATCTAATGGAACGTGGAAATTATCAAAAAATACCATTAATATCACATAAGTAAAATCATGCTGAAGATAATTCAAAAACAGTTGCAGCAGTACACTGACAGGGAACTGCCAGAAGTTCAAGCTGGACTGAGAAGAGGATGTGGAACAAGGGATATCATTGCTGATGTCAGATGGATCTTGGCTGAAAGTAGAGAATACCAGAAAATGTTTACCTGTTTTATTGCTATGCAAAGGCATATGACTGTGTGGATCATAACAAATTATGGATAATGTTGTGAAGAATGGGAATTCTGGAACACTTAATAGGGATCCTGCAGAACTTGTATGTAGACCAGGAGGCAATCATTTTTAACAGAACATTGGGGATACTGTTGTTGTTAGGTGCCGTCGAGTTGGTTCCGACTCATAGTGACCCTGTGCACAACAGAACGAAACACTGCCCGGTCCTGAGCCATCCTTACAATCGTTGTTATGCCTGAGCTCATTGTTGCAGCCACCGTGTCAATCCACCTTGATGAGTGTCTTCCTCTTTTCTGCTGACCCTGTGCTCTACCAAGCATGATGCCCTTCTCCAGGGACTGATCCCTCCTGACAACACGTCCAAAGTATATAAGACGCAGTCTCACGATCCTTGCCTCTAAGGAGCATTCTGGCCGCTCTTCCTCCAAGACAGATTTGTTTGTTCTTTTGGCAGTTCATGGTATATTCAATATTCTTCGCCAATACCACAATTCAAAGGCATCAGTTCTTCTTCAGTCTTCCTTATTCATTGTCCAGCTTTCACATGCATATGATGCGATTAAAAATACCATGGTTTGGGTCAGGCGCACCTTAGTCTTCAAGGTGACATCTTTGCTCTTCAACACTTTAAAGAGGTCCTTTGCAGCAGATTTACCCAATGCAATGCATCTTTTGATTTATTGATTGCTGCTTCCATGGCTATTGATTGTGGATCCAAGTAAAATGAAATCCTTGACAAGTTCAATCTTTTCTCTGTTTATCATGTTGTTGCTCATTAGTCCAGTTGTGAGGATTTTTGTTTTCTTTATGTAAGAGGTGTAATCCATACTGAAGGCTGTGGTCTTTGATCTTCATTAGTAAGTGCTTCAAGTCCTCTTCACTTTCAGCAAGCAAGGTTGTGTCATCTGCACAACGCAGGTTGTTAATGAGTCTTCCTCCAATCCTGATGCCCTGTTCTTCTTCATATAGTCCAGCTTCTCGGATTATTTGCTTAGCATACAGATTGAATAGGTGTGGACCTGAAGCATGTACTGATGAAGATCAAAGACTACAGCCTTCTGTATGGATTACATCCTAACATAAAGAAAAAAAAAAAACTTCACAACTGAACAATAAGCAACATCATGATAAATGGAGAAAAGAGTGAAGTTGTCAAGGATTTCATTTTACTTGGATCCACAATCAACACGCATGGAAGCAACAGTCAAGAAATCAAACGATGCATTGCACTGGGCAAATGCGCTGCAAAAGACCTCTTTAAAGTGTTAAAAAGCAAAGATGTTACCTTGAGGAGTAAGGTGTGCCTGACCCCAGCCATGGTATTTTCAAGTGCCTCATAGGCATGCGAAAGCTCAGCAATGAATAAAAAAGATAAAAGAACTGATGCATTTGGATCACCGTGTTGGTGAAGAACATTGACTATACCATGAACTGCCAGAAGAATGAACAAATCTGTTTTGGAAGAAGTAAAGCCAGAAAGCTCCTTAGAAGCAAGGATGACGAGACTTTGTCTCATGTTCTTTGGACATGTTATCAGGAGGGTCTAGTTTCTGGAGAAGGACGTCATGCTTGGTCAAGTAAATGGTCAGCGAAAAAGAAGAAGACCCTCAATGAAATGGACTTACACGGTTGGCTACAATGGGCTGAAACATAGCAATGACTGTGAAGATTGCACAGGACTGGGCAGTATTTTGTTCTGTTGTACACAGGTTCATATGAATGGGAACCAACCCCACGGCACCTAACAACAGCATTATGTATCAAAGGAGCACTGGTGGTGGAATCATTAAGAGCTTGGCTGCTAACTGAAAAGTTGGTAGTTCAAATCCACTTAATGGCTCTGCAGGAGAAATACCTGGTGATTTGCTTCCATAAAGATTATAGCCTAGAAAACCCAATGGGGCAGTTCTGCTCTGTCATATGAGGACACTATGAGTCAAAAACCTACTTGATGGCACCTAATAACATTATATACTAAGAGCAGGTGACATGTATGATACTGGAGAATATAAGCCTGGAACTCAGGTAAAGTCAGGGCTTTAGATATAAATTTGGAGTTAGGAGCTTGTTATGAGGTGAACACAATTCCTCAAAAAATATGTTGATTTCCTAATCCCTAGTTCTTATGATCCTGTTTGGAAATAGGGTCTTTGAAGATATTATCAGTTAGGGTAACGTGAGGTCATACTGAGCCCTAATTACATATGACTGTTATCCTGATAAAAGATAAAAAGACACAGAGACAGAGGAAAGATGCCATGTGATATAGCTGCAAGCCAAGGGATGCCTGGAGCTACCAGAAGCTAGGAGAGAAGCATGAAACAGATTGTCCCTCAAGCCTCAGAAGGAATCAACATAGTCAACACCCTGATTTGGGACTCTCATCCTCCTGAACTGAAAGTAAATTTCTGTTTATAAGCTACTTAGTTTGTGGTATTTTGTAATGGCAGCCCTAGAGCCAATACAGAGCTGAAGGAATATTTAAAACCTGAATCTGGATGAGGTCATCTAGAAATGCAGTTAGAGAGGATGAAAAGTCCCAGGCCTCTGCAGCATCCAATTTTTCATGTTGGAAACAGAGAAGAAGCCATCAACGAGAAGGGAGTGAGATGAGGACAGTGGGATGTTATAAGCACAAAGAGAAGAAAGTGCTTCAAGAAAAAAAGATGTGACCAAGTGTACTGAATGACTAGGAGGTGTTCCTGAGGGTTGGCATATGCATGCTGCTGGTGACCCTGACAAGAGCAGATGGACGGAAGTCAGACTGGCATGGTTTGGAGAATAAATGGGATTTAAGGAAATGGAGAGAATAAGTGGAATCAACTTTTCCAAGAATTTTTTCAGTCAAGATAGGGTTTGTAAAAATGAGTGATACTAAAGTGAGTTTTTATGCCGATGGGAATGATTGTGAAGACAAGGAGAAGCTGAGGATGCAGTAGAGATGGAGGGAATAACTCCAGGGTGAGGTTCTTGAGAAGGCAGGAGGAGACAGGCGGTAACATCTACGGCGCAGGTGGAAGGGCTGGCTCTCCACTGGAAAAAGAGGAAGCCAGATAGCATGGCTGCAGTTAGTTTGCCAGTTTGGTGAAGGGGAAAAAAAGCATTTCTCTCTGAGTGCTACTAATTTTTCAGTGAGGTAAGAGGTGAGATCAAAGCTGAGGGCAGAGAGGGGAGGCTGTGTGGAGGTATAAGACCAGAGAAGAAGATAATAGTTGCTTTACAGAGCAGGAAGGGAACAGGCAAGGCACATGGTATTCCATACTTCTAGAGAGGAGACAAGATACAGGAAAAAAAAAATCCCAGGACTTGTCCAGTGTCATTTGATGATCCCCAACTGTTACTCACTTAAGGCTTTCATAATATTTAATAGTATTATACAACATATAAAGCCTAATCCCTTCTACATCAAAAATGGAGGAATTTTTTTAAGGCCTCAAATGGCTGACTACTTAGGAAATGACAACCACAGTAGGGTGTGTATATAAATATATATATATACACACACAGACATATATATATATATATTCAACAATTTCTACATCTATAATTCAGTGACATTTATTACATACTTCAAGGTGTATAACTATTATCACTATCCTTTTCTGAACTACTCAATCACTATTAACATAAACCTCAATGCTTTCTGAGCAAAAAGTCCCCTCCCCTGCAACCACTAATAAGGTTTGGTTTCTATACACTTGCTTATTTAAGTGAGATCATACGGTATTTTGTCCTTTTGCGACTGACCGATTTTGCTCAGTATGTTTTTAAGGTTCATCCATGTTGTGATATGTATCAGGATTTCTCTTTATAGCTGAGTGAGCCATGGTATGTCTATACCCCATTTTGTTTATCCATTCATCTGTTCACGGACATTTGTTTACACCTTTTGGCTACTATGAAAAGTGCTGCAATGAACACTGGTGTACAGGTTTCTGTTTGCATTCTTGCTTTCACTTCTTTTAGGTATGTACCTAGGATTGGGATTGCTGGGTCATACGGTAGTTCTATGTTCAACTTTTTGGGAAACCGCCAAACTGTTTTCCACAGTGTCTATACCATTTTGCATTTCACCAGCAATGGATGAGGGTTCCAATTTCCCCACATTCTCACTAACACCTGTTTGTTTTTTTATCATTGCCATTCTGCATATGAAAATCCAAATTTCCCAGCACCATTAATTGAAGAGACTCTTCTTTCCCCACTCAACAGACTTAGCATCCTTGTTAAAAAAAAAAAAAAAAATCAGTTGACCATAGATACACGAATTTATTTCTGTATTCTCAATTTTATTCCATTGGTCTATGTGTCTATTATTACACCAGTAGCAGGCTGTTTTAATTAATGTAGCTTTATAGTATGTTTTGAAATCAGGAAGTGTGAGTCCTCCTACTTTATTCTTCTTCAGGATTGCTTTAGCTATTTGGGGTCCCTTTCCCTTCCACAAATTTGAGGATTGGCTTTTCCACTTCTTCAAAAAAGCTGTTGGCATTTTGATGGGGACTGCAGTGAATTTATAGATTGCTGTTTTTTTTTTGGGGGGGGGGGGGTAGCACTGACCTCTTACCTGTATTGAGCCTACTAATTCATGAACACAGAATGTCCTGCATTTAGTGGTTCTTTAATTTCTTTCACTAATGGTTTTGTTTTTTAATGTTTTACAGTTTTCTGTTTACAAGTCTTTTTACCTTCCTAGTTAAATTTATTCCTAGGTATTTTACTCTTTTAGATGCTATTGTAAATTGTAATGTTTTCTTAATTTCCTTTTCCGTTTGGTCATCGCTAATGTATAGAAACCCGACTGATGTGTGTTGACTTTGTACTCTGCCACTTTGCTGAATTTATTTATTAGTTCTAACAGCTTTCTAGGGAATCTTTGGGGTTTTCTATGTATAGGACTATTCATCTACAAAAAGAATAGTTTTACTCCCACTTTCCCAGTTTGGATACCTTTTTTTTCTTGCCTAATTGCTCTGGCTAGGACTTCCAGGAAGATGCTGGATAGTGGTGGGTAGGCATCATTGTCTTGGTTCCTGATCTTAAAGGGAAAGTTCTCAGTCTTTCTCCATTGAATATGATGTTAGCTGTATTTTTTTTTTTTTAAATAAATGCCCCTTATTATATAGAAGAATCTTCCTGGAACAGGCAGTGTTTTTATTATAAGAGGGCGTTAAATATTCTCAAATGCCTTTTCTGCGTCAATTGAGAAGATTGTGTGGTGGTGGTTCTTTGTTCTTTGATTTATTTTATAATGTGTATTACATTGATTTATTTTATAATGTTGAAACACTCTTGCATTCCTGGGATAATTCCCACTTGATCATGGTGTATAATCCTTTTAATGTATTTTTGGACTCAATTTACTAGTATTTTGTTAAGAATTTTTACAGCTATATTCATAAGGGATATTGGTCTGTAGTTTTCTTTTTTGTGTGTGTGGTGTTTTTGGTATCAGGGTAATGCTAGCCTTATAGAATGAGTTAGGAAGTGTTCCCTCCTCTTCTATTTTTTTTTCTGGAAATGTGTTAGTAGGATTGGAATTACGTCTATAAATGTTTAGTAGAATTCCCCAGTGAAGCCATCTGGTCAGGTCTTTTATTTGTTGGGAAGTTTTTGATTACTGATTTAATCTCTTCACTCTTTATGGGTCTGTTGAGATCCACTATTTCTTCTTGAGTTAATGTAGGGAGTTTATTTTGTTTCTGGGAATTTCTATTCATTACATTCCCTTATAATCCTTTTTATTTTTGTAAGGTTGGTTGTAATGTCCCCACTTTTGTTTCTAAGTTTGGATATTTTCATCTTCTCACTTTTTTGCCAGTCTAGCTAAACGTTTGTCGATTTTATTGATCTTTTCAAAAAAACAACTTATGGTTTCATTGATTCTATTGTTTTTCTATTTTCTAATTTATTTCTGCTCTAATCTTTATTATTTACTTTCTTTTGGTAGCTTTAGAGTTAGTTTGCTGTTGCTTTTCTAGTTCCTCAAGTTGCAGAGTTGGGCTATTGAATTGGGATCTTTCTTCTTTTTAAATGTAGGTGTTTATCCCTCTGAGTACTGCCTTCACTATATCCCATAGGTTTTGGTATGTTGTGCTTACATTTTTGACTCTTGAGTATTTTTTGATTTCTTCTTTGATCCACTGGTTGTTTAGTAGTGTGTTATTTAATTTCCACATATTTGTGTATTTTTTCAGTTTTCTTTGTGTTCTCATTTCATTTCATTGTGATTAGAGAAAATACTTTGTATGATTTTAACCTTTCAAAATTTATTGAGATTTTCTTAGTATCCTAAACCATGGTCTATCCTGGATCCATGTGCACTGAAGGCTGTATATTGTGGTGTTGTTGGATGGGGTGTTCTATATATGTCTGTTAAGTCTAGTAGGTTAATAGTGTTGCTCAAGGTTTCGATTTCTTTATTGATCTTCTTTCTAGATGTTCTACAGTAGTAATTTTGTGCCACAAAAATATCATTTATAAGATTGCTGTTCCCACTCCTTGTAATAATATGCCATATAGCTTAGTACTGATTTCCTTAGTTATCATTCATTATTTCATGTAGATGATATAAAGATATCAACCCCCCTACCCCCCCACCCCCGCCAAAGTACAATGAAACTGACTAATACCCTCTATAAGTACCTTGGAATTACTACAAATTGTAATGTTTAGGTTATCATCTTCTTAACTATTCCCATGCCTCCTTTGGGCCTCTGCCAAGGGCTCCAAAGAAATCTATTGTCCAAAGAAAATTGAGTAATGGTTATGAGGAGATATGATCAACTCTGTATCTTCTTCTTTTATCCCCCTGGGTTTTGAAGATTAATGTTAGGGATAGATTAGTTTTTAGCATGGTAAACTCTTTGAGAGTAGGCACTATGACTTCTTACCCAACACCCTATCCCAGTGCCAAACATAGTGCCTGGCCCAAAAAGTATTTGTTGTGTTGAATCTTGGGAAAGCTGTATTTTGTGGCTACAGAAATGTGCCACATTTGAGACATTTATTTAAGCGTTTTGTGAAATTCACTTAGTAAATGAACTACATTCAAAGAACATTTGTCAAAAAGATTATTTTCCCAAGAATTTCAGAGATTTCCCAGAATGATTAACACTTGATTATCTTACTTGGCTGTATATTAACTTTTCAGTGGAAAGGGTCATGGTGATGCCCTCTATGGTGAGGACTGAATCATAGATGATTTTCTCTTCACTCTATACAGTATATTACTCTTCAATCTTATATTCCCTGAGCTAGTAGCTACTTTCAAGAGGCAGTCATTTGGACAGAACAAGGGAATACTGCATTGTTAAAAATTAGAAAAGGTGTGCATCAGGGTTGTATCCTTTGATCTTACTTATTCAATATGTATGGCTGAATGAGAAGCCAAACTATATGAAGAAGAACGTGGCATCAGGATTGGAGAAAGGCTCCTTAACAACTTGCAATTTGTATATGACACAACCTTGCCTACTGAAAATGAAGAGAACTTGAAGCACTTACTGATGAAAGTCAAAGACTACAGCCTTCGGTATAGACTTACATCTAAGCATGAAGAAAATGAAAATCCTCACAACTGGGCTAATAAACAATGTTATGATAATGGAGAAGAAACTGAAGTTGTCAATGATTTTATTCTACTGGGATCAACAATCAATGCTCATGGAAGCAGCAATCAAGAAATCAAATGACATATTACATTGGGCAAATCTGTTGCAAATGACTTCTTTAAATATTTAAAAAACAAAGATGTCACTTTGATATAACTAAGGTGTGTCTGTTCCAAGTCTTTTCAATCTCCTTATATGCATGCAAAAGTTGGACAATGGAAAAGGATGACAGAAGAATTAATGCATTCGAACTGTGGTGTAGAAGAATACGAACTATATCATGGACTACCAGAAGAAGGAACATATGTGTCTTAGGAAAAATACAAGGAGAATGTTGCTTAGAAGCAAGGAGATGAGACTTCGACTCACTTACTTTGGACAAATCATCAAGAAAGACTAATTGTTAGAAAGGACATCATGTTTGGTAAAGTAGAGGGCCAATGTAAACAAGGGAAACCTACAATGGGATGGACTGACACGACAGCCACAACAATGAACTCCAACATACCAGTGATGATAAAGATGGTGCAGGATAAGGCATCATTTTGTTTTGTTAAACATGAGGTCACCATGAGTCGATGGCAACTAATAACAACAACAGTAGCTACTTGAGGAAGGTCTAAGTTCACTAGAAGAGAGTGGAAAATCTGCTGCAGGAAAAGTTATTGTCTAATTTTGAATGACACGGGTCAATAGCAGGCCTTTATGCACTCTGCTTTACGTACTGCAGGGGCCCTGGCGGTATAGTGGATAAGCATTTGGCTGCTAACCAAAAGGTTGGCATTTTGAATCCATGGAAACTTGGAAACCCTACGGGGCAGTTCTACCTTGTCCTACAGGGTTGCAATGAGTCAGAATCGACTTAACGGCAATGGGTTTTGGGTTTCGTAGATGTATAACTAGAGAAAATTCCTGTTGATTTGCAAGGTGGTTGCAAATATGGACTCAGAAACATAATTTTGTATACTGGGAGGACTATAACATGTTTTTGGTGAGGAGACAGTACTGAAACCCCATCACTGAGGGAAAGCCTACAGCTCTGCCTTCTCCCTTACCTCTTCCTTTTGACATTCCCTTTGAATAACATAAAAAAAATACAATATATTTATTATCCCATTATATCTCAGCCTGCCAGATGTTTACCTTCATAATTTGCTCATGCACAGATATCTCCCATCTCTAATATTTGGGGCAATACATATTAAAAAAATATATATTAGAAGCTTCAAAAATACCTATGATTCTTACCTAATTCAGCTTTTAGGAATGTCTGCAAAGATGTATTTTTAAAGATATTCATCACACTGATTTTTAGACTAGGAAATAATAGGAATAACTTCATGGTGACAATGGGGATTGGTCAAATAAATTCTATATGATTTATGATATTAAAGCAGCTTTAAAAACAAAGTTGTAAGAAAGACTTCTTTGACATGAAAAAAGAAATTCATATTAAGGGAATTCTTAATATTCCCTATTTGCCCCTAAAAGATCCATATGCACCCTTCTCTGTCCTGCTTAGTGCCCCAGGAGGCTGGGAGGCAGAAGGAGAGATTGGAAGATGGAAGGGCATTTATTTCCCAGACTCTCTTTCTGCCACAGGTGAGCAGTAGCTACATTTCTACCACTTCTGTGGGGTGGCCTCTGCTATAGCTTTATTTCCAGAGTTCTGATAATCCTCTGGGTCCTGGAAACACCTCTCTTACTTCCCCTAAGCCTGAAGGGATACCAGCCATAAGCTTGAGGGCCTCCAGCCTCCTTACTTCTGACCTGCCGACTCCCACTACTCACTTGGGTTTGATAATTTACTAGAAGGAACCACAGAACTCAGGAAGGCACTGTACTTACAATTACAGTTTTATTATAGCAAAAAGGATACAAATGAAAAGACACCTAGGGTAAAGTCTGGGAGGGCTCTCAACACAAAGCTTCTAGTCCCAAAAAGGGATGTGCTACTCTCCTCCATGTGCTCTGTTGTATTTCACCAACCAGGAAGCCCATGGAGCTTCCATATCCAGAGTTTTTTAATGGGGCCTCATTGCATAATTCAAACTAGTCCCTCTCCCCTAAGGTCACGAGGTGGTCATGAGGTTGACATCATGTTCAGGTCTTTCTGGTCTGGCCAGCTCCCTCCCAAGAGTCACCTCATCAGCATAGCCTGTTAGGTTAGGTCTGGTCTGGAGCTTTCATCAAAGACACCTGTGATAACTGGGAAATTCTAAGGTTTTAGAGGTTATCTCTCAGGAACAAAGGACAAAGACCAAATTCTTTGGGTAAAGTTAATGTAAAACCTAAATGACATTAATTTTGGGGGGTTAAAATATGTAATGTAAATACAAATGTATCACTGCATAGTGGAAATACTGGGGAGGGATATCTTATTTTTACATCTATTTCCAAATTTTAAAATTACCCTATTTTTAACTTTAAAAAGCTACTCCTTTAAAAATGGAGGTCAATCTATATAACACTTCTTACATAACTTTGGAGAATAAAAGTATACTAACAGAATCGCCTCAACTGTAATGAAATCAAGTGGCTTCTCTTCACAAAGGAAAAGTATGTTTTTGCTTCAAAGCATGAGGTCTCTTATGTGGTAGTTAAGTACTTTTCAAAGTTCCCTAACTAAGGGAAACAAACTCTGTTTACAAACCAAGGCTATGAATCGGTCAGGTTTGAACCCCTGCTGAGAATTTGCATTTCTAACCAGTTCCCAGACATGCTAATGCTGCTGGTTAGGGACCAATTCTGAGAACCCCTAGTAGAGCGGCCATTCTCATACATTAAGAAGCACCTGAGGATCTCATTAAAATGGAGATTATGATTCCATATATCTAAGGTGGAAATGCAAATTCTCAGCAAGGGTTCGAACTGGAACAAACCAGGTTGAAGCCCTGCTACAAAGAGACTACTCCCTGTTACACTAAAGGAGAGCAAGCCATGGGAGGAGGACAGGGAAAAAATAGCTAAGTAAACAATGCTCAGATTGCCGCATGGGTCCAAGCTCGCCAAATGAAGCCAAACCAAGCAAAGCTGCTGGGAGAGTCAGCAGGGCCAAGTCCGAGTGCCCATCTGTGTTTCCACTCTGGCTCTTCCTCAGGGCTCTAATAGATGTTCACAAAGCTGGAATGTCCATGACCGTTTGGAAGACCAGTTAAAAATTCACCCTAATACAAAGCACTTGTACTGAGTACCAAAGCCAATGTCACCAATGACTTCAAATCTAACAGAATGGTCTCCCTGATGTAAAGCTGAAGATGAAAAGGAAAGGTGGAGGGAGGCCAGCATTGGTTGAGAACTTTTACTGGTACTTGGCCCTGTGCTGGGGACTTTCACACATTTACCTTATTTAACACACATTATGACCCCACCCTGGAGGAGAGCCGAAGCTCTGGGCAGTTGCAGGCAGATGTGTGAAATCTCACATGTGCCCAATTTGAGATTTGCAGTAGCTTCCAGGCAAGCTTTTTAGAATCATCCAACTTTGGAGCTAGAGTTTATAAACAGACAACTTGAGCTTCCTGGAGATTCTTCACCTTTGCAGGACCTTCTGGGTTGTTTCTAAGACCAAATATTGTGGGGCCAAAGGTAAGTGAAATCTTGAGCTAAGGCTCCCTGATGATCTCCCTCCTAGCCCTTCCAGTGGCAAGCCTCAATCCTATTTTTAAGTTGGTTTATAATTGGAATACATGGAGTAGCTTCTTCTTCTTCTTTTTTTTTTTTTTTGATAGAACTGTAGCTGATACACAGGACTGACAAGATGACCACTGAAGGTCACCTTCAGTTCCAAGAGTGGAGGCATGGCTGGATCTTGAAGTATTATATAATGTGGTAAATTAATAATTTCTTTAATAAGAATCAGCACAAAGCTGGTTTCTATGAGGCGGAGGTTAAAGATGTCCCAGATTTCCAACTTCTCTAAACTGCGGTACCACTCCATCATCTCTGACACCAGCTACACTCAGCACTCTTCCCTCCCCCATGGGGTTTGGTAATTCACTTCGATGTCTCAGAACTCACGGAACTGTACTTACAGTTAAGTGCTTTGTTAGGAAGTAACAGACTACCACTCAGGATCAGGATCAACCTGGAAGTAACGGGATACAACTCAGACAGGATGCAGTTCATCAATCAGGACAGTTGTCAACCAGGACATCTCTTTCGGCTCCTCCGTCAAGCTAGCAGGTCCTTCATTCTGCTGTTGCACGCGTTCTTCTCAGCTGTGCACGGCTCTCTCTCTTCTGCTACCACCATGCTTCCTGGGGCTTACATGGCTCTCTGTGCAGCTCCCAAGGCTTCTGCTCTGCTGCTAAGCCTTGCTGGGCTTTACCTCGCTAGCAGGAAGAACCCTGCACAGGATCTCCAAAGCCTCTACTGCCAGGCCCTCCTGGCCTCTGCACCGCTCGGGCAAGTGTTACAGCTCTTTTGGCTCCTCTGACAACTGCCTGGAGGCACCCTGCTCTGCCAGCAAGCTTCCTGCCCGAAGGCGCTCAGCTCTGTCTCTCTGCTGGCAAGCACCACTGCAACTGTTTGTCAGTCCCATGGTTCCTGTTGCCATATCCTGCTGCCGTCTAGTGCAGTCTTGGTTGTCCTCAGTGTTCCAGCTCTATTAGGAGGTTCCCTCTTCCTCTGTCTTTCTTTGCCTCCCTAAAAACTTCTGTCTGGTTTGGTTGCTTGTATAAGCAAGCTCCTTATTAATTTCAAGGCATGGCCCTCCTGGCAGGACCACAGATTTTATTAATCCCTGCAAGTCACTCATTCCTATTGAGTGGTTTTACACACCCTATTTGCATAGTAAACTGGCCAGTCCCTGAGTGGTGCATAAAATAGAGCAAGCACAGGGCAGAATGCAGCCCAATCAATCATTTTTGACAGAATTATAAACCCAAGACCCTTTGCACTGTACATGCCTAGGGAAAAATCAAAGCTATATTCCAAAAAGTACACAAGTACCACTTTACTGTCCATATTACCATAGCGCAGCCTGGGGTTAATAACCAGGTTGACTTTTCTGAGGCAACTGAAAAGAGCTTCAAATATGTTTTTACAGAGATCGGTGTGCGCATGTGTGTGTTGGGGGGTGGATACTCATACATCCAAGTTTCTGCAGAGAGTCATCAGGGTCCTTGAGGGAAGGAGGAGTTGTTGTTAATGGCCCTCGATTCCAACTCATGGCGACCCCATGTGTGCAGAGTAGAACCACTCCATGGGGTTTCCGAGGCTGTGACCTTTCAAAAGTAGATGATCAGGCCTGTCTTCCGAGGCACCTTTCAGCTAGTCGAGCGCTTAACCATTTGCACCACCCAGGGACTCTGAGGGAGAGGGTCCAATGATCCTACCTGGCAAGTATGCTGAATTACACCTTGTTTCCTCAGCCTGCCTCCATTTTGAAGGAAACCACACCTCTTGGCCGTAAGGCTTGGACAGTGTTTCAAGGTTAAGAGGTCCACTCAGACCCTGAGAAGGTGTCAAAGGACTGATAAGGGAACCAATGTATTTAAAAAAAAAAAAAAATCAGTAACTGCCAGGAAGCTAGGAGGGGTTCCAGCTGTCTTTTACTGGGGAAACCTTCCTCTTTGGGACTTTATTTATTCGTAAAATGAGAAGACTGAAATAAATTAGTTGTTTTCCACCACTGCTCTGTCAATCTTTGAGGTGTATGAGGTTAAAGCAAAGTGATGTGTGAAGTCAAATGTCTATCAAGCATGGATTAAACGTCTCCCACTTATATGTACTACCCACCTATACATACTCTCACCCATATATATATATATATATAGATGCTGTGGCGATAAGTAAATAAAAAAATGAAAAATATTTTTGTAAATGGAGTCATAAAGAACGTTCTCATTTTTGTCTGGCTTAATTTCCTCAACATAATTTTTTTTTATTGTGGTGAAACAGATATAACAAAACATTTGCTATTTCACCCATTTAGTGACATTAATTATGTCCATCACCACTACTCATTTCCAGAGTTTTTCATCACCCTTAACAAAAACTTTCTACCCACTAAGCAATACCTTTCCATTTCCCCCTCTGATCCTCCCCTGGTAACCACTAATACATTTGGTCTTTATGCATTTGCCTATTCTGGATATTCATATAAGTGGGATCATATAAAATTTATCCTTTTGTGTATGATATTTCACTCAACATAATGGTTTCAAGGTTCATGTCATAGCATGTATCAGAATGCCATTTCCCTTTATGGCTGAATAATATTCCATTGTACGTATATACCACATTTTATTTATCCATTCATCTGTTGATGGACAGTTGGATTGTTTCCATCTTTTGGCTTTTGTGAATAATGCTGCAGTGAACATTGGTGTACAAGTATCTGTTTGCATCCCTGCTTTCAATTCTTTGGGTATACCTAGAAGTGGAATTGCTGGGTCATAAGGTAAAAAAAAAAAAAAAAAAAGGTAGTCTATGTTCATATTTATGAGGAATTGCCAAACTGTTTTCCATAGGAGCTGTACCATTTTACAATCCCACTGGCAATGGATGAGGGTTCCAATTTCTCCACATTCTTGTCAACACTTGCTATTTTTCATTTTCAGGATCACAGCCATCCTAGTGGGGGTGAAGAGGGCATTGGTGGTTCAGTGGTATAATTCTTGCCTTCCATGCAGGAGACTGGCTTCAGTTTCTGGCCAATGCACCTCATGCAGCCACCACCCTTGTCTGTTAGTGGAGGCTTGCATGTTATGAGGCTGAACAGGTTTCAGCAGAGCTACCAGGCTAAAATGGACTGGGAAGAAAGGCCTTGTGATCTACTTTTAAACATTAGCCAATGAATACCCAGTAGATCACAATGGTCATATCCACAACCAGTCACAAGGATGGTGCAGGGCCAGGAAGTGTTTCCTTCCACATGCATGGGGTCGCCATGAGTTGGGGGCCAACTTGACAACAGCTAAGAACAACACTGGTGGTGAAGTGGTATCTCTATGTGGTTTTGATTTGTATTTCCCTGATAACTAATGATGCTGAGCATTTTTTATGTTCTTATTGGCTATTTGTATATATCCTGTGGTGAAATATTTATTCAAGTCCTTTGCCTATTAAAAAAATTTTTTTATTGTATTTTAGGTAAAAGTTTACATAGCAAATTTAAGTTCCCATTAACAATTTTTGTACAAATTGTTCCATCACATTGGTTACATTTTTCATAATGTGTCAACAGTGTCATTATTTCCATTCTGTTTGTTCTGTTTCCATTAATCTAGCTTCCCTGCCCCTCCTTAGCTTCTCATCTTTGTTTTAGGGTAAATGTTGACTGTTTGGTCGTATATAGTTGATTATTTAAGGGAGCACAGTATTCACAGATGATATTTTATAAGCCAATCTATTATTTGGCTGAAAGGTGACCACTAGGAGTGGCCTCAGTTCTAAGTTCAAAAGATATTTTAGGGCGAAAGTCTCAGGGGTTCCTCTAGTCTCTATTAGTCCAGTAAGTCTAGCCTTTTTTTTTAGGAATTTGAGTTTTGCTTTACTTTTTTCCGTTTGGGACCTTCTATTGTGTCCTAGGTCAGAATGGTTGGTATCGGTAGCTGGGCATCATCTAGTTCTTCTGGTGTCAGACTAGATGAGGCCATGGTTCATGTGGGTATAAGTCCTGTGGACTAGTTTCTTCTTTGAGTCTTTAGTTTCCTTCGTTCTCTTTTGTTCCAGATAAGTGGAGACCAATAGTTGTAGGTATTCTTTACATATTCTGGATATTAAACCCTTATCAGATATATCACTCTCAAATGTCTTCTCCCATCTGTAGGTTGTCTTTTTGCTTTGTTGAAATTAAAGTTATTTGATGCACAAAAGTTTTTAATTTTGATGCAATCCAATTTATCTATTTTGTCTTTTGTTGCTCATGCATTTGGTGTCCTACATAAGAATCCATTGTACTGAAGCATTACCCCTAAGGGTTTTATGATTTTAGCTCTTATATTCAGGCCTTTAATTCATTTTTAATTGTTGTATATGGTATGAAGAATGGGTCCAACTTCAGTCTTATGCATGTGGAAATCCAGTTTTTCCTGCCCCATTTGTTGAACTCAACATGGTTCTGAGATTCATCCACAGTTTCATGTATCAGTAGTTCGTTTCTTTTTATTGCAGAGAAGTATTCCATTGTGTGAATATACCAAAAATTGATTATCCATTTTCCTGTTGATAGACATTTGGGTTGTTTGCAGTTTGGAGCTATAATGGATAAAAAGATTTAACTTTTATCTGTAAGTCTTTTTTGTGCACGTTTTCTTATCTCTTAGGTAAATATCTAGGAGTGGAATTGTTGGTTCACATGGCAAGTGTATATTTAACTTCATAAGATATTTCAAAACTGTTTTCCAAAGTGGTTGTGCCATTTTACATTCACATCAACAATGTATGAGAGTTTCAGCTGCCCACAATTGATATTTTGTACATAAAAGGTACCTACTGTATGATTTCATTTATTTGAAATAAAAGTTTGTACTCTATTACTGTCCTAAAGATTGGCACTTTGATCCCCCCCCAGTGGAGCTGTGGAAGAAAGTTCTGGCAATCTGCTTCCATAAAGACTGCAGCCAAGAAAACTGGTCACCCTGAGTCAGAATTGACTCTATGACAATGGATTTGATTTTCTTTTGTTTATAATATAGGCAAAATTAATCTAAAATGGTAGAAATCAGATTAGTGGTTGCCTGTTGGGGGAGGGGAGTGGCATTTGACTGCAAAAGGCCTGATGAGTGGTAGATTGGAGTGGTGGTTACCAGGTATAAACAGTCAAAACTCACTGAAGTGTACATTTAAAATAGTTCCCTTTATTGTAGGAAAATTCTATCTAAAGTTGATTAAAATGAATTAAATAACAACAAAAGCATTCCTGAATTAATAGTGAACCCTGTTATTGTTGTTAGTTGCTGTCGAGTTAACTCCAGCTTATGTCAACCTTATGGGATATGTGGAGAGTAAAACTGGCTTTCTTGGCTGTGACTTTTGGAAGCAGACCACCAGGCCTGTCTTCCAAGGTGCTTCTGGGTTTGAACTGACAATCTCTAGCAAGCAGTTGATCATTTAACTGTTTGTATCACCCAGGGAGACCTTAGTAAATCCTAGTCATCATATATCTTCTCAGTCAGTGAATTCTGAAAGTGCATCTCATCTTTGGGGACATCTGTAAATTTCTAGACATGATCAAGGGGTCCTCTAACTTGGTCAGGTGGGGATTGGGCTAGGTGATTTCTGAAGTCCTCTCAACTCCAATACTCTGGGTCCTAATATACTACACGGCAGATTATTCTAAGACCCTGTCACTAAATTGCCTAGATTTCACTCTTCTTTACCCTTGATCCTCGCTATGAGGCCAATCAGCTCCCAGGCTCCAGCTGACGATGCTGTGTCATCAGCATAAAATCCGTGCAGTATGACACAGAGCTGCTTTTCTTAGCACGGCCCTCCCCAGCCGGTCTAACAGATGGGTCTATTTCTGGAGCAGCAGTTCTTGCAAAGGCACTCTCTGCTCAAAATTAGTGGGTTAGGAATTAAGTGAGTATAGAACTGGGCTGCGACATGCTTGTTCTTGAGGGCTTTATGGGTTTGTTTTCTTTTCAGAGCAGTCATTCACGATTTAAAGTGATTCAGTGATTTTTGGTTCTGAAAGACTGAACATGCAGAGTAGAGCAAATGACTAATTCATTGTTTACTGCTGTGCTACTATTACCGAAGCACCTTACGTTAACTCAGCACTTCCCTCTCTGACTTCAGATTCTCCCCCATACATAGGTAAAACTATTCATGGCTGACAGACTTACAAATAAAAATGAAGGTTGGAATTTTGTAATTCCCTTTTGAGTTGCTGCTGACTTTCTGAAATGTGGAGTCCTGAGTCAGATTTCCTTGTGTGTTCCCAATTTGCGCCACTGTCACGGCTGACCTCACTCTGTGCATTGTAGGTTGGTCTCTTAGATTAACCCCAAATAAGCATGAGGTGGCTGAAGGTATCCAGAGTCATCGTGAGCTATAGCAGCATTGATATGGTCAATGTGGGAGTCAGGATGGAGAATGGCAGGCAAGCACCTCCTCCCCTCAGCCTATGCTTCTCCAATTTTCCATTAGTCAGTTGTTCAAAAACCAAACCAAACCAAACCCATTGCCATCAAGTTGATTCCAACTCAAGGAGAACCCATGTGTGCAGAGTAGAACTGCTCTTTGTAGGGCTTTCAAGGCTATGACCTTTTGGAAGCAGATCTCCAGGCCTTTCTTCTGAGGCACCTCTGGGTGGTAGTAGGGTGCTTAATTGTTTATGCCACCCAGGGACTCCTAGTCAGTTGTCAGGAGGGTAAAAAGAATAACACTGGCAGGTAACATTTATTGCATTTTCCATGTCCTCTCATATAATCCTCACAACAACCCCATCAGGATGCAGGTATCATTATCAATACTTTATAGATGAGGAAACAGGCTCAGAGGGGTCAAATGACTTGCTTAAAGTCACGTAAGTACTAGAGCTGGGATTTCATGTTCAGGAATGGACAGACCTGATGGAATTGGGAATCTGATATGAAAAAGAGCACATAACCTTTTTTTTTTTTTTTTTTTTTTTATCAGCACAGTTTGATTTTCCAGGGGTCTTCTGGATTGATGGTTAACTCTTGGCCTTCCCATGAAATGCATTTTCTCCCAAAGACTCCTGGAGTGGCTGTATTTAGGGTCACTGCATCACCCTGTGGCCATGACTGGGAACTGCATCTTCCCCGAAGTTCCAGAGTCCTAGCTCCTGCTGTACCACAGTTTTCTCAGCGAGGTCAGTCCATCTGATCTTCCAGAAGAAGAATTCTGCTAGAACTGGGCTTTATGATGTTGGCTGGGAGAGAGAAGCCTTTATTTCCTTTCTTGCATTCTCACCTCCTTTGACTGAAGGATGCTTCCTGTAGGAAGTGCCCTCCAGCAGAGAGCCTGGACTTCCTCACTCTGGCCTCCATTTTTTTCTGTGCCGTTTGCACACTGTTCCCATCTTGACATGCACTGCTGGCTGTAGCTGTGGCTGATCATTTTCTCTCCAGGGTATTCTCCTCTGTGGGCAGAGGGAAATGTGGGTTTCTTCAACTAATTTGCCTTAAGAGAATTGTGTGCTATTTAAACTAAACTGATCTTATCTCTGCCACATTATAAGCTACAGGATCTTGGGCTATTCACTTAATTTCAAGGATGCTCTTTTGCAAAATGGGAATATGAGGAAGATTATTATTATTTTTAAATGTTTTATTGTGTTTTTGGTGAAAGTTTACACAGGAAGTTAGGTTCTCATTTTACAATTTCTATACATATCGCTCAGTGACACTGGTTACATTATTTACAATATATCAGCATTCTCATTATTTCCATTTTGCTTGTTCTGTTTCCATTACTCTTGCTTCCCTGTCCCCCCTAGCCTTTTCACCTTTGGTCTAGGGTAAATGTTAACCAACAGGTTTCATCTAGATGATTATTTTGAGGAGTACAGGACTCACAGGTGATGTTATTTATTTTATGGGCCAATCTGTCATTCGACTGAAAGGTGACCTCTGGGAGTGGTCTGAGTTCCAACTTCAAAGAGTATTTCAGGGCAATAGTCATGTATGTTCATCAAGTCTACTGGTTCAGTAAGTCTGGCCTGTTTTTTTTTTTTTTTTGAATTCGAGTTTCGTTCTATATTTTTCTCCCATTCTATCGTGTACCATCCATTGGGTCCCTGGCTAGAACCGTCGGTAGCAGTAACTGGGCACCATCTAGTTTTTCTGGGCTCGAGGTAGGTGATGTTGTTGTTCATGTAGACTATTGGTTCTGTAGACTAGTTTCTTCTTTGAGTCTTTGGTTTCCTTATTTCTCTTTAGTTCCAGATGAGTAGAGACCAATAGTTGTATCTTAGGTGGCTGCTCACAAGCTTTATGACCCCAGATGCTAGTCATCAAACTAGGATGTACAACATTGTCTTTATGGACTATATTATACCAATTGACCGAGTTGCCCCCCAAGACTATGGACCTAAGCCCTCAAATCCAATAGATCAATCCTGTGAGGTGTTTGGTTGTGTCTAGGAAGTATACATAACTATGCCCCTATGCGTTTTATTTTATACTTGAGAATATATGCAGCACACACAAACATGTATATATATATATATATACATATGCTTACAGTTACTCATATAAACCTTCCTATACATACTTATGTATCTGTATAACCAAGCACACTTTTTAGTTGTTATTACTGTTGCTGCAAAGTTGTATATACCCCATGATTTTTTTTTGTACAAATTGTTGAACATTTCTGTGATGATTAAATGAAATGCTGCATTTAGAAGTGTTTTATAAACTGTAACTAAATTTGCAAATGTAGTTATTGTCAGCATCATCATCTTAGGAAATGTTTCTTCCTCTCTACTAATAGTAAGAGATGATCCGTAATCTTTGCAAATGTACGTCACACTGTCTTCCTAGAACATGGATCTCCATAAGAGGTGAGAGCAAGGTGTGTGTGTGGCGTGGAGGTTGGAGAAAGGAAGGATAAGGTAGCATCCATAAAGATGAGGAGAATCACATAAAGAGAATATCCCCTCTCTTTATTTGCTGTTAGGTGCCATTGAGTCAGTTCCAACTCGTAGCTACCCTATGCACAACAGAACGAAACACTGCCAGGTCCTGGGCCATCCTCACAGTCATTGCTATTTTTGAGCCCACTGTTGTACCCACTGTGTCAATCCACCTTGTTGAGTCTTCCTCTTTTTTGCTTACCCTCTACTCTACCAAGCATAACGTACTTCTCCTGGGACTGGTCCCTCTTTGATAACATTTCCAAAGTACGTAGGATGAAGTCTCACCATTCTCCTTTCTAAGGAGCACTCTGGCTTTACTTCTTCCAAGACAGATTTGTTCATTCTTCTGGCAGTCCATGGTATATTCAATGTTCTTCGCCAACACCATAATTCAAAGGCATGAATTCTTCTTCAGTCTTCCTTGTTCATTGCCAGCTTTTGCATGCATTATTAGGCCATTGAAAATACTGTGGCTTGGGTCAGGTGCACCTTAGTCCTCAAAGTGACATCTTTGCTTTTTTAACGCTTTAATGAATCTTCGTCCAATCCTGATGCTGCACTCTTCTTCAGATAGTCCAGCTTCTTGGATTAGTTGCTCAGCATATAAATTGAATAAGTATAGTGAAGGGATATAATCCGAAACACACCTTTCCTGATTTTAAACTATTCAGAATCCCCTTGTTCTATTCAGCTGCCTCTTGGTCTATGTACAGGTTCTTCATGAGCACAATTAAGTGTTCCGGAATTCTCATCCTTCACAATGTTATCCATAATTTGTTACAATCCACACAGTCAAATGCCTTTGCATAGTCACTAAAACACAGGTAGACATCTTTCTGGTATTCTCTGCTTTCACTAAGATACATCTGACATCAGCAATGATACCCCTTGTTCCACGTCCTCTTCTCAATCCAGCTTGAATTTCTGGCACTCCCTGTTGATGTACTGCTGCAACTGTTTTTGAATTATCTTCAGCAAAATTTTACTTGCATAAAATATTAATGATATCATTCAATAATTTCTGCATTCTGTTTGAATCTCCTTTCTTTGGATTTCTTTGGAATCCCCTTTTCTTCTAGTTGGCTTGCCAGGTAGCTATCTTCCAAATTTTTTGGCATAGACAAGTGAGTGGCGCCAGTGTTGCATCTATTTGTTCAAACATCTCAGTTGATTTTCTGTCAATTCCTAGGACCTTGTTTTTCGCCAATGCTTTCAGTGCAGCTTGGACTTCTTTGTGCAGTACTATCGGTTCTTGATCACATGCTACCTTATGTGATCTTCATCATTGTTTCTATCACCAAGGCCATATGTTCCAACCTCCAATCCTTCTGTTTCCAACTTTCGCATTTCAATCACAGTGCTTATCAATTCATCTTGATTGCATGTTTGATCAATTTCAGACTGCAGAAGTTGGTAAAAATCTTCAGTTTCTTCATCTTTGGCATTAGTGGTTGGTGCGCAAATTTTAATAATATTCGTATTAACTGGTTTTCCTTGTAGGTGTATGGATATTATCCTATCACAGACAGTGCTGTACTTCAGGATAGCTCTTGAAATGCTCTTTTTGAGGATGAATGCGATGCTGTTACCCATCAATTTGTCAATCCTACTATGGCATAGTGGGCCATATGATTGTCTGATTCAAAATGGCCAATATCAGATCATTTCAGCTCACTAATAATGCCTAGGATATCTATCTTCACACAGTCCATTTCATTTTTGACGACTTCCAATTGTCCGAGATTCATACTTTCATACATCCACGTTCCGATTATTAGTGAATGTTTGCAGCTGTTTCTTCTTATTTTGAGACATGCCACATCAGCAAATGAAGATCCAAAAAGCTTTACTCCATCTGTGTCATAAGGTTGACTCTGCTTTGAGGAGGCAACACTTGCCCAGTTGTATTTTGAGTGCCTTCCAACCTGAGGGGCTCATCTTCCAGTACTGTATCAGACAGTATTCTGCTGCTATTTCATAAAGTTTTCACTGGCCAGTTTTTTTGGAAGTAGATCACCAGGTCCTTCTTCCTAGTCTGTCTTAGTCTGGAAGCTTCATTGAACCCTGTCAACCATGGGTGACCCTGCTGGTATTTGAATACCGGTGGCATAGCTTTCAGGATCACAGCAACATGCAAGCCACCAGTGTGACAAACTGACAGACAAGTGGTGGTCTTTTTGCTTAGAGGTTCCAAAATGTCTATTAAAATGTTGCCACATCCTGTATGTAGGGCTTTATGACTTATGAGCCCTTTCCTACTTATGATCATGTTTATTGTCATGATTGTCCTGAGAGATGTGTGAAATACGTGTTTGCCTGTTTTATAGATGAAGAAACGTGACCAGAGATGTGAAGATTTTCTTAAGTTTTGAGGCTAGCAGAGTTGAGTTTAAAAGGTGGATCTTTTGATTTCTAATCAGGGCTTCTTAATTTATCACATATCATGATATCTCTCTACAACATGGAACAAAGGCTTTCCAAACATTTTTGATCATGAGTCACAGTAAGAAATCTATTTTCCATAACATACCCTTACTCATAAGAGTATAACTGAAACAATAATATCAAGAAATGATACTCACCTTTATTACGTATAATGTTCTCTATTCTGTCCTATTCATTTAAAAAAGTACAGTTCATGACTCATTAAATCAATTCAACCAGTATCGGGTTGAGACCCGTAGTCTGAAAAATACTGATCTAGAAGATTTTTGAACAATCCTCACAAAGCATGTGATTAACACAATTGCCCATGGTTTCAAATGAATATTATAAATCAAATGAGAGAATGGCAAGTAAAATAAAGTGAACTCAGAAAGTTCTACCAACTAAAATGTATTATGTGGTTTAAGCAAATTAATTTTTAGAAATCTTTTGAAATATTCTAAAAACTGTAAAGTAATTGTATCACAGATGAAGCAGAAAATTAGTTTCATACATAATTTTAATCATTGCAGCTTCAAGTTGAGGAAGTGTCTAACAAATGACCATGGGTCATGGGCAGTCTTAGGTGGCCTGCTGGGGAAGGTTCTTACTGATCCTGGGTCTTTTCAGCCTCACTCACAACCAATCACTATCGGGAGCACCCATGAACCAAAATAAATGTCTGTGTAAATGTAGGATCAGAAGCTACAAGCTCGTAACCTAGCAATTCAGAATGTTCATACACATGGGCTTTTAAAATGAAAGCAGGAACGATCACAGGTGAATAAGAAACAAGCAGTTGAGCATTTATGAAGCGCCTAGTCTAAGTAAAAAATATTGGTAAAATTGGCTACTATAATTTAGAAAAAAAGTAATTTCATTTTCCACTCTCTCAGTGACATCAAGGATGTTGTTGTTGTTAGGTGACGTCAAGGAGGCTCTGACTCAAGGTGACCTTACGTGTAACAGAACAAAATGTTGCCCTGTCCTGCACCATTTTCCAGACCGATGATGTTTGAGCCCATTGTTGAGGCTACTGTGTTAATTCATCTCCTTGAGAGTTTTCCTCATTTTTGCTGACCCTCTACTTTACCAAATATGATGTCCTTCTGAAACAATTGGTCTTTCCTAATGTGTCCAAAGTAAGTGAGAAAAAGCCTTGCCATCCTTGCTTCTAAGGAGCATTCAGGTTGTATTTCTCCTAAGACTGATTTGTTAGTTCTGGCACTCTGTGATCTACTCAATATTGTTTGCCAAAATCGCAATTGAAATGCATCAGTTCTTGTTCTGTATTCTTTTTTCATTGTACAGCTTTCACATGCATATGAGGTGATTGAAAAGACCATGACTTGGGTTAGGTGCACCTTAATCATCAAAGTGACATCTTTGCTTTTCAGAACTTTAAAAAGGTCTTTTGCAGAAGACTTGCCCAGTGCAATGTGTAGCTTGATTTCTTGACTGCTACTTCCATGAGCATTGATTGTTTATCCAAGTAGAGTGAAATCCCTAACAATGTCACTTTTCTCCAATTTATCATGTTTTTTATTGGTCCAGTTGAGAGGATTTTTGTTTTCTTTTCAGGTGCAATCCATACTGTAGGTTGTAGTCTTTCAGGCTGCAGCAGTTCATAAAAACTTCAATTTTTTCCTTCATCTTTGGCATTTGTGGTTTGTGCGTAAATTTGAACACTGATCGTATTGATTGGTCTTCCTTGTAGGCCTATGGATAACAACCTATCACTGACAGTGTTGTACTTCAGGATACGTATCAAAATGTTCTTTTTGACGATGAATGCAATTCCATTCCTCTTCAATTTGTCATTCTCAGCATAGTAGACCACATAATTGTTGGATTTAAAATAGCCAGTACCAGTCCATTTCAGCTCTCTAACACCTAGGATGTCTATTTCATTTGTGATGACTTCCAGCTTTCCTTGATTCATTTCATTTTGGGATAACACACCCATGTAGGGCCTTTCCTCATGTTTTAGGCCACCATTATCTCTCACTTGCAGTAACGCCACAATTTCTGAAGGTCCCTTTTCTGACCCATCCTCCACAGTTGAAAACGATGTCTCTAAGATGCGTAATGTCCATGTTTCTCTCCTATTTAACTCTGTCTGATATTTCACATCTCTCTCCTATTTCTCCTCTTTATATCCCTTTGTTAGTTTCCCATTGTCCATTTGTTCCCTGCCTACTCAACCAATCATCCCCGCTCCCCTTCTATACTCCATTCATACTGAACTTGTTCAGATTCCCTGAAAGTGCTAACACTGGGCCTTTCCAGGTGTTGCTCCTTCTGTCTGAAACACCCTTCCATGTACTCCTCGTCTGACCAACTCCTATTCATCCCTCAGGATGCAGTTGAGATGTCACTTCTTCTGGGAAGCCTTCCATTTCCCCCAAGACAGAGTCAGGCGTCCCTCTTAAGTGGTCCCACTACATCCTGGGGACAGCTTTTAGGACTCATAATTATTATTGGCTCTTTACACATTAGTCTCCACCTACCCGGCTGTCAATACCTTGAAGAGAGGGGCTATGTCTTTTTCTCAGGGCATCAGCATTTTGCCTGATGGGTGCTCAATAAATATTGGTTCACTTAATAAAAAGAATGAATGGCAACAGTCCCATTTTCATGTTATTCTCACTAGTCAAAGTAATTTTAAGTTCAAAAGGCCGAGACAACAGGTTAGTCTATGCAAGAGCCGTGTGTTCAAAATTAGTGACTGCCAGCTTCATTCTACTTGGTGATGGTGACGGTGTTGTTAATTGCCGTTGGCTCTGATTCATAAGAAAACCCTGGTTAAGTGCTATGGCTGCTAACCAAAGGGCTGGCAGTTCAAATCCGCCAGGCGCTCCTTGGAAACTCTATGGGGCAGTTCTACCCTGTCCTATAGGGTCGCTATGAGTCGGAATCGACTGGATGGCACTGGCTTTGGTTTTTGGTTTTTTTCCAATTCATAATGTTGGTCTTGTGCTGTCTTCATGATTGTTGCTATGTCTGAGTCCATTGTTGCGGTCCTTGTGCCAGTCTACCTCACTGAGGGTTTCTCTCATTTTTGCTGACCTTTTACTTTACCAAACATGATATCTTTTTCTAGAGAGATTGTTTTTTCCTGATATGTGTCTAAAGTAAGTGAGTATCAGGGTCTGTGTAGAGGGATAAGTCAAAAAGAAACAAGGATAAACATGGTCCTTACTTGTTCATTCATTCCTACTCTCTAGTATCTTGTGGAGTTGGTCTGTGTCCTCCAAGTATATGCCATTTTTTAATGAAGCTATTTTTCTTTTCCTTTGGTGATATGGCTGTCTTCCAAACTAGTCGAAGCTTATAGATTTTAAATACAAGCCTCACCAATGCAACCTAATTGTAATGTAAGAGTGTGAATCCGGGCTCAGCTGCTATATTAGATATGCCAGGCTGTGAGGGGCTTTCAGCAATGCACCTTAAAAAAGCACATGGGTTAGGGGATTCCTTGTGCTGTGGGTCTTTGCCCCAACACTGGACCATGCTTTATGAGCTTCAGGATCGCACCCTCAGGTGACCCCAGAGGGAGATAGACTGCTGAGGGCTGGCTATGCAGCTTGGAACAACAGGAAGAGGCTTCAGGTCTATGCTTTGGTCCTGCCTGCAGGAACCCAGTGCTGGCCTCTCTCCCCGACTGATCAAGGAAAGGCCTGGTTTCCTTGGGGACCCATGAGATGCCAGAACAACTTCAGCCCCACTGCCTGAGGGAGTGGTGAGAAACAGCAACCCTTCATGCCACTGCCTCTGGAAAGGACAGGACATTATTGCCCTGTTACCTAGGTAAAAAGTGTTGGAGACCAGAAGGTTAGCCCTTATCCACATGGACACACCAGAGTGCATGCCTGTGCAACCTCCTCTGTTACACATGCTGAGTGATGTCAAGAGAGATGCAGGGAGGGAAGATGTTGGATCAATGCCATCTCTTTGTTTTCCTCTTTGAAATGAACTGGGGAAAAATGTTGCATTGCAGTCCTCAAGGTTTTGCTTTGGGCTTTTGTTCGTGAATAGTCATTCATAACGAAGCTACCTACACCAAAATGAAAAACAATAAATAATGGCTTCATATTTACATGGTGACTTTCAAATGATGTTAAAAATGTTTTCAAGATATAGCAGTCATATTGCTTTATTCTTTGAAGTAGAAATGCTTTTGAAAAGTTATGAGTGAACATGATAATGTAAATGTACTTTGTTTTAGTTATCTAGTGCTGCTATAACAGAAATACCGTAAGTAGATGGCTTTAACAAAGAGAAATTTGTTTTCTCACAGTCTAGTAGGCTAGAAGTCCAAATCCAGGGTGTCATCTCCAGGGGAAGGCTTTCTCTCCTTGTCAGCTCTAGAGGAAGGGCCTTCTCGTCAATCTTCCCCTGGACTAGGAGCTTCTCTGTGCAGGAACCCTGGGGTCCAAAGGGTGTACTCTGCTCCTGGTGCTGTTTTCTTGGTGGCATGAGGTCTCCCTGTCTGTCATCTCACTTCTCTCTTTTATATCTCAAAAGAGATTGGCCTAAGGACACTATCTGATCTTGTAAATCTCGTCAATATAACTGCTACTAATCTATCTCATTAACATCCTAGTGAGAGGATTTACAACACAAAGGAAAATCACATCAGATGACAAAATAGTAGATAATCATACAATACTGGGAAATCATGACCTAGCCAAGGTGACACATATTGGGGGGACACAATTCAATCCATGACATTCCACCATTTGGCCCCCCCAAATTCATGTCCTTGCCACATGTATAACCTTCATCCCATCATATCATAGCAAGAATCTTAAGGCAAGGCCAAGTTCAAAATCCAAAAATTCCTCTTCATCTATGAAACCAAGAACACAGGTACGACAGGCACAAGCTAGACATTTCCATTACAAATGGGAGAATTTCAAGGGCAAGTAACAGGCACAAGCAAATCAGCAGAACACATTACATTAGCCCTCAGGGCTTGAAAATAATCCTCTGTTCTGAGACAATTTACACAATGGCCCTGCCCTTCAGAGTCTAGGTACTGGCCACACTCTCCAGATTCTGAGTGGAGGCCCCTCAGCTCTGTGCTTCAGCTCCACATTCCAGGCCCACTGGGACAGCAACTCTGCTCCCTCAGCTTTAGGCACACCATTCTCCTATTCTATCTGAGGGATGACTCCACTCTTAGAAACACCAGAGGCCATGGCTCCACCCTTTGAAACTCCAGAGGTCCTGGCCATACCTTTTGTGACTGAGGCAGCTCAGCTTCCTATGTTCCTTGTCTCTTCAGCTTTTGCTTCCTTCACCTCGTGGCCCTCGGGCCTCACACCCACATCTGCCCTGCTGGGGCAAATGTTCCAAAGCTCTATAGCTCCACCAGTAAGTGCCTGGAGGCACCCCACTCTTCCAGGAAGGCTCCTGCGCAAGGCACTCAACTCTCTTGCTCTGTGGGTTGGCTCTAGCGCCGTCTCTCACTGGTCTCCTGGTTCTGGTGCTGCTGGTCCTCTGCTGCTGCTTCTTACCATCTGCACCTTCTCCAGTGTTAACCATTCTC
Source organism: Elephas maximus indicus (assembly GCF_024166365.1). Taxonomy (NCBI): domain Eukaryota; kingdom Metazoa; phylum Chordata; class Mammalia; order Proboscidea; family Elephantidae; genus Elephas; species Elephas maximus. The sequence goes on along the minus strand of NC_064833.1, from coordinate 60,930,866 downwards.
CTCACTTTCTTCTGAGCCCTCCATGTACTCACAGTTTCAAAACTGCTTCCACATTTTAGGTATCTGTTAGAGCAGCACCCCGCTCTCTCGGTACCAAATTCTGTTTTAGTTATCTAGTGCTGCTATAACAGAAGTACCACAAGTGGATGGCTTTAACAAGGAGAAATTTATTTTCTCACAGTCTAGTAGCCTACAAGTCCAAATTCAGGGTGTTGGCTCCAGGGGAAGGTGTTCTCTCTTTGTCGGCTCTGGAGGAAGGTCCGTCTCATCAATCTTCCCCTGGAATAGGAGCTTCTCTGCACAGGAACCCCAGGTCCAAAGGACACACTGTGCTCCTAGTGCTGCTTTCTTCGTGGTACGAGGTTCCTCTGCTCACTTCTCTCTTTCACATCTCAAAAGAGATTATTGGCTTAAGACACTATCTAATCTTGTAGATCTCATCAATATAACTGCCGCTAATCCATCTCATTAACATCATAGTGATAGGATTTACAACACACAGGAAAATCACATCAGATGACAAAATGGTAGACAATCATACAATACTGGGAATCATGACCTAGCCAAGTTGACACATATTTCTGGGGGACACAATTTAATCCATGACATACTCAATAAGAACGAAAAGAACGTGAATGTTAGGTTTAGACAGATGTAGGCTTGAATTGGGGTTCTGGACCTTTCTAACCTCCTTCACGTGGTTTATTTAAATGTATCATCTCTCTGACACTCAGTTTCCTCCTCTGAAGAAGGAAAATAATACTTATTGTTGACGACTGCTGTGAGGGTTAAGTAAAAATGTAAACAATTGATTTTTTAAGTTAATTAGATCTCCTTTTTCACTTTTATTTAGTAAATATGTAATTTTTAGTATGTAAGTACATGTGTTTATATCACAGCTTTTATGTATTATTTTACATGCAGTTTTATAAAAATGAGATACAAAATATTCTTCCCAACAAGACTTCGGGGCAGATTAAAGCAGAGAAAAAAATTTTTTTAATTACATTTTACATATGAGAAAAATTAAGTCCCACTAAGAGACTGAGTTAATTACCAAACCCAGCCGGGAGTCTAATTTTCTAACTTCCAAATACTGAGAAGTTCTAGGTTACCTTATATTATTAACCCTTTACACTAATGCAGTGACATAACCAGAGGATGGGACATGTACACTTTGAAGAAACATATCAACACCTTAATCATTTTTGTTTTAGATGATGGAATTTAATTTATTTTGAAATTTCAAAGAACATCAAAGGGGAACGTAAACTGTTTCTGTTTATTAAATTGGGGCATGGGTTAAAGGAACATGAGCCCTAAGCTCAGACCGACTCTTCACAGTGGGACAGAAGGCACATTCACGTAAGTAAAAACAGAAAACGGTGTATCCAACAAACCTTTCTTTTCCTGGGAATGGGCTCATCAAAGAGGAGGTTGCTGGCCTCTGACTCGTCGATGCCGTCGTCAGGCTGAGCCTGGGTGCGGAAGGGTTTGAAGCTGTCGGCTGAGAGTGGTGGCGATGGCGTGGATGGGTTGGACTGGTCGCTGGGGGCACTCCAGCTCCAGTAGCCGCTGCTGCTGGTACTGGAAGGCACGCATCCTCCTTCCTTCCAGGATCCGCTGAGGCCCTCTGTTCATTCACACAAACACAGCGTCAGTACTGGAACCTCTTATGTGAGCCAAGGTACGATTCAGAGTGAGAAGAGGCATTTGTATCTAGGAGAACTTCGAGTCTATTCTTGTCAAAGCACCTGCAGCCTACTCAGTAATTTGCAACAGCTGGCTATGTAAGTTTTTATTTGATTTACGCCTAAAAAAGTGTCACACTGTAGTTTATAAACATCTAGTTATTTTAGCCACATGGTAACTTAGGTTTTTCTAAGAATCTTCTGAGGTGGGTTATGTTGCAATTCTAGCTCCTAGGGATGTCAGTGAAGATTATATGGGAAAAAAAAAAAAAAGCGATTTGTTTCTAAATTTCAAGAGCTGTTGGTGTACTGACTGCAGTATTTCTGAGAGGATATTTTTTGCAGTATTTCTCCCAAAGCGTCTGGTCACAGAACTCCCCCTCCCCTATTTTAGTTTTTTTAAAGCAGCTTCTCATGGGACTTGTGATCCTTTGAATATATACTTACAGAAAAATTTAAGAATCTAAGAGAAATAATTTCTGGATAGTTACCCAGATAAAGCCATTTACCACTTTGCTTATTGTAACAAACAAGAGTGCTTTGCATATTGTGCGTTGTTTACATTTTACAAAACTCATTCACGCAGACAGTCTCACGGGTTCTCATAACATCTGTCTCTCAGAGTAAGGATCATCACCACTGTACAGATGAGAACCCTGAGGCACCGGGGAAGTTAAGTGACCTGCATACGGCCACTGACTAGTAAGCAACCCTAGGACATCTGGACCCCAGCCCTGATCTGCCAATCGGCCTTCTTCAGCGAATGCTGGCCTTGTGTTGCTGAAATCCTGCATTCACTCCTGCAAAGCTGGGATCAGATAAAAATGTATTGGAAATAATTACTAATAATTTACCTTTCCACTTACTGTGGAAAACATCATGAAATGTTTGCTAATGTAGGGAGATCTTTGCCCCAGTTAGAATGTCTTCAGGGGTTTTTTTAATCACTGGATTTGCTTTAGCTTTCAAGATAAAAAATACCCATTCTTAATTAGCATTTGTATTAATCCTACTTTCTTTTTGGGTAATTTCTCCTCCATATGTATGTGCATGTTGAATATATTAAAACTATAATCTAACTACAAGTAGGAAAAAAAATTCCCCAAATGCCTCATTTAAAAAATGTTGTTAACCAATATGTAATTAGGAGTGAAGTGAGGATGAACTGTGGGCTAGCATTCATAGTAAAACTTCCTGATTACCTTCACCTAATTATAGATTTCCAGTATATTCTTCAACTATGTCAAGTAAAAAGTTCAGTTAGAAGAGTGAGGTTTTAAAATGAAACAGCAGGAGTAAGTTACCCATCTCATTAAAGCAATGAGAATCAAATTGTAATTCAGAATCAAATACTAGTGATTTATGCAGGCTCACACCTTCTCAAGATCAACAGGACCAAATTAGCCCCTCACTCCCTGCAGCCTACACAGAAGACAGCTGCACCCACCAGACCTGGAGTTGCCTACTGTCAACAAGAAAGTTCCATTCAATACAACACGACTTTAAGAGAAGCCTAACGTAAGGCTTTCAGTAATATTAGCTGCTACAATGAACTCCTGGTGGCGTAGTGGTTAAGTGCTACAGCTGCTAACCAAAGTGTCGGCAGTTTGAATCCACCAGGCACTCCTTGGAAACTCTATGGGGGCAGTTCTACTCTGTCCTGTAGGGTCGCTATGGGTCAGAATCGACTCGATGGCACTGGGTTGGGGTTTTATGACGAACTCTATAAAGTTCCTGGTGCTAGATGTGTAATCATGCAAAATATGAAAACCTGAATTTGAGAACCAACTTGTTATCACTTCGTAACATCACTTCATGTCAATGCCGAAAGTTAATTTTCTCACCGGCTTGTGAATGACATTTCCTTTAGAAATACTATTTAATCAAAAGGACAAAGTGACATAGAAATGAGTTTTTCAGAAAAAAATCAGGCCCAATTAATTTTATTCCTTAGGGGGCAGTCTCTACTTGTCTTAAGTATTTGCCAAAAATGCAGACAGGCACTGTTGAAATCACGCCCTCCTAGAAGACTCGTATCCTGACAGAATGATTCTTTTCAGGCACAGAAAAGGATCACAACAGTTTCTATAAATTTCCTAATATATAATAATTCTGGAGAGAATCATTTATTCCTGAAAATATAATGCCTTCATTATAAAAATTGCTTTTCCTATTTAAGAATTTGTTTCTTGTTTCAGACTGAATGAGCCAGATCAAACAATTTGGGCTTATTAGTTGAGTCATTTTTCTTTTTAACCATAAATGAACACTGAATTATTTTCTAAAAAAGTTTGTATCAAAGAAGCAGAAAGGCTTATTTTTAATTTTAACCTTTCGATGGAAGAGAACATTAACAATGTTCTCAATTTAAAAAAATGTTTAAAAACAGCGATTACGTTTGAAATATACTTTCTTTTCTCTGAGGATTCCATGGAATTCTGCAATTCTTTTTTCCTGAAATAGGTTCTGGGGGTGCCTTCACATTACTGTTTTTATTGGCTCCCTTCTTTAGCAGATCTGTCAAACTGAGAAAGATAAATCAGGAAATGTTTGCCAAGCATCCCCCAGAAGGGATGTCAGGTCATTCATTAAATAGGCTCATTTCAAGAGCATCTTATCTAATACCTTCTAGAGATGTGGCGTCACCTCAGCTTGGGGGAATCATCATGGTGGGCACTATTGATTTATGATATTGATTTGAATTCCCAACACCCTGGCAATTTTTCTCCACTTACAATTGCATTGGAACATGTTTTCACTGGCTGGTAAACAAATTTAAACACCTCATGCTTACAGTTAAATTATGCTTCGACCACAGCTGGGTTTCATAATTGACTATGCTGGCTTTAGAGGGAAGGTTTTCTCCTACTGGTAGGTTTCATTCAGGCTGTTGGTGGTGTGAACTGCTATAGAGTTGGCCCCCAACTCATGGCACCCCACGCACAACAGAATGAAACGCTGCCTGGTCCTGCGCCATCCCCTTGATTGGTTGTGGATCAGACCATTGTGATCGATAGGGTTTTCACTGGCTGATTTTCAGAAGTAGATTGCTAGGCCTTTCTTCCTATTATGTCTTAATTTGAAAGCTCTGCTGAAACCTGTTCAGCATCAAAGCAACATACAAGCCTCCACTGACTGATGGCTGTACATGAGGTGCACTGGCTGGGATCAAACCCCATTTCATTCAAGTAGTCTCAGCGAATTACATTACAGTGATTTGTGGTTTGGTAAAAAAAAAAAAAAATTTTTTTTTTTTGTCTCCCTTTACTACTGCTCTGTGAATGTGCTTGCTCAAGCCTCCAGTGACTCCCTTAGTGACTCCCTTCTTGATGCAGATTTTTTTTCTAATCCTTTTCACCCTTGACCTTCTGAAGCATCAGATCTCTCTCCTTGAAACACATCTTTCCCTTGGCTTCCTTGTTGCCACACTCTCCTTGTTGTCCTCCATCTCTCCAGTTACATCTCAGGCTCTTCTTTCTCTGCCAGTCCCTTACATGGTGGTGTGCCTCAGGGCTTCTTCTTTAGCCCTCTTCCCTTCTCACTCTGCATCTACATAACTCTCTCAGGGTGCTCTCACCTACTCCCATGGCTTCAAAACATTGTGTTTCAATTCTGCACCCACAGTCTAGATCTCTTTTTCAGGCTGCACCCAAATCTCCACCAGGCATTGCCCCTTAAATGATCCTTAGGCACTGGCAACTAAATATAGTTCAAATGATCTATTGTCTTCTTCAGCAACTGTTATCTCTTGCCCCAAACACTGACCAATGGATCTAGTCCTCTTTGTTCCCTGTCAGTAGTGAATGGCCCCACCTTGCTGAAGGAAACTGGCTGAAGTCATCCTTGATACACCCTTTCCCTCTATGTCCATTGCCAAGTAGTGTTTACCCTACCTTCTTCACATTTCTCAAATATGTGCTCTTCGTTCCCACCGTGACCACCATGGTTCGGGACACCCTTTTTTTTTTTTTGTGGTGGTTGGTTGTTTATAAACCTCATCATGACTTTATAGTACTTAAATGATTTTAACAGCTCTCTCATAAAGCTGAAATGTCTAGCCAGGCACATGTAGCCCCTCAAGATAGATGTCCTGCAAGTCTCTCTGACTTCATCCCCTAGTCTTTGTCCTCCTGATTTACCATAGTGAATTATATAAGGCAATATTATATCATGATTAAGACAGTGGATCTAGAATCAGAGAGATACGGAGTAGAATTTCAGCTCTGCCATTTACAAGCCAATTAATCCCTATGTGTGCTTCCATTTCCTCATCTGTAAAATAGTGATAGTAACATCTCATAAAGATGTTGTGAGGATTACATGAGATAAAGCAAGCATAGTGCCTGACATATGGTAAGTATTATGATAAATAGTCTTTTTCTACAAAGAGATTATACACTACCTGGGACACTGTTTTTCAATGATGTATTCAAACCATCTAGAATGGTACCTGATGAATATATCACTTAATGAATGAAAGAATAGATGAAATAATTCTACTTGATTAAGGAGTTTGGGATATTGTTTTTTAAAAAACATTTATAAATTTTAATCTTCTGAGTTCTTTGATCTCTACTTACCTTCCCAATCAAACAGAAATAATGCTAGGGAAAATAACTTCATTAGACTGATCTTATTGCAGAGATGTATTCTGGAAAGGCAGAAAATATGTGATGGAGCTCAATAAACATGAATGGATGTATGAATGAGCTACAGTGGGGTCTCTGGGAAGATGCAGAGGAGGCTGATGGCTCTGGGGTTTCCACTTCTGCCACATTTCCCCTTGATTCTTTTTAATGGATGAGGATGAAATATTCATTGTGTTTGATAGGAATAGATCCCTCAAAGACAGGCCCTTCCCCAAAGCCCCATACGCCACGCTTACCATTTGGCCGCACTGGAGGACTTCGAACCAAAGGGCTGGTTGACAAGCTGGTTAATACCATTGCTGCTGTCACCTTGTCCATGTCCAATTCTTCTGAAGATTTCCTGTAAGATGGGAAGGGACAGTGTTAACTATGCTCACTCTGTATCTACTGTTCCACATGCTACTGCCTATGTTTACTTCTGTAACTTATCCGCATGAAAATCCAGTATTTGTTAGCTTTATCTTATAGGTGAGGAAGCTGAAGCCAAAGAGGTTAAATGATTTGGTCAAAGTCACACAGCATTAGGAAGAGAAAGATTCATTCATGTAATAACTATTTATTAACAGTGTACTAATGGGCTAGACTCTGTTCTAGACATGGGTGATAAGGTAGTAAATACAGACAAGGTTTCTTTTTTTTTTCTTTTAAATTTTTTAGTGTGCTTTATGTGAAAATTTACAGAGCAAGGTAGTTTCGCATTCAGTAGTTTGTACATAAAGTGTTCCATCACATTAGTTGCATTCTCCACAATGTGTCAGCACTCTCCCCAATACAGACAAGGTTTCTGCTTTCATGCAGCTTATAGACTAGTGGAGAGAGAAGCACAGTTATCAGTAAACACAAGGGAACCAAATAATTTGATAGTGACAAGTGTTATATGAAGGGTACAAACAGGTTGATGTGACAGGGAGTCTTGGTGGGCTGCATTTAAGGTGGCCAGGAAGTTTCTCTGAGGAGATGACACGGAACGAGATGTGGAAAGAGGGGAGGCCTCAGTCATCATGAGCCAGAGAGACATATTCCAAGCAGAAGAAACAGTACATGTAAAAGGCATGTCATCGGGAATGAGCTTGGGATGTTTGAAGAACAGACCAAAAAGTGTGAGAAGTGGAGAGGGATGCACAGCTGGTCATATGGGGTCCTATAACAGTGATGACTTTATTCTAAGGGAAACAAGAAGTCACTGGAAGGCTTTAGGCAGGCCTACTGACATAAGAGTTGGAATCAACTTGACAGCAACGAGTTTGGTTTGGTGACATAATACTTTTTAAAAAGTTACCTGAGCTGCTGTATGGTGAACAGGTTTTAGGGAAAGAAGATTGATTATAAACAAGGAGTCCAGAAAAATGGTGGCTGGGACTAGGGACAGTGAAAAGTGAACTGGCAGGACCGGCTGATGCACTGGGTATGGGAGATGAGCAAAAAGGAGAAATCAAGGATGATGCCCAGATTTTTGGCTTAAGCAATAACTAGGAGCCAATTTCTGAGATGGGAGAGACTGGAGTAGAAATGTAATTCGGGATGTTTAAACTCCAGTGCTCTTTTCATTGCACCTTAGTAGGTGAAATACAGATTGCAGAAGTAGTTACCACGTTGTTAAAGTGAAGAGCCACTGGCAATCATTCACCGAGATGAAGAGGTTGCTCTAGTTCATTAATTTTACTTAGTTAACCAGACTAAGGATTCATAATGATAATGATGGTAGTTAACTCCAGTCAGCTTGTTTGAGCTTATTCCAATAAAGAAGCTAAAATTGAGTGGTAAAAATTTACGTAGTACAGTGACATCAGATCAACCGTGCCACCTACTGAGAGATGAACCCTCTCAAATTAGGGACCAGCTGAGGGAGCATAACAGAGGATTAATAAGCCATAACCACAAAATGAATTGTCACTTTGACAAATGTGGCTTTCACTCACAGGTGTGCTGAATACTTTGTAAAAGCAACGAGCTCTTAGGGATAAAAACTTCACAGAATTGCTTCACAACACAGTGGAAAAGAGGTTCCTAAACTGGAGAAAGATCAGATGGTGCCCAATGTTTTGGGACTACTCAATTAAGTTCACCCTGAAGTTATAAAAATTATTACAAGTTAGCGCTCCAGTGTCCACCATGATGCTAATTTTTAACCATGTCTCTGCCAGAGAAAATACCACCCCATTGCAAAGCAGTTTACTCTTTCTATCCAAGGTACTGAAAGATGGAGATGTTTGAAATTCTCTTCTATAATTCTTCTCAAGGCACTTTATGTTCTTTCTCAGCAAATTATTTCATCAATAGACAAATTACTTGTTTCAAAGACTGGCAATTAAAAGTACTCCTATAACTCTGTAGAAGTTTTCAAGGCAATTTCATATACTTAGGGGGAAAACTGCTCATTCATTTGGCATATTGTATACAGCCTTTACAATACCCACAATGTACAAGATCCCAGTACTCAGTAAGGTGATGCCAGGTTCTTACAGAAACAATGCCCCTTGAAACAGCACCTTGATGCAATTTTGAGTGTTTTGTTGGTTCAATCTCCCCATGTAGTCATGGTCACATGGGGAAGGAGTAACGTGGGGACCTCGGAGGAGAAATGCTTGGGTAAATACTTGGGTATGGAGAAAAAGAAAGACCGTGGGGGCCTAGGAGTTCCTCTGGCTGTCTGCCCTCCCCAATGCCCAGCTGCTAGGATTATTCCACACCAGCATGGGGGACACCTGAGCAGGCCACTTCCATCATCTCTTCCAAGGTTGGATTGCAGGAGCTGCTGACTTCTCTTTCCGACTGTCTTCTGTTTTTCTCTTATTAACAAAAGATTTAAGACCCAAGATAAGAGGCTCACGCACCTGGCACAGGGAAATGGCATGACTTCTTATGGAGAATGTCTCCCCACCCCAGGCCCTGATTCCTAGAGGGAGTTTCTATACAATCATACCTTCTTCTTCTTCTATATTTTGGTCTCAGGGGGTTTTGAAAAGAGGAATAAACATTCATCTAATCAGAGTGTTTTCATATTTGGGTTACCTTTAAGTCTCCCATTGGCACTGCAGGTTACTAACAACAACAACAAAAAAGAATACATTGCTAATAACTCAGTTAATAACCTGCGTTTCTCAGGGAGTATTTTATCATGCTACATGAAACATTACTGGATAATATGGCCTTGTGCTGAGTTGTGTTTTTGTTTTTATCTTTGTTTAATTTCTTCTGGTACAGTACTATCTAATTACTGATTAATTGGTGCTGCAAATTCAAATCCTTATAATTAAACATGAACAGATGAGACACAAAGTAGAATTTGCTACACTTTGTAGAATCTGCTGCAAAGGTCTTCTGGTAGGTTTAGAGTTGCTAAGACATAAAAAAAAAAGTGACATTAAGCGGTCTCTCTTAATTGAAAATTGAGTCTTCTGTGGAAAACCTTATCAATCACACATTTGCAAAAGGCTAAGACCTTTTTAAATCAATCTTTCCTTCCAGACTAGCATGAGTATTATAGAACTTGATTATATTTAGAATTACTTCATAAATACCATATTTTTATGCGAAGAATCCGCACCTTCTATATTTGTTTGCCAATTGTGCGCTCCCCCTGTGATGTATTTTCATAAGCACTGCTGCTATGCCAATTACTTTTTACAAGTTGCTGTAAAAAAATTAGCATAGCACGCTTATACCTCTCAGGGTAAGGGCACAGTTGGCAAACAAATGTAGAAGGCGCATGTTATTCCCGTAAAAATATGGTAATAGTAATTGTTGGTTTATCACCTTATACACTCTGTATGTGATTTGGCCCTCAAGTTGATCTAGCTTTGACGGATAAAAAGGATTTCAAGATGGGAGAATCCAAGTCCTTGGCTTGCTAGGAAATTGCTCAGGGGTCCTACATGGAAAGAGGTATTGGGAAAAGTGGGTAGACAGAGTCTGGGCCAGATCACAGGGCCCTCTGTGCCAGGCTAAGTGGTTTGTCATACTCTTGTAAGCAAAGAGAAGCCATTGAACATTCACAAAACTGGGAGACATGATTAATCTGTATTTTAGAAACGTGTCAAAATGGAAAATGTAATGGGGAAGGGAAGAAGATAAGGGCAGAGTATTCAGTTATTTTTGTAGTAAAGTCTCAATTCAAACCCAAAGTATTAGACTGAGAGAACTCTCCCTCTATGAACAGATATTATTCATTCTATGAGTACAGAACCTCTGTGATATTTACTAAGCATGGGCTCTGGATCTCTCTCTGGGTAGAGGTGGTAAGGGTTATAGTTAAGAGTTCAGGTTCTGGAGTGAGTTAGATAACCCTGGTTCACATCCACACTCTGTCATTTACTAGCTGTGTGACCTTAGATAAATTACTTAACCTCTCTGAGTGTCTGTTTCCTCTTCTATAAAAGGAAAATAGACATAGGTTTGTTAAGAGGATTAGTAACCTTTTCAGGCCCAGAGGTATATATATAGCTACCACTTACTCTGGACCTCTGGGGTTCATTGGGAAGCTATTGTCCCACTGACAGTATGTGCTGCTGGCAGGCAGGGCCCTATATAACAGTTTGAAATGAAAAAACAAAACAAACAACAAAAAAGTATGTGCCACAAATTACTGTTTTTACAGGGTATTGTATGAGGTGGTGGTGCTAAATCATTGAATTTTGGTAGGAAAAACATGAATTTTGAAAAAAAATTTTATTTGGTACACACGTACCTTTGGACTGTAGGGATAGAACTTGTGTTCACAAGGGGTATGTATATGTACCTCTGGACTCCAAGAGTATGATTTGTGGAATAATGAGACATAAAACAAAAACCATACTACCTAATGAAAATTCAGACACACTCAATGATTCAGCATGCCCTCCATTACTGAAAACACATAAAACCCCTTGCCATCGAGTCGATTCTGACTCAAATGATCTTATAGGACAGAGTAGTATTGCCCCACGGGGTTTCCAAGAAGCAGCTGGTGGATTTGAACTGCTGACTTTTTGATTAGTAGCCATAGCTCTGAACCACCCAAAAACCCATGACCATCGAGTCGATTCTGACTCATAGCGACCCTATAGGATGGAGTAGAACTGTCCCATCGAGTTTCCGAAGAGCACCTGGTGGATTCGAACTGCTGACCTTTTGGTTAGCAGCCATAGCACTTAACCGCTATGCTACCAGGATTTCCACTGTGCCACTAGCACTCTGAAAACACACTGTATTAACAAAAAAAGGAAAAAAATAATTGGGTCATTAAAGGGTTAAATGAGAAACTCTATGTGAATACCAGCAGAGTCTCGCCCATAGTAAAGTTTCCACGGATGTTAGCTATTAACCTTCAAATTCATGACGTGATAGCATACAACTCTCACAAAAAAGTATTAGATTACTTGTCCTTGTTACTCAGCACCAGCACTAGCAGTTGTTGCATTTCCTTTTTCTTTTCCTTTTTTTTTTTTTTTTGGAGGAGGTGTTATTCTTTCAAAAAGAGCAAAACTGTTGTTATAACTTCATGAAAGTTAGTTTGTAAGAGGTGGCACTGGCACAGAGAGAAGCAGCTGTTGGGTCACTCACTGGAGCTTCAAGCTAGTGTTCTGGCAAAGATCCAGCTCATTACATCACATGTCTTTAGGACTATACCCACTTCTCATTTCATTGACACAGTAGGTTCCAAAGACCAGGTCATTATGCAAAAATTGGCATTATGCAAAAATGGAAAATGACCAATCAGATCACAAAATGGAGGATGACTACATCATTACATAACTATCAAATTGCATCATTACGTAACTGCCAAGCCACTGAAAATCATGGCCCAGACAAGACGACACATAACTTTAACCATCACAGCCAGTGTTACTCTTGCCTAGCACCCTGGAGTTTGTTACTGCCAGACATATGTCATTAACATGCAAAATAGTCAAATAGAAGATTTTTTTACTATTGTCATAAGCGCAAAACGCTGGATAATGAGATAGTTGATAAGTGAGGAGTAGGTGTATTCACAAATAGCCAAAGCCTACAGCACCCTTTAGATTTTCATGTTTAAGAGTTTAGGCTTTCAATACTCACTTTTGGAGCACTTGCTATGTGCCTGGGGCTATGCTTGATACTGGGAATACTGTACAGTCTCAAAGAAAATCTGGTGGAGTCTCTGCTCTCCGGAGCTTTAGCCTAGTAAAGTTACTAGTTACTACTGAATCAATTCCAACTCATGGGACCCGATGTGTGTCAGAGTGGAACTGTGATCCGTAGGGCTTTCAATGGCTGATTTTTTTTCAGAAATTGATCACCAGGCCTTTTTTCTCAGGTGCTTCTGGGTGGAATCCAAGCTTTTGGTTAACAGCTGAGCATGTTAACTGTCTGTACCACCTAGGGACTCCAGTCTAATGGACAATTGGGCCTCATTCAAACACACACAAATAATGTAAAATGATACAAGGGATACATGCTAGGAAAGAGTGTTATGTGATTTGATGAGGACCTACCTAATCAATCCTTGCTAAAGGGAGATCTGTGTTGCGGCTCGAAGCAAGAATAGGCATTTCCTAGCTGAGAGGGTGGAAAAGCTTCTAGGCACTGGAACAGCCCAGGAAAAGGCCCACCTTGAAAAGGAACTGAAGGGCTGAGGCTCGGAAGCCTGGAGAGGAGACAGCCTGGAGGGCCTTAGAAGTTGTATATGGGTTTTAGTCCTTATCTGAAAGGCACTGGGAAGCACTGACGTGTTTCAAGCATAGTGGGGTTAAGCTGGGGCGATGCTATCAGATTTGCTTTTCAAAAAGCTCTCGCTGGCTGCTGGGTAGAGACTGAGTTTCTCGGGTTTGACAACTGATCTTTTTATCTGAGGAGTTGATTGCTGGATGATTGCTACAGCAGGTTGCAGAATGACATCATCTGGGACATGAGGAGGCAATCAGCAGCATGTGAGCAGGTTCAGTGACACAGCTCCCAGGCCCGTGTCTCAAGCGTGGGGAGGCTGGCCTGCCCTGAGTGCTCAGCCGGGGCTGGTGCTTACAAGGCCAGCTATTGTTCGGGCTGCAAGAAGCCTTTTTCTTCTTGAGTCAGTTCTTGCCTGAATGCCTTGTGCTTGGAGGGGGCATACAAACATGGTCTCCTCTGGCTACCCCCACCAGCTAAGAGAGAATTATTTTATACCCTGGAGAGCCATAAATGACATTTATCTGCAATTAAAGTGCTATAGTAACAAATGGAACTAAAAATGAAAAACACATTCCTTAGATTAGCACTAATCCAGTTCCTTAGCAACTACAGAAATCTGCTGTCTAGACCAAGTTCAATCACTTTTTAAGACTGTGATAATCTTAAAACAAGGAAAAAAGTCTCAAAATCAAAACTTTTCTGCTAGAAAGACCACAGTAACCATTCTGTCTGGGAATTCTGGAAAAGCTTTTACTAAGAGTTTGGAAAACCAGATTGAGTAACTGTTACATGTAATTAAGCCCCAAAGCTTGATTTCATAGCGTAGTGGTTAAGAGCTATGGCTGCTAACCAAAAGGTTGGCAGTTGGAATCCATCAGGTGCTCCTTGGAAACTCTATGGGGCAGTTCTACTCTGTTCTATAGGGTCTTATGAGTCGGAATTGACTCGATGGCAACACTTTTTTTGTTTTATAGCAAAAATTGTGTTAACTCTTCTAATTTAATTTTAGCTATTGTTTCTTTTAAGGCTTTGTTACTGATTAAATTGTGTCCCCCCCCCATAATATGTGTCAACTTGGCTAGGTCATAGTTCCCAGTATTGTAATGACTGTCTACCATTTTGTCATCTGATGTGATTTCCCTGTGTTGTAAATTCTATCACTATGATGGAATGAGATGGATTAGCGGCAGTTGTATTGATGAGATCTACAAGATTAGATAGTGTCTTAAGCCAATCTCTTTTTAAGATATAAAAGAGAGAAGCAAGCAGAGAGACATGGGAGCCTCATACCACTAAGAAAGCAGCACTGGGAGCAAAGTGTGTTCCTTTGGACCTGAGGTTCCTGCGCAGAGAAGCTCCTAGACTACCAGAAGATTGATGAGGACTTTCCTCCAGAATCGACAGAGTCTTCCACTGGTGGCCTGAATTTGGGCTTCTAGCCTACTAGACTGTAAGAGAATAAACATCTGTTTGTTAAAGCCATCCATTTGTGATATTTCTGTTATAGCAACACTAGATGACCAAGACAGGCTGTAAGAAAGATTAGGGAGCTGCCTATTGCAATTAAGTGTCTAGTGTGCATGACCAAACAGGGCAACCAAGATGGAAAATTAGAACAAATAGACCCACTTTTGTAAGGCAACATAGGCCAGTCTTTCTCAAACAACCTGTGGTAAAAGATCATTTTTATGAACTTTCGAATCTCTTGTAAAAATACAATAAAAAATGGTCAATGGATGTTGCATCAATGTCAAATTGTTATACAGATTTCTAAACTTCATACTTTCAATTTCTGTGTCTACTTCATCATGGACAGGTGACAAAGAGTTTGCAGGCTAGCACTGGCCCATGGACCACACTTTCAGTAGCATTTCACTTTGCCTGAAAAGACAACATTCTATCCTGTCCCTCTTTCTCCCACTCACTATTCTGCTCCTCTTGGACCCTCCCACTGACTTCTCTCCCAGACTTTGTTGCTCTTCCAACTTTCACAAGTCCTTACCTTCTCCCCATTTACTCTACTGAGCTCTCCCTGAGGATAACTCCTCCTTTCATTGGAGTGACTCACCCTGACACTCCCACTCAGGTCAGGAGAGGGTGTTGGCCTTTTCCTTGCTGCCCCAAGGAGACCATTCCTCTTTACTCTGACACAAAAACTCCTGGCCCTCAATGGAATAGAATTAAGAGTCCAGAAATAAACCCATACACTTGTGGTCAACAGATTTTTAACAAAGGTGCTAAGTCCATTCAATGGGGATTTCTACATGCAAAAGAATGAAGCTGGACTCATCACTCATACTATATATGAAAATTAACTCAAAATGGATCAAAGACTTAGAAGAAAACACTGGGGAATGGTTTGGGATCTAGTTTTTGATAATGGATGTGACACCAAAAGGACGAGCAATAGAAGACAAAACAGATAAATTGGACTTCAACAAAATGAAAAACTTTTGTGCACCAAAGGATTTTATCAACAAGGTGAAGAGATAACTTATAGGATGGGAGAAAATATTTGGGAATCAAGTATTGGATAAGAGTTTAATATCCAAAATATAAAAAGACCTACCACCACACATTGTCACTTTGTCACACTGTGGTGGCTTGCATGTTGCTATGATGCTGAATGTTATGCAACTAATATTTCAAATACCAGCAGCATTGCCCATGGTGGACAGATCTGATCAGAGCTTCTAGACTAAGACAGTGTAGGAAGAAAATCCTGGAAATCTACTCCCAAAAATTAGCCAATGAAAATCCTATGGGTCACAACAGAATATTGTCCAATATAGTGCTGGAAGATGAGCTCCCTTGACTGGAAGGCACTTAAAACATACCGTGGCAGTAACAATAGACTCAAGCATACCAATCAATGATTGTGAAGATGGCACAGGCCTGGGCAACGTTTTGTTCTGTAGTACATGTGGTCGCCGTGAGTTGGAGCCAATTTGACAGCAGCTTTTAACAACAACATAATTCAACAACAAGAAGGCAAACAACCCAGTTCAAAATGGGCAAAGGACTTGAATAGACATTTCATCAAAGAAGACGTACAAGTGGCCAATAAGCACATGAAAAGATATTCGACATCATTAGGGAAATGCAAATCAAAACCACACTGAGTTACCACTTCACCCCCACTGGGAAGGCTGTTATCAGAAAACCAGAAAATAACAAGTGTTGGTGAGGATGTGGAGAAACTGGAGCCCTCATCCATTGCTGGTCGGATTGTAAAATGGTATAGTCACTGTGAAAAACAGTTTGGCGGTTCCTCAAAAAGTTAAATGTAGAACTACCATAAAAAATATGATCCAACAATTCCACTCCAAGGAATATACCCAAAATAATTGAAAGCAGGAGTGCAAACAGATACTTGTACATCAATGTTGATTGCACCATTATTCACAATAGCCAAAAGATGGAAACAACTTAAATGTCCTTCAGTAGATAAATGTGGTACCTACAGCCAATGGAATATTATTCAGCCATAAAGAGAAAGGAAGTACTGATAATGCTTCAATAAGGATGAACCTTGAAAACATCATGCTGAGTGAAATCAGTCAGTCACAAAAGGACAAATATTGTATGACCCCGTGTATATGAAATAGCTAGAATAGGCAAATGCATAGAGACCAAAGTTTATTAGTGGGTACCAGGGGTGGGAGGGAGTGAGAAAGGGGGCGTTAATGCTCACCAGGCACTGAGTTTCTGTTAAGGGTAATAGAAAAAGCTGGAGATGCTTGGTGGTGATGGTTGTACAACATGGGGAAGGTAATTAATGCCACTGAATTGCACATGTAAAAGAATGTTGGAATGGGAAGTGTTTTATTTATATATTTTTACCACCATAAAACAAACAAACAAAAACAAAACTCCTGGTTCTTTGAGGCTCAGACCATGCAGTTACATTGCTACCTTTCTGTTTCAGGCATCAACTCCATCCCTACGTCTGCAAGCCCCTACCCTCATATTCATCAAATACTTTGGCACATGGATTACAATTTTATTTTTATCCTACCTGGAAATATGATTCTAGGAGATGCATCAAAAGCATCCAGCATCCTAGCTTTTTATAATTTCTGTTCTCTTAGCCCCAACAACATTCAGCAGAGTGCTGAACTTGAGAGGAAAGGCACTGCAGTCAGATAGACTGTGGCTTAATCCCTAGCACCACCATTTACCATGTAATGATTTTAGGCAAATCTTGTAAAGCTTCACATACCTCATCTGTAAATGGGAAAGACAATACCTTCCTCAAAGGTTTGGGAGAAATTAAAGGCAATAATATATGTAAAATATCTGGCATATATGAATCACTTAATAAACGGTAATTATTATTGAATCCCTGGGTGGCACAAACGGTGAAGTACTGGACTACTAGCTAAGATGGTGGTGGTTTGAACCCAGAAGACGAGCCTGGCGATCAGCTTCCAAAAGGTTACAGCCTTGAAAACCCAACAGAGCAGTTCTACTCTGCACACATGGGGTTGCTATGAGTTGGTTGATGGCAACCAACAACATTGTTGTTCCAGGCAGTGTTTCATTCTGTTGTATACAGGGTCCATGTGAGTTGGAACTGACTCAATGGCACCTAACAACAAGATAGGTGAGTTTAAACAAAAAAACAAAATAAAACAACCCACTGCTGTCGAAGCTTATTTCAGTGAACTCTTAGATTAAAACTCTGGATCTTACAGAAAAAAGTATTTATAGGTGAAAATAATATGAAAACTGGAATTTGCTTTAATATTCTATAGCTTTCAATGCCTCCAACTCCAAAAGTGTGAGTGAGGGGTGATGGGATGAAATAAGATGGGCAAAACGTTGACAATTGTTGAAGCTAGACAATTTCTTCTACTTTTGCCTGTATTTGAAATTCCCATAATAAAAATTAAAAACACCGCCACAACAAGAACGGCAAACCTGAGTTTGGGCCATGACCTGTTACTGCCCTACCCTAACTTTGAGGTCCCTTCTTCTTCTAGCTCTCATAGCCGCTCAGTTCACTGCTCCTGTGTGTCCATCTTCCAGACCCAGCCTGTCTCTTGAATCCTCCCTGTTTCCCAGGCCACCAGCTTGCTGCTGTTTACTTCTTTCCTACCAGTCAGGAAAAATCCTGGCTGGTTACCTGCACTCTTCTTTCATCAGCATCCTGAAATCCCTGGCCTTCCTAGCCTTTTCCTTCATGTGCCCTTTACTCTCCCACTCTTGCGCAGCCAAGTGCTCATGGAAAACATCAAAAGACTGCTGACTGGATGCATCCTCACCTAGTCCTTCGCCTTGTGTTGGTCAGCATCCTCTTCCAGTTCCTTCCAGAATTATTCTATATCTTCAGCTTTCTCTTCAAGACTCAACCCCTGCCAGCCCAAACATTACATACTCTTACCTCTTACTCTATGGAGAAAATTGAGGCCTCTGGGCCTGGCCTTCCTCACACTTTGCCTCCCCTCTTCATTCTCACAGGTATGTTAAAGTGTTGCTTTTCCTCTTTGAAGCTGCCACCTCCACCTATGCTGTCTTCGTCCTCCTCCAATAAGACCTTGTCCTACCTCTCTTTCTCCTGTTTGCACTAGCTCTTTCTCCTCAGTTTACTAATATGCTTAAGTTTCTTTCCCCTCACCTGAACTTTGGTACACTAAGCAGGAACGACCAGAAAGAAGTTAGGGGCAGAGTCCTGAGAGTGGTTATAGAATACAAAACAGAGTTTTTACAAAAGGGTCAGGTTAACAGCACCAAAGGAAGTAGAGAGATGAAGCCAGATAAGGACAGACAGGGGTTTACTGGAATTGGCACCAAAGAAGTTGGCAGAGACTTTAGCAGGAATGGAAGCTGGACTGCTGTGGGTTGAGGAGTGAATGGGAAACAGGAGATGAGAAATTGGAGGCAGTGATTGTAAACGACCCTAAAGAAGGTTGGCCGTGAAGGGAACGACAGTGTAGTTCCTTGAGGGAGTTAGAGTGTTGTTTGTTTTTTCCTCAGATGAAAGGAACTCTAACCAAAACCAAACACGTTGCCATCGAGTTGATTCCACCTCATGGTGATCCCATGTGTGACAGAGTAGAATTGTTCCATAGGGTTTTCTTGGCTGTAACTATTAAGTAAGCAGGCTGCCAGGCCTTTCTTCTGCAGTGCCAGAAGAACCACCAAACTTTAAGTTAGTAAATGAGCTCAAACCATTTGTGCCATCCAGGGACCGCAAAGGAACTCTAGCATATTTAAATGCTGATAGCAAAGAGCAGGTAGAGATGCAGAGGCTGAAGATACAGGAGAGAAGGGATAATAAACGGACGCAGTCTTTACAGAGGCAGCATAAAGTAGAATCTTGGGCTCAGATGGAATCGGCTTTAGACAAAAGGAGCTTATTAGCTTATAACTGGAGTGAAGAGAACAAACATGGCCTGGGTGCAGGCATATCTGTAGGTGTGGGTTTTATGATAACATTTCTTCCCGGAGGTCTCTGCTTTTATTGTTTCCTCAGAAGCAGATAAGTTTCTCCGTGGGGAAGTGGGCAAGGGGACTTTGGAGTCCTGAAGGGTTGAAATCACTATCAGGGTTACTGAGTGGGACACCAAAAGCCTGTCAGCGGCAGTGAGGGCTCAGCTGAGGCTGGAAACCTTGCAGCTGTAGTGACGGGCACAGAGGGAGGTCTGATGGCTGTGCCCAGAAGCCTGGGAGCAGGAGCATGTGAGGGCTGACTGCTGAACTAATACCATGCTATCAGGGGGGTTCAATGAATAAGAACCCTAAAAAGCAGAAGGTAGTGGTAAAAATACATTTGGAGGGATAGCAGTGCGTTCTTGGCTGGATCAGGAAGTAAGTGAAGGTGAGAGGGGCCTGAAAGATGGGGGAGCAAACGGAGAGAGATTTAATCTTGAAGCAGTCAAGAAACAGGTATGAGCCAAACAAAACCATGCCCATTGCCATCGAGTCAATTTCAACTCATAGCAATCCTATAGGACAGGGTAGAACTCCCCCATAGAGTTTCCAAGGAGTGGCTGGTAGATTCGAACTGCCAACCTTTTGGTTAGCAGCTGAACTTTTAACAACTATGCCACCAGGGCTCCAAGAAACAAGTGTAATGGAATTAAAAGAAAGATCTAGAAGGACAAGCAGTTATGAGCAGGAGAGGGATACTGGAGATGAAGATTTCATATACAGAAGAATTCTGGGAGATAGCAAGGGGCAAGCGGTGGCCGCAGTAGTAGAGGTGGTCACTGGACCACAGATGGAGAGGCTGGCTATTGGATGGTCACTGATGTCATCCAGGACAGTGGCAGAACCTGAGGCGGAGAAGAAAACTGTGCTGGGATAGTTCAAGCCTTTATCTTTAACAAAGTGTGAGGGTGACCAGGATGCCAGCAGAGTCAAGAACGGGTAGAAGTAGAACAAGCCTCAGAGAAGCAGAGGATTAGCACAAGAGCGGAGGGCTTAGGAAAGAGCAGTAGAGAAATGGAACCTCGCTTTCTTAGGTGGTTCCTCACTGCCTTCAGGATAAGGTTCAAACTCCTCTGCAGGAAACACCTGGCCCTCTGGGATCCAATATCTCCCTCTCTGCCCCCTGCTGTTTCAGCACAAATACACTGTACTGTGGCTCTCCCAATGCTGGCAGTTTTCCACAGGAAGACGCGCTTGCTACCCTCCATCCACCACCACCACCTTCTGTGGCGTCCACTCCAAGCATGGTGATCCCATGAGTGTCAGAATAGAACTGTGCTCCACGGGGTTTCCAACGGCTGATTTTTTTTTGGAAGTAGAGTGCCAGGCCTTTCTTCTGAGGCACCTCTGGGTGGACCCCACCCTTCAACCTTTCAGTTAGCAACCAAGCATGCTTACCATTTTAACCATCTACAAACTGTGCACAAACTATGCCCCCTGCTTGAACATGCTTCCTCCTCTTCCCTACCTGAATTTTATTCACTCTTCCATAATCAGTTCACTCTCACTCCTGGGATGCCTCCTTACGCCCTCCAAGGTGTGTCCCATGCACTTACTCTGCTGTCTGGATTGCTTATGCTCCCTCCTTGTCTCCCCTGCAGATCAGGTCTGAGTCCTGCATCTCTGTATTCCCACGTCTAGCACGAAACCTTGCTCAGGGTAAGTTCTTCCTAAATGTTTTTTGGACAAATAAGCATTAAATAATGAAGGTGACAGGGAGAAGAACAGAAAGCAAACCTGAAAAACTTCTCTTGCAGCGGTTCTCTGCTCTAGGTTTCTCAGCTTATTAGACCTGGTAGTTTCCTCAGTTTTTCTTGTGGGAAACCATTCCTCAAAAATTCAGCTATTAAATAAATCATTCCCATGACTATTTTTTTACTGGCCCTAAAATATGTTGGCCTGTCTATGCAAAATTGATTTTATTCCAGCGTCTGTGATAATTCTTCTCTATTCACAAAGGCTCACAGACCGATCAGTGAACTCTAGAATGTCAGCAATAACATTATTAAATAATAAGTTTCAAATCCCCTGAAAACAATTCTGTGTCATTAGCTGGATTTCTTGATGTGAGCAGGCTGAGAAGCACAGCTCAGGGAAGAATCGTGAACATCCCTAGACGGCCTTTTTGCTTTGTAGGTTTGCCGCTTTTGATTACAGCCAACATATTCTCCCGGGGGTCACGGGAGGGCCTTAAATCCATGCAGCTTTCTCTTCAACACAAAGCCTAGTGTGCACACGTAAGTGCCCTCTTGTGGGACAGTACGTGACGAAAAAAGACCAGAGGGAACATGCCAAATTTGTGAAGTGCCTTTGATAGTGTATTTGTGTGTGTGTATGTGATAACGTGTGTCTGCGTCCTGTGTGTATGCGAGTATCTGTGCACATATCTGTGTGACTGTGTGTCTTTCTCTATGTCTGTGTCTATATGGGTCTTGCTGTGTCTATTGTGTGCCGTTGAGTTGATTCCAACTCATAGGGATCCTATGTGACAGGGTAGAACTGCCCCATGGGGTTTCTTAGGCTAGAATCTTTACGGGAGCAGATTGCCAGGTCTTTTCTCCTGTGGAGCAGCTGGGCAGGTTTGAACCACTGACCTTTTGGTTAGCAGCAGAGCATTTAACTGCTGTGCCACCAGGGTTCCTGTATGTGTCTGTATCTGCGTATTCTGTGTGTGTGTGCGTGTGTCTCTATGCATGGCGGAGGAAATGAAAGGAGTTGGGGGTGACTGTGCCCTGAACCTTGTCTCCTGCCCAGCGGTGGGGAACCTCTTTCTTCCTGGCTGTCTGGGATGGCAAAGTCCCTGCTTCTCTCTGTCCCACTAAGCATCTGCCTACTGCTCGGCAACAGGCAAAGCAAGGTCGTCAAACTGTCTGGAAGTGGCTGGGCTGCATCTGGCCAGGCGGCTGTCTGTCCAGGCAGTCCGCCAGTCAGTTCCAGAGTCTTGGGGAGTAACCTGATGTGATTACAGGGGTGGTGAGCCCAGGCTAATGGGGCTGACCTACTCTGTGTCATTTGGGGAGTATGTAGGTTAACAGTCCACCTGATAAATGTTCAGAGTTATCCTCAAGGAGAAAACTGTAATCAAAACTGCATCTCTCTCTTACATTGCTGTCCAAGTCAGGTCATTCCAGATGTATTGGTGAGGTTAATTACGTTATGGCTCGGAGGCCTCAAGTCCATTTTAAACCTCAGTAATGTAAAGAACTGCCAGCTACATTTTATGGTGATAATAGCTATTTCATGAAGGCAGTTATTTCACAAGGATTTGTTGGAGAAAACAAATTCGGTGTTTTCTGCTTTGCCAATGCAAGAAAAATAAGGTGATTTTCTCCCTAAATTAAAAAAAAAAAAAGGCTAAAGAACATTTTATTTCTGCTGTGTCTCTTACCTGCAATAGTGACATTATCATGCTGGCAGCAGACCCAAGCATGGGCTAGGAGTTACAGTTATATCTGTTTTCTTTTTTTTGGTCCCAAGCCAACAGGCTTTTTCTCAGGAGCAAGAAGGGGAGATGCCTCACCCTCCCTTAAGACACTATAGAGACAGCACCGCAGTCATATTGCAAAGATCTGAAGGCAAGGCCCTGCTCTCCAGGAGTGGCCACTCAAGTTGGGCAGAGGAGAACTGTTAGATGAGGGTCAGATGGGTTAATTCACACACATGCTCTAGGCTACAACGGAATTTGGAACTTTTTACTGTATCTTTTAATTTTGGCTTATTTCATGTTCAAACTGTCTGGGACCTACTTGCAGATCTTAGCCACTTCTGGATACATCCATGGTGGGCCTGACGCCTCCATTGTTTTATGCTATGAAGAGGCGGACGAACTGGAAAGTGATGTAAACTGAGCTGATCCCTTTTAAACCTCTTAATATGGTTAAGAGCTTGGCTGCTAACCAAAAGGTCAGCGGTTCAAACCTACTAGCTGCTCCATGGGAAAAAAGATGTGGCAGTCTGCTTCCATAAAGATTTACAGCTTAGGAAACCCTATGGGACGGTTCTACTCTGTCACATGGGGTCAGAATTGACTGGACAGCAAACTGCTTAATGAACAAGGAAGACAGAAAAGAGGAATTGATGCATTCCAACTGTGGTGTGGATGAAGAATATTGAATGTACCAGGGACTGTCAAAAGAACAAACAAATCAGTTTTAGAAGAAATACAACCAGAATGTTCCTTAGAAGCAAGGACGGTTTGAGATACTGAATGGTTTATTTTGGACATATCATTAGGAAAGACCAGTTGCTAGAAAAGGTCTTCATTCTTTGTGACTGGTGGGTCAACAAAAATGAAGGAAACCCCCAATGAAATGAATTGACATAATGACCACAACAATGGACTCAAACATACAAATGATCATGAAGATGGCTTAGATCAGGCAATGTTTTGTTCTTTTACACATAAAGTCACTATGAGTTGGAGCTAACTCAATGGCAACTAACAACAAGCTGCTTAAATTCTGGTATTGAGCTTTAAAAAAATACAGCAATTTAAATAACTACATCTTCTGCCTGGGGTCTTAAAAGCTTGCAAGCAGCCATCCAAGGTACAACAGTTGGTCTCTATTCACCTGGAACAGGAGAGGAAGAAGGAGAGTAAGGAATAGGAGGAGGATATGGAACGTGTGGCTAATTGGCTCCATGAACAACTGCTTCCTTTGCCATGAGACCAGAACTGGATGGTGTCTGGCTACCATTACTGAACATTTTGATCAAGGATTCCATAGAAGAATCCTGATCAAAAGAGGGAAAATACAGAATAGAATTTCAAATTCTCATGGACTCCAGACTTCCTGGAGCCATAAAAGTTGGATGAACCCCTAAAACTGTTGTGCTGAGATAATCTTTAAACCCTAAACCAAAAATAAACCCTGAAATATTCTTAAAACCAAAAAATACTAACTAGTAAAAAATGTCTGCCTTGAGCATTATGCTCTTTTAAGAACTATCTATATGGGATGGAATTGACGACAGCAACTCAAAAGATTACATAGGAATCTTAGGGGGCAGTGAGTTTATGTTAAGGGGGACGAACCTTGGAGGGCAGTGAATTTTTAATGTGGGAAGAACTCAGAAAAGGGGAGATAAGAACGGTTACACAACTTGAAGAATGTAATCAGCGTCACTAAACAGTACATGCAGAAACTGTTGAATTGGGGTATGTTTTGCTGTATATATTCTCAACAACAACAAAATAAAATTATATATAAAAGATTATATCTTTCTAATAATATATAAAAAAAAATTTCTTTTTTTAGCTAATATTTATTGAGCATTCATGATGCTACACACTTTAAGTAGAACACTTTAAGTTGCTACAAGCAGGTTGATATTACTGCCCCGTTTTACAAATGAGGACACTGTGGTAACCTTCTAAGTCAGTCAGACCTGCTCTAGTCCAGTGGTCCAATGGGGTATTCATACCACACATAACTGTTATTTTCATAACTGTCTATATTACCTTGTTTTAATTTAAGACATATATATTTATATAACTGGAAACCCTGGTGGCAGAGTGGTTAAGCACTACAGCTGCTAAACAAAAGGTCAGCAGTTCGAATCCACCAGGTACTCCTTGGAAACTCTATGGACAGTTCTACTCTGCCCTATAGGGTTGCTATGAGTCAGAATCAACATGGCAGCAGCTTTTTTTTTTTAAATGTATAATTGAATATATATATGGATATATATATAAACTCATTTTTGATTTCCCATTTTATTTTTCCTGTACTACAAAAAGAAAAAAAAAAAAAGGAGCCCTGGTGGGGTAGTGGTTAAGAGTGCAACTGCAGTTCAAATCCACTAGCTGCTTCTTGGAAACTGTATGGGCAGTTCTACTCTGTCCTATAGGGTCACTGTGAGTTGGAACCGACTCGATAGCACTCAACAACAACATTAAAAATTACCTTATGATGAAAATCATCCCTTTTATAAAAATGGGTGATTCCATATTAATGAGAATACAACATAAAAATCAAGCTGACAAAAAAATGGATTAAATTATGGGCCTACTATTCATATTACAAAGCAGTGTTTTGCTTTCAAAAGGATTCTCTATGGGTTTTCTTTAAATACAATTCTTATAACATGCTTAAAATGTTTACAACTATTAATATTTTAATTCAACTCATATACCCAAACTGCAACCCTTACACCAATACCTGTTTTACGCTGTTTGGTCGAACCATATGAAATTACTGATAGTAAATTTTTTTAATCTACCACAATTTCATATGGCTCAACATGATGTTTGCACTTACTCTGATGTTATTCTTTAGTTCCACAGGCTAGAAGCGAACCACTTTATCCTCATATTAAGTCAGTTGTCTCAGGTCAATGAGCCAGACAATGGTTCTGTTTCCTAGGGTGGGTACTGTGAGCAATTCTATTTCTGGAGCTGCCTTTTATTGGGAATAATGTACTATTAACATAATACAAGCTTGCCTCAATTTAATAATACCTACTATGTGCCAAGTATTGCTTTAGGCAGAATTCCTTGCCCCACAACTTGTCAGCAATCTATAGAAGGCATTTGGAATGTCCAGGTGCTTGGAAATGAGTGGAGCATTCTATATCGCCCTCTGGATGATTCTCATACATCTACAACATTACTAAACTTCTGCTTCCTGGGTTCTCTTGTTTATATTTTAACCATATTACATAGGGTTGCTATGAGTCAGAATCGACTGGAGGGCACTTGGTTTTTTTTGGTTACTGATACATGTTTCCATCAATTCCAACAGTTACTATGTGACAACAAATCAATTTGGACTTTCAGTGTATGTATCATTCTTTAAATTTGTTCATAACAACGAACATATCAAACCAAAAACAAAACCCATTGCCATCTGATTCCAACTCAGAGCAACCCTATAGGACAAAGTGGAACTGCCCCATAGGGTTTCCAAGGAGTGGCTGGTGGATTCCAACTGCCAACCTTTGATTAGCAGCCAAGCTCTCTAACCACTGGGACATCAGGGCTCCCAACAACAAACATAAGCATTATGAAATCAAATTACATATTTAGCCTCCTATACTCTGTGCACAAGACTTCAGAAAGGAACATGACTTCTGCAAAGGAATAAGAAGATGAATCTGATATAGTCAGGAAGACAATGCAAAGGTTACTGCTGGGCATAACAACAGATCAGTAACACGGGTGGGTGGCTACCAGCCAGGGCATATCCAGTTTCCTGTAAGAAGAGGTGGAAGAATACAGGTTAGTAACGCCAAACACGGCTTAGGCTAAAGCCAAGTGCAGTCTACAGTTCAGGAAAAGCAAAGCTTCGAGACTATTATTTCACATCTCTTTTAAAAACAATATAAATGGCTTATAAGCCTAGGATGCTGAAATTAATATTTAATGTAAAAAAGCATCGCTAAAAATGATTATATAGCTATCAGGTGTAAATAGCAATTTCCACCTCTGTTGGTAATTTTTCACTCGTTTAGGTTGTCACCCTAGTGTAGCATCGGATTATAATAGCATGTTGATTAAACTGTGTTGGAATTACCATTCACTGTATCTATCAATTCTATGCTATTATGAAGTTCTAAATATTTCATAGGCAAATAAGCCTCTATTAGTCAACAGCGCAGTGGTCACCTATCTGTCTTCTTCCCTTTTTTCTTCCTTAATCATCAGGAAGGCTTAGGAAATTGCCTTTCCACATACTTGAAACGAACCCATGAGTTTATGATAGGGAATTAAACAAGCATACTGACTACAGAGTCTGGATTTATTTGAAATTTGACTGTAAAATAATTCAATTAGAATGATTATAAAAATATGGAGGAAAAAAGGCATTTTAAGTATGACCTGTCACTAACTTCATTAACATTTCTTTTTGCATTCTGTGTGTCATTTCTAGAAAGGTTCCACTAGCATAGCAGAAATTAGCATCTGCTTTCCTTTGTAAAAAAAAAAAAAAGTTTTTTTTTTTTTTTCCTTTTTAGGAAGGTAAAACTCCTAAAAGTTCAGAGAGGCAGTAATAACTGCTGTGTCAGTTTGAGTCCTCCAAGAAGCAGACACCAAGATGGGACTGGCTGTGCAAGAGAATTTCTGGGGAAGAAGCCCGTGGAGAGCAATGGGGATGGAGGTTGAGAAGGCAGGGAGGCAGCTGCCATGCTGGTCTGATGCCTGTCAGAAAGGACCAAGGAAAGGAAGGATTGCATGGGAAGTAATTCCGCAAGGCAGTTATGAGAAAGTGTCAGCCTGAGCTGATGGGGCGTTCTGAGCAACGCTGCCCCCTAGAGGAGCCCAGTGTGGGCTAAATGGCCTGGCTAGGATACTGCCACTGTACCACGTTACTGGTGGAAGCAGCCCCAGGGAAGCATGGCCTTGGTGGATACCTCAGATCTGAAGGTAGGGCAGCTCTTGAAGAGGTTCCGTTGAAGAGCCCTGAGTGGTATGCACTCCCATGCCCACCACAAGTGCTAGTCCTTTTTGGTGATAATGCAATTTAACAAGGGATCTCATTTCTTTCAGAACAAGTTCAAAAATCTCCAGGCTGGAGACTTTCACCAGATACAGCCTGTGAGAACCAGCACTCTGTCTCTGTGTTCTTCCTTACCAGGCCTGGGTGATCCTTGCTCTCATGGTGCAGAGGATTAAGACGGTCAAGTTAAGTGAAGCATCTAGAAGACTACCTGTTTCCAGAACTGTTTAAGGACCACTGCCAATATTTGCAAAAGAGGTACCTTGAGTATAGTCCTATCTGGTCAGACCAATAGTGGAATATACCTCATTAAATACATCATAATAATTAACGTTTATACACCATTTAGTATGTGCCAAGCACTGTTATAAATCTTGACATTCGTTAACTCAGTTAAACCTCACATTCAATGTTTGAGGTCAATACTGTTATTATCCCCATTTTTAGGGATGAGGAAACTGAGATACAGAGAGGTAAAGAAAGTGTCAGAGCTTGGGTTCCTGCCCAGGCAATTGGGCATCAAAGTATGTGTTTTTACCCACTATGCTAGGGAAGGAGGTTGGCATGAATTAGGCCAGTGAATAGGGTGTGAGACACACGAGTTGCAGTTTGGCCTAGGGCACTAGTTCCCCTGGGAGGCTGGAATACCACCAAGCTGAGATCAGTGACACAGATTGTATAAAATGGGTCAGGATGGCAGCAGGTAGACTTGGCAGGCACAGAATCCCGCACCTTGGGTAACACAACTCTTCCCAACACCACCCCGGTGGTTCCTAATGTACTTCCTGCCACAATTCAAATTAGTTTGGGAGTTGTGCATGCTCTAACCTGCTAGTGATAGGTGTCAGAGACTGTGGTTCAGCGTCAGTAGGGAAGATAGTGGTTGACAAAGGTCCCCATGGTGGTGATGGTTTTGATAGTAGCAGCAGTGGCAACAGAGGTGAATGAATAGTGGCACCCTTACAGATATTGTGGTTAATGGTTTCTTTTGTGTGTGTGTGTCACATTAAGCAAGAATAGAGAAACCCACTATAAACAGCAGGTCAGGTGTAAACTTTGTATCAGGAAAGAAACATGAATATATCATACATGTAAAATTTTGTATGTCATTTCAGTGAGTTGGTGGATCCCCTGATTTTGATCCGTAGCCTCCAGCAAGTTAGAAACTCACTATTTTAAAGAAACTTAAGATAGAACCTGTGCCACCTAAAATATATAACCTGTCTTTAAATGGCCCTGTGCTAAAGGGCAGACAGAATACCAATCGGATTGTTTTATAAGAAAGGTCTCCAGGGGATCGTGGAAAGCACCAATTATTGTCAGATTTTTTTTACCTTCTATGCTAGGAAACCCTGGTGGCGTAGTGGTTAAGCGCTATGGCTGCTAATCAAAAGGTCAGCAGTTCGAATCCAGCAGGCACTCCTTGAAAACTCTACAGAGCAGTTCTACTCTGTCCTATTAGGATACTATGAGTCAGAATCGACTCAATGGCAGTGGGTTTGGTTTTTTTGGTTCATGCTAGTGAAATTAAAAGGAGTGAGGTCATAGAACACTAAGCAAAGGATATGATTTCTGCAACAGCAAATTATATCCAATTCATTTATTATAATTCTTTGAAGAGATAAATATGCACGTGGATAAAGCGGAACCAGTGAAGGTAATGGCTCACAGCACCATCAACACTGTGGTTATCTGTAACTGCTGAGAGAAGTCTCTAGCAGGCTAGAATACACTTGGCTCTGGATCCAACTGTGAGAGGAAGTACACTGAAGGTGATCTCTTCAGTCTTTAAAAATGCCTTTAACGAGGATGTGGAGAAACTGAAACTCTGGTGCATTACTGGTGAGAATGTAAAATGGCGCACCTGCTGTGGAAAATAGTTTGGCAGTTCCCCAAAAGGTTAAATATAGAATTACCATATGACACAGCAATTCCACTCCTAGGTATATACTCAAAAGAATTGAAAGCAGGGACTCAAACATATACTTGTTCGCCAGTGTTCACTGCAGCATTATTCACAACGGCCCAAAGGTGGGAACAGCCCAAGTGTCCATCAACCGATGGATGGATAAATAGAATGTGGCATAAATGTACAACGGAATATTATTCATCCATAAAAAGGACTGAAGTTCTAATAGATGCTACAATGTGGATGAACCTTGAAAACATTACGCTGAGTGAAATAAGGCACAAAAGGACAAATATTGTACGGCGACAGAAAGTAGGTTAGAGGTCCCTAGGGGCTGTGGGGAGGGGAGAATAGGGAGCTGTTGCTTTTTAATGGGTACAGAGTTTCTATCTGGAGTGATGACAAGTTTTGTAACTAGATGGTGGTGATGGATGCACAGCATGGTGAATGTAATTAATGACACTGAATTTACACTTCAAAATGGCTAAGCGGAAAATGTTATATGTATTTACTACAATCCAAAAAAAAGAGGCTTTCACAAGACTCCATCTTATGGACTACTTAAAAAACAAAAATAGAGTTACCATGGAATTGAGGGAGTTTTGTCACAGAGAAATCAGTTTAGAGATACAGAGAGAAAAAAAAAAAAAAAAAGGGCAGAAATGAATGGGCACTTCTCTGGATGGAATCACACAGAACAACCAGGTTCCTATGAAACTGCTGCCTAGGAGCCTTTTATAAATGAGCTGGAGAAGGAGGGTACTGAAGGAATTCTGGGTCTGCAGAAGACCCTGACTTCTTAGTTGATGAGGATGGATTTCAGGAGATATTTTAGAAGTCTACTAATGGACAGAAACATTGGTATGCTTTAATATGGGAAAGTACGATGTAAGGAATGCATTATGGAAAAAAAAAATTTACAAACTTCTAGGCATATAAGATCTGAGTGATCAGTTACAACCCAGGAGAGCTTCCTGGGGTTAAATGATAGAATCTGCTGATAGGAAAACTTTCCCGGGGTCAGCTAGTCCAGCCTGTCATCTGAAGCTACTGATGTGGTCCACTGGATCCTCACCAGGTGAACACTGAGCCTTTGTTCTCCGGTCCAGGCTCTCATCACCCCGAGAGGGAGCCCCTTCGTTTATCAGATAATTCAACGTTTAGAAAGTTCTCCTTTGTGTTGAATCAGTGTCAACCTTTTCCTTATCTTAGTACAGTTTTCCAGGATGAGAGAACAATTCTAATCCTTCTCCCACATGATTAGCACTCAAATTTAGACTAGAATGCTCCCTATAAGGCTTTTTCTTTTTCAAACAGATCCAATATTACATGTCTTCAACAGGAAGAAAGGGCTGGTGATCTGCTTCTGAAAAAGCGGCCAACGAAAACCCTATGATCACAACAGTCCCATCCCTCTGAGTCACGGGCTGACTTGACATCAGCTAACAACAACAACGTTATCAATGTTTTACCTGGATAGTCTAAATGTCCTAATTATCCAAGCTGTTCTCTCCTTGGTGAGATAAGCTGCAATTTGCCACTGCCCTGCAGCCGGGACCAAACTCAGTATTTCAGGCATAGTATGACCAGCACTCTGTAAAGGGGGATATTGTTCTGGGGACTTGCTTTTTTTTTTTTTTTTTTTTTTAAATAACAGCTTTATTGTGGGGAGACAGAGTTCACGTATTATAAAATTCGCTGTTAGAGTGTGAAATTCAGTGATTTTTAGTGTTGAGCAACTATCACCACTACCTAATTTCAGAACATTTCATCACCCCAAAAAGAAACCCATATCCATTAGCAGTTACTCCCCATTTCCCTCAGCCCTCCTAGTTCTAGGCAGCCACTAATTTACTTTCTGTCTCTATAGATTTGCCTATTTAGGACATTTCATGTAAACGGAATTATATAATATATAGCCTTTTGTTTCTGGCTTGTTTCACTTAGCATTATGCCTTCAAGGTTCATCCATGTTGCAGCATGTATTAGTACTTCATTCTTCCTTATGGCTGAATAATATGCCACCATATGGATATACCACATTTTGTTTATCCATTCACCAGTTGATGGGCATTTGGGTTGTTACTATATTTTAGCTATTATGAATAATGCTGCTTTGAATATTCATATACACATTTTCATATAGACATATGTCTTCAATTCTCTTGGGCATACACCTAGAATAGAATTTCTGGGTCATATGGTAACTCAGCTGCTAAACAAGGATCAGCAGTTCAAATCCTCCAGGCGCTCCTTGGAAACTCTATGGGGCAGTTCTACTCTGTCCTATAGGGTCGCTATGAGTCGGAATTGACTCGATGGCACTGGGTTAGGTTTTTTTTTTTTTTTTTGGTTTTTTATGGTAACTCTGTGCTTAATTTTTTGAGGAACGACCAAACTGTTTTCCAAGCAGCTACATCATTTTACCTTTTTTTTTTTATCAGCAATGTATGAGGGTTCCAATTTTTCCACATACTTGCCACCACTTGTTTGTGTCCATCTTTCTGATTGTAGCCATTCTAGTGGGTATGAAGTTATTTTGATTTGTTATTTCCCTAATGACTACTGATGTTGGGCATCTGTCCGTGTGTTTATGACCATTTATATATCTTCTTAGGAAAATGTCTATTCAAATCCATTGCCCATTTTTTATTTGTTTTTTTTAATTGATGAGTTCTTTATATATTCTATATACTAGACCATTATCAGATATATGATATGCACATATTTTGTCCTATTCTGTGGGTTGTCTTTTCACTCTCATGATGGTGTCCTTTGATGAACAAAAGCTTTTAATTTTGATCTATTCCAATTTATCTATTTTGTCTTTTGTAACTTATGCTTTTGGCATTATATCTAAGAAACAACTGTTTAACCCAAGAAATTTATTCCTATATTTTCCTCTAAGAGTTAATAGTTTTAGCTCCTACATTTAGATGCTTGATCTGTTTTGAGTTAATTTTTATATATGGTGTGAGACTGGGGCCCAACTTCATTCTTTTGCATATGGATATCCAGTTGTCCCAACACCACTTGTTGAAACAACTCTTCTTTCCCCATTGAACAGTCCTGGCACCCTGTCAAAATCAACTGACCATAATGGGGGACTCACTTTTAGTACTGATGTTGGGCATTTGCTTTTCATACCGTTGACTCATATTGAACTAAATCCCCTAAGTGTTGTACAGTTGTGGCTGTTAAGCCAAGTCTCCTTTGTGCAGATGGTAATTGAGGGCCAAACAG
Source organism: Elephas maximus indicus (assembly GCF_024166365.1). Classification (NCBI taxonomy): domain Eukaryota; kingdom Metazoa; phylum Chordata; class Mammalia; order Proboscidea; family Elephantidae; genus Elephas; species Elephas maximus. The sequence continues at coordinate 60,897,874 of NC_064833.1, read as the reverse complement.
TAGACTTCACTTTTTGTTGTTCTTAAATGTCACTTTCCCAGCTCAGCTGGCCATTCCACTGAGTCAAGAAATTTGGGTCATGGAGTTTGCTATCTCCCTCAGGTTATCCTTTAGATATCAGCCAGGCAGTCATGAAATATTTCATAAACTTCAAATCAAGCAACTGATCTAGGTATTGGTGAATAAGACAAGATACCTGCCCTTATGGAGGAGGCACGGAAAGACAGATAATACAGAAATAAACTCATAAACAAGATAATTTCAAATAGTGAGCTTCTCTAGTAATAAGTCGTTTAGGGGCATCCTTTTAATCTGTAATTTCTTTTAGCAGAAATTTTTATCTGCTATTTTAGAATCCTGTTAGTGACATTTAGACATGCCTATGATTCATTTCAGTGCCTGCTGTATAAGTGTCCTCCTTGTATCTGATGCTGACATCAAGGAAGACATGCTCAGTAGCACACAGAGTGATGCACCATACGGATAGCTGGGCCATGGGCTTCACTTAAGAGGGTCTTGCTTCTGGTTTTAGAAGAACACACTGTGATCCTAAAATGACAGCTTCAATTTGTTATGTTACAGAGGGCTTGCTAACACTGCTGTCACGTTTCCTGGCATACCAGGCATCTAGGGTGTTGGTCCAAAGTATTTTACCACCAGTAACACTATATGCACAGTTCTTCCATGCCATCTTGTGGAAAGTTTCTAGAGCCAAATGAGAATGATAATTGACTTAGGAGGAAGTCCTACTGTGTCTAATGAAAATCAAATGAACCAGAGGTGAATCCTATTCCTGAGCTTCTATCATCTCTGAGATGAAAGTCTGTCATTCTCAATGAAAAGTAGCTGTACCCTCAGAGCTTAAAACAGTACCTGACATGTAGCATCAAACAAATATTTGTTGAACAAGTGAATGAATTAATGAAAAATTCTGCACTATTCAAAACTTTTACCTTTTTTGCAAGTTCTCTTGTCCAGAACTCTTTTTTTAAAAAGTTCATCTGAGCATTAAACTTTCCAGAATTTTTTGTTTTTGTTTTTTAATTCCTTCTTGATCCATGAACCACTGACTACTCCCAATCTCTAATGTGCTTCTACTAGTGGCTACCTGGAGGCTCTTGGTATCTCTAGGCAAACTCAAATCATTCCACGAGGTTGCTGGACACCACTGGTGATCTCCTCTAGCCAGCCTTTCTGGCTGCCTTTAATAGTTTTCTTCCTGATCTCACATGTTTACATCAGCAGTTTTCTTCAAGAAAAGAGGCTCCAAAATTGAGTTTCCATTAGGAGCCACGGGTTTCCCTTTGATTAATAAGTCATCACAAAAGTACAATTGTGGGTAACCTACAGGTCCCAATTTAGGTCATATTGCGGGAGAGGTGGCAGCAGGAGGCTGATGGAACCAAGGACTGTAATATTTCAGTATAAATATTTTGTTTTACACAAAATTTTTCTATTACCACTAATCTTTCTGCCATTTTGCCTCCATGCACACAAGGAGAAGTCAGATTTAATATTCATCAATTCAACTGATTCCATGGAAACAATAGTGATTTCTGAGATTAAAGAAGAATTATGGATGAATGCTGATCACATTCCTTGGCTGCAAAACCTCAAACTCTGACTCATCAAATTTAATTAGTCATTAAAATACAGGCCAAATAAACATATTCTGCATTCAGGCACTGATGTCTGTCAGATGGGATGGGGAATGAGATAATGTAGCAAAAGAATAATTCACTCCTGTCTTCCCACATGCAGAAAATACAGGATGCATTTCTAGGATCACTATTAATTTATTAAGCCCACACAAGATGTGAATTAAATTTCCCTTGTCCTTCATTTTCAATAAGGCTATCTTCTATGCATATGTTCACTGTTCCCCAAAGTGAGCATTTTGTTCTTTTGCTTAGATGGGAGGGGCCCTGAGACCCTCAGGGACAAGGAGCACTTTGCAAGCCTCAGGACAGGTTCCAGAAAGCTCAGCACTTTGAGGCAATATTCCCTGAAAACAACTCATCTGTGGCAGTGATCTTGCTATTTGGATTGGAGTGGCATATTCCTGGGCCTTCTGTACTGTACCTTGTGATTTCTGCTTTGGGCATATGAGGCTGTTTGGGGGAAGCGGGTCAAGCCCAAGAGAGGGGGTGAGGATGGAGATTCTCCCACTCACACCTTCCAGAGACTTGCTTGTATCATTGGCCTAATCCTGCCTTTCCCAAACCTCCTTACACATTAGAATCCCTTGGAGAACTTTTAAAAATAATGTAGATGCCCCACCCACCACAGTCAGAATCTCTGGAGTGGGGCTGAGACACAGATATTTTAAAAACTGCCCCAGAAGATTCTTAAAAAGTAGCCTGGGTTAAGAGCTACTGAGTTTTACTGTGATCAAAAAAATGAAATATAACAAATATTGGTGAGGATGTGGAGAAACTGGAATCCTCATCTGTTGCTGGTGGGAATGAAAAATGGTACAGCCACTGTGGAAAACGGTTTGGTGGTTTCTCAAAAAGTTAAACATAGAACTACCATATGACCTAGCAATCCCAATCCTGGATATATACCCAAAAGGCCTGAAAGCAGGAACACAAACAGAAATCTGTACACCAGTGTTCACTGCAGCACTATTCACAATATCCAAAAGGTGGAAACAACCTCAACATCCATCAACAGATGAATGGATAAACAAAACGTGGTGTATTCATAGATGGACTATTACTTAACCAGAAAAAGGAATGATGTCCTGACACATGCCACAACATAGATGAACCGTGAAAACCTTTATGCTGAGTGAAATCAGTTACAAAAGGACAAATATTGTACGATAACACTTATATGAAACAGGTAAATATTTAAAGACCAAAGTTCATTTGTGGTTACCTAGGGTGGGGGAAAGGGGGGACTTATTGCTTAGGGGCACTGAGTTTCTGTTAATGGTGGCAGAATAATTTGGAAAAGGGTAATGGTGATGATTGCAAACCATGATAAATATAATCAATGTTATTGAATTTTACATGTAAAAATTGTTGAACTGGCAAATATTTTGTTATATACATTTTTACCATAAGAAAAAAAAAAACAGAACTACCGAGTTTTCACACAGTGTGATTCGTAGGAGAATAGGTGAGGAATCCCTCATGACAGGAGAGTGGGGACTCCTGTTGTACTTGACTTCTTTGGAAGGGCTCTCTTGATATCATCAAACTTTCTTCATTCTTCATTATAAACACTAGGGAGAGGAGCGTTAAACCAAGTCACATCACATGTTGGAATTATGAGAGTTTAACTTCAAAGGCCTTGGTGCTTGTAGGTCAAGACTTTCCAAGGCTTAGCAGGAACAACCTCCTGCCCGGCCTGCTTTCTAAAATACTTCTTTCTCTCACTAGGGTCAAAGGAAATCTGATCACTCAAAAGAAAAAAAAAAAAAAAAAAAAACTCACAAAAGGAACCTATCTTTGCATCATCCAAAGACATCATCCCTTATGCTTTCAGCATCTCCAGCCCAGGTATTCAAGAAGACATTTACCATTCTTAAAAAACCGTGTCTGGTGCAGACTGTTCACAGGAAGCTCATTATGTCAGGACCTCATCTACAGGAAGAGCTTTTGGACATACGTCTAATTAATTGCACGTCCAGAAAATTTCTACTAATCCATACGGAGTCAGTTACATTGTTGTTGTTTATAATTTAGCAACTTCAAGTAAAAATAGTTACATTTTGGGCCCCAGTTTCTGTTTGTATCCTCAGGATTGTATGTCTGTAACGGGAACTCAAGGGTTTATTCAAACTGGGATTACAATTTTCATCAGACTTACCCACTGAAGGAGCTTTATATTAAATTCTACATGGAAGGCATGTGCTGTCAGAGACAATATCTAAGTGCGGGATCAGCAAGGTTTGTTACCTGCTGTTGCTCACTTCAGCTTCCTCTGCTGGTTTGGTTTATCTGCCTGAGGGAAAACTAAGAAAGGCCAATTAAAACACTGCTTAAACTTTATCACACTTCCATTTTTGAGTCACAAAGGCTTTCTATACTCTTTAAATAACTCCAGTATTTAAAGCCTCTCTGACACTTTTAGCTAATGTAAAACCTCCTTGACAGGAAAAGGAAGAAGTACAAAACATATGCGTGAAAGTATCTGAAGTCCAACTAGAGTCCACCTACCACGTCACAGACCTTGCATCACAGCAGGACTATTACTTATCATGGCAGAGGGCACTCAGGTATCATGTTACTCTGTCCCAGCACCGCTCCTGTATGCAGCATCATCACTTATTCAATTAATTATTTCTTCAGTAAAATATTCATTGGTTCCCACTATGTCCATGTTTGGACAGGGCATTGAGGGCACAGTGGAAAATTGGAGAGCTGGGCTCACGAAGCTTACACTTTAGTAGGATAATGACAGGAACAAACAGACTCTGTAGCCAGCAAAACTGGGTTTTTGTTTTGCTACTTATTCTCCAACTCAGTTTTCTCAGCTGTAAATGGGAATAGTAATAGGTACTTCTTAGGGCATTGTGAGAATTGAGAGATACTGTACATGAAAACCTGAGTCCTCCTGCCTCCTCTTTGCCAAACCAAATTCTAGATCCTTTTGATTCTGTTTTTGTAAATTCTTCCCAATCCACCTTCTTCTTTTTACATTCCTTCTCCTAGTGATAGCACCACACCACCACTCCTAGTTACTGTCCCCTTGTTGGAATTACTGCCAGTTGGCCAGCTGATCTGTCTACCTCTAGATTTTTTTTTTTTCCTTCTCCCTTTCTAGCCACTGTCTTTGATTGATTCTTCAAATTGCCACATACAGAACTTTGTTGAAATTTAGCTCTGATTGTGACATTTCCCATCTCCAAACCACAAATCTTTGGCGACTCCACATTACTGGCTGAATGAAGGCCAATGCCCTGGCGTGGCATTCCAGGCCGTTCAGGAGCTGATTCTAATCTAGAATTGTTGCCTCCTCTCTCATATTCATGTCTCCGGGTGGTGTAGGTGGTTAATCGCTCAAGTGTTAGCCCAAAGCCTGGCAGTTTCAACCCACCCAGAGGCGCCTCACAAGACAGGCCTGGCAGTCTTTCTGAAAGGCCACAGCCTTGAAAATACTATGGAGTAGTTCTACTGGCACATAGGGGGTCGCCATGAGTCAGAATTGATATGACAGCAACTAACAGCATCTCGGAAACCCTGATGGCATAGTGGTTAAGAGCTATGGCTGGCTACTAACCAAAAGATTGGCAGTTTGAATCCTCCCTGTGCTCCCTGGATACCCTATGGGGCAGTTCTACTCTGTCTTTTAGGGTCGCTGTGTGCTGGAATCAACTCTACGGCAATGGGTTTGGGTTAGTTTGATAACAACAACTCACATATTTACATATTTTCTTCTCTGGTATATATTTGCAATGCTGAACAAGTATGCGTTTGTGCATTTTTCTAGGATAAAGCTTCAGAATTTCAACAGATTTTCAAATGACCCCCAAATATATAAAACCTGCCAAACTGTACCTTCCTAGTCTTTCTCTTCACCTTCTAATGATCCCATCCTCCAGGGCTTCAGCCACCCCAGATTCTTCACTGCCTTGTTAAAGTCATTATTATCTATGATGTTCTTTACGGTGCCACTCTACCTGATAATGCCCTCAACTTCAGCTTAGCTTTTGAAATTCTACCCACTCTTCAAGGTTCTCAAATGCCTGTTCTCCAGAAAGTAAAAACTGATTCCCAGTCTAGAATAAATTACTCTTTATTTTATGTCCCTCAACACTTACAACTTTCATTATATTACTATGGTAGGCTGTATTACTGTCCCCAGTATTTCACCCTTCTGTGTGTCCAAGCCATTTCCCATTTGACACTGTAGTTCCTCCCTTTAAATGTATTCTTCTCTACTCCACTGTTGCTGGCCTTAGCCATGGGATTTGTGTCAGCCAGTGCAATGTGGGTGGAAATGATGGTATGTCAGTTCTGAACCTGGGCCTCAAGAGGCAATGCACACTTCTGTTTGCCCCTCTTGCACTTTTGCCATCACTATGGGAAGAACATACCCTGGCACAAGACTGACATGAAGAAACCTGAACCCAACCTGCAGCCTAAGTCCAGCCCATAGAAATCCAATCTAGATTCAACTGATGCCCAGCCAAGCTGCATATGAATGAGTGAGAATAAATAATTGTTTTAGAGAATACTACAAACAATTGTATAGCAACAGATTAGATAACCTAGATGAAATGGACAAATTACTTAAAAAATATAAACTTCCTACACTGACTCAAGGAGAAATAAAAAAAAACCCAATAGAAGACCTCAGTAGACCCATAGCCAATGAAGAGACTGAATCCGTAATCAAAAGCCTTCCAACAAAGAAAAGTCCTGGAACGATGGCTTTCCTGGGGAATTCTACCAAATATTTAAAGCAGAAGTGACTACTATCCTTCTTAAACTTTTCCAAAAAACAGAAGAGGAAGGAATATTTCCTAACTCACCCTATGAGGCTAGCATTACTTTTATACCAAAGCCAGACAAAGATACTACAAGAAATCTACAGACAAATATCCCTTATGAATATGGATGTAAGTATCCTTAACAAAATACTAACAAACCAAATCCAGAAGCATATTAAAAGGGTTATACATTGTGAAGAATGGGAATTCTGGAACACTTAATTGTGCTCATGAGGAACCTTTACACAGATCAAGAGTCAGTTGTTCGGACAGAACCAGGGGATACTGATTGGTTTAAAGTCAGGAAAGGTGTATGTCAGGGTTGTATCCTTTCACCAAACCTATTCAATCTGTATGCTAAGCAAATATTCTGAGAAGCTGGACTATATGAAGAAGAACGGGGCATCAGGATTGGAGGAAGACTCATTAACAACCTGCGTTATGCAGATGACACAACCTTGCTTGCTCAAAGTGAAGAGGACTTGAAGCACTCACTAGTGAAGATCAGGGACCACAGCCTTCAGTATGGATTGCACCTCAACATTAAGAAAACAAAAATCCTCACAACTGGACCAATGAGCAACATCATGATAAACGGAGAAAAGATGGAAGTTGTCAAGGATTTCATTTTACTTGGATCCACAATCAACAGCCATGGAAGCAGCAGTCAGAAAATCAAATGACACATTACATTGGGTAAATCTGCTGCAAGGGACCTCTTTAAAGTGTTAAAAAGCAAAGATGGGGTTGAGGGGGCACAGCCAAGATGGCGGACTAGGCAGACGCTACCTCGGATCCCTCTTACAACAAAGACACGGAAAAACAAGTGAATCGATCACATACATAACAATCTACGAACCCTGAACAACAAACACAGATTTAGAGACGGAGAACGAACTAATACGGGGAAGCAGCGATTGTTTCCAGAGCCTGGAGCCAGCATACCAGTCAGGTACGGCACAAGCACAGAGAGCTGCTCCACCCCCTGAACTAACCCCGGGAGGGGGACCAGCCGGTTCCACGGGCGGCATGGGATGCAGCCGGTAGGAGAAGTCCCCGGGAGGAAGCGCCTGGTCTTGGAGCAGACAGAGCAGCGTCCGAGCTGGGGAACCGTCCCGCAGGGATTTGGACTGGATGCAGGTACGGCATAAACACGGAGAGTTGCTCCACCCCCCTGAACTAACCCCGGGAAGGGGACCAGCCGGGTCGCGTGGGCGGCGTGGGACGCAGCCGGTAGGAGAAGTCCCCGGGAGGCAGCGACTGGTATTGGAGCGGGGAGAACAGCGTCCCAGCCGGGACACTCGGTCACGGCACAAGCACGGGGAGCTGCTCCACCCATCTGAACTAACCCCAGGAGGAGGCCCAACTGGCTCTCGGGTGTGGCACGGCCACGCGGCTGGAGGGATGAGAAGTCCCCGGGAGGCAGCGACTGATTTTGGAGTGGAGAGTGCACCGTCCCAGTAGGGGAGCCTTGACGCTGGACGTGGGGCTGGAAGCAGAGGATCTGACCGTGACTCCAGCGGGCCAGACCCCCCGGGGGCAATCTCCACACAGCCAGCACACATAGGCGACACGCCCCGCGGGAATCTCAGATATAATAGTCATTCTAAGCAAGACAAGCAACTCTGGCTATATTCTGAGGTGCTACTCTCCTATCTCTCTGTTCCCTCCCCCGCCCTCCCCAGGCGGCTTCATTAACATCTGAATAGCCTGAGCCAGAGGGAGAACTCTGATAGGGATCTGACTGCATTTTTTTTTAGCGGATTTTCTGGAAAAACTAGTTTCCCAGTGATGGCGCAGAGACAACAATCCATATCAAACCACTTAAAGAAGCAGACCATGACAGCTTCTCCAACCCCCCAAACAAAAGAATCAAAATCTTTCCCAAATGAAGATACAATCTTGGAATTATCAGATACAGAATATAAAAAACTAATTTACAGAATGCTTAATGATATCACAAATGAAATTAGGATAACTGCAGAAAAAGCCAAGGAACATACTGATAAAACTGTTGAAGAACTCAAAAAGATTATTCAAGAACATACTGGAAAAATTCATAAGTTGCAAGAATCCATAGAGAGACAACATGTAGAAATCCAAAAGATTAACAATAAAATAACAGAATTAGACAACGCACTAGGAAGTCAGAGGAGCAGACTCGAGCAATTAGAATGCAGACTGGGACATCTGGAGGACCAGGGAATCAACACCAACATAGCTGGAAAAAAATCAGATAAAAGAATTAAAAAAAATGAAGAAACCCTAAGAATTATGTGGGACTCTATCAAGAAGGATAACCTGCCGGTGATTGGAGTCCCAGAACAGGGAGGGGGGACAGAAAACACAGAGAAAATAGTTGAAGAACTCCTGACACAAAACTTCCCTGACATCATGAAAGATGAAAGGATATCTATCCAAGATGCTCATCGAACCCCATTTAAGATTGATCCAAAAAGAAAAACACCAAGACATATTATCATCAAACTCACCAAAACCAAAGATAAACAGAAAATTTTAAAAGCAGCCAGGGAGAAAAGAAAGGTTTCCTTCAAGGTAGAATCAATAAGAATAAGTTCTGACTACTCAGCACAAACCATGCAGGCAAGAAGGGAATGGGACGACATATACAGAACACTGAAGGAGAAAAACTGCCAGCCAAGGATCATATATCCAGCAAAACTCTCTCTGAAATATGAAGGCGAAATTAAGATATTTACAGACAAACACAAGTTTAGAGAATTTGCAAAAACCAAACCAAAGCTACAAGAAATACTAAAGGATATTGTTTGGTCAGAGAACCAATAATATCAGATATCAGCACAACACAAGGTCACAAAACAGAACGTCCTGATATCAACTCAAATAGGGAAATCACAAAAACAAAGAAATTAAGATTAATTAAAAAAAAAAAATACACATAACAGGGAATCATGGAAGTCAATAGGTAAAAGATCACAATAATCAAAAAGAGGGACTAAATACAGGAGGCATTGAACTGCCATATGGAGAGTGATACAAGGCGATATAGAACAATGCAAGTTAGGTTTTTACTTAGAAAAATAGGGGTAAATAATAAGGTAACCACAAAAAGGTATAACAACTCTATAACTCAAGATAAAAACCAAGAAAAACGTAACGACTCAACTAACATAAAGTCAAGCACTATGAAAATGAGGATCTCACAATTTACTAAGAAAAACGCCTCAGCACAAAAAAGTATGTGGAAAAATGAAATTGTCAACAACACACATAAAAAGGCATCAAAATGACAGCACTAAAAACTTATTTATCTATAATTACCCTGAATGTAAATGGACTAAATGCACCAATAAAGAGACAGAGAGTCACAGACTGGATAAAGAAACACAATCCATCTATATGCTGCCTACAAGAGACACACCTTAGACTTAGAGACACAAACAAACTAAAACTCAAAGGATGGAAAAAGTATATCAAGCAAACAATAAGCAAAAAAGAAGAGGAGTAGCAATATTAATTTCTGACAAAATAGACTTTAGACTTAAATCCACCACAAAGGATAAAGAAGGACACTATATAATGATAAAAGGGACAATTGATCAGGAAGACATAACCATATTAAATATTTATGCACCCAATGACAGGGCTGCAAGATACATAAATCAAATTTTAACAGAATTGAAAAGTGAGATAGATACCTCCACAATTACAGTAGGCAACTTCAACACACCACTTTCGGAGAAGGACAGGACATCCAGTAAGAAGCTCAACAGAGACACGGAAGATCTAATTACAACAATCAACCAACTTGACCTCATTGACTTATACAGAACTCTCCACCCAACTGCTGCAAAATATACTTTTTTTTCTAGCGCACATGGAACATTCTCTAGAATAGACCACATATTAGGTCATAAAACAAACCTTTGCAGAGTCCAAAACATCGAAATATTACAAAGCATCTTCTCAGACCACAAGGCATTAAACTAGAGATCAATAACAGAAAAACTAGGGAAAAGAAATCAAATACTTGGAAAATGAACAATACCCTCCTGAAAAAAGACTGGGTTATAGAAGTCATCAAGGAGGGAATAAGGAAATTCACAGAATGCAACGAGAATGAAAATACTTCCTATCAAAACCTCTGGGACACAGCAAAAGCAGTGCTCAGAGGCCAATTTATATCAATAAATGCACACATACAAAAAGAAGAAAGAGCCAAAATCAGAGAACTGTCCCGACAACTTGAACAAATAGAAAGTGAGCAACAAAAGAATCCATCAGGCTCCAGAAGAAAACAAATAATAAAAATTAGAGCTGAACTAAATGCATTAGAGAACAGAAAAACAATTGAAAGAATTAACAAAGCCAAAAGCTGGTTCTTTGAAAAAATTAACAAAATTGATAAACCATTGGCTAGACTGACTAAAGAAATACAGGAAAGGAAACAAATAACCCGAATAAGAAATGAGAAGGACCACATCACAACAGAACCAAATGAAATTAAAAGAATCATTTCAGATTATTATGAAAAATTGTACTCTAACAAATTTGAAAACCTAGAAGAAATGGATGAATTCCTGGAAAAACACTACTTACCTAAACTAACACATTCAGAAGTAGAACAACTAAATAGACCCATAACAAAAAAAGAGATTGAAACGGTAATCAAAAAACTCCCAACAAAAAAAAGCCCTGGCCCGGACGGCTTCACTGCAGAGTTCTACCAAACTTTCAGAGAAGAGTTAACACCACTACTACTAAAGGTATTCCAAAGCATAGAAAATGACGGAATACTACCCAACTCATTCTATGAAGCCACCATCTCCCTGATACCAAAACCAGGTAAAGACATTACAAAAAAAGAAAATTATAGACCTATATCCCTCATGAACATTGATGCAAAAATCCTCAACAAAATTCTAGCCAATAGAATCCAACAACACATCAAAAAAATAATTCACCCTGATCAAGTGGGATTTATACCAGGTATGCAAGGCTGGTTTAATATCAGAAAAACCATTAATGTAATCCATCACCTAAATAAAACAAAAGACAAAAACCACATGATCTTATCAATTGATGCAGAAAAGGCATTTGACAAAGTCCAACACCCATTTATGATAAAAACTCTTACCAAAATAGGAATTGAAGGAAAATTCCTCAACATAATAAAGGGCATCTATGCAAAGCCAACAGCCAATATCACTCTAAATGGAGAGAACCTGAAAGCATTTCCCTTGAGAACGGGAACCAGACAAGGATGCCCTTTATCACCGCTCTTATTCAACATTGTGTTGGAAGTCTTAGCCAGGGCAATTAGGCTAGACAAAGAAATAAAAGGTATCCGGATTGGCAAGGAAGAAGTAAAGTTATCACTATTTGCAGATGACATGATTATATACACAGAAAACCCCAAGGAATCCTGCAGAAAACTACTGAAACTAATAGAAGAGTTTGGCAGAGTCTCAGGTTATAAAATAAACATACAAAAATCACTTGGATTCCTCTACATCAACAAAAAGAACACCGAAGAGGAAATAACCAAATCAATACCATTCACAGTAGCCCCCAAGAAGATAAGATACTTAGGAATAAATCTTACCAAGGATGTAAAAGACCTATACAAAGAAAACTACAAAGCTCTACTACAAGAAATTCAAAAGGACATACTTAAGTGGAAAAACATACCCTGCTCATGGATAGGAAGACTTAACATAGTAAAAATGTCTATTCTACCAAAAGCCATCTATACATTTAACGCACTTCGATCCAAATTCCAATGTCATATTTTAAGGGGATAGAGAAACAAATCACCAATTTCATATGGAAGGGAAAGAAGTCCCGGATAAGCAAAGCACTACTGAAAAAGAAGAAGAAAGTGGGAGGCCTCACCTTACCTGACTTCAGAACCTATTATACAGCCACAGTAATCAAAACAGCCTGGTATTGGTACAACAACAGACACATAGACCAATGGAACAGAATTGAGAACCCAGACATAGATCCATCCACGTATGAGCAGCTGATATTTGACAAAGGACCAGTGTCAATTAACTGGGGAAAAGATAGCCTTTTTAATAAATGGTGCTGGCATAACTGGATATCCATTTGCAAAAAAATGAAACAGAACCCATACCTCACACCATGCACAAAAACTAACTCCAAGTGGATCAAAGACCTAAACATAAAGACTAAAACGATAAAGATCATGGAAGAAAAAATACAGACAACCCTAGGAGCCCTAATACAAGGTATAAACAGAATACAAAACATTACCAAAAATGATGAAGAGAAACCAGATAACTGGGAGCTCCTAAAAATCAAACACCTATGCTCATCTAGAGACTTCTCCAAAAGAGTAAAAAGACCACCTACAGACTGGGAAAGAATTTTCAGCTATGACATCTCTGACCAGCGCCTGATCTCTAAAATCTACATGATTCTGTCAAAACTCAACCACAAAAAGACAAACAACCCAGTCAAGAAGTGGGCAAAGGATATGAACACACATTTCACTAAAGAAGATATTCAGGCAGCCAACAGATACATGAGAAAATGCTCTCGATCATTAGCCATTAGAGAAATGCAAATTAAAACTACGATGAGATTCCATCTCACACCAGCAAGGCTGGCATTCATCCAAAAAACACAAAATAATAAATGTTGGAGAGGCTGCGGAGAGATTGGAACTCTCATACACTGCTGGTGGGAATGTAAAATGGTACAACCACTTTGGAAATCTATCTGGCGTTATCTTAAACAGTTAGAAATAGAACTACCATACAACCCAGAAATCCCACTCCTAGGAATATACCCTAGAGATACAAGAGCCTTCATACAAACAGATATATGCACACCCATGTTTACTGCAGCTCTGTTTACAATAGCAAAAAGCTGGAAGCAACCAAGGTGTCCATCAACGGATGAATGGGTAAATAAATTGTGGTATATTCACACAATGGAATACTACACATCGATAAAGAACAGTGACGAATCTCTGAAACATTTCATAACATGGAGGAACCTGGAAGGCATTATGCTGAGTGAAATTAGTCAGAGGCAAAAGGACAAATATTGTATAAGACCACTATTATAAGATCTTTGAGAAATAGTAAACCTGAGAAGAACACATACTTTTGTGGTTACGAGGGTGGGAGGGACGGAGGGTGGGAGAGGGTTTTTTATTGATTAATCAGTAGATAAGAACTGCTTTAGGTGAAGGGAAAGACAACACTCAATACATGGAAGGTCAGCTCAATTGGACTGGACCAAAAGCAAAGAAGTTTCCGGGATAAAATGAATGCTTCAAAGGTCAGGGGAGCAAGTGCAGGGGTCTGGGGAACATGGTTTGAGGGGACTTCTAAGTCAATTGGCAAAATAATTCTATTATGAAATCATTCTGCATCCCACTTTGAAATGTGGCATCTGGGGTCTTAAATGCTAACAAGCGGCCATCTAAGATGCAGCAATTGGTCTCAACCCACCTGGAGCAAAGGAAAATGAAGAACACCAAGGCCACACGACAACTAAGAGCCCAAGAGACAGAAAGGGCCACATGAACCAGAGACTTACATCATCCTGAGACCAGAAGAACTAGTTGGTGCCCGGTCACAATCGATGACTGCCCTGACAGGGAGCACAGCAGAGGACCCCTGAGGGAGCAGGAGATCAGTGGGATACAGACCCCAAATTCTCATAAAAAGACCAAACTTAATGATCTGACTGAGACTGGAGGAATCCCGGCGGCCATGCTCCCCAGACCTTCAGTTGACACAGGACAGGAACCATCCCCGAAGACAACTCATCAGAAATGAAAGGGACTGGTCAGCGGGTGGGAGAGAGACGCTGATGAAGAGTGAGCTAATTATATCAGGTGGACACTTGAGATTGTGTTGGCAACTCTTGTCTGGAGGGGGGATGGGAGGGTAGAGAGAGGGAAGCCGGCAAAATTGTCAAGAAAGGAGAGACTGAAAGGGCTGACTCAAGAGGGGGAGAGCAAGTGGGAGTAGGGAGTGAGATGTATGTAAACTTATATGTGTCAGACTGATTGGATTTGTAAACGTTCACTTGAAGCTTAATAAAAGTTATTAAACAAAAAAAAAAAAGGCTGGTGGTTCAAACCCACCAAGAGGTGCCTTGGAAGTAAGGCCTGGTGATCTGCTTTGAAAGGTCATATGGAGTGGTTTTACTCTACACATGGGGTTACCATGAGTCAAAATTGACTCAGCAGCCACTAAGAACAATAATGGTACCTCAGAGAAGTTGATTGTAAAAAGAACAAAATGTTCACAGCTATGCATACATAATTTAATGTCTTTTTGAATTTTAATAAAATGTAAAATCATAAAAAAAAAAAAAAGCAAAGATGTCACCTTTAAGACTAAGGTGCACCTGACCCACGCAATGGTATTTTTAATCACATCATATGCATGTGAAAGCTGGACAATGAATAAGGAAAACCAAAGAAGAATTGACACCTTTGAATTGTAGTATTGGCGAAGAATATTGAATACACAACAGGCTGCCAAAAGACCAAACAAAATTGTCTTGGAAGAAGTGCAACCGGAGTGCTCCTTAAAAGCAAGAATGGCGAGACTGTGTCTTACATACTTTGGACATGTTGTTAGGAGGGGTCAGTCCCCACAGAAGGACATCATGCTTGGCAAAGTACAGGATCAGCGGAAAAGAGGAAGACCCTCAACGAGGTGGATTGACTCAGTGGCTTCAACAATGAGCTCAAGCATAACAACGATTGTAAGGATGGCGCAGGACCGGGCAGTGTTTCGTTCTGCTGTGCATAGGGTCGCTATGAGTTGAAACCGACTCGATGGCACCTAACAACAACAACAATACTGCATGATCAAATGGTATTTATCCCAGGAGTGTCTAAAGTCCAACTAGAGTCTACCCATCATGTCACAGACCTTGCATCACAGCAGGACTATTACTTATCATGGCAGAGGGCACTCAGGTATCATGTTACTCTGTCCCAGCACCGCTCCTGTATGCAGCATCATCACTTATTCATTTAATTATTTCTTCAATAAAATATTCATTGGTTTCCACTATGTGCATATTTGGGCAGGGCATTGAGGGCACAGTGGAAAATTGGAGAGCTGGGCTCACGAAGCTTACACTTTAGTAGGATAATGACAGGAACAAACAGACTCTGTAGCCAGCAAAACTGGGTTTTTGTTTTGCTACTTATTCTCCAACTCAGTTTTCTCAGCTGTAAATAGGAATAGTAACACCGACTTCTTAGGGCATTGTGAGAATTGAGAGATTTGAGAGAATTGAGAAGGGAGGTTCAACATTAGAAAACCAATCAATGTAAACCATAAATAGAAAAAAGAACAACAATCACATGCATGATGATCTCAATCATTGCAGAGAAGGTGTCTGACAAAATCCAAGACTCATTCATGATATAAACACTCAACAAGCTAGGAATACAAGGGGAATTCCTCAGTATGATAAAGGACATTTATGAAAAACCTATATAGCTAACATAAAACCCAATGGAGAAAGAATGAGAGTTTTCTTTTTCAGATGAGAAACAAAACAATGATTCCCACTCTTACCACTGCTATTCAGTATTGTACTGGAAGCTCTACTCTAAGCAACTGAGCAAGAAATAAAAGGTATCCAAATCAGGAAGGAAGAATTAAAACCATGACTTTTTGGAGATGACATGATCCTATATAATGAAGCCACCACCTGTCTCTCAGTTTGTCGTACCATAGTAGCTTGTATGTTGCTATGATGCTGGAAGCAATGCCACTGGTATTTTAAGTATCAGCAGGGTCACCCATGATGGACAGATTTTGGAAGAGCTTCCAGATTAAGACACACTAAAAAGAAAAGCCTGGTAAATTTCTTTTGAAAATACCCAGTGAAAACCTTATAGATTTTTTTTTTATTGTGCTTTAAGTGAAAGTTTACAAACCAAGTCAGTCTCTCATACAAAAATTTATATACACCTTGTTATATACTCCTAGTTGCTCTCCCTCTAATAAGACAGCACACTCCTTCCCTCAACTCTCTATTTTTATGTCCATTCGGCCAGCTTCTGACCCCCTCTGCCTTCTCATTTCCTCTCCAAACGGGAGCTGCCCACATAGTCTCAAGTGTCTACTTGATCCAAGAAGCTCACTCTTCACCAATATCATTTTCTATCCCACAGGCCAGTCTAATCCCTGTCTGAAGAGTTGGCTTTAGGAAAGGTTCCTGGTTGGGCTAACAAAAGGTCTGGGGACCATGACCTCTGGGGTCCTTCTAGTCTCAGTCAGGTCATTAAGCCTGGTCTTTTTACGAGATTTTGAGGTCTGCATCCCACTGCTCTCCTGCTCCCTCAGGGGCTCTCTGTTGTGTTCCCCGTTACGGCAGTCTTCAGTTGTAGCCACGCACCATCTAGTTCTTCTGGTCTCAGGCTGATGTAGTTTCTCGTTCATGTGGCCCTTTCTGTCTCTTGGGCTCATAATTACCTCGTGTCTTTGGTGTTTTTCATTCTCCTTTGCTCCAGGTGGGCTGAGACCAATTGATGCATCTTAGAAGGCCACTTGCTAGCATCTAAGACCCCAGATGCCACTCTCCAAAGTGGGATGCAGAATGCTTTCTTAATAGATTTTATTATGCCAACTGACCTAGGTGTCTCCTGAAACCATGGTCCCCAAACCCCCGCCCCCACTACGCTGGCCCTTGAAGCATTCAGTTTATTCAGGGAACGAAAACCTTATAGATTAACAGAATATCGTCTGAGATAGTACTGGAATATGAGCCCGCTAGGTTGGGTGGAAACCCTGGTGGTGTAGTGGGTAAGTGCTACGGCTGCTAACCAAGAGGTCGGTAGTTCGAATCCACCAGGTGCTCCTTAGAAACTCTATCTGGCAGCTCTTAGAATAGACTCGACAGTAGTGGGCTTCCTTTTTTTTTTAGGTTGGGTGGCAAAGCTGCTAAGTCCATCTAATGGGGAAAGAAGAATCTCTTTAATAAATGGTGCTAGGACACCAGGATTTCCACAAACAAAATAACCTGGACCCATACCTTACACCATAGACAAAGATTAATTGGAAATAGATCAAAGACTTAAATGTAAGAACTAAAACCATAAAACTCCTTGCAGAAAACATGGGGTGGTGCTTCAGGACCTGTTTTTTGAACAACAGATTCTTAGACGTGAGCAACAAAAGACAAAATAGATGAATGGGACCTAATCAAATTAAAAACTTTTGTTCATGAAAGATCTTTATCATGAAAGTGAGAAGACAATCTACAGATTGGGATAAAATTTTTAGGACCCATATAGGGCACTGGGTTTTGGGTTTTATGTATCTGATAAGGCCTTTTTGTCCAAAATATATTAAAAAAAAAAAAAACTCCTACAACTTAACAACAAAAGACAACTCAATCAAAAAATAGGCATTTAGAATAGACGTTTCACCTAAGAAGAAATACAAATGGCCTATAAGCATACAAAAAGATGCTCAATGTCACAGTCATTAGGGAAATACAAATTAAAACCACAGTGGATATCATTTCACATCAAGATGGCTATGATTAAAAAAATGGAAAACAACAGGTGTTAGTGAGGGTGTAGAGAAATTGAAATCCTCATCCATTGCTGGTGGGAATGCAAAATGGTTCAGCAGCTGTGGAAAACAGTTTGGCAGTTCCTCAAAAAGGTAAACATAGAATTACCACATGACCCAGCAATTCCACTTCAAGGTATGCACCCGAAATAATTGAAAGCAGGAATATAAATAGATACTTGTACACCAGTGTTCACTGCAGCACTATTCACAATAGCCAAAAGGTAGGAACAGCCTAAATGCCCAGTAGTTGATGAATGGATAAATAAGATGTGGTACATACATACAAAAGAATATTACTTAGACATAAAGAGAAATGAAGTCCTGATAAACGTTACAACATGAATGAAACTTGAAAACATGCTGAGTGAAATAAGTCAGCCACAAAAGGACAGCTATTGTATGATCCCACTTATATGAAATAACTAGAATTGGCAAGCATATACAGACTAAATTAGTGGTTACCAGTGGTGAGCAGAAAGGTGAAGATAAGGCAAACTAATTGCTTAGGGGACAGTCAGCTTCTGTTATGAGTGATGGAAAAATTTAAGAAACGAATAATGGTGATAGTTGAACAACATAATAATTATGCCACCAAACTGTACATAAGAATGTTGATTGACAAAGGGTCAAAGTCCATTCACCGGGGAAGAGATAGTCTCGTTAACAAATGGTGCTGGCAAACTGAATATATCTATTTGCAGAAAAATGAAACAGGATCCATACCTCTCACCATACACAAAAACTAACATAAAATGGATCAAAGACCTAAATGTTAAACCTAAACTGTGAAGTCTGTGGAAGATAACATAGGGACAAAGCTGGAAGTCCTAATTTATGGTATAAATACACTATCAAACGTAACTAAAAATGCACAAACAACAGATAATAAACTAGATAACTGGGACCTCTTAAAAATTAAATAAAAAGAATCTACAGACTGGGGAAAAAATTTAGCAACATATCTGATAAGACTCTAGTATCTAAAATACATAGAAAACTTTAACACCTCAACAACAAAAAGACAAACAATACAATCAAGAAATGGGCAAAGGACATGGACAGACACTTCACCAAAGAAGACATTCAGGTGGCTAACAAACACATGAAGAGATGCTTATGATTATTAGCCATTACCCATGGTCGTCAAGTTGATTCCAACTCATATCAACCCTGTAGGAAAGAGTAGAACTGCCTATAAGGTTTCCAAGGATTCAAACTGCTGAATTTTTGGTTAGTAGCCAAGCTCTTTAACCACTTCGCCTCTAGAGAGATGCAAATCAAAACTACAATGAGATACCATCTCACCCCTGCAAAAATAGTACTGATTAAAAAAGCAAAAGAAAACAGAAAACAAATGCTGATGAGGTTGTGGGGAGACTGGAACTCATACACTGCTGGAGGGAATTGAAAATGGTAACCACTATGGAAAATGTTATGACCCTTCTTCAAAAAGCTAGAAATAGAAATACAATATGATCCCACAATCCCACTCCTAGGTATATGTCCTAGAGCAATAAGAGCAGTGACACGAATAGACATATGCACACCTATGTTCACTGCAGCATTATTCACAAAAGCAAAAAGATGGAAACAACCTAAGTGTCCACCAAGAGATGAATGAACAAAATGTGGTACATACATACAATGAATTACTATGCCAACAATTAAGAATAATGATGAGTCTGCAAAACATCTTATAACATGGATGAATCTGGAGGACATTATGCTGAGTGAAATAAGTCAGTCACAAAAGGGAAAATATAATATCACTTTTATAAAAAGTCAAAAATAGGTTTACACCCAGAAAGCAACGTTCTTTGATGGTTACCAGGGATGGGAGGTGGAGGTAGGAAGAATCACTTGCTAGATAGTAGACACGTGTTGATTCTGGTGAAGGGAAAAGCAATACACAAAATGAGAGAAGTCAGCACAACGTGACCAAGGCAAACGAAGATACTGAGAGGTACACAAGAACAAAGGGCAACTATGGTAAATGCTAGAACATATACAGTTCTGCAACAACAGTAATAACAACCAAAAATTTGTGAGTGGTTACACAGGTAGATATGCATGCTATATAGGCATAGGGGGGCATATGGGAATACATGTGTGTGCATGTATAGGTATAAAACAAAAAACCAAACCCACTGCTGTTGAGTTGATTCCTATTCATAGTGACCCTATGGGGCAATGTAGAACTTCCCCATAAGGATTCCAAGGAGCCGCTGGTGGATTCAAACTGCCGGCCTTTGGTTAGCAGCCAAGATCTTAACCACCGCGCCACCAGGGCTCCACATAGGTATAGTTGTGGAAATTTGTATATTGCTACTGAGCCATACTAGAAACTGAACGCTTATGCATGGGCCACCAAGTCACCACGTGGTATGTGCTGCATATATATTCACATATATGATACAGCACATCAGAGACACAGTTATGGAAACTTCCTGGCATATCCAAATGCCTCGTGGACCTGAGTTACTGGGTTTGAAGGCTCAGGATCATACTCTTGGAGAACATCTAGGTCAACTGGCATAACACAGTTCATAAAGATAATATTCTACATCCTAGTTTGGTGAGTAATGTTTGGGGTCTTAAAAGCTTGTGAGTGGCCATCTAAGATACAACTATTGGTCTCCTCTCATATGGAACAAAGGAAAATGGAGGAAACCAAAGACCCAAAAAAACAATTAGTCCTTAGGACTAATGGCCTACATGAACTACAGCCTCCTCTAGCCTGAGACCAGAAAAACTAGATGGTACCTGGCTAACACTACTGACCGCTCTGACCAGGAACACAATAGAAGGTCCTGGTTAGAATAGGATAAAAATGTAGAACGAAATTCAAATTCATGAAAACGACCAGACTTTCTAGACTGATAAAGACTAGAGGAACCCTTGAGACTACTCTCCTAAGATATCCTTTTAATCTGGAACTGAAGCTACTCTAGGAGGTCACCTTTCAACCAAGTAATAGATTGCCCTATAAAGCAATAACAACTGTTAGGAATGTGCTCCTTGGAACAATCAACTATATGAGAACAAACAGGCAACATTTGCCCAAAAGCAAAGATGAGAAAGCAAGGAGGGAGAGGGAAACTGTACAGATGGAAACAGGGAAGGCAGGGTAGAAATGGGAAGAGTGCTGACACGTTGCAGCGATAGCAACCCATGTCACAAAACAATTTGTGTATGAATTGTTGAATGGGAAATCAATTTGCTGTGTAAACTTTCACTAAAACACAATAAATTGTTTTTTTTTAAAAAAAGGTGAGATGGTAAGTGTTTTGTTCCATATATATTTATCCAAAAAAAAAAAAAAAAACCTATTGTTTTAAGCCACTGAGTTTGGGGTGGTTTGCTATTCAGTGTTATTGTTCTAAAAACTAACTGATACCGAGTCTGTACTGTTTTATGTCTTAGTTTACCATGTACACATGCTTGTATCTCTCCCTCAACTCTAAGCTTCTGGTAGGCAGGAGCCAAAACTCCTTAGTATACGTCCTGAAACACTGTAGGAGATACACATTTTTGCTGATTTCAGTTGGATAACAAAGAATTTACTAAGATTTAAAAATATCTAGAGGGGAGCCATTAGTTAATGATATCTTGGTTATCATCAAAAGGCTAATGTGTATGCTCCATGAGGTGGTATAATCAAAACTATTCAACAAACTTCCAGGGAATGCTTCCAGGAAGGATCAAGTTAGAACAAGGCTTCAAACTGGTTCATTCTGGTTCGAATCCCTGCTGAGAATTTGCATTTCTAGTAAGTTCCCAGGCAATGCTAATACTACTGGTTAAGGACCAATTCTGAGAACCACTAGTACAGCAGTGGTTCTCTAAATTTATTATACATAAGAATCATGGGAATGAAATGGTTCCATGCCCTGAGTCAGAATAACCACTGATCAGTATAAAAATAACTATTAGTTACCTGGCCAATAATGACAGGGCTACTGTTTTCAAAATGTGACATAGGTCAATTATCACAAAGCTTTAAGGAACTAGGGCAAAGAAGCTACCACTTGGTTTGTGGTCTTTAACATACTCAGAAACCCCGGTGGCGTAGTGGCTAAGTGCTACCGCTGCTAACCAAAGGGTCGGCAGTTCGACTCTGCCAGGCGCTCCCTGGAAACTCTGGGGCAGTTCTACTCTGTCCTATAGGGTTGCTATGAGTCAGAATCGGCTCGACGGCACTGGGTTTGGTTTTGTTTTGGCTAGCATGCACTCAGAAGGCCTCTTGCTTTCATAAATCTTTGGGGGTATCTTCTTCCTTTTCACAAAAGATTTCAGCTAGTTCATGGATATTTAGCTTAAAAAAGCTTTATCACTCTGGTTTTATGAAATGTTTAGGAGCTGAGTGCAGGAAGAAAGCAGGTCACTGCTGCAGTTGGCAGGTTACTGAGTACATGAGAATAAGCAGACTCCAGTTTGGGAATTGAGTTGGCCTTCCAACTCCGATTGGCTTCCATATAACCAATTGTGTAACCTCAGGAGATCACTTAGCTTACTTGAAATGGAAAGAACTAACACAGATAGAATACAGTCACTGTGACAGTTTTATACACATTGTCTCATTTCATCCTTACTGTAACACCATGAATAAAATGAAGCAATACTAATTTGTCCAAAGTCAAAATCAAACTAAACTTGTTGCTATCGAGTCAATTCCAACTCACGGCCACCCCTTGTGTTACAGAGTACAACTGCTGCTCAAAAGGGCTTTCTTGGCTATAATCTTTAAGGAAGCACATCACTAAGCCTTTCTTCCACAGTGCCACTGGGTAGGTTCAAACTGCCAACCTTTAGATTTGTAGTAAAGTGCAAACCATTTGTGCCACCCAGGGACCTTGTCCAATATCACATAGTTGTTAAACGGCAAAGCCAGGATTTTAATTTGAGTTTGTCTGTCTGCCTCTATATGCTTTTCCCAGGACACCAAGGCTGCCTTCCATTGGAGATTTTTTGCTGCCTTACCCCATCACCCATATTTGACTCCTGTCAGCCTCTGCCCAGGTTGACAAGCCCCCGGTCATCATCAAGGTTGTGTGTCAACTTGGCTGGACCATGATTCTCAGGTTTGGCAGTTATGATATAGTTTGGCAGTCGTATAATGATGTATAATCACCTCCATGATAAGATCGGATATAACGTGATCACCTCCAAGACGGGATCTTCAGTAGCTCTGGCTCATTCTGGATCCTGTACCTGGACCCTGTTCATTTGACCTCTGGTTCTTGAGACTTGAGCTAGCAGCTTACCTGCCATCTTGCCTGCCAATCCTGGAATTCATTGGTCTCTGCAGCCTGTGAGCCAGAGGCCTACTGTCTGACCTGCTGATCTTGGGTTTGCCAGCCCCTGCAGTTATGTGAATGAGGAGAAGCCTCCAGCCTGACCCACGTGTGAGCCATTTCCTTGATATAAACCTCCATATATGTTTACGTGCTTTACTGGTTTTGCTTCTCTAGAGACCCCCAGACTAGGATACCCGCTCTACAATGAGATTTAAATTTCTGTGCCCCATTTCCATTGGAAGTCAGCTCCATGATTTCTTGTCCCAGACACCAAGCCTGTTCTGCTTTCTTTCCTTTTTCCTACCGGTTTACAAGTTTCACAGCCAAGGTCATGCAGATTATGAGAGAACTTCTGAATTTTCTTCTTGTGAACATTTGTACATAGGGAATGCTAGAGCATGAGGTTAATTTCCAAGACTGGTTTATGCACCAGTCCGATTTACAGTCACAGGCACTTCCTATATGAACCGCTTCTTGTATTAATCAGAACATTCCATTTCAGTAACTCAGCACGAAGGAGGCTAAGTGCCTGGGTAAGGAAAGGGACTGTCTCCTGCTGCCTATGGTTTAATTTTCCTTCTAAGCATTAGCAGCAGCAGCAGCAATCAAAGCTATGGGGATGAGGGGTGGGGTGGGAAAAGAAACAGAGCATTCCTCTCATTCCCCTCAACGCTAAAGTGGGAAATACCAGGAAGATCCATGTTTCCACAGGCCCCTGGACAAAGCCCTGGAGTCAGCCAGCCAGCCATTCAGAATGTAATCAGCAACTGCCTGATGGTTACTCCCATCAATTTCCGTCATCTAGCCAGTCAACCAGGGAGTTAGTAAAATCAGTTAATCAGCCAACCAGGCATCAGATGCCTATGGGCCAGGCAGTGGCCAGGGTAGGCAGCACAAAGGCCGATTTTCAATGGTTCGCCAACTAGGCTTGCCAAGTACTACAACTCACAAAAGCACCATTCACATTGTGCAACCACCACCCCTCTTGTGTCACTATCGCACTCTATTGTGATTGCGGTTCAATTGCTTGCACCCCCTTCGAGGCTATAAGCTCCATCAGGGAGGCAGCACTTTCTTACTCACTGCTTTATCTCCAGAGCCTAACACAGTGTCTGGCTTGTTGTAGATACTTGATAGGAGTCCCTTGGTGGTACAAATGGTTAATGAACTTGGCTGTTAATTGAAAGTTTGGCTGTTTGAGTTCACCCAGTGGCACCTCAGAAGAAAGCCCTGGTGACCTACTTCCCAAAACAATCAGCCACGTGAGGCAGAGCCGATGTGGTGCCCTAGCCAGACGCCCCCTCTGCAGCGAAGACCCCAAAGTCTAAGTAAAACAGATACAAACGTCAATACTGGAGCCCTGTACATCAAATGAAAGGATAAAGAACTAGATCAAACACCGAATGGAAGAAGAAACTAAGGAAAACAGAGAAGAGGAGAGATATGGAGTGGAGGTCCCCTGCCAACTAACACGGTAGAGTGTCGCTTTCTTGGAACACAGCCAGCAACAACCCCAGGCAGGGAGTAGGGGTAGGAACTTCACAGAGCTCCAAAAGGAGACAGAGGACCCAACCGCCAGAGAAAAACACTTACCCACCCCTCACCCTTCTGCCCCATACACTACCTCCATCCACTGCCTCCCTAACGGGCCACACTGCACCGCCGTGGGCAGACAGCCCAGCCCACCGATGCCCCAGGTCCCCCTGACACCCGCTCACCAGCTCCTGTCACACCTTCCCCCCGCTTCCTTTTCCCAATTCACAGAGCTGCAGAAGTAAGACTGATGCTGAACACTGTCTCATTCCAGTAACACATAGTATTCATCCATATATAAGTATATTTTTAAAAGCTCCTCTATCTTGTTAACATAGATTTTAATAAAATTTTATTTATGTTCACCTGTGTATGAAATTTTTAATGAATATATGTTGTGTTCACCAAATGTGCACTATTAGAAATAGCAATTATAACTTATACCAGAAAAGAATGTTAAGCACTCAGAATCATATGGTCACAGAAAAGGTAAAATATTTGAATTTGTATTTATAAATATATTTTTGTTGTAGAGAAGTACAGGAGGATGATCAATAAAAGCTTTTAAATCACAAATATATTAAGATAGAGTTCTGTGCAGAAAGTGGAATGGGAAATAGAGTTACGAAAAGGACAAGTAAAATTTCTGCCAGTTAAAAAAGAACTTACTCCGGCATTTTAAAAAATGGATGATGCTGGGTTTCAAACCTCTATGGTATTTAGATCCTATTAGATACTTATTAAAAGTGATGTTACAACATTCTACAATGTGGATCAACCTTGAAAACATTATACCAAGTGAAATAAGTGACAAGAGGACAGATACTGTATGATCCAATTTATATGAAATATCTAGAATAGGCAAATATATAGAGACGAAATTTTTATTTGTGGTTACCAGGGGCAGAAGGGAGGAGGGAAGAAGGAATCATTGCTTAGGGGGCACTGAGTTTCTGTTTACAGTGATGGAAAAATTTGGAAACATATAATGCTGATGGCTGTACAGCATGATGAATTAATGTCACTGAATTGTACGTGTAAAAAGTGTTGAATTGGCAAATATTTTGTTATATATATTTTTACCATGATAAAAAAAGATGCTACAGTTTACTAAAATATCAATATCATATGCTTTGCAACTATTTAAAGCTACAATGAGAAATTTTAGACGTCAACTTTAAAACGTGTGAGGGGGGTACATAGTTTTCAAAATTCTTGTAGAAGATTCATGAGCAAAAAGTTCTGAAGGTCCCTGATGTGGAGAGTACCAATCAGCTGTGAGTTTTAAGCATCAGAATGAAAAGCGCTGGTTAACCCAAGGAGTTGGTTAACAGATGTTCTACCGTTCTAAAGTTTTGAAGACCATTATCTTCATTATTTGGTTATTAATGAGGGAAACATTCTTTGGTAGTGACTCACACACTGATTACCAGCTTTTATACTTACAAAAACCGCTACGAGCCTTTTAGGTGGAACTGCATTATATTTATGCAAGTTTATAAAAATGGTGCTGCTTTGAGGATTCTTATAAGGGATTTACTTTTTAATAATATTATCATCAATAATTATGATGCTGGGATTTTCATGTTTTTTTTTCTTCCATGCAATTACTAACGGACTTTATCCACTGTATTCAATTTGTTATTTAACAAAGCCTGATGAAATGTGTAGGACATTGTCAGAAAGGTGATAATTTTTTTTTTTTTTTAGGGAATCAAGGATGGTGTCTATAATAAATCAAACAGTCCCATTTATAAAAACATTCTGGATTAGAATAGCAAAGTCATATCGGTGACTCACTAAGTCTCTGGATGTGCAAACGGTTAAGGTGCTTGACTGCTAACCCAAATATTGGAGGCTGGAGTCCACCCAGAGGTGTCTAGGAAGAAAGGCCTGGTGATCTACTTCTGAAAAACCAGTCATTGAAAACCCTATGGAGCATAGTTCTACTTTGACTCGTATGGGGTCACCATGCCTTGGAGTCAACTCGATGGCAACTGGTGGTACTCCTTTTCCAGGCTGATGCTGGGTTTGAACTGATTCAACCATTTTTTTTTTCTTTAGTTGACTTATGAAAAATATGTACCTACAAAATGGCATTTCCCAGGATACTGAACTGTGCCCTCTTCTGTTTTAATTTTATACACTCTCCCTGGCTGTTTCATCCATTATCATGGATTGAACTCTCAGTAACCTGTTGCTGTCAAGTCAACCCCAACTCATGGTGGCCCCATGTGTGTCAGAGTAGAATTGTGCTCCATAGGCTTTTCAACAGCTGATTTTTCAGAAGTAGATCACCAGGCCTTTCTTCTGAGGTGCCTGTGCATTAACCATTTACACTACCCAACTCTCAATACTCATGGATAATTTCTCCAAATCATTCTCCTGTCCATACCTTCTAAAGCTGTATTTTTGCAGGCCTGCACCCAGAAACCTGGGAGTCATGCAGGCCTCTTTCTTCTTCCTTACTCCTGTACCCTATCAGTCCACAGTTCCATTAATTTTACTTGAGAAATAACCCTAAAATCCTTCTGTCTTAGGCTGGGTTCTCTAGAGAAGTAAAACTAGTAACGTGTATAAATATATATATAAATATATAGAGAGACATTTATATCAAGGAAACAGCTCACAAGATTTTAGGGGTTGGAACGTCCCAAGTCCTTGGATCACGATAGAGGCCTTTCCCAATTCCCAGAGCTGCAGAAGCTGGTGAACCCAAGATGAGCAGGTTGGAGACCAGGGCTCCCGCTCACAGGCTGTGAAGGTCGGCAGGCAAGACCGCAAGGTTTCTCCTGATTCACATAGATGCAGGGGCTGGTGAACTCAAGATAGGTAGGCTGGGGAACAGGACTCTTGCTCGCAGGCTGTGAAGACCAAGGAATCCCAAGATGGACACGTAAGCTGCTAGCTCAAGTCCCAAGAACCAGAGGTCAGACAAGAGACAGCTGCTGGATCCAGAACAAGCCAACAACTTTTTCCTGGTGAGCAGGAAGGAAGAAGGCAGCAGAAGGTGGAGAAATGAAGGCTGAGGGGGCGGTGAGCTGCCACAGGTCCCGCTCCCTCCAGTATCACTCAGCAGATTCTATCATGGGGGTGATCACATATTAAATTTCAGCAGGGACCTGATCGCATTATACAACTGCCAAAACACTGAGAATCATGGCCCAGCCAAGTTGACAAACAATCTTAACCATCACACCTTCTGATTCTGATTTTTCACAATTACTGTATAATTCATACCTCCCTGTTGAGTCGTTCCTCCCAAAACAGTAGCCTCCTAAGTAATGTTTCCAGGAATGAAATTAAATCATGCCACTTAAGGTGTGAAAAGTTTTCAGTGGCTCTCCACTGTTTATAACTTAAAGTCACATTCTGAAGCATGGATTATAAAGTCCATCATGACAGTTTTCTGTTGACCTTTTGAGTGATATCTCCCATCCCCTCACTCAGCCCTTCTCTCATTGCCCCATGCTTGTTTGCATTCACACATTTGTCTATTTGTTAAGTGCTTCCCCTGGGCCAGGCACTATTCAGTGCACTGGATTTATAGCAGCAGATATGAACAAGTCTATCCATGTTGTGGCATTGCTTTTAAAGTATCCAGTGGAAACTACAGTGGTTACATTCTGGAGCTTTTCCACCATCCATTCCTTCGCATATGTCCAGTTTTCTTCCTGGAGTTCCCATTCCCTACCTCCATCTGTCTAGCAAACTCTCAATCTACTTCAGGACTCAGCCTATTCGTTAGAAATCTTGGAGGATTACCTGGCCCTCTGCCTCACAACCACCAAGGAGGTCACTCCTTCAGAATGTGAGCTCCAGAAGGGCACGGGCTTTCCTTGTGCACTGGATGCCCACCGCCTACAATAGTGCCTTGCACAGGGGCTGAGCTTTTAATAAATATTTGTCAAATAAACCAAATCTACCAAAATACCTACCTAGTTATTAAAATGGACTATAATGATTAGTTTCTGTGTGTGTGTCTACCTTTAGACTAGGAGCTGTGCGTTCCCAATGGTCAGAAACTTAATTCTATTTACCCCTTTAACTCCACTGCCTATTACAGTGCCTGGTACACCATGAGCAACCAGTAACTATGGATATAGGCTATATAGATTTGCATGAAGAAAACTAAAAACAAACAAACAAAAAAATGAAAGGAAAGATAAAAACCATTTTGCTGAGACACATGCTGAGTCGCATTTGTCTAGCGTCAGACTACGTCTCAGAGAGTAAAGAGGGCTGCCCCGGAGAGTGGGGGTTGAGTGGTCCTTGCTATAAGGAAAGCAGAGAGGAGCATATAGTGTCTATAACAGGGTTGTCCACAAGATTCCGTTTCAAATATCAACTCCACTCACTTGGTGTTGGCACGGGAGGGTGGTTCTAGGGAAGAATCTGAGGCCATGATAAGGCTTACTAGGGACAACTGCTGTGATGATTTAGTGATATCTGTCCCCTGCAGTGGTGAGGGGGCATGCAGGTAAAAATGCTAAATCTTTGAATTTTAGGAGTAGGATATGATATCTGTGTTGAAAAGCTCACAGGGTGATGGGAAGACACACACACGTACAAATCATAAAATGTTAGGGTGCTGACATATTTTAGTAGAGGGTCCAGCAAAGTGGGCTGGTAGCAGGGTAGAAGGAAGACATATGGGGAAGGCTTTCTCGAAGAAAAGCTGGCCTACAAAGGATATGAAGGGTTACCTTAGGTTAGGGTTTCCAGATATAATACAGAACGCCCAGTTAAATTTGAATTTCAGATAAGCAACAAATAGAATTTAAGTACTATTTAAGTACGTGCCATGAAATACAAGCCGGATTCAGAAGAAGACATGGAATGAGAGATATCACTGCTGATGTCAGGTGGATCTTGGCTGAAAGCACAGAATAACAGAAGGATGTTTACCTGTGTTTTATTGTTTATGAAAAGGCATTCGACTGTGTGAATCATAACAAATTATGGATAACATTGCAAAGAATGGGAATTCCAGAACACTTACCTGTACGTAGATCAAGGGGCAGTCCTTTGAACCAAACAAGGGGGTACTGCATGCTTTAAAATGAGGAAAAGTGTGTGTCAAGGGTTGTATCGTTTTACCATACTTATTCAATCTGCATGCTGAGCAAATAATCTGAGAAGCTGGACTATATGAAGAAGAACTCGGTATCTAGACTGGTGAAAGACTCATTAACAACCTGCGTTATACAGATGACACAACCTTGCTTGCTGAAGGTGAAGAGGAATCGAAGCAGTTCCTAAAGAAGATCAAAGACTACAGCTTTCAGTATGGATTACACTCCAACATAAATCAAAAATCCTCACAGCTGGACCAATAAGCAACATTATAATAAACATAGAAAATATTGAGAAAGGATTTCATTTTACTTACATCCATAATCAATGCCCATGCGAGCAGCAGTCAAGAAATCAAATGACAGATTGCATTGGGCAAATATGCTGCAAAAGACCTTTTTAAAATTTTAAAAAGCAAAGTTGTCACATTTAGGAACTAAGGTGTGCCTGACCCACACCATGGTATTTTCAGTCATCTCATATAAATGCAAAAGCTGGACAATGCATAAGGAAAATCGAAGAAGAATTGATGCCTTTGAATTACGATGTTGGCAAAGAATATTGAATATATCATGGACTTCCAGAAAAACAAACATATTTGTCTTGGAAGAAGTACAGCCAGAATGCTCCTTAGAAGTGAGGATGGCGAGACTTCATCTTACGTCCTTTGGACATATTATCAGGAGCGACCAGTCCCTGGAGAAGGACATCATGGTTGGTAAAAGAGAGGGTCAGCGAAAAAGATGAAGACTCACAATGAAATGGATTGACACAGTGGCTGCAACAGTGGGCTCAAACATAGCAATGATTGTGAGGATGGCGGAGAACCAGGCAGTGTTTCGTTCTGTTGTACACGGGGTCGCTATGAGTTGCAACCAACTCAGCGCCACCTAACAACATATCTCATGCTATATTTTGGACATACTTATACTAAAAATTAATATTCTGTTTATTGATATTCAAATTTAATTGGGCCTTCTGTATATTTATTTACTAAATCTGGCAAGCCTACCTCAGATATATGGAATAGCTTGAGAACAAGAAAAGCAGGGAAGGAAAAGCTCAAAGAGAATGTCAAATTGTCCACCATGGCTGGAGTCTGAGGTGTATGGGGGAGTGGGGAAAAGAGGAAGTCATGGGACAGATTGCTAGGAAAGTAATCTGGGCCAGATCACAGAGGCTTTCGAATGACCTTGATTGGT
Source organism: Elephas maximus indicus (assembly GCF_024166365.1). Taxonomy (NCBI): domain Eukaryota; kingdom Metazoa; phylum Chordata; class Mammalia; order Proboscidea; family Elephantidae; genus Elephas; species Elephas maximus. Next base: position 60,866,745 of record NC_064833.1, on the reverse strand, counting down.
CAAAGAGGAATATGATGTCATCCTGGGAACTTATGTTCAGCGATGAAACAAGAGACAATATCATGTATGAAAAATAGAGTGTACAGTGCACATAAATTCTCAGGGATATAACTCATGCTTCCCTGGGGAATTACTGTTAACACTGATAATATGCATTCCAAACACATGTGTAGCCACACAGCTTGTCCTCGAATGGAAAGAGATAAATTTTCCAAAAGTTAAATGTTGACATTTAACCAAGAGAAGCTTGTTGGCAATACTGAACACTATTTTTCTAAACAAATTTCCAGTGTATGTAGTGATGTACACACATTAAACGTAAGATGAAACAAGCTAATGAGTATCTATGGCAGGGAGAGAGTCAATAAATTAAGATCTTGTTCATGGACTAAGTGTGGGTTTAAGTAAGATTTTAAATCACAGGTTTAGATAAGGAGCACATCAAAATATTGGCCAGTGAATCACACGTCGAAAATTAATGATTAAAAAATGAATGCATATCTGTTAGTTACCCCAGCCAGTAGAACAGCTCTTAGTTTAAAAACAAATCATTCAGATAAACAACTGATAAAAGACAAAGTAACAATTTGCTTTTTTTCCCTACTGTACAACTATCAATATATGTGCTTTTTAATCAGCTTAAAATTCACCTCTAAAAAAAGCAAGAATTCACATGCCAGATTGAGAAGTCCCTTAAAAAACATCTATGCATTCAGGAACATTTTCTACCTGTGATTTCTGCAAAAAAGGTATAAAAAGACATTTTTGAGCAGTTGGGGAAACTTAAAGATGGACTGGATATTAGGTGACAATAGGAATTATTTTAATGTTACTGGGTGTCATAATAAAAAAAAAAATTTTTTTTCTACGGTTAAGTTAAAAATAAAATCCTTTTCTGTTAGAGATACATACTAAACTATTATGGTTATAACAATATGACGTCTGGGATTGCCCTTTAAATATTCTACCTTAAAAAAGGATGGAGAGTAGATGAGACCCAGCTGCGAAATGTTGATAATTGCTGAAGCGGGGTGGTGGATATCTAGAGGACTCAGTATATGATTCTATTTCAGTGTGTGTTGAAAATTTCCATGTTTATTAAATTAACAGTAATATTTGTGATATTGTTTTAAAAAATCAGTGAAAAATTTCCCTGAAAACATCACATAATACCTGTATGTCCTCTTCCAATGGATGTAATTATATTTACATATACATATTTTTCTCTTTCTATAACTGCTAATAAAGCAGTTGAGCATGTGTGTCTATCTTATTAATGATCACTTATATTTATTGAGTACATTCTATGGGCCAGGCAGTGTGCTTAGTGATTACCATGCAATATTCACTGAATGTCCGCAACAATCTTTTGACTAGGCTTTATTATTATCCCCATTTTACAGATAAAGAAACTGAGGTTGGGGGAGGGTGACATAATTCTTCAATGTTGGTAATATGTCCATGTTGGGTTCCAGATCCAGGCTACCTGACTCGAAAGGCCCTATTACCCTTAACCACTACCTATACTGCCAAATAGAACTATTAAGAGTATAAATATAGTCCCAATACACATTACGATGAAAAAATGTGGAAAATCTCTGACATATCTCTCCCTTGCCACAGCCACGTGGCTCAGGCCAGACTTACGATCAGCTCAGGACCAGCGCTGGTTCAGCCACCAATCAAGCTGTTGCTTAAAGCAGAAAAGGGGAAAGATACTGCTCTCAGACAAAGGAGGAGAGGTAAAAAGAACCAGAAGTCTCTTCTCCTTGACAACAGCAGTTCTGCAACTGTTTTTTAAAAATCATACAAAGTAGCCCAAACACACAATTCGCTTTTTTGTTGCCTTCTGATGCCTGGTTATATTTTGCAGGAGTTGGCTTCAGGTTGTAAATAATTGTAAATAATTCAGTGTCTCTTGTCTGATGCAGGCAGGCAGCGGGTGGATAGTGGGGAGTAGCAAGGGAGGGGGGAGCGTGGAGGACGCACTTCATCACCAGTGAGGAGCTGGCACAGCTGTAGCCCCTCGAGACCCCACCCCATGAGCTCATCCCCTGGCAGTGCAAATGAGGATGACGTAATGTTTCTGGAGAGCTCCTTCCAGCCCACTGCAGTGGGAGCGCAGGCTTGCTTTTCCTGAGCACAGGAAAAAATTAGCTTCGGTATTTCTGGCTGTTCCCGAGGAAATGGCATTTTATTCAAGAGTGTTGTGGGAAATATAACACACTGCCTACATGTGTATCAGCTCCAGTGCAAAAGGCAAACAGGGCTTATCAGTAAATAAGTCACTGATTACTAAACTTATCAGACTGTGAAGGTCACCAGCATTCTTCAAAAACAGGGTCTAATTCCACAGGCATGAGATCCACATGAGACAGTTTCCTTTTGAATTTCTTCAAAATCTTTTAGCCCAAGAGTCTAAAGACATAACTACAGCAGTAATACTAAATACTAACAAAATCATTATCCTTTATTTAGCTCTTATTTTATGATAGGAACTGTTTAATGTTTTTATGTATTATCTAATTTAAGCTCTTGCAACCATACAAGATGAGCATGACACCCCCACCCTTACTCATACACACTCACACACACTTTACCCAGAGAGGAAGTCATTTACCTGAGGACAGAAAGCAGCAATTGGCCAAGCTCTGATACACAGCAGTATCTAATAATAACTCAACATAAAACATAGGAGGAAGGATTGTTTTAACCAAGAAATCACCGACAGTCAAAGCTGGAATGTTGTCCACGCCAGCTATTCCTCACCTCATTAAATACCACATTTTGCAAAAAAAAAAAAAAACACTAAAAAAAGGGTGGGGGGTAGTATTTAGTAAGGAGCTACCATGAGCTAGGCATTTTGCAAGGCAAGTTACATGGCTCAATCGTTTAATAACCATCCCATGTAGTAGCTACCATTATCCCCAACTTACAAAGGTGACAAAAATGAAAAAGGAATAAATTGTTAAAAGGCATAGAGTAATTCTGAGCACTGGGCTCAAGGGCAGGTCTCTTTAATACTAAAGCAGCACGCTGGGGTAAAACATGCAGAATTTGGAGTCAACAGCTATGGGCTTAAATTCTTGCTCCTACTCTTACTTTGTGACTTTGGACAAGTTATTAATCCTCCTGAGTCTCAGCTTCCTCCTCTGTGAAATGGGAATGAGGGAGTAAGGAAAATATAACTGAGAGACATAAAGCAGCCATCATAGCACCCAGCAATAGGAGGCAGTCATGAAATGCTGATTCCTTCTCTTTTCTTTGCAAGAACAGAAGTCGCCTTTGTGAGAATACTTACAGGAAAACAAGGGAACAAATGGAATACACCTGCAGTTTTCCCCAGCCCATCCCTTAACTCCAAAATAACTTGTTTAACTCTTCAGTTGAACCAGGGGTTTGGAGAGAAGCGGATGAAGGGAATGGAACGAAAGAATGGGAAGAAAAACTGGGCACAGAAAAAGGAGGGATGAGAAATTCCAAAAGGAGAAATTTAGCATAATGGGCGGCTCCAGGGTCAGAGGATTTGGATTTGGGTACAAGCTCTGCCACACTAGCTGGATGATTTCCGACAATTCACTCAAGCTATCTGAGCCTCATTGTTATCTAAGATGATAATACACTCCTCAGAGTACTGTTGTGACGATCAAATAAAACCCTGAACAGTTTGCAGTCTGCAGTACAGGCTTAATAAAGAGTACAATGACTAAGCATAGGGACCTAGACTCCCTGCCACCATACCTGAAGCCTAGCATCTTCTCGGGTCACAGAGTGAAATCACTGTTTCACTGGATTGAGCAGGAACGATCATTTTTCTGTGAATTTTTTTTGGGAAGATTTTCCACCAGAACCCATTTCCTTCCCAGTCACCTCTTCCTGAACATTCTGGTTTCAACACTAGTTGCCAGTCTGGGAAGTGCAGTCTGGTTGGCAGGTAACTGAACACTTCAAGTCAGCTGTAGTGCTGATCGGAAGTATAATCGCGGCTCTGGGGGATTCCAGTTGGAGACAGAATCTGTTCTCTATGTGTGAGATTTCATTAAGCCTGGGCTGATTAGGAGTAATGAAATCTCACCCATGGAGAAGAGACTTTGATTACTGCTGGAATCCCCTTGAGCCAGGATCAGATTTCTGATTGTCCTTATCACCGAGAATCACCTGTATGGCTGCTGCTTATCTCTGCCTAAGATTTCTGCCCACAGAATAAGTCCAAGCCCAGTTCTAACACCTAGTAAGCAAATTACGCAGCTTGGTATCAACAGCACCAAAATTTGTGCCATAGGATGCCAGAAACAGGACATACCTGGGGTGATGCCACGGTGGCCCCAAGAAAGAACCTTTAAACTTCAGTAACATGATGAGGAAGCAGAATAAAAATATAATTCCCTACAAACCATTTCTTCTGTTACATCTAAAAAGGAGAAACATACACGCGTCCAGGAAATGCTTGCATACTTCATGATAATATTTGAACACCTGCTATATTGGTTTAGCAATCCTTCACAAATAGTTGTAGATTTAGCTACTTATACTCCCAGATGATAAAGTGTAATAATTACCAAGAGTAACAATACATTTCAATTTATAAGGGAAGATTGGAATTTTTTTCTCCAACTGTGGGAGCATCTCCTTCCCCACATACTTAGACTGGAGGTTTGCAAACAAAATTACTTGTGAACTCTGCCCTGGTACAGTAAGATGGGTAGTTTATACTAGGGAGAGGCTAATCTCTGTAATGAAGTGGGCTATCATAAGAACATTACCAGTTAAACTTGTTACAAACTAAGAAATGAAAAATACGACATAGCTCCTTATGCTCTAAAATCTTGATTAAAGTTTGAAAAGACACTGAGATACAACTAGTGGTTTCTTGCTCGAGAAAAGGAGAGTGAAGAAAACCAAAGACTCAAGGGAGCAATTAGTCCAAAGGACTAACGGACCACATACATCACAGCCTACCCAGCCCCCAGACCAGAAAAACTAGATGATGCCCAGTTACCACTACCAATTGCTCTGACTGGAGTCACAATAGAGGGCCCTGGACACAGTGGGGGAACAAAAAATCAAATTCATAAACAAACAAAAAAGACTTACTGGCCTGATAAAGACTGGAGGAACCCCCGAGACTGTGGCCCTAAGACACTCCTCTGACTTGGAACTGCAACCATTCCCGGAAACCACCTTCCAGCCAAGCAATAAACCTGTTGCCATCAAGTCGATTTCGACTCGTACTGACCCCATAGGACAGATGAGAACTGCCCAATAGGGTTTCCAAGGGGCAGCTGGTAGATCTGAACTGCTGACCTTTGGGTTAGCAGCCAAGCTCTTAACCACTATGCCACTAGGGCTCCAGCCAAACAAAATTATTTAAAATAATTTAACACCAGAAAAGAATGTGCTCTGTAGAACAAACAATTATACAAGACCAAAAGGGCAACATTTGCCTAAAAGTAAAGATGAGAAGGCAGGAAGGGGTAGGAAAACCAGACAAAAGGAAATGGGGAACCCAGGGTGGAAATGGGGAGAGTGTTGACACAGTGTGGGGATTGCAACCAATGTCATGGAACACTTTGTGTACAATTTGTTGAATGGGAAACTAATCTGCTCTGTAAACTTTCACCTAAAACACAATAAAGTATTTTTTAAAATCTTGGAAAAACAAATCTGATCATCTAATTTGATAACTGGAACTGAAGCTTGAAGACATATTTCAAATGCTCTTGTATTTGAAGAGAAACAAGTTCATTTGATAATTTTCCAATAGTCTAAGAAATAATGGGAGTAAGCCCAATCTGACTTAAGATAGTTGCTTCCTTATGACTGCTACACAATCAACATTTGTGGGTTAGCGTGGCCATCTATCCCTATCTGTCATGAGCTAGAACTAGATTCCAACTCTTAAATGGACAGCATCTACTGTTTCATGGTTTCGGCCAACATTTAGGTAGGCTTGATGTTAATCAGAATTCCTGTTGTTAATTATTATTATTTAAATGCTTGCCATTTAAAAACAATTTCTAGAAGCAAAATTGGCAATTTTTCTAAACAGAAGAATCAGGTACATATTAAGTTCACTCCTGCCGATACAGCATGGCAAAGGAATCGGGAGCGTGATTATTCAAATACTCAATTACCAATGCTATACACAAATGGGAACCCTGGTGGCACAGCGGTTCAATGCTACAGCTCCTAACCAAAAGGTTGGCAGTTTGAATGCACCAGGCACTCCTTGGAAACTCTATGGGGCAGTTCTACTCTGTCCTATAGGGTTGCTATGAGTCGGAATCGACTCAACCCCAACGGGTTTGGTTTTTTTTTTTGGTTTATACACAAATGATCATAGTGCTGGAAGATGAGCCCCCCAGGTTGGAAGACACTCAAAAGATGACTGGGGAAGAGCCGCCGCCTCAAAGTAGAGTCGACCTTAATGACGTGGATGGAGTAAAGCTTTCGGGACCTTCATTTGCTGATGTGGCATGACTCAAAATGAAAAGAAATAGCTGCAAACATCCATTAATAATTGGAACCTGGAATGTACGAAGTATGAATCTAGGAAAATTGGAAACCGTCAAAAATGAAATGGAACCATAAACATCGATATCCTAGGCATTAGTGAGCTGAAATGAGTTGGTATTGGCCATTGTGAATCAGACAATCATATAGTCTACTATGCTGGGAATAACAACTTGAGTATGACCTTGAGTATATCCCCACCTGAATTTAGAGACCATCTGAAGAATAGATTTGACACAATGAACACTAGTGACCGAAGACCAGACAAGTTGTGGAATGACATCAAGGACATCATCCATGAAGAAAGCAAGGGGTCACTGAAAAGACAGGAAAGAAATAAAAGACTAAGATGGATGTCAGAGGAGACTGTGAAACTTGCTCTCAAATGTTGAGCAGCTAAAGCAAAAGAAAGAATCGATGAAGTATAAGAACTGAACAGAAGATTTCAAAGGGCGTCTCGAGAAGACAAAGTAAAGTATTATAATGACATGTGCAAAGAGCTGGAGATGGAAAACCAAAAGGGAAGAACATGCTTGGTGTTTCTCAAGTGGAAAGAACTGAAGAAAAAAAATCAAGCCTCAAGTTGCAATAGTGAAGGATTCTATGAGGAAAATTCAATGACGCAGGAAGCATCAAAAGGAATACACAGAGTCACTATACCAAAAAGAATTAGTTGATGTTCAGCCATTTCAAGAGGTGGTATATGATCGGGAACCGATGGTACTGAAGGAAGAAGTCCTAGCTGCTCTGAAGGCATTGGACAAAAACAAGACTCTAGGAATTGATGGAATATCAATTGAGATGTTTTGATAAGCAGATGCAGCGCTGGAGGTGCTCACTCCTCTATGCCAAGAAATATGGAAGACAGCTTCCTGGCCAACCAACTGGAAGAGATCCGTATTTATGCCTATTCCCAAGAAAGGTGATCCAACTGAATGTGGAAATTATAGAACAATATCATTAATATCACACGCAAGCAAAATTTTGCTGAAGATCATTCAAAAACAGCTACAGCAGTGTATCGACAGGGAACTGCCAGAAATTCAGGCCAGTTTCAGAAGAGGACGTGGAACCAGGGATATCATTGCTGATGTCAGATGGATCCTGGCTGAAAGCAGAGAATACCAGAAGGATGTTTATCTGTGTTTTATTGACTATGCAAAGGCATTCGACTGTGTGGATCATAACAAATTATGGGTAACATTGTGAAGAATGAGAATTCCAGAACACTTAAATTGTGCTCATGAGGAGCCTTTACATAGATCAAGAGGCGGTTGTTCAGACAGAACAAGGGGATACTGATTAGTTTAAAGTCAGGAAAGGTGTGCGTCGGGGTTGTATTCTTTCACCATACCTATTCAATTTATATGCTGAGCAAATAATCTGAGAAGCTAGAGTATATGAAGAAGAACGGGGCATCAGGATTGGAGGAAGACTCATCAACAATCTGCGTTATGCAGTTGACACAACCTTGCTTGCTCAAAGTGAAGAGGACTTGAAGCACTTACTAATGAAGATCAAAGACCGCAGCCTTCAGTATGGATTACACCTCTTACATAAAGAAAACAAAAATCCTCACAACTGGACCAATGAGCAACATCATGATAAATGGAGAAAAAGACTGAAGTTGCCAAGGATTTCATTTTACTTGGATCCACAATCAACAGCCATGGAAGCAGCAGTCAAGAAATCAAAAGATGCATTGCATTGGGTAAATCTGCTGCAAAGGACCTCTTTAAAGTGTTGAAGAGCAAAGATGTCACCTTGAAGACTAAGGTGCGCCTGACCCAAGCTGTGGTATTTTCAGTCGCATCATATGCATTTGAAAGCTAGACAAGGAATAAGGAAGACCGAAGAACTGATGCCTTTGAATCGTGGTGTTGGCGAAGAATATTGAATATACCATGGACTGCCAAAAGAACGAATAAATCTGTCTTGGAAGAAGTGCAGCCAGAATGCTCCTTAGAGGCAAGGATGGCGAGACTGCATCTTACATACTTTGGACATGTTGTCAGAAGGGATCAGTCCCTGGAGAAGGACATCATGCTTGGCAGAGTACAGAGTCAGCGGAAAAGAGAAAGACCCTCAACGAGGCAGATTGACACAGTGGCTGCAACAATGAGCTCAAACATAACAACGATTGTAAGGATGGCTCAGGACTGGGAAGTGTTTCATTCTGTTGTACATAGGGTCGCTATGAGTCGGAACCAACTTGACAGCACCTAACAACAACACAAATGATCAGTTTGAAAGTTTAAAAAAAATCAGAACTCATAAGGATGTATTTAATCTCAAAGTGTAATAAGTATAACTTTAAAAGAAAGACTCTGATGGGATTTCAATACTTGATAATCATCTTTATGAATTTCAATTATTACTGCCTTTTAAAAATGTCTGAAGGTACCGGTTAGTAATAGTTGAATGTTAGATAGCTAGATAACACCAAGTTAACCGGGGCTCTATTCTGTGCTATAATGTTTTCTCTTATTCTAATGCTTCAGGGGGAAACCCTGGTGGTGTAGTGGTTAAGAGTTTGGCTGCTAACCAAAAGGTTGGCAGTTCAAATTCACCAGGCGCTCCTTGGAAACCCTACAGGGCAGTTCTATTCTGTCCTATAGGGTCTTTATGAGTTGGAATCAACTCAACAGCAATGTTTTTTTTTTTAATGCTTCAGTCTGGTCCAAAGGCAGTTACAGTAACAGAGGACTAGAAATACCTAAGAATGAAACACAACAAGGCAAAAATCTGACCTCACAGCAACATAGGACTTTTCCTAAAATATAAAAATGAAGGGCCTTGTTCAAACCAATAACAATTTCTTCAAAAAAGAAGCTAAAGGTACTAAATAAAGACCAATTACATGTACATATAGTGTAGAAGAAGGAGCCCTGGTGGCCCAAATGGTTAAACATTCAGCTGCTAACTGAAAGGTTGGCAGTTCAAACTCACCCAATGGCTTCACAAGAGAAACACCTGGCAATCTGCTTCCATAAAGATTATAGCCAATATTAGCCCTATAGAATAGTTTCTTCTCTGAGTCTTTGGTTTCCTGCTTTAGCCTGACCATTTTCTTGTGTCTGAGCATGGATACTAAAGGCAGAAGTTGCTCAGTGTCCAGTATTTTTAGATCCTTGAAATGCTGAAAATTTAGAAAGAACTCACTTTTCCTAAAATATAAGTGTGCTATGGTGTTCCCCCTGGCAAAAATGCCTGTGAAGGCTAAAAATGCCTGGTTCAACCCCGCTGAGGTGGGGAGGTGGTGGGGAGGGTTAGACCTCCTTGGTGATGAGTTGGACAAGGAATTTCACCTAGGTTGGTGGTTGCCAACATGATTGATTACTTGAGGCCCTTTCCCCATGGTCACTTGAGGTTTCCCATTATTGAATTCCCCTCTGACTCAAACACCTTTTCTCTGACCACCAAATGTAGCTTTGCCAATGCTTGATGTTTAATTATTTCAATTCCATTAAATGTGGGTTGCACAGAAGGGGAAAAAAAAAAAAAAAAGATTATAGACAAGAAAACCCTATGGGGCAGTTCTACTCTGCCCCATGGCGTTTCTATGAGTCCGAATCGATTAGGTGGCACCTAACAACAACAACATAGTATAGAGCAGACTATGATTTTGCATTGTCTTTAACCCTGCTTGGAAATCAGAGGGATTCTTTATTTTGTGCTTTGGTATCTTTCATCAGTTCTGGGAAATTCACAGCCATTCTCTTCTTTAAATATTTCTCTTCTCTCCCCCGGAGCTCTCATTATACAGATCCCCTCTTCTGAACTTTCCTTCCTTTTTTTTTTGCTTTGTGCTTTGTTCTGTTGACTAATTTCCTTTTCCTGTTTATAAATTCTCTCTTCTGCTATCTCTAATGTACAGTTAAAGCCATTATGGGAGACAGCTATTAAGTTGACCCCCAATGATCCTCCACACCTGGTCTTCATACCCTGCATGATCATTAAATCAGGGCTGCTCTGTGTGACCAACAGGCTACAGCAAAATGATGACGTGTGGCTTCCAAGGCTAGGTCATCAAAGGCATTGCAGCTTCTGCCTTGCTCTCTTGGATCTCTAGTTCTGAGGGAGACCAGCCACCATGTTGCAAGGACACTCAAGCAGCACCCTGGAATAGCCCACACTGAAAAGAACCAACTTGCCAGTACCAGTTTGCCATCCATGGAGCGCACCACTGTCAAATAGCTCCAAGCCAGCCAAGTCTTCAGATGACTGTCTTCTCAGCCAGTATCTGATGGCATTCCCATGAGAGGCCTCAAATAAGCTACTCCCAAATTCTTGACCCATAGAAACCACGAGAAATAGCAAATGATTATGTTGTTTTAAGCCACTAAGTTTTAGGGTGATCTGTCAAACATCAATAAATAGCTAAGATACCCATCCAGGAAGTTTTTAACTTCAGTTCTCAGATTTTTCTGTTGGTTCTTTTTTAAAGTTTCCATGTCTCTTCTAAAATCTTCAGTCTTGTCTTTTATCTTTGGAATATACTAAGCATAGCTGTTAAAAGTCTATGTCTGCTAACTTTATTATGGTTCCCATTACTTGTTTTTCATTCACGTTGTCTTATTTCCTCACGACATTGGTTGTTATTATTTGAGTACTAGGCATTGTTTGTGAAAACGTGTAGAAATTTGAGGACTTGATGGCATTGTCTCCCTTGAGAGACAGAGTTTACTCTCCTATTGGCAGGTTTAGAAACCCATAATCTGAGATCATCTTGATCTAATTTGATGGACTAAAACCATCTGAAGTTAAGCTTCAGGCTCTGAGAGGGTGGGTCTACTTCTAATTCAGTTTTACTTTAGCTCGTCAGTGTCCCAATCCAAAGTGTGGGGCATTTACCAGCCTCACCTCCAACTTTCGTGGATTCTCGACTCCAAATTGTATTCCTCTATTCTACGAGGCATCAAGGATCTAACAAGGCAGACTTACAGGAAAGATAAGGCAAAAGAAGAAAACTTAGAGAGGTGTGCCTCCTGTTGTGGGGGACCACTTTTCCACTAGAATGTCTGCTGCCTGGAAGAGGCAACTGAGAAGCTAAAAAACTGAACAGGGCTTTTGATGGCCTTGTAGAACTCAAATTTTTAGGTACTTTTTTTTTTTTTTATTAGAAATGGAGGAAGCAAACTCCTAGATGTAACTAAGTGATTTTAAAAGGAATATTTTAAATATATGTTATAAAAAAAAATATATGTTATAGACATGTTGAAATAGTTAGGATTTATCTAAACTAGAAACATGAATGTTTTATCACATTGCCCTTTTAAGTTTTATGATGTATCCAGTTGAATTACAGGAGACATTCCTGATTTACAGATTTGAGATTCAAATTTTCAAAGCAGGTTATTTGTTGATTGTATTTTTACCACCATTACTATCTATTCATTGCTCACTGCCACCTGAAGCTGGTACTCAGCCTGAGACGCAGCCGCTAAGAGGAGATTTTCAGTTAATTACTAAGTTTCTCAATTCTTCTCAACCGCATCTCAGATTTATTTATCCTTCTAATTTTCTACTCTTTCCAAGCTATCCTGAAAATTGCTTACTCCTTGCCCCCTCCTCTCTGTAACCAAAAACCAAACCGGTTGCTGCTGAGTTGACTCCGACTCATCGTGACTCCATGCGTGTCACAGTAAAACTGTGCTCCATGGGGTTTTAAAATGCTGGTTTTTCAGAAGTAGATTGCCAGGTCTTTCTTCCAAAGCACTTCTGGGTAGACTCAAACATCCAAGCTTTCTGTTAGCAGCTGAGCATGTTAACCATTTGCAACAGCCAGAGACCACCCCCCCCCCCCCGCCATAAACACTCCACTAATTTCAATCCACACAAGAACCTTCAATGGCTTCCAGGTCCTCAGCCTGGCCTTTGAGGTCTCCAACGTTTGGTCTTGACCTACTTATTCAAAATCACTTCCTATTACTTTTCAAATAAATCTCCACTGTATTTAGGCCAATCATTTCACTACTCCCCACATGATGCTTACTCTTGATTTTGCAATTCTCTTCTAACTTAGATGTTCTCTTTCTTTATCGATCCAAACAATACCCATGATTTGGTCATCAAATATCAAGGACCCAACACTCTTTATTTATGAGGCACAAAGGCTACCTTCTCCTGTGTATCTTCTCTGTCAAATCTGATCCATGCTTGCCATTCTTTTATTTGAAATTATATTTTACTCATAGTTTATAATGCAAAAATTTGAAGTGTTTACTATACTGCTTTTCATTTTATCAATGATGTTGCAAACCTGATGAGGCAGGAACAGCCCCTTTGGAATCTTCTAAAATGTCACACACAAAATCCATGTCCAACAAATGCATTTTAAATATATTCAACCTAGTTTCCAAACCTAGGTAAAGAAGATTTACTGGACCATGATGAGCCTGCTCAGCCCAGGAATTACAATTTGCTTCACTCCTTTGCCAAATAAACTGCCCAGATGACAAAATACAAAGATCAGAACTCGTTTTGGTAGAGGCCTGGCTTTTGGCCACAACAGATGGATTATTTCCTTCCTTGTGAGGGGATGAAATGACAAATTCTTTATGTTAATTATAGGTTATCTATTTCAGGGCTCCCTGTTTTCAGTACGAAATATGCAGAATTTTTGGGGGGAGGGTCAAATAAGGGTTATTTAAGGAAATCAGTAATTTTTTTACCTAGATGCCTTAAGTGGAGAATTCTCTTAGACTCATATGCAGCAAATGCTTTGGTGCTTATCCTTGACAAAGAGAAAAAATATATAAAGAGTAAGGAAGGAATTCCAGTTCAGTATATGAACCAAGCAAAACATTCATTACCCTTTGGAATACAATCCACAAATAGCCTGCTTTGCTGCTGTGAGGCCAACAGAATTATCCTTGATCTCTCTGCCTACCAGCTGATAAACTCCTTTAGTTAGAGGGTGCTTCATTTCCTTCAAAGGAGGCTATAAGGACATGCTATTTTAATAGACAGTTTTTGAATCTCTTTTCCACAACACCTTTTCCCCAACACATAAAGTATATTTTGCTGAAACAGCAAGAAATATAACTTTCTTCTCCTAAGTTCAGAGGTCTTATAATTTCAGTAGTCTTTATTAAAATGTTACTCGAGTGATTCTATATCAGTGGTTCTTCACTCTGGCTGCTCATAAAAATTACTAAAGGAGCTTTCAAAAATACTGATGTTTGAGCCCCATCCCATAATTTTTTTGTTTAATTGATCTGGTTTAGGGCTTTGGGCATTGTTTTTTTTTTTTTTTTAAAGTTCACCAGGTGATTTTAATGTGCAGCCGGGGTTAAGAATCACTGTGGAGAAGAAGCGACAAGACTGGATGGGGAAGAAAAATAACGGTTTTGGACAATAATATAAACTGCAACTTATTGAGTACTTATATGCACCAGGTAGTATTCTATGTTTCATACTCTATTAGTTTATCTATTGCTGCTAACGAATTAGCCCAAAGCTTAGTGGCTTAAAACAGCAAACAGTTATTATCTCACAGTTTCTGTGGGTCAAGAATTATAGAGCTCCTTAGCTGTTTGTTCTGGTTCAAGATCTCTCATGAGGTTGTAGTCAAAATGTCAGCCAGGGCTGCAATCATCTGAAGGCTTGACTGGGGCTGGAGGATCCTTTTATCAGAAGGTTCACTGATGTGGCTGTTAGTAGGAAGTCTCAGTTCCTTGCTGGCAGGTTGCAGAAGGTCTTAGTTCCTCACTATAGGGGCCTTGCCACAGGGTTCCTTGAGTGACTTCTTGACATGGCAGCTGGCTTTCCCCACAGCGTGTGATCACAGAGAGAGCAAGGAGGAAGTCATACACCTTTTAAGATCTATTCTCGGAAATCACATATTGTTCATCATGCCACATTTTATTCATTAGAAGTGAATCACCAAGGGGAAGGCAATGAGATTCTACCTTTTGAAGTCAGGTGTACCAAAGATTTTGGAGACATTTTAAAAAATAAACTTAATATTTGGAAGAATTTTAGATTTACAGAAAAGTTACAAAGATAATACACAGAGAATTTCTGTAGAGCCCTCACTCAGTTTTAGTTTTCCCCAAATGTTATCATTTTACATTACTGTACTATGTCAAACCTAAGAAGCCACAGCATTCCATTACTATTAACTAAACTTCAGACTTTATTCAGATTTCACCCATTTTTCACCAACACCCTTTTTTTTTGTTTCCAAGATCCAATCCAAGATACCACATTTCATTTAGTTATCATGTCTCCTTAGTCTCCACTGGTCTGTGACAGTTTCTCCGTCTTTCCATTGTTTTTCATGACCTTACAGTTTTGAGAAGTACTGCTCAGGTACTTTGTAAAATTTTCCTCAATTTGTCTGATATATTTTCTCATGATTAGACTGGGTTTTTGGGTTTTTGGAAAGAAGAAAGACACAAGGTACCCTTTATAGCATATCAACATGATGGATCACTGGTGCTGTTAACTTTGATCATTTGGTTAAGGTGGTATCTACCAAGCTCCTCCAACTGTAAAGCTGGCATTTTTCCTTTCCAGATCACACTCATGGAGAGGGAAGTTTAAGCTCCACCTCCTAAAGGGAGGGGCACGTACATATATTATTTAGGGTTCTTCTGTAAAGAGGATTTGTGGGGACATTTTAATACCACATACATATATTCTACTATTTAATTTTTATAACAATCCTATAAGGACTATCACTATTCCTATTTTATAGATAAGATATCCATAGCTCAAAAAGGTTAGGTCTGAGGTCATATAGCTAGTAAGACCTGGGTTTTGACAAGAGGTTGAATGATTCCAGAGTCTATATTCTTTTTACTGAAACTGTGTACTAATAAGAAACTGTTGGTACCATTCAAATATATTTTTTAATATTCTATAAAATTCCCAATATCTTATTAAAAAGGATAATACAAAGGTTGATTGTATTGTGTTGTAGCTTGCTTCCCAGATGGACATCCAACTTCTGCAATCAGGCTCCTTGAGAGCAGTAACATAGCTTATGTATTTCATCTCTCCTGAGCATGTAGTACGCAGGCATTTAGCAAATAATTATTGGCTGAAAAGAAAATGACTCTTTTTCCTCACAAGTTCTCCACACTCTTCTGAATGTGTGTCATGGAATACTAAAAGTGAGCGATCCCTAATGCTGAGGTCAGAGCTGAGGTGTGACAGGGCCTACAGCAGAATGACTGAACAGAGCCTGGGCTCAGAGTCTGGAACTGTAGAACAAGCAGGAAATGTTAGTTTAAGCTCTCCGTATTCCTACTTTCATGCGTTCTTATGATTGAAGAGCAGATAACAATTTGGGTTATTTCAGCAAATACCAAGTCCAGAAATCCACTCAGACACTGAGTATAATTCTTGGATTTCTAAAGTAATAGACTGTTTCATCCCACCAAAGATTAAGAACCGTATTTCTGGGTCATACACAATAAGTCATTTTCTCCAAGTCCTAGGCATTTGGAAGCCTAGATTCCAGGGAAAACCATTACAGCCTTTCTTTCCATTTTTTCTTATACTGCAGATGTCCAGATGGCTCAGGTGGATGTCCCACACTTTGGTTTAATTGGAACATTCTGTCTCCCTACGGAGAGGCAGGCAGTGAGCCTCCAAGCCCCTTCCTCCCCTTCTCCTACTTGCTATGTAGATTGGACAAAGGAAACCAAACCATCTCCCAAAGGAAAGGGCTGGCTTCTGATAAGCTCGGCAGGCTATCAAACTCAGGGAGGCTTAGCAAAGCCCTCCAACAGAAGACAGTACGTCATCTAATAAATTGCAAAACATTTTCCTTCTCTTTAGCTTTCTTTTAGAAAGTATGATAAGAAGCCATTATGGTTTCCTTCTCTTCCATTAAAAGCACTGCCTGTGAGAGCAGCAAAGAAGGAGAGGAAGGTAGCTTGCTTGCCTATGTCTATAGCTGGGAGACTCCCAGTTCCAGCTCCCAACTCATACTCCTGCTAAAAAGAAAATGACTTCTCCCCATCAAGCAATACGGGCCTTATGAATTTAGGCAAATTTACAAATATGTCTAAGGATGTATTTCTCTGATGTTAGTGGATAAATATCCTCACATGGCCCACTAAATAAATATGAACTAAAACGTTGACTGGAAAAGAGTTGCATACATCTGGGTATATTCAGAAAAGCAGGTTGGTTCACAAGCTGACTTAGCAGCTGCCTGATGCCACTCTGTTCACCTCCATTCTAAGATCTGTGAGGGTTCCCGGTGGCTTAGCAGCACCATCAACATGTGCTCAGTGTTTCTGCCACCATCACTTTCCTTTCTCAGCTCAGAGAGCTCAAACTGGGTCAGTGAGCTCGGATCCGAATCTTGACTCTGCCGTCTTATAACCTATGTGACCTGAAACAGGTGAATTAATCTCTCTGTGCCTCAATTTCCTCATGTTAAATAAGAATACAGATGCCAGCCTTCATAGGGTCACTGTGAAAGGTAAATGAGATAATGAATGGGTTTAACATGCAGATAATTTATTAAGTCTTAACTTTGATAATCAGTCAAATTTCCCTTTCCAATAAACTTAAGGATAGTGAAATGTGGTTCTAAATTAAGAAAAAAAGTTAGGAATCTTCATGACAAAACCCAGTGAGTAGCTTTCAGGCTACAGGACAAGGTGACACTTCTAGACCTCTGCTGCCCAATAAAGTAGCCACTAGCCATCACTGAAATGTGGCTAATCTGAATTGAGATGTGCTCAGAATCCTTGGGTGGTGCAAATGGTTAGGCGCTCAACCGAAAGGTTGGCGGTTTGAATCAATCCAGAGGAGCCTCAGAAGAAAGGCTTGGCAATCTGCTTCTGAAAGATCACAGCCATGGGGCACAGTTCTACTCTGAAACACAGGGGGTCTCCATGAGTCGGAATCAACTTGACAGCAACTGGGTTTTTTTTTTTTTTTTTTGCTAAGTGTTAAATAAACAGCAGATGTTGAAGACTTTTTTTTAATTTAAATTTAAAAATTTTTTTAAATTTAAAAAATTTTAAAAATATTTTTTAATATCGATTACATGCAGAAATAATATTTAGGACATACTAGGTTAAATAAAATACATTATTAAAATTAATTTCATTCTTTTTTTTTTACCTTTTAAAATGTGGCTACTAGACAATTTAACATTACATACGTGCCTCACATTTGTGGTGTGCACTATTTTTTTTGGACAGCGTTGTTCTAGAAACTAATGTAGTACTGAAAGAAGAACTTCACTGAATCACATCCTAGGGGTCCTGAAGGAGTTAATGTATCTCCCCAAGGTACTATTTGAGAGTAACTCAATCACGAGGGAACACAAAGCCAAATATGTCACAAGCTGCTAATCACATCATTAAGTATGATCTCCCCTGTTGCCGAGTGTAATCATTTATGAGAGCAAAGCGCTCAGGGACTTTCGAATAATGGGGAAATTTCAAATATCCTTTCAAGAAATCTTCTTGTCATCCTTGCAACATGCTACATTTGTCATGATCTAATCTGGCTGCAATTGAGTGCATGACATTTTTATCACAATCCACAAATGCATTCGACTGGCACAAATACACTTATTTATGCGCAGAGTCAGAGAAAGAGTGATCTTTGCTCAAGATGATGTGCTTAACTAATGGACCATACCTCTTACCACTGGGGAAGCCAGAGGGAATGAGAAGACACACATGAACTAACCAATATTAAAAACATTTCAAGTAGCTAATTACATGGTTTGTTTAAACTACAGAATAAATAGATGCATCTTTATTTTCAATCGATTCTCAAAGCTCATTAGCTCCTCAACTTCTGACCTATTTCCATGTAGTAAATTGCTATAAAACCAAATCAAAACAATAAAAAACAAATAAACAAGCAGAAATAACACTTACATGCATTGATGAATTCTACGTATTACGGTTGTTTAGAAAAATAATCATTTACAATTTGAATGATCTTTTTTTTTTTTGGAAGGAAATGAGTAATAATGATGAAGATCATGGTTTGTTAAAAGCACTGTAAATGAATGAAGCATACTTAGTTTATACATGATCTTTGTTTCTTAAATGTCTCTAAATTACCACACTTTTTTTTTTTTTCTTTCAGTATTTGCTTTTTTTTTGGAATCAAAACAGTTTTTATTCAAGAAACCTCCATTCCAATAGGGTAAATTCTACTTATCATTGTCTACACATAAATGTTATTTAAAGTATCAAATAATATTTTTTCTTTTTTTTTTTTTAAATTATTGTACTTTAGATGAAAGTTTACAGAATAAACTAGCTTCTCATTATTAACAATTAGTACACATATTATTTTGTGACATGGTTACCAGCCCCATGACGTGTCAACATTCTCCCCTTCTTGACCTTGGGTTCCCTATTACCAGCTTTCCTGTCCCCTCCTGCCTTGTAGTCCTTGTCCCTGGGCTGGTGTGCCCATTTAGTCTTGTTTTGTTTTATGGGCCTAATGTTTGGCTGAAGGGTGAATCTCAGGAGTGACTTGTTACTGAGCTAAAAGGGTATCTGGGGACCATACTCCTGGAGTTTCTCCAGTCTGTCAGACCAGATGTTCTCTTTTTTTTTTTTTTTTTTTTGAGTTAGAATTTTGTTCTACATTGTTCTCCAGCTCTGTCCGGGACCGTCTATTATGATCTCTGTCAGAGAAGTTGGTGGTGGTAGCTGGGCACCATCTAGTTGTGCTGGACTCAGTCTGGTGGAGGCTGCATATTTGTGGACCATCAGTCCTTTGGACTAATTTTTCTGTTATGTCTTTGGTTTTCTCCTGAATGATCAACTGTATGTGGACCATGTCCAGTATCCTAACAGACTGGCCATCTATTGCAACCAAAGTTTTAAATCAGGGGTATACCTGAACTTATAATAAATAGTATGCTCTATAAAATTGACTCAGTTCTCCTAGAAAGCATGCATACAACAGGAAGAATTCCTATAGTGTATAAGTGCGTCCTTTCAAAAGTAACTTTGCAATTCCTCTTTCTCCAATTTTAGAAGTGCTCTCGTATCCTAAAACATCAGTACATGTACATTAGCACAGTCAAATTCTACAAATCAAATTGCAGCTGCAAAAACATTGTGCTTCAAAATGAAGTGGAACATGAGCTCAGAACCAGGCAGATGCTAAAGACAGATAGAGTGTACAAAACAGGAACAAGCAGGCCCTGTAGGAAGATAAGAGAAGACATCAAAACAGCCTCGAGTACTCTAAGCTGATTAGGCACATTTCTGTCAAGGCAAGGAAGATTTAATTTCCTAGTACAACTCTGACTTCCTTACAACACAGACTTTCTCAGGATGGTTGTGAGGACTGTAAAACAGTGCAATCACTTTGGAAAACTGACAGTTTCTTCTAAAATTAAGTATCTCCTCTAAATTCCTAGGTATTTAGCCAAGAGAAATGTAAACATATCTTCACAAAAGACTTGAACACAAATGATCACAGAACTGCTGTGAGGATTAAATGAGATCATGCAGGAAAAAGTGTCTTACACAGAACTGTGCACATGATAAACCCAAACCGAACAGGTTGCTGCTGAGCTGACTGACTCATGGTGATCCCATGTGTGTCAGAGTAGAACCGTGCTCCCTAGGTTTTCAATGGCTGGTTTTCTGAGAAATAGTTCTCCAGGCCTTTCTTCTGAAGCACCTTTCAGTGGACACAAACCTCTAACCTTTTGGTTAGCAGCTGAGTGCGTTAACCGTTTGCCCCACCCAGGGACTCTGTGCACATGGCAGGGGCTTATTAAATGATATCTCCAATTGCCTTTCATGTCTTTGAACATAACAGAAAGAGTACAGGACTGTATTACTGCAGATTTGTCCTGGCTCTACCACTCACCAGTTTTATTCATTCATTCAGCATTTTTGAGCACTAACTTTGTAGTAGCAGCTATATGTCTAGATGTTGGGAGTACCATACTGAATGTGAGAATTCAGCTTCTTACTCTCATGGAGTTTACTATCTAGTACCTTGGGCAAAATATTTAATTTTCCTGAACTTCAGTTTCCTTGTCCATAATTCAATTCAATTCAATTCAATTTAGTACCTTCTATGTGCTGGGTGGAAACCCTGGTGGCGTAGTGGTTAAGTGCTATGCCTGCTAACCAAAAGGTCAGCAGTTCGAATCTACCAGGCGCTCCTTGGAAACTCTATGGGGCAGTTCTACTCCGTCCTATAGGTTGCTATGAATTGGAACCAGCATGACAGCGATGGGTTTGGTCTGGTTTTGCTCATGTGCTGGGTATTGTGCTAAGTCTGGGAACACAAAAGTCAAATAGATAGAACCTCTGCTTTCAAGTGCTGTACAAGTCCAATGAGGGCAGCAGCAGGCAAACTGAGAGTGCTAAGTCCTGTGAGACAGGTAAGGACCTAGTGCCACAGGGGCACCGAATCTAGTCCTATGCGGCAGGAATTGGTCAGAGAAGGCTTCCGGGGAAAAGCATTTAAATGCAATCTGAAGCAGTAAACGAGGCACAGTGTATTCACAAACTGACCATATTATTAAGATTAAATGAGAATCAAGTTGAGGAAATGCTAATTCATAAAGCCCTTTATAATGAAAAGCAGTACTATTTCCACTTTAAGGCCAAGAGTACTAAAATGGCAAATAGTTGCACAGACCTGAATCCAGTTTATACTTGTCTTTAACAATATGTTGTCTTCCTAACACATGGGCTTAATCTGGGCTTTCCACATCTGTTTCCTAGACCCCAGTGCTTCTAGCTTTCTGCCTGCAGGAAGTGAGTAATTGAATAAATTGTTTTTAATCATATGGGGCCAATTCTGACTTCCAGTCAAGTTTCTGGGATGTGCTAAATTCACAGTCTGCGGTGGTGCTCTGTGGTAGGCCACGCTGGCCTCGAAGCAGGAAACAGGCTTTGGAAACAACCAAGATTTCTTGCTATTCTGGAACCCACTGAACACTTAAGAATGTTTTTTAATTTAATTGAAAGGCTTCATTTATGAGACTTGAACATAGCTTATACCATAAATAGAACTACAAAGTGGTACAGAAAACACTAACACTGTTGGAAAACTTCTGATACACATTTGCTGCTTTGTTTTATGCATTACTCACACCTCTGAAGAAACAGAAGTGGGAAATGGGGCCGAGGACAAGGACTTAGAAAATTACTATTTTCTGAGCACTTAAAACTCTTTCCAAATACTGTGGCATGAAAACGAGCTTGGATAAAGGATGTCATTAGAGAAACACAGCCTATCCAGCACAGTCTCGTTCCACGGTGCACGCTCTGGCCGTCTCAAGGCCCTTCTGATTGCATCAGCAATTGTGATGAAAGCCGCTCCAATCACATGAACCTTGAACTATTTAAACAGATGTTGAAAAATGTTCAAAGCAGTTCATTTCCCTCCTGGTAGGTTATGATAGTGGTTAAATAGAACGATATTTCTATGAATGGCAAGGATTTATGCAAAACTTATACTCCATCTTCAGAAACATCTTTATTACAGTCAGGGGGGCTTTCTGGAATGTCAGAAGAGAGGAGTTGTGATATAGAGATGGCCCATCCTATAATGGCAAGTATGTACCAAGAAACAAATGGGCCCCACACAAAGTTTAATTGGGCCATTATCCTGATCTGGGTCTACTAAAGAGCCCCTCTCACATGAGCTGGAGAAGTGTGTATGGTGAAGTAAGAATGAAGAATTCTTTACTCCCTGGAAGAGGCAGGCTGACCAATAATAGAAGGCAGCTGCCTCAGGAAGGAAGGGCTGGGTGAAGGCCACCATCCAGTCCTCTCAGACCTGGCATCACTGCTTCTTACTCTTTGGCAACCACCCTTCTGGCCTTAGGAGTCCTACTTGAACTCTGTCCTAGAAGGAGTTCACAGGTCCCCTCATAGCCTGAATAATGCTTAATTTTTAGTCAAAAATATTTATTGACTGCCAATTATGTGGCAATTGCTGTTTTAGAGGCTGAGATCTGTCTACCACATATCTGCACTTCTATTTTCCAAATATATATGAAAGATATATATAAAATAGATAAAATAAAGGTTCATCTAAAAATATGAATGAATTCCTAGTAGCGTTCTCTCAGAAGCATTTGCCCAACCAGTGGAACCTAAAAGTACACATGAGAGTTGTTGAAGCTGCTTGATACTGAAGAGTGGTCTTAAAACCACACCAGCTGCCATCAAGTTGACTCTAACTCATGGTGACCCCATGTGTGTCCCCAAGTTTTTCAATGGATGATTTACTCAGACATAGATCTCCAGACCTTTCTTCCTAGCAGCCTCTGGGTAGCCTCAAACATCCAACCTTTAGTAACCCAGCATGTTAACTGTCTGCATAACCCAGGGACTCAGAAGTCTTAAAAAAAAGTAACACAAATCACTATTGATGTAGTTGGTCACCATTAGATCACTCTTTCGCTCTCCGCTCGGCAGTGTGGCTGCTGTCAGCCAGGATTCCCCTGAGACGAAATTCTCCCATGGCTTCTTTGTTATTGAGTTAATGATTTCTAGTTATTAAAAAAAAAAAAAAGCACTGGGTTTTAGAACCAACTACATGCTGAGTTTAATTACTCAACATTAATACATTCGACATAGATGATTACATTATATAACGTGCACTGGCTACTCTGCAGTATTTCCTTAGGCATAAGCTTTTACCATAAAAACCAAATCAACATTAATCTGCCAACCTGTCATTTTATGTCTACTGCCAAGGGGAAAAACAAATAAAAAACAAAGTGAGATAAAGTAAACCTTTATCAAGTAACTGGACCAAAACAATGATCAAACCAGCTCTCTCCATCCCCTTGGGGCAATCTGATTTGTAAGCTGAGCTTTCAAAAAGCATAGTTCATTTAATTGCAGAGAGCAAGAGAACAGTAAGAGTTTTTGAGCTAAGCTTTTCCTGGTGTTGGCCTGCTCAGCTTTTGGGAGAAGCTTGTGTGTGGGGGGTGGGGGAACCAATCTTTTACACTGAGCGTTTTCAAGCTCCTCTAAAAATCCCACCAACTCTATTTCCTTTTCAATTGCATCAAGCGTGTAAAAAACAGGTATGAAAGACCAAAAAGCTGCCAGATGAACAAATGAAAAGTATTTAAGTTTCAAAGCTGGCTGGTAGACGGTAGCCAGCAAAATCCCCTTGTATTTCCAAGCAAACACAAGACAAAGCAACGTTTTTATACCTTTTATAAACAATCCATGTTTAAACAAGGCATACACAATGCATTCTTCCTAGTGTCTAAAAGCTGGCCGTTGTTATGTATTTAATTACACTCCTAAATCCTAAAGCATGAAAACAGCCAGCTAGGTAGTGACTGTTTGATCTGCAAATCTTGGCTAGAGATGTGAGTGCCAAGGGAGCCTGCCCAGGCTTGCGATTCTAAACTCCTCCAATGGAAGGAGAGTGTGTGGCTCTTGGTGTAGCAGAGCCAAACGTGCCCCTTCCTGCCGGAGTGTGGCGAGGAGTACTCAGCACACACCAGTTGCACTCACGAGGAAACAATCTTCCTACCCACCCAGCACTATATTTAGAGTCATCTCCTGGCATACAAACTTATATTTCTGGGCTTTCTGCCACTCAGACAAAAAGGGACAAGAAAAACTGGTTTGGTTCCAGTGCTGAACCCAAACAACAAAAGTTAAATGTGGCTGTCCTCACTGATAGATTTCTGTGTCAAACATCACTCCTTCTTCAAAAGCAGGAAGCTCTGGATGTGGCTCATGAAGAATGCTTTTCTTCCCTCGATTCTAATTACTAAAATGTGTCCCATGCTCTAAGGAGACATTTTGCTAAGGCAGCAATGAAGCAAATTTCCCTGAAAAGGACAGAGTGTTTTGAAATCTTGAAAGTAATATTATCCATGTTGAAGCTTTTGGATTCTCCAAACATGTGGTTAAAAAAACTCAGTTGCCATTAAATCGATTCTGACTCATGGCAACCCCGTGCGTGTCAGAGTAGAACTGTGCTCCATACGTTTTCTTTTCTTTTTTAATTTTATTTATTTTAGGTGCAAGTTTACAGTGCAAATGAGATTCTCATTAAAAAATTTATACACAAATGGTTTGGTGACATTGGTTGCAATCCCCGATCCGGGTCAGCACTCTCACCCTTTCCTCTACCTGGGCTCTCTGTGTCCATTCATTCCGTTTTCCTGTTTCTTCCTGCCTTCTTGTCTTTGCTTTTGGGTAGGTGGTGCCCATTTGGTGTTGTATACTTGACTGAACTAAGAAGCATGTTCCTCACATGTCTTATTATTTGTTTTATAGGTCTGTCTAATCTTTGGCTGAAAGGTGGGCCACAGGAGTGGCTTCATTTCTGAGTTAGCAGTTTGTCCGGGGCCAAAATTGCAGGGGTTCCTCCAGTCCCATCAGACAAGTCTGGTCTTTTTTTGGGACTTTGGATTTTGTTCTACATTTTTCTCCAGCTCTGCCTGGGACCCTCTATTGTGATCCCTGTCAGAGCAGTCGGTGGTGGTAGCTGGGCATCATCTAGTTCTTCTGAGCTCAGGCTGATAGGGGCTGTGGTTCATGTGGTCTATTAGTTCTTTGGACTAATATTTTCCTTGGGTCTTTGATTTTCTTCATTCTCTTTTGCTCTGAACATGAAGGGACCAAGAGATATATTTTTGTTGGCTGCGCACAAGCTTTTAAGACCCCAGATGCTACTCACCAAGGTAGGATGTAGAACATTTTATGAACTGTGTTATGCCAATGACCTAGATGCCCCCTGAGACTGTGATTCCCAGCCCTCAGCCCCAGTCACTCCCTCAAGGTGTTTAGATGTGTCTAGGAAGCTTCTGTGACTTTGCCTTGGTCAGGCTGTGCTGATTTCCCCTATATTGTGTGCTGTCTTCCCTTCATCCAAGTTAACACTTGTCTACTACCTGGTTAGTGATTTCACTTCCACTCCTCCCCTCCCTCGTAACCATCAAAGATTGCTTTTTTCTGTGTGTAAACCTTTCCTTGAGTTTTTATAACAGTGGTCTCATACAATATTTGTACTTTTGTGATTGGCTTATTTCACTCAGCATAATGCCCTCCAGATTCATCCATGTTGTGAGATGTTTTGCAGATTCGTCATTTTTTTATCATTGCATAGTATTCCATTGTATGTATGTACCATTCTTCTATAGGTGGGCATTTACGTTGTTTCCATCTTTTTGCTACTGCGAACAGTGCTGCAACAAACATGGGAGTGCATATGTCTACCCGTGTGGTGACTCTTATTTCTCTAGGATATATTCCTAGGAGTGGGATTGCTGGATCACATGGTATTTATAACTTTTTAAAGAGGCGCCATATTGTTTTCCATAGTGGTTGTACCATTTTACATTCCCACCAGCAGTACATAAGAGTTCCAATCTCCCCCACAACCTCTCCAACATTTATTATTTTCTATCTTTTTTGATTAGTGCAACTAATGTCGGGGTGAGATGGTATCTCATCATAGTTTTGATTTGTATTTCTCTAATGGCTAATGATTGTGAGCATTTCCTCATGTGTCTGTTAGCTGCCTGAATGTCTTCTTTGGTGAAGCATTTGTTCATATTCTTTGCCCATTTTTATTGGATTGTCTTTTTGTTGTTGAGGTATTGAAGTATTCTATAGATTCTAGAGAGTAGACCCTTGTTGGATATGTCATACCCCCCAATTTTTTCCCAGTCTGTAGGTTTTCTTTCTACTCTTTGATGAGCGTCAGTGTTTAATTTTTAGGAACTCTCTGTTATCTAGTTTATTCTCTGGTGTTTGCTTCACAGGTTTTCCATGGCTGATTTTTCAGAAATAGATTGCCAGATCTTTCTTCTGAGATGCCTTTGGGTAGACTTGAACTACCAATGTTTTGGTTAGTAGCAGAGCATGTTAACTGTGTGCACCACCCAGGGGCTCCAAACGTGGTAAAAACCCATTGCTGTTGAGTTGATTCCAACTCAGTGACACTGTAGGACAGATTAGAATTGTCCCATAGGGTTTCCAAGGCTATAAATTTTTATGGAAACAGATTGCCACATCTTTCTCCCATGGTATGGCTACTGGGTTCGAACTGCCAATGTTTCTGTTAGCAGCTGAACGCTTAACCGCTGCCTCACCAGGGCTCCTTGAACCTGTGGTAGCCACTGAGAAAAATTAAATCCCAAAACTAGCTACAGAGTTGATGGAAAAGGAACACACACTGTAAATCACCAGGTCCCTCAGACCCTCAGATGCAGACCCAGTTAGAAACCCCCCAGGGCATTTTGCAGCTTTGCCGCAAGAATACCAGGCATTTGGAAATATCAGGGTTCTTCATCAGGAGGAAAAGTGACACAGGCAGAGACTTTGATACAGACACCCTGACCAAGTAGCTGCAAGTCTGACATACTTGTTACAAACTACATCAGAAGTGAGCAAAATGAATCTCTCTCCCGTCTACTCCCAGACCTAAAGGGACTCTCCCAAATTTTGTCTCCCAGTGTTTTTTCTTACAATCATATTTACTGGACTAATTTCAAAATTTCTATTAGTTCAATACCCTGTCATATCTCTGACTGCTTATACATACACTAGTAACATGACAGCCAATATCTTCCATAAATGAAACATCAAGCAGGAAGCCACTTAGTGGTCTGGATCAGTCTTTTCTTCACATAGTCACTTCTAACTAGTCTTACAAATATATAAAGAAGAATAAACATATCTCCAGATGTGCAGCCATTCTTCCATGCTAGAAGTAGTAAAAAATATTCTAACAACAAATTAAAACAAAAGATTCCAATTATATGATATTCTGGAAAAGGCAAAACAATAGACACAGTGAAAAGATTAGTGATATCCAGGAATCCAGGGGAAGGGGAGAAAGAATGAAACACAGCATTTTGGGAGCAGTGAAACTGCTACTACCCCTCCTCACTGCTGTTGAGTCGATTCTGACTCACAGGCACCGTACAGGACAGAGTAGAACTGCTCTCCAAGGAGAGGCTGGTGGATTCAAACTGCCCACCTTTTGGTTAGCAGTCATAGCACTTAACCACAGCACCACCAGAGTTTCCCAGTGAAATTCTTCTGTATGATATTGTAATTAGGGACACACAACATTATGCATTTGTCAAAACCCCTAGGACTTTACAATGCAAAAAGAAAGCCCTAATGTTTAATATAAACTATAATCTTTAGTTAATAATAATGTATCAATATTGGTTTATAAATGTTGCAAACTAAAACTGCTTAAAAATAAAGTGTATTAACATTCTAATTTGGTGAGTAGCATCTGGCGTATTAAAACCTTGTGAGTGGCCATCTAAGATACTCCACTGATCTCACCCCATCTGGAACAAGGGAGAATGAAGAAAACCAAAGACATAAGGGAAAGATTAGTCCAAAGAACTAATGGACCACAACTACCACAGCCTCTACCAGACTGAGTCCAGCAAAACTAGATGGTGCCCAGCTATCACCACTGACTGCTCTGACAGGGATCACAATAGAGCGTCCTGGGCAGAGCTGGAGAAAAATGTAGAACGTAATTCTAACTCACAAAAAAAGACCAGACTTACTACTGGCCTGACAGACTGGAAAAACCCTGAGAGTATGGCCTCCAGGCACCCTTTTAACTCAGTAATGAAATCACTCCTGAGATTCACCCTTTAGCCAAAGATTAGACAGGTCCATAAAACAAAATGAGACTAAATGGACACACCAGCCCAGGGGCAAGGACTAGAAGGCAGGAGGGAACAGAAAAGCTGGTAATAGGGAACCCAAGGTTGAGAAGGGGGGGTGTTGACACATTGTGGGCTGGTAACTAATGTCACAAAACAATGTGTACTAATTGTTTAATGAGAAGCTAGTTTGTTCTGTAAAACTTCATCTAAAGTACAATAATCATAATAAAAGAATAATGTAATAGAAGGGGGGAAAAGTGTATTAAAAATTAAAACAGATATTTAACCAAAAAGAAAACCCTCCACAAGTTTTCTTGAAAGTATTAAATGACTTGTATACAAAGTAAATCCACTAGACATGAAGTATTAACAATTCTGAAAGGTCCAGAATTATTTTATATAATGCCTATTCCAGTTTGGGATTTCATAAATGGATAAATGCAAATAAAATTAACTTGCTGCCAAACAAACAAAAATTCTTAATGTTGTGGTCTTCAGGACTGTTCACCAGTATTCCAGTCTCCTTCCTTCCAGGCCCAGGGTGGGACTGCACAGCCCGGCTCCCCTGAAGTTTGGCACGGCCATGAGATTTGCTTAGGCCCAAGGAACCCAAGCAAAAGTGACACGTGTTACTTCTTCAGCGCTGGTGCTTCGACGACCATGGTCTGTTCCTTGCCACGTTTACTTGAGTCCTCTGTGGACATGAAGCATAAGCCAGAAATAAACCTTTGTTGTTTAAATCTACTAAGATTTTGGGGTCGATTGTTACCACAGGAAACCTAGCCTAACCTGAACAATATAGTTGTTGTTATGGATTGAACTGTGTCACCCAAAAATGTGCGTCAACTTGCCTAGTCCATGATTCCCAGTGTTATGTGACTTGTCCACCATTTTGTCAAATGATGCGATTTTCCTATGTGTTGCAAATCCTACCTCTATAATGTTAATGAGGTGGGATTAGTGGAAGTTATGTTAATGAAGCAAGATTCAATCTAAAAAATTGTGTTTTAAGTCAATCTCTTTTGAGATATAACACAGAAAAGCAAGCAGAGAGATATGGGGACCTCATACCACCAGGAAAGCAGTGCCAGGAGCACAGCACATCCTTTGGACCTGGGATTCCTGTGCAGAGAAGCTCCTAGACCGCAGGAAGACTGATAACGTGGACCTTCCTCCAGAGCCAACAGAAAAGAAAGCCTTCCCCTAGAGCTGACGACCAGAATTCAGACTTCTAGCCTACTAGACTGTGAGAGAATAAACTCATTTGTTGAAGCCATCCATTTGTAGTATTTTTGTTACAGCAGCACTAGAAAACTAAGACAGTAGTATTAGTAAAAATAATAATGAAAACCTGCTGCTGTTGAGTCAATTCTGACTCATAATGACCCTACAGGACAGAACAGAAATGGCCCATAGGGTTTCCAAGGCTGTAATCTTTACAGAAGCAAACTGTCACATCTTTCTCCTGCGGAGTGGCCGGTGGGTTTGAACCCCTGACCTTTCAGTTGGCAGCTGAGTGCTTAACTGTGTCACCAAGGCTCCTTATAATAATAATTAGGAGAAAATAATTAGGTGAAAGTCCAGCACAGATTCTGATACCAAGAAGGTACTCAGTCAACACACTCCTTTACACTGTGTTCTGTCCCACCACAGGTGAAAATTGGAATCAATTGATTTCCACAATATCTCTGAGCAGCTCTACTGAAACCCAAAGCAAACAAAATAGAACAGTATGAGTCCAGTTTAGGAAAACTGACATGACTGCTGAGAAGCACAATGACTTACAGCATCTCTAAATCAGTGGTTCTCAATACCGAGTGCTCTTCTAGATCCCACCCCAGACATTCAGGCTGACTTGCTTCCAGGTAGAATCCATTGCTTCCCTCGGTTCCGATGATTTTGGCGTGCAGCCGGGGTTGAGAACCACAGCCTTCTGTGAGTGAGTTTCCCTATTTTCCAGAACTGAGACCCAAGACATTAAATATTACAGGGGTAAAAAAGAAACACATAAGACAACAGAACCCTGCAATAGCATGTTGCTGACTGAAATGAGCGTTATCAGATACTGGGGTTGCAATTTCCCCACCTTGATCCAAAAGTAGAACATTCCCAACTCAGTTTGACTGGTCATCTCACACTCTTCATATTCTATTCCTGGAGCTCTAATATCAACACTGGAGTGTTCGGCTGCCCAACAACCAGGGAGTCAATCAGCCATCCTACAGAACTCCTAACATAAGGTTAGTGTGCATTCAGGATCAGGGCAGGGAGTAACTGGGCCTGAGGGATGTTATAGACACATGGAAGCAGAAAAAACAGCTGAAGAGCTACAGTACCACTGCGGACCCCTAAAGAACATGTTTTGGCTACATTCAAAACATAAATCTTTGACAGACTTAGGAGAAAAAGACTAAAGGGAACTATATATTCTCACTACCCCTAAAAACACCCAAAGTCTCTTTGCACCCAGATATATAAACACCTGAGTTTCCACTATGAGGATGATATTGTTATTTACCATTTACTAGCTGTTTCCTGGAAACTCTGGTGGTGTAGTGGTTAAGTGCTACAGCTGCTAACCAAAAGGTCAGCAATTTGAATCTACCAGGCACTCCTTGAAGACTCTATGGGGCAGTTCTACTCTGTCCTGTAGGGTCGCTATGAGTTAGAATTAACTCCACTGGCAATGGGTAGGTGAGCTGTTTACTACACCGTGGATAGTATCACTTATTTTAAAATACAATTTTATCTCGTCCTCACATCACCCCCATTAGGAGACACTGTGGTTATTTCCATTTTACAAATTGGGCAATTGAGACTACAAGCTTAAGTTACCTGCCCATTGTCGCGTGGCTATAAACATCACTGAAGATGTTTAAGAATAAATGGGTTCATATAAACCCATTGTCAACAAGTCAATCAACTCATAGCGATCCTATAGGACAAAGTAGAGCTGCCTCATAGAGTTTCCAAGGAGTGGCTAGTGGATTCAAACTGCTGAGCTTTTGGTTAGCAGCCAAGCTCTTAACCACTGTACCACCAGGGCTCTGGGGTTCACATACTGCCCCATAATATGGAGTAAAACTGAAGGACAAGTGGTTTATAATAATCTCTCTACATACTCTTCCAGTTGTCATAACATCTGTGTCCCAGGAACTTGGATTAACAACCTGAAATGGTAGACCAGAATACAAAATAGTAACAATTGCATATGGAATAAAAATGATCACTATTCCAATTGCTATAATGTTTGGTACCACTCTACATTACTCATTTCTTTGTGTAAGTTTAAACAGTATTCACTCAGTCATCCAACAAGATTTTAGAACCTTTCAAGTGCTAATTACTGTGGATATAATGGGGAGCAGGACTGACATAGTCACTGAGGGCAGAGCTTACAGTCTAGCTGGACACACAGACAATTAAACAGCAAGGACAGCAGCATGCTGAGGGGTATGATGGGACAAGTATCAGAAAGTCTCCCAAGGTGTCCAAGGAGACAAATGAGTGGCCAGTTGTCCTTTCATACAACTGAAGTGTACTGGGCTTTCCTTCTTACATCTGCAGCCAATGTAACAGATACCCTCTCTCTCCAGACTTCAGATACTGTGGTGTTTGCCTTTAGAGCAACTTATATCGCTATCACATTGCTTCAAATTAATCTTCATTGTGATTTTGAAGGATTGCTGCCTCGTGCATAAAGGGCTTCCTTCAGTTCACTGTGGAGCAATTGCTCAGCTAGTCTCCAAACAATCAGTTAGCACAGGAGCAGGCAAGCAGAGCAGAGCTGCAGTAAATGCTGCCTCCCGACCTGCTGAATTACTAAGCACAATCTGGGCCTTTATTCTGCCTTTGTTTAAGACATGAAGTGCAGGAAGCACACTTATTACCAAAAGGCCTTTGTTAAGTGTCACTTATTAAACATTTTGGACAGAGCCACAGGTCGTTCATTACAGACCATCTGGTCTGAGATAGCCAATTCGCTAATAGCCCACTCCTTATTTTCCAAAAATCAACAATGGCTTTGTAGATATGTTTTGTACCATGATTTAAGATATTAGAAAAGAAAACAAAATACAATGATTCTTTTTAGGAGCTTATAAGATGACCATAATGCCTAATAATAATAAAATAGCTATTACTTATTAGGCTCTTGCTGTATGAAAAGTACTTTCTCATTTTGACCAGTACCTTTGGTCAAAAGTACTTCATAAAAAGCATATAAGGTAGGCACCACCACATTCCATCAATTCTAAAGGACACACTTTTTTAACATGTGAATTATTTGAAATCAGGATGTATCTTCAATTAAATTATAGTTTAACTGGCAATAAGTTTTCTTTATTAGCGACACATAAAACAATGCTGTTTTCTTAAAATCCATGGTGTCTTAGATGTAATAAGATATGGTAGTATTACCCCCATGAAGAAACCAAGGCTTAGGGAATTTGAGTAACCTGTCCAAGGTCCCAAAGCAAGAAAGTGGCAGAGCAGAAATGTGATCCTAGGTTTTCCTGACTCCAAAGTTTATGCTCTAAACTGGTACACATTCATTCATTCAGTACTTACTCGGAATCAGTTATGAGCTAGGCACCAAGGCAGGAAAGCTGGGCGCACAAAGAGTGAGACACCTTGTAATGTAACTAATTAGGGACTACGGATATCTGAGCAGTTAATGAAAATGTTCAGCTCCATGGACTTTTGAGGGACTCTAGAATAAGACTAGATCTAAGCCTAGGCTTTCTTTCCAGGCTATTTTTTCCACAAAGAGCCATTTCTTTCACTAGTCAAATGTCTCACTCCACACATCAGCTTTAGTGTGGTGCATATTAAAGGATATTGGTGTGGCAGACAAACTTTAAGAGGGTCTGCAATGAACCTCATTTCCTGGTGCTCACACCCTTGTGTAAACCCTTCCTGTAAGTGTGGGTGGGATCTGTGACTTGCTTGTAACTAACAGAATAAGGTAAAGGTAATATGGGATGCTATTTCCAGGATTAGCCTACATAAGATTGTGACTTCTGTCTTGCTACCAGACTCTCCACCTTGCTGGCTTTGATGATGCAATTTGCCATGTTGGTGAGGCCCAGGTAGCAAGGATCTGAGCGGTGCTTCCAGCCAATAGCCAGCTAGGAACTGGGGTCCTCAGACCAACCTCAAGAGGAAGTGAATCCTGCCAACCCACCACGTAAGTGAGCTTAAAAGTGGGTCCTTCCCCGGCTGTGCTTCCAGATGTGACGGCATCTCTGATGGGCATTTCAATTGCAGCCTTGTAATAGAGACCTGGAGCTAAGCCATGCCCAGATTCCTGACCCACAGAAACTGGGAGATAATAAATGTATGTCACTTTAAGCCTCTAAATTTGTAGTAGTTTGTTATGCAGCAATAGATAACTAATGCACTGGGTTAAAAAGTTAATTTCTTTGTGTCATGGACCTTTTCAGTCTTATCAAACAGTTGATACCGAAACGCCAATTGTGATTTTATTCCCCTGGTTAGATCATAAAAATAATAGTTACTATTTACTGAGCACCTACTAAGGGCCAGGTAAATTCTAGCATAGTATTAATAAGCCATGCTACATTTACCAAGCAATAGCTCATTAGTGCAGTTACTGCATGTACATAAATATTAAATATTCATTTAACGATTTTTTACAAAGTTTAGTGAACTTTACCATTTTCTTGTTTCACTACTACTCCATTCCTTCTTTAAGTAAGTGTATCCTTTTCTTTTCCACCACCCATTTGTAGTTTGTTGTACTGCCGTGCTTGCGTGTCACTGTGATGCTGGGAGTTATGCCGCCAGTATTTCAACTACCAGTAGATTCACCCACGGTGGACACGTTTCAGCGGAGCTTCCAGACTAAGACAGACTAGAAAGAAAGGCTTAGCAATCTACTTCTGTCATGGATTGAACTGTGTCCCCCCCCAAATATCTGTCAACTTAGCTGAGCCGTGAGCCTCGGTATACTGTGATTTTTCACCATTTTATGTGATTTCCCTATGGGTTGTAAATCCTATCACTATGATGAAATGAGATGGATTAGTGGCAGTTATACTGATGAGATATACAAGATTAGACAGTGTCTTAAGCCAATATCTTTGAGATATAAAAGAGAGAAGTGAACAGAGAGACGGGGGGCCTCATACCTCCAAGGAAGCAGCGCCAGGAGCAGATTGCATCTTTTGGACCTGAGGTTCCTGCGCTAAGATGCTCCCAGATCAAGGGAAGACTGATGACAAGGACCTTCCTCCAGAGCCGACAGAGAGAGAAACCCGCCCCCTGGAGCTAGGGCCCTGAATTTGGACGTCTAGCCTACTGGACTGAGAGAGAATAAACTTCTCTTTGTTAAAGCCATCCACTTGTGGTATTTCTGTTATAGCAGCACTAGATGACTAAGACAACTTCCAAAAATTAGTCAATGAAACCTTGTGGACCACACCAGAATTCGTCCAATACGGTGCTGAAGATGGGCGCTCTAAGTTAGAAGGCACTACACAACAGCCACAATCATAGGCTCACATACACCAACGATGAGGAAGATGGCACAGGGCCAGGCAACGTTTCGTTCTGTTACACATAAGGTCACTGTGAGTCAGAGCCAATTCAGTGACAACTAACAACAACAGCAATCCTTTCCTTTCTACTTAGGAAAGTAGAAAACGCTACTTTCCTAACCCCAGATATGTTATTCTAGTGTGTCTTCTTCTTACGTGATCCACTTCCCTGGTCACAGTGATTCCCTTCCCAGAAAGAAGCAGAGACAGACAGGGAAAGTCTTGTTCCTTTCGGTTCTTGCTGCTATAGTTCTCAAGGTCCAGCTGCATCCTTGTTTTACTTGGGGTCACAGAAGCCTTATTAGAAGCTTCCTTTGGGACCCAAAACAGTATAAACTCAGTTTCAGTCACCTCCAATTAAAACAGACTTAGCTAACGTATCAGTCAAGATTTTTCACTATTTCAGATTGTCCTTTCCTGATCTATGTTACTGACGTTTTGAAAAATTTGAGTCCCTCATATTTGTCTAAAAATTCTTCAAAAATGTTTTTTCTATTGCTAAATCATACCACACCCAGCTTATTGCTGTATCACAGAATGTTAAAGTGGGGGGACATTGGGGTTACCCAATTTTAATCTGACTCTCTCGTTAACCAGTGAGGAAATGGCAACCCAGAGAAGTGAAGCTACTTTCCAAGATGAATGTTAGCCCATGCTGGTACCCATTCCAGTGAGTGCTGTCCATCGTTCGGCATTACTTCTGTTGTTGTTGGGTGCCATCAAGTTGATTTTGATTCACAGCAACCTCATATGACAGAGTAGAGCTGTCCCCCATAGGGTTTTCTTGGCTATCATTATGGGAGCAGATCACTAGGTCTTTCTCCTGCGGAGTCATTGGGTAGGTTGAAACCACCAACTTTTGGTTAGCAGCCAAGCACTTAACCAGTTGCATCACCAGGGTTCCCTGGCATTACTTCTAGGTCCCAGCAATTAATTTAAATATTTTGACCTTTGAAATAAGTCATCTTTCAAAGAGTTGTAATTAGCTTCATTAATAAATGACTTACAAATATTAAGTACAGTGTATTTGATGTCACCCATAAGATGACTCATCCTGATTGTAACCACATTGAGGATCACATGGTCAGCAGTATTTATTTAAGTAAAAGAACTGTTTTTACTCTCTTCCCTCTGGTTTAGTTTAACTGTTTTACTTCGACTGCAATATTTGCTACATAAATAATAAGAACAATTACAATTTGTTTTAAAAAAAGTCTCATTGTTTTAACCATGTATTATTTTAATTAATCTAATACGTGCACATTAAATATAGAATATAGAAAAGTAGAAAGAAAAATCACTCATGTCTCATTTCTGATATTGGTATAAGCAATGACCTTGATTTATGTAATTCCTAGATCAGTTTTGTAAATTTACCACTACTGAGTAGCTAAAAGCCAACGCCCCAAAGAAACAGACCTTAATGAGTTAACCAATATCCCAGGTGTTTTTTTATAATGACATTTACAGAGAAATGTTCACACGTCTCCTTACTCAGCCTTTCTGCTGCTTTCAAAAGTACCCTCTCCTTGAAACTCTCTGAAACCAGGGTTATTAAACCATCTTTCCTAGGGAGGGGATTCCTTCGCTTAAAGCACACATTTTCAGAATACCTAGGTCTACTAATCACCCGTGCTTCACAGGATACTAAACTGGCCTCCCTGAGGTCTTCTTGGACAGTTTAGCACACTTGAAATCTCTATAGCAACCCACATGCACAGGTATCTTTGGAACAAATCAGCCATGCCAAAGCAAGCAGAGATTGCGGCCCAAGGGTATGTGTGTTGCAACACAGTTTTGAGTGTGCATTATGTAGTAGCTGAAGGATGCAGTGAGGAGAAAATATCATCTATGAGATGGTTTTCGGAAACATTCAGCAAGACTGAAAACAGGCTGAGGGTAAGTGTGATTATACAGATGTTAGAAGTGATGCTTTGTAAAGCTTTATATGATTTGTCCTTTTCAGTACATCTCCCGTAAGTAAATCACCCCAAAAAGAAATTAAAAAATCTAAGCAGGAAAGTTTAGCCTGCTTTCATCATCATTTGGACACCAGAAAATCAGAATTAACACCTTGCTCAGTGTGCCACATAAAGGCGCTGTCTGTCCTTCACAACATGGTTTGCAATGGATAGTCACCAAGAAGCCATATATACATTTTTTCTTTTTGTTTTGTAGGTGAAGGTCATGGATTTGCTTTGGGCCAACTACTGCTTCCCGTTGGATCTCCTATGCCAATATAACAACTTTAATAAATTCATAGCACTAGGGAATAACCCGAGGCCCAAGTTTCTCTGTAATTTTAACTGGACCATACAAAGTTGACATCAAAACTATGGGCACTTAGCATCATGCACTATCCAACCCAGTTCCATCCAGTGGTGCTGCAGCCCGTTTATTCTGTCTCACAGAGAGTGGTTGTTCACATCTCTTCCCAGCTCTGTGTTTAGAGGTATCACCTTGGTACCCATCGCCGTCAAGTCGATTCTCACAGCCACCCTATAGGACAAAGTAGAATTGCCCTATAGGATTTCCAAGGAGCAACCGGTGAACTTGAACTGCTGACCTGTTGGTGAGCAGCCTGAGTTCCTAACCACTGAGCCACCAGGGCTCCTATCACCTTGCTAGTAGCTTGAAATCAACCAGGTGGGATTATTAATACCAGGGAAATTGGCAAATGCTACTAATCAGGGCCTCTTTTTTTCTTCTGGAGAGTTGGTTAAACATTGACTGGCACATCACCTGTTCATCCAACCATAGAACAAATATTTATTGAAAACTAACATGAGCTAGACCTTGTGATAAGCACCAATACTGCACACAATCTACAGCCTGTGTCATAAGACTAGATAACATTTTAGTTTACTACAATGTGTAGACAAGTAAAAATCTTAGTGCATAATTCTCCTTCCCTTCTCAAACCCATTGCTTTGAGTTGATTTTGACTCATAGTGTCCCTGTAGGACACGGTAGAACTGCCGTATAGGGCTTCTAAGGAGCAGCTGGTGGATCAGAACTGCTGGCCTTTTGGTTAGCAGCTGAGCTCTTAACAACTGCGCCACCAGGGCTCCTTCCCCAAATTACCCATGTCCATTCTTATGTCACTGGGCAGGCACCCCACGGTTCAAGGCAGCTGCTGTGTTCACATCACCAGTGCCTCTGGATACCACCACGTTGCTTGGGGGCCTGCACCGCTCAGAGGCTTCTGCTCTGCTGCTGGGCCTTGCCTTGCTGGTGGGAAGACCCTTACACAGGATCTCTAGAGCCACTGCTGCAGGGCCCTTCTAAGCCACGAGGGGGACGTGTGCAGCCCCTGCATGGGGCACACTCAGGACTCTGCCCTTATGGGCAAGCGTTACAGCTTTTTTAGCGCCGTGGGCAAACTTCCTGCTTAAAGGCATCCAGCTCTGCCCTGCTACAGGAAGACCCCTGCACAGGATCCTCTGAGGCAACCCCCGCATGGGGCAAATATTACAGCTCTTTTAGCTTCACTGGCAAGCGATCTGCCTGAAGGCCTCAACTCTCACTCCATGGGCTGGCAAGCCCATTGCCTCTGTCTGTCACTCCATGGGCTGGCAAGCCCACCACTGCTGTCTTTCGCTGTCTCCTGTCATCTTCTGTTACAGCTCTTTCTTCTGGGTCTAGGAGGTTCTCAGCACAGAGACCTTGGGTCCAAAGGACACACTCCACTTGACTCTTCTGCATGGACTCTTATATAAGCCTACTTTTTGTCAATTTCAAGTCATGGCCCCAGGACTATGAACTGACCAATCCACTTGGTAGACCATAAGTCACTCAATTTGCATAGTCTCAGCCAATCATTTTGTGAGAGTTACAAGACCATGGCAAGAAAGGCCACATAAAAGAGATTCATTACACCACAGTCTTTAATCTCTTTCAGCAGTGTTTTATAATTTTCATTGCATAAGTCTTTTCTGTGCCTGGTGAAATTTATTCCTAGGTATTTTATTCTCTTAGAGTCTACTGTAAATGGAATTGTTTCTCTAATTTCCCTTTCAGGTTTCTCATTGCTGGTATATAGAAACCCAACTGATTTTTGTTTAGCAGTATATTTTTTCAGAGCAAAAGTTTTTAATTTTGTTGAAGTCTGATTTACCATTTTTCCTTTTACAGTTTGTATTTTTGGTGTACTGAAACCTCTGTGCCCAGGCCTAGATACCAAAGATTTTCTAAAAGTTTTATAAATGCACATTTTACACTTAACTGTGTGATCCATTTTAAATTTTGTATAAGGGATGTGAGATTTACGTCGAGGTTATTATTGTGTGTGTGTGTGTGTGTGTGTGTGTGTGTGTGTGTGTGCACCTATGGATGTCCAATTGCTCCACCACCATTTGTTGAAAAGGTTATCTGTCCTACATTGAATTGCTTTTACACCTTTGTCAAAAATCAGTTAAACATATTTGTATGTGCCCTTTCCTGGGTCTTCTATTTTGGTCCATTGATCTATGTATCTATCTCTCCAAAAAAAAATCTCTCCTTTCCATAGTCCGCATTACTATTAAAAAAAAAAAACAAACCCAAATCCATTGCCGTCGAGTCGATTCTGACTCATAGCGACCCCATAGGACAGCATAGAACTGCCCAATAGGGTTTCCAAGGAGCATCTGGTGGATTCAAATCGCCAACCTTTTGGTTAGCAGCTGAACTCTTAACCACTACGCCACCAGGGTTTCCAACATGCTATGTAATAAATCTTGAAATTTATTCCTTCCACTTTATTCTTTTTCAAAATTTTTTTAGTCATTCTAGTTCCTTTGTCTTTCCATACAAATTTGAGAATTATCTTACCTATATCCACATCCACCCCCCCAAAAAAAAAAAAAAATCTTGCTGGGATTTTGATAGGAATTGTGTTAAACCTGTTATCAGTTTGGGAGAACTGAGATCATTAATATATTGAGTCTTCCAATCCATGAATCCATATGTCTCCCCATTTTTTATTTAGATCTTCTTTATTTCATCAGTTTTGTAGTTTTCAGCATACAAGGCCTATATATGTTTTGCTAGATTTGCACTTAAGTATTATTTTTCCTTTGGGCCATTGTAAATGATATTGCATTTTAAATTTCAGTGTCTATGTGTTTCTTGCTAGCATATAGAAATACAAGGGAAAAAAAAAAAAAAACCCAGGGAACTCACCACTGTGTCATTCCTTGGGTCCCAAGGTCTCTAGCTAGTCTGCTTTCTTCTCTCCACCAATTAGATTTATGTTGGTATTAAATGTAATATCCAGAGTTTTAGTTGTACTTAAGTAGGAAGAACAGGGAAAAGTATGTTCACTCCATCTTCCCAGAAGCCGAAGTTTCCCACTTAGCTACATTTTTAAACTATTTTGTCACCTTAAGTTAAAAAAAAAAAAAAACACCAGATCCCAACAAATCAGTTGATATTCTTACCATAATTACAGAGCATCAACCATCTTGCTTATAAAGACAAAATTTAGCTTAGTTCAACTGCAAAGCATTTACTGATAATGTATGTAAGGAAGATTACGGGTTTTGTGATTTTTGTTTCATTCTCTATTTACATGACGTATGATAGCTGTTAAATTAAAATATTAACTTTTCCATTTGCAGGAGGATAAAAGCATGAATGCTAAGGATCTGGCCATCCTAGTGGTCTGCCTTTGCTGTGTTTATCACGGTACCATTTGAGAAGCACTGCAGAGTACTTCAAGGTGAACTAAATTATAAAGACATTTTCAAGAAAGTTATTTTTCTGTGTGTAATAGCCCAGAGTGGTGGATGTGTACAATCTGTACTCAGCTGGGGCCACATCTACGCTAAGTAAAAATTTTAGAATGGTAACCATTATTTAGTTGAATATTCCAAATATGCCATTCGCTGAGGATATTTTTCCTTAATCATCTTCTTTATTCACTCAGGGTGTAGTGAAACTGAGAGGGTGGGAAACTGAAAAAATTATAAAGCAAGAACAACATAATTACTTATCTTTCTGGACAATTCTAGAGTGGAATGGCAGGTAATGAAAGTTTGCTCTAATACACAAACAAACGTTGCCTTAGATAGCAAACGGCATTGGATTGTTATTTTTCTTCCTCGAGAGAAAAAAGATATAAAGGGTAAAAGCTTGGGCAAGAAAATGAATATTTATCTTAATGGTAGAGTAGCTCATAAACTTGGCTTTAAAAATATAGTTTGTATTATATGCACATAATTTTTCAACTTTTTTAAACTTCCCTTTTCAAAATGATTTTTCATGTAATCTTCATAGCCATTATTTTTCACAGCTACATAATATTCCCTTAGGCACTGTACCATAACTCCCTGTAGTAGTCCATTATTGCTAAGCATTTAGCTCACTTGCAATGCTTCACTTTTATAAAAGTAGCATAAGTGACATCTTTTTTGCACATACTTTTTACCCTATCCACTATTTTGGTTTATTTACTTAGGCTAGAATCCCCACAGTCGAATTACTGAATCAATAGTAGGGTGATTTTTTATGACTCATAATAAAAAAAAAAATAATAATAAGAGATGTTAAATTGTTTCCTAACAGAGTTGTACAGCTTTGTAATTTCACCAATAAATTTATGAGAACGGTAGCTCCTCTGGCCCTGTCCAGCAAATCACTGTTTAAAAAAAGAAAAAAGGTTGATTTTAGAGTTGAAGTATTGTTTGATCTGCAATGATTGAATGAGCAGTTGTGTACCAGCTGTATTTCTTTTGTGAATTGTCTGTTGTTGACCTTTGCCATGTATCCCCTGGAATTTGGGGGTTATTTTCTTATCAATTGAATGAATTCTTTATAATAATAAATACATTAACTTGCAAATTGCTTTTGCAAATAATTATTTTAATGCTGTTTAATGTAAAAAAGTTTTAATTTTCATATAGTTAAACTGTTGATTCTTTTCTTTGTAACTTGTTTAATTTATTCTAGGCTTAGGATGTAATTCACCATAAGGCTATATTTCTTATCACTTTTATATTTATGTTTTTACTTTTTATCCAATACCATATAATTTAGTCCAGTGTTTATTTTGAAGGGAAGGGCAAAGTGTGTGCAAATTGCTAAGAACTGATCCCAATATGATTTTTTAAAAAATAATATCTTATTGTGTTTTTGGTGAGAGGTTACACAGCAAATCAGGTTCCCATTTAACAATGTCTTATACAAATTATTCAGTGGTTACATTTTTCACAAAGTGTCAACATTCTAATTCTGTTCTGGTTATTCTGTTTTCAGTAATCGCGTTTCCCTGTCCCTTACCTTCTCGTCTTTGCTGTAGGGTAATTGTTGACCGTTTAGTCTCATATAATTTTTTTTAACAGAGCTCACTGCTCAAGGGTGACATTCTTTACTTTTTGAGCTATCATGTTACTTAGTTAAAAGTGACTTCAGGGGATAGTTTCGGTTCAAGGTTTAAAGAGTATCTCAGGGCAACAGTCCAGTCTCGGTAGGCCCAGTAAGTCTGGATTCTTTGAGAATTTGAAGTTCTGTTCCACATTTTTGTCCCTTTCTTTTAGGGTTCATCTATGGTGGCCCTGATCAGAACATTTGGTAGTGGTAGCCGGGCACATCTAGTTCTTCCTGTGTCAGGGTGAATGAGGCTGCGGTTCCTGTAGACTATTAGTCCTGTAGACTAATTTCTGAGTCTTTGCTTTCCTTCTTCTCTTTTGCTCTGGACAAGGACAGACCAATAGTTGTGTCTTAGATGGCCACTCACAAGCTTTTAAGACCTCAGGCACTACTCACCAAAGCAGAATGTAGAACATAAGCTTTGACTATATTACGTCAATTGACCAAGCTGTCCCACAAGACTATGGTCCTAAGCCTTCAAACCCAGAAAACCAAAGTTGTGAGGTATGCAATTATGTCTAAGAAGTATCCATAACTGTGCCCCCTACGTAGTTTATTATATATACGAATATATATGCATGCATACATACACCTGCATATACATATATACCTATATGTGTATATATGGGTATATATTTGGTCACACATCTATATACCCATACACATATGTGTATATATGCATACATATATAATCATATACTTTTTTTTCCTGGTTGTTGGTGGACCCCCATATGATTTTATGAATAATCCTGTCCTTCCCTATTGATTTTGATGCTTCCTTTATCGTGTAAGAAATTCTTAGTTATGTGATGTCCTTTGTCTGGCTACTTCAGTCCATTGATCTCTATTTAGCCTCATACCATTACCACACTGTTTTAATAAGTGCAGCAATACTGAACTGTGCCTGGAATAATAACTGCTTATTGAATGAACACTGAATCTGGCAGGGCCAGTGGCTTTCATTATTATTTTTCAGTTTTTCCTTAACATTCTCTCTCCTGTTTGGAATTCTTTGTGTCCCGAACATTTTATTCTGAAAATTTTCAAACCTATAGAAAACCTGAATGAAAAGTACTTCAAACACCTGTATATCCTTCACCTTGATTCACCAATAACATTTTGTCACATTTTATTTTTCTCTCTCTCTAATTGTACATACACAATGATTTTCTAAATTATTGAAAAGCAGCCTGCACACATCATGACACTGTATCCCTGAATCTTTTAGTATGGATTTCTTAGAAAAAGGGCACTCTTTTATAACCAGAATACCATTACACTCAATGCTATAAACCAGTATACAGTCAATATTCAAATTTTTTCAACTGCTCCACAAACTGAATTTACAGCTACCCCCACTCAACAACAACAACAAAACAAAAATTGAGGATCACTCATTACATTTAGTTTTCATGTCGTTTTAATCTAGGTCCCCTGCTTTTTCTTCCCTCCCTCTCTCTCTTTCTCTTTTTGTTTTTCATGATATTTTTTAAAAGTCCAGGCCAGCTGTTTCATGGGATGCCTTTTAATGTGGATTTGTCTGAGAGTTTCCTTACCCACTGAAACCCACTGCCGTCGAGTCGATTCTGACTCATAGCGACCCTATAGGACAGAGTAGAACTGCCCCATAGAATTTCCAAGGAGTGACTGGCAGATTCAAAATGCTGACCTCTTGGTTAGCAGCCAGAGCACTTAACCACTATGCCACCAGGGTTTCCATAGTTTCCTTAGTTGTGTATTATTCTCAATAAATTTTGGAATCCTTTTAAGTCCCAGCCTTATCTCTTCCTCTCCTCACTTGTATCTACAAAATCCTATTGGAATTTTGATCAGTATTTTATTACGTAAATAAAATGTAAAAATATTCCCAGGAAAAAACTTACACTGAACCTGAAAATAAATTTATGAGGACATTTTTTCATTATTTAAAAGAAAATAGTATACATCTCTTATTTATCATCTTTTGTATCTCTAAATTAAAAAAAAATTCTTCATATAGATCACACAATTCTTATTAGCAGTATTCCGAGTTATATTGCTTTGGTATTGAGAATTTTTTTTAATTAAATTATATTATCTAACTAGAGGGTGCTGGTTTTTTTTTTTTTTTTATTTGATCTTATTTGCAGTCACTTTGCTAAATTCTAGAATATCTTGTAAAGCCTGGACTCAGGGACTAAATGGCCTGGATTGGAATTATGGCTTTATTATTGGTTTGATCTTAGCATATTTCTTAATTTCTCCAGTGCCTAGGTTTCCTCATCTGTAAAACTGGGATAACCAATCTCATAAAGTTGTTGTAAAGATAAAATGCAAAAAGCTGGAAACAACCAAGGTGTCCATCAAAGGATGAATGGTTAAATAAATTGTGGTATATTCACACAATGGAATACTACGCATAGATAAAGAACAGTGACGAATCCGTGAAACATTTCATAACATGGAGGAACCTGGAAGGCATTATGCTGAGTGAAATTAGTCAGAGGCAAAAGGACAAATATTGTATAAGACCACTATTATAAGATCTTGAGAAATAGTATAAATTGAGAAGAACACATACTTTTGTGGTTACAAGGGGGGGAGGGAGGGAGGGTGGGAGAGGGTTATTTACTGATTAGTTAGTAGATAAGAACT
This sequence comes from Elephas maximus indicus, assembly GCF_024166365.1. Classification (NCBI taxonomy): domain Eukaryota; kingdom Metazoa; phylum Chordata; class Mammalia; order Proboscidea; family Elephantidae; genus Elephas; species Elephas maximus. Next base: position 60,822,084 of record NC_064833.1, on the reverse strand, counting down.
ACTTTAGGTGAAGGGAAGGACAATACTCAATACACGGAAGGTCAGCTCAACTGGACTGGACCAAAAGCAAAGAAATTTCCGGGATAAACTGAATGCTTCAAAGGTAAGCGGAGCAAGGGCGGGGGTTTGGGGACTATGGCTTAAGGGGACTTCTAAGTCAATTGGCAAAATAATACTATTATGAAAACATTCTGCATTCCACTTTGAAATGTGGTGTCTGGGGTCTTAAATGTTAACAAGCGGCCATCTAAGATGCATCAATTGGTCTCAACCCACCTGGATCAAAGGAGAATGAAGAACACCAAGATCACATGATAACTATGAACCCAAGAGACAGAAAGGGCCACATGAACCAGGACAGGAACCATTCCCGAAGACAACTCATCAGACATGGAAGGGACTGGACAATGGGTTGGAGAGAGATGATGACGGGACAATGGGTTGGAGAGAGATGATGACGAAGAGTGAGCTACTTGTATCAGGTGGACACTTGAGACTGTGTTGGCATCTCCTGTCTGGAGGGGAGATAGGAGGGTAGAGAGGGTTAGAAACTGGCAAAATTGTCACGAAAGGAGAGACTGGAAGGGCTGACTCATTAGGGGGACAGTAAACGGGAGTATGGAGTAAGGTGTATATAAGCTTATATGTGACAGACTGACTTGATTTGTAAACGTTCACTTAAAGCTCAATAAAAATTATTTAAAAAAAACAGGAAATTAAAAAAAAAGATAAAATGAATTAAGATAAGCATTTGGAATGGTGCTTGGTGTATAGTGAGTGCTACATGTGATACAGTTACTTTTAAATCATTGTAATCATTATTCTTTAGGCACCAGAGGTCACATGTGGGTTGAATGAGAAACCCCACATACTAGAGACCCTGGAACAAACTTGACTTCTTCCAACAAAAACAAAAACAAAAACCAGTACCATCTGATTGTGTCCCTAAAACCCAGAGAGGTCAATTCCTATCCAAGAGCTTCAGCTTTCAACCGAACAGATTTTCCAAACCTACACATAAGAGCAGTCTTGGAGAGAAAGATGCAGATTACCTGCTCAGCTATCCTTTCCTGGTTCTATGGGGGTGGACAGCCTGTCTGACTTCAGAATGCTTAGCAGGGGGGGTCTGACTTCAGGATGCTCCCTGTGGGTAGCAGGGGGGTGACAAAGACTAGAAGAGTATGTTTTTAAAAATACTTCTTATGGCTAACGTATTATCCTTTGGCTACATTATGTGTTAAGCTTTTTTTTTTTATTCTTTGAAGCTAATTTAATAACTTTGGTTCCATGGGGGAAAATATGCATTGAGTTCCAGAATAAATGATTCATAAATGAGCACAACCCATTTGTTAGGTGGGGATATTACGTATGTCTGGAAGGAGTTTAACAATATCTAAAAGCTGTATGTACCTAAGATTGCTCAGTAAACTCTCTTGGAGCATTCAAAGAGCAAAATCCTGTGAGGGAGGCCAGAAAGCCTGATATCAGAACCCAACGTCAGATTAATCAAGTCCCTAAATTTATAAAACTGTTACCTCTGCATTGATGCAGATGGAACTGGTATTGCAATCCAACTGTGTTGCCAACATCTATAATTATAGCAACTCCTCTGAAGTTTGTTCAAAATCTGGTTCTAATCTGCCCACATTCCTTTACAACTCCTTACCATAACACCAGGTCCTCGTGTTTTGACAAACACACTTTAAATTATCTTTGGAACCATGTTCACTAACTGAATTAAGAAGCTTAAATACTATCCACCTTCTACGCCTTTCCATTCCCTGGGCCACTGAGTACAGCGTGTGCTCTCTGTCTCAACCCCCAGTTCATAGTAGAGTTTGTTGGGTCTCAAATTATAAAGCAGGTGAACTCTTTGAGGGCTATTTTTTTTTTCTTTTTAATTTTTTGTGCTGGCTTTCCCAGTATTGTGTACTGTCTTGCTCTTTACCAAAGTTACCACTTACCTATTGTGAGGGCTATTTTTAATGGAATTTGCCACAACGACACTCTTTCTTATGAGTATTGCCATAGTCTGAAATGAAATCTATAAATTGCTAGTTACTGTCAGGTATCATAGGGACATGGTTATTTTCCTTTTACCAGGCATTCAACTTGCTCCTACCAGTGGACTTCATAAAATTGCCTCCACTCATTGGCTACTGAGGCCGATTTAGTGTTTGGCTAAAAGCTAGTTTGCACAATAAAAACAAAACCAAACCCATTGCTATGGAGTCAATTCTGACTCATAGTGACCCTACAGGACAGAGTAGAACTGCCCCGTAGGGTTTTCAAGGAGCGGCTGGTGGATTTGAATTGCTGACCTTTTGGTTAGCAGCCAAGCTCTAACCACTAGACCACCAGGCCTCCATGACAGAAATCACTAAAATATGAAAATCATATTTAGCTACCAACTACCCATTTGATGAAAAGAAATGGTATCAAAAAGAACATTACAACAGAATTCTCACATCTAGCAAAAGTCAGAAAAGTTGATTTATTTATGTTTGCTCTTACTGAAGGCATGTCATACCTACAGGTGATAAACATGGGATCTGAACAGAAAACCCAAGGCCTCCTGCTTGGTCTCAGGTTTTAGTTTACATTCTATAAATACATATTTAGACTTACTTAAAGGATTCCTTTATTAGCCATCAGGAAATAGAGACAAATAAGACATAAAAATAATAGCTAATTATTTATTGTGTGCTTACTATATATACCAGTCACTTTACATTTTTTTTTTTTTACATACATTATCTCATCTTATCCTCACAACGGCTCTAGGAAGAAGTTACTATCATTATCCCCATTTTGATAAGGAAACTGTAGTGTGGACTTAAATAACCTGCCCAGAGACACTTGGTAAAGGGTTAGGACTGGGTCAGTCTGATGCAAAGCCCACATTTTCAGCCACTGGGCAATGCTGTCTCTCACAGTTCCTGAACTGAGGAAGTTTACCATCTATGGCCATAATAACGGATGTGCAGACATTATGACATGAGGTAGCATAAAGTAAACACCACTAAAGGTACAGAAGTTTCAGAGATGCACACCCAAAGGGAAGAAGCAGCGAAGCTCTCATGGGGAAGTAGTACCTCAAATGGGCTCTGAAAGACATTTGGGTCTTAGGTGATGCAAGGGTAGGGGTGACGGTGATAAGGATGGAGAAACAGCCAATCTTCCAGGAGGAAGGAATAACGTGAATGAGTTCAGGAAGAGGGAAGGGGCAGTGTGGGTTTAAAAAACAAAACCATACCCACTGCTGTTGAGTCTATTCCAACTCATGACAACCCTATATTTTAGATAACTGCAAATGTTATGGTTTGGCTGGAGGGTAATGTACTTGTAGGGAAGAAGAGAATGGAAAATAAGTTGGCAACATTATCACTGAGAGCCCTGAATTACAGGCTTAGGAATATGTTCTAATTTTTTCAAAGAATGGGAAACCATCAGAAATTTCTAAGTGAGGGATACTTATAGAGAGAATGGGTTTAAAATGGTATCAGCTGGACTGGAAAAAAAGGGACACAATCTTCAGGACTTATGAACTAATCGGTTGCTGGGTCAAAAGGAGAAGAATGGCCATCTTCAGTGGGTTAAATGGTAGCCCCCCAAAAGATATGACCGTGTCCTAATCTCAAGAACCTATGAATGTGACCTTATCTGGAAAAAGGGTCTTTATAAACATAATTAAGGATCTTAAGATGAGACGATCAGGGTCCTAAATACAATGGCAAGTGTCCTTATAAAAGAAAGGCAGAGGGAGATTTGAGATGCAAGAGGAGACACACAGGAGGAAGCAATGTGACCACAAAGGCAGAGAGTGGAGTGATGTGGTCACAAGTCAAGGAATGCAGAGAGCCACTAGGAGCTGGAAGAGGCAAAGAATGGATCCTTCCCTAGAGCCCCCAGAGAAAGCTTGGCTTTACTGGACTTTGGACTTCTAGCCTCCAGAACTGTGAGAAAAAACATTTCTGTTGTTTTAAGACATGCAGTTTGTGGTAATTTGTTGTGGTAGCCCTAAGAAACTTAGACATTATTTTTACCATAGAAAAGTTTGGAAGAGCTGATTTGGAAGGAGGGCTGAGAGACTTATCAAGATAGTTTATACAGTTTGTAGAAAAATTGTGACACATAGGATAAAATGATAATTAATAAATTTGCGCAGAAAAAGCAGGGTAGAAATCTTTTCCTTTCCCATATCTTTAGCTCATCATCATTAGTTTTAGTGTTTGTCTAACTGTAAACTTCAAGAGTTTGTTTAAAGTACACATTCTTGGGTCCATTTCCAGAGATTCTGATTAATTTGGTCTGAGGTGGGCCTCCTCAATCCACAGTTTCAAAAGAATCTCAGGTGACTGTAATGCAGGTGTGAGCTCTCCAGGTTATCCTTTAACACTGGAGTAGGCAAACTTTTTCTGTAAAGGGCCAGGTAGTCAATGATTTAGGCTCTGTGGGCCCTGAAGTCTGTAACAAGTACTCAAGTCTGCTGTTTTAGCACAAAAGCAGCCACAGACAATACATACAAATAAATGAAACATGTCCCTAGACTTTATTATGGATTCTGAATTTCATATAATTTTTATGTGTCATAAAATATTATTTTTTGAGGTTTTTCTGCTACCTAAAAATGAACAAAAACAGGCAGCGAACCAGATTTGATCCACGGTCCACAATTTGGCAGCCCTCACTTAAACATGCTGCAGTTCGAGAATCACCGCTTTCAACGTTAGAACTGAGATTTTCAAGCCAGTGGCATGTTGTAAACCAGCAGGAGAGAAAGAGGAGGAGGACTATCTGATGCACTCAGAATAATTCCTAGCACACTGGCAGTCTCTTCACAAGAAATGGCCCCCAATGTGCAGCTGTACTTAGGGAACTGTCATTCATGGGAACATGATTCTTCAGGTGCAGGCTAAAAAGTAAATTAAGAGCCACTGTTCTGGAGTAGTAATGAGCAAACCCAGTTTCCAGATTGAAGTCAAGAAAAGAAAGTCTGGTTTCCACCAGTTTGATTCTGCCCCTTTTTCTATCACTAAAGAATATCTCATGTATGTGTGTGTGTGTATAAACAAATAGGGGCTACAGAGCGCTGACATTTCTTAGATACAACGAATCACCTCATGGGATTAGTCTTCTTGGTTGGAAGTCTCAGGGTCACAGTCTTGTTGGACAATTCAGTCAAGTGGCATAATATAGCTCATTGTGTTTAAGTTTTATATCCTAGTTTGGTGAGTAGTGGTTGGGGTCTTAAAAGCCTGCAAGCAGCCATCTAAGATCGAACCATTGGTCTCTATTCATCTGGAGCAAAAGAGAAAGAAGCAAACCCAAGAATCAGAGAAGGAACCAGTCTATAGGACTATAGGACTGTCTCCATGAACCGTGGCCTCTTCTACCTTGAGACCAGAACAGCTAGATGATGCCTGGTTACCACTACCAAATGTTCTGATCAGGGTCACAACAGAGGAATACTGAACGAAAGGGAGAAAGATGTGGAACGGAAAATCATATTGTCAAAGAATCCAGACTTACTGGACCCACTGAGACTGGAGGAATCCTTGAGACTACGCCCTGAGATACTCTTTAAACCTTGAACCGAAACTATCCCCTAAAGTCACCTTTTAACTAAATAGCAGGCTAGCTCATAAAGTAAAGAATGTCAACCTGCAGTACTGTGTTCTGTTAAAAAATTATCTATACGAGACCAAATGGTTACTCTATGAGACCAAACAGTTACTCTAAAGCATAGATGAGAAGGTTGGAGGGCAGTGAGAGTAAATTAATGGGAATGGAACAACTGGAATGGAAATAACTAGAGTATTGATACAATGTGAAGAATGTAGCCAATGTCACTGAATATTTTGTGTAGAAATTGTTAAACAGGAACCCGTTTTCTGTGTATACTTTCACCAAAAATACAATAAAATATATTTTTTAAATATTATCTCTGAGAATATCAGTGGGAGGAATGATAGTCAAATTTACTCTAATTTATAAGTTAGTTTAACTGAAGTTAAACTTCAGTTCTGCAAATGTAATCAGCAATAAATTACTTTCTATACATCTCACAGTGTTGGATTGTTAACTGCTACCAGAAATACTAGAGAATTGTCACAGCATGGTGGGTTGCCTTCTCTATGCCTGAGCAATCATCACTCCTGCTCTCCTCTGTACCTCAGAATTCAAGTTAGCCCAGCTGGGATAAGTTTAGTTGCAAGTCTCCTCTACCTGGGTCGTAGACATAGGCAAGTACACATAACAGAAATCCAAGACAGAATCAAGATTCAATATGATCTGAACAAGCTGGAACTCTGGGCCCAAAATAACAAGGTGAAATTTAACTAGGACAAATGTAATTGTCTGCATTTACATTTAAAGAGATTGAATTATAAAAGCAGAAGTAGGAGGAGAGATGGATTTACCAGCAGCTGTGTGATACAGCAGTTCCCAGGACAAAGGCCTTGGGGATGTTTTTGACTAGAGTCTCAACAACAGCTAGTGAGATGGGGCTGCTGAAATACTTAATATAATTTTTGTCTGCATTAATGCCAAAATGCCACAATGTCCAGATGAAGTATAAGAGTCCACTCTACTCTGAAATGTTCAGATGATACACAGCGTCTTCCATACAGTTCTGGGCATTACATTTTAAAAGAAACATTAAAATAAAATAGTAGGAAAGGTGTTTAGTCACAGGAGTGGAGGACTAGGGTAAGAAAGAGCCTGAAAATATGTTTTATTAAGGATATATAAAGGAGCTGGAGTTGCCAGCAGTACTTTTGAGGAAGTACTTAGAAATAAGAAGAATGTTATATTTTGAAAGCTAAACTACAAAATCAAAGCATTAATGGGTCAGAGCCATAATGTATAAAGTTTTTATACGTATAGACTCCTGGAACCAAGACCTGAATTTACCCAGGTTAAACATAATGTGTGCATCGGTAGAAGTGTGTATATCTACCAGAGACTAAGAAAAAAACAGGAGTCACAGAAGCACACATTTACCACACCCGTCTTGCACTGCTCAGGGACAAAGCTTGCATGGCTGAGAAGGATGACAGCATTCAGTTATTAGAGTTTGAAGCCCTGATACATTTAAATAGTGAAACTTAAGTCCATTCTTTTTCTGACTCCTTATTCTCTTAGCAACCTGGTTAACCTTTCAAGAATCTGACTTCTGTTCAATTTGCCTACAGGGAGGGAAAGGGATATATTTCTTAATCATATCTTTCTTGGGGATTTATTTTTTACAAAATAAACTTTAGTGTTTAGAACAGTTTTAGATTTACAAAAATTTTGAGAAGATAAAACAAAGTTTTTCCGGGTACCTCACACCCAGTTTCCCCTACTATTAATATGGTACATTTGTTACAATTAATGAACCAATATGGATACATTATTATTCACTGAAGTCATACTTTAGTTATATTTCCTTAGTTTTTTACCTAATGCTCCTTTTCTATTCCAGGATACCATCCAGGGTGGCACATTATATTTAGTCATCATGTCTCCTTAGGCTCTTCTTTGGCTGCAAGTTTCTTAGACTGTCCTTGTTTTTGATGACCTTGACAGTTTTAAGGAGTACTGGTCAGGTTTTTTGTAGAATGTCCCTCAATTGGGATGTCTGACATTTATGTCATGATTAGATTGGGGTGATGGTTTTTTTGGAGGGAGATCCCACAGATAAAGTGCCCCTTTCATCACATCATATCAAGGATACATACAATCAACATGACTCATCAATGTTAATGTAGGCTTTAATTACTTGGCTGAAGCAGTGTTTACTCTTTTTTCCTCTTCCTACACTGTGCTCTTTGGAAGGAAGTCACACCGTGCAGGCCACACTTAGAGGGTTGGGGAGTTATGCGCTACCTTTTTGAAGAGGGAGATATCTACATAAATTATTTGGAATTCTTCTGCAGAGGAAAGGTATCTATTCTCTCCCCCTTTTAATTTATTAAATAATTTATTTATATCAGTATGGATTTAGAGGTATTTTATTTTATACTTTGGGTTACAATTCAATGTTACTTAATTTTGTTGCTTAAATTGTTCCGGCTTTGGCCATTAGAGCTCTTCTAGTTGGATCCTGTGCTCCTCTAACATACCTCCACCGTCGTACTTTGTGTTGTTTTGGGTTTTTGAATACTTCCTTACTTTCTGGCAGTACAAGATGCTCCAAGTGTATTCTGAATATTTCCTGCCCCAGTCCTAGAATCATCCATTTCTCCAAGGAATCCTGATTGCTTTTATTAGAGAATGGTATTAGAAACCAAAATCTGGGTGGGGGGTATGCTTGTTGCTACTAAAGTGTTGTTGCTTCTAGGCCCTCCTAGCTAAAAAAGTGAAAATATATATTCATGTACACTAACCTCTGTATATACACAAATGTATAAATATGGCATCTCGATTTGAACCCCTTTCTCATGTGAGCTTCCTAGGTTCTGAGTTGCATTTGTCTCTCTGGTCAACTCTGATGAAATTGAGCTTCTGACTCAGCCTGGGGCCAACAAGCCTTCACTTAAAACATGTCCTGCTACACTGCACATGGACTCTTCTCCTTCTTCAAATTTTCATAGGGATGTTTAGTCTGGAGAAAATATTTAGAAAGGACATAAGACTTATATTCAAATATTAGAAGAACTGTCCCATAGAAGAGATAATTTGGTGTTTACAGGGCTGGGCCAGCCATGTAAGTTATATGGAAGAAAATTGAAGTAAATGTGAAGAAAAACTCTGTAAATTTGGAGCTTTTTTTTAAAAAAAAAAAAAAAAAGGTAATGGGCTTGTCTTGAAAAATCATGAACTGTGAACAGCTGTGCTTAGGGACTAGATCACCCTGGGCTTGTCCTGGATGCTATAGGTGAGATTCCCTTACAGTGTCATAGACTGGACTCACTGATAATCAAGCTTCCTAATGCAAAAAGTTATAAACTGTAATAAGAGCTGCTTCTTGAAAATGGTCTTATATTCTAAACCCATGTGCTTATATCCCAAAAAACCAGTATTTACTATCAAGAAATGCATAAATATGACTCCTGATTATTATTATTATGCAAAAAGAACAAATTTTTAGTAAGCCCCCATTAGTTATTAAATGCAAAAGTAAAATGTACTAGAGAACAGAACAGGCTTGTTTTTATTGAATAAAGTATGACTGAAGTAGAGGTGGATAGTATAAACTTTAATTGCTAAGATTATGGCAAATATTTGAACCACTGCAGTAACCTCACGCAGAGAAATGATTCTGAATGCTATTTTACATCTGCTGTATGCTGTGTGCTAGTTCACCTGATGAGAAGCTTCTGGGATAGCATCCAAGGAAATCAGGCAATTCTGAACACCTTTTTCAGAAATGCTGCCAGATTTCTTTTCTCTTTACCTCTTCTTTTCCTAAAAAAATGTATCCACATGGCAGCACATGTACATTGACACGTGTGTATACATGCACTGACACACCCTCACTCTCATTAAATGTGTATTAAAGGTCTGATCATGTCACCAAGACATTCTTACTCAGGAAAATGAGAATGTAAAACCTCACAATAGTTAGGAAATGAAAGAGCTTCCTAAACTAAGCTCCCAGCAGACACAGCCATGCCGCCATGCAGTGGGTAACTGCATTTTAAGCCTGCATGTATATTCTTATCAAGCATATTAGAATGAAATCATCAGGGACTTAAATGAAAACTATATTTCAACTGAGTCAATAAGAATGGCTGATTCTTCCAGCTTTTTTCTTTTTTTAAACCAGCAAGGCAAAATGTTAGTTCCCTGTGTTTACCCCTTTCCAGTATATTTTCTGGTAATGATAATCACAGTTCAGTTCCACCCTCCCTCTTTCCTACTTCTGGGTCTGTGGCACAAAACTAAGTTCATTCGTTCCCAGTGGAGCTTTTGATTGAAAATTTCCAACGAGCATCATCAGCATGTTGTGAGGAGAGCAATTTATTTCTTTAAAAAATAATCTTCCTTTTTACATTGCTGTTGTTGTCCTGATAATCTGGCTTTTTTAATTAATAAAAGGTATTTTTTGGGGAAAAAAGTTATCTTGTATAAAACATTAATTACAATAAAATTTCCACCCAAAAGTACCCACTCTGACAAGAAGGAGGAACAGTTTTGTTCATTTCTTTTCTTTTTTGCCGCATTGTAGCCATTGTGATCCAGCAGGTTACTATTTTCCCATATTATCCGGATTTCAGGTGTATTTGTAAATTTTAGAATCAAAACACCAGGCAGCATTAATTTATGACATATTGTAGTTTTATTAGTAAAATCACATGTGATAATAGCCAGAATTTTGCACAATATGCAGTGACATAACAAAAAAGTATTGGAACAATTGAAGTAGTTAAATACTTTTATAAACATAAAATAAGGAAAACCAACAGGGTAAAACTTCACTCATTAGAACTGAACTCATTTATAATTTATAAAAATATAAAAATCTAGTAAATGCTAATCTTTGGCTAATAAACATTTTCTTCTAAAATCATAAAATTCATAACTTGTAACAATGAAACAGGAAAAAAAAACCTAAATTAGTGAATAGAATGGCAGACACCAGTAGCGCCTATTCTCTATCAGTATCCCTTTCTTTCTTACTAACAGAAAGCTTGGTTTACTTGGGATGGTAAAGTTTCCAGCTAATGATTACATTTCTCAGGCTGTAGAAGGACCCAGGTGATAGTTCCAGCCAATCAGTAATTACATAATTAGAAGGCATAGGATGGGAATTCAGGGAAAGCTCTTTAAAAGAGGGCAAACTCAACTGAACCACCTTTTGCTCTTTGCTTTTATCTTGTGTCTGCCTGGAAAAAAATGAGTGTGATGGCAGAACTAGTAGAAGGGATCTGAAGTCCACAGGATGACAGCCACCTATGAAGGCAGGTGAAGCATGAAGACAAAAAGACAAAAGGAGCATAGGCCTCCTATGACATCCTGAGCTACCGTCTACATTATAGGGTGGCTTCTTTAAAGCTTATTAGATGAGGTGGGGGGAACCAAATTTGGTTAAGTCACTGTTTAGTCAGGTTTCTGCTATGTGCTGTCAGATTGACTCTAACTGATACACACAGTGTTAAGCACTCTTAACTAACTTAAAAATACCCACTTAAAAGAAGTAAACATAGGTGTAATGCTTTGGGATCTAGTTTCTAAATGACACCAAAAACATGAGCAGTCAAAGATAAAATAAGTCAACAGAACCTCATTAAAATAAAGAAAAAAAACTCTTATACATCAAAGGCCTTTATCAACAATGTGAAGAGAGAACCTAAAAGCTGGTTTGATATCCAGAATATATAAAGAACTCCTACAACCTAACAACAAAAAGACAAACAACCTAATTAAAAATTGGGCAAAGGACTTGAACAGATATTTCACCAAAGAGGACATATAAATGGCCAACAAAAAGATGCTCAACTTCATTAGTCATTAGGAAAATATGATACCACTTTATTCCCACTAGAGTGGCTATGATTTAAAAAAAGAGAGAAAAATAGCAGGTATTGGCAAAGAAGTGGAGAAACTGGCACCCTCATCCATTGCTGGTAGGAATGCAAAATGGCACAGCCACTATGGGAAACAGTTTGGCCATTTCTCAAAAAGTTAAACAGAGTATGACCATATGACTCAGCAACCCCAATCCTAGGTATATACCCCCAAAGAAGTGAAGGCAGGAACACAAACAGAAACCTGTGCACCAATGTCCATTATAGCACTGTCCACAACAGCCAAAAGATGGAAACAACCTAAGTGTCCCTCAGCAGGTGAATCTGGTATATACATACAATGGTATATTATTAAGCCATAAGGAAAAATGAAGTTCTGATACATACTACAACATGGATGAATCCTGAAGATGTTATGCTGAGTAAAATAAGTCAGTTACAAAATGACAAATACTGTATGAGCCCACTTATATGAAGTATCTAGAATAGGGAAGTGTATAAAAGGCAGGTGGGAGGGAGGGGGAAAGGAGGACTCAGTGCTTAAGGGACACTAAACTTCTGTTAAGGCTGATGGAAAAATTTGGGAATGGTTGAGGAGGACAGTTGAGCAGTATGACGAACATAAGTAAATGCCAAAGAACTGTACTTGTGAAGAATGTTGGTATGGCAAGTGTTTTGTTACATATATATTTACTACAGTAAAAAAAAATTTCAAGATAGAAGTTGTCATTGTTTGGGGGATAATGTATGTCAAAGCATTATGAAGTATTAAAGTAAAATTAAATATCATATGTATCATTAATTTCAATTAGTGAGGTTTCCTATACAATGGCATAATACTAAATGAAAGGAACCCAGAGGTAAACATACTCCAAAATCAGGCTCATTAGAAATAAACTAGAATGATTCTGTGAAAACAGCATTTCTGATGATTCAAAACAAAGAAATGATTAAAAACAGGCATGACATTCTGAGGCTCCACAAGTGTTTAGCATTATGTAATACTTTTGAGTGTCCCAGCATGGTGTTAAAAAAAAAAAAAAAAAGTATGCCCTTGTAATTGAAGAACAAGCTAAGACAATTCAATGACTGAGTCCCACATCAAACTTTAGTTACCATCTTTAAAATGATATAACAGCAAAAATAGAAAATATCTTAAATTTAAATGAGCTATTATAATAGGCTGAAACCCTAGTGGCATAGTGGTTAAGTGCTATGGCTGCTAACCAAAGGGTCAGCAGTTCGAATCCGCCAGGGGCTCCTTGGAAACTCTATGGGGCAGTTCTACTCTGTCCTATAGGGTCGCTATGAGTTGGAATTGACTCGACGGCACTGGGTTTTTTGGTTTTTTTCTATTATAGTAGACTAAATTAAATTGATTGTAAAAGATGGTAAACATGAAGAACCCTACAAAGATTATAAACACAAAAAATAACATGTGGTTCAGCTTCAACAATAAATACTGGAAGAATAAAATGAAGTAACTGCTGGTATCAGATGCATCTTGGCTGAAAGCAGAAAATACCAGAAAGGTGTTTGTCTGTGTTTTATTGACTGTGCAAAGGCATTTGACTGTGTGGCTCATAACAAATTATGGATAACATTGAGAAGAATGGGAATTTCAGAATACTTAATTTGCTCATGCGCAACCTGTACGTAGACCAAGAGGCAGTTGTTTGAACAGAACAAAGGGATACTGTGTGGTTTAAAGTCAGAAAAGGTGTGCATCAGGGTTGTATCCTTTCACCATCCTTATTCATCCTGTACGCTGAGTAAATAATCCAAGAAACTACTATATTAAGAAGAACATGGCATCAGGATTGGAAGAAGACTTATTAACAACCTGCGTTACGCAGATGAAACAAGCTTGCTTGCTGAAAGTGAAAAGGACTTGAAGCACTTACTGATGAAGATCAAAGACTACAGCCATCAGTGTGGATTAAATCTTAACACAAAGAAAACAAAAATTTTCACAACTGGACCAACAAGCAATATCATGATAAGCAGAGAAAATACTGAAGTTGTCAGGGATTTAATTTTACTTGGATTCACAATCAATGCCCACTGAAGCAGCAGTCAAGAAATCAAATGACATATTGCACTGGGCAAATCTGCTGTAAAAGACCTCTTGAAAGTGTTAAAAAGCAAAGACGTCACTTTGAGGACTAAGGTAAGCCTGACCCAAGCCATGGTATTTTCAGTCATCTCGTACGCATGCAAAAGCTGGACAACAAATAAGGAAGACGCGGGAAGAATTGACACCTTTCAATTACGGCGCTGGCAAAAAATATTGAATATACCATGGATTTCCAGAAGAATGAACAAATCTGTCTTGGAAGAAATACAGCCAGAAATCTCCTTAGAAAGAAGGATAGCGTGACTTTGTTTTAGGTACTTTGGACATATTATCAGGAGGGAACAGTCCCTGGAGAATGACATTATGCTTGGTAAAGCAGGGGGTTGGTGTAAAAAAGACCCTCAATGAGATGGACTGACACTGTGGCTGCAACAATGGGCTCAAACATGACAATGATTGTGAGGATGGTATAGGACCAGGCAGTGTTTTGGTCTGTTGTGCACAGGATTGCCATGGTCGGAATCAACTCAATGGCACCTAACAACAACTACAAGTATCCCTAAAGCTTCTGCCTTTATCTCAGCATTGCATTTCTGTCTCCGTCTGATGGGCATAGGGATTACAGACCCAACAAAGGTTGTCAAGAAGAAATAAATGATGTGTTATTTGTATATTAAAATTATGCGACTTACCAATCAATCATCTGACCAATATTTACTGGCCAGTACACACTTCAGAATTTGGTTAGGAAATAAAGTTAAAAGAGGTGGAAAGAAACCAGTGTGAAAGTGGTTATAGGTGCCATAGCATTTCCAGAATGGTTGTATAAGCTGGAAGCTGTTTTTTTTTTTTTTTAAATAATTTTTATTGTGCTTTAAGTGAAAGTTTACAAATTAAGTCAGTCTCTCACATAAAAACTTACATACACCTTACTACATACTCCCAATTTCTATCCCCCCAATGAGACAGTAGGCTCCCTCCTTCTAATCTCTCTTTCTGTGACCATTTTGCCTGCCTCTAACCCCCTCTACCCTCTTATCTTCCCTCCAGACAGGAGATGCCAACATAGTCTCAAGTGTCCACCTGATGGAGTAGCTCACTCCTCATCAGCATCCCTCTCCAAACCATTGTCCAGTCCAATCCATGTCTGACGAGTTGTCTTCGGGAATCGTTCCTGTCCTGGGCCAACAGAAGGTTTGGAGACCATGACTGCCAGGGTCCTTCTAGTCTCAGTCAGACCATTAAGTCGGGTCTTTTTATGAGAATTTGGGGTCTGCATCCCACTGATCTCCTGCTCCCTCAGGGGTTCTCTGTTGTGTTCCCTGTCAGGCCAGTCATTGGTTGTGGCCAGGCACCATCTAGTTCTTCTGGTCTCAGGATGATGTAGTCTCTGGTTCATGTAGCCCTTTCTGTTTTTTGGGCTCGTAATTACTTTGTGTCCTTGGTGTTCTTCATTCTCCTTTGATCCAGGTGGGTTGAGACTCATTCATGCATCCTAGATGGCCACTTGCTAGCGTTTAAGACCCCAAACGTCACTCTTCAAAGTGGGATGCAGAATGTTTTCTAAATAGATTTTATTATGCCAATTGACTTAGATGTCCCCTAAAACCATGGTCCCCAGACCCCTGCCCCTGCTTCACTGACCTTCGAAGCATTCAGTTTATTCAGGAAACTTCTTTGCTTTTGGCTTAGTCCAGTTGTGCTGACCTCCCCTGTATTGTGTGCTGTCTTTCCCTTCACCTAAAGTAGTTCTTATCTACTATCTAATTAGTATATACCCCTCTCTCACCCTCTATTTCTCAAGGTCTTATAATAGTGGTCTGATACAATATTTGTCCTTTTACAACTGACTAATTTCACTCAGCATAATGCCTTCCAGGTTGTTTTAACTCTTTAATGTACATTGGAATCACCTGGGAAATTTAAACAAAAACAAAGATGCATGAGCCCCCACCCAAGACTTTAGGTTTCAACTGTTGTAGGATTGGGCCCAGGTAAAATATTGTTTAGAAAATACCTCAAGTGATTCTAATGTGCAGTCAGAGTTGAAACTCCCTTGGAAAGGGAAAGGACATAGATCAGTGGAGAGAAGGAAGATGAACATTCTAGAAGGGAAAACATGAAAGGGATGAAAGAAGAAATGGCCAAGGGCAAAGGACAGTGATGAATAGTGGAGTTGGTATGTTGGAAAGCTGCAGGAAAATCACATACATAAAATACACATTCAATACATACCCAGTGCCGTCGAGTCGATTCCGACTCAAATACGTAAAAAAAGATGAAATGAGTTTACAGACTCTCCCCCACTCCAAATGGTAGGAAATGATAAGCAAGAAAATAATGATGATACAAGCCCACCCTGGTAGGGGTCCAATGAACTAGTGCCAGTGTTAAGAGACAGAAGAAAACTGACAGCAGGAATCCCAGAGTGAAATGATGGTACAGACATAAGTGGGGGCACAAAAGGCAGAGTGAGCAATTTGCGGGAGAAAAAAATCTTTGAGGGCACGATACTAAGATTATTGGAGGATGCCATGGGACAAGCAGGGACAAACGACAAGGAGAAAGAGAAAAATAAGAAGAGAAAACATTTAAGGAGTCGTTTGTGCCACCCATGGATGTGGATAATTCTTAGTGGAGACATAACTGCTGAATCTCAGGCTATGGGAACCACATTCTTTTTTTTTTTTTTTTTCTTGTACTTTAGATGAAGGTTTACAGAACAAACTAGTTTCTTATTAAACAGTTGGTACATATATTGTTTTATAATATTGGTTAAAAGCCCCATGACATGTCAACACTCTCCCTTCTCAGCCTTGGATTCCCTTTCCCAGCCTTGCCCCTGGGCTGGTGTGCCCGTTTAGTCTTGTTTTGTTTTATGGACTTGTCTAATCTTTGGCTGAGGAGTGAACTTCAGGAGTGACTTCATTCCTGAGCTAAAAGCGTGTCGGGGGCCATAGTCTCAGGTTTCTCCAGTCTCTGTCAGGCCAGTAAGTCTGATTGTTTTTTGTGTGAGAGTTAGAATTTCGTTGTACAATTTTCTCCAGCTCTGTCTGGGACCCTCTATTGTGATCCCTGTCAGAGCAGTCAGTGGTGGCAGCCAGGTACCATCTAGTTGTACTGGACTCAGTCTGGTGGAGGCTGTGGTAGTTGTGGTCCACTAGTCCTTTGGACTAATCTTTCCCTTGCATCTTCAGTTTTCTTCATTCTCCCTTGCTCCTGAAGGGGCGAGAACAGTGGAGTATCTTAGATGGCCACTCACAGGCATTTAAGACCCCAGACACTACTTACCAAAGTAGAATGTAGAACATTTTCTTTATAAACTATGTTATGCCGAATGAGCTGGATAAGGAATCACATTCTTATAAGCAGATTCTGATTCCTCAGAGGACATAACTCACTGAGCTCCACTACTTCAGAAGGGACTCCTACCTACACACTCAGAAACACTTCCTTACTCTGTGCTGAGGCTTCGCCCAACTTACCCCCTCTCTGTGTGTAGTCATTTGGGCTGAAAGAATGGTGGCAGCACTGTCAGCAAGGGAAAGCTAGGAGGGGAAGCAGGTTTTGTGTGTAGGAAGAAAGGTGCAAGAAAGTGATGGGTTCAGATTTGGACAGGTTAAGTTTGAAAATTTTCCAGGACCTTCACATACACACCTGCAGGTGGCTGGAACTGTGAGAGGAGAGTCCAAGGGAAGCCGGGGAATCACTCCTACAATCGAAGCACATGACCCTCCAAACCAAGAAACCAAATCCCATGAGGTTTTTGGATGTACATAAGCAACCTCAGAAGTTTTTTTTTTTTTTGGTCATTGTAATATTAACACACCTTTTGCTGATTCAACTTTATACAGGCATACAACTTATTGACAGCAACTGCAATATTGGCTGTGCAGCCCTACCCTTAATCAATGTGATTTTTTAGTAAGGAAAGGAATACTGCATGGTTTAAAGTCAAGAAGGGTATGTGTCAGGTTTGTATCCTTTCACCATACTTATTCAATCTGAATGCAGAGCAAATAATTCGAGAAGCTGGACTATATGAAGAAGAGCACGGCATCAGGATTGGAGGAAGACTCATCAACAACTTGAGATATGCAGTTGAAAAAAACCTTGCTTGCTAAAAGTGAATAGGACTTGAAGCACTTACTGATGAAGATCAAAAATTACAGCCTTCAGTACGGATTACACCTCAATAAAGAAAACAGAAACCCTCATAACTGGACCAATAAGCAACATCATGATAAGTGAAGAAAACATTGAAGGTGTCGAGGATTTCATTTTACTTGGATCTACAATCAACGCCCACAGAAGGACCAGTCAAATAAACAAACAACATATTGTATTGGGCAAATCTGCTACAAAGGCCCTTTTCTATCACCGTTAACCCCCCTTTCCACCTTCTTCCCACTCCTGGTAACCACAAATAAACTTTCATCTCTATACATTTGCCTTTTCTTGTCTTTTATATAAGTGAGGTCATACAATATTTGCCTTTTGTGACTGACTTCTTTTACTCAGTATAATGTCTTCAAGCTCCATCCATATTGCAGCATGTATTGAGACTTCATTTCTCTTGCTGGCTGAGTAGTACTTCATTGTATGTATATACCACATTTTGTGTATCCATTCATCTGTTGATGGGCCATGACAACCCAGTTAACTGGCCTAATGACCAATTAGTGCTTCTATTCTACCTCTTAGTCAACTGCACAGTGCTTGGGGTCTTAAAAGCTTGCCAGTGGCCATCCAAGGTACAGCTACTGGTCTCTATTTGCCTGCAGCAACAGAGGGAGAAGAAGAGTAAGACACAGGAGGAGGAAATGGAATGTTTGACTAATTGCCTCCATGAACAACTGCCTCCTTTGCCATGAGACCAGAAGAACTGGATAGTGCTCAGCTACCATTACTGAACATTTTGATTGAAGATTCTACAAAAGAATTCTGATCAAAGGGGGCAAAATGCAGAATAGAATTTCAAATTCTCATGGACTCCAGACTTTCTGAAGTCATGGAGGCTGGATGAACCCCTGAAACTATTTCCCTAAGATAATCTTTAAACCTTAGACCAAAAATATCCTCTGAACTCTTCTTAAAACCAAGCAATAGTTTAGCTTAACTAGTAAGGAATATTTGCCTTGAGCACTGTGCTCTTTTAAAATCCATCTCTATGGGATTAAATTGATAACAGCAACTCAAAAGAGTAGATAGGAAATTCAGGGGGCAGTAAGTTTATATTAATGAAGGAGGAACAACTCAGAAAGAGAGGGTGAGAATGGATGCAAAACTAGAAGAACATAATCAATGTCACAGAAATGTACATGTAGAAACTGTTGAATTGGTGTATGTTTTGCTGTGTATATCCTCAACAACAACAACAAAAGAGTGGGTAAGCTCACTGGAGGCGCAGCACACTGTCAGTCCTCCAATAGCTGCTGAATGACTAGAAAAAGAAAAATACAAGCCTGAAAGAAGAGATTTATAAACTGAATTATGCCCCCACCCCCGAAAATACGTGTTAGAATCCTAACCTCTATACTTGTAAATGTAAGGAGTCCTGGTCATGCAACAGTTAAACGCTCGGCTGCTAGCTGAAAGGTTGTTGGTTCGAGCCTACCCAGCCATTCTTTGGGAGAAAAGACCTGGCGATCTGCTCCCGTAAAGCTTATAGCCTAGAAAACCCTATGGGGCAGTTCTACTCTGTCTCCTGGGATCACTATGAGTCAATGGAACCTAACAACCACATACTTGTAGATGTAATCCTGTTTATAAATAGTTTACTTTTTTATGTTAATAAAGCCATATCAGTATAGGGTACGTTCTAAACCTAATTACTTCTTAGTTATTAAAAAGAGTAGATTAAACACAGATGCAAACACATACTGGGGAAGACAGATGCCATGCCAGGACTATCTAGCAGCCAAGGACCAAGGAACACCTCAGCTACTTAAAAGGAAGGAATCCACATGGCTGAGACTTTGATTTCGACCTCTAGCCTCCAGAATGATGAGAAAATAAATTTGTGCTCTTTAAAACCACCCATTTGCAGAATTTGTGTTACAACGGCACTAGGAAACTAAGATAAGAGCCTTGGGGGCACATCCTTCGTGGGGATAGAAAGAAGAGTAAATAAAGAGACACAAAAGGTCAGCGGGTAGGAGTATTGGAAGGTACTGCACCATGAAAGTCAAAGGAAAGTTGCTAGGTGGTTCCATTTTCACCAATTAGAATGATTAAGATTTTAGAAAGAGAGAGAAAAGAACTTCTCAGGTTCTCTGAGCTGGTGAGAGTGTAAACACTGGTGAGAATGGAAACTGGAACAACTTCTAGAAAGCAATTGAGCAACAGATATCAAACCCCTAAAAAGTGTATATGCCCTTTAATCCAGAAATATATCTTCTCAGGTTTTCTTTTGGAAATGTGTTAAGGATGGACACAAGGCCTAGCTATAAGATAGTTAATATAGCAGGCATATTCTGAGACGGCCCCCAATGATTCTGCCTCCTGGTGTTCATGCCCTTTCATAATACCCTCCTCTTGAATGTGGGCTGGCCTAGTGACTTGCTTCCAACCAAAAGGATAAACCAAGGTAATGAGATGTCATTTCTGTAATTAGGCTATTTAATATTCTGACTTCCACCTTGGAAGGAGACTCTCTCCCTGGCATAGTAAATGTATGAGACCTTTTAACCCAACAGGAGTAAAGGATTCCTCTTGCTAGTTTTACGGAAGCAAAATATCACGCTGGGGAGGCCCACTTGGTAAGGAACTGAGGGGTGCCTCCAGCCAACACTCCTTAAGGAAATGAACTCTGCAACAATTACGAGTTTGAAAATGGATCCTTTCCTTGTTAGCTTTCAAATGAGACCCCCGCCCTGGCCGATAACCTTGACTGTACTCTTGTAAGAGACTCTGAAGCAGAGGACTCAGCTAAGCCATGCCTAGATTCCTGACCCACAGAAACCGTGAGATGATAAATAAATGTGTGTTGTTTTAAGCCTGGAGGTTTTGGGGGTAATCTGCTATGCAGCAACAGATAACTAAGTCCATTAACTACAGTGCTATTTGTAGTAATAAATGAAAAAACTGTCTAATAGAGTATTGGTTGAGTAAAAAAGTACACACATATGAAGAAATACAATTCATTCATTAAAAATTATGCTGTATATGAATGTAGATAAACATTTATTAATATAAACATGTTTAAAATGACACCAAAAAAAAAAAAAAAAAATCAAACCCATTGCCATGCAGTTGATTCTGACTCACAGTAACCGTATAGGATAGATTAGAACTGCCCCATAGGTTTTCCAAGGCTGTAACCTTTACTGAAACAGACTGTAACAGCATTTCCCTTCAGAACAGCCAGCAACTGAGTGCTTAACCACTGTGCCACAGAGCTCCCCCAAACATGTTCACAATGTATTAAAACATATTAAAAAGTTCAAAACATTATGTACCATGTAATCCCATTATTTAGAAGAAACATGTTTTATATACCAAAAAACCAAAAAAACCAAACCCAGTGCCGTCAAGTCAATTCTCACTCATAGCAACGTAGTAGAGCTGCCCCATAGAGTTTCCAAGGAGTGCCTGATGGATTCGAACTGCCGACCCTTTGGTTAGCAGCCGTAGCACTTAACCACTATGCCACCAGGGTTTCCATGCTTTATATATACGTAAATAAAGGCATAAATGGAACACTATATAGGTGTTAATGATAGTCTTATCACCAAATGATTAGGGGTGCTTTTTGTTTTCTTCCTTCTGCTTAATTGTACTTACAAATCCTTTAAAATGATTATGCACAGCAGTGTAATAAGAACACAATTAAATGCATAGGTAAGAGGAAAAGAACAGTAAACAAAAAGGGATAGTCAACAAAGGAAGATGTGTCAATATAAAATGCCACAATAAATTCAGGAGACTTCATTCGTTGTTTTCATTAATTGTCTTCTATGTAAAAAAAAAAAAAAAGTTTTCCATTTATGTGGCAAGATGAAAACTGAGAAGAGTGATTTGGCAGGAAGAAAGCAATTGGTTATCTAAGACAACGCAATGTCACCGCTTCATTAATGGAAGAAAGGAAAGTGATTTATTCCTACTTGCCAAATGCTCTGGATGGTATCCAATAAGAAAATGGAAGAATTTCAAATAATGTGGTGAAGCCAACATAAATAAGAGCTGAAAAGAGGTAGAAACCATTGCATAGACAGCATCTAAAATCTATACTTGGTATAAATAATAAGAAAATTGACATTAATTGGACAAAACTGAGAGGCAACAAAGTCACAAAAATGAGAGGGGGTAGGCAGTGAAAACACAAATAAAGGAGACACATGCAAACACACCACAAAGGAAAAGCGATGTATTATTGCTAAGGAAACGTCAATATTCCTTTGGTGAGTTTTGACATTTTTGCCTGGCTGGTCTGTTTCTTAAGAATAGAAGTAACTTGAGGGCAGGAAGTTGAGTTTCTTCAGTTCTACTGGCCTTCTGAAGAAATATACCCATATAGTAATCAGTCAGTTTGCTTCTAGTGACAATTACATAAGAAAATTATTAAATCAAGCTATCAAAGAAATTGCTGCTCATCTTGCAGCTCAACATTTCAAAACTCTTTCCAGGAAAACAGCGCATTAAAACAAAAAAAAAAGACAGCCAACCAGTATACAAACACTCTTCTGAAGATTTATTAACTATTTTGGGCTGCAAGGTATCTTTTGAGGTACAAAAGTCACACTTGTAAGAGACTAAAAAGTTATTTTAATTTCCTGACATGTTTAAGTTATTCCCAGGGCAAAAGCTATACAACATAATAAAGCTCCTAGATAAAAGAGATCAAAGAGTAAAACTGCTAAGGTCTTTGCAAACAAATGCACAGTTAATGATCGATTGTCTTCTGCTTGGACACACAAAGCTGTGGGTGGGTACACACCAGCTACATGTGTAATTCTGAATAAGTGAACCATTGACTGTAAATGTGTAAAATGATGAAATCACAACTAAAGTTGAGGCTTAGAGGTGAAGGAAAAACTCAAGAATTGTTTTCCCCGCCTAATCGCTATGGTCTAATGAGTAGAAGTTGAGGAATTTTTTCATGTACGTTTACAGAAACAAAAGTAAAACACCGCAGCATAAAAATATGGTATATGAAGCGTCACATGGAGATAGTAGTGCAGAGTATAAACACTGACAAGAGCAAGTCTGTGTTCAAAACCAGGAGATGACTGACATATCCTGTCTCCTGGAAGCAGAGAGGATCCAGCTGTGGAGGACCTCCGCCGACCCCTAACACACATACTGAGAATGTATACGAGAATAGCAGCAGGGAGACTCAGGAGGGACAGAGAGAAAATGCCAGCACCTAAAATGAAGAGACAATGCAAATGAACGACCCTTGGGTTTCTCAATGGAACTTGCCTTTTCTTTTTTTTAAAAAAATACTGTTTGCTCTGTTTAAATGGCACAGAATAAAAATGGCACTGTAACTTGTAATTTCGAGATATAAAATGTGAACCATAAAACAAGGGGTTATAAATCAGTTGGAGACCAATTAAAATACTTAAGACTGTCATTCAAAAACATTCCACAGAATGTAATAAAATGAGTGGGTGGCTGGTTCTATTTTAATAACCGAAGCCTGCAGGAAGATTTTGTTTCTTCAAACAATCAGCCAAATATATCCAGGACTGACTGGAACATGGAAAATACTCTTTTACATTAAAAAAAAAAAAAAAAAATTAATGTTAGGCTAAAAAATAAAATAAAATGCCTTAAAAGATTGCATCTGAGCAGTGTTCTGATTTAGAGTAAGGCTCATTGGAGGTCAGATTATACTTTATCTTCAGTGTTTTATAACACTATTGATATATAGTGCTTGTGAAGTTCATGTAATAATATTATTATATTCAACTGTTATTCCGCCATTTTATGATAAATATGACAACAACCAAGTTTTCTCAGTGAAGATGTACTGGCATTTTTTTTTTTTTCTTTTTTCTTTTACACAACAAAAATTGCCCCCCTAGACATTTCCAAATGTCTCCTACTGGTAGAATGAGGCATGGTGGTGCTGATGATGACACTAATCATCTGTCGAGAACAAATGATTTGGGCTATTGCAAAATTTAAATGGACAACCATAACCATTTGCTTTTTTCAAAAACTGATTCTTATTTAGAAAACAAATAGAACTTGGAAATTACTGTTAACCTTCTTAATTCTAGTATGCATCTAATAACATATAAAAAAAAGTTGCAAGGAATAACTAAATCATAAATTAGAGTTGAACTGGATTTATCTTTTAGTGTTTATACTTCATGCTGACTTCTCCTGAGACAAAGAAAAATGCTTAATGAAGATTTTTTTTTTTTTTTTTTTGGTTATACCTTTTCTTTTTTTAAAATTGCACTTTAGATGAAGGTTTAAAGAACAAACTAGTTTCTCACCAAACAGTACACACCTTTGATGTATGACATTGTTTAACAACCCCACAACATGTCAATGCTCTCCCTTCTCCATCTTGGGTTCCCTATTACCAGCTTTCCTGCTCCCTCTTGCCTTCCAGTCCCTGCCCAGGAGTGGTACGTTCCTTTAGTCTTGTTTTGTTCCATGGGCCTGTTCAATCTTTGGCTGAAGAGTGAACCTCAGGAGTGACCTCATTACTGAGCTGAACGGGTGTCTGGAGTCTTTACTCTCAGGGTTTCTCCAGTCTCTGTCAGGCCAACAAGTCTGATCTCTCTTTTTGAGTTAGAATTTTGTCCTACATTTTTCTCCAGCTCTGTCCAGGACCCTCTATTGTGATCCCTGTCAGAATAGTCAGTGGTGGTTAATAATGAATCTTAATGTTTCTTGACTAACCATGCCAGAAGTAAATTTAAGAGCTCAATGGGTTCAAGTTCCTAATTTTACAGATGACAAAATGGAAGTCAAGTGATTTACCAAGGTTACATGTTCATTGGAGGGGAAGAATCTAAGTTTATCTTGACTTTTAGAGATAGTTCTTTCCTCTAGTTTCCAGAGTTTGAGATTTCAAGACTCAAAATAATTAAGAAAAAATTTTTGGAGACCAACATGGAGTTGCTAACATTTGATTTTATCTAAAAATTAACCTATCATCTATCATAATGATTTCATAACACCAAAAAAGTAGGAAAGGACTTAAAGCAAAAGCCTAGCCATGAGGCTGAAAACGCCATCGTGGACTGGTGTGTGAGGACTGCATTATACCACTTCATTTTTCCACTATTTCCTGTAATGGTGATTAGAAGGGGGTAGAAAAATCAAGTGGTATAGTGCTTAATGGAATTATCATTGCCTTTTATTGAGTCTTTTTTATCTTCTTCTTTACTTTGGTAAGTAGTTTTATTAATTTTCTTTGTGGTTACCCTGAAATTTACCTTTAGCATCCTCAGTTTAAAACAGTCTGTTATATCTTGATATTGCCTTGACTTCCTCTCCATATGGAAGTTCTGTAAATGACACCATTTATTCCCCCTTTTTGTTTTGAACTTGTCATTGTTTACAGATTGACCTCTCTGGTTTTGTTTCCAGTTTTGCAGATTTTAACTTTAAGAATTCTTTTATCTGGATTGGTATCTGGGTGATGCTGTCGTGTGTCTTAATTTCAGGTTGTTGTCTACTGTTATTGGTTATCTGTGCAAAGGACTCCCTTTTAATATTTCTTGTAAGGTTGGTCTGGTTTTTACAAATTCCTTTAATTTCTGTTTATCTGCAAATGTTCTAGTTTTGCCATCATACTTGAAAGACAATTTTGCTGAATATATGATTCTTGGTTAGCAATTCTTTTCTTTCAGCATTTTATAGATATCATTCCATTGGCTTCTTGCCTGCATGGTTTCTGCTGAGAAATCAGAGTTTAGTCTTATTGGTGCCCCTTTGTAGGTGATATTTCATTTTTCACAAGCTGCTCTCGGAATGGAAACCCTGGTGGCATAGCGGTTAAGAGTTCAGCTGCTAACCAAAAGGTCGGCAGTTCAAATCCACTAGGCACTCCTTGGAAACCCTATGGGGCAGTTCTACTCTGTCCTATAGGGTCACTATGAGTCAGAATCGACTTGACAGCAACGGGTTTTGGGCTCTCAGAGTTGTCTTTGGTTTTGGGAAGTTTGATTATGATATGTCTTGTTGACTTTCCTTTGGGGTCTATCCTATATGGAGTTTGTTCAGCTTCTTGGATGGAAACCTTCTTGTATTAGAGAAGTTTTCCACCAATAAATCTTCAAAAATTCTTTCTGTACTTTTTTTTCTCCTCTTCTTCTGTAATTCTTATTACATGTAAATTATTCCTCTTGATAGTGTCCCACATAACTTTAGGCTTTCTTCATTCTTTTTTTCTGATTGCTCCTCAAACAAATTACTACTAAGGGATTTGTCCTCTATTTTGCTAATTATTTCTTCCATTGATTCAATCCTACTTCTATGTCCTTCCATTGAGTTATTTCTGATATTTTATTGTTAATCTTCTGGATTTCTAGTTGTTTTGTATGGTTTCTAATTGTCTATTTATTTTGTCATTTTGTTCTTGTGTTGTTTTCCTGAATTCTTCTAGGGTTTTGTCTGTATTTTCTTTGACCTCTTTGAGGATCCTATAGGTGTCTTTTGAATTCCTTATCAGATAGTTCTATTCCCCTTTTTTTTCCTCCAGAAGGTTTTCTCCCCCTTTATTTTGCTCAGTTGTTTGAGCCATCTTATCCTGTTTCTTCATATGATTTGTTATCATCTGCTTTCTCTGAGGCATTAAGGTATTAATTTATTTATATATTTCTTTATTGATTGTATGTATGTCTGCCTTGTGCTGATCTTTTTTTGTTTTGTTTTGATGTATCCAGAGCTTTGTTTCTTCTCTTTCTCTTTAGAGTGTCTTTCTTCCTTTGTATTGAGTTGTTTTGTGGTTTTGGCCTATGTGTGATTTTGGTGGCGGCTGTTATCTGAGTGTGATTTCCTCTCACTAGTGGGTATGATGGTCATACCCATATGGGAGTCCTTGATAATTACCGCTGATTGGAATGCAAAAGTTGGAAACAAAGAAGAAGGAAGAGTAGCTGGAAAATATGGCCTTGGTAACAGAAATGATGTCAGAGATCGCATGGTAGAATCTTACAAAGCCAATGACTTTTTCATTACAAATACCCTTCTCCAACAACATAAATGGCGACTACACATATGGACTTCACCAGATGAAATACACAGGAATCAAATCAAATTCAACTGTGGAATGAGATGATGGAAAAGCTCAATATCATCAGTCAAAAGAAGGGTGGAGGCCAACTGAGGAACAGATTATCAGTTGTTCATACGCAAGCTCAAGTTTAAGCTGAAGAAAATTAGAACAAGTCCACAAGAGCCAAAACATGACCTTGAGTATATCCCACTTGAATTTAGAGACCATCTCAAGATCTCCCCATGGCATGGCCTATTTGGCAGTGTATCCTTCTATCGACTCTCTCATCTTCCCCTTTCACCGGGCTCCCCATCACTCACTCACCACTCCTTCCTGCAGTCACCTTCCCAAATAAATCCTGAGGCTAAGAGAGATGGCACCAAGTGGGGCTCATATGTTGTTTTGTGGTTCTGGTCTCCACATGACTTTGGTGGTGGTTGTTGGCTGGGCATGATTTCCTCTTGCTAGTAGGTATGGTGGGTTACACCCACGTGTGAGGCCTCTGTAGCTTGGCTCGTATGTCTTCCCTTACTGGATTGAGCAGAGGTGGGAGAGCAGGTTCTTTCCTTGATATTGAGTGACAAGTGTTGAGTGGTCAGGGTCCTTCCACAGTCCTCGTGGGACCACGGGGTCCTTCTGGATTGGTGCTGGCAGTTAGTGTGTTCTCTGGAGGTCAGAGCAGGATGCTCTGTATCCACTGCGAGGGAGTGCTACCCAAATGTATGGGGTAGGCCTGCTGTGTGTGCATGAATTGGCATCTCAGTAGGTGGTGGGGTATTAAGGGGTTTCAGGATAAGTGCAAACAGCCCGCAGGAACTGTTTGGGTGTGGGATGTGGGACACTGGAGATGGGTGACGCTGGATGAGGTCACTGGTATCTCCTCCTCATTGTTTGGCAGAGGTGCAGGTGGTGCCTGTCAGGATGTAATTGGCGCTGTTGATGAGATGATGTGTTTGTCTGGCTGGTCGCCAGGGCTTGGGTGCAGGGAGCATTCTTGCCAGTTGCTGGGTTGGGTGCTGTGTGTGCACACTGCAGGTTGTCAGGTGGTTGGGGTGAGGATGCACAGGTCACTGGTCAAGGGGCACAAGAACTTGCACTGCTGGTCGCCAGGCAGGCAGGGAGGTAAGGGTGGGGGAGGGTGGGGTCTCACACCTCTGGTTGCCAGTCTGGTAGCAGGAGCACACACTGCCAATCACTAGGTGTACAGGTGGCACGGGGCGGGCAGAGAGGGCACAAACCTCTGGTGGCAGGTTTGATGGCCTGGGAGCACATGCCACAGATCACCAGGCATGGCAGGGGGAGTAGAGTCACACCACTGGTCACCGGAAAGGTGGGAGGGAGGAGGGGAGGAGCTTGTTTCCCCAGTCTCTGGCATGGGCACTAGGGCACTTCTCCCAGGTTGCAGCCTGCAATCAGGACCCAGCCTTGACCAAACGCAAAGGGTGGCACTGTCCAGAGTCCTGTCAGATGGGGACTCTCTAGCTGCCACTCCAAGGATCCTCCGCTCTGCCAGTACCAACCCACCCAAATGATCAGGGACCACTGCTGGCGAATACTTCTATCCCTATTTTCTGGCTTTTTTTTCCCTGCTCTATGGTTGCCTGGATCCATAGGGCTCTCACTCACCTTCCTGCACTTTACCTCCTTAGATCCAGTTCATGTTCTGCTCACCTTGCTTAGCTCTGGGTTTGTCTACACAGTATCTCTGTCTCCTACTGGGGATTCCATGAAGTTGCCTTCCGATGCTCCTCACCCAGAAATGCTGCTCGCTTTGTTTCAAGATGGCCATGCTGTACCAGGCCAGCTAGAAGGGCCTATGGTCTGTAAGTATCCTCATTCCCTGTTTTCACTCAGTTTCTCCTTTCCTTCAATGTTCGGTCTAATTCTTTATCCTTCCATTTGCTGTTCTGGCTTCCTAGACTGTCATCTGTATCTGTTCTACTTGGTTTCTCTGCTCTTTGCTGCAGGGGGACAGCATGGTGTGAGTGACTAAGCCGCCATCTTGGGCTGTCTCTTATCATTATCTTTTAAGAAGTCATCTCTAGTACCTCTGGCTTCTGATGCTGCAGATCGTTGAGTAGAAATCCCTGTTCTCTGTTAAGACACTGTGTGGCATTCCCTAGACCACAACCTGGAACCAATACCAACTTAACTTCAGGGTCTTTGGTGACAAGTCATCAACTATCTTATGGATTC
Organism: Elephas maximus indicus; assembly: GCF_024166365.1. Lineage (NCBI taxonomy): Eukaryota > Metazoa > Chordata > Mammalia > Proboscidea > Elephantidae > Elephas > Elephas maximus. Next base: position 60,793,169 of record NC_064833.1, on the reverse strand, counting down.
TGGAATCACAGGGAACCCAGCCTTGATCTAACATCCACTCTTAGATACCCTAGAAAATGTTACTTGGAAGTAATTTCACTCAACTATGAGACATAGTGACAGACTCAGAGAGTCAAGAAACGAATATTAAAAACTAAAAAACATCTCTCTCATTGTATCATCTTTTTCTTTCTAGCTAAATGTTCTTTTAATTTGTTCATTTGTTTTTAGTGTCAGAAAATTAGAGGAATAAGAAAACAAAGAGACTTTTTCAATGTTTTAACCATTGAATTAAGCGTTTCATTTTCCAAAAGATTGATCATAACTCTGAATATGGTAATAGTGGTTTTTTTTTTTCTTACAATGGTCAGATTTACATGAAAATATGCCTGTCCTTGGTTTTTAATTTTTCTCTCCTACCCTAGAATTCTCACTCTGCTCCTGTGGGTCTGTAGACAGCAATGCACCACACTGGTTACACTGATCACCCCCTAAGCTGCCACCTGCTATCGCCTCCCACCTTTGATCCTTTGCCATCACCAGTGTAGTCTTCAAACAGCATTGCTGTGTTCTAACTGCAAAAACAAGTGCACTCCTCAGTGGAAAAATACCACATTCCAGCTTGGTGAAGCAGGTGGTGTGTTTCATAGGACGGAGCAGAAAGTAGCATCTCTTCCTTTCTGACAAGAAGGAAGACTATTAGCACATCAGCAAATAAAGTCATGCATGATGAATTTTAAGTGCTGCCTCACAAATGAAAATGTGTTAAAATTTGAAAATCAGCTCTTAGAAAGTGTTTAAGTCCATTATCAAACCCAAACTCTTAGCTAATTTTTTTTAAATCAAGCTTTTTCATCTTTTAAATAAGGCAATGGACCAGATGATTTTCAAGATGCTCATAATTCCTTCCGTTCTATGAGAAATAAAACCTGGCTTTGGCATAACACAATGACCATTGTATTCAGCGCTATCCACAGCACATACAGTGTTGACACCTAATCTTATAGGTATCATCTGGACAAAATATCCCATTTTACATCAACATTGATTTTTTTCAATGTGGACAATTGTAATTAACACAATTAAATGACTCAGTCTGGAAAATAAAGATGAAGCAACAATACACGTGGACAATGAAGAGCCTGCTAAAAACTCAATGTTTTTCATTTCTATTCTTGGAATATTTTTTTTTTTTCCATTAAAGCTGGCTCCTTTGAAGCTTAATAGGACTAAACTGGGGCTTGGTAATCTGGAGCCAAAACACTATCACCAAGAGTAGGGACCTCCCCTGCTCCAGTGGTATATCCTTGCCACTGCAGTGTATTTGTCTGGTTTTGACCAGGACTAATAAAGAATAAGATCGACACCTGACAGAGCTGCATCCTTCATGGCAAACATCTTTGCCACTGGGTGACTTCTAGATGTGACAACTGCTGTTCAGGGCCATATTGTCCTCAGCCTGACACCATGTATGCACAAAGAAATAGCTTCTCATTTTTGCACGCAGTCTTCCATGACATCAACTGAATGACTGAAGCCGAAGCTCTATATCTTTGCTGCATGTGCTGGAGCAAACTCGTCTAGCGTCTCTTTTGAGATCAAAGGAAGTAAACGTTAGACTCAGCTCAGCTGGGCATGATTCTGAAGGAAATGCAAGCACCGTAATTTCAAGATAATAATGTCTCCGTTTACAAGCATGGCAACAGAAAGAGTCACTCAATACAGAAAATTCTGCACCCTGAACATCACTCACACCAGTGAAAAGCTATACAGTCTTGTTTCTTATTAGGATGTGTTGCCCTGGCATCTTGCTTGCCCAGAGGTTAAGAGGTAACCCTGTGCGATAGTGAGGCACAGCTAGCAGCTGCTTCTCTTCCTCACTATTAAGTGGATTTTGCAATTTATGTAATGAATGTCTACCACAGTGATCTCAGGCAGGAAGCCCTCTTAGCCAATGGTATAGACTAAGAATCATGTCATCAGATTCCTACAAAACATCCATTCCAGGGAAGAAAATTGTATTTTAAAGAATGAGAAAAAACCTAACTGAATTCCATGTAGCATAGGCCTTGGGACGGCACACAACAAAGGTTATTTCTAAATGGACAGTCAATAAACATCTCTAATGTTGCTGTTGGTAGTGCCATCAAGTCAACCTGATTCATGGCGAACCCATACACAACAGAATGAAACACTGCCTAGTCCTGCGACATCCCCATGATTGATTACAAATGGGACTGCTGTGATCCATAGGGTTTTCACTGGCTAATTTTCAGAAACAGATTGCCAGACCTTCCTAGTCTGTCTTAGTCTAAAAGCTCTGCTGAAATCTGTTCAGCATCATAGCAACATGAAAACCTCCACTAACAGACAGGTGGTAGCTGCGCATGAGGTGCACCAACCGGGAAACATCTCTAATAATCACCTCCCTCCCAAATTTTAGCCAACGGGCGATGAACCACCATACTTAGGGCAGAAAATGCAGGCAATACATAGGCTAAGGAAACGTTGAGAGAGAGGAGGTACTACAAAAACTTTTAATTACTTATATAAATAAAAATAAATGCATGGAAAGGAGTCTTAGTTTATGAAAGTATTAGCTCTGGTTTCATGCATTTTCTGTTTGCATAGAAAAACACTTGAATTATATAAAGTCTAGATGTGAATATAGTACACTATTGTCAGATCCATTGATGACGGGAAATGGCCTATCTTTTTATACCTCTTACTGTGATTAAGAAAAAGATCGACAATTTAACTTAGTAACTTTGCGAGCAAAATAAAATAAGTTGACAATTTTAAAATCACAAAATGGGTTCATACTTGAACAGATTATTCCCCTAGCTGTGGACAAACTGTGCTGGCAGAAGGGAAAATCTACGAAGAGCTGGCATGCAACTAAGGCACAACCAGAGAGCTTGGTTCCCATGTAGTAAAAGGTAGGTAAGGTTCCCAGCCCTGTAGATACGTGGGGGAAGGTCAAGGGACTTCTTTAAGATCCATGAACAGCAGAACTCCAGAATTCCTCCCTCCTAACTGCCTGTTCTATTCTCTGAGCTACTTCGTCTCCACTAGTTTTTTATGTTTTTTTATAGAAACATACTTGCCCCAAACCAAACCAAACCTGTTGCCATTCAGGCAATTCTGACTCATAGTGACCCTATAGGACAGAGTAGAACTGCCCCATAGAGTTTCCAAGGAGCTGCTGGTGGATTCAAACAGCTGACCTTATGGTTAGCAGCCGAGATCTTAACCACTGTACCACCAGGACACCATACTTGCCAAGGACTCTCTTATTATTAAAAATTATCTGCTTCCCAAGGTGATTTCTGCTGAAAACAAAGCAGCGTTTATTTTTAAGCTGTAAATTTTATTTATGTTTTAAGTTGCCTACAAAGAAAGGGATAATTATCAATTGTACGTGAAGATGGATCTGAGGCTGAACACATTGCATGTGAGTCACAAAATCACCTCATTTTAGGTTTGTAGCAACATTTCCCTTCAACTGCCAATGTTAGTTTTCAAGTTGTCACACTGGTAGAAATGTGGAAAACATGACTGCATTGCTTATTTGTTGGAAATGAATCAAAAGGGAAGCTTGTTAGCTCTGAAAAGCACACATGTAGGATAACTCAATTCTTCAATACAGCCCTGAGTGGGATAATGTTTTTTATTAAGGTTAGGAAGCACAGTACGGACAAAAAGCCATGTTCCGCCTTATAAATGTTGTGCAGCTGTCTAGCACGTTCAAAACTGACAGTTCTGTATGCTCATTTACACTACCTGCTTAGTACTTGTGAAATTATATACCATGTGCAAAGAATTTAGGTGATAGTTTGAAAACCACATGGTTAATGTTTGTATCAGCTGTGACTAGAGAGAACAGTTTCTCCAAAAAACGGTTCACAATTACCAGTACTTAGGATACAGTTTTGTGTTTTATTCAATGAACTTTAAAGAACTTGGTAAAGTCTGATGGCATCTAAGTGGCATTAAAGATAGTGTTATCTGGCATAATCAATGCAATGAAACAAAAATGCGTGTTTCTATTGAGATTTGGTGAAACCTACACATTCTGTAGATGAAAACAAACCTCTTTCTTCTTTTTAACATGTGGTAGCAAATTGGATGTGGAAAATAGCAGATGACCTTGTAAGATGTTATTTTTAGAAAGGAGCAGCAAATTTAGGCAAATCTATATGTGACTGAATGCTTTTTGGGGGGACTGATAGGAAAGCTGAGTTTGTGAGCTCCATCGAAGAAACAAATGTACGCCAAACTCAGTTAAAACAAATCTTGAGTGGGGGAAAGTAATCAAAATCTTTTCATCATACAGGAATTTAGCTGTGCAAGTAAAACTTGTCTCAAGAAAAGGCAATATACAAAAATCAAGATTTATTGTTGTTGTTGTTGCTAGTTGCTGTCAAGTAAGCTCCAACTCATGGCAACCACAAGGACAATAGAACAAAATGTTGCCTGGTCCTGTTCCATCTTCATGATCATTGGTATGCCTGAGTCTACTGTTGAGGTCACCAGGTATTTTCAGTGCCTTCCAACCTAAAAACTCATCGTCCCAGCATTATATCAGACAATATTCTGTTGTGATGCACAGCATTTTCACTGGCTAATTTTTTAAAGTAAACTGTCAGGCCTTTCTTCCTAGTCTGTCTTAGTCTGGAATCTTCGCTGAAATCTGTCTACCACAGGTAACCCTGCTGGTATTTGAAATACCAGTGGCACAGCTTCCAGCATCATAGCAACACGTGAGCCACCACAGTACAACAAACTGACAGATGGGTGGTGGCAAGATGTATAGAGGTGGTTATTTACTTTAAAACAAAATTTATTAAAATAGCAAGCACTTCTAGTGCACTTATGTTGTGATTGTCACTTGGCTATTTAAGGCGGTCTACCAAACCTCATTGCCATCGAGTCAATTCTGATTCACGTTAACCCTATAGGACAGAGTAGAACAGTCCCATAGTGTTTCCAAGGCTGCCATCTTTACAGAAGCAGACTGCCACATCTTTCTCTCCGTGTGGTGGACTTGAACCACAGACTTTTCATTTAACAGCCAAGTGTTTAACCACTGTGCAACCAGGACTTCTTAAATTGGTCTACATATAGCTCTTTATGAATATACTTACTGTGCATTTAAAGTTTGCTGAAAGCATGCAGGCCTTTGTTAGTTTTATTATTATTAAAAGCTCCGTAAATTCAACATGAATAAAACCAAACCCTTATTCCCCTCTATCCATATCAACTCTTTCTTTTGTATTACTTATTTTCTTGAACAGCATCACCACCCACTTTTGCCATCCCAATGCTCAAATCAGAATTTCTGCAGCCACTCTGAGAACCCTCTTCATCCTTCCTCAGCTCCCCATTACTCCATTCCCACCAAGCTCTACAAGCTAGGGCCTCACATAGCATAGATAGCCAGCCTTCTACCCTGCTGCTTTTGTCCTGGTTACAGATTCCACAATTATCTCTCTCAGATGTCTACATGTGTCTTCAGTGTCAAAGCTCATATACACTTTCTCTCTATAGCCCACCCCCATAGTATGCCAGATGTTTATTCTGAGTGCCAACCATGACATCACCCTAATACTCTCCATAACTTAGCAGATAAAAACTAGTTTTCAAAAGTATTCCAAGTTAGGCCCCTAATTCTCCAGCCTTTATATCTCTTTTTTTATATCTCTTAATTCTTCCTCACCCAGAATCTATAGAAGGGAATAAACATAAATCAGTATTTAAAAGAGGAATCAGTAACAGTTTACCTCAGTGACAAAATAAACTATTTGTACTTAAGGGGAAAAAAAAAAAAAAACCCATTGCCAAGTCGATTCCGACTCATTGTGACCCTACGGGGCACAGCAGAACTGCCTCATAGAGTTTCCAAGGAGTGGGCTAGTAGATTCTAACTGCTGGTTAGCAGCTGTAGCTTTTAACCACTGCACCACCGGGTTCTGTTTGTATTTAGGAGTCTTTTAAAAAAATAAAATAAAATTTGATATATTTATTACATTTCTAAACCTAACATAAATTTTACTCAGCATGTTTAAACTATTCTAAGGACAGCTATCATAGGGAACTTCAGACTGTCTGGTAACAGCCAAAAAGGCTCTCTCGAACTCTAGAAATAAAGCTGCTTTTATGTTTTCAAAGAAGCAGAGCTGTGACTATACTGATGTAACTTTTTTTTTTAGACGGAATTTAGACATTTCCATAACAATTATAATTGTACAACATATCACAACTGGGAGCCATTTTCCCCTGGGGGGACATGCTGGAATTATGCTGCAGATTTTTTCCAACTAAATATTTCCTGACTCACATGCTGGAAATGTCTCCCTCCCTACAGGTTTCTCCTTCCTTCCTCACTAACCCTTGACAGTTACTGCCAAAGAAAGCTACTCTTCTTCTACCTCTATCAGTGGACGTGAGGCAATCTCTTCAAGTGTGTTGGATGAGGGGAGAAAAGAGAACCTACTGCCTTCGGGATAAATAAGTTGGGCTGGAAATGCAACACTAACCTGTGCTATACTCAAGGGCTGCACAGTCCAGTACAGTCACCACTAGCTACACGTGGCTACTGGTCACTGGAGACGTGCCTGGTCCAAACTGAGATGTGCTGTTTGAGTAAAATACACACCGGGTTTCGAAGCCTTAGTATGCAAAAAGTATGCAAAAATACCTAATAACTTTTTATATTAACTACAGGTTCTAATAATGATATTTGGGATCTACTGGGTTAAATGAAATAGAGCATAAAATTAATTTCACCTGTTTCTTTTTCCTTTAACGCAGGTATTAGAAATTTTGAAATTTACATATGTGGTTCACATTAAATTTCTATCGGACAGTGCTGCTCAAATGTCATTCTGTTCAAATAAATGACCAACATTCTGCTTAACTATCATTTGTCTTTCTGTAATTAAACAGTATATTGGCAAGAGGAGGTGAGGGGTGGGAATCCAATTATTTCTACTGCTGTTTAAATTTTGAACAGGTGTTTTTATTATAAAGACAAAAAAAAGGTGTTGGATCTAATCTAAACATAATCCAACCCTGCAGAGGCAGCCTATGGCAAGGGCATGACAGAAGCAGAATGATGGCACTCCTGAACATTGAATTTTGGAACAATCCCATTTTTCCTACCTGCTAACAGGTGATTTAAGACACTGTAATCAGTAATGTTATCTCTACCTGCTTTTTGACTTCAGAAGTTAAATCCTAGGCAAGATGGGATCTGATTGTATACCCATGATACAATCTGTTTCATCAAGTCATAATATTAATTATAACTGTTTTTTTAATCATTTTCCTCTCTCTGTCCCACTACCCCTATGATTGTATTTGTGCTTCAGAAAGATCATTCTAATTGCTGTAAAGAGAAAAGAAAGCAGAGACAACCATTAGCTGCTAACCTGAATCACTGAAACAGGGGGAATGGATGGAATTGAATAAAGGTTTTCTGGAAAAGGTTAAAGTCTTTAGAGCTACTTTTTGGAGATTGCTTCAGTTAAGGAAAGTTCACAAATTATAAGGTATTCATATTTATTTTCCCTCCCAATATATTTGTTTTTAGATAGAAAATATTGCATAAGCTTAAGGTGATTGACCTTTTACTTTTTTTCCCCAGTAGTCTCATAATCGGCTATAGAGTTTATGGCCTGAAGTTTTGTTTTGTTTTGTTTTTTTAATACATTAAACATTTGCTCCAACAAGTGCTAGAACCCTGGAGATTTGGAAATAAAGATACCATTTCTGCCTTATGTCACTTAATTCCAAAATTGACACAGGAGGCTTTCCTATAAATGGTATATACTATATCAAAGACAAAGGAAAAAATGTAGACACTACCATTGAAAACAGTATTCAAATTAAGTTTAGAATATTCCATTGTATATGTGAGATATTGCTTGCAGCTCTGGTAATTTCTTAACCTTGAACTCAAAGGTCAGCAAATTTCTGAGGCTCTTTTAAATTATGTAATTCTCAAGACAGCATCCTATAAAGAGATGATTTTATTTTATCCAACAAGTGATAAATATGACATCACTATGTTTTAAAACCCTGAAAAACAAACAGTACCATATGGTTCCTTTTCTTCCAACCACAAACTAACAATCTGTAATATTCTAATAAACTGCTGTTAGATCTGAGAAATTTTTTTGGCCAATTATTTTTTTTCTTTTTTCCTTGTTACAATTGGTTTGCTAATAGCTTTCTTTAGCTGTAGAGTTATAATTAGAAGACAGTTACTACTTTGCATAATCAAATTGTAATTGCTGTTTGGGTGAAATCCAACCAATTTAAGCATCAGTACCTCAAAAAAAAAAAAAAAAAGTCTGGCAAAAACAGAATAACAAATACCATACTCTAATAATCCAAGTTATCCAGTAATGTTTGCCTAATCGTTGAACCTTTTTAGGGGGTTGGAGAGCAAGCAGTATTAGAACTATCAATGCATTTTAAGGCATCACAGTTGTAAATAAAAGTGAATTAATGTTCTCCAATAAACACTAATGGTAATGATAAGGAACAAAAAATCACTTGGGGTCAGAAGCCTACCTCTTAAGTCTCAGATCTGCTCCTGAGTGAGTCACTTAACATTTGTGAGTTTGTTTACTCATTTGCAAAATGGAAAATTATGAAACAGAACTATAAGACATTTGTCAATTTTTTTGGCTATCCAATGTCTGGAGAATTTCCTAACATATACATCTTTCACTTCAGAAGCCAAAATGCCCAATTGCAGGCATTAATTCTGTAGAATGAATAAATACAGCTGTGTTTCTAGCTGCCCACCTTCCATTTTCTGAGCCTGGTTATCCAATCTTTCCAGAACTCTGTGAGCTACTCAACAGTCTTTCAAAAACTCCTATCCTTTATTAAATCAGCCAGAGATATTTTCTGTTGCTTATACTCAAGAAACTCAGTTCTACCTCAAAAATATATCTCAAATCTGTCCACTTCTTTTCATCTCAACTGTGAGCAGCCTAGACCTAGCTACCATGATCTCTTTTCTCTGAAAAATGCAGTAGTTTCTGGACTGGTCTCCCTGCTTCCATTCTTGACCTCTTCCAAACCATTCTACACATAGCACTCAGAGTGATCTTTCAAAACATAAATGAAATGATGTTGTTATGGATTGAATTGTGTGCCCCCCCTCCAAAAAAAAAGAATGTCGATTTGGCGAGGCCATGATTTCCAGTATTGTGTTACTGTCCACCATTTTGTGATCCGATGTGATTTTCCTATGTGTTGTAAATCCTGCCTCTATGATGTTAATGAGGTAGGATTAGAGGTAGTTATGTTAATGAGGCAGGACTCAATCTACACAATTAGGTTGTATGTTGGGTCAATCTCTTTTCAGATATAAAAGAAAGAATCAAGCAGAGAGAAAAGGGACTGCATACCACCAAGAAAATAGTGTCAAGAGCAGAGTGTGTCCTTTGGACCTGGAGTCCCTGCACTGAGAAGCTACTAGACCAGGGGAAGACTGATGACAAGGATCTTCCTCCAGAACCAACACAGACAGTGTCATGGATTGAACTGTGTCTCCCCAAAATATCTGTCAACTTGGCTAGGTCATGATTCCCTTGTATGATTGTCCACCATTTTATGTGATTTTCCTATATGCTGTAAATACTATCACTATGATGTAATAAGATAGATTAGTGGCACTTATACTGATGAGATCTACAAGATTAGATAGTCTCAAGCCAAACTCTTCTGAGATACAAAAGAGAGAAGTGCGCAGAGACAGGGGGACCTCATACCACCAAGAAAGAAGTGCCAGGAGCAGAGTGTGTCCTTTGGAACTGAGGTTCCTGTGCTGAGATGCTCCCAGACCAAGGGAAGACTGGTGATGAGGACCTCCCTCCAGAGCTGACAGAGAAAGCCTTCCCCTGGAGCCAGCACCCTGAATTTGGACTTGTAGCCTACTAGACTGTGAGAGAATAAATTGCTCTTTGTCAAAGCCATCCACTTGTCATATTTCTGTTATAGTAGCCCTAGATGACCAAGACAGACAGAAAGCCTTCCCCTGGAGCTGGCGCCCTGAATTCAGACTTCTAGCCTATTAGACTGTGAGAGAGTAAATTTCTATTTGTTAAAGCCATCCACTTGTGGTATTCCTGTTATAGCAGCACTAGATAACTAAGCCACATGTCATTCACCTCCTTAAAATCCTTTAAAAGCTTCTTATTGACTTTCAATTAAAAAAAAATTAAAGAATCTTTAACATAATCTATAAAGTTCAATATTATCTGGCTCTTGTCCACCTTTCTAATCTCATCTCTTGTTGTTCCCCATGCTGGTCTTCTTTCCTTATCTCAGGACTTTCATGGTTCTCTCTACCAACCTAAAATGTTTTTCTCCCAAGTCAATGAGGCTAACTCTTCCTCATCCTCCAGGTCTTGGCTAAAATGTCCTTTCCTATTAGAGGCTTTTCCCTATGCATCAATCTAAAGTAAGTCTTCCGCAGATGATCCTCATAATATCCTGTACGTTCCACCTGCTAAAATTACTAGAATTTATAATTACGTTTGTGTTACTGTTTAGAATCTCTCCTCAATTCTTTGAGGACAAGGACTATGTCTAATTTATTCTACCCTGTATTCCAATATCTGGCATACAAAATCCATTTAGTTAATAAATATGCTGGATAAGTGAAACAGTAAAATGGCCTTCTTGTGATGGAACATGAGTAGGCATTTCACTAGATCGCTCTTATTTATATCATCTTCTTGGTCTTTTTGGAACTGAATAACATGGCACCATTTGTATTCACTAAAAATTTATCTGTGTATGTAGTTCTTAATAGATGTCATCCACAAACTAATGGAACAGTATATAATTAGTTTTTGTTCGTTATAAACCAATTAATAGAGTTAAAGTCAGAAGGTCATGATTACGTTTTTACTGAGTCTATAATGAGAAATAAGTACCCATTAATTGTCCAACAATGTTAAGCAAGAAACTTTTTTCTAAACAGTTTAAGACCCTTAGAAACAGGAAGGAGGAGAGAGGAAAGGAAGAGCGGTTACCATTAATCTCAGCACCACTATTCGTAACAGACCCAAAGTAGAAACAACCCAAATATTTATCAATTAATGACTAGATAAATAAAGTGTAGTATAACAATAGAATGGAATATTATTCAGCAATAAAAATAAGTTACTGATACATGCTATATACGTAGACAAACCTTGAAAACCTTATGCTAACTCAAAAAAGCCAGACACAAAAGACCATATGTTGTATGATTCCATCTACATGAAAAGTGCAGAATAGACAAATCTATGCCGATACCAAATAGATTAGTGGTTGCCTAGGGCTGGAAGGTTGGGGGAGAATGGGGAGTGACTGCTAATGGGTAAGAAGGTTTTCAGGGAGGTGGTGAAAATGTTCTAAAAGTGATTGTGGTGATGGTTGCACAACTCTGCGAATATACTAAAAACATTTCAGTAGATGAATTGTATTATGTGTATATTATACCTCCATAAAAATATTTTAAAATGGATAAATACCTATATAAAGGAAAATAAATAAGTGTAATATGCGTATTATAACATACAGAAAAGCAAAGTATATGACAACAATGGTACAAAAGACAGAAGGGGGAATGGAAGAGTACAATTGTGAGGTTCTTATATATAAAGTGGTATCATATTATTTGTATCACCCTTTAAGTTGGAGCCCTGGTGGCACAGTAGTTAAGAGCTTGGCTGTTAACCAAAAGGTTGGCACTTTGAATCCACCATATGGATTCAAACCCTATGGGGCAGTTGTACTCTATCCTATAGGGTCACTCTGAGTTGGAATTGACTTGATGGCAATGGGTTAAGTGTAACAAGGTAAAGCATCATACTGTAAACTCTAAAGCAACTATAAAAAAAATCAAATTTAGCTAATATGACAATAAAAAAAACTAAACTCGTTGCCCTCATGTTGATTCTGACTCATAGTAACCCTGTAGCACAGAGTAGAACTGCCCTACAAGGTTTCCAAGGAGTACCTGGTGGATTCGAACTGCTGACCTTTTAGTTAGCAGCTGTAGCTCTTAACCACTATACCACCAGGATTTCCAGGTAAAATGAAAGATAAAAATACTCAACCCAAAAGAAGGCAAGAAAAGAGGGATGAAAAAGAGCAAAGAACAGAAGTGAAAAAGAAACCAAATAACAAGATAATAAATGTATATGAAACATATCAATAACTACATTAAATGTAAATGGCCTAAATACACCAATTATAAGGCAGTGATTGTCTGATTGGATTAAGAAAAAAACAAGCAAGGCTGAATTATTCTGTCTACAAGAAACTAATGTTAGATATAAGGACACAAACAGGTTAAAAATAAAAAGATAGAAAGTGATACACCAGGCAAATACTAAGATTAAGACAGATAAGGCAGCTATATTAATAACAGAAAAAGACAGACTTCAGAATAAATCAGATTACCAAGGATAAAGGGGGACATTTTATAATAATAATAATAAAGAGATCAATTCATCAAGAACACATACCAATTCTAAAATTCATAAAGCAAAACCTAACAAAACTGAAAAGAGAAACATATAGGCAAAATCGGTAAGCAAGCAGACAAAAAACTCAGTAACTATACAGAAGTCTTGAATAACACTATTAACCAGCTTGACCTAATTGACATTTACAGAACACATCACCCAACAACAGCACAATATACATTCTTTTTAAGGGCATGTGGAACATTCACCAAATTTGGCCATATTCTGAGCCATAAAACAAGTCTTAATGAATGTAAAAGGGATGAAATAATATATATTCTCTGAATACAGAAGAATTAAACTAGAAATTAATAAAAGAGAACTATTTTTTTCTTCAAATATTTGGAAATCAAACAATATACTTCTAAAAAATTAATGGGGGAAATGAAATCAGGAGGAAAATTAGAAAATATTTCAAAGTGAATGAGATGAAAAAATAACCTAACAAAATATGGGAAGGGCAAGTAAGACAACGCTTACAAGAAAATGTATAGCTTTAGATGTTTATAATAATAAAGGTCTAAAATCAATGAACTAAAATTCTATCTTCAGCAGCTAGAAAAAGAAGAGGAAATTATACTCAAAATAAGTAAAGAAAGAAAATAAGATAAAAAGAACTCGATGAAATAGAAAATGGATAAACAATAGGGAAAAAAAATGTAAACAAAAGTTGGCTCTTTGTCAAGAGACATACAATTGATAAACCCCTAGCCAGACTGTTCAGGGGGAAAAAAAAAAAAAAAGACACAATGACCAATAAAAGAAATGAGTCAGGAAATGTTACTACAGAACCTACAGATACTAAAAAAAATAAGGAAATATAATGAAAACTTCATGCTAACACATCAGGTAACTTAAATAAAATAGATAACATTTTTGAAAGACATAAAATTACAAAAAGCAACTCAAGAAGAAAGCAAAAACAAAACAACAACCAAAATAAATAACAGTTGCTGCTGAGTCAATTGCAACTCATAGCGACCCTATAGGACAGAGTAGAACTGCCCTATACCAATTTTAAAAATTGAATCTGTGATTAAAAACACTTGGATAAAGAAAACTCCAGGCCCAAATGGCTTCACTGGTGAACCTATCTTTTAAGAGAAAGATTAGTTCTAAAACAAACTCAGAAAACAGAGTAGGAGGGAATATTTCCCAACTCATTTTATGACATCACCATTAAACTGACACCGAAACCAGATAGATTATAAGAAAATAAAATGACAGATCAGTGGATGGAAATAATGGATCCTTAACAGAATTTTAAGGAAAATCAACCCTTCAGTATATAAGGGAATTTTAGCTCAGGAATCCAAAGTTTACTTAATGTTCAAATACCAATCAATGTAATTCAATATATTAAAATAAAGGAGCATACGATCATGTGAATGCAGAAAAAATATCTTCCAATATACAATACCTACTGATGATAAACCTCTCAGCATATTACAAATAAAAGCATAATTTCTCACTTTCATTAAGAAAAAAAAACCTACAGCTATCATCATTCTTACAAGGCAAGGATGTCCACTCTTGCCACTTATATTCAGTATTGCACTGGAGGCCCAGGCCATTACAAAAAAGTAAAAATAAATCTTAAAGAAAATACTAATGAGAAAGGAAATTAGTGGGTTGTTTTAATTTGCAGGTAAAGTGATGATTTATGTAGAACTTCCCAAGGAATTCATCAACCTTGCTAGAGTTTAGCAAGGTTTCAGGATACATGGTGAAAACACAAGAGTCAATTTTATTTCTCACCAGCAATGATTTTGAAACTGAAATTTAAAATACCATTTACATTAGTTTCTAAAAATATATTTAGGAATAAGTTTAACAAAATAAGTGCAAGACCTATGTATGCAATGAAAAGTTACAAAACACTACAGAGAGGAAGTAAAGACCTAAATAAATGGAAAGACATATGTTTATAGATTGGAAGACTCAATATTTTTAAATACCAATTCGTCCCAAATTGAAGACGGGTGCAATGCAATACCAATCAAAATTCCAACAGGCTTTTTTGGGGGTAGAAATTGGTAAAATAATCTAAAATTTATATGGAAATCCAACAGATCTAGAACAGTTAAAGTCTGAAAAGAGGAACAAAGTTGGAGGACTCACACTATGTAATTTCTAGACTTACTGTATCTATTAGCAATCAAGAAAGTGATGTACTGGTGTAAAAATAGACATATAGATCAGTATCAGAACTTATATAGCCAGTTGATTTTCCAAAAGAGATTGGGAGACCTTTAAACCTTAAACCAAAACTATACCACACCCAGTACCATTTCCAGCTCTTTCCTACAACCACCTACAGTTAAAATAAATGGAAAATTTCTCCTCCTAAACTGACTCTCCTGAGTCCTTTAGGTTGTCTTTTCTGACATAGTTTTTCCATCATCTCCAGTTACCCACCCAGTCAGTTCAAAGACGTAAACTAATATTTCTTGAACTGTGAAAGGTCTTGGTGTTACCAACTACATTCAACCAAGTCAAGTCAAAAGAAGTCTCATGTCATTGGCCAGCTTGGTACACATTCCAAGAACTCATCGGTTCCTTCCAACTGCTCCGACAACTTACATTCCTGGCCAGCCTGTAAATTCTCTAGCCTGGGTCTCAAATCTTTTTTTCTTCCTCCCCAAATTTCCACCACTAGGCTGAGCCTAAGTCACTTTTAATCTCGGCCCAGGCTCATCAGCTTTTTTCACATGAGGCTGAAATTATAGTCTTGGCTACTGAACCACTGAGCTCTGCCCATAGGAAATCTCTGACTGGCCTTTGTCTCAGTTACTGACCTTCAGTCTCTTGTTAATTTTTCAAGCCAAACTACAGTATTGGAATTCCACTCTGACTCTACTCTCCAAGAGTTCACAGTCCAAACTCTTTATATTCCCGTCCTTATTTAAAGGCTGTTTTCCTCAACTTGTCATAAGGATCAATTCAGCAGTATTTTCTCCTAGAGAACAAAGAATGTTTAAGATTACATATTTATAATTAATAACTTGTATTCTCAATTCACAATCTCTTTTGTAGGAGGGCATGTTTTATCTTTTATAACCAGGCATTAATAAATTAATAAGTGGAGAAATCTCTAGAGCTAGTTCAGTCCTTTAAAGATTTTGTGGTCACCATTGTTGACACTGACACTTGTAGTTCTCATTAACCCCAGCCCAAATTACAGGTCCCCAACAGTCCTTAAAGTTGGGAAGAATTTTTCTTTTTGTTAATTTTAGATCTTTAGCTTCAAAGAAAAACCTTTCTTACCTTCTTTCTCTCATTCTTGTTACCTTTTGCTCTTGTTTTCTGTCTAGTTTCTTCCACTGAAACACTTGCAACAATTTCAGGAATATTTTGAGTACTTCCACTGTATAATGCACTAACCCTCCTCCTTCCTCCACCAAAAAAAGGAATAACTGATTCTTCCCAAAATCAATCAAATAATATCCCAAGAGTACATAGATTCTCCTAGGTTAAGATTTGTCCCTACCAACTCCAGGCAACTCAGAGAAGAGAGCTTGGGTTTCTTTTCCCTTATGACTCAAAAGAATTAATCCTGGGACCCTGACCTATAATCAGTTGCCATTTTTCATAGGAAGCTTTGGGGGCCTCTTAAAAAACTTAAGATTCCAGTTGGTCTGCACTGATATCTCAGAGCTCCCAAAGGGCAGGAAAATTAGGCCCCTACATCAAACCTACACTGCATATGGCACTTTTATACATAAAGACTAATGTGGTGGGCCAGAGGCAGCCATGAAAATGTGTCTCACAGACCTCCAAGGATAGGAAGCAGCCACCAAGGGCCCAGCTGCTGTCTCTGAAACCCTCTGATGCATTTGTCTGAGACCACAATTCCCACACACTATTCCCAACCAATGACCAAGTGCAGGCCAGATCTAGGAGGCTAGGACTCGGCTGGAAGACTCCTGATGGGCCTGCAGTACCTTCCATAGACTGTAGTGGTCTAGGGTAGGTATGGCCATCCAACCTTCCCTCTTTTCCTCCCTGGGGCTCAGATTTGCATAAGGGTCTGATCTCTCCCAGCTTCCCTGGCTCCCTCCCCTTTTCCTCTTATAATTGTTTCTCCCAATGTTTGCTTGTTTAATCCTGTCTCAGCGTCTGCTTCTCAGATGACCCAGACTAACACATCGGTATTAACTACTTAAATTTTTAGTTTTCCAAAACTAACAACTTTTAAAGGGGTTCTCAGAAAATGGCTAAGTGGGGACTTTGTAATATAGATCTCAGATATAGTTCCTCCTCCTTAGTTCCATTTACCCTTCTTTTGAAGAACTTACCAATAAAAGAAAATTGGGCATTTAAACATATTTATCAAATTAATAGGTTTCTTAATACTGGGAGCTTCTTTAGTTACAAATCCATCCAGTTCTACTGAGAAGGGAACAAATTAGGAACTGTAACTTGAAATTAGCTACTTAAGAGTCTATGTCTCAAATTAGACTATGAGCTTCTGGAGGATTGAGACCCCCATCTCATTCATTTCGTTATTGAATAATGGGTTCAGAGCAGGTACTCAATACACATCTGTTGAAGTGAGGCAAAGGAAATGAAATTAGTGATGCTCAACCATGGTGCGCTATAGATTAGTTGGGGTGGAGAGGTGCTGACCTCTCTGGGGATATGAAAAAGTATATTCAGTATAACTATTGCCTTCATTCATTAACAACCTGCATTATGCAGACGACACAACCTTGCTTGCTGAAAGTGAAGAAGACTTGAAGCACTAACTGATGAAGACCAAAGACCACAGCCTTCAGTATAGATTATACCTCAACATAAAGAAAACAAAAATCCTCACAACCGGACCAATAAGCAACATCATGATAAATGGAGAAAAGATTAAGGTTGTCAAGGATTTCATTTTACTTGGGTCCACAATCAATACCTGTCTTAGGCCGGGTTCTCTAGAGAAGCAAAACCAGTAAAGTGTATAAATATATATATAGATTTATATCAAGGAAACGGCTCACACAGTTGTAGAGACTGAAACGTCCCAGGTCTGTGTATCAGGATAGAGGCTTCTCTCAATTCACGTAGCTGAAGGGATTGGTGAACCCAATACTGGCAGGTCAGAGTGTGGGGCTCCCACTCTCAGGCTGTGAAGATTGATGAATTCAAGATCTGCAGATAAGCTGATAGCTCAAGTCCCAAGAGCCAGAGGTCAGATGAACAGAAGGCAGCATGGGATCCAGAATGAGCAAAAACACCAGAACACCAGCTTATATTTGGATGCAGGCCACACCCCTAAGGAAACTACCTTTCAACTGATTGGCTACTCACAGCATATTCAATCAAGGGAGTGATCACATATAAGCACTGAGAATCACAGCCCAGCCAAGGTGACACACAATCTTAACCATCACAATACCCATGGAAGCAGCAGTCAAGAAATCAAAAGACACATTGCATTGGGCAAATCTGCTGCAAAAGATCTCCTTAAAGTGTTAAAAAGCAAAAATGTCACCTTGAAGAATAAGGCGAGCCTGCCCCAAGCCATGGTCTTTTCAATTGCCTCATATGCATGTGAAAGCTGGACAATGAATAAGGAAGACCAAAGAAGAAGTAACGCCTTTGAATTGTGATGGTGGACAAGCATACTGAATACACCATTTACTGCCAAAAGAACAAACAAATTTGTCTTGGAAAAAGTACAACCAGAATGCTCCTTGGAAGCAAGGATGGTGAGACAGAATCTCACATCCTTTGGACATGTCAGGAGGGATCAGACCCTGGAGAAGGACATCATGCTTGGTAAAGTAGAGGGTCAGCCAAAAAGAGAAAGATCCTCAACAAGATAGATCGCCACAGTGGCTGCAACAACGGGCTCAAGCACAGCAACAATTGTGAGGATGGCTCAGGACCAGGCAGTGTCTCGTTGTGCTATGCATAGGGTGGCTATGAGTCGGAACTGACTCGATGGCACGGGACAACAATATTGCCTTCACTACACAAACCACAGAGAGTAAACTTCCAAGTTCCATTTTACAATCAACAAAATCTTCTTGGCTGTAGTGGGAATAAGCAAAAGGCAAAGTGAGAAGGTATTATAGGGGAATTGATTTTAAAATGTTGAGGAACTCTACACCAGTGATACGCTAAAATGGTTATCCTGCCTCTCTAAGAACTGTTCGATATTTAAAGTCTGGATATAGGAGAACAAATTGCAATAATCATGCAGAAAAATACAGACTACATTTCCTTATTCCAATTTATTTCACTATATTGTAGATTTACCCAAACTTCCTTATTTAAATATTATCAACAGATATATTTCTTCTTAAACAAAAGAAAAATTCCATCTCTTCCTATCATGTCAAGTAAGGAGTTTCTTTAAAACAAGATACTGATGTAGTTCGATGATAGTGGAGAGTTTACACTTATTAAATAACTTGGTAACAATAAATGGAAATAGACCAGAAAGAGATGGAGAGCTAGATGATTATATGCCATAATTTCTGAAGATTTTAATATAAAAAGGAGCAATTTATTTCACCAACTGCTGGCATATTTTTGATGAAAAAATTCTTACTATAGCAATGAAAACAAGTGTATTAGTGGAGACTTCAAACAAGGAGGCTTTAATCAGTAATGGATTAACAAATAGATTAACAAATCTGAATTATACCTTGCCATGGGGAGAACTTTTGCTATACATTAATGGATTTAAAACTTAATTTTCCCACATTGTTTAAGAACACCACAACAACACTGGCTTGACTCGTTTCTTTTAAGTACAATCGGTGAATTTGAGAAGGTAGAAAAAAATCTCACGTGCCAGAGTTAGAAAAGCAAAAACATTTTTATTCCTCCCCTTTTGATTGTTATTCCCAGCAACTACTGTGAGCGGGGTGAAATTACAGAATAATGGTATCTAAAACAACCTATGGCAATTTGAAGTGATTATTTTCAGGCCTTTTAACAGATAAAATAGTCTATTGAAAGTTTCATGTAAAGTACGTACTATAGAATTGCAAGTTGGCATTGAACTATCTGACTCTGTGAAGTGCGACTCTGTGAAGTGCCCTACAAGCTTGGGAAGAAAATAAAAGTATGGTTCTTCACATTCCAAATGGTTAATGTGTCAGTATGCTTATCGGTCAACCAAACAACAGATATGTACTGAGATGTCTACTAGGTTCAGGGCATGATAAAACATTTTATAATATTTCAGCAATAAGCCCCCAGCAAAAGGAACTAGTCCTAAAAAACATACTTTATATGAAAAAATTAGAAGAGCAAATAATTCTAAATCATTAAACAGAAGTAATGAAGATATGAACATTTTCAATTAAAGGTTAAGGAAAACAAAAAGGCCTATAATTTTAGATAGTCTGACAAATTTGGTAGCAGGGTAGAATAATATGTAATTTTCTAGAGATGATACTTCTAATTTAATATAGAAATAAAATTCTGATTACAAAAAATGAATAGCTGAAAAAGAAAAATTTCTTTCTTTTCCAATGTTATTGTTTCCCAAGTTTGCTATTGGAAAACGCTCCAGCAAATACAGGACTTCTCAAACAATTGCTTATAAATTTTCATTATAAATATTTTTGGTAACAAAATATTCAAAGTAAGCAAGCTTTCATGCTATAGTATTTCTTTTCTATCCTTTATTCAGGAAATATTTATTGAGCCCTTATTATCTACCAAGCGTGAAAAAGAAACGTAGAACCTCGAAATGTTTTATTCTGTACACGTAAGGTTGTGATGAATCAGAGCTTACTTAACAGAAACTGACAGCAACAAAAATACCAAGCACTGTTCTAGTGCTAGGGATACAGCACGAACAAAATGAACTAAAATCCCTGCCTGCATGGGGCTTACATTTTAGGTTAGAAATTATAAGCAAGAAAATATGTAAAAGGTCTAGTATGTATGTTCTGCCATTCTATTGTCACGCTGCCATAATATTGTTACAGGATGATATTTAAACAAAATTGTAATGTGATAAAAATCTGTTGATATTTCAGATAAGCTTTTATCCTGGCCAAGTTCTGTGGTAGATCTGTTTAAAAAGGATTGCCTTGATATAAACCAGGGATTAGCAAACTTTGTCTGTCATGGGTCAGGTTTAAGTATTTCAGGCTTCATAGACCACCTACTGGGCCAATAAACAACATCGTGATAAATAGTGAAAAAACTGAAGTTGTTAACAATTTCATCCTACTTAGATCCACATTCAACGCCCATGGAAGCAGCAGACAAGAAATCAAACAACATATTGCATCAGGCAAACCCGCTGCAAAAGACCTCTTTCAAATCTTAAAAAGCAAAGATGTCACTTGATGACTGAGGTGCAATTGACCCAAGCCATGGTATTTTCAATCTCCTCAACAATGAAAAAAGAAGACCAAAGAAAAACTGACACATTTGAATTACGGTGTTGGTGAAGAATAATGAACGTACTGTGGACTGCCAGAAGAACAAACAAATCAGTCTTGGACGAAATAGAGCCAGACTGCTCCACAAAAGTGAGTATGTTGACACTTGGTCTTGCTTACGTTGGACATGCCATTAGGAAAGACCAATCACTAGAAAAGGACATCATGTTTGGTAAAGGGGGGGTCGGCAAAAACGAGGGAAAGGCTTAATGAGACGCACTGACACAAGAGCCTCAACAATGGACTCTCACATACCAACAAGCATGAAGATGGCACAGGACAAAGCAATGTTTTGTTTTATTATACACAAGAGCTCCATGAGCTGGAGTCGACTCGACTCGACTCGACAGCAACTTACAGCAACAGGCCACCTAGAGTCTGTGTGGCATATTTTTTCATTTTTTGAAAATCTTTTAAAAGCATAAAGCCATTCTTAGCTCACAGGCCATACGAAAACAGGCCAAAGATCAAATTTGACCCGCAGGTTGTATTTGCCAACCCCTGACAGAAAGACCTGAGTATACTTGCATTTAAGTGGCTATGTACAGTCCTACATTTCATGTTTCTTCCTTTTTTAAAAAATCTCCTTTCTCTTTATTATTCATTTACCAAAAACTAATAAAACATTCTTTTCTAAAGCTACAGTAGTTACAACTACAGGAGCTTCAAAGCTCTGAAAGCAGAGCCACCTGCTGTAGTTCACACAAGCAACAGAAGAAAATTCTTGGCCAAAAAAACCCCTCTTTAAAAAAAAAAAAAAAATTTTTTTTTTTTTTAGTCTATATACTGAAGAGAGGTATGGCAAAGATTCTGCATGCTCTCCACCCACTTATGGCGACAAACACATACACGGTCTAGTTTTCTCTTACCTTGCTGGAGGAACATCAATGTTTGAAGAAACAACTTTTCGTTTTTGCTCAAGAAGACAGATGGAGCGAGTGTTTTCTTTTTCATGGTCAAGGACTCGGCTAGATTTTTTGGTGTCTGCTGTTTTCACATCTTCCTCCATGGCCAAGGGGAACAAGTGTTGATGAGACATTTTTTTACTTGAGTCACGTTTTAAGTCCTCTGATTGAAACGTGAAGGTCATGTCCCGCTTAATGCTCCCTGCCTGTAAAAAGAAATGGAAAAATTCTTACACATACAAAACTCTGACTTAGCACAGTTATGTGCAGATGGCTATGAGGAGAGATCACACTGTCCTTCCCTGTTCTTCTTGAAGATTTTATAGTTTAAATGAGAAACACATAACACAGAGATAAAATAACATTACAAAGTAATACACAGTTGGTACATCTGTCATAAAGCAAAGAGGCATCACAGACACAAAAGAAGCCATTCAGTTACACAAAAACTTTGAAGACTTAAAAGTATAAAGCCTCTAAAAAGAATTGAAAATTTTAAAACATTTGTTCTCTCCTCTAGAACTGAGAAAACTCAAGTAAACAAACTCTCAAATTTTTCATGCTGATTACGTTTATAACAAGAGAACTCAGAATTATACAGACAATTCCCAAGTTACAAACGAGATCTGTTCGTAAGTCTGTCTTTAAGTCAAATTTGTAGGTAAGTCAGAACAGGTACATACGGTGCTTATTTAGCATCACCTAGTCAAATGTTTGTCTCAATATATAATATATATTTTCTTTTTTTAAAGTAGCCCCAGTGGTGCAGTGGTTAAGCGCTCAGTTGCTAACAAAAGGGTTGGCAGTTCAAATCCACCAGCTGCTCCCTGGAAACTTTATGGAGCAGTTCTACTCTGTCCTATAGGGTAGCCATGAGTCAGAATCGACTCGACAGCAATGGGACCTCAGTTAAGGCCTTAATATCATCCCCTCTGAAGCCATATAATAAAGAAGTCATACTAATTTTCTTATCATTTTTAACTAAATGCAATGATAATTAAGGTTCAAGACAAATATAAAATTAAATCTTCTGAATTAAATCCTATTCAGAATTTGTGGTAACTGAAAGAGGAAACTGAAGTTAAAGAAAAATTTTTAGAAAGTAATTGGTACCGTACATGAGATTTGCAGAAAACTATACCTACTCCTCACTTAGCGACTGTCTAGTTATTCAACATTATGCATTTATGATGATCCAGAGAAGAGCTCACATCAGTACTACTCAAACTATTTCAGAGCATAGAAAAGGAAGAATACTCCCAAATTTATTCTATCAAGCTAGCATAACCCTAATACGAAAGCCAGGCAAAATACCACAAAGAAAGAAAATTACAGAACAATATCTTTCATGAATATAAAGGCAAAAATTGTCAACAAAATTCTAGGCAATGGAGTTCAGCATCATATCAATAATAATAATAATAACACACCAGAACCAAGTGAGATTCATACCACGTAGGCAAGGATGGCTCAACATTAGAAAATCAATCAACGTAATTCACCACACAAACTGAACAAAAGAAAAGAACCACATGATTATCTCAGTTGATACAGAAAAGGCATTTGACAAAGTCCAACACCCATTCCTGATAAAAGCTCTCGGAAAAATAGGAATAGAGGAGAAATTTCTCAACATAATTGTCACGGATCGAATTGTATCTCCCCCCAAAATATCTGTCAACTTGGTTAGGCCATGATTCCCAGTATTGTGTGATTGTCTACCATTTTGTCATCTGATATGATTTTCCTCTTTGTTGTAAATCCTATCTCTATGATGTTGATGAGATGGGATTAGAGGCAGTTATGTTAATGAGGCAGGACTCAATCTACAAGACTGGATTGTGTCTTGAGCCAATCTCTTTTGTGATATAACAGAGAGAAGTGAGCAGAGACAGGAGGACCTCATATTACCAAGAAAGTAGCACTGGGAGCAGAGTGCATCCTTTGAACCTAGAGCTCCTGTGCAAAGAAGCTCCTAGACCAGGAGACGATTGATGACAAGGACCTTCCCCCAGTGCCAAAAGAGAGAGAAAGCCATCCCCTGGAGCTGGTACCCTGAATTTGGGCTTCTAGGCTATTAGACTGAGAGAGAACAAATTTCTCTTTGTTAAAGCCATCCACTTGTGATATTTCTGTTATAGCAGAACTAAATAACTAAGACAGAATTTGGTATTAGGAGTGGCGTGCTGCTCTACCAAACCAGAACCAAACCCAGTGCCATCGAGTTGATTCTGACTCATAGTGACCCTATAGGACAGAGTAGAACTGCCCCATAGAGTTTCCAAAGAGCACCTGGCAGATTTGAACTGCCGACTCTTTGGTTAGCAGCCGTAGCATTTAACCACACCACCACCAGGGTTTCCATGCTGCTCTAATGGATACCCAAAATGTGGAAGTGGTTGCCTTGAAGAGACTGTTGGTGGAA
This sequence comes from Elephas maximus indicus, assembly GCF_024166365.1. Lineage (NCBI taxonomy): Eukaryota > Metazoa > Chordata > Mammalia > Proboscidea > Elephantidae > Elephas > Elephas maximus. Next base: position 60,768,913 of record NC_064833.1, on the reverse strand, counting down.
TTATGGATGTCAGACAATTCTGATGAGGACTCAGAAGGAAACGAGAAGAGCTGTTACACTGGAGATAGTACAGACGGTGAGAAGCAGCAGCAGAGAACTGGGAGCAGCAGAACCAGGAGACCAGTGCAAGATGGCACTGGAGCCGACCCATGGAGCAAGAAAACTGAGTGCCTTTTCACAGGAGGCTTTCCGGCAGAGTAGGTTGCCTCTGAGCACTTATTAGTAGAGCGAGGTTTGCCGACTCACAGCGCAAGAGAGCTGAGTGCCTTCCAGCCAAAGTTTACTGGAAGAGTGGGGTATCTCCAGGCACTTATCGGTGTAGCTAAAGAGCTTTGGAATACTTGCCCCAGCAGGGCAGACATGGGTGGTGAGTCCTGAGGGGCCCAGAGGCCAAGGAATCAGGAAGCAGAAGCTGAAGAGACAAGGAACATAGGAAGCAGATCTGCCTTGGTCTGAAAAGGTATCGCCATGATCTCTGGGGTCTCAAAGGGTGGAGCCATGGCCTCTGATATTTCTAAGGGTGGAGTCGCCACTCAGATATTCTAGGAGAATGTACCTAAAGCTGAGGGAACAGTTGCCATTCCAGTGGGCTTTCTTGGTAAAACTAAAGCCCAGGGCCAAGGGGCCTCCACTCAGAATCCGGAGAGTATGGCCAATACCTAGAGTCTGGATGGCAGGGCCATTGTGTAAATGGTCTCAGAGAACAGAGGATTATTTTCAAAGCCATAAAGGCTAATATAATGTGTTCTGCTGACTTGCTTGGTGCCTGTTATCCCTTCTTTCCCTCCAATGTCTCCCATTTGTAAGGAAATGTCTAGCTTGTGCCTGTTCCACCACTGTACTTTGGAAGCATATAACTTATATTCCAGATTTTACAGATGAAGAGAAATTTTTGAATTCTGGACTTGGAACTGATTGAAAACTTCTCTTATAACATGATGGGGTAAATGTGTTTTCATGTGGCAAGGACAAGGGTTTGGGGGGGTCAAAGGGTGGAATATCATGGATTGAATTGTGTTCCCCAAAAATACCTGTTAACTTGGCTGGGCCATAATTTCCAGTATTGTGTGATTGCCCATCATTTTGTCATCCGATGTGATTTTCCTATGCGTTGTAAATCCTATATCTATGATGTTGATGAGATGGGATCATTGGTGGTTATGTTAATGAGGCAGGACTCAATCTACAAGGTTGGACTGTGTCTTGAGCCAATCTCTTTTTGAGATATAAAAGACAGAAGCGAGCAGAGAGATAGGGAGATCTCATACCACCAAGACTGCAGTGCCGGGAGAGAGCTCATCCTTTGGATCTGGGGTTCCTATATGGAGAAGCTACTAGACCAGGAGAAGACTGATGTCAAGGACCTTCCCCCAGAGCCAACAGAGAAAGAAAGCTTTCCCCTGGAGCTGACACCCTGAATTCGAACTTTTAGGCTATTAGATTGTGAGAGAATAAATTTCTCTTTGTTAAAGCCAACCACTTGTGGTATTTCTGTTGTAGCAGCACTAGAAACTAAGACAATAATAAAGGGCATCTATACAAAATCAACAGCCAACATCATTCTCAACAGAGAGACTAAAAGCATTCCCCCTGAGAATGGGAACAAGACAGGGATGCCCTTTATCACTACTCCTATTTAATACTGTATTATAAGGCCCACCTAGAGCAATAAGGCAAGAAAAAGCAAGGGCATCCAAATTGGAAAGAAAGAAGCAAAACTACCCCTATTCGCAGATGATATGATCCTATACACAGACAACCCACAAGATTTCACAAGAAAACTACTGGAACTAATAGAAAGATTAAGCAGAGTAACAGAGTACAAGACCAACATACAAAAATCAGTTGGATTGCTATACACCAACAAAGAGGACTTTGAAAACCAAGAAAACAATATCATTTATAATAAAAACTTTTATTTTGTCCAAAAGCTATGGTAAAACATGTAGGCTAAAAAAAATAAAATACTTAGGAATAAATCTAAACAAGGACATAAAAGACCCATACAAAGAAAACTATAAAACACTACTCCAAGAAACCAAAAGAGAACTAACAACATAAATGGAAAAACATACCACAGATAGGAAGACTCAACATTGTGGAAATATCAGTTCTTCAACATTGTGGAAATATCAGTTCTACCCAAAGTGATCCACAGATATAATGCAATCCCGATCCAAATGCCAACAGCATTCTTTAATGAGAAGTAAAAACTAATCACTAACTCTATATGGAAGGGAAAGAGGCCCACGATCAGTAAAGTGTTATCGAAAAAGAGGAACAAAGTAGGAAGCCTCACACTACCTGACCTCAGGACCTACTATACAGCCACGGTAGTCAAAACAGCCTGGTACTGACAGAACGACAGACACATAGACCAAAGGAACAGAAATGAGAACCCAGACATAATTCCATCCACCTACGGTCAGCTGATCTTTGACAAAGGCCCAAAGTCCATTAAATGGGGAAAAGACACTCTTTAACAAATGGTACTGGCAAAACTGGATGTCCATCCATAAAAAAAAAAAAGAAATAGGATCCATACGTCATACCATACACAAAAACTAATTCAAAATGAATCAAAGATCTAAATATAAAACCTAAAAATATAAAGATCATGAAGAGAAAATAGGTATGACACTAAGCACCCTAATATATGGCATAAATAGGATACAAATCGTAACGAATAATGCACAAAGACCAGAAGATAAACTTGATAAATGGGATCTCCTAAAAATTAAACACTTATACTCTTCAAAAGACTTCACCGAAAGAGTAAAAAGAGAACCTACGGACTGGGAAAAAATTTTTGGCTACAATATATCCGGCAAGGGTTTAAAGTCTAAAATCTATTAAGATTTTATTGTTTCAACACTGCAACAATAAAAAGATAAATAACCTAATTTAAAAATAAGCAAAGGATATCAGGAGACACTTTACCAAAGAAGACATTCCGGCAGCTAACAGACACATGAAGAAATGCTCGTGATCATTAGCCACTGGAGAAATGCACATCAAAACTACAATGAGATGCCATCTCACCCCAACATTAGTGGCACTAATCAAAGAAACAGAAAATAACAAATGTTGGAGGGGCTGCAAGGAGACTGGAACTTTTACGCTCTGCTGGTGGGAATTTCAAAAGGTACAACCACTACGGAAAACAATATGGCACTTCCTTAAGAAGCTAGAAATATAAATACCATACGATCCAGCAGTCCCACTCCTAGGAATATATCCTAGAGAAATAAGGTCTGTCACACGAATAGTATGCATACCCATGTTTATTTCATTACTCACTATAGCAAAAACATGGAAACAACTTAAGTGCCCATCTGAATAGCTAAACAAATTACAGTATGTACACACAATGGAATACTACCCAATGATAAGAAATAATAATGAATCTGTGAAACATCTCACAACATGGACGAACGTGGAAGGCTTTATGCTGAGTGAAATAAGTCAATCACAAAAGGACAAATACTGTATGAAACCACTATTATAAAAACTGAAGAAAAGGTTTACACACAGAAAGAAACAATCTTTGACGGTTGTGAAGGAGGCGAGTTGTGGGGAGGGAAAATCACTAACTAGATAGATAAGCGGTAACTTTGGTGAAGGAAAGAGTACATATTATACAGAAAGTCAGCATAATGTGACCAAGGCAAAGTCACAGAAGCTTCCTAAACACATCCAGACACCTTGAGGAACCGAAGTGGGCTTAGGCACGGAGACAATGGCTTTGGGGGACATGTAGGTCAGGTGGCATAATTCATAAAGAAAATGTTCTACATCTGACTTTGGTGAGTAGCACCTGGGGTCTTAAAAGCTTGCAAGCGGCCATAGAAGATACATCTACTGGTCCCACCCAGTCCAGAGCAATGGAGAACATAGAAAATCAAAGATATAAGGAAAATGTTAATCCAAAGGACTACCAGACCACAGCTACCACAGCCTCTACCAGCCTCAGCTCAGAACAACCAGATGGTGCCTGGCTACCACCACCAACCATTGTAAGAGGGATCACAATAGAGGGTCTCAGACAGAGCGGGAGAAAATTGTAGAACAAAATTCAAATTAACAAAAAAAGATCAGACTTACTGGTCTGACAGAGACTGGAGGAACCCCAAGACTATGGCCCCCAGGCACCCTTTTAACTCAGAACTGAAGTCACTCCCAAAGTTCACCCTTCAACCAAAGATTAAATGGTTCTATAAAACAAACATTAACATACGTGAGGAATGTGCTTCCTAGTTCAATCATGTACATGAGACCAAATGGGCAACGCCTGCCCCAAAGCAAAGACAAGAAGGAAGGGAAGGACAAGAAAACGGGAGGAATGGAAACATGGAAACCAAGGTAGAGAAGGGGTGAGTGTTGATACATCACGAGGATGGCGACCTATGTCACAAAACAATCTGTGCATATAAATTGTTGAATGAGAAACTAATTTGCTCTGTAAACTTTCACCTAAAGCACAATAAAAATAAGAAGAAATCTAATATCCCACTATTTTTCACATGAACCAGGTGATTGGAATGGTACCACGGGCTGTGGAGTGTTCCTTCCCTCGAGGAGGGTCTCCAGACAGCCTCCAGGAAGCTGGGCCATGCTGCCCCGTGAGCCCTCTGCTTCCTCCTGCTGGCAGGGGCACATTCAGCTGCGGTGAAGAACAGGTCACCTCCATGGTCATGGGCCCTGGGTAGACAACCAGACAGCACCAAAACATAGAGCGCCTGTTCTAGGTTCCCAGCTCCTATGCAGCCTGAGACCCTGATGCGGTGGGGAGGGAAAGAGGCACTGGAGAGGGTGTTTGGAAGAAATGTTAGCAAGGTTAATAACATCTCAAAATCCATGAGGCTGCAAGAGGGAATGGATTGTCTTATAGACCTGGGAAATGTCTTATAGGTGTGTGCATTTTCAAACACCTGACACTGATTAATCTGGCTAGAGTTACCAGATGTTGTTGGTACATCCCAACTGGGCCTGTAGCCTCCGCCTCAGTGGGGCCTGGCGCCCAGCTAGGCTCCCAGCACCCTAGCAGGAAGCCCCAAGCCTCGGTGACTCACCAGGCTGAGCTGGCAGAGCAGGCTCTGGATCATGAATGAACACAGGGCTTGCAGGGGTGAGAGCGAAGCCCTGGAGACAGCTTTGCAAGGGAAACTCTGTCTTAAGGTCCTAAATGTACAAAGAAGAATCAGCCTATCTGGTAACCGGCAGTGGCTACAACAATAGGTTCAAACACAGCAACTGTGAGGATGGCGCAGGACCGGGCAACATTTTATCCTATTACACACAAAGTCGCTGTGAGTCGGGCGGCACCTAACAACAACATCTGGTAACTCTAGGCAGATTAATCAGTGTCAGGTGTTTGAAAATGCACACACCTATAAGACATTTCCCAGGTCTATAAGACAATCCATTCCGTCTTGCAGAGTCAAGTTGGGGAGTCAATAAATTCTCATTTACCCACTTAAATAAAGAAATGCTTCTTTGTTTTTAAGTAGGAGAAAAATCACAAAGAATTTTAAATTTCTGTAAATGATTGACTTGATTTATATGTATAGAAGCTAAAGCTGCAAACTTAGGGCATTTTCAGAATGAAATGAGAACATGTGTTAGATGATAGCAGAAACTGGCAAAATATGATATTAATTACTAGTAATTCTCAGAGTAAAGCTCTGAGAAATACGTGTACTGGACTCACAGGGCCTGCCCACGTAGATTTTCCAGAGCCCAGAAAGGCAGAGACGATTCGTGCCTTGGAATCCATGAGGCTGGAATGCATCTTTTCCATAAACACACGGAGCTCTAAATCGAGTCCTCTGTTCTCCTTGGCCTGTACTTGTCAGGGAGGACAGAGGACCCTCTTCCCATGATCTTCCTGTCAGATCTCCACCCTGCTCCACAGGAGAATGGGGAGCCACTTTTGGTTGACTTATAACTCATTAAAAACTCACCATATTTCTCAGACTGCATTAATAAAATAAATTCAGGCTCCAAGAAAAATGAGTGCCTGCTTTTAAGAGCTATGTTTTAATGAAATGAATACACACTATAAAGAAACTTCCAAAATGCCATGATTTTTCTATAAAAAAAGGTACTTTGGAAAACTGACAAATGAGGCGACAAATACTTTAAGTATCCATTGCTTATCATTATTCTATGCAACTTTTTCTTCCTAGATATGGAGGTGAGTTGCTGTTGTTAGTTGCCGCCGAGTTGATTCTGACTCAAGGCAACCCCATGTGTGCAGAATAGAACTGCTCCATAAGGTTTTAAAAGCTGTGACCTTTGGTAAGCACATCATCAGGCTTGTCTTCCAAGGTATCTCTGGATGGGTCTGAACTGCCAACATTTCAGCTAGTAGTTGAACACTTAACCATCCGTACCACCCAGAGACTCCATGGAGGTGAGAGGGAGGTGTTTTGTACTTCCGTAGCAGCCCACTCCCAGCCTATGTTACAACAGGTGACCCATAAATACCAGGCATAAAAGAAGAAAACTAAGGGCTGGTTTTGATGATCCTAAGTAGTTCCTCTCTAACTGTCAGAAACCCTGGTGGCGTAGTGCTTAAGTGCTACAGCTGCTAACCAAAAGGTTGGCAGTTTGAACCCACCAGGTGATCCTTAGAAACTCTATGGGGCAGTTCTACTTTGTCCTATTGGGTCACTGTGAGTTGGAATTGACTCAGCGGCAGTGGGATTGGTTTTGGTCTCTAAGTGTCAAACATTACATTCATTAAATATATAAATATTCATTCGTATTAGCTGGACAATAATTGACATCCTTTTCTCCCTTGGGGTCAACTGGGCTGGTTAAATGAATTCAATCTAAAGTTTAAAAGGAGAGAAAAACATGACAGGCAGTCTAGCTTTTAGCTTCAAAATTTTAGGGGTGGAAATAGCACCTAGAGCAAATTAATACAAAGTAGAATAAATTTCCTAGAGAAATTACGTTATAATTGTATGTCATGCTCTTAGCCAAAACTTTATAATAAATTATACTACTCAACACTGCAAGCTAGAACTCTTCTATAATACATTTTAAACAAAAAATTAATCTCTCAATAGCCATCAGAGAATTTTAGCTCTGTAATGGGTTTTTAATAGGTTTTAGAGAAAGGTAGCCCAGACTCCTTATTTAAAAGTAGAATTAAAGTGACCAGAAATGACCAAGACGACCAAAAAATTTGTAAAGATGAGTGAAGATTTTAGAGACTTCGAGTCCTGGGTTTGTAGCGCTGGTGGATAACAGGTGAGATAATAATTATATCACTATGATTAAAAGCTTACCCATATGTAATACATGCCCTTTCTTGTGGTCTTTTATTCATATCAAATATTTTACTAAGAAGATAATAAAAACAAATGAACAAAAGATTTCATAGGACAGGAGAAAGTATATGAAGTTAATTCTTGAGAAGCTGTGCTAGGAAATGGCCAGAGAAACAGGTGTTGGCTAGAGGTAGGTCCTGGACAAGGGAGGATGTTTTACGATGGGAGATAGTAGAGGATTTTGAACACTGAGGCAGATAACAGGAAATAAATGAGTAAGAGTGGGTAGTAGCATTAGATGGGACAGAACCGACACACAGTTAATGCCAATGAGCACAAGCTTGAACCCCTGTTAGATGAGCAGAGGATAACAGCAAAAGGAAGATATGCTCCCATTTACGTGACATTTCCAGAACAGACAAATCTATAGAGACGGAAAGCAGATCAGTGGTTGCCCCAGGCTGGGAGTGGGGGCAGGAATTGATTGCAAAAGGACACAAGGGAACTTTCTGGGGTAACGGGGATGTACTAAAACTATATTGTGGTGATGTTTGCAGAACACTATAAATTTACAAAAATCACTGAACTATATTCTTACAATGGGATGAACATTATGGTATATAAATTACAGCTCAGTAGAGCTGGTTTTTGTTTGTTTTTAAAGGAAGAAAGAAAGAACTAAATCAGGAGTAACTCATGTAGAAACTGTAATCCCAAGAACCCTCAGACCAGAAACTGGGAAACTGTGCCACAAACAGGCAGTCACAAAGACTGCGCATCTATTTTTTTTTTTTTAAACATAGGCTGCTGCAAGCAGTTGTGCAGTTGTATCCTGCAAAGCTGTGAGACGGGGCTACAATTCCCACCCAAGCCAGGCCCCCAAGCTTCCTCACCCCACGGAAGAAGGGAATTTTCCCAATTGATCCACTGGAAGAAGAGTTTTTTTTCTTTTTTTTTAATATTTTTCCCCAATTTGCATGATACCCTGATGGTAACAGGAAACTGCTGCTCTGGTGATCTGCAGGGACTTGGCTAGATTCGTTTCCGTCCTTGAAGATGGTATCAATTAACTATGTGAATCATAAATATGAGCTGATATTCTTGTTAATGAAAAAGTTGAGGCAATCTGAGAAATCACACGATACCATAACTCATACGTAGCCAGAGGGCTCAACAACAGAAGACAGCCAGAAAGGGGAAAAAATCTGACTGAACGGAGAGAAATCAACACCAGGATTAAAGCTGGTAAATGCGAAAAGTTAGAGGGAACAAAGCATGTATAGAACTTAGTAACACGTAAGGATGCTCAAATCTAGGGGGGTAAATGGAGACTTGTCAAAGAAGGAATGGCTTCCCACAACTTAGGGGTTCTTTATAAATACAAGCAAGAGAATAAGGCATAGGTAGGAGACTGAGAAGTCTCCCATAAGAGATACCAAGTAGCAGGGTGGAGCTGACGTGGCTGTTCACAAGTTGGCTGTTGTGTGTCTTCCTGGAGCCTGGGTCATTTTCCAAGTCTACTAATTTCCTACCACCACCAGCTGCAAATAGATACATAACTACTTGTTATCCCCAGTAGCTTTAAAGACTTATCCAGGAATACGGAAGGATTTAGAAATTTCCCATAGGGTTTTGTTTTTTTCTTTTACCACTGGAAGCTTTAGAAGGTAAAGGAAGATACTGCAAGGTAATAATTGGCTAAATAAGTCAGAAAATAATGACTTAATTCTCTACACCAGAATAATGGGCTCTTGTTAAAAGATAATGTGAACCTTGTGAGATCAAGAAGAATTTGTCAAGAGACTCACTGACCTTAAAAAAATGGCTTTAACCTGAAATTTGAGGAAGAAGATACCCAGATAAAACTATCAAACCAGAAGCCCTTTATGGCAAATAAGAAAAATAGCAAGAGTGTTGACTAGTAAGTCTCAGGAGAGACTATCAAGGCAGAGTTTTAGGAACAATCTTAGTCTGGATGAAAAAAAGTGTCAGCTGAGGAAGGGAGAACTAATCTGATGATAGTTCGCACTGATGAGATTGGAAGTGGAGGAATAATACTTGATTTCAGTCGCTGCATTTCAAGACGGATACTGACAAACCGGATAAGCACAATAAGGGGATCAGAACGGCAAAGGATCTTATTAGGAGGAACTATTAATGTCTAGAAAACAGAAGGCTTATGCAAAATGATACAGCCTCTGTGGAAAACAGTTTGGTGGTTCCTGCTCTTAAATAGAAAAAAAATTTTTTTTTTTAATTCTATTGTGTTCTTCTAGAAGCCCGATGAAGAACAGCTCTACTCTGAAACACATGGGCTCACCATTAGTCAGAATCATCCACAGCACCTGGCTTGTCTTTTGGTTTGGTGTTCCTTTAGAATCAGATCAATGGCACCCATTGCCTCATTAGGCTAACTTCTTTCTGACCTTGATTTACTCTCCCTTCCTCTTCCTCTTTTCCTGTTAGCCCTCTTCTAGCACATTACGAATGAAACGCTTGGTATCTATAAGAAATACTTATTACTTTCTATTTTAACTGTGTTTTCATCCAATCATAAACTGTTAAGAGAGAGGAATCCCGGAGATTGCCCAGTCTCACTGAAACATTTTATTTTTCACTGTTTTTGTTTAGTTCAAATGTACTTTTCATTTTAAATGCTCGTTTATTACAAAATGCATGCTTGTTGCTAAAATCTCCATAAAACCATAAAAATGTGTATAAAATAAAAAGGGGAAAGCTTTCTATTCCTCCTCAAGCCTGCCTATCCAGTTCCACCCTCTTGGAGAGGGCAATCTTTTTTTTTTTTAATTGCAGTGAAAATATACACACCAAAACATTCACCAGTACAACAACCCCCACAGTTAGAATTCAAAGACATTGATTACATTTTTCATCTTGTACCACCATCATCTCTTTTTCCAAAATATTTCACCACCTTTATCATAAACTCAGTGCCCCCAAAACAAAAACTGCCTTTCCCCCTCCCTCCCCTCACTGGTAACCATGGAAACATTTGGCTTCTATATATTTCCTTGGCAACAGGTTTGAATTTTTGTCATGTTTATATATTTGCTTATTTAATATCTGTGGTCATACAGTATTTGTCTTTTTATGACTGACTTACTTCACTTAGCACTCAAGGTTCACTCCTGTGGTGGCATGCATCAGAAATTCCTTTCTCTTTACAGCTGCATAAGATTCCACTGTGGGGAGGCATCACATTTTGTTTATCCAGGCATCTTTTGATGGACATTTCTATTGTTTTTACTTTTTGGCTATTGTGAATAGTGCTGCAACAAACATTCGTGTACATATGTCTGTTTGCACCGCTGCTTTGAAGTCTCTTAGATATACAGGTAAGAGTGGAATTGCTGGTCTAATAGTAGCTCTATGTTCAACTTTTTGAGGAACCACCAAACTGTTTTCCACAGAGGCCGTATCATTTTACATTCCCACCAGGAATAGACGAGGGTTACAACCAATTTTTATATACTGATCTTGTATCTTGCAACCTTTCTGAACTTGCTTACTAGCTAACAGTTTTTTTTTTTCCTCCTTTTGTTTGTACTTTACATGAAGGTTTACAGAACTAACTAGCTTCTCATTAAACAATTAGTACACATATTGTTTTATGACACTGGTTACCAACCCTACGATATGTCAACACTCTCCCTTCTCGACTTTGGATTCCCGATTACCAGCTTTCCTGTCTCCTCCTGCTTTCTAGTCCTTGCCCCTGGGCTAGTGTGCCCCTTTAGTCTTGTTTTCTTTTATGGGCCTGTCTAATCTTTGGATGAAAAGTGAATCTCAGGAGTGACTTCATTACTGAACTAAAAGGGTGTCCAGGGGCCATACTCTTGGGTTTCTCCAGTCTCTGTCAGGCCAGTAAGTCTGGTCTTTTTTTGTGAGTTAGAATTTTGTTCTACATTTTTCTCCAGCTCTGTCTGGGACCTTCTAATGTGATTCCTGTCAGAGCAGTCAGTGGTGGTAGCTGGGCACCATCTAGTTGTACTAGACTCAGTCTGGTAGAGGCCGGGGTAGTTGTGGTCCATTAGTCCTGGGGACTAATCTTTCCCTTGTATCTTTAGTTTTCTCTACTCTCCCTTGCTCCTGAAGGGGTAAGACCAGTGGAGTATCTTACATGGCTGCTCACAGGCTTTTAAGACCCCAGACGCTACTCACCAAAGTAGAACGTAGAATATTTTCTTTATAAACTATGTTATACCAATTGAGCTAGATGTTCCCCGAGACCATGGTCCCCACAGGCCTCAGCCCAGTAATTCAGTCCCTCAAGGAGTTTGGATGATTCCATGACCTTGCCTTGAACAAGTGCTGGCTTCCCCAGTATTTTGTACTGTCTTACCCTTCACCAAAGTTACCACTTATCTACTGTCTATTTAGTGTTTTCCCATCCCCATCCCCTCCTTCCCTGGTAACCATCAAAGGTTGTTTCTTTTTGTATGTAAACCTTCTGATGAATTTTTACACTAGTGGTCTCCTACAATATTTGTCTTTTTTTGATTGACTTATTTCACTCTAGGAAGGACAACTTTTAATAATTTACTGCAAAACTTCAGGTTACTTAAAATGCATTAACTCTGTGCATATACAGTTTGGAGTTTTAAACATAAATGTGGTAATACTATGTGTGTTATTCTGCCACTTATTTTTTTCACTTCACAATAAATCATGGGCATCTTTTTATGTTAGTTGTAAATCTACTACTTTTTTTTTTTTAATAGTATAACATTTCATGAGATATTTTTAAATCAATCTCTTCTTGATAGATATTGGGGTAATTTTCAATTTCTCATTATTAAAAATAATGCTACAATAAACATCCTTGTGTATACATGCACATACCTTCATGTACTTGTGCAAGCACTTTTGCAAGAAAAATTTCTGGAGGTTGAAATTGCTGAACAAACAACCCGTATTTTCTTTAATGCAGAACAAAGTATAGAACACCCATCAGTGGACATACCATGAGGTCACTAAAAAGGACATCAGAATATGTCCATGATTCATTAAGAGAAACATGTATGCAGCAGACTAATCTGTTAGGCATGGCTTCACCACATTTAAAAAATGAAGTAGTTTGCCAAAAGGCTGCACACCCATGGAACAGAAGTCTAGGTGGACCAAAAGGTTTCTTTCGCTTCTTTTCTTACATAATTTGATACATACACAAACACGGAACTTTTTAAGTAGTGAGACTATGGGAAATTCTTACTTTTTAAAGGTTTTTAAATAAAAAATTGGAACAAAAGATATGTTTTTTTGTATATGTTTATGAGAGTCACAAAAATTACAAAGAACATAATGCTCTGTGCTGGTCAACATCTGAGGAAACTGGTACTCTCAAACACTGTTGGTAAGGGTACCCATATTTTAGGAGGCTGGCTTGGCAATATGTAGCAAAATTTAACTGTACACTTCCCTTGTCATAGCAATTTTACGTCTCAGAAAAGTATACTGATGCTTATCACAGCACTGCTTATAGTACTTAAAAAAGGAAATTACCTAAGTATCCATCAATAAAAGTTTGGGTTAAAAATGCACAAATAAAATGTGTGGTTAAAAGCAAAAGCATATCTCTATGTTTATTGACATAGAAGGATGTTTAATATTAATTGAAAAAAGCAGGTTACAAATAAATATATGCAGTTATGATTTCATGGCGGGGAGGAATGTGTACATATAAAAGGAGAAAAAATATTCTGAAAGGACATTCCAAAATGTTAACAATGATTTTCTCTGCAGGGAGATTTATAGGCAAGTTTTGTTTGTATCTTGTTTGTAATTTTCATAATGTCTATGTATAGTTTTATATTTTAAAACCTATAAAGTTATTCTGAGAAGAGCCATATAATTTGTATATCAGTAGGCTTGTCAAGAACGTCTCATTTATATAACTTTTTCTTCTACCAGCTTTTCAGTTATTCATATATGCATATATTAAAGAGGAAAAATGAATTACTTAAAATAATACATCCACTGGCATTGTTACTTGCGTTGATTATCAGGACCTCTCCATCATGTTATACTGTAATAACTACCATTGAATGTTTCCTTCCCAGCCTTCATCTAATGCATCACAGACACACACATTACCCAGTGTAATTTCCTGCAAGGGAACAAAGCTCAGTGTTCAATCATGAGAATACCCCAGTTACGGAGTCAACTAACAAAAAAAACTCAGATTTTTTATTCCAATGAACAGCTTTTGTTTTTCTAGGAAAATAAGAAGATAAGAAGTGTGTCTAAGAATATGATGTACTTCAGAAAATTACAGTTTCTAAACAAGAAGTTAGCAGTATTATTTGAGTCATAAATTTATCTAAATGGTGTCCTTTGTAAATCTGCACAACTTTCTAAGACAGGGACTGAGGGCTCATCAGTCTTTTTCAATACAAAGCATCTGGTTTCCATAGGATTCCAACAGCACATTGGGAACCAGGGTGGCTTCTGACATTAGCCCACTTACTTGACCAATCCTTCCTTCTGTCTACACTTAAGTGTACTTGAGGCCACCTTAATCATTAATGCCCTCCCTGCGGATTTACAGTAATCAGATGCCAAAAAGCACGTGTCAGCACTCACTACTGGAAACTGTCCTCATACCTACTCATGGCAACCCAGATTTGAGGAGTTGGCTCTGGAGGTTAATTGCGTTTCAAGGAATAATCAGCAGAAAGCCAACTGTGATGGTTAAGATTGTGTGTCAACTTGGCTGGGCCATGATTCTCAGTGTTTTGGCAGTCGTGTGAGGTTGGGGTCACTCCCCTGCTGAGATTTGATATCTGATTACCCCCATTACAGGATCCTCTGTGAGCAGTCAATAGGTTGAAGGGGAGTTTCCTTGGGCATGTGGCCTGCATCGAATCTGGGAAGAAGTTCTGGCAGGGCTTGAGGGCTTTTGCTCGTTCATATAACCTCCTGTTCTTCGGACTTGAGCTAGCAGCTTACCTGCAGTCTTGATGCCAATCTTGGGATTTGTCAATCTTCACAGCCTGCGAGCAACGGCCCTGCTCTCCAACCTGCAGATTCTGGGTTTGCCAGCCTCTGTGGCTACATGAATCAGGAGAAGCCTCTATCCCAAGCCCACAGACTTGGGACATTCCAGGTTCTACAACCACGTGAGCCATTTCCTTGATATAAATCTATCTCTATATATATATTTATACGTCTTACTGGTTTTGCTTCTCTAGGGAGCCCAGCCTAAGATACCAACCCGCTTGCCTCCTGGGGTTTTCTATATAGTGAAAAAAAAATAGTATGGAAACTCCAGAAAATAATATGAAATTCAGGCCACACCAAAACCGCTCTTGAAGAGCAAGCCACAGGAGGCAAGTAAGTAGTCCACATGGACGAGCAGCTCTTAAGACCCTTTGATCCACCCAAGAGAAACCACAAGGTCACACCTGACAATCTGTATAAGAGAATTTTTCCTATTTCAGATTGTGTCTCCCCACATTAGGATTTATTTTTAAAACTTGTTTTCATAACCCACAATAAATACACATTAAATATTTGGCGACTGATGATAATGACAGAGCAACCACAGTAAGGAACACATAATCAGAACCACAAGCTTTACAAAATATTACAAAGGTAAAAGCAAAGTTTAGATTAATAACAGGAACAACTGATGGTCCTAATTAATTTGAAATATTACTGCCAAGGGTCATGCTCAAAGAAAGATCAGAATCTTCAATCAACTGATAAAACTACATCCAAAAGTAGCAGAACCCTACTCCTGACTTCAAATTAAACCCTTCAAATTTCATTCTAAGTACACAGAAAAATAAGTTTGGTGGCAAATCTATCCAGTTCTAACAAATAGCTATAGCAGAACCACTTTTAAAAACAACTGTTCCCAATTACTAGGCTCCTGATTTATATTATTCCCTTAGCCCCCTGAAACCAAGGAAGTGTGTGACTTTTTCCTTAAGTACATTATTTTTCTATACCAACACAGAGTAACTGGCTGATAAAAACCAGACTGGTTTGGTGGTGGTGATGATGGGCCAAGAGGTAAAACTCAGCAAGATGGTATGGAAGCCCTGCATTAGGTGTTGGCATCATACATGCCAACCATACAACTACACTATCTCAGCAATTGGTGGTATTAATGCTGGGTTTACTACAGCAAGTTTTATCTTTAATATCTTGACCAGTTAATCGTCAACAAATCATGACTTGGCTTGCCTAATGTCAAATTAGTCTGCAGTGCATGTAAGATGGAACATTATTGTAAAAATCTTCAATGGAAGGCTCCTTGGCTCAAGTTTCAAGTCTTCTGTTAACATTATGCAAGTGAGAGAACACAATGTGGGCATTTCTAAAAAATCCTTTCTGAAAAGTTTTGAATAGGAATATGCATTTCTGTAAAGTCCAATATTAAAGTCAAGCTCAGCTAAGTTCACTTGGATTTTTTTTTTCCCAACCAAATGTAAAGACAGATGGAAAATCAGTTAATTTTAATCTATAGAATTTGAACTTATTATATTGGATAAGTATTCCATTTGGATTATATAAATCCAAGTTTAACTCAACCAATCACATGCAATTCATAAGAAAATTGTGTGGATTTTATCTTCAGAATACATCCAGAATCAATAACTTCTCACCACCTCCACAGTTACCACTCAGTCAAGCTATTATCATCTCTCGCCTTGATTTGTGAAATAGCTTCGTACCTGGACCCCTGCTTCAATCTTTGCCCCAACTCCCAGTTCCTTCTCATTAATAGAAGCCAGATTAATCCCTTAAAAACCAGTCAGATAATGTCCCTCCTCAGCTCAGAACCCTCCAATGGCTTCCCATTTCACATAGAATAAAAGCCAACATCCTTACAATGACCTCCAAGGCCCTACTAATTTTCCCCTCACTATCTTTCTCCCTCTCCTACTTTCTCCCTCACTTTCACCTCTACCCTCACACTTACTGGCCCTGAACACGAAGCACGCACACCTGTCTCAGGGCCTTTTCACTGGCTCTCCCTTCTTCCTGGGATGCTCTTCCTACAGATATCCACATTGTTTGCTTCCTCGCCCTTTCAAGTCTTTGCTCGAGTGTCTCCTTCTCAATGAGGACAACACTGATCACCTTATTAAAACTGCAATTCTCTCCTTGCACTCCTCATCTGTATACCTGATTCTATAGTGTTGTTTTCTACAGCACTTATCATCTTACAATAAATCATATGCTGTATTATTTATTATGTTTATGGTTTGGGCCCCTCCATCAGAATACTAGCTCTATGAAGGTAGGTATGTTACTGTTTTGTTTACTGATGTATCATCGGCACCTGTTTGGTGTCTGAACCATAGCGGGCCCTCAACGAGTATCTGTGGAAAAAATAAATGAACAAATTTTCAGGAAGGACTACATGTGTTATAATACACCTACTAAGGAGGACGGATGTCAAATTCCTGGAGCTGCAAAGTGTGGGGTCACAGAATTCCTTAAATCTAAAAAAAAAATTTCCTAAGCTTCTTAAGAAGTAAATGGTGAACTGCAGTGGAATTTGGGAAAAGAAATTGGTAAACAGTAACTACCAACGACCATCACCTTAATTTTTTTCTTTAAAAATATTCTACTTAATTTCCTGAAGAACTTCTATCTCCAAAAATGCAGATTTTCTCCACTTCTCCAAAATCAATGGAGAAAATAGGGTTTAATGTTCAAATTAAGGAATTACAGACCTTCGTTCTATAAATAATACCAGGTTAATCTAAAACAAACTTGCAGAGATATAGTAAATCATATTTTCAGAAGGAAGTCATATTTAAAATTACTAAATTTCCAAACTCATGAAAAATGAAGATTCCATCACATGGGGTGAAGTGTCAGGGAAGACCACTGACCAGCGTGAGCACATCACAGGCCGGTACCCAGCTATGCCTGAAAGCACTTCCTCCCACCTGTCTATTGCTCACAGTAAATCCGGTCCATTCTCTCCCTCAATGAGTTCTAATATTTATAGTTGTCTTAGTTATCTAGTGCTGCTATAATAGAAATACCACAAATAGATGTCTTCAACAAACAGAAGTCTGTTTTCTCATAGTCCAATAGGCTTGAAGTCCAAATTCAGGACATCTGCTCCCAGGAAGGCTTTCTCTGTCAGTTCTAGAGGAAATTCCTTATCACCAGTCTTCCTCAGGACTAGGAGCTTCTCAGCGCAGGGACCCTGGGTCCAAAGGACATGCTCTTCTCCTGGGATTACTTTTTTGATGGTATAAGATCCCCAAGTCTCTCTACTCACTCCTCTCTTTTACATCTTACTAACAGAATGGCTTAAGACACAAGCTAGTCTTGTAGATTGAGTCCTGTCTTATTAACATAACTGCTGCTAATCTCATTAACGACACAGACATGGGAATTGCAACACCTAGGAAAATCACATCAGATGACAAAATGGTGATCAGTCACAAATACTGGGAATCATGGCCTAGCCATGTTGACAGATATTTTTGGGGAGGACACAATTCGATCTATGACAATAGTCAATAATAATACGCCACCTTTATTTCTTCCATGTTTAGTTAACAGTGACTATTTTATACAAAAAAAAAAAAGTTTTTTTTTTTAATTTTATGCAGATAGAATTCAGACTCAACTCAAAGTTTTTTTTTGTTTAAATTTATTTTTGAAGGAGCAAAAAATAAAACAATTTTTTTAAAAAGCAAACCAGTTACCATTGAATTGATTCTCAGTCAATTCTGACTAATGGCAATCTCATGTGTTATAGATTAAAACTATGCTCCAGTGTAGATCACCAGGCCTTTCTTCCAAGGTGTTTCTGGGTAGTTTCGAACCACCAACCTTTCACTTAGTAGTCCAGAGCTTAACTGTTTGTGCCACAAAGCACTCTCTACTCTGTACTGAAAGCGTACAGGCAGGTGTGTTGCTGAGGAACAGCTGAACAATAAAAGACTTGTCCATACCAATACATGCAACTGCCACACACTGCCTCGCTGACTGCCACTGCCATGCCCAGGGAAATGGGGTCACTGGGCATAGAAGAAACCTTCACCATCTCTGACCTTTTCCCACTAGGGCTTCTCCCAAGGGAATCCACATACTCCTCCTGTCTCAGACTGGGTTCTTCAGAGAAGCAAAACCAGTGAAGCATATATAAATACATACATATGTACATATATACATTAAAAAAAACCCAGTGCCGTGGAGCCAATTCTGCCTCATAGCAACCCTATTGGACAGAGCAGAACTGCCCCATAGAGTTTCCAAGGAGCACCTGGTGGATTCAAACTGCCAACCCTTTGGTTAGCAGCCGTAGCACTTAGCCACTATGCCACCAGGGTTTCCCAGACACATACCTATATATATGTAGAGAGAGAAAGTGAGATTTATCTCAAGGAAATGGGTCATATGGTCCCAAGTCCATAGGTCAGGTGTCAGGCAGGAGGCTTCTCCTGACTCACACAGTTGCAGGGGCTGATGAACCCAAGGTTAGCAGGTAAGACATCAGGCTACTGGATCACAGGCTATGAAGGCTGAAGAATCCCAAGATCAGCAGGCAATACAGCAGGCCACTGGCTCAAGTCCCAAGAACTGGAGGTCAGATGATGACGAGTCAGATGCAGGAACCAGATCAAGCAAAAGCCAGCAAGCTTTGCCAGAACATCCATATATATTAGATGCAGGCCACGCCCCCAGAGAAACTGCCCTTACAACTGATTGGCTGATCACTTCATGGAGGTGATTACATTATATCACAAATTGGAAAATAACTGCATCATTACATAACTGACAAACCACTGAGAATCATGACCCAGCCAAGCTGGCATGCAACCACAACCATCACGCCTCCTCCAAGCCCTACCCTGCCCTATCACACTTAACAGAGGGGCTGCTCTGGGGACCACAAACTTCACAGGGCCTTTTCAACAGGCCCCCTGGGGCTGATCCCCATCTCCCTAAAGGCCCCTCAGCTCCCCCACTGAGGGTCTCTGAGCTCCTTCCCCTGAGTCCATCTGCCCTGAATCATAGGCATAAACACACACAGCCAGAGGAACAAGATTCATCGGAATTGCGGCTGTTATGTTAGAGTTCATTTTCTTGACAAGTTAAACAATTACTTGCAGCTGGCTTGGGAATCAAACCAGACTTGATCCTCTGGCCACACCACACATTTCAAAAAGATGGTTAGAACACAACTTTTTGGTAAGCTGGAGAATGTGCTGACACATATAAATAAAAAGACAAATCAGTTCTGGAAAAGGATATTGCACTATTTCTCTGTTCATAAACAGGGCCAACTGAATCTTTCCTTTCAAGAATCTGAACTGAGGGATCTAGAGGCGGATGTCAATTAGTGTGGTGGCTGGCAGTGACAGAGCAGGAACCGAGGCAGCGCGGTGGCCAGGCCAGGCCATGTGCAGATGAGGACACAGAGGAAACCAGGGAAGAGCAAGGCCAGTGGAGCAGACACCAGATAGAAGCAGAAACAGGAAGCAAGGTATCCTCAGGCAGTCTGAAGAAATGCTTCATCTCCTGACAGAGTTCCGGTCAGAGTTTACATCTGAGAAGCCTGGCTCCAGGCACTGTCCTGTGCATGGATGCCTTGAACTTGGGTACTCACCCAACCCACCTCACCCCACCTTTCCTTCTCTCCCTTCCTCTCTCCCCTCTTCCTTCCCTTCTTCCTTCATTCCTGTCTTTTTGCTAAACCTAAGCTGATTTCAGCTTCTTGCAACAGAAAGAGCTGGACTAAACCAGTGCCTTTAACTTCTTTGGTAATAAAATATAAGAACTATAAATACAGTTCTTTTCAAATTTATCACTCGTTGCCGCAGTCTAACAAAACATCTCCAATTTTCAGAGCAGATTTTAAGTAAAAAAGAATATTGATTGCTAAAGGGCTCTTCTGTCAACATACATTTTATTTTAAAAATATGATGTATCACTCCTTTTGGCAGTAAATAGCAGGTGAAACGGAAAACTGAAGTTGAAAACTAATGAATTCACTTTTTTCCTTGGATTGTATTCTTAATTCCCAAGCAGCCAATTAGTTTTACTAGCTGCACAGATGACTAAATAAAACCTGTTAATAAATGCAGCCAGAGTGTATTCAGGAAGTTAAGCAGTACATATTAGAATAAATTTGTATATCTACTCATCATAATTTAACTCTTTAAAACAAAGGTCCAACTGGTGTATAAGAGAGTATATGGGACTATGAGGGAGAGATACTTCCCTCTCAGCATCGAGACTTTCCTAAGAAATAGGATGATTCTACAGGAGAACTAGGCTAACCCAGGATAAATGAGTATAGGAAGATCTGAAGATAAATAAGGGTGCTTGTGGGGCTCCAGCTTGCTTGTGATCCTTCCTGCCTGTAGACTTCAGGCTTGCTTAGCCAGCAATAATAAACATAAATATAAATGAATAAATAAATAGATACACACACATATCTCCCAATGTCTCTGTTCCTCTGGCTGAACTTTGAAAGATACAATGTAGAACCAGCCCTAAGCATTTGTTTATGCTTTACCCATTTCTCTCCCCTAGTAGTCCAGAAGCTACTTGAAGGCAGAGAACAAATTTTTACTCCATGTTGCATCCCAGGTATCTGATATATCCATACCTGGCACATACTGGGTACTTGATAAATGTTTACTTAATGAATGTGAATATTTGAAGATAATATGGCAATGGGGCCAGCCTGTAAGAGCTGAAAGGAAAAGATGTGATATTAGGAGACAGAAGTAACTGATACCCCACATTTGTAACACTCGCATATATAAGACAGTAATGATAAACATGGCTACAATTTGTTAAGCCCTTACTAAGCATAAAAAAAAAAAGCATAAGATACCCCATTAAACCTTACTTTGTTTATATTATCTCACTTAAATCCCAGAAAATTCTATGAGGAATATCTCATTATCCAAGCTTTATAGATAAGGAAATTAAGGCACAGAGAGGTTAAATAGTTCACTCGAGGTGTCACAGACCTGTCCCATCACCCCCTCTTTCCTCCATCTCCCTTTCTACTAGATCTATCCCATCAGCATTCAAACGTGCTCCCATAGCTCTTATCTTAAGAACCAAAAAAAACTTCCTTTGACCCCTGATCCTGCTTAACTACTGCCCCCCATTCTATTCTTTTCACAGTCAAGTTATCGATAGAGTTGTCTATGTGAGCAGTCTTTACTTCCTTACCTACTTTTCACTCTCCAAATTATTATAAATTTATTTCTGTTGTTGCTGTTGTTAGAGGCCATTGAGTTGGTTCCGACTCATAGCGACCCTATGTACAACAGAACAAGACACTGCCTGGTCCTGCGCCATCCTCACCATCTTTGTTATGTCTGAGCCCATTGTTGCAGCCACAGTGTCAATTCATCTCATTGAGGATTTTCTATTCTCACCAAAACAAACAAAAAATGCTTTTACCTGGGTGACAAGTAGATTATATATCACTAAATTTAATAAACATTAATAAACTTTTCAATTTTCATTCTCAACAGTACCAAATGCAATTGGTCTCCTTAAAGCATCATCTTTTCTTGGCTTATGACAGCAGTACCATTCCCGATTCTTGTTTGCAGACAACAGAAATTTTCTAGCGACTGAACAGTTCTACCAAAGATTCTATAGAAGAATCCTTATCAAAAGGGAGAAAATGTAGAACAGAATTTCAAATTCTCATGCAATTCTGACTTCCTGGAGCCATGAAGGTTGGATCAAGCCCCGAGGTAATCTTTAAACCTTAAACCAAAAATATTCCCTGAAGTCTTCTTAAAACCAAACAATTGTTTAGTTTAACTAGTAAAGAATGTCTGACTTGAGTGTTGTGCTCTTTTAAGATCTACCTACCTGGGATCAAACTGACAACAGCAACTTGAAAGATTAGATAAGAAACTTAAGTGGCAGTGAGTATATGCTAATGGAGGATGAACAACTTGGAAAAGGAGGGTAAGAATGGTTGCACAACCTAAATACACCCACTCCTCATTTGTCAACTTGGTTAGGGTCCAAAGATCAGGTCATTATGCAAAAATCAGTCTTATGAGAGAGTCAGGGCCATGACTCATCTTCAGTGTTGGTGTCCCCCCAACCCAGTGTCTCAAGATATACATGGCACCGTGGGCCCCCTTTCCCCACCACCACAGAGCCTGCAGGGGTTGGGGGGGTGGTGGTAGTTGGGGGTTTCCTGCTGCTTGGGGAGGAGCAGGGGCTCATCATCACCTGGCTGCACTCCAGACCTCCACGTAAACCCGCGTGCCTCACCTCTCTACCTGCCCACTGGCCCCACAGACGGGCCTTGGTGGGAACAGCTTCCGGAACTGCTGGCAGGTTGAGTCCCAGCCACCACCTGAGCCTGGAGGAGGCTGCAGAGGTGGCAGAGAGGCCTCTTTGGAAAAAGAGACTTCTGAGCTCCCCAATCAACTCCTGTGGCCACAGATCCCACCGCCTCCTTGTGGCCTGGTTGCCCCTGCTTCCTGAGTTCTGCAGTACTCACTGCAGGCCCGGCCAGCTCCTCTGCCCAACCCAGATAATAGGAACTGCCAGTGGCCCACGTGGCCTGCTTCCCTGTCACAAACTTCCCCCTCCACTCTCCTCCTTCTCCTCCTCCTCTAGACTTAGCTCCTTATTAATGAGCAAAATAGTTGGATAGCAGATTTTTCTTCTACTATCATAAATGCAAAAGGTTGGATAACGAGATAGTTGGTGAGTAAGGAGTAGTATAATGCATTGAACATCACTTAATTGTACATGAAGAAATTGCTGAATTGTGTATGTTCGGCTGTGTATATTCTCAACAACAGCAAAAATAAATTATATATACATATATACCCAGTGCCGTCGAGTTGATTCCGACTCATAGCGACCCTAAATATATATATAAAATCCTCTACTAGCTAGTTTAAGCAGAAAAAGAGTTATTGGTAGTTGATTGAATCTTCAAGAAGCCTAGAGATGCAGGCTGGGATGTTCCACAGGGCCACTAGATGTAGCCAGGAAAAAGTCCAAACACATCACAAATCTGAACCAACAAAGGTGTCACTTCATTGCTTCCCCCTACTCAGCTTCCATGAAAATAGGGACTGAAAGCTAGAACTTCCATCACAGATGTCCCTGCAGCACCAGAAACCCTTGCCACTGTGTCTGCGCATGGCTACCCCATCACTGTCTTTCTTGGCCTCTTGTCACACCTCATGTGTGCATCGCCTTGGTGAAACCTAAGTCATACACAGAATCCTAGCTGCAAGGTATTCTGGGAAATGCAGTCCCCCCTGCCCCTCCCACTTCCCCCCCCCCGCTTTCTAACCACAGCAGCATAGGAAAATACTATAGAAGGGGATGGAGAAGGTACTGAATGACCCAATCTACAGCATCTACCACATGAGCATGTTTCTGAATTTATTTTCTCTTTGTAGCCTCCTCTGTTTGGTATCTCCAACACATATCCTGGAATCTCTTTACGCATATATTGAACACCTTCTATGTTTGTTTGCCAACCGTGCCTTCCCTGTGATGTATTTTCCTAAGCACGCTATGGTAATTTTTTTACAGTAACGTGTAAAACAAAACTGGCATAGAGGCACTTACAAAAATATCTCCTGGGAGGAGGGTGTGGTTGGCAAACAAAAATAGAAGGTGTCTATCATTTGCATAAAAATACCATACTTCTCCCTTTTTCTATTGTCACCATCCTTTCTCGCTTGGACTACTGCAGTAACTTCTAGCTAATCTAATCACTTCCATTCTTCTTGTAGTCAGTTCTGACTCACAGTAGCCCTATATACAAGAGAACAAAGCACTGCCCATCCTCACAATCGTTGCTAGGTTTGAAGCTATTGTTGCAGCCACTGTGTCAATTTACCTCATTGAGGGTCTTCCTCTTTTTCACTGACCCTCCCTGACCCTCCCCTTTACCAAGCATGATATCCTTCTCCAAGGACTGGCCCCTCCTGATAATATTCCCAAAGTACATAAGACGATGTCTCACCATCCGTGCTTCTAAGGAGCATTCTGGCTGTACTTCTTCCAAGACAGATTTGTTCGTTCTTCTGGCAGTCTATGGTATATTCAATATTCTTCGCCAACGCCATAATTAAACTATAAGTATCTCAGAAAAGGAGTCTATGTTTGCCAGAAATTACATAAAGCTAGAATCTAATCCCATCCTTGCCACTTGCTGGGTGACTGATTTGGGGAGAAGCTTTTTAACCATTCTGTGCCTCAAGGTATGGCCCTCGTCTATAAAATAGAGATGATGGGTTAGTTGGTGAGATCAAAGGGAAATATCTAGTAAAGTACCTGATGCATGGTAAACAGGCAAGAACTTTAGTTCTTTCTTTCTGGCAATACCTTCCTGAGATTTAGTTTGTGAGACTGACTGATATCCAATGCAATGGTTAATGAAGGACAAAGAACTGCAGCAATCTGACACAGGTTGTTTGCAAAGAGATTACAAACACACACATACACAAAAGGAGGCACCATAGGGGGAGAGCAGGGCTCTGCTTAGAGACAACAGGCATGGGCCACCAGGGGCAGCCAAAGGTTCTTAAAAGCTTTTGCGTGGAGTGAGCCCGATGTGGTGCCATCAATGTCTCTTTGAGTACCATCCATATCATCTCACTTCCTGAGCTTTAACCTGACTCAAGAAAAGAATAGAAGACAGGGATCACAGCGGATGATGCAGGCATAAGGGAGCAGGGAGAGGAAGTCCTCAGTAATGGTGCATCATTCCTCGCCTTATTCTGTGTCCCACAGAGCTTATTCAGCCACAGGAGCCATCTTCCTCAGGTCCGTGGGATCCTAGACTCAGACTACCTTAACAAAAACCCAGAACAATGCTGTAAGCCAGATACAGCTCAATCTTCTCACCTGCTAACAGCCTGCTTTCATCTTCAATTCAAGAAATGAGCCAAAAGACTGCTTCATTTAGGCTGTTGCTAAAATGTATCTATGGCTATATGCCACTGCAAATAATGTGAAGAAAATTATTTTCCACCAAGATTTCTCATATATTTGATTTATGGACTAACTTTATTATTATTTATATATGGTAGGATGGTGCTATTTAATTTAGTACTTTCAAAGTGCAAAATTTTAGGGGGTAGAATTTTATAAGTAGTTTTACAGGCTTCTCTACTAACATTCTCCTTACAAACACAACCATGGGCCCTGGCCCTCTAGTCCTTTCCCCTCACCCAGTGTAAGGAATGAAACTTGGCTGGAAAGCAAACAGCACTTATAACAGGACCCTGCACAGTGCAGATAATTAACATGTTTCTCAATGCCATAGGTCATACATTCAGGTTTTAAAACGCTTAAGTCTTTTGTTCTGGTGTTAGCTATTTAAGGATATTCTACAAAAAGAACGTAAAATATGAATAAGCCACCATTTATTCTCTAGCTTCAAAAGGCAAATAAATTGTTTACAGCCAGAAACATGTACATTCTTCCAGGAAAACAGCAGACAAGTGATAGACACTATATAAACACCTTCTGTATCACTGTGTAACACACAATTTTTAAGTAGATGTTAATACATTAATTTCTAACTAAAATACCTTTTAATTTTCTTATTTAAAGATCATTTCATGGAACTCTTTATAAAAGAGGCTGTATAAAAGCTTTCAAAGCAGATAAAAATTCTAAAGCTTGAATATTTATTCCAACCCACACATATTCCAGTCTCATTTTCTCATTAATAATAAGGAATAAAGATATTTTAGTAAACCTTTGAAAAGAGTGTCTGTTTGAAAAGTAGTCATTCATTTAACAAATATTTTATTAGGTATTGTGGGCACAAGGGATAATGCTGATATACACACACACACAGATATACGTGTAGAGATCTTTTTTGGATGTGATACACATACACACATATACAAACATACACATATATACATACACACACATACACATACCAACACACATATACCCACACACACACACACACAAATACATATGTATGTGTGTGTATGTATATCACACCACAAAAAAGGTCCTTACACTCATGGAGCTTGCAGTTGATAAAAATAAAAAAAATAGGAGGGGCATAAATAAGAGTCACACAAATATATGCAATATTACAACTGTAACTGCTCTAATGGAGAGGTACATGGGTAGGCTATAAGCATAGAGGGGTGCTGGGTGGGGAAAAAGGAAGGGGAAAACAGAGGGATCTGAGAAGTCAACTCTGAAGAAGTGATGATTGAGTTGAGATCTGAAAAGCAGTGGAGCTAACTCAGTGAAGAGCCAGTGGTACAGGAGGTCGCAGCAAGTTTAAGAACCTGAAAGAAAACCACCGTGGGTGGAGATCAGAGTGGAGGGTGGTATGGTACAGGAGATGAATCCAAAGACATAGAAGGGGCCAGACTATGTAGGGCCATACAAAGTAAAGACTGTGTTCTTGATCTTAAGATCATGAATTCCACAGATGGGGTTTAAACTGGGGGTGAGGGTTGGGGAGGTAACATGATTGGATTAGTCTTTTACTTTGGCTGCGTTGTACACAATGAATTGGAGGAGGCCAAATGAATATGGGATGTGGTAAGCCAAATATTAGCCCCCAAAGCTACTGTCTTAGTTATCTAGTACTGTTATAACAGAAATACCAAATGAATATGGGATGTGGTAAGCCAAATATTAGCCCCCAAAGCTACTGTCTTAGTTATCTAGTACTGTTATAACAGAAATACCACAAGTGGGTGGCTTTAACAAGCAGAAATTTATTTTCTTACAGTTCACCCAAACCAAACCAAACCTGTTGCTATCAAGTTGATTCCAACTCATAGCAATCCTATAAGACAGAATGGAACTGCCCCATAGGGTTTCCAAGGAGTGGTTAGTGGATTCCAACTGCCAACCTTTTGGTTAGCAGCCGAGCTCTTAACCACTGCATCACCAGGGGTCCACTTTCACAGTTTAGAGGCTAGAATTCTGAATTCAGGGTGCCAACCCTAGGGAAAGACTTTCTTTGTCAGCTCTGAGGGAAGGTCCTTGTCTTTTCGGCTTCTGTTTCTTGATTCCTTGGAGATCTTTATGTGGCTTGGCGTCTATCTTCCGCCATATCTTTTTGCCTAATCTGCTTCTTTTATATTTTGTAAGAGATTGACTCAAGACATTCTCTACCCGAACCCTGCCTAATTAACATAACAAAGACAATCCACCTCCAAATGGGATTCTAGCCACAGGTATAGAGGTGAGGATTTACAACACATATTTTGGGGGGGGGAGGGGGGACACAATTCAATCCATAACAGATATCCACATCCAAATCCCTGGAAACTGTGAGTTATCTTATTTAGCAAAATGACTTTGCAGATGTGATTAAGAATCTTGAGATGGGGAGCTTATCCTGGATTATCCTTGCAGGCCCTAAATGTAATCGTAATGTCCTTATAAAAGGGCAGTTTCATAGCAGAGGAGAAGGCTATATTATCAATGTAAAGAGACTGGAGTGGTGCACTTTGAAGTTGGAGGAAGAGGCTACAAACCAAGGAATAGAGACAGCCACTAGAAGCTAGAAAAGGCAAGGAAAGGGTCTCTCCCCTAGAGCCTGCAAAAGGAACCATCCTTCTGACACCTTAACTTTAGTCCAGAGAAGCCACTTTCAGATTTATGGCCTCCAAAACTGAAAGAGAGTAAGTTTGTATTTTTTGTAAGCCACTAAGTATTTTCGATGACCTCATGCATGTGAAAGGTGGACAGTGTATAAGGAAGACAGAAGAACTGATGCATTTGAATTGTGGTGTTGATGAAGAGTACTGAACATACCATGAACGGCTAGAAGAATGAACAAATCAGTCTTAGAAGAAATACAACCAGAATGCATCTTAGAAGTGAAGATGATGAGATTTCGGCTCACTAACTTTTAGTACAAGTCATCAGGAAAGACCAATTGAAGACCTAATAGAAAAGAACATCATGTTTGGTAAAATAGAGGGTCAGCAAAAACAAGGAAAACTCTAATTGAGATGAATTGACACAAGAGCCGCAACAATGGACTCAAATATACCAATGATCATGAAGATGGTGCAGGACCGGGCAATGTTTTATTCTGTTATACATAAGGTCACCATGAGTCAGAGCCTACTTGACAGCAACTAACAAGTTTGTGGTAATCTGTTATGGAGGCAACAGGACATGGACAAGTTTCTGGAAACACACTACCTACCTAAACTAATACAAACTAAGATCGAAAATCTGAACAGACCCATAACAAGAGAAGAGACAGAAGGGGTTAAAAACAAAACAAAACAAACTCCCTTTCTCCGCCAAGAAAAAGCCCTGGCGTGGACAGCTTCAGTGGAGAATTCTAAACACATTCAGAAAAGAGTTCACATCAGTACTACTCAAACTATTTCAGAGTATAGACAAGGAAGGGATACTCCCAAATTCATTGTATGAAGCCAGCATAACCCCAATATCAAAGCCAGGTAAAGACACCACAAAAAAAAGAAAATTACAGACCAATGTCTCTCATGAATATAGATGCAAAAATTATCAACAAAATTCTAACCAATAGAATTCAGCATCATATCAAAAAGATAAAACACCATGACCAAGTGGGATTCATACCAAGTATATAAGGATGGTTCAACATTAGAAAATCAACTAACGTAATCCACCACATAAATAGAACAAAAGAAAAGAATCACATGATAATCTCAATCCACGCAGAAAAGGCATTTGATAAAGCCCAACACCTATTCCTGGTAAAAACTCTCAATAAAAAAGGAAGAAAAGGGAAATTCCTTACCATAATAAAGGGTATCTATACAAAACCAGGAAACCCTGGTGGCATAGTGGTTAAGTGCTACAGCTGCTAACCAAAGGGTCGGCAGTTCCAATCCACCAGGCACTCCTTGGAAACTCTACGGGGCAGTTCTACTCTGTCCTATAGGGTCGCTATGAGTCAGAATCGACTCGATGGTACTGGGTTTGGTTTTTCTGGTTTATACAAAACCAACAGACAAGATTCTTAACAGAGAGAGGGTAAAAAGCAGTTCCCCTGAGAATGGGAACAAGACAAGGATGCCTCTTATCATCACTTCTATTTAACATTATGCTGAAGTCCTAACAAGAGCAATAAGGAAAGAAAAAGAAATAACTGTTATCCAAAATGGGAAGGAAGAAGTAAAACTATCCCTATTTGCAGATGATATATATGATCCTACACATAGAGAACCCCAAAGATTCTACAAGAAACTACTGGAACTAATAGAAAGATTTCTTAGAGTAGCAGGATAAAAGATGAACACACAAAAATGATTTGGATTCCTATACACCAACAAAGAGAACTGCAAAAAGGAAATTAGGAAAACAAAGCCATTTATAATAGCCCCTAAAAAATTAAAATACTTAGGATTAAATGTAACCGGGGTTGTAAAAGACCTATACAAAGAAATCTACAAAACACTGTTGCAAGAAACCCAAAGAGACCTACATAAATGGAAAAGCATACCATGCACGTGGGTAGGAAGACTCACCATTGTGAAAATACTGATGCTACCCGAAGAGATCTACAGATATAATGCAATTTCCATCCAAATACCAACAGCATTCTTTAACAAGATGGAAAAACTAATGAACAATTTTACATGGAAAGGAAAGAAGTCCCGGATAAGGAAAGTATTATTGAAGAAAAATAACAAAGTAGGAGACCTCACATTACCTGATCTCAGAACCTAATATACAGCCACAGTAGTCAAAACAGACTGGTACTGGTACAACAACAGATACACAGGTCAATGGAGCAGAATCGAGAACCTAGGTGTAAATCCACGTATGGTCAGGTGGTCTTTGACAAAGGACAAAGGCCATTAAGTGGGGAAAAGACAATCTTTCTAATAAATGATGCTTGCAAAACTGGATGTCAATCTGTAAAAAAAAAAAAAGGAAACAGAACCCATACATCACACCATACACAAAAACTAACTCAAAATGAATCGAAGACCTAATCATAAAACCTAAATGATAATAATCATGGAAGAAAAAATAGGAATAATGCTAGGGGCCCTAATACGCAGCATAAATACAATATGAACTATAACTAACAATGCACAAACACCAGAAGTTAAACTAGATCACCAGGAGCTCCTAAAAATTAAGCCCTTGTGCTCATATAAAGACTTTCACCAATAGAGCAAAAAGAGACCAACAGACTAGGAAAATTTTTTTGGCTTTGACATATCTGACAAGGATCTAATTTCTAAAATCTATAGAATACTTCAATACCTCAATAACAGAAAGACAATCCAATTAAAAAATGGGCAAAAAGATATGAACAGACACTTCACCAAAGACATTCAGGCAGCTAACACACACATGAGGAAATGCTCATGGTCATTAGACACTGGAGAAATGCAAATCAAAACTACAATGAGATACCATCTCACCCTGACATTACTGTCACTAATCAAAAAAACAGAAAGTAACAAATGTCGCAGAGGTTTCAGGGAGGGTGAAACTCTTATGCTGTGCTGGTAGGAATGTAAAATGCTACAACCACTATGGAAAACAATATGGCGCCTCCTTAAAAAGCTAGAAATAGAAATACCATACAATCTAGCAATCCCACTCCCAGGAATATATCCTAGAGAAATAAGATCCATTGCATAAATAGAGATATGCACAGCCCATGTTCACTGCAGCACTATTCTCAACAGCAAGAAGATAGAAACAACCTAAGTATCCAGCAACAAATGGATGGATAAATAAATTATGGTACATACACACAATGATAAAGAACAGTGATGAAGCCATGAAACTTCTCACAATGTGAGTGAATCTGGAGGGCATTTTGCTGAGTGAAATAAGTCAATCACAAAAGGACAAACATTGTATAAGAACTACCCAAAACCTGTGCCATCAAGTCGATTCCGACTCATAGCGACCCTATGTATGAGACTACTATTATAAAAACCCAAGGAAAGATTCACACACAGAGAAAAAACCTTTGATAGCTATGAAGGAGTGGTGGGGTGGGGAGGGAAAATCACTAACTAGTTAACTTTGGAAAAGGAAAGACAACACGTAATTCAGGAGAAGTCAGCAGAACTTGACTAAGGCAAAGCCATAGAAACTTCCTAGATACATCCAAACACCTTAAGGGACAAGTTACTGGGGCTGAGGGCTACGGACCATGGTCTCAGGGTACATCTAGGTCAACTGGCACCACATAGTTCATAAATAAAATGTCCTACTTCCCACTTTGGTGAGTACCATCTGGGGTCTTAAAAGTTTACGAGTGGCCATCTAAAATACATCTATTGGTCCCATTATGTTCGGAGCAAAGGAGAATGAAAAAAAAAAAAAACAGAGATACAAGGAAGATATTAGTCGAAAGGACTAATGGACCATATCAACCACAGCTTTCACCAGCCTGAGTCCAAAACAACTAGATGGTGCCTGGCTACCACTACTGACTGCTCTGACAGAGATCACAACAGAGGGTGCCAAACAAAGCGGGAGAAAAATGTAGAAAAAAAAATACAAATTCACCAAAAAAAAATCCAGACTTACTCGTCTGACAGAGATGGGAGGAACTCCTGAGACTATGGACCTCGGACACCCTGCAATCTCATAACTGAAACCAATCCTGAAGTCCACCTTTCACCCAAAGATTAGACAGGCCTATAAAACAGTAACACACATGAGGAACATATTTCTTAGTTCAATCAAGTATATAAGACCTAATGGGCAACACCTGTCCCAAACCAAAGACAAGACAGCAGGAAGGAACCAGAAAACTGGACGAATGGATATGGGGAACCTGGGGTGGAAACTGAAAGGGGGAGAGTGCTGACACATTGCAGGGATTGCAACCAATGTCACAAAACAATTTATATATAAATTTTTGAATGAGAAGAAAAACTTATACATATAGAGTATAACACATATTATTTAATAACATATTGCTCTTCTGTATATGCCAAGAACCTCTGGCGGAGCAGTCGTTACGCACTCAGCTGCTATGCTCAGCCGCTAACCTAAAGGTCCACGGTTTGACCCCACGACCCACTCCATGGGAGAAAGAGTGGCAGTCTGCTTCCATGAAGATTACACCCTAGGGTAGATAACAACCAATGTCAGCAAAGATGTGGGGAGATGGGACTGTAAAATGGTATAGCTGCTATGGAAAATGGTATGGTGCTCCCTCAAAAAACTAGAACTACCTTATGATCCAGCAATTCCATTCCTAGGTATATACCCTAGAGACCTGAAAGTAGTGTCATGAACAGATATATGCTCTTCTATGTTCGTTACAGCTGTATTCACAATAGCAAAAAAATGGAAACTGAAGTGCCCATCAATGGATGAATGGATAAACAAAATGTGGTACATACATACAATGGAATATTATGCAACCATAAAGAACAATGATGAGTCTGCAAAACATATTAGAACATAGATGGACCTGAAAGGCATTAATGCTAAGTGAAATGAGTCAAACACACATAAGGGCAAATATTGTATGATCCCTCTTTTATAATAAGACAAGAATACATATATATAAAGAGACCAATGTTCCTTGGTGTATACCAGGGAGAAGGGCAGGCGGGGGGTGGTGGCGGAAGCACACTTTAGATTGTAGATACTTGTTAATTTTGGTTGTGGGAAAAGTGGCACCGAATGTGGGTGCAGTGAGCACAGCATGACCAAAGTAAATGATGTCGCTGAGAAATGCTCACGAGAAAAGGACGCCTGTACTAAGGAACATGACATGTATAAGATGGCAACGACTCCAACAAAGACCAAAAAATGTATATATGATCACATATGGATGAGTATAGGCATACAGGTTATATGGGTAGGTACAGGTATATACACATATGAGAACAGATATAAGTATCTATATATACATGTAAATACAGATACGTGTGTACAAGCACATATATTCACTGAAGATACAACTACAGATACTTCTCAGACATAACCAAACACCTTCCAAGATAGGTTTTTAGGTTTGAAAGCTTAGTACCATTGTCTTACGGGACAACTCAGTCAATTGGAATAATATAGTTCACAAAGTCCAAGTTCTACATCATAGTGAAGTGAGTAGCATCTGGGGTCTTAAAAGCTTGCAAGCAGCCATCTAAAATACAACAATTGGTCTCTACTTGTCAGGAGCAAATGAGTAAGAAGACAACCAAAATCTCAGTCTAGAAGGCTGATAGCCTAGACAAGCCACAACCTCATCCACCCTGAGACCAGAAGAACTAAATGGTGCCCAGCTACCACCACTGACCCTTCTGACCAGGGTCACAATAGAATGGGAGAAAAATGTAGAACAAAATTCAAATTCTTAAAAAAGTCCAAAGCAACTGAGCCAGTTGAGACCAGGGGGCTCCCTGAGAGTATCGCCCTGAGACTCTTTAAACCTTGAACTGAAACTATCCTCTGAGATCACCTTTTGGCAGAATAGCAGATTGGCACACAAAATAAAGGATATTACCCATGAGATCCTATTAAAAAACCATCTGTATGAGACAAAAAGGTCAACATTTACTCTAAAGCAAAGATGAAAAGATAAGGAGGCAGGGAAATTGAACAACCAGAACACAATTAAAGAGAATGCTGGCACATTGTTAAAAACGTAACTAATGTCACTGAACGATTTATGTGGAAATCATCGAATGGGAACCTAACTTGCTGCGTAAACATTCACCAAAAACACAATAAAATATTAAAAAAAAAAAAAAGAGATTACAGCCTAGGAAACCTTATGGGTTAGTTCTACCCTGTCCCACAGGGTTGCTATGAGTTGGAATCAACTTGACAGCAGTGGGTATTTTATGCCACACCCTCCCTCACTTTGCAGTGATTCTGTACCACGTGGACCTCCATACAAACACAGAGTTGTTGGTGGGGCCTGTTCAATGCCAAATCTAATGCAGATCATTTCCTGCACTTGCACTTCAATTTCCTCACACAGGAAGCTGACCCTGCTGATAAGAGAAGTCCTGGCTACTTTTAGGAAGTTCCCGCATTTGATTAAAAGTGATGCTGATGTGCCTTGTGCTATTTACCTTTCTCACACTGATCGCCTGGCTTACATCACATCACAAAGAGCTAGCATGCTACAGTCCTCTGCATTCTTCTTTTAAGGAGAAAAATACTCCACACATGTAGATACATGCTTCTGTAAACATCGCTGAGAATTGAAAGGTCTTTCAGCAGTGAGGGGGCTATCTGTCTTAAAGATCATAGACTTTGCAGTTAGATAAGTGGTAAGGAGCTATCCTCAGAACCATGAATTTAGATCAGTCCCTGGAGAAGGACATCATGCTTGGTAGGGTCAGCAAAAAAGAGGAAGACCCTTAATGAGATGGAACAATGTGCTCAAGCAACTGTGAGGACGGCACAGGACCAGGCTGTGTTTCGTTCTGTTGTACATAGGGTCACTATGAGTTGGAACTGACTTGACAGCACCTAAGAACAATAACACGAAGTAAAAATTTCAAGGTAAAAGAGGCACACCCAAATACCCCTAAATGCAGGAGACAAAAAAAATCTGCAAAATTACAGCAACCTGGGGCCATTGAATGCAGGTGCTAATGGCCCCAAATGACATAATAACAACTACCAGTTGCTGTTGAGACAATTCTGACTCCATGTGTGTCTGAGCAGAACTGTACTCCACAGCGTTTTCAATGGCTAATTTTTCAGAAGTATATTGCCAGGCCTTTCCTCTAGAGGCACCTCTGGATGGACTCAAACCTCCAACCTTTCTGTTAGCTGCCAAGTATATCAACTGTTTGCACCACTCCAGCAGTCAGAGAGTTTCCACATTCAAACACAGCACCTTATCTGATGCTCCTGACTCACCACATTCATTATCTGCAGGAGGCCAAGAAGCATGTGCTTCAGTTAAAGATTTTAATAAAAACAGCTAAAGGAAAACAGTAGCCTGTACCTCTGCCATGCCCAAAACTATCTGCACTACTAATTTCTTGTATGCTAAAGAAGTAAAATAAATAATGCGTATTTTTCTATACAGCTGAGTATTGTTTCTAATGCTCAAATATTTTGAAGTAGTGACCACACAGCTACCCTGGGTTCTTATGAGTAAATACTGCTCATGGATCCTGCACGATGAAATCAGTCTTTTTAGTTTTGTGGAGATGCGCATCTCTGCCTAAGTAATTCGGGGCCACACTGATATCGCTGATGTATTCAATTCATTGACTAATACCTGTATATTCTTAACTGATGTTTTTTAGCAGCAGCTCTTGAATGAATCTCGCATGTAATTTCCAGCATTAAGTACTCATTCCCTAAGCAGACACTTCAAAATACAATTGATATTTTATCTTGAACAGTAAGAACTAAAAGACATTCTAGACTTATCAATCTACTTTTAAAATCCAGAGATTTAATATTAATACAACATGCATACCTACCTTAATTTTTCTATTTTGAGGATATCGTTCCTTCCAGTTCATTTTAAAATGAATTTAGGAGACTTTTGGTGTTTACTAGGGGACTAAATACATCATCTAAAGCCAAGCAATATGTCTTCCATGAAAAGCTAAACAAAATCTAAGTCAAACAGTTAATAATAGCACTGTCCGAGCTCTCAAAGAAGGAGGTCTTTTCTAGGAGATTTCTGAAGTGTTCATGTTTTTGATTAATAAGTTCTTCTATAATGTTGGACTAAATCCCTCTAAGAAAATTTAACCCAATTTCCATTCATTCCATCTGCATTAGCTATGAAGAATAACTGGTCAATATCCTTTTAGAATTTCAGAGCTAAAATGACCCCTTAAAGATACCTGGTTCAGCAGGATTGCAGAACACAAGATCAACAAGCAAAACAAGTGCATTTCTGTATGCTAACAATGAGCACATGGAAACTGAAATTAAAAACATAATATTTCTTACAAGAAGGTCCCTGGGTAATGCACAGTTTGTGGTTGACTGTTACCCTAAAGGATGGTGGTTCCAACCCACCCAGTGGTGCCATGGAAGAAAAGCCCTGGTGATGTGCTTCTGTTAAGATTATAGCCAAGATTCCTGAATATAACCAAAAGCTTTGAAGGCCAGAGTAGCAGGGATGGGGGTCTAGGGACCATGGTTTCAGGGGACATCTAGGTCAACTGGCATAACAAAATGTATTAAGAAAACGTTCTGCATTCTACTTTGGTGATAGGTATCTGCAAGTCTTAAATGCTAGCAAGCAGCCACTAAGATGCATTAATTGGTCTCAACCCACCTGGAGCAAAGGAGAATGAAGAACACCAAAGACACAAGGTAAATATGAGCCCAAGAGACAGAAAGGGCCACATAAACCAGAGACTCCATCAGCCTGAGACCAGAAGAACTAGATGGTGCCCGGCTACCACAAATCACTGCCCTGACATGGAACACAACAGAGAATCCCTGACGGAGCAGGAGAACAGTGGGATGCAGATCTCAAATTCTCGTAAAAAGGTCAGGCTTAATGGTCTGACTGAGACTGGAGGACCCTGATGGTCATGGTCCCCAGACTCTTTGATAGCCCGAGCTTGGAATCATTCCCGAAACCAACTCTACAGACAGGGATTGGCCTGGACTATAAGACAGACAATGACGCTGGTGAGGAGTGAACTTCGTGGCTCAAGCAGACCGATGAGACTATACAGGCAACTCCTGTCTGGTGGTGAGATGAGAAGAGGGGGACAAGAGCTGGCTGAATGGACACGGGGAGTACAAGGTAAAGAGGAGGGATGTGCTGTCTTATTAACGGGAGAGCAGCTGGGGGTGCACGGCAGGATGTGTATGGCTTTTTGTATGAGAGACTGGCGATTTGTAAACTTTAAATTAAAAAAAAAAAAGATTATAGCCAAGAAAATCCTATGGAGCTGTTCTACTCTGCACACATTGCCAAGAGTCAGAAATCAATGCAACAGCAACTAACTACATCACTTACAATAGCTCCAAATAAAACATATACAGGATCTATACCCTGAAAATTACAAAATCCTGATGAAAGAAATCAAAGAAGACCTAAATAAATTCAGAGATACTTGTGTGAATGCGTTGGAAAACTTAACATAATATAAAGATGTCAATTCTCCCCAAACTATTCTATAAGTTTAGTGCAATTTCTACCAAAATCCCAGCAAATTTTCTTGTAGACACAAACTTATTCTAAAACTTATATTCCCCAAAACAGTGACTTTTCCATTATACCATAATCTTTAATAAAATAAAAAAATCACTATTGTTTTATCCCACGATGAGGAATTAACACAACTATGATACCTTTAAGCTGCTAAAAATCTAGCTGAGGGCATACAGACTAAAAGGAAATAAGTACAAAGCATTATATGCTCTAACTTAAAGATAGTAAGAATGCAGAGAAAAAGGCATCAGACTTCTGTTTGTCACACAATCCCACTGAACATCTGAAAAAGTCCAAGGCAAGTAACCTCATTTATATGCAATAACCCATAAGAAAGGGCCTTCTCATCCAGATGCATAGACTTAAGCCCCAAATATATACCATGCTTAGGATCCCATATTATGGATTGAAGGTTGCCCACCAAAGGAGACGTACGACTAATGGTCACCACGTACTATTATGTTATACCCTCACCACCATCCCACCTCAGTGGCAAACACAGCAACAAAAAACATCCCAGCAAAGGTTACAGGATGTTTTCTTCACCGAAATAAGCCATAGGCAGCAAATACAGCCAATCTGAGGTGGGATTTCTGTTTTTTTCCCTCATAATCCAGATTTAAATTGACTACTATTGTAACGTAGCTTCAAGGCATCGCTATAAATTCAGTTCTGGTTTAAGAGTATAAACTTTGTGACAAGCAGTGGATAAGACTGGAGAGCTGCGTTCTGCACATACGGCTGACTCAATCTCTGCTGCAGTGAGTTCCAGAAATACATAGCATGACCTGGGTTCAGCAGTATGGCGGATTCAGGCTGTGTTCACCTGGCTCAGAGATGATGGCCTTTTAAGATGTGAGAATGAAGATTAAAACCTTTACGGTTTTTTTAAATTTGTTTGCTTGTTTTATATTTGGGGAACTTGTTATGTAGCTTAGACACCTGAAATATGTTTATATTAGAATGCACTTTTTCTGCTGTCCACTCCCCCCCCATATTTGCTTTTACTGCACTATGTAAGCTTAGCACTGGAGTTTCATTAAATTTGTTGTATGTTTCATATCAGGTTTTTTCTCAAAGATTTTACTGTATTCATATGCAAGAGTAACTTTTTTAGGGTTTCACTCAATTTTAATATAATGGTGCTGTTTTGTACCTTTATTTTTATTTTTTTTTTAAGTACATGTACTATGTAGAAGTTCACTCCTAAACGTTTTATATTGTGGTTTGCTTTTTAAATTACAGCCTCGTTATTTGCTTTATATCATATGCATGATATGAGATTACCAAACCAAAAACCAAACCCAGTGCCGTCGAGTCGATTCCGACTCATAGCGACTCTATAGAACAGAGTAGAACTGCCCCATAGAGTTTCCAAGGAGCACCTGGAGGATTTGAACTGCCAACCCTTTGGTTAGCAGCCATAGCATTTAACTGCTATGACACCAGGGTTTCCACATGAGATTATAGTCACCAGAAATTTGTCATTTTTTTTTTTTCTGCTCTGTTAGTATCCTCCAACATAGAAATTTAGCTGTTTTCACTTTTTTTTTCCAGAACAAGCAGGTTATCATGATCTTTTCATAAGTAATTTTTTCTGTATTTAACGAACACCACTTTAAAATCATTTGTAACACATGCATGGGATGAAAAGCACCAAATTTGTTTCCAATGCTTCTTACAGGAAGGCATGGCACTGGCAAGGTGTGGACACCGGCAAAGACAGCCAGCCTGATGCAGTCCCAGACTAACGCCTGCCTCCCACTACCGCCGTCA
This sequence comes from Elephas maximus indicus, assembly GCF_024166365.1. Lineage (NCBI taxonomy): Eukaryota > Metazoa > Chordata > Mammalia > Proboscidea > Elephantidae > Elephas > Elephas maximus. Next base: position 60,729,751 of record NC_064833.1, on the reverse strand, counting down.
TCCTTTCCTTTCACCAGACTCCTCTCCATCCCCAGGCCTCTGCACTTGCTACGTGCATTTTTGTTTTGTTTTGATCTGATTTTTTACCTCGAGTGTGGTTCACCACATTCTCTACTTTACAATCTCCTTTTCAGCTTTGACTCTTTTAACATCATTTACTCCAAAGCCTTCATGGACTCCCCTAAGCAGTTTACTTTCTCTTTTCTGGGTTCCCAGAACACTTTTGAGCTTGTCATCATAGAACTCCAAAGGCTGAACTGTAAATACCGACTTGCATGTCTGTTTTCCCTACTTGCTGGGCATGCCTCAGGTGGGGACCATGGGCAAGTGCCTGACATGAAATGGGTTACAGGTTGAATAGACCTGATTCCTACTTCAAATAAGCTGATCATCTCTAGCCACCAGCCTGCTGGACTGGGTTATTATTTTGTTTTTGGCAAACAGGGGCAAGTCTACTTTCCTGGTCTGGGGAAAAGCTGGAACATTATTTATTTATTTATTTTCCAGCTGACCTGGACAGGGCCTTCTCTGGACTCCCATTTACAGAGCAAGGACTGAGAGAGAAAACCCATACTCCTTCATGGTCCTGTATGTTAGCAGCCACATGAAGAGTGGGACTTAATTTTCTGGTAAGTAAATCTAGACTGCAATCCCAGTTAGAAAGCAACAGCTAAGAAAGGAATCCAGTGCCCTCAGCCAGTAGAGACCCTTTGAAAAACACACATCTAATAATACTATGTAGTTTATGTTAACTGTCCAACATACTTGGGACACTAAGACTATAATTTCATCGCTTGAACTTTTAATATCTGTACCTAGAAAGGAAGGGCAGAGAATGCAATGATAAGAATTCTTAGCCAACTACTGGGAATAAAGGAAATTATTTGAAAATGTGCTTCTATATTGTTGTACTTGTAGTAAAGATAACTATAGTGATACTATAAATATTAGTGCAGATATGCCACATGAATCCATTTTCAGTAAAGGAAGTTTTTATCCCTTTGACTGATAAAACTTGAATACCTCTTGTTGCAAATTAAAATGTATTAGTTGCTTTCCTGTCTCATTATTGAGCATAATGAACTTTCTACTGACAGTAAAGGGTCATCACTGTGGAAATGCTATTAAACTCTAATAGAGTGATTTGCCCTCAGGAGCCACTTGCCACTACATTCTGTGGACCCAGAGTGCTATAATTTATTTTATATGTCCACTTGTACAGTTTTCTAAGATATCTTTTCCATTCCCTCCTTCCGCATCAGTTTCATGTACTGCTGCTGTTAGGATATTGATTGTAGCTGGATTTACCTGCTTCCTGATAATGTCCAACTGTTCATTTATTGTGGGCCAAGAAACCACATAACATTTGTCAGCACTCAGCCTTAAAATAGGGAAGTTGGTTTGTGTTTCTTACTGGAGTGGCAACTGCTAGGAAGTAAGAAACAATCATTTGTATATTTGAGCCCTTTAAAAGTCCAGGAAGAACACCAAGGTCACATGATAACTATGAGCCCAAGACAGAAGGGGCCACATGAACTAGAGACTTACATCATCCTGAGACCAGAAGAACTAGATGGTGCCCAGCCACAACGATGACTGCCCTGACAGGGAGCACAACAGAGAACCCCTGAGGGAGCAGAACAGTGGGATGCAAACCCCAAATTCTCATAAAAAGACCAGACTTAATGGTCTGACTGAGACTAGAAGAATCCTGGTGGTCATGGTCTCCAAACCTTCTGTTGGCCCAGGACAGGAACCATTCCTGAAGACAACTCATCAGGCATGGAAGGGACTGGACAATGGGCTGGAAGGAGATGCTGATGAAGAGTGAGCTACTTGTATCAGGTGGACACTTGAGACTGTATTGGCATCTCCTGTCTGGAGGGGAGATGGGAGGGTAGAGAGGGTTAGAAACTGGCAAAAGGGTCATGGAAGGAGAGACTGGAAGAAGGGAGTGGGCTGATTCATTAAGGGGAGAGTAAATGGGAGTATGTAGTAAGGTGTATATAAGCTTACATGTGACAGACTGACTTGATTTGTAAACTTTCACTTAAAGCACGATAAAAATTATTAAAAAAAAAAAAAAAAGTCCAGGAAGAAGCCCTGGTGCACAATGGCTAAGCGCTCAGCTGCTAACCAAAAGGCTGGTAGTTCAAACCCACCCAGGGGCTCCACAAGAGAAAGGTCTGGCAACATACTTCCATAAAGGCTGAAACCTAAACAACCCTATGGGGTTGCTGTGAGTCGGAACCAATTCGATGGCACACAACAACAACAGCAAAGTGCCCAGCACAGCGTTTTGCATACCACAGCACAAATAAATGTTTTCTGATCTGAATTAGCAAGCATATTTTGCATCTATTTGCTACTCAAGCATTTTTAGCTTAATTTTTTAAGGTGGGTCACAAAGAATTGTTTGCCAAGTAAGCAACATCACTCCTGGGGACTGAAAGGAATACATGGCAAGGTGAAAGGTGGTTTTCTGCGAAAGATGAGTGGAATTCTAGATGGTATTAGGTCCTTCTTTTTTCCTATCAGGAGATTAAAATGTTTCACATGTATTGCTTCTATAATAAGTTATGTAAAACCCAAGATTACTTTAGCAGTTCTCTGGAAAACAGACTTAAATAAGGAAGGAATCAAGGCAAAAAAGCAAGCAGTGTGGACACTAAAGGAATGAAAACACATAGTGGAAAAAATAGGACTTTATAACAGATGAGACACAGGGCAGAAAGTTAATAGAGGAAAAACATCAGGGAGTGTTTGTAAAATGACATACTTAACTTATTCTTTTGTTTATTACTCATTCAAACATTTACTGAGCACCTACTGTGTAGGTACTTTATTGGGTGTTGGTGTCACTTAAAATGATGGAGAAAATGTGAATCATGGGGTGTTTTTTGTGCCAGGGAGAGAGGGGGAGAGACAACGATGAAGGCCTGCATGTCACTGAGAAATGAGATGAGTGTTACTAGTTTGACATGAGTAAACAGAAGATGAGAGTCACGACAGAAGATTTGAACATGAAAACTCCTATAAATAAATATATGGCAGATTTGATAAAGACAGGGAAAAAATCAGAAAGTAAGGATTTAACATCTCAGGATCATGACCATGGGAATTAGATTAGAAAAGGGAAAGAATGGAAAGTAGAGCCAGCTATGAAAATTAGGAATGAGCTACTCTGAGAAAGAGAGAGAGGGAGACAACTAAATGCTAGAACCTGCTCTGTCATTAACTTATTAGTAATCTCGAGCTAGACACTTAACCTCTCTGACCGTGGTTTCCTCACAATTAAACTGTAGTAACACTGACAAGGATACTACAAGGAATACCTAAGATACTGAGATGCCTCTACAGAGTGCAAAGCACTGTGAAAATGCAAGATACATTCAGTGTGTTGCTGTCGCAAATCCAAGGGTAAAAAGAAGAACGACGAGAGCATTCATTTTCTGTTACATATTTACTTTAAAGAGTAAAGTCTTCTCTCTGGAATGCTATGCTCCTACTCCTATATTCTTTTTCTACTCCCCAGAGACTTTCCTGTCAACTATACCAACTTTGTTTTAAAGGATAAAACACTTAGCAAAGCATGAGATTAAAGGGAGTGCCTGAGCAAGGCTATTTTCAGCTCGCTGGGCACCACACCTTTGCAAGAGAAGAGAATTAGAGAAACTTGCCTACCTTTGAGGTTAGTATCATATTCTGAAAAACTATTTTTCAAACAAGGCTTTTAAGGCAGCACCATTAAAATGACATGTCTTTAAATAGCTACAATTCCACTTCTCTTTATACTAAACTAAAACTGGAATACCAACCTCTACCTGAAACTAGCCACTTAAGTTAAAAATCACACTTCCTCTTGCCTAGAACAACAGGTACCAAAGGAAAAAAAAAAAAAAATGGAGAACAAGAGTCAGCAAATTTGAGTTTAGACTGGCTTTGCAACTTTGTTATGTAGCCTTGGGCAAATTATTAACCACTGCTAGGTTTCTACATTTGTAAAATAAAAGCCAGAATAAGTCTTGTGTTTTCACTGTCCTTGCAGTTATCATATTGTAATTGCTCATTTCTTTGATTATTTCTCCCGCTAGATTCAATGTTCTATGAGGGCCACATCTTTCTTGTTCTACAGTATATTCCCTGAACCCAACAAAATGACTGACACAGAGTAGGCACTCAATGAATGCAATGCTTGGATGTTCTCAGACAAAATCAGCGGCAAAGGAAATTTATTTATTACCGTATTTTCTTAATGGTGTCTTTTGATGAGCATAAGTTTTTATTTTCATAGCCTATCAATTTCCTTTTTTTATCAATTTCCTTTTTTTATAATTAGTCCTCTCTGGGTCATGTCTAAAAAATCTCTGCCTGCCTGAAGGTTACAAAGATATTCTACTATGTTTTCTTCCAGGCACTTCATAGATTTAGCTATTATATTTATATCTAAGATTCTTTTAAAATTAATTTTTCTTGTATGGTGTAAGATAGGGAAAGTTGATGGAAGTGTTCTTTTCTTCCATGTGGGTAGTCTTTCTGGCCACTTGCTGAAAAGACTTCCCCACTAATTTCTTTGGTAACTTTACCTAACCACACCTGTGTGTGTCTATTTTGGGGCTTTCCATTCTGTTGCAAAGACCTGGAGTTAGAAAACCAAAAGGGAAGAACATGCAAGGCATTTCTCAAGCTGAAAAGAACTGAAGAAAAAATTCGAGCCTCGAGTTGCCATAGTGAAGGATTCTACGGGAAAATATTCAACCATGCATGAAGCATCAAAAGAAGATGGAAGGAGTATAGAATCACTGTACCAAAAAGAATTGGTTGACATTCAGTCATTTCAGGTGGCAGCATATCACCAAGAACCAATGGTACTGAAGGAAGAAGTCCAAGCTACACTGAAGACATTAGAGAAAAACAAGACTCCAGGAATTGATGGACTACCAACTGAAAGGTTTCAACAAATGGATGCAGGGTTGAAGGTGCTCACTTTCTTCTGCCAAGAAATTTGGGAGAGAGCTACCTGGCCAACTGACAGGAAGAGATCCATATTTATGCCTATTCCAAAGAAAGGTGATCCAATTGAATGGGGAAATTATCAAACAATATCATTAATTAATATCACACACAAGTAAAATTCTGCTGAAGATCATTCAAAAGCAGGTGCAGCAGTACATCAGTAGGGAACTGTCAGAAATTCAAGCTGGATTCAGAAGAGGACATGAATCCAGGGATATCATAGCTGAAGTCAGATGGATGCCGGCTGAAAGCAGAGAATATCAGAAAGATGTTTACCTATATTTTTTTGACTATGCAAAGGCATTCAACTGTGTGGATTATAACAAGTTATTGATAACATTGTTAAGAATGGGAGTTCCAGAATAATTAATCGTGCTCATGAAGAACCTGTACATAGATCAGGAGGTAGTCATTCAAACAGAACAAGGGGATATGCATGCTTTAAAGTCAGAAAGATATGTGTCAGGGTTATACCCTTTCACCATACTTAGTCAATCTATGCTGAGCAAATAAGCTGAGAAACTGGACTATATGAAGAAGAACACGGCATCAGGATTGGAGGATGACTCGTTAACAACTTGGGATATGCACATGACACAACCTTCCTTGCTGAAATTGAAGAGGGCTTGAAATACTGGTGAAGAACAAAGACTATAGCCTTCAGTATGGATTACACTTCAACAGAAAGAAAACAAAAATCCTCAAAACTGGACCGATAAACAATATCATGATAAACAAAGAAAAGACTGGAGTTGTCAAGGTTTCACATTACTTGGATCCACAATCAATGCCCATGGAAGCAGCAGTCAAGAAATCAAAGGATGCATTTGTCTTAGTCAGCTAGTGTGGCTATAACAGAAATACCACAAGTGGATGGCTTTAACAAAGAGAAATTTATTCACTCGCAGTCTAGTACATTACAAGTCCAAATTCAGGGTGTCAGCTCCAGGGGAAGGCTCCTTGTCATCAATCTTCTCCTGGTCAAGGAGCTTCTCAGGCACAGGGACCCCAGGTCCAAAGCACGTGCTCTGCTCCTGGTGCTGCTTTGTTGGTGATACGAGGTCCCCAACTCTCTGCTTGCTCCCCTTTTCTTTTATCTCTTGAGGTGCAGGCCACACCCCAGTGAAACTCCCTTTACCTTGGATCAGGGAGGTGACCTGGGTAAGAGTGGTGCTACAATCCCACCCCAATTTTCTCAACATAAAATTACAATAACAAAACGGAGGACAACCACACAATACTGGGAATCATGGCCTAACCAAGTTGACACATATTTCTGGGGGACACAATTCAATCCATGACAGCATTGCTTTGGGCAAATCTGCTTCAAAAGACCTCTTTAAAGTGTTAAAAAGCAAAGATGCCATTTTAAGGTCTAAGGTACACCTGATCCAAGCCATGCAGTTTTCAATAGCCTCATATGCATTTGAAAGCTGGACAATAAATAAGACCAAAGAATTGATGCCTTCGAATTACGGTATTGGTGAAGAATACTGAATATACCATGGACTACCAGAAGAACAAACAAATCTGTTTTGGAAGATGTACAGCCAGGATGCTCCTTGGAAGCAAGGATGAAACTCTGTCTTACATACTTTCAACACGTTATAAGAAGGGATCAGTCCCTGGAGGAAGACATCATGCTTGGTAAAGTAGAGGGCCAGCAAAAAAGAGAAGACTCTCAACAAGATGGATTGACACAGTGGCTGCAACAACAGGTTCAAGCATAACAACAATCGTGCGGATGGCGGAGGGACCAGCAGTGTTCTGTTCTGTTGTTCATAAGGTCTCTATGTATCAAAACCTCCTCAACAGCTCCTAACAACAACATTCTGTTGCATGAATCTGTCTATCCTTATGCCAATGATACAATATCTTGATTACTTTGGCTTTATAGTAGGTCCTGAAATCAGTAAGTCGTCCAATTTTCTTATTTTTCAAAATTGTTTTTACTTTATGTATTTTGCACTCCTGTATACATTCTGGAAACGCTGGTGGCATAGTCATTAAGAATTATGGCTGCTAATCAAGAGGCTGGCACTTCGAGCCCTCCAGGCGCTCCTTGGAAACCCTATGGGGCAGTTCTACTCTGTCCTACAGGGTCGCTATGAGTCAGAATAGACTTGATGGCAATGGCTTGGTTTGGCTGGTTTTATATACATTTTGCATTAATGTGTCAATTTCTACAACAAATCCTGAGATTTTGATTTGGATCGTGTTAAACCTATAAGTCAATTTGGGGAGAAGTGACACTTTACAATATTGTGTTTTCCAGTTGAAGAACACAGTATTCATTTAGGTCTTCTTTAATTTTTCTCATCAATAGTTTAGATATTTCACACACCTTTTTTTTAAAACACCTTTCCTTAATGGTATCCCCAAAGGTTTTGTTGTTGTTTTTGTTCTATTGTAAATGGTTTATTTTTTTAATTTCATTTTCCAAATGCAGTACATGCAACTGATTTTTGTAAACTGGCGTTATATACTACAACCTTGCAAAATTCATTAATTTTTCTAGTAGTTTCGTTGACTTGATTCTTAAGGATTTTCTCTGTATAGGAACATGACATCTCTAAACAGAGACAGCTTTACTTGTTCTTTTCTAATCTGTATGACTCTAATTTATTTTTGTCACCTTATCACACTGACTAAAACCTCAGCACAATGTTGAATAAGAGTTATAGTGAACATCCATGCCTTGTTCTAGGCAGTAGTTGGGGAAATGGTCTTTTAAGGATGATGTTAGAAGTAGGTTTCTTATGAATGCCCTTTATCAGTTTGAGGAACTTCCCTCCTACTCTAACTTGCTGAGTTTTTGTTTGTTTGCTTTGTTTTAATCATGAATGGGTGTTGAATTTTGTCAAAAGCTTTTTTTACTGCATCCATTGAATGCAGTATTAATTCAATCTATTAATGTACTGAATTACAAGGATTAATTTTTGAGTAGTTAGTCAATCTTATATTCCTGGAAGGAAAACAAACAAAAAAACCTTGGTCTTAATGTATTATCACTTTTTATATGGCTAGATTTGACTTGCTAATATTTTGTTAAGTATTTCTGCATATAGGTACATGAAAATCTATATATAATGTGTGTTACTTATGATGTCATTGTATGGTTTTACTATCTAGGTTATGTTGGCCTGATAAAATTTGTTGGAAAGATTCCATCTTCCTCTTTTTGGTAAAGGTTTTTGCAAGTTAGTGTTTTTTCTTCCTTGAGTATTTGATAGATTTCACCAGTGAAGCCATCCAGGCCTGGCGTTTCCTATATGCAAGAATTTTTAATTATAAATTCAATTTCTTTAAGAGTGAGTGGGTTATTCAGATATCCCAATACATCTTGTGGTCAGTTTTGTTAATTTACTCTCTGTCAAGGAATTTGCCTATTTCATCCAACATGTCTAATTAACTATCATATGGTTATTCATAATATGCCCTTATTATATTTTTAAAGCCTGTAAGATCTGTAGTGATGTCCTTTCTTTAATAGTAGCAATTTGTGCTTTCTCTTCCTTTTTTAAAAATTAGTTTAGCTAAGAGTTTATCAGTTTTATTGATCTTTTTTAGAATACCCTGGTGGTATAGTGGTTAAGAGCTATGGTTGTTAACCAAAAGGTTGGCAATTCTAGTCCACCAGGTGCTCCTTGGAGCTCTATGGGGCAGTTCTACTCTGTCCTATAGGGTTGCTATGAGTGCTTTCTCTTTCTGTTTTTAAAATCAGTTAAGCTAAGGGTTTATCAACTTTATTGATCTTTTTAAAAAAATAAGTGTTTGTTTCATAGATTTTTCTCTATTGTTCATTTTCCTATGTCATTGACTTTCCACTGTTTCTATTATTACCTTTTTCTTTTTTTAGCCTCTTCTGATAGAAGATTTTTATTATTGTTTTTAGTTGCTGTCAAGTCAATTCTGACTCAGGGCAAGACGGCCCAATGTCTGCAGAATAGAACTGTTCCGCATAGTTTTTAAGGCCGTGACCTTTCAGAAGCAGATCTTCAGGCCTGTTATCCGAGGTCCCTCTGGGTAGTTTCAAAGCAACAATTCTTCAGCTAGTACTCGAAGGCTTAACCATTTGTGCCATCCAGGGACTCTAAAGGAATATTAGATCACTGATTTAAAGTAATGCATTTCTCTCTAAGAATTGATTGATTTAGCTTCCACAAACTTCTATATGGGTTATCTGGAAGAATGTTGATTACTTTTCAAATATTTGGGAATTTTTCAGTTAACATTTTATTACTGATTTCTAATTTTATTCCACTGTCATTGAAGAATATATGCTGTATGATTTCAATCCTCTGAAATTTACTGAAACTTGCCCACCCTCCCCATAGAGTCTATCTAGATAAATGTTCATCATGCATTTGAAAAGGATGTTTACAGTTGTTCGATGTGGTGCCCCATATATGTCAAATTAGGTTAAATTAGTTGAAAGTGTTATTCAAACGTTCTATATACTTACTTTTTCTATTTTTGTCTACCAATATTATCAATAATTAAGAGAGTAATATAAAATATCCAATGCTGGTTGTGTATTTATCTATTATTCCCTTTTGGTTCTGTAAATTTTTGTTTATTTTGAAGCTCTGTTAATTAGGTACATAAATAAAGGATATATAATAGTTTCTACGCCAAAGTGAAAAGATAAAGCATAAGACAGAACGATAGACTCAAAAAGTCACTACTTTGGGTAGAAGGGACTCCCTCAAGGTAGGACAGTGTTTTTTTTCCCTGTCTTGTCTCCTCCATAATCCACTATTGGTTCAAAGTGCTAGGAACTATCCTAAGAAATGGATTATGATAGCAGTAAAAGGGGGGTTGAGGAAAGGGCTATAGATCTGCTGCCCCTAGATTCACTTCCATGAAATTCTGGCTTGTTGTGATTTTTTTTTTTTTTTTTTTTTTTTGCTCCCTTGGACAGCTCTAACCTGAGTCATACTTCCCAGGATGTCAACAGCATTAAAAAAAAAAATAGCTATGTATAAATGATGCCTGTTGTATACTTAAATTTTTTATTTTTTTCTTAAAATATTTTTATTTTGTAATTTTGAATATTTTAGTTTTCCAGGCCTTCATCCCTATACCGTGTTCTAGATACACAATCTCAGGAATAAGTCCACAGCAGGTCCAGGTCTGTACAGCAGAAATAATTTTATTCCCAAAGAACAACTTTGACTTTACCTCCTTCCATTGGATGATTGGGAATGAGCCTGAATAGGAAGGTGAATCAGAGAGGTCAACAGAAGGTAGGATAGGTGAAAGGGTCAGAGTAGAAATAAGGTGGGTAAGGCTTGTACGTGCACAGTTGATATTCATTATTCTCAGTACTTATGTTCTATAAAGTCATTGTGAACACTGAATTAGCAAGTACTGAACCACTAACCCTAGGGGTAATATAGGGTTAGATTCCTGCAAACCTCTGGTCACAACATTTTCATCAACCAATCAATATATGACCTTGTTTTATTCATGCTTCTGTTTAAAGACTCCTTATTTAATATATATTGTTGATTCATTAATATTGAACTCATGGCCAAGAGCACTAAAACTCATGCCTGAACAAAGATTATTTAACAAATTTCCTCCATAAGGCACATCACTGTCTTCCTACGTTCAAGAACACTAGACTGCAGTTCAGCACTACACTTGGGGGTCATTTGAAACAGCAAAATCACTAATAAAAATGCAAAAAATGTGGCACTAAATAGACCATAAAAAGAACACTTGTTTATAGTATGAGCTGAAACAAGAAAACAAAGCATTCAACCTCAGCTAGGAACTTGCATTTTGGGCAACTCAAATGTTTCACCATTTTGCGCATGTCCAGGAATTATTATTAAAAAAAAGGGGGGGCACAAATATTGATTTGGGGGTTACAAATAAATTTTAGGAAGTAGGAAAATTCTCAAATAAGGAATTTGTGAATAATGAGGACTGACTGTATATAGTTAAGGATTCCTGATCAAAACCTCTGATCCTGGGACACTGGCTCCCTTTCCATATAACCACCATTCTTCATAGGCTCAAGTTAGGCCTATAGAGCATAAAAGGGTGTGTGGGTATGTGTGTGCATGTGTGTATGCTTGCATGCATAAAAATCTCAAGATAGAATTGGGTAAGCAAGATTTTAAGAAGAAAATTTTTGTACTTCTCTCACACTGCCTGGGGATGTATACTTGGAGCAAAAACCAGAATAATTCATCTTTCAAAAAACCATACTTCTGCTTAGCTTCCAGATGGACTTGTAAATGAGAGCCTCATTTACAGTGGTGCTAGGGCCAGTGTCCCTTGCTGCAGTGATGATAACAGTGCCTTGGTGGCTAATGGAGAAAAGACGGATTTCATTTACAGTGTGTGAGATCGCTGTAAACCTGCCTTGCTGACCACTGCCTTTGTGTTGAAATAGGGCTGATGTAATAGAAGGCACTGGGTGATGTGTGCCTGATCCTAGATCATCTTCCCAAAATGATGCTCCCTCTAGTTTTTGGATTTGTCTGAGCTTTGTAAAATTTTAAAAAATTGCTGACTGGATGACTGCTATATGGACCAGTTCATGCAAATATAATGTATTGGTCTTTATCCATGTTACTTTAAGGGTATTTATTGTTTACAAACTTCTTTTTCTTTTCTTGAAAGCTAAACAATCAAAGCACCTTTATCAAAATGGTTTGAAAAATAATTCTTGGGATGACTCCAAATCCTTAAAAAAAAAAAAAAAAAAACTTTAAGTAAACCCGTTGCCATCGAGTCGATGTTGACTCATAGTGGCTATATAAGACAGTGGAACTGCCCTGTAGGATTTCCAAGGAGCGGTTGGTGGATTCAAACTGCTGATGTTTTGGTTAGCAGCCAAGCTCTTAACCACTGTGCCACCAGGGCTCTAAGGAAAAGCCTTAATAAACTAGGAACTCTCCAGCCCTCATCTCCAACCCATGCTGATACCTTACTGAATTCATGTCAAGCACTCATACTGCTCGATTTGTGTGGGTCTTTTTTTTTTTTTTTTTCCTGTTTACTACTTCCTAGGACAGAGAGAAGTGGGATTAGGGGTAGAACTTCTACATAGACACTTGCAGTGGAAGGCTGACAAAGGAAAGAAAACTGTCTATCCAAGTTACTCTGGAACTCTTCTGCTGATACAAGAAACTTATGTCAAAACAGACACAAGATTATTTAACAGGATGTGGCTGGATATAATTCAACTCCATGTTTACCGTTTGAAATCAAAACTTTGTCTTGTTTACAAGGAGGAAGGGGGAGGGGGACAAGAACCTGTCTGTGTCCTTTCTATGAGTCTCCTCATTCCTGAGCTGCATGGACTAAACCCTCATGGGCTGTGGTAACTCCATCCCTCATGTATATGTAATTGAATGGTCAAGTTTGCTGTACTGGAGTCTTCTTTTCATTTGCTTCCCCTAGTGTTTGCTAACACATGTTAACCATCTCCCCACTTCCCCCCTCCCTGCTTTTTTCCCCTGATAAAACACAATGAATCAGACTTATTGGTACTGAAAAATAAAGAAAACACTAGTACTGTTGCATTGGAGGATATATATGACGGTTAATACTTTTTGGAATGACAAAAACGTTCTTAAATTAGATTGTGGTGATGGTTGCACAACTCTGTGAATATACTAAAACCACTGAATTGTACGCTTTAAAAGGGAGAATTACACAGTATGTAAATTATATCACAATAAATCAGGAGAGAGAGAAAGATTGAGAAATGGAACATCACATTTGAAGTGCTTCAGAGCTCAATCCTACGTGCCTTCCTTTCTCTACCTACATTATTTCCCTGGGTGTTCTCACCCAGTCCCATCACTTTCAATATTACCCATATGCCCATGACTTCTGGATTTCTATCTCCAGCTCTATGTTCTCCACTGAACTCTAGCCTACTTGACATCTTCATTTGGAGGTCTAATGGCTCTCAAATTTAGTACAGTAGGACAGAACTCTCGATTCCTATTACCAACCTGAATCTTTTCTTCCTCCATGCATTCTCATCTCAGTAACATACTTCCATTCACAACTTTTACTGCCTGTCTCCCCAACTAGAATGGAGCAGGGACCCTGCCCATCTTGTTCTATCACGTGTCCTTGGAGGCAGTAAAGAGCAGGAGATCAGTGAATATCTGTTGAACAAAACAGCCATGAGATTGCAGCCAAATGAGAAAATATTTTTGAAAAACAATCAAAACATCAACTTGTCACTGAACTTAACCAATATATTTAAGGTACCTCAATTTTAACACATAAAGATACGCACAGTTTACCAACAGAAAACATCTTTTCTATTCTAATTTTAAATGTAAAGATAATTTTCCCAAATAACCTCTATGCTAGATTGCAATAAACATCTGAGTGACAAAAATCTGTATTCAAATATAGAGCCCTTTTAGAATAAGAATCAAGAGCTAAAAGAAATGCTGTCACCCAACAGAAGGCTAAAACAATATTTGCAGAACTTCTTAAACACCCACCAAGCACTACTATAACAGGAGCTATAGCCCCTTCTAGCTTTCCTTAAGCCCTACCTTGGATCATTTCAAACCTTAAAATGGCTCCTCCCTCTTTCCCACCCTAGGATACTAAAATTTAGTGCTTACATAGGCTGTCATTCACTTTTCCCACTTTTCTGAGATAATTTTTACTGCAATTTACAAAGGATGAAAAAAAGCTATTTTTCTTTCATTCACTTTTTTTTTTTTAAATATGTTCTTTTGTTTTAGGTAAAAGTTTACATAGCAAACTAGGTTTCCACTTAACAATTACTATACAACTTGTTCCATGACATTGGCTACTTTTTTCACAATGTGTCAACATTTTATTTCCATTCTTTTTTGTTGTTATTGTTGCCATTAACCTAGCTTCCCTGCCCCTCCTTAGCTTCTCATCTTTGTTTTAGGGTAAATGTTGACTGCTTAGTCTCATAAAGTCCAGTATTTAAGAGAGCACAGAATTCACAGGCGATATTATTTTATAAGCCAATCTATTGTTTGGATGAAAGATGACCACTAGGAGTGGCTTCAGTTCCAAGTTCAAAGGGTATCTTAGGGTGACAGTCTTGGGGGTTCCTCTTGTCTCTATCGGTACAGTAAGTCTGGTCTTTTTTAAGAATTTGAGTTTTGTTCTAAATTTTTCTCTCTTTCTGTCCAGGACCTTCTATTGTGTCCCTGGTCAGAAAGGCTGGTAGTGGTAGCCAGGCACCATCTAGTTCTTCTGGTCTCAGGCTAGATGAGGCTGTGGTTTATACAGGCTATTAGTTCTGTGGACTAGTTTCTTCTCTGAGTCTTTGGTTTCTTTTATTCTCTTCTGTGCCAGATGAGTAGAGACCAATAATTGTATCTTAGATGGTCATTTCCAAACTCGGATGTAGAACATTATCTTCATACACTATGTCATGCCAGTTGATCAAGTTGTCCCGTGAGACTATGGTCGCAAGCCTTCACACCCCTTAATCCAATCCTGTGAGCTGTTTGGTTATGTCTAGGAAGCATCTGTAACTGTGCCCCCTATTCAAACACATACATTTTTATAAGTTCTAAAATCCTTATTCTAATATTTTCACCGTTTTCCCAATATTTTGTTAGACTAGTTTGAGTTGTTAAGTATGGAAACCTGCTAATTGAAAATATTTTTAAAGACAGTTTTTAAGTTGTTCTTTAAATTAAGCTTTGGGTCTTAACCCAAATTAATGCAAATTAGTGAGATTTGGTCTTCAGTAAGTGCTGGTAGCAGACTTGTAACCATGTAGCTATATGAAGGCGGTTATAACAACATATAAAATTGTATTTCACATTGTTTTAATTTATAGTTTACTCCAAAATAAAGTCTCCTCTCTCCTTAAATTTCCATTGTTGCTTAGGTACCAATCCCAATTATTTTTTAAATCTGTCGGTCCCAACTGTTTTCCGAAATATGTGATAAATATCTATGTCATGTGGTGTAAAATTGCCTTACTATATGCATATTTCTTTCTATAGAAAAACTGTTCTTCTCTGAGGCTTTTTTCCACATGTATAAAATGGGGATAATAGTATTGACCTCCCAAGATTATTATTAAGATTAAATAAGGTTAGCTATAAGGGACCTTTATAAACTATAACAAATCGACTTGACAGCAATGAGTTTTTTTGGTTTATAAACTATAACATGTTAAATATCTGGTAACACTGAACTAAAGGTTGAACAATACCCAAAAGAGGGTCCTTATACGAGATATTCAGTGTTCACAGTGCTTAACCCCTTTATTTCCATCAGTCATACTGTTGTTGACATAAAATGTGTCAATCCTAGTAATAAATTTATACTTTTTTTCTAAAAAGTCTAAACAGACTGTCTTAATATTTTCCCCCTTTCTTCTTTTAGAATGTGTAAAAAAGATTATTAAATACATTTCCCTGGTCTTAAACACATTCTGATGTTCTGTGCCCTCAGTACCTTTTAATTCTATTACCACAGCACTCTTCACACCCTCCTATCCCCCACCAGACCATCACAGAGCCTGATTTATTCAGAAAGGTAGTATTCTCTACCAGTTTTTAAGCTTCACACACCAAGAATAGTATTCAGAGATATACAAGTGAAAATTTACCACATGAAATACTCCTTTTTTTAAGAAACTTGATACTGGAGAAATATCACCTTTATGAAGAAAAATATTTCCAAGCTTGTATAACCCACTACCCAAACCCATAGCCGTCCAGTTGATCCTGACTCACAGAGACTCTGTGGGATGAAGCAGAAGTGCCCTAAAGGTTTTCTAAGGCTGTAAATCTTTATGAAACCAAACTGCCACATCTTTCTCCCACAGAATAGCTGGTAGGTGTGAACTGCTGACCTTTCAGTTAGCAGTCTAGTGCTTTAACCACTGCACCACCAGGACTCCTATATAACCCATTAACAATGCTTCAAATCCTTTCCTGTGCTTGTAAAATTTGCTTGATTATTTATTTAGTAATGCAGTTTTAATTACTAATCCATGGCCTCCCCACATAGAAAAGCAATTTTAAACCACTATTTCCCAAAATGTATCCCAGGGTACCACTGCTGTACACACAAAAAAAAAGCCTCTGTAGTCAGATAAATATGTAAAATGCCACAACCTATATTCACCCTTTTAAAAATTCAATATGATCCTTGGCATATGGTCAGCAACTTCTTGATAGGTATATGAGTATTTGTTATATTCCTTTCCAACTTCCTCTGTTTGAAATATTGTATAATTTTAAAAAATCTGTATTTATATTTTTACCTTTATATAACTTGGAATTTCCCAAAGTTGTTTAATCACACAGTCCTTTTTCCTCCTTTCTGGACATCTCCCTAATAGGAGAAGGCAACCTGATACAAGAGGATAGAGGTCTACTTTGAGCTACCCAAAGAACGACTTCTCCCAAACAAAAGTACAACAGGACATCAAGGCAGAGAAGGGTGGAATAGGTAAGCTCATGCCTCAGAGACTCACAGCCACATGTGAGTTACAGTTGTGTTGGAAAAGTGACGTTGCTGTATTTTCCATAGCAGCTTTTAGCAACACATATTCAGTGTGTGTGTCATAAGTCTTCTTCCTCATTTTGGACAGTAGCCAGGTATTCTCCACTACAAGAGCTATAGATCTGAACAGGCTGATGAACATGAGAGATAAAACGTCTCTGTCTTCTTTGCACAAATTGACAAATGACTCACAGCTTCCTGGGCTGAGAGGGAAGATTAAAGTTCACCACATATTACGATGCAACATCCAGAGTTTCAATGAACAAAGTCACTTGAGGAAGCAGCTGGCTCTCTGAAACACCTCGGTAGCATGGACTGAGGAGGAGGTTGTAACAGTCGACATAACAGGGGAATTCTGGATCTTCAAACAAAGATTTTTAAAAACCCGTCTTTCCAAAACAACAAAGGAAGCAAACTGCCAACCATAACAACAGCCAATGATGTTACCCCAATTTTATAGTTGATAAAAGTGATGCATAAAAACATTAAGCAACTTGCCTAAGGTCACACAACTAGCAAGTAGAGAAGTCAGAATTTGAACCCAGAGCCTATGCTGTATCACCTCTTAATCTACAGGGAGATAACAGTGCGTGTGCAGTGAAGGGAGCTGATGGGATCGCTTACTTTGATTCAAGTCTGTTCTCTCCCATTTTATTAATAAGCCCACAACATAGGTCACATTAACGGACTGAAATTTTACTGTCCGCAGGTTTAATCAAATGGTATTTCAAGGTTCATGTTCTTTTTTTAAAAAAAGAAAGGATTTACTTTAAAATATTGGAGCATTTTTGGCATTCACTTATTTCTACAAAACCAATCCATTGCAGGAGAGTGGATTCCAACTCATAGTGACCCTGTAGGACAGAGTAGAACTGAATCATGGGTTTCCGAGGCTGTAATCTTTATAGAAGCAGACTGCCACATCATTCTCCCGTGGAGCAGCTGGTGGGTTCAGACTGCCTGATTAGTCCAAATCATGAAGATTTTACTTTTGTTTAACCTTCCACTATGACACAAATATAAGAAAAGCCAGCGTGTCACCGGTAACTGTCAAGTATAACATCAACACAGTACATTCTAAGTCAATCTGTGCAGAGCAATGTGCAGACAGGGCCTTTTTACAACTGCACTTCAAGATGATGCTCCCTGTATATTACAACAAAGTTCTTACCTTAAAATTACGGACTCTCCTTCAAAAATCATAGACTCGGAAGCGGGGCCAAGATTGTGGAATAGACAGATGCTTCCGGCGAGCCCTCTTTACAACAAAGACCCCAAAAAACAAGTGAAACGAGTACATCTGTGGCAAGCTGAGAGCCCTGAGCTTCAAAGACAAGCTTAGAAAATGAACTGAGGGGCAGGAAGAGGAAGAGACTGTTCAGAAGCAGAGTGGAGTTACTGGACCTGAATCTCCGGAAGCCCTCAGGTATCATTCTAGGAGCGGCAGCTGCAGGCTGGTACTAGCCTTTGGCCACAGTTTCCTCAGGGAGAAGCAGCCAGCCACACAGCCAACTTACACGTCTGGAACCAGAGAAGAACGGCGCTCTTGGCAAAAACTAAGTACTTGCATATATTTTACCACGCCCCCCACACCCCAAAGCTGGCTTCAGCGGCTGAATTCTGTGGGCCTGAGATATGCACTGCTGAGCACCTAGAGCCATCCTCCCGGCCTTGGAGAAGGAAAAAAATTTCCAATTGGGGGAAAAAATAATTTGCTAGCTCCACTAACCAGGGGAGCTCAGGACAGAAGTGGCTCTTGTCCAGGCATAAACAGTCCATGGACTTTGAGCACCTTTCCCTTCTGCATGGACCTCTGTGGGCCTATTTCAGGAGAATAGGCCCTTGTTGGCAGGCTCTAACCGTTTCAGCTGTGCGGTGGAGAGGTGGGTGTTTCACGTTTCACATTGCTTTGCCTATTAAACAAGGTCCTCATTTACCCACGTCACGGACCTAAGGACTGGTAGCTTCACTCAGGTCACCCAGCCACCCACAACAGGGGTCCAAAGATAACTGGTACCTTCCAGTCCTTACAACCAAAAATTCTGGGTGCCCATGGTCCGTCTGCAAAACCCACCCACCTGAATGCTCTAGGGAAGAGGGACACACGTTCCTCTGAGAAACTCGGGGGTCGGTTCTCAGCCCCCTGCCTTGTTCAGAGCATGACCCCCTGCTGCAACCAGATACCGATATATACACCAATCACCCCTGCCCCTCTAAAACTGTAGGACAGGGCCTGTACCACATGCTTGATGATCAGCTACCTGGAAACCTGAGCTGAATTCATATAAGAAGACTGAATGGACTCCTAGACTGATGTACCTGATAACAGCTCTAGCCATCTGGGGACAGGACATCAGAGCTCCAAAGGCAAAAATAATCAAGCTAGCTCACTCAAGCAACCCATAGGGGTATACCAAAACAAAACAAAGCAAGAAGCTGTGACACAGTAAGCAAGCATGAACTAATACAATAACTTAGAGATGGCTTAGAGACAACAGTCAATATCAAGTCACATAAAGAAACAGACCATGATCACCTCAACAAGCTCTCAAAACAAAGAATCCAGGGATCTTCTAGATGAAAGTGCATTCCTGGAATTACCAGAGGCAGAATACAAAAGTTCAATATACAGAACCCTTCAAGACATCAGGGAGGAAATGAGGCAATACACAGAACCAGCCAAGGAACACACAGATAAAGCAACTGAAGAAATTAAAAAGATTATTCAGGAACATAATGAAAAGTTTAATATGATGGAAAAACCCATAGACAGACAGCAACCAGAAATTCAGAAGATTAAAAATAAAATTGCAGAAGTAGATAACTCAACAGAAAGTCAGAGGAGCAGAACTGAGCAAGCAGAAGCTAGAATTTCTGAACTCGGAGATAAATCACTTGGCACTAATATATTTGAAAAAAATCAGATAAAAGAATTAAAAAAATAAAGAAACCTTAAGAATCATGTGGGACTTGATCAAGAGAAATAACCTACAAGTGACTGGAGTACCAGAACAGGGAGGGATAACAGAAAACACAGAGAGAACTGTTGAAGATTGGTTGGCAGAAAACCTCCCTGATATCATGAAAGATGAGAAGCTATCTATCCAAGATGCTCTTCAAACTCCACATAAGGTAAATCTTAAAAGAAAGTCACCAAGACATATTATAATCAAACTTGGCAAAACCAAAGATAGAGAATTGCAAGAGCAGCGAGGGATAAACAAAGGAGAGCCAATAAGAATAAGCTCGGACTAATCGGCAGAAACCATGCAGGCAAGAAGGCAATGAGATGGCATATTTTAAAAATTGAAGGAAAAAAATTACCAGCCAAGAATCGTATATCCATCAAAACTGTCTCTTAAATATGAAGGTGAAATTAAGACATTTCCAGATAAACACAAGTTGAGGGAATTCGTAAAAACCAAACCAAAACTACAAGAAAATACTAACGGGAGTTCTTTGGTTAGAAAATCAATAATATCAGGTATCAACCCAAGACTAGAATACGGGGCAGAGCAACCAGAAGTCAACCCAGACAGCGAAATTCAAAAAAAACAAAGCAAGATTATTTAAAACAAACAAACAACAACAAAAAAAAAAACAGGGAAACAGCGATGTTATTATATAAAAGAAGATAACATTAAAATAATAAAGAGAGACTAAGAAATGTAATCATACACTCTCCTTATGGAGAGGAAGATACAGCGATACAAAGAAATAAAAGCTAGGTTTAAATTTAGAAAAATAGGGGTAAATAATAAGGTAACCACAAATGAGGCAAACTATCCTACTCATCAAAATAAAATACAAGTGAAAAATACAGACTCAGCAAAAACAAAATCAACAACAACAAATACGAGGAAACGACATACATAAAGATAATCTACTCAGCACATAAAATTAAGTGGGAAAAAGAAACTGTTAACAACACACAAAAAAACACATCAAAACGATAGCACTAAATTCATACCTATCCATAATTACCCTGAATGTAAATGGACTAAATGCACCAATAAAGAGACAGAGAGTGCAGAATGGATTAAAAAACAAGATCCGTCTATATGCTGCCTACAAGAGACACGCCTTAGATTTAGAGACGCAAACAAACTAAAACTCAAAGGATGGAAAAAAATATATCAAGCAAACAACAATTAAAAAAGAGCAGGAGTGGCAATATAATTTCTGACAAAATAGACTTTAAAGTTAAATCCATCAGAAAGGATAAGGAAGGACACAATACAATGATTAAACGGACAATACCCCAAGAAGATATAACCATATTAAATATTTATGCACCCAATGACAGGGCTGCAAGATACATGAAACAAACTCTACCAGCATTGAAAAGTGAGATAGACACCTCCACAATAATGGTAGAAGACTTCAAAACACCACTTTCGGTGAAGGACAGGACATCCAGAAAGAAGCTCAATAAAGACACAGAAGATTTAATGCCACAACCAACCAACTTGACCTCATAGACATATAAGAACACTCCATACAACGGCAACCAAGTATATTTCCTTTTCTAGTGCACATGGCATATTCTCTAGAATACACCACATATTAGGTCATAAAGCAAGCCTTAGCAGAACCCAAAACAGTGAAATATTACAAAGCATCTTCTCTGACCATAAGGCCATAAAAGTAGAAATCAATAACAGGAAAAGCAAGGAAAAGAAATCAAATACTTGGAAACTGAACAATACCCTGCTCAAAAAGACTGGATTATAGAAGACAATAACGATGGAATAAAGAAGAATTCCATTCATAGAATCCAATGAGAATGAAAACACTTCCTATCAGAATCTTTGGGACACAGTAAAACCAGTGCTCAGAAGCCAATTTATATCAATAAACGCACAAATCCAAAAACAAGAAAGGGCCAAAATCAAAGAATAATCCCTACAACTTGAACAAATAGAAAGTGAGCAACAAAAGAAACCCACAGCCACCAGAAGAAAACAAATAATAAAAATTAGAGCTGAGCTAAATTAAATAGAAAACAGAAAAACAACTGCAAGAATTAATAAGACCAAAAGCTAGTTCTCTGAAAAAAAATCAACAAAATTGATAAACCCACTGGCCAAACTGACAAAAGAAAAACAGGAGAGGAAGCAAATGACCTGAACAAGAAATGAGATGGGTGATATTACAACAGACTCAACTGAAATTAAAATAATCATATCAGATTACTACAAAAAATTGTACTCTAACAAATTTGAAAACTTAGAAGAAATGGATGAATTCCTAGAAACACACTACCTACCTAAACTAACACAAACAGAGGTAGAACAACTCAATAGACCCATAACAAAAGAAGAGATTGAAAAGGTAATCGAAAAACTCCCAACAAAAAAAAAAGCAGAAGAAAAGCTAGATAACTGGGATCTCCTAAAAATCAAACACCTATTCTCATCCAAAGACTTCACTGCAGAGTTCTACCGAACTTTCAGAGAAGAGGTAACACCACTACTACTAAAGATATTTCAGAGCATAGAAAAGGACAGAATACTTCCAAACTCATTCTATGAAGCCACCATATCTCTGATACCAAAACCAGGTAAAGACACCACAAGAAAAGAAAATTATAGACCTCTATCCCTCCTGAACGTAGATGCAAAAATCCTCGACAAAATTCTAGCCAACAGAATTCAACAACATATCAAAAAAATAATTCACCATGACCACGTGGATTCCTACCAGGTATGCAGGGATGGTTCAACATTAGAAAAACAATTAATGTAATCCACCACATAAATAAAACAAAAGACAAGAATCACAATTTTATCAATTGATGCAGAAGAAAGCATTTGGCAAAGTTCAACACCTATTCATGATAAAAATTCTCAGCAAAATAGGAATACAAGGAAAATTCCTCAACATAATAAAGGGCATTTCTATAAAGCCAACAGCCGACATCATCCTAAATGGATAGAGCCTGAAAGCATTCCCACTGAGATCAGGAACCAGACAAGGATGCCCTTTATCACTGCTCTTATTCAACATTGTGTTGGAGGTCCTAGCCAGAGCAATTCGGCTAGATAAAGAAATAAAGAGCATCCAGATTGGCAATGAAGAAGTAAAAGTATCTCTATTTGTAGATAACATGATCTTATACACAGAAAACCCTAAGGAATCCTCCAGAAAACTACGGAAATTAATAGAAGAGTTCAGCAGAGTATCGGGCTATAAGATAAAAAAATACAAAAATCAGTTGGATTCCTCTACACCAACAAAAAGAACATCAAAGAGGAAATCACCAAATCAATATCAAATACAGTAACCCCCAAGAAGATAAAATACTTAGGAATAAATCTTACCAGAGATGTAAAAGGCTTATACAAAGAAAACTACAGTACACTTCTGCAAGAAACCAAAAGAGACTTACATAAGCAGAAAAACATACCTTGTTCATGGACAGGAAGACTTAACATTATAAAAATGTCTATTCTACCAAAAGGGATCTATACATTTAATGGAATTCCGATCCAAATCCCAAAGACATTCTTTAATGAGATGGAGAAACATATCAACAACTTCATATGGAAGGGAAAAAGGCCCCAGATAAATAAGGCATTACTGAAAAAGAAGAACAAGTGGGAGGCCTCACTCTACCTGATTTTAGAACCTATTATACAGCCAGAGTAGTCAAAACATCCTGGTACTGGTACAACAACAGATACATAGACCAATGGAACAAAATTGAGAATCCAGACATAAATCCATCCACATATAAGCAGCTGATATTTGACAAAAGCCCCAAAACAGTTAAATGGGGAAAAGACAGTCTTTTTAACAAATGGTGCTGGCATAACTGGATATCCATCTGCAAAACAATGAAATAAGACCCATACCTCACTCCATGCACAAAAATGAGCTCAAAATAGATCAAAGACCTAAGTGTAAAATCTAAAACGATAAAGATCATGGAAGAAAAAATAGGGACAATGTTAGGAGTCCTAATACATGGCGTTAACAGTATACAAAACATTACTAAGAATGCAGAAGGAAAACTAGAAAACTGGGAGCTCCTAAAAATCAAACACCTATGCTCATCCAAAGACTTCACCAAAAGAGTAAAAAGACTACCTACAGACTGGGAAAAAGTTTTTAGCTATGACATTTTCAATCAGTGCCTGATCTCTAAAATCTATATGATACTGCAAAAACTCAGCTACAAAAAGACAAATAACCCAATTAAAAAATGGGCAAAAGATATGAATAGACACTTCACTAAAGAAGACATTCAGGTAGCTAACAGATACATGAGGAAATGTTCATGATCATTAGCCATTAGAGAAATGCGGATCAAAACTACAATGAGATTTCACCTCACTCCAACAAGGTTGGCATTAATCCAAAACACACAAAATAATAAATGTTGGAGAGGCTGTGGAGAGACTGGAACACTTATACACTGCTGGTGGGAATGTAAAATGGTACAACCACTTTGGAAATCGATTTGGCATTTCCTTTAAAAGCTAGAAATAGAATTACCATACGATCCAGCAATCCCACTCCTCGGGACATATCCTAGAGTAATAAGAGCCTTTACTCGAATGGATATATGCACACCCATGTTTATTGCAGCACTGTTTACAACAGTAAAAAGATGGTAGCAACCAAGGTGCCCATTGACGGATGAATGGATAAATAAATAATGATATATTCACACAATGGAATAGTGTGCATCCATAAAGAACAGTCAGGAATCTGTGAAACATTTCATAACATGGAGGAACCTGGAAGGCATTATGCTGAGTGAAGTTAGTCAGTTGCAAAAGGACAAATATTGTATAAGACCATTATTATAAGAACTTGAGGAATAGTTTAAACTGAAAAGAAAACATTCTTTCATGGTTACGAGAGGGGGGAGGGAGGGTAGGTGGGAGAGGGGTATTTACTAATTAGATAGTAGATAAGAACTACTTTAGGTGAAGGGAAAGACAGCACACAATACGGGGGAGGTCGGCACAACTGGACTAAACCAAAAGCAAAGAAGTTTCCTGAATAAGCTGAATGCTTCGAAGGCCAGTGCAGCAGGGGCAGGGGTCTGGGGACCAAGGTTTCAGGGGACATCTAAGTCAATTGGCATAATAAAATCTATTAAGAAAACATTCTGGGTCCCACTTTGAAGAGTGGCATTTGGGGTCTTAAACACTAGCAAGCAGCCATCTAAGATGCATCAATTGGTGTCAACCCTCTTGGATCAAAGAAGAATGAAGAACACCAAGGACACAAGGTAATTATGAGCCCAAGAGACAGAAAGGGCCACATGAACCCGAGATTACATCAGCCTGAGACCAGAAGAACTAGATGGTGCCCAGCTACAACCAATGACTGACAGGGAACGCAACAGAGAAGCCCTGAGGGAGCAGGAGAGCAGTGGAATGCAGACCTCAAATTCTCATAAAAAGACCAGACTGAATGGTCTGACTGAGACTAGAAGGACCCCAGTGGTCATGGCCCCCCAGACCTTCTGTTGGCCCAGGACAGGAACCTTTCCCGAAGCCAACTCTTCAGACAGGGATTGGACTGGACAATGAGTTGGAGAGGGATGCTGGTGAGGAGTGAGCTTCTTGGATCAGGTGGACACTTGAGACTACGTTGGCATCTCCTGCCTGGAGGGGAGATGAGAGGGTAGAGGGGGTTAGAAGCTGGCGAAATGGACACGAAAAGAGAGAGCAGAGGGACAGAGCGGGCTGTCTCATTAGGGGGATAGTAATCAATTTTTTTTTTTAATCAGGAGTATGTAGCAAGGTATATATACGTTTTTGCGTGAGAGACTGACTTGATTTGTAAACCTTCACTTAAAGCAAAATAAAAATTATTTTTAAAAGATTATAAAAAAATCATAGACTCAATCTTGTTTTCCCTAAACATAAGTTGTATTGAATTTTCCAAAGCACTGTCTTCAATGAAGTAAAGGCTTAATCACTCTAATTCCACTACAGATATTTCAGAGTTCTATTCTGTTCCATTTCATCCAGTAGATAAAAGTAACTAAGGCTATTTGCCAAAGGCAGTGATCTAAACTCACCCTTTGACTAGCTATTCAGGAATTACCTCCTGGCCAAACAAACCATCTAAACTTCACATGAATTATCTGGCTATAATTATTTTAGGGTGTGTATGAAAATAACAATCCAAATCGTGGTAGCCAAGTAAGGTCTCATGGCCTATCTATTTTTGATCTTAAGGATAATGAAGAAGAGGGGTTTCCAACCTCTTTATAAGCAACTTGGCAGCATTTTGCTAGGCTGTAAACTCCCTAAAGGTGGAAATAGGGTTTATTCACCGCTGTTTCCCACATGAATACCAGGAACCTAGCAAACAGTGGCTTTCAAAAAAGACCTGCTGACTGAGGGAATGGATAGAAACATGAACAGTGTCACAGATTGAACTGTGTCCCCCCCCCCCCAAAAATGTGTGTATCAATTTGGCTGGGCCATGGATTCCCAGTATTGTGTTGTAAATCCTGCCTCTATGATGTTAACAAGGGAGGATGGGCAGCAGTTGTGTTAGTGAGGCAGGACTCAATCTACAAGATTGGATTGTTTCTTGAGGCAATCTCTTGATATATAAAAGAAAGAAGCAAGCAGAGAGACAGGGGACCTCATACCACCAAGAAAGCAGTGCTGGGTGCAAAGCATGTCCTTTGGACCCTGGGGTCCCTGCGTGAAAAATCTCCTGGTCTGCGGGAACATTGATGAGAATGCTGACAGAGAAAATCTTCCCCTGGAGCTGACACCCTGAATTTGGACTTTTAGCCTACTTTACTGTGAGAAAATAAACTTCCCTCTGTTAAAGCCATCCACTTGTGGTATTTCTGTTACAGCGGCACTAGATAACAGAGAATTTGGTACCAAGAGTGGGGTGCTGCTCTAACAGATACCTAAAATGTGGAAGGAGTTTTGAAACTGTGAATGGATAGAGCTGCGACAACGGAGGACTAATGCAGCAGAGAACCTGCTGCGGCAGAAAAGCCGCAACAGCAGAACCAGGAGACCAGCGGGAGACAGTGCTGGAGCCAACCCGCGGAGCGAGAGAGCTGAATGCCTGTGCGTAGGAGGCTTCCCGGCAGAGTGGGGTGCCTCCGGGCACTTATTGGTGGAGCTACTGAGCTTTGTAACACTTGCCCCAGCATGACAGACATAGGCGTGGGCCCCCAGAGCTGAGAGGCCAAGAAACCAGGAAACAGAAGCTAAAGAGATAAGGAACACAAGAAGCTGAACTGCCATAATCTCAAAACTATGGCCATGACCTCAGGGGTTTCAAAGGGTGGAGCCATGGCCTCTGGTGTTTCATAAGGGTGGAGTTGCCACTCAGATGGACCAGGAGAATGGTGCATGAGCCTAAAGCCTAGGTAGGAGTTTCTGTCCCAGTGGGCCTGGAGGCGGAGCTGAATGAACCCCAGGGGCAAGGGGCCTCCACTCAGAACCTGGAGACCATGGCCAATACCTACAGTCCGGAGGGCAGGGTCATTATGTAAATTGTCTCAGAGAACAGAATATTATTTTCAAAGCTTTGAGGGCTAATATAATGTATTCTGCTGACTTGCTTGGTGTCTGCTATGCCTTCATTCCCTTCAGTTTCTCCCATTTGTAATGGAAATGTCTAGCTTGTGCCTGTTCTGCCATTGTGCCCTTCGAAGCAGATAACTTGTATCCTAGATTTCACAGATGAGGAATTTTTGGATTTGGGACTTGGAGTTAAGACTTTTGCTATGACATGATGGGGTGAATATGCTTTGCATATTGCAAGGATGTGATTTTAGGGGGGCCAAAGGGTGGAATGTCATGGGTTGAATTATGTCCCCCCAAAAATGTGTGTATCAATTTGGCTGGGCCATGATTCCCGGTATTATATGATTTTCTTGTATGTTGTAAATCCTGCCTCTATGATGTTAATGAAGGAGGATGGGTGGCAGTTGTGTCGGTAAGGCAGGACTCATCCTACAAGATTGGATTGTGTCTTGAGGCAATCTCTTGAGATATAAAAGAAAGAAGCAAGCAGAGAGACAGGGGACCTCATACCACCAAGAAAGCAGTGCTGGGAGCAGAGTGTGTCCCTTGGATCCAGGGTCCCTGTGTGAAGAAGCTCCTAGTCTGGGGGAACATTGATGAGAAGGCTGACAGAGAGAGAAAGTCTTCCCCTGGACCCGACACTCTGAATTTGGACTTTTTGCCTACTTTACTGTGAGAAAATAAACTTCCCTTTGTTAAAGCCATCCACTTGTGTTATTTCTGTTATAGCAGCACTAGATAACTAAGACAAACAGCAAACCCAAAGAAAATTACCTTTATTTTGACACTGTAGATTTGGTTAAGACAGAAGGTTGGCTGTGAGGTTCTCCAAATATTAGAAAGTCTAATGAAAACCATGCATTTTACCTTATGATGAGACTGCACAGTCAACTAAAAGGTCAAGTTTCCTTGACTTCAGTACATATTACATCAAGTTATTGTGGCCCGTAACCATAACCTGTTGCTGTCAAGTCCATTCCAACTCATAATGACTCCACAGGACAGAGCAGAACTGCCCCATGGGGTTTCCAAGGCTGTAAATCCTTTAGAAGCAGACTGCCACGTCTTCCTCCCACTGAGCGACTGGTGGGTTCTAACTGCCGACCTTTTGGTTAGCAACCAAGTGCTTAACCACTGCACCACCAGGCTTTTCAGTTGTTGTGACAAGGCCGGTTTATTCCTGCAGATCAGAGGTTCTGATGTTGCACACTGCAGCGGGAGGAAAAGGCTTCCTCCTCCCCAAACCCCTCCTAGGCTGGGAGGACACATCAATCTGACTGGAACAGTTTTACTAATGAATAGGGTCCCACCTTCTAAGAGGTCAAATACACACACACACACACACACACACAGAGCCTTCTTCTAAGGGGATGTGAGGCGCTTAGCTAAATCGGGGTAGGTCTTGATTTCTCACTTTTTCTCTCCTTTTCTCTAACACTTGTATTACTGGGTATTCCATGACTAACTAGTGGTAAGATTTTAGTGAAGGAGGAGAGGCCCTAGCTAGGGGTTGGGTATTATGTCTTTAAATCAGCTGCTGTCAAGCTGATTTAGACTCATGGTAGCCCTGTGTGTCAGAGTACAACTATGCTCCATATATTTTTCGATAGCTGATTTTTTGAAAGTAGGTCACTGGACCTTTCTTCCCAGGTACCTCTGGGTGGACTCAAACAGCTAATCTCTAGCAGCTGAGCAGAGTCTCTGGATGGTGCAAACAGTTAATGTGCTTGGCTGCTAACCAAAAGGTTGGCGATTCAAATCCACCTGGAGGTTCCTCTCAAGAAAGGCCTGATGATCTAATTCCCAAAAATCATCCATTGAAAACCCTACGAAGCGCAGTTCTACTCTGACACACAGGAGGTCGCTAGGAGTCAGAATCGACTTGACAGCAACTGGTGTGAGTTTGTTTGTTCTGGCCAGTTTACTACGAGGGCCACATCAGGGATCGTGGACACTCGGTTCCCACATTTCCCATATGTTATCATCCTCTGATCACACACCCCCCACAAGGAGGGGTGACTGGTCTCAGCAGGATTCGCAGAGGGTCCTGCCCAGCATACCACAGCCACATGTAAGGCTTCCTCCCCATGAAGTACTTTATGAAAAAGGAACATTGCAAAAATAGAAGCCGATAAGCAGCGAGGGGTAGATCACTTCAGGAAACTGTGGTTTTTTACCACAACACTAAGAGACTGAATGCAGATCATGCCTGGGCACGAGGAACTAACCCAGAAAGGAGGACGAAAACTTGGGGATGGCTGACCAGGCCGCTAATCCAGGCCCCTCCTAACTCACTATGCAGCCCTGGCTGCACAGACATTTCACCGCTCGTAGATTCAGTGTCCTCGCTGGTCAAATGAGGGTACTGGATTACCAGATACTCTCTGTTTGCCTTCCAACTCTGGCAGCCTAAGATTCAGTGAATGACAACTTTGTCTGGTATCTTAAGCATATGCCTTTCACTGGAGCCAACACCACAGACCATTTGCAACTGGCATTAGCGCTAGCAAATTCAATCAGGAATTCAGTGTTTGCTACACAGTCTGTGCCAAAGGCTTACAGTCATCTGATATTCAAGAGATAGTCTAATAGATGTGTTAACTCTCCCTGGAGAGCTGACACTCAGGAAGCAGATTCCCTTTCGATTAATAATGATTCAGTACTAGATGTAAATTATCTCATTTAAAAACCTTTCTTCTGCAGTTTTTCTATAGATGAAATCTTGATGGAACTACCGGCAGTCTTCCGTGCCCAGGTTTTTTCCTCAACTTGCTACACCAGTAAAGGATCCATCTGGCTGGATTCTTAGCCCTCAACTCTTCCACAGCATCACACAGGACAGTCCTGGGCCTTGTTATCTCGGCCCCCTATTGTTTTGCCTTTCTAACAACTTATTAAATCCTTCCTAAGTTTGGCAGTGTCCTTGTGTTTGTTTGTTTGTTTGTTTTTCTCTTTCATTAAACCCCAGAGAAAGATAACGTATATTGTGCTACTTAATGTTCCTTACACAAGTGCCTCTGAGGTTAGCAGATAAATTTGTATGTTTCCTTTGGCCAGAAACTGAAAACTATGTAATACAAAGTTTCTCTGTCTCATTTAAAGCCTAAATAAGTACCTATTATAGTAATCAAGTGACACATTTCAGATGCCTAGTTGGGTCTCTGTGGTTCCTGGGTGGTGCAAATGTTAACATGCTCAGCTGCTAATTGAAAGGTTGGAATTTTGAGTCCAAGAGCCTCCTCAGAAAGGCCTGGCAATCTACTTCCAAAAAACCAACCATTAACAACTCTATTCAGCACAGTTCTACTCTGACACACATGGGGTTGTTCATGAGTGGGAATCAACTCAGCGACACCTGATAGTAGGATCCATTCCTCTATTCCCTTAGCCATCCCAATCCTTCCAGAAATATATGGGAGTATAAATCTGAAATAAATTTTAGGAGATTCCAGTTCAGTGATTTAAAACAACAACAAAAAAAACACAGGCAACAGCATCAGACAGCCTAGACGTGAACCCAGCCTCCCCACCTGGCCACAGGCCTCCAGCGTGCAATATCACCCCTAAGTCTCCCCAGCCGGAGCATGAGGGAGCCCTGTGGATTCCCAAGTCGTAATTTCTCATTAAATCCTCCTTCCTATAAAGCATTTAGCAGAGTTCCTGGCTCATAATAAGTATTGAGCAAATATTAATTTGTATTAACATTATCTTGGAACTCCAAATATGCATCTCCTTCCCATTCTCATAATGATTTTATTGGTTTACTCTTCAATTTCTCTAATCCACTGACCTATGATTTTTTCACAGTCCCTCACCCTCTTCCTGTCCTCACTTCTCTTAGGGCCGATGTTGTTATTGCGGGGTGCCATCATGCCAATTCTGATTCATAACAACCGTGTGTGACAGGGCAGAACTGCCTCATCCGGTTTTCTTGGCTATAATCTTTATTAATCTTTACAGAAGCAGATAACCAAATCTGTTGTTCCACAGGGTCATTGGGTGGGTTTGAACCACCAACCTTTCGGTTAGCAGCCAAGTGCTTACCCATTGCACCACCAGGGCTCATAATCCATCATTATAGTCACAGCTATGCCAACTCCCTCAACAATGTCCCTGTCTTTCTTTCCACTGCTCACCCACCTGGCTAAACCCCACCCCTGCTGGATCTAGCTCTCCGCTTTCTCTACAAGAGGCAATATAGTGTAATGTTTAGCTCTGGAGTTAGACTGCCAGGCCCCACAACCCTGCTCTACCACCTAACAGCTGTGTTTAAGTTCAGCTGCTTATCCCTTCTGTAAAATGAGGATAAGAAGAAGCATGCCCGCCCAATGCTTCTGTAGGGAAGTTTAAATGAGATTATACACTTAAGACTAGTACCATCCATAGCAAGTACTTAATAAACATTAACGCTGTTATTTTTATTATTATGACTGTGCGTGAGCCAACGGAACGAGGTTGGGAAAATCACACAAAGAGACTGCTTGCACTGTAAATGTATAACCACAAACTCTATTTCATTTCCCTGGTAATTTCTCTCCCACACCCTGAAAACTCTACTTTATGCCTTCAGCCCTTAATTAAAACCACTCTCAGCTGATGATCTCCACTCCTGCTATGTGGGGAAACAGGCGCCATCAGACAAGTACTGCTTCATCTGACCACCACCAATATACAAAACTACCCACGTCTGGGCTCATTTTCCCCACCTTCTAAGTCAATGGAAAAGGTCTCTTGCTTTTCTATCAAAGGCCAACCCCTCTCCTTGGGTTCCAGGTCCCTGCCCCTATAGCTTTTCCAAGGACTTTATTTCTGCAGTTACCCCTCTTCTCTTTACAACTTCAGTTCCTCCCTAAGGTGACCCCCAGTGAGCCTCACCTCTTGGTATCCATGCCCCTGTATAATCTCTCCCTGTAAGTGTGACTTGCTCTAACCCATAGAATATATATAGCAAAGGTGATAGTATGCTACTCTTGTGATTACATTACATTCTATGAGACTCCATCTTCTAGCAGCAGACAAGCTCTTGAGATTCTCCTTGTCGTCTTGGCGAAGTAAGTGGCCATGTTGAGGAAGTCCTCGTTAAAAGGAACTGCACTGGGTTCTTCTAGGAGAATTTGTCCACTACTTTCTAACCCTACTAACTCCCAGCAAACTAGTCCAAGCTGTCCTCCCCATCTCGCACCTGGACTGCAATAACAGCAACCACCTAAGTGGACTCCTTGCTTCTAATGCTGTCCTCTGTACTCCATCCAGCATGACCTTTTTAAAAATACAAACCACCTTATACGCCTTTATTGCTTAAAACTTTCCAAAGACTTCACACTCTACTTAGAAAAGGCCCACTAGGCTCAATACCCCAGCTGCCCTCAGGCGTATCTCATACCTACAAAGTTCCAGGTACACTCATTTTTTCCTTCCCATCTCAAGAGTTTCTGCAGTTGCTATTACCTACCTCTGTCTGGAAAGATATTCTTTCCGCTCTGCATGTCTTAGATCAAATGTCACCTCAGAGAGGTCTTCCTCCTAAACTCTAAGGCATCAGCATTTCCCTTGTAGCATAATATCACAGTCTGAAGGGTCATGCTTATTTAGTTAGGTGTTTGATTATTGCCATGTTTCCCCTTACTAGATATGAGCATCTGAAAGGCGTTCGCTGCTGTCTTCTAGAACAGTATCTGGCAATAGTAGGTGCTCAATAAATATTTGTTAAATAAATAAACACGTAAGATGGTGCCATTCTCACAGGCATTATAACAAAAATTACCTTGCTATATTCCATGGAAAATCTCTTCAGATGCAGTGTCAAGATGTCTTTAAAGCAGTTAAAAAGTGATCAAATTATACCCCTAACTATTCAATACATAAGTCTCTGAGAAGTTGTAGGCATACCAAAGTGTTGGAAAATGAAGCACATTTCTAAAGAAATCTAACAAATTTGTTTGGCGCTGTGAAAAATATTTCTTTATAATGGGAATTATCACATCCTAGTTTTACAGATTTGATTATTTTCCTACATTAGATGTTCCTTGATCACAGAACACAAATTATTCATTTTTCTATCACAAGTCGTGCAATCACTATTCAAACCACAAGATGTATTTTCAATATTTCTAGATAAAAAAAAGTGCTAGGGAATCACTACTGTTGTTACTCAGGGTCACTGATGCCATGTGACTTAATTCCAAGGACAGCTATATCCTGTAGTCATATAATGCAGGCTTCTTAGCAGACCATGGTAATGAGTGTGGTCACGGGGTGGATTCCAACAAGCAGCTGTCAAAAACTATCATCCCAAATGACTATTTCTCACTCCTGGTGCTGGTATTTCCGGGGTGGCCTAGGAAAGAAATCTGTGCCACATCCACTCTGGGTCTACTCTAACTGCTGATGTTTAACATTTCTTTGGAACTGCAATTTCATGCTTTGACGAGTTTTTTTTTTTTTTTTGCAAGCCCCAAAAGATTATTTTTAAATAGTCCCTATCTACTACTTGTTTTATGTATGTTTCTTCCTGAAATTCCATGTATTCTGAAAACTACAATAAGTAGTTATTCAGTTTTGATTCTGAAAGCCACTCAAGAAAAATCAGTCCTTCCATCGCTTACCACTTGCTGCCCTCAAAACTTCTTAGCAACATACACAGTGCATGAACCTCAACGTGGTTTGCTTTGTCCAATCGCAGGCCTGAAAGCCCAACCAGTCAGTTGTGTAATAATAAACCCCTTATCTTCTGAAGATACACAAACGGAAAGCTCTCTCGGTGTTACAGTCAACGGGAGCCTTCGCTAGAATTCTCGGCAGAAACGCATATATTTTAAATGCCAGCTCCCCCTCCCCGCCCCGCCCCCTCCCGCTTTTCCTGATCCCCCCGTTTTGTTTTGTTTCTCCCCTCTTTTGCAGTTATGAAGGAGGAAGAAGGCTAAACAATGTCGAGTTTAAACAAGGGAGGGAAAGGGGCAATGCCATAAGCTGATGGCAAAATGCATGTAGGAACCTAGGGCTTGGTTTTTGCAGTACTGGGTTTACCGGTTCCTTCACAAGTGTATGTGATTGAAACTAATCAACAACCTTTCGTGGACGAAGAAGGGATTGGGAGACTGACAAGGGAAGCCGCTTGTTAGTTTCGGTAAGCTTTGATACCTCTCAAAATTAGCAAAACGGAACATTCCTGCGTCTCTGGGGAGGAATAAAATCTCATTCCTCCACCTCGCCCGTCCCCACGGGGCGCCAACCTGTGTCTTCTTCGTCCCATCTCCAACTTCCCCACCCCACCAGGGAGAACCGATCTTATCCTGGACCCACAGGAGCCAACAAGCCCGACCTGGCCTTTGAGGAAAAGGGGAACAGCCGCCTCGGAAAGGTGAAGGGGGCCGAGGCGCGAGCAAATCAACAGTTTCCTCGCCCTGACCCGCGCTGCAGCCAACACCGCTGACACACCCCTCCCGGTCGCCAGTCCCGGCCTGAGCCGACGTCTCGAGCCAGGGCCCGGGCCGGTCCCCCTCCCCGGGCCGGCGGGTCCCGCGCGCTACCGCGCCCTGCACGCACCTTCAACGCGCCCCGGGCTGGGCCCTTGGGGACGGCGCGGCTGGGGCCGAGGGGCGCGAAGCGCTCCTCGCCTTCCTCGTCGTCGTCATCGCCGTCCACCACCTCGACGACCACCTCCTCGTCTTCGTCTTCCTCGTCGTCATCCTCCTCCTCCGCGCCCCCTCGGGGCTTCTCCTCCACCCGCCCGAGCCCCCGCCGCCGCCGGCCCCCGCCTTCCTCGTCCTCGTCTTCCTCCCCTAGAAGCAGGAGCACCGGCGAGGAGGCAGCAGCGGCCCCAGCGGCCCGAGGGGGGCCGGTCCCGGCGGTGCGCGGCGGCGGCAGCGGCGGCCTCCAGCTCTCCGGGGCCCGGCCCGGGGCGGGGGACGGGAGCCCGGGCAAGGCGACTTCCTTGGCGGGCGCGGGCGCCGGCCCCGGGGACTGCAGCGCGGCGCCCCCGCGGCGGCTGCCCAGGCTGGAGCGCTTGGCTAGACGCCGCGCCTGCATGCCTGGCTGCGGGGCCGCCGGCCGCGGCGCGGAGCCGGAGAGTTTGTCACCTCCTTCTCCTCCTCTTCCTTCTCGGGCGGCCGCTCTGGCCACAGGCGCCCGGGGCGCGGGGCTACAGGGGGCTGCAGGAGCCTCCTCTCCCGGTTTGCAACTGGCACTGGCTGCAGAGGCGCGGGCGCCGCCTTCGCTGGACCGGCCCGCGGAGACGCCGGCGGCCGGCGGCTACTGCGGGGCGGCGCGGCGGCCGCGGGCAGGGGTGGGTGTGAGCGAGCGGCGCGCTGCCGCCGCCGCCGCCGCCGCCACTGCCGCCCGGGAGCCGCGGGCCGCGCTGCGCTCCATGCGGCCGGCGGCCGGGCCCGCGCGCGCCTCTCCCGGCCCGCTGCGCCCGCGCGGTCCGGGCCTACAGCTGCCCTCCCTCGGCTCGAGCTGTTTGTTTTGTGTATTTGTCACCACCGCCCCCCTCTTCGCGAGCCATTCCACACAGCCCTCCGGTCCTCCCCCCGCCCGTTCAGGCAAAACCCGGACTGGATTTGTTTCTCCTACCCACAGCCTCCGAAATTCTCGCGCTTCAAAGCGCTTGGCCCAGCCGCTGGGGCAAATGCTTAATCCGCAATTGATGATTTATCCCCTTAGGAAGGAGGGTAGGCTTTGCTAGAATTAGGGTTCGGTCAAATCAGGACTTGGTTTAAACGAAGAGATTTGCAGCAAGTCATCTTAATGGTCACCGATGTGTACGGACTACCCTTGAGCTCCCCTGAGACAGGAAGGGTGTACCAACCTGAGGTTCAGGGTCAGTTCCTAATAGGAATCATCAGTCTTTGGGCTTTGAAATACTGTTCCATGAGATGGTGTGCCAATCTCTCGGCCTCTTTGAAACATGAGGAATTCTCAACATGCCTACGGCCCATCCACACCATTCTAGGCCCTAACTGTAGAGCAGCCCTACCCAGAAACCCGCAGCCCTAGTACTGTGCTAAGTCTGTAAGTCCTTCAGCTTTCTTTTCTACAGTTCTGGCTGGAGTACCTGATCATAACAGCTAAATTCCAAGAGGCTTTCTGCTCTCACCATTCAGTCTGTAGACTGTACTGGCATTGTTGAGGCCGTGGGACAAACAGGAGGGAGAGGTTCAAGATTGCTTGAGTTTGTTTGTTTGTTTTAATTAATATGAAGCAAGACCAAGCCTGGAAATTAAGCACATAGCCAATTTGCCGAGACCTAACGCCTTTGCCACTTTCTAAGGACTTTTGCGTGTGACAAAGAAAGTCATTTGGCTACTGTTTGGGATTAGGATATACAGTAGCTCATACTCTTTACACTCAAATCACATGCCAAATTCCACGATTGTGGGGGATAGATACCTGGGCCACCCTGAGGCCGCTATAAAACTGCCCTTACCCTCAGATCCATTTCATTACAATTCTTGCCGGAGATGTAGCATACTCTAAAACACGTGGGTTTGCCATGAGTCAGGATTCCATGAGGGGCACAAACATTTAAATGCTGGCTACTACCTAGAAGTTTGGTGGTTCAAATCTACCCAGAGGCACCTTGGAAGAAAGTCCTGGGAGTGTATTCCTAAAAGGTCATAGCCATTAAAAACCCTATTGATCAAACTTCTACTCTGAAACACATGGGGCTGCCCTGAGTCAGAATCAACTGCATGGCGACTGGTTAATTGGCTATCCTGTTAGACACTTGATGGGGGCTCATTTAATGCTCCACTGTGGTGCCCTCCAACTGTTGAACACTTCCACCAGGAAGATGACAAAAATTCTAAATCAACTTTTTGTTCTCCCTCAATCAGATTACCTTCTTGACATACCTATTTCAGGTAATGCTACTCTCATTATAGTCATTCAGTCCCAAAATAGTGGTATTTTAACTCCCTTCTGTACCATATCCCTAGAGGCAGTTCCTCCACTAGTCCCATCCATCGTTCTTTCAGGAATGACTTTTTTTTCTTTAAATTGTGCTTTAAGTGAAAGTTCACAAATCAAGTCAGTCTCTTCATAAAAAATTTATATACACCTTGCTGTACACTCCTACTGGCTCTCCCCCTAATGAGGCAGCACACTCGTTCCCTCCACTCTCTGCTTTTGTGTCCATTCGCCCAGCTTCTGACTCCCTCTGCCCTCTCATCTCCCTCTCCAGACAGGAGATGCCCACATAGTCTCATCTGTCTACTTGATCCAAGAAGCTCACTCCTCATCAGTGTCATTTTCTATACCACAGTTCAGTCCAATTTCTGTCTGAAGAGTTGGCTCTGGCAATGGGTCCTGTCTTGGGCTAACAGAAGCTCTGGAGATCATGACCTCTCGGGTCCTTCTAGTCTCAGTCAGGCCATTAAGTCTGGTCTTTTATGAGAATTTGAGGTCTGCATCCCACTGCTCTCCTGCTGCCTCAGGGGTTCTCTGTTGTGTTCCCTATCAGAGCAGTCATCAGTTGTAGCCAGGCACCATCTAGTTCTTCTGGTCTCAGGCTGATGTAATCTCAGGTTCATGTGGCCCTTTCTGTCTCTTGGGCTCATAATTACCTTGTGTCCTTGGTGTTCTTCATTCTCCTTTGATCCAAGTGGGTTGATACCGATTGATGCATCCTAGATGGCTGCTTGCTGGTGTTTAAGACCCCAGACGCCACTCTTCAAAGGGGGACGCAGAATGTTTTCTTAATAGATTTTATTATGCCAATTGACTTAGATGTCCCCTGAAACCATGGTTCCCAGACCCCTGCCCCTGCTACACTGGCCTTCAAAGAATTCAGTTTATTCAGGAAACTTCTTTGCTTTTGGTTTAGTCCAGTTGTGCTGACCTCCCCTGTATTGTGTGTTGTCTTTCCCTTCACCTAAAGTAGTTCTTATCTACTATCTAATTAGTGAACACCCCTCTCCCACCCACCCTCCCTCCCCCCTCTCGTAACCACAAAAGAACGTTTTCTTCTCAGTTTAAACTATTCCTCAAGTTCTTATAATAGTGGTCTTATACAATATTTGTCCTTTTGCAACTGACTAATTTCACTCAGCATAATGCCTTCCAGGTTCCTCCATGTTATGAAATGTTTCACAGATTCCTCACTGTTCTTTATCGATGCGTACCATTCCATTGTGTGAATATACCATAATTTATTTATCCATTTATCCTTTGATGGGCACCTTGGTCGCTTCCATCTTTTTGCTATTGTAAACAGTGCTGCAAAGAACATGGGTGTGCCTATATCTGTTTGTGTAAAGGGTCTTATTTCTCTACGCTATATTCCAAGGAGTAGGATTGCTGGATCGTATGGTAGTTCTATTTCTAGTTTTTTAAGGAAGTGCCAAAATGATTTCCAAAGTGGTTGTACCATTTTACATTTCCACCAGCAGTGTATAAGTGTTCCAATCTTTCCACAGCCTCTCCAACATTTATTATTTTGTGTGTTTTGGATTAATGCCAGCCTTGTTGGAGTAAGGAGCCCTGGTGGCACAGTGGTTAAGAGCTAGGTTGCTAACCAAGAGATTGGCAGTTTGAATCCACTAGCCGCTCCTTGGAAACTCTATGGGGCAATTCTACCCTGTCCTACAGGGTCACTATGAGTCAGAATCCACTTGATGGCAGTGGGCTTTTTGGCAACCCTGGTGGCATAGTGGTTAAGTGCTACAGCTGCTAACCAAGAGGTCGGCAGTTCAAATCCGCCAGGCGGTCATTGGAAACTCTGTCGGGCAGTTCTACTCTGTCCTATAGGGTCACTACGAGTCAGAATCGACTCGACGGCAGTGGGTTTGGTTTTTGTTGGAGTGAGATGTAATCTCATTATAGTTTTGATTTGCATTTCTCTAATGGCTAATGATCATGAACATTTCCTCATGTATCTGTTAGAACCCTGAATGTCTTCTTTAGTGAAATAACTGTTCATATCCTTTGTCCATTTTTTAATTGGGTTGTCTTTTTGTAGTTGAGTTTTTGCAGTATCATGTAGATTTTAGAGATCAGGCGCTGATCAGAAATGTCATAGCTAAAAACTTTTTCCAAATCTATAGGTAATCTTTTTACTCTTTTGGTGAAGTCTTTGGCCAAGCTCCCAGTTATCTAGTTTTTCTTCTGCATCCTTAATAATGTTTTGTATACTGTTTATGCCATGTATTAGGGCTCCTGACATTGTCCCTATTTTTTCTTCCATGATCTTTATCATTTTAGAATTTATATTTAGGTCTTTGATCCATTTTGAGTTCATTTTTGTGCTTGGTGTGAGGTATGGGTTTTGTTTCATTTTTTTGCAGATACATATCCAGTTATGCCAGCACCATTTGTTAAAAAGACTGTCTTTTCCCCATTTAACTGTTTCGGGGCCTTTGTCAAATATCAACTGCTCATATGTGGATGGATTTATGTCTGGATTCTCAATTCTGTTCCATTGGTCCATGTATCTGTTGTTGTACCAGTACCAGGCTCTTTTCACTACTGTGGCGGTATAATAGGTTCTAAAATCAGGTAGAGTGAAGCCTCCCACTTTGTTCTTCTTTTTCAGTAATGCTTTACTTATCCAGGGCATTTTTTCCTTGCATGTGAAGTTGGTGATATGTTTCTCTATCTCATTAAAAAATGTCCTTGGAATTTGGATTGGAATTGCACTGTATCTATAGATTGCTTTTGATAGAATAGACATTTTTACAATGTTAAATCTTCCTATCCATGAGCAAGGTATGTTTTTCCACTTATGTAGGCCTCTTTTGTTTTCTTGCAGAAGTGTCTTGCAATTTTCTTTGTATAGGTCTTTTACATCTCTGGTAAGATTTATTCCTAAGTATTTTATCTTCTTGGGGGCTATTGTAAATGGTATTGATTTGGTGATTTCCTCTTTGATGTTCTTTTTGTTGGTGTAGAGGAATCCAACTGACTTTTGTATGTTTATCTTGTATCCTGATACTCTGCTGAACTCTTCTATTAGTTTCCGTAGTTTTCTGGAGGATTCCTTAGGGTTTTCTGTATATAAGATCATATCATCTGCAAATAGAGATACTTTTACTTCTTCCTTACCAATCTGGATGCCCTTTATTTCTTTATCTAGCCTAATTGCTCTGGCTAGGACCTCCAGCACAATGTTGAATAAGAGCAGTGATAAAGGGCATCCTTGTCTGGTTGCTGATCTCAAGGGGAATGCTTTCAAACTCTCTCCATTTAGGATGATGTCGGCTGTTGGCTTTGTAGAAATGCCCTTTATTATGTTGTGGAACTGGTACTCCAATCAGTTGTAGGTTATTTCTCTTGATAGAGTCCTACATGATTCTTAGATTTTCTTCATTTTTAAAAAATTTTTTATCTGGTTTTGCTTCTAATATATTGATGCCAAGTCCTTAATCTTCAGTCTCACCAATTCTGCCTTCCGCTTGCTCAATTCTGGTCCTCTGACTTCCTATTGAGTTGTCTAACTGTAATTTTATTGTTAATCTTCTGAATTTCTGATTGCTGTCTATGGTTTCTTGCAGCTTGTTAAATTTTTCATTATGCCCTTGAATAACTTTTTTAATTTCTTCAGCTGCTTTATCTGTATGTTCCTTGGCTTGTTCTGTAAATTCCCTTATCTCCTTCCTGTTCTTGTTTCTGATGTCTTGAAGAGTTCTGTATATTAATCTTTTGTATTCGGCACCTGGTATTTCCAGGAAGGCACCTTCATCCAGAAGATCCATTGATTCTTTGCTTTGAGAGCTTGTTGAAGCAATCATGGTCTGCTTCTTTATGTGGTTTGATATTGACTGTTGTCTCCAAGCCATTTATAAGTTATTATATTATTTTATTTTATGTTTGCTTACTGTATCCTAGCTTCTTTGTTTTGTTTTGATATGCCCAATAGGTTGCTCAAGTGAGCTAGCTTGATTATTTTCACCTTTGAAGCTCTAACGTCCTGTCGCTAGATGGCTAGAGCTGTTATCAGGTGTATCAGCCTAGGAGTCCATTCACCCTTCTTGTATGGATTCAGCTCAGGTGTCCTAGTAGCTTGTCATCAAGTGTGTGGTACAGGCTCTGTCCTATAGTCTTAGAGGGGCAGGGGTGATTGGTGTAGGTACCAGTATCTGGTTGCAACAGGGGATCATGCTCTGAACAAGGAAGGGGGCTGGCAACCATCCCCCAAGTGTCTGTGAGGAACGCGCATCCCTGTTCTCTAGAGCATAGGTGGGTGGGCTCTGCAGATGGACCTTGGGCACTCAATGCTTTTGGTTATAAGGGCTGGGAGGTACCAGTTACCCTTGGACCCCTGTCATGGGTGGCTGGGTGACCTGAGTGTAGCCACCAGTCCTTAGGCCCCTGATGTGGGTAGGTGAGGACCCTGTTTAATAGGCAAAGCAGTGTCAAACATCAAACACCCACTTCTTCACCGCACAGCTGAAACAGTTGCAGTCTGCCAACAAGGGCCTATTTCCCTGAAATAGGCCCACACAGGTTCATGCGAGGGTGGTATTCAAAGTCCATGGACGGTTTATGCCTAGACAGGAGCTGCTTCTGTCCTGATCGCTCCAGGTTAGTGGAGCTGGCAGATTATCTTTTCCCCCAATTGTGAATTTATTCCTTCTCCAAGGCCTGGAGAATGGCTCAGAGCACTCAGCAGGGCGTATCTCAGGCCCAGGGAAATCAACAGCCACTGAAGCTGGCTTGGGGGCTGGGGGTGCAGTAAAATATATGCAAGTACTTAGCTTTTGCTGAGAGCGCTGTTCTTCTCTGGTTCCAGAGGTGTGAGTCGGCTGTGTGGCTGGCTGTTTCTCCCTGAGGAAAATGCGGCCCGAACGCTACCACCAGCCTGCAGCAGTTGCTCCTGGGAGTGGTGCTTGAGGTTTCCCAGCAATTCAGGTCCGGCAGCTCCTCTCCACTTCTGAACCATCTCTCTTCCCTGCCACTCAGTCCGTTTTCAAACTTTGCCTTTGATGTTCAGGGCTCCTAGCTTGTCATAAATATAATGGTTTTACTTGCTTTTTCAGGTCTTTGTTGCAAGAGGGATCACTGGAAGCATTTGACTACTCTGCCATCTTGGCCCCACCTCTCCTCTTTTTCTTTTTTTATCCATGTGGTGGGTTTTGAGAGGGAAGTCTATGGAACCTCCACCAGAAGTAAATCATTTGCATGTGTATGGACAAGGATTATTTTGCACTGCTCTCAGTTACCTGTAATTCACTGAGTTGTAAAACATCTCAAAGACAATGAAAGGCTAGAGTCAGATAACTGGAGAGACCCGGGAATCTTTTTTGCTTATTCCAAATTTCTTTATATTTTCTTTTATCAGTCTTCAGTAGGTTCATGGAGTTTAGAAACTATTTGCAAACCCAAGCCTGTTTTATATATGCTGCTTGCAAACATGGTCTTCCCCTATCTGAGATACCTTTTGAATTCACCCTTTCCTTTCCATTCCCAATAGCTCCTACTGTATTTCATGACTACAAATATGAAAGTTTCCAACAGAGCTTTCTACACCCAATTTCTCACCAGCACACCTCCCCACCACCTCCCAAATACCACCATCAGATTAATGGTTCTAAAACCCCATTCTGATCATGCCATTTTCCTATTCAACTTTTCGTTTGTAAATATTTCACGATGAAGTTCATTTTGTGCATTTTAGGAGATGGGTATGTCCCATCAAAGTGGGAACAGCTGGGGTCAGGCAATAAGGGAATGAATCAATGTCAATTTGTGTTCATTAAAAAAATGGAGAAGGGTCACTAAAAGTGCTTCCATCCCAATTTGAAGAAAATTAGCTTGGCTGGTTTGGGAAATGATTTTAGAGATAGGCAGCAACCCACCCAGCAGTGTCATGGAAGAAAGACTTAATGATCTGGTTCCATAAAGACTGTAGCCAAGAAAACCCTATGGAGCAGTTCTACTGTGCAATACACAGGGCCGTCAAGAGTTGGAATTAACTCCATGGCAACAGGTTGTTTGGTCGGTTGCTGTTAGTTGCCATCAAGTGGATTCCAACTCATAATGACCTTGTGTATAACAAAACAAAATGTTGCCCAGAGATAAATAGTTGTACCTATCTAATAATAAGGAGATCCTGGTGGCATAGTGGTTAAGAGATACAGCTGCAAACTAAAAAGTCAGCAGGTCAAATCCACCAGGCGCTCCTTGGAAACCCTATGGGGCAGTTCCGCTCTGTCCTGTGCAGTCACTGTGAGTTGAAATCTACTTGAAGGCAATGGGTTTGGTTTGTTTGGTATCTAATAGTAAAGTTGTTTTGTAGGATAATAAGTAAATATGTATAATTAGCTTAGAAGAATGCCTGGCACCAGGTAAGGTCTACATAATAGCTTGTTACACTGAATATATTGATAAAGAGTAGATAAGCAAGGTGGTTTGGGATCCTCTCAGATAATAATAAGGCAGCTACTTTAAAGTAATCTCAGAACTGGTAATAACTAGCAAAATATACTTTTAAAGCCCAGCTACATCTCACCAAGCGGTTGCAGTCAGGCCAATGATAAAGCTTTTTATGTCTGAAATTGCTATAGATGAAAAGAAAGTAAACCTTTTCCTGAGAACTGAGAGGAAAGGCAGAGTTATGTCAATCAATGATTGGTATTAGTAGTTTAGTGGAAGACTGTACTGATTTACACCGTTGTACTTCTTTCAAAATTGCTGTATACTCTTTGAAATCAGCTTGTGTTTTGGTAATCAGTGTGGAAATTAACTTCTTCTTTCTCTCAGGCTTACCTGAGCAAAGCCCATATACTCTATTCCCTAGCCACACTGGGCCTGAGAGGCTGCCCTCTGGGTGGCAGAAAAAGACTGGCCGTGGTATCTGGACCATTAAATGAAGGCTAGTGCCATAAGAGCTTCGGCTCAGGTTGGGCTTTTTAGAATGGGAAGGATCTAGATGGGCAGGGAGAACAGAATATTCAGGCAAGTGCAGGCCACTGAAGACAAGTCTCAGGACATCAGAGGACATTTAGTGGGAGATAAAACCAAATTACCTAGTTCATCAGGCGTAACTATCTCATGATACTGGGCTTGTGACACAATGCGCTCATGATATGGGCTCAGAAGTCAAGAAATGCTTCATAATACCAAGTAAGTGAAAGGAGTCTTTCATTGCAGGCTGTTTCCACTGTGTTTCCTGAATGTAATGAGTTGACATCCCAAACTAGGGATCCTTGCCACTGAGGATGAGAAGGCGTGCCTATCAGCCACAGGAAGGAAGGCACATCAGCCAACAGAACATGTTTAAATACATCATCATTTAAACATTCTATCTGTTAGGGATTGAATTGTGTCTGCCTGTCTTAGGCATCTACTGTTGCCATAACAGAATTACAAGTGGACTATCTTCTCACAGTCTAGCAAGTTCCAAGTCCAAATTCAGAGTGTCGGCTCCAGGGGAAGGCTTTCTCTCTCTTTGTTGGCTCTTGAGGTGGGCTTTCCCTGCTCG
Source organism: Elephas maximus indicus (assembly GCF_024166365.1). Classification (NCBI taxonomy): domain Eukaryota; kingdom Metazoa; phylum Chordata; class Mammalia; order Proboscidea; family Elephantidae; genus Elephas; species Elephas maximus. The sequence goes on along the minus strand of NC_064833.1, from coordinate 60,685,285 downwards.
AGGAGCTTCTCAGGCACAGGGACCCCGTGTCCAAAGGACGCGCTCTGCTCCTGGTGCCGCTTTCTTGGTGGTATGAGGTCCCCAACTCTCTGTTTGCTTCCTTTTATCTCTTGAGAGATAAAAGGTGGTGTAGGCCACACCCCAGGGAAACTCCCTTTACCTTGGATAGGGGAGGTGACCTGAGTAAGGGTGGTGTTACAATCCCACCCTCATCCTCTAACATAAAATTACAATCACAAAATGGAGGACAACCGCAGAATACTGGGAATCATGTCCCAGCCAAATGGATACACACTTTTTTGGGGGACATAATTCAGCCCATGACACCCCCCAAATTTGTGTTGGAATCCTAACCCCTGTACCTGTGGATGTGATCCCGTTTGAGAATAGAGTTTTCTTTGCTATGTTAATGAGGCCATATCAGCGTAGGGTGTGCCCTAAATCACTTTGAGTTACTAGGAAAAAAAAAAAAGCAGGTTAAGCACAGGGGCACACTGAGGAAGACAGATGTCATGTGAGGATCACCAAGGAATGTCCAGGGCTACCAACAAGGAAGAAATCCACACAGCCGTCACCCTGGTTTGGCCTTTTAGCTTTCAGGACTGTGTGAAAATAAACTTCTGTTCTTTAAAAGCACTCACTTGTGTTATTTCTCTTATAGTAGTGCTGAGAAACTAAGACACAATAATTATCTCAACATATATTTATTGAGGGTTATTGAGTAGTGGGTCATTGAGCCCTACTAAGTGCCAGTCTTTTTCTCGGCACTTGGTGTACCTCCTCTCACCAGGGAGGGAGGTAAACAACAACCAAGGAAAATAAGTAAAATATATGATTTCATAGATGCAGTAAGTGCTATAGAGGAAAAATAAAGCAGAAGAGGTGGTAGAAATGTATATAAAGAAGTGTATATTTCTTTATATTAAAACAAACATAAAAACAGTATAGAGTAGAATGTGAAATTTGAATGAAAATTTAAAATAAAGCTCTAAGCTTGTTAATAGTAGGCTGCTTCAGGCATGTGGGTAGGCTCTATCTTCTTCCCTTGGAAGGAAATCTTTTCTGTCAGGGGCTCTTTGGCTGAATAGTTTGAGAAGCATTGATTAAGCAGAATGAGAATGGGCTGTGGAGTAAGCGTTACTTCCTAATCCAGAGCAACTGACCACCTCAGGTCTCTTCTGATGGTAAATGATTCTTAAATCTTTGATTTCTGAACCCAAAGTTACCCAAGGCATTTTTTTTTTTTACATGTGTCTGAGAAACTGTATCAAGAAAATTAGACTCAGTTTGGCATTATGTTCAATTGCTTAAAACCAGGTTTCAGAAAAAGTATCATGCTCCTAAAATCATGAAGTCTAACCCCAATCAGGGAACCCTGGTGGCGTAGTGGTTAAATGCTACAGCTGCTAACCAAGAGATCGGCAGTTCAAATCTGCCAGGCACTCCTTGGAAACTCTACGGGGCAGTTCTATTCTGTCCTCTAGGGTCGCTATGAGTCGGAATCGACTCGACGGCACTGGGTTTGGTTTTTTGTTTTTAACTACAATCAGGGCAGAAGTGCGCCAGATGTTTACCCACCAGTAAAAGCTCTTTTATGTCCTTGAATACATTAAATAGTTGGATCCCTTGAGTGTGGTAGCTCCATTTAAAAATTATTTTAAGACTAAAAGTAAAATGTTTGCCCTTTAAAAAGGTTATAAAAGTAAGACTAGGTTAGTTTTTCCACACTTCTGGGAAACTTAAAAATGATTTCTTATGACGCCTGTCATTTCAACATATGAAAAATAGATTAAAGTTGAGAGGCCCTCTCATCTGTTACAATCTTTAGGCTGAGAGCCCGTGTAAGTCAAGCAAAAATTCCTACCCAGATAATCAGTGTTTCTTCTATGAGTGGTTAACTTAAGCCCTCTTTAACAACACAATGTACTTTTGACATAGTTCTTTATAACACTTCCCAAAGCTTGAGGTTTTTTTTTAGTGTGTATAAAAATGATAGAATTGCTTTCTTTTTTATGTAACACATATTTGCTATTCTGGTGAGTGGGTGTGTGATTTTGTCTTTGCTTTTTTCTGATCAGTTTAGTCATTTCCTACTGGCACTTGAGGGACTTGGGTTTGAAACCCTCTCTGGGAATTACCAGCCATGTGACCCTCGGCAAGTCACCTGACCTCTGTAGGACTCACATGTCTAAGATGAATGACTTGCACTCTTTTAAGGTCTTTCAACTCTTGAGTTCCACGATATAAGATATTGGCCTGAAGAATGTTTTAAGATTAAGCCAAATACCCATTAGTAAAATCCGGAAGTACAGTCTAATATGCATGTCTATGAATGTATGCAGATATGTGTATGTATTTACGGGCACCTCTTCTAAGCCGGGAAACCCTGGTGGCGTAGTAGTTAAGAGCTACGGCTGCTAGCCTGAAGGTTGTAGTTCCATTCCACCAGGTGCTCCTTGGAAACCATATGTGGCAATTCTTCTCTGTCCTGTAGGGCCACTATGAGTCAAAATCAACTCGACAGCAATGGGTTTGGTTTGGTTTTGGTTCTTCTAAGCCAATTCTAGGTGTTACATAGTAGGGCTGCCATTTTTGTTCCTATCAGCATCACTCTTAATTTCATGGGCCCTCCCTGCTTTGTTGGAAATGCAGGAATTATGCATATGCTTGCTACCATCTTATTTTGCTAGTTATTTCTTTGGTAATAAGATGCCCTAATGTAACAAACCAAACAGTTGCTATGTTATATTCTTTGTATTAACCTTTTCCATGCAGATTCATAGCGAAGGGAGCAGAGGGGGACACTTGCCCCGCAATGGGCACAAGTCCAAGGGAGCACGAGACCTGACAGGAAGGGGAAGGCATTTCTGCTAACAGGATGCTGCTACTAGCGACCATTTTTCTTGAAATTGGGGTGGGAGCAATTTAGAGATTGCCCCTAGGTGCTTGTTACTTTTGTTAAGCCCCTGATTCCATGAAGTAAGAATTGCCTCCATTTATGATGTATAATAATTCCCTACCAATGATATTTTCATATCTCTTAAGCTTTTCTTGTCTTTCTTTTGCTATAGGTTTTTTGATGCAGGACACTTTTGGAGCAAATAACAGAAATCTTACATTAACTTAAGAAAAAAAGGGAGGGGAGGGGAATTTATCAGCTTGGATAACTCAACGACAAATGGACCTGAGATTGGGGAAAACTAGATCTGGGGACTCATGTGATGTGTGGTCCTTCTGTGTTTCTCTCTCTCTCTCTCTCTCTGCCTGTCACCTGTTTCATTATCTGGTCAGCTAGAACAAGGTTCACAGGCAGCTCTGGCTACACTTGCTTCAGCCTGTGACCAAGGCCACCAGCAGCACTTAGAGATATCCTAGGGAAGGACTCTGGGTGGCCCAGTCTAGATCACAAGCCCACGCTCATGGTCAAGTGAGGGATGCTGTGCTTGGAGGACTTCCATGGGGTTAAATGGAAAAGACAGGGTTACAGTACTGGGCAGGTAAAGAAAATAAAAGGGCACCACATGTTATAAATAAAACAAATACTGTCTAAAGCCAAAATACAAGCAATTACAAGGAAAAATATTCACATCTAAGTCCCTACCCCAAAGCAATCACTGTTAGTGTTTTGGTATATTTATTTTAATTTCTTCTGTACGCATCATTAAATTTTTTTTTATTTTTTAGATTTGCTATTTTATTATATTATTTTACCTAATTATATAATGTAAGCATATTAAGTGCTAATATAACATCTCTCACACACATGGCAATATAACTTGTAGATGGATTATAGAGCTATTAGGAAAAAAATAATGAAAACATTAGAAGATAGTATATACAAATATGTTTATTATCTCTGGAGAAGGAGAGCCATTTTAAAGAGGAGAGCAAGTTGGATGCAAGGCAAAAGGGTGATATTTTTGACCACAAAAAATCCTTTAAACTTTATGACAAAAGGCACCAAAAAAATTTTTAATATGGGTAAAAGACTGGCAGAAAAATTTTCAACATATAACCAAGGATCTAGCATATATACAGAAACTCTATAAACCAACAAGAAAAATACAAATAATTTAGCAGTATTAAAACAGTTAGATATAATATTAACTTATCATACTGGTAGAAATGTTTAAGCTTTGATAATACTCAGTATTATCAAGAGTAAGGGGAAAGAGGTATTGTAGTCTAATTCAACTGTACGTATCATAATTTTAAAATGCATTTGCCATTTGAAGCCAGCAATTCCACTTGTGGCTTTCTATCCTAGAAAAACATTGGTAGATGGGCCTAAAGGAGCACAGAAAGGGTACTCATTACAGAATTGGTTTTAATAACAACATATTGAAAACAATGTGAATATTCATCAAAAGGAGTATGGTCTAAAAAAACAGGACCCTTTGACATGTGGACCACTATGCAGCAGCTGAAGAGTGAGGGAAATCGCTATGTAGTAAGGAGGGAAAGAGCCGTGGTTATACAATATGATGAATATAACTAATGTCACTGAATTGTAAATGTAAAAAAAAAAAAGTGTTGAAATGGCAAATTTATAAATAACAAAAAAATTTCCATATCAATATTTGTGTACATACACATGTGTATATATATATGCGTGTGTGTGGTGTTTTCACCACACAAAAAAAAACCTAAACTAAAAAAAAGGGGAGCAAAGAGCTCATATTTTTAAATGAAAAAGGCAATTTATAAAATAGTGTTTACAACATGAGCCCATTAATTTTTAAATCAAAACTCCACAGAATATATGATATACTTCTGGAAAAAAAAAAACCAACCCTGTTGCCACCGAGTCGATTCTGACTCCTAGTGACTACCACAGAGTAGAACTGACCCACAGGGCTTCCAAGGAGTACCTGGTGGATTTGAACTGCTGACCTTTTGGCTAGCAGCCAAGCTCTTAACCACTGTGCCCTCTACGTAGTATGATTTAGATAGAAAGATAGATGGATGATGGAGTGTCCAAAGGATACCTTCCAACCTCTGTGGAGGTGAACAGGATTAAGGGAAAAGGCAAAGGAGGCCTCCCATTTCCTATATTTTTTTGGCTTTTTTTAGAAAAAAATGTATTCCTGTATTACATAGTTATTTTAACAATAAAGAGTAAAAACTCTTCATAGCATCAATTTTGACTCTGGAATGTTCTGTCAAACAGATATGCCATGATTCCACCATTCTTGCTACTTTAAATAGGGTATTGTCCACGTTTTACAGAAAGCACTAGTCATTTTTTGGATTTTTTCCTCAAGATCAGCAGCAGAGGTGGTATCAGTGGAGGTCAAAGTTGTGCACGTTTTCTTGATACATTTTACTAGACAGCTTCCTAAAAAAGTTGCTACAGTGTACTATCGCTACACTCTGACCCCCATGTGAAAGTGATGGTTTCATTGAACACTCCTCTTTGATCTCTTCTTGCTCTTTCCATCTTTGCCTCCCTTTGCTACCTTGATAAGTGTTCCATCAAATCTCAGTTTGTTTTAATTTACTTCTTTGATCATTAACAAAGAGAAGTATTTCCCCATGTGTTCAAGTTTTATATTCTCTTCTGCACATTCTTATCCTTTGCTCATAGAGTCCACATTTTTCTTATCCACTTGAGTGAACTCTCTACATTTAAAAATCCTGTCTTCATATTTTCTATAAATATTTTTATAGCTTTGTTGTTTGTCTTTAAATTTCAAAAAAAAAAATTTTTTCCCTTCCAAAAGCTTTAGATTTACCAGGGGGCTTTCTTTTCCTTTCTTCATTGGTTTCATTTACAAATTCTTATCACTATTTTTTCCCAGTGTTTATACTAATGACCTCTGGTAGATTTCATCCCTTATCACTTTTCTTCAATTCCTGTTTTCTTTTTTAAGTCCTCTTGTAGCATGGCTTCATTTCAATCACCATTATTTTGTTTATATGCTTATCTAACATAATAATTTCCTTATACTCCAGAATATGCAGTTCCTGGAATGAATTCTTAAAATTTAATTTTCAGATGGGATTCTCATTCACTTAGTTATTGATTGCATGCCTTCCTGCCTACATTTCAGTTAATAAAAACCAGTTGCTGTCGAGCCGACTCTGACTCATGGCAACCCCATGTGTGTCAGAGCAGAAGGGTGCTCCACATGGCAGCTGGGTGAGGAGTAGCTCCATAGGGTTTTCAATGGCTGATTTTTCAAAAGCAGACTGCCAGGCCTTTCTTCCGAGGTACCTCTGGGTGGACTCGAATATCTGACCTTTTGGTTAGCTGCAGAGCACTTTAACCATTTGCACCACCTAGGGACTCCGCTTTGTTCATTCTTTCATCCTGATAGAAAATATTTCTAAATTTGAATAATAATAATATCTCTAACAGGCAATATTTTCCAAAATACTAAACCTAGCCTCCTTAAAGTATTCAACATTAACACAAATGTGAGCACACAAATGGCTGGTGCAGTGCTGTCCAGTAGAATATCCTGCCATGATGGAAATGACTTGTATCTGCACTGTCCAATATGGTAATCACTAGACCCACGTAGCTATGGGGCAATTGAAACGTGGCTCATGAGGCTGAGGAGCCAAATTCTCTATTTCATTTTAATTAAATGTAAATAACCACATGTGACGGGTGACTACTGTAGGGGGCAGTGCAGGATTAAACCTTCCAAGGGTCACTTTTCACTTTCCAGAGCCATTTTAAGATGAACCTGACTAAGCTAATTAACAAACAGAAATCATAGCTGTGATTTTTTGCTATAAATCCAAGCTACCGTAACTATGCTTTTCTCACCTAACCACCTCATTTCAAAAACCTAATGTTTTAGAATTATTCGCTTACATTTAATAATTCTTATGTATCACCTACGTCAAGTTTACAGTTACGCTATTTTCAGACTCGAGGATGTAAATCCTCAAAAGCTCCCAATCTACCCCCTTTGCCTCTGGTACTATCTTTATTTATACCATTTTAGTCACTGTATTTGTTGTTTTATTCTCAAGCCATTCCAGGGGAGAAAGTACCTGAATTAACCCTAGGAGCATATTGACAGTCTTGAAAGCCATAAAACATAATAAGGCATCAGCACATGCTGACTTAAATGCTCCTGTGATTCCTTAAAAGTTAGTTGTAGGTTTCTCTTTGTTGTTATGCCTGTTAAGATGGGAAAATGAGAGAGAATTTTGTAAATAGTGTAAAAATTCCTCAGTGCTCACCATACTAGGGTATAGAATTTTCCCTAAAAAACATTGTAGATATGACAACTGTTAATCTGGTCTCCGGGACATGAATATTTGGGGGACAGCTGGGTGGGAAGTAAAGAAACCAGAAAAAAACAAAACAAAACAAAAAAACACCCATTGCCGTGGGGGAGATTCCAAGTCATGGCAACCTAGAGGGCAGAGTAGAGAACTGCCCCATAGGGTTTCCAAGGCTGTACTCTTTAGGGAAGCAGATTGCTACATCTTTTCTTCTGTAGAGCTGCTGACCTTTTCATTAGCAGTTGAGTACTTAACCATTGCATTACCCTCCCCCCCCCAAAAAAAACCCATCATTGTGGAGTCAATTCTGACTCATAGAGACCGTATAGGATAGAGTAGAACTGCCCCATAGGCAAGGACAGATTACTCAGTAAGCAAGGTAAGCATGTGATTAAAAAAAAAAAAAAAGGTTTTTTTTGTGATTAGGGAATCAACAAAACAGGGGCACCAGTTGTCCAAAGCAAAGACCCATAGATGCCAAGCGGAGAGCACACAAGGAAAAGCGAGCAAACACCACAGTGGAAGGCAACTGGTAGGACACTAAATGAAATCAATACCAGCTCCAGTGCACGAGGATGTGTCAGCAGAAATAAAGTTCACACAGGGTCATGAGGAAGCCCACTTGCAAGGTTGTTTCAGCTATGAGGCCCCTACCACTTCAACACTTTTGCTGACATATTTCCTACGGTTCTCTCCGGTGTAATTGAAACTCCTTATCTCGGTGCGTCCTTTGGAACTATACTATTCCTTTCTAATAAACAAAAGGTGGGGGTGCGCTGTCAAGTCTAGTTCTTGCTACTTTCACCTGATATGCAACTGGATTCAATACGAGTGGTTACTGGGCAAGGGTGGATTATATGAATAGATAACCCACTGCCGTCGAGTCAATTCTGACTCATAGTGACCCTGCAGGACAGAGTAGAACTGCCCCACAGGGTTTCCAAGGAGCTCCTGGTGGATTCAAACTGCTGACCTTTTGGTTAGCAGCTGTAGCACTTAACCACTACGTCACCAGCGTTTCCATGAATAGATAACAGGTCTCTAATCCATTTTGGGAGAACCATCTTGTACATCTACGTCTGCTGATGCAGCAATTCCAGCCAGGAGGGCCAGCAATGCTCTTTGATAAATGGCCAATGGGAACTCCAGCCTATATAACTCACATATCCTGTTTGAATGTGTGAGTAAGTGGAGGAGGAGCCACCAAGATCATCAGTGTTTAGGGCCTTCAAGTGTCTTAATCAGGTCCGTGCTCCTAAATTTCCCAGGCTGCCAATCTTTCTTCCAAAGAGCGGCTGGGGGGTTGGCACCGCCAGCCTTTCAGGTAGCAGCTGAGCAGTTAACCACTGCGCCATCAGGGGCCCTTCTGATGAGCAGTAGCAGCCTTGGTAATCTTCCATTTCTTTCTCAACATGGATGCAGAGAAACTTGCTATGTTTTTTTGTCCTCCCCGTAAAAGCTAAGGCTGGAGCTACTTGTCCCACCACCTTCTGCATAGAAACCCCACTCTCCTAGTGTCCCAAGGTGGCTCCACTTAGTCACCCAGTCACAGCCATTACTGCCACCTGATGGCTGGCGCTCTCTTGCCACATGGCAGGCAAAGCTAACTTCTAAGACCTTGGCCTAAACTGAAATTTCAAACAAAACCTAGTGTAAATGTTTTTGTTACTTGATCCTTTATAGAACTTAAGAAGAGACAAGAAAAATGAAGAGGAACAGAGGACAAGTAGGGTGCATCACAAGAAAATTACGAGCAGCCTCGGATCTTTGCTAATTTACTATGTTGTACATAATAATCCACACATAGTCAAGAGGTTCTGTTTATTTACCTTAAGTGTGTCCTTCAGAAATGTAGAACTATTTTTCTTATTCAATTCTTAGTGAAGAGAAGAAATAGCTAGTTATGATCTTGGATTTAAATATAATGATCTTTAATGTTATTTTCTAAATTCTTCTTCATTAGGTCTTTAATACAGAGTTCCAACCACTGTGTCATTGTCATTTCACCCACGCTTTTTCATGACTTAAAAAAAAAAAATCCTAACTAACAATCAGTTGCTGTAGCTGTAGCGTCAGTTCCAGCTCACGGTAGAATTGTGCTTCATAGGGTTTTCAGTAGCTAATTTTTTAGAAGTAGATTGCCAGGTCTTTCTTCCAAGATGCCTGCAACGTTTTGGTTAGAAACTGAGTATGTTAACCGTTTGTACCACCCAGGGACTCCTTTTTAACACTACTTCCATATTATTCTGTTGTTGGCGTGTGGCCTTGAGTCAACTCATAATGACCACATAGGACAGAGTAGAACCACTCCACAGGGTTTCCAGGGCTCTGATCTTTATGAAAACATATTGCCACATCTTTCTCCCACAAAACTGGTGAGTTTGAACCACCGACCTTTTGGTTAGCAGCTGAGTGCTTAACTGTGTCACCAGGGCTCCTATGCTGCTACTGTTGTTGTTGTTGTTAGGTGCTATTAAATCAGTTCTGACTCATAGCAACCCTGTGTACAACAGAACCAAATACCACCTGGTCCTGTGCCATCCTCACAATCGCTGCTAGGTTTGAACCCATTGTTGCAGCCACTATGTCTGTCTACCTTGTTCAGGGTCTTCCTCTTTTTCCAACCATGATGCCCTTCTCCAGGGACTGGTCCCTCCCAATAACATGTCCAAAGTACATGAGATGAAGTCTCACCATTCTCGCTTTTAGGGAGCATTCTGGCTGTACTTCTCTAAAGACAGATTTGTTCATTCTTCTGGTGGTCCATGGTATATTCAACGTTCTTTGCCAAAGGCATCAATTCTTCTTCCATCTTCCTTATTCATTGTCCAGCTTGCATATAAGGCAGTTGAAAATACCATGGCTTGGGGCAGGCATGCCTTAGTCCTCAAAGTGACATTTTTGTTTTTTAACACATTAAAGAGGTCTTTTGCAGCAGGTTTGCCAATGTAATACATCCTTTGAGTTCTTGACTGCTGCTTCCATGGGTGTTGATTTTGAATTCAAGTAAAATGAAATCCTTGACAACTTCAATCTTTTCCCCATTTATCATGATATCGTTTATTGGCCCAGTTGTAAGGATTTTTGTTTTCTTTATGTTGAGGTGTAATCCATACTGAAGGCTGTGGTTTTTGATCTTCATCAGTATGTGCTTCAAATCCTCTTCACTTTCAGCAAGCAAGGTTGTGTCATCCGCATATTGCCGGTTATTAATGAGACTTCCTCCAATCCTGATACCCCATCCTTTTTCATATAGTCCAGCTTCTCAGGTTATTTGCTCAGCATACAAATTTAATAAGTGTGATGAAAGGGTACAACCTGATAGACACATTTCCTGACTTTAAACCATGCAGTATCCCCATGTTCTGTTCTAATGACTGCCTCTTGATCTTTAGGTGCCTCATGAGCACAATTAAGTGCTCAGGAATTCCCATTCTTCTCAATGTTATCCATAAGTTGTTATGATCCTCACAGTCAGATGCCTTTGCATAGTCAGTAAAACACAGGTAAACATCTTTCTGGTATTCTCTGCTTTCAGCCAGGATCCATCTGACATCAGTTATGATATCCCTCATTCCTATTAGTGATACTATTTTCCTGCCAGCTTTATATACCTCTCTCCCAATCTCAGGTCATGTTCAGCTTGTTGTTCTCAATGTCCTCTGTATCTCTTATACATACCTTGCAAATAATCAGTTCAGTCATTGCCTATCCAGGAGATTTCTGTTTTCTAGAATCTAAAATCCAGTGTTGCCCTAAGTATATGAGCTTCCATCTTTAGAATGGCATTCAGCTTGAGTTTCTCAGGCCTGTAGATATTCCCTGCCACACACGGCCACATAATTTGCGGGGCCCAAGCCAAAATGAATATGTGTGTCTCTTTATTAAAAAAGGCAGTGGCAAGAGAGCATTAAACCAAGTGAGGAAAAAGGAGTATAAGATCCAGAGCTCAGGTGGATAGATTGACTTTGCATAGGAGAAAGAACATTGATTTGTCTAATGCAGGAGAAAGGGCCTTCTAAGAATGGGTGTAGATGCAGATTGTAGGGGGACAGACAGGAATTTGATTCAGTTCAAACCCAAGGTGTTCTATTTTCTTTGTGAAAGAGCAGAGGATATGCTGGTGGGTTTAAGGAGAGTGGTGGAAATTGGGACTGGCCCCGTAGATGAATGAGGAAGTAGCAAGTCCAGTCCAAGTCATGGCTTGAAGGAAGAGCAGCTGAAATTGGCTCCCAAGAAAGGTTGAGTGTTTCCATTCTGCAGGACTACGTGATATTCTCCAGTGTTTCTCTGGCATACAAGTGAAGGAGCCTGTGGTACAGTGGTTAAAGTACTCAGCAGCTAACCTCAAGGCCCGCAGTTTGAACCTACCAGCTGTTCCTCGGGAGAAAGATGTGGCAGTCTGCTTCTGTAAAGATTTACAGCTTTGGAAACCCTATGAGACAGCCCTACTGTGTCCTATAGGGTCACTATGAGTTGGAATCCACTTGATGACAGTGGGTTTGGTTTTGGCACAGAAATGAAGGTGAAAGCATTTGATACACAGCAATGATTCTAAAAGTGCAGTCCATGGACTAGCAATATCAACATTACCTGGGAACCTGTTAGAAATGCCAAATCTCTGACCAGGCCCCTGACATACTGAATCAGAAACTCAAAGGGTGGGGCCCAGAAATCTGTGTGTTAACAAACCCTCCAGATGATTCTGTTGCTATTGTTAGCTGCTGACTCGTGGTGATCCCACGAGAGTCTGATGTTCTCTACAAATTGAGACCCACTGAGCTAGATCATTGCTACTCAAAGTGTGTCTGCAGGCTGGCAGCATCAACTTCACCTGGGAGCTTCTGAGAGCTGCAAAATCTCAGTCTCTCCTTCCCCCAGGGCTACTGAATTAGAATCCGAATTTTAACAAGATCCCCAAGTAGTTCCAGTGAAGACTAAGTTAAGAAGCACTGAACTTGGTGGGTTACCTTTCCTAGGGGTATTTGTAGGTTACCTGTGGATTCTTGAGGACCTAAATGACTGCGGCGGGCGGGGGGGGGGGAGGACTTTTTTTTTAATATTTATTTTTTGTACTTTAGATGGAAGTTTACAGAGCAAACTAGTTTCTCATTAAAAAATTAATACACACGTTGTTTTGTGACATTGATTGTCAACACAACATGTCAACACTCTCCCCTTCTTGACCTTGGATTCCCCATTACCAGCTTTCCTGTCCCCTCCTGCCTTCTAATCCTTGCCCCTGGGCTGGTGTGCCTATTTAGTCTCATTTTGTTTTATGGGCCTATCCCATCTTTGGGTGGACGGTGAACCTCAGGAGTGACTTCATTACTGAGTTAAAAGCGTGTGCAGAGGCCATAGTCTTGGGGTTTTCTCCAGTCTCTATCAGACCAACAAGTTTGGTCGTTTTTTGTGAGTTAGAATTTTGTTCTACATTTTTCTCCAGCTCTCTCTGGGACCCTCTACTGTGATCCCTGTCAGAGCAGTCTGTGGTGGTAGCCAGGCACCATCTAGTTGTGCTGGACTCAGTCTGGTGGAGACTGTGGTAGTTGTGATCCATTACCCCTTTGGACTAAACTTTCCCTTGTCTTTGGTTTTCTTCATTCTCACTTGCTCCAGACAGGGTGAAACCAGTGGAGTATCTTAGATGGCCGCTCACAAGCTTTTAAGACCCTAGACGCCACCTACCAAAGTAGAATGTAGAACATTTTCTTTATGAACTATGTTATGCCAATTGATCTAGATGTTCCCCCAGACCATGAAGGGGAGTAACTTCTAATGGAGTAATTTCAGATTCAATTCAAATTTGCACTCTTAACAAGTTACAAGGTGATACTGGTGCTGCTGGTCCAAGTGCCACGCTTTCAGAACATATGAAACATCTGTGACAGACTTCCTCTCCAGCAGTGTCCTTCCTTCATTCCTTTGTCTTTCCAGGTCTATCACCCATTTTTTAATTGCCAGTAACAGTAGAAAGCCAGTAGGATTTGTGCCTCAGACCTGCTCCTCCCTAGAAGGGTCATCTTCTGACTTGAACCGTCTAAGGACCAATGCTTTCTCTTGGCATGCCCAGGATTGTGTGCTCAAAAGTGTGTGGGGGGAAAATGTCTGTGGGACATTATATACTCCACTTATGTCAAAATTTGGCAAAAAGAATGGTTTTCGTCCCCCTGTGAGCAAGAGCTCTTTACCAAAAACAAACAAAACTCAAACTCATTGCCGTGGAATTGATTCTGACTCATTTTTTTTTTTTTTCATAGCAACCTGACAGGACAGAGTAGAACTGTCCCATAGCGTCTCTTAAGAGCAGCTGGTGGATTCAAACAGTCGACCTTTTTGGTTAGCAGCCAAGCTCTTAACCAACCACTGTGCCATCAGGGCTCCAAGTGCTCTCTGTACCCTGTAAAATACGCCAGGGTCCTCAGCACTAAAGGCTGTGGTTGGCTACAGAAAACCAAACAAGTCTCTTACAATAAGGGCAAGCCTGGGCACTGTTTCACCTCTACCCTGTGCTATTTAAAGGGAGCAGAAAGGGAACCCGTTCTTCAGCTGCACCACAACTTTTCTTATGTATTCCAATGGATCTAGGTGGGGTAAAGGGGAGAAGTTTTTGAAAAGTTTCTAATTTTAAAGGTGTGTATTTTGGTGGGTTTTTTGTTTTGTTTTGCTTTTTTCTTTTTTTAACTTCCAATTAGATGAGTCAGTCTGGAGCCCTTTTGGTGCTAAAAGAGGCTTCCGTGTTTATTCCCCACCCCCGCCTTTTTCCATGCACATTTAAAGAGGTGATAATTCTGAGCCCCATTTCCTTCTGCTTGCTCCCTAATGTTCTCCTACTGCTCAGTCCCCCTAAGTAAAATCTTTAAAGCTCTCTCCAAGGGTACAATTATCTTGAACAGTTACTCTCTGTCAATGGAGTCCCTGGGTGACACAATCGTTAACACACTTGACTGTTAACAGAAAGGTTGGAAGTTTGAGTCCACCCAGAGGTGCCTCAGAAGAAAGGCCTGGCAATCTACTGCCAAAAAATCAGCCATTAAAAACCCTATGGAACACAGTTCTACTCTGACACACGTGGAGTTGCCATGAGTCAGATTTGACTCAGTGGGAATGGGTTGTGAGGACATTGATGGTTCAGCGGTAGAATTTTCACCCTCCATACAGGAGACCAGCATGGATTCCCTGCCAGTGTACCTCATGAGCAGACACCACCTATTTGTCAGTGGAGGTTTGGGTGTTGTTGTGATGCTGTGTAGTCTTTAGTGGAGCTTCCAGACTAACAGGAACCTGGGTAATAGGCCTGGTGATCTACTGAAAATCAGCCAATGAAAACCCTCTGGATCACACCAGTCTGATCCTCAACCAATCATGAGGGTAGTGCAGGACTGGCAGTGTTTTGTTTCTTTTGTGTGTGAGGTCACAACCAGTCAGGGGCCAGCTTGAGGGCAACTAAGGATAATAGCATCCATCAACACCTTAGCCAGAATTTATTTGTGATGGGTTAAGCCCTCGTTAGCAAGTCTTCGAAATCAGGAGAAAGAAATTTTGTGGCAAAATGGATGAGGGTGGAATCAGGGAAGGTGTAGGGTAAAAAGTGCTGCACACAGGGATCCTTGTGATAAAACTATTCTGCATCTTGACTGGTGGTGATACCACGAATGTACACATGTAATAAAGTCACATAATTAAACAAACACACACACACCCCAGTGCATGTAAAACTGGTGAAATCTGAATAAGGCGGATTGAATCAATCTCCATCTCCTAGTTGTGATACCCTACTATACTAATTTAAGATGTTACTTTTGAGGGAAACTAGTCATAGGGTATATGGAATCTCTCTGTATTTTTTCTTACAACTGCATGTGAATCTACAGTTGTCTCAAAATAAAAGGTTTTCTTTCTTTTTCTTTTTAAAGTGCTGCAGTGAGGACAGGCCTGGTGGATGTCAGAAGCAGAGTCCTGAGCAGCCAGGCAGCAAGAGGACAGTAGGGGCCCAGAGAGGAGATGATGACCCTGATTTAAAGGAGAGGCACAGAAGAGAAGATGGCACACATTTCCAAGGAAAACTTAATTCTCCTGTAGTTAAATTGTACCATGAGGAGAATGTGGTCTGCCACCAAGCCATGAGTTCTAGAATGATGATCCATCAGATGCTGAAAGCAAAAACAATAAATAGCTATCATTTATTGAGGGCCCACCAGGTGCCACGCTTTTACATGAGTTATCTTATTTGATAACTCACAATAGCACTATGGGGTAGGTCCTGTTATTAGATCCGTTTTACAAATGATGAAACCAAGGCACAGAGAGATTAAGAAACCTAACTGCCAACTGGCAGAACCAGGATTTGTCTGATTTCATCATCATCATCATCACTAGCACGAACTGAGGGCTTGCAGCCTGCCAGGAATATTGTCTTAGATGCTTTTCTCTTCATGAGGAAGGACGTGTTCTATCACCATACCATAATTTCTGGAAAACTCTCCATTGTATATTGGCATCAAATAACTACATTTGTCTGCTTTATGCTTACTAAATGCCAGACACCTTATGTGAATTATCTCATTAAATATTCTGAGCAAGTCTGGATGTATCATCTCCATATTATTGATGAGAAAAACAGAAGCTCAGAGAAGTTAAATGCCTTGTCCAAAAGCAGAGAACCAACTCATGGCAGCCCAGTGGAGGCACTCGGGCCGTGGGGCTCCAGAGCTAGCCTTCCACCTCTGAGCTCTGCTGGCTCCAACCCAGGAATCCAAGACTCAGCCATTTAATTTTCCCCCAAAGTTAGATGCTTTTCAGGCTCCTAGTATCCACTGGCCAGGCATGAATTGGTTTTATTTTGCCTGGAGTGCAACAGATATAGATTTTGCATGTTCATGTTGCAAACTACACCCTTGGAACTTTCCTTGCTACGTTTGTATATTAGTTACTCAAGGCACAGACAAGTTTTTTACACTTACCTGGTTCAATACACAGTAGCAGCAAGTACAACTCAGTGTTTAATAAGTCTTCTTTAGTGGTGATGGTAAGCAAGTCAAAGTCCTGCCAACATTCAGCTCGATAACTTTGGGTAATCAGGAGGGACAAACTGCTGGAGAAGGACATGGTGTATGGTAAAGTAAAGGGCCAGCGAAGGTGAGGGAAACCCTCAATGAGACAAGCTGACACAATGGCCGCATCGATGGACTCAGACATACCAACGATGAAGAAGGTGGTACAGGATTGGGTAAGGTTTTGTTCTATTGTACGTGGGGTCGCCATAAGTTGGAGTTGACTCTAGGGAAACGAACTACAAACGATGACGGTAATGATGACATTTCACTTTGAAGGTGCACAAGAAACAATACAAACATCTCTTAACATATCAGCCATCCACACGCTCAGTTTCTCTCACTCTTGTGTTACTTCAAGGCATCTGGTAGGGGGTTGAGGACTTAAACGGTTATCTATCAGTCCCTTCTGGGGATCCCATGTGTGTAGAGTAGAACTGCACCCCACAGGGCTTTTAAGGCTGTGACCTTGCAGAAGCAGATTGCCAGACCTGCCTTCTGAGGTGCCTCTGAGTAAGTTCAAACCACTAACCTTTCAGTTATTAGTCCAGCATTTAACCATTTGTGCCACCCAGGGGTTTAAAAAAAAAAAAAAAATTTTTTTTTTTTTTTTTTTTTTAAGTGGCAGGGACACATTCTGGTGCTTCATCACCCTGTAATCACTGAGACTGTACACATGAACTCATGAGGAAGTTGTCAGAGAAGCTTCTTGCAGGCTGCTGGGGTTGACCAAAGAAAATCACAGCATCTCAGCCACAGGCTCTGGGTTACAAAGTGGAATCTTGCTCAGCTGTGAGCCTTGTACACTTTCACTTTTCTGTTGGGGAACACACCCACTCCGAGCCAACTCCATGTCCTGGTTTTCCCCCTCGCTTCCTTCCCCTTCTTTCCCCTCTGGCAGCAGGCTGCCTGTAAACATGCCTGGCTCACAGAAAGAGGCAACTGCTATTGGAGGAGCTGTTTCTGGCCTCCCCTTTGCCAAGCTTTGGAGCTGTCAGTTACTTGTACAGTGTGAGCTAGATTTTGGCGCCACAGCTGGGAGTGAGGCTTTTGTTCCATAACAAAAACAAGAGCCTGACTGGCAGGGCTGCCAGCGCCCAGCCCGCCAAGGCAGGCATAAAGGAGCCCGCGTGGTGAATGTTTGTGACCTGTCATTAGAGATAGCTCCCTCTGCTTCCAACTGATCACATGAAAACAATGTGGCAAATTATGTTTGTACCAGCAACGACCCTGCTCCAGCCGTGGAGGTGAATAGTATGCACCAGGCTGTAATAGCGGGCCTGTTAGCTCAGGTGGACATGCACTTTGGTGATAGTCCACTGAGTCATTTCCAGCGCTTTTTGCCTCTGCTGTCAAGGAACTTATGTTTTCCTGTCCTTCAGGCTGAAACAAGTTAAATGATTAAAAAAAAAAAAAAAATTTGCCATCCAGTCGATTCTGACTCATAGCGACCCTATAGTTAAATGATAGATTCATTTAGTCCAAGAGGAAAAGCTAGGAATTAAATGTCATAATGCAGTTTACTCGATTTGGTGGTCTTTTTTTTTTTTTTTTTTGTCACAAATACACAGATAGTCTCCACTATGTTGTTTGTTCGATTTTTGTGCGAGAGATGCTCAAAGCACGTCCACATTCAGGTTGCTGCCTACTTCGAGAAAATTCGTGCATGAAAACCTAAATCCAAAAGACAGATGGATTAGGGTGGGTATTCTCATTTAAAAAAAAAAAAAATTCTTCAAGTTTCAAAAGCATTTGGAAGACTTCAGAGCATCCCTCCACCCCCACAAAAAATCCCACCTCGATCAGTGGTGCTGATATCTACAGTGTCACAATCCTTCAGCTTTAGACTCAGTCTTGCTGAAATGAAAATACCTTTGAGGAAATAATGAGGTTAGAGATAGTCATTTGCACCTCAATACGAAT
This sequence comes from Elephas maximus indicus, assembly GCF_024166365.1. Lineage (NCBI taxonomy): Eukaryota > Metazoa > Chordata > Mammalia > Proboscidea > Elephantidae > Elephas > Elephas maximus. The sequence goes on along the minus strand of NC_064833.1, from coordinate 60,667,064 downwards.
AAGTTTAATCATTTTGTTCTTGAGAACAGGTTTTCAGGAAGGAAAGAAACTGGGTGTAACTGAATTCCTAAAAGGAGGCAGAGAAACAACATGGGTGGCAATGAATGCATAAAAAGGTGAAACCGACTTGGAGTTTGGCTGGCAGGTTTTGCCACAACACGATATCCGTATGAGTGGCAAGCTCTTTGACAGGCCTTTTCGTGCCTTGCCAAACTCCAGGATCATGCATGAGAAAAAGACTAAATATGCTCCCCAGTTCAAGATGTGAACTCACCAAAACTGTCAGAATATCCTACCACTATAAGTCTCCATGATTCAACCAAAAGTTAACCAAAGTAAAATTACTCAAAGAATGGTGTTTTAGTTATCTAGTGACGTTATAACAAACACTGCAAGTGGATGGCTTCAATGAACAGAAGCTCATTCTCTGACAGTCTAGTAGGCTATAAATCCAATTTCAGGGCATCAGCTCCAGGAGAAGGCCTTTTCTTTCTGTCAGCACTGGAGGAAGGTCAATCTTCCCCTGGACTAGGAGTTTCTCAGTGCATGGACTCTGGGTCCAAAGGACACACTCTTCTCCTGGCACTACTTTCTTGGTGGAGTGAGATCTCCATGTCTCTCTGCTCACTTCTTTCTTTTATATTTTGAAAGAGATTGGCTGAAGACACACTCTAACTTGTAGATTGAGTCCTGCCTCATTAACATAACTGCCACTAATCCCATTTCATTAATATCATAGAGATAGGATTTACTACACATAGGAAAATCACATCAGATGACAAAATGGTGGACAATCACACAATACTGGGAATCATGGCCTAGCCAAATTGATACATACATTTTTGGGGGACACAATTCAATCCATGACAAAAGGCATGGGAACAGTTCTGGAAATGACTGTGGAAGAATCAGGAAAAGATATCTGTGCATGTTCAAGGGAGATTTCTGAAGCTACAGAGTTGGGTCCGGGTAGAATTCCATGAACAGAGGCATTCCTCAGATATGATTACAAAGGTGTCCATTAAGTCTAATGTTTCTGAGGCTGACTCTGATTTTCTGATTACCACTCCTCCAATGTCACTGTCAGTCTTAGGGCTATAGTTAAAAGAAAAAAAAGAAAAGATTGGTTTGATTGATTTTTGTTGCTTTAAATTGAAGAGCTGTTGCTCATACTTCAGTATATTCTTTCACTCCTTGTTTCATTTCCCTGGGCCTTTCCACCCACCTCTCTACCTTGACTTGTGAGTTGCTCAGACCAAATGAGTCAGTGAAGACGGGAATGTTAATTTAACTGAATATGTGTCTGTCAATATTAGTTTTGAAGATGTTTTGGCACCCTGAAATAATGAACAACCAATAAAAGAAAAATTCAAAGGCAGACTTCCAAGAAGATGATATAGCTTAAACTTTAAGGCCCCTCCCTAGGCTGAGCGCCCTCCCCCAAGAGAAGGAGAAGCAGCAGTAAGTGTAGCATGTGCTTGAGTTCAGGAGGGCTGCTCTGACCTGGGGTCACTCTGTATATTCACTTTTTTTTTTTTTAAATCAGCTTTACTGAGTTATAATACATATACCATAAAATTTATCCATTTAAACTGTACAATTCACTGTTCTTTAGTATATTCACAGAGTTGTGTAATCATTACCATAATCTAATTTTAGAACACTTTCATTCACCCAAAAAGAAACAGCACACCAATTAATAGTCACTCCCCATTCCTGTCTCTACTCTCTAGCCCTAGGCCACAACTACTCTTTTCTCTGTCTCTATGGATTTGCCTATTCTGGTCTTTTGTAACTGACTAATTTCATTTAGCATAACCTTGTCAAAGTTCATCCATGTTGTAGCATGTATTAGAACTTCAATCCTTTTTATGGCAGAATAATAGTCCATGGTATGGATATATCACATTTTTCTTATCCACTCATCACTTGGTGGATATTTGGGTTGTTTGTATATTTACTTTTGTATCTATTTTGGTATGTCCTGCTGGTTGTCCTGGAGTTATGGGCAGGATTGGCAGACTGCCAGTACTACCTACAGGTCTACCTGGCCTCCTGTGACAGCCTGCCTCTGGTGGTTGTCAGGGAACATTTGGACTCTATCTATGACCCTCAGAAAAAGGAACTGAACCTGAGGATTCTCTGTGTCCTGCTCAAGAAACTCAGGTTTCCTGGTGTCCTGTGGGAGTAGCTCACTGAAGGCAGGGAGATGGGAAGAGGAAGGAATGCAAGGGCCTGGCTGAGCCTGACCAGCTGCAGGTAAATTGGCTGAAAGGGCCATGCCAGACAAGATCAAAGAGCTGAGGTTTTCTGAAGGCTTGCTACAGCAAGAGACCCTGCCTGAGTAAGAAACTGGAGGAAATTATAGATGTGGCATTGCTCATAAGGTGTAAGAAATTTTTCTAAACTGCTAATATTTTTTTTAAATTATCAACCATATTAAAAAAAAAAAGTAGCTGTTGAGGCTATTTATGTACAACAAAACACCTCATGGGTTTTGGTTTGTTAGTTTGGGGGTTTGGGGTTATGGCTTCGTGGCACATCCCAGTTAATTGGCCCAATATAGCTTTCAGTGTTTCTTTTCTACCTCCTAGTTTGTTGCGTAGTGCCTGGGGTCTTAAAATCTTGCAAGCGGCCATACAAGGGAAAACAATTGGTCTCTATTTGCCTGGAGCAACAGAGGAAGAAAGTCAGGAATAGGAGGAGGAAATGGAACGCGTGGTTAATTGCCTCCACAAACAACTGCTTCTTTGCCATGAGACCAGAAGAACTGGATGGTACCCAGTTATCATTACTGGACTTTTTGGTTAAAAATTCTAAAGAAGAATCCTGATCAAAAGGGGGAAGAATTAGGATCAGAATTTAAATTCTCAAGGATCCAGACTTTCTAGAGCCACTGAGGCTGGATAAACCCCTAAAACTACTGCCCTGAGAGCATCTTTAACCCTGAAACCATAAACCAAAAATGTCTCCTGAACCCTTTAAGCGAAACAACAGTCTAGCTTCAGTAGTAAAGAATTCCTGTTGTGAGCATTGTACTCTTTTAAAGAACTTACTATATGGGATCAAATTGGTATCAGCAACTGGAAAAGATAGATTGAAAGCTTAGGGGAAAATGAGCTTTTGTCAACAGGGGAGGAACAAATCAGAAAAAGGAGGATGAGAAGATTGCACAATTTGAAGAATGTAATCAATATCACTGTAACGTACATGCAGAAATTTTTGAATTGGAGTATGCTTTGCTGTGTATATTTTTTAACATCAGTAAAGAAAAATTATCAACCATACTAAAGGAATGACTGGATTATCATTCTACTCTTTCAATGGAAAATTGTATTACAAAATTGTTGTCATATGAAGAAGTTACCCAAAAGTACCCAGGTGGGAACAACCTAAATGTTCGTAAACAGATGAATGGATTAAAAAAAAAAAAGTGGTATGTAGATACAATGGAATATTACTCAGCCATAAAAAGAAATGAAGTCCTGAAACATGCTACAACATTGAGAGACTTGAAAACATTATGCTCATTGAGCATTCTCCAGGATAGAACATATGTTAGGTCATAAAACAAAGCTTAATACATTTAAAAAGATAGAAATTATACAAAGTATATTCTCCAAACATAAATAGAGTAACAAGAGGAAATTTGAAAATTCACAAATAAGAAAAATTAAACAACATACTCCTAAACAACAAATGGGTTAAATAAAAAATCACAAGGGAAAATTAGAAAATACTACGAGATGAATGAAAACAAAAACACAACATGCCAAAGTTTATAGAATGCACTTAAAGCAGTGCTCAGAGACAAGTTTATAGCTGCAAATGTCTACATTAAAAAAAATAAAGACCCTAAATCAATAGTCTAGCCACCCACTTTAAGATAATAGAAAAAGAAGAGTCAGCTAAACCCAAAACAAGCAGAAGGAATGACACAATAAAGAATTAAAATAAACAAAACAGAAAATAGAAAAATCAATGAAACAAAAAGTTTGTTTATTGAAAATATCACCAAGATTGGTAATCCTTCAACTAGACTGATAAAGATAAAAAGAGAAAAGGTTCAAATTCCTAAAAATCAGGAATAATGCACCCTATATTACTACCAAACTTTCAGAGATAAAAGTTCATTTATTAGGGAATACTATGAACAATTGTATGGCAACAAATTAGATAACTTAGATGAAACGGATAAATTCCTAGAAACATCCAAACAAACAAAACTGACTCAAGAAGAAATACAAAATCTGAATAGACCTATAACAAATTAAGTGATTGAGTCCATCAAAAAAACTACCAACGAAGAAAAATTCAGGACTAGATGGCTTCAATGGTGAATTCTACCAAACATTCAAAGAAAAATTAACACCAATCCTTCTTAAACTTTTCCAAAGTAGAGAAGGGAACACTTCCTCAGTTATTTTATGAAGCAGTGTTACCCTGATACCAAAACCAGGAAGGAACCCTGGGGGCACAGTGGTTAAATGATCAGCTGCTAACCAAAAGGTTAGCGGTTCGAACCCACCAGCTGCTTGATGGGAAAAAGATACGGCAGTCTGCTTCCATAAAGATTGCAGACTTGAAAATCCTATGGGACAGTTCTACTGTGTCCTATAGGGTTGCCATGAGTTTGGCAACAGGTACCAAAACCAAAAAAGGCATCATAAGAAAACTACAAACCAATGCCCCTTATGAATATGAATGCAAAAATCGTCAACAAAATACTAGCAAACCAAATTCAACAGCATATGAAACGATAATATTCCACGACCAAGTGGTATTTATCTTAGAAATGCACGGTTGGTTTAACATGTGAAAATCAATCAATGTAATACACTATATGAATAGAATAAAGGGGGGAAAAACATACATGATTGTCTGAATAGACTCAGAAAAAGCATTCAATAAAATCCACTACGCTTTCATGATAAAAACATTGAAAAAAAATTAGTAATAGAGGAAACGTCTTCATCCTGATAAAGGTCATCCATGGAAAACCCACAGCTAGCATACTTAATGGTGAAAGACTGAAGCTTTCCCCCTAAGATCAGAAACAATGCATGAATATCCACTCTGGCCACTTCTATTTCACCATTGTACTGGAAATTCTCATCAGGGCAATTAGGTAATAAAGAGAAATAAAAAACTGGATAGGAAGAAATAAAACTGTCTCTCTAAGCAGGTGGCATGATCATATGTATAGAGTCCTAACGAATCCACACAAAAACAAAACTATTCAAGCTAATAAATAACTTCATCAAAGCTGCAGGAATCAAAATCAATATACACAAAATCAGTTGTATTTCTATATACTTGCAATGAACAATATAAAAATGAAAGTTAAAAAATAGTTCATTTACAATAGCATCAAGAAGAACAAAACACTTGGTAATAAAGTTAATCAAAGAAGTAAAAGACTTATGGATTAAAATGACAAAAATTTTGAAAGAAATTTTAGAAGATGTAAACAAATATAAAAAAAAATCCCATGTTCATGAATTTAAGCACTCCCTGGTAGTGCAGTCGTTAAGAGCTTGACTGCTAACCAAAAGGTTGGCAGTTCAAATCTACCAGCTGCTCCTTGGAAACCCTATGGAGCATTTCTACTCTGTCCTATAGGGTCGCTATGAGTCAGAATCAAATGGACAGCAATGGGTTATCATTGAGATGGCAACAGTCCCCAAAGCAATCAATAGGATCAATGCAATCCCTATCAAAATTCTAATGGCCTTTTTTTTTCTTTTCTCGTTTGGCAGAAATGGATACCACGATCCTAAAATTCATATGGAAATGCAAAGGATCCCAAATAACAATCTCGAACAAGTACAACAATTTTGGAAGAATTGTACATCCCAGTGGTAATCAAGGAAGTATGATACTGGCATGAGGAAACACATTATAAACCAATGGAACAGTCTTGATAGTCCAGAAATAAACTCATATTTTTTTTTCCACTTTTATTAGTTTTTGACAAAGGTGATAAGGTATTCCAATGTTCTTTTCAACAAATGGTGGTGGGACAACAGAATATATGCAGGCAAAAGAATAATTTGGACTGCTAGCTCAGAGTACTGGTACTCCCTAACTTATGATGGGTTTTTGTTCTGATGACTCTGTCATAAATGAATTCTGACATAAATCTAATACCTTTTTTTTTTTAGTTTTCATTACTATTGCCTTTTATTATCAATATCTTTATAAATGCAATCTTCATTTGTCTTTGGGGGTTGGAAACCTCACATATAAATGTACAGATATATTTTAACATTTACATAGTACATATTACTAACAGTAGGTTGCACCAAAAAAAAAAGAAAAAAGAAAACCAACAATAGACAGTCCTAAGTGCAGTTTGCCATAATTCAAAGACATCGTAAGTCAGACATCGTAATCTGTATATATAAAGATTAACTCAACATGGATTGAAAGTTTACTTGTAAGAGCTATAACTATGAAACTCTACAAGGAAAACATAGGGACAAATCTTCATGACCTCAGATTAGGCAAGTGTTTCTTAGATATGACACCAAAAACAAGCAACAAAAGTAAAGTAAATAAACTGGACTTCATCAAAGTTAAAACTCTTGTGCTTCAAAGGACACATTCAAGAAAGTGAAAAGACAATCCACATAACGGGAGAAAATATTTGCAAAGCATATATCTGTTAAGACTCTAGTATCCGGAATACAGAAAGAATTCTTACAACTTAACAATAAAAAAAAAATCCAATTAAAAAGTGGTCAAAGATCTTGGAAGGAGCCAACATGGAGCTACAGACAGAAGCACCACACCATTCCTCCACAGCAAAGACTTGAATAGCTAAGTAAAACAGAGACAAACGTCAATCCTGAAACCCTAAGAGTCGAATGAAGGGATAAAGAACTCAACTGAGCACGGAATGGAATAAGAAACTGACAGAGAACAGAGAGTGAGGAGAGATATGGAGTGGAGTTCCCCTATCACCTAACTTGGCACAGAGGCACCATCTTAGACTCCTCAGACACCGAGATCAGCAGACAGGGAGTATGAAAGGCAGTTTCATGGAGCTCCCAGCAGGAGAGAGAGCACCTGGTAACCAGCAATACATGCTTTCCCACCTACCACCCTTCGGCCCCCTGCTCGGTCTCTGCTGCTTTCCGGTGAGCTGTGGTCACTTGGCTGAGGACATGCCAGCTCCTTGCTGCTTGGATTGGCTCCATCCACACTGGCTGGCTGCTCCAGTGCCATTTGTTTTGTTGCTGTTATTCCTTTTTTCAGCTTTTGCTTTCTTCGGTCTCTCTCTCACCTCTCTCACTTACTTTCTGTGTGCCGCCTCCACTCCCTCTTGACAAGATGTGAAGTGCGGCTTGACTGGGGAACCACTTCCCCATTCGGCGCTGCCATGTTGGTGGGCTCCCTGGGGGCATTTTTTTTCCTTTTGTTTTTCTTCATGTCTCAGTTTCTCATCTCACTCTACCTTCCTTCTTTTCCTGTCTCCTGAATACCTGGCACTGTGTGCTATCTCCGCTCCTTCTAGATAGGCTATGCAGTGCTGCTCAGTTTGGAAACTTCTTCTCTGGTCTGTGAGGACAAGCCAGTGATCTCCCTTGGGGATTTTTTTTTTTTTTTTCCTTTTTTTAATCTCTCCCTACCATCCTTCCCTTCTTTTCTCCTGAGCACCTGGTGCCATGTGCTATCTCTGCTCCTTCTTGACGGGCTGTACAGTGCTGCTTGGCTGGGGACCCACTTCTGGTGGGCTCCCTTGGGGTATTTTTTCTTTCTTTCTGCTTTTTTTTTCTTAGTTTCTTGTCTCTATCTTCCTTCCTCCCAGTCACCTGACATCTTTTTTTTTTTTTTTCTCAGTTTCTTCTCTCTATCTACATTCCCTCCATTCCGTTCTCCCAACCATCTGGATATGTGTGCCTCTCTCTCTCTCACTCTTTTTTTTTAAATCTAGTTTATCTCTCTCTCCCTTTCTTCCCTTCCTTTCTCCCAACTACCTAGCTGTGGGTGCAATATCTGTCCCTTCTTGATGGGCTGTGCCTCACTGCCTGGAAAGAGAACACTGACACATGGCTTCCCTGGGTCTGCACCACTCCAATGGCAAGTTCCCTCAGCACTTTTTTTGGCCCCTGTTTCTCTCTCCTCCTTCTCTTCTTTCCCATACCTCTTAGATTCACACATCACAACCTCCCTCTTCCTTCTGCCTCCTGCTTAGCTCCACACATCACAACCTACTCTTTCCTGCCTGCCTATCTACACTGTATGCTGAGCATCGTAAGCAGCACAGGCATGGTCTACCAGAACCTGCCCTGCACTGACCCACGGCCCCCCTGTTTGGTCCCAGTCTGTGCAACAAATGACTTATCCCAGGCCCTCCCCTTCTGCTGGATCTGCCCTACTGCACCATAGCTGAGTGGCTGGCCCTGCCCATTGGACAAGGTAGTAAGAAGTATCATGCCCATAGACAAGCAAACAAAGAAGACCATGCAGCCGAACCTGCTCAGACATAACCAAATAAAACAAAAAGCAGGATGAAACAAAAAAATCTACAATCAATAAACAAAGAAAGTAATTACTGAAACAAACAAACAAAACAGGACAGGATGTTTCCAGTAGGTGTCCAAAATAAAACACCAGGTGACCTTCCAGTAGAAGAAAAGGCACTGGAATGACCTGGTAGGGAATTCAAGTCTCTAATATTCAGGGCTATTCACGAGCTGAAGGAAAAAACAGACAAAAATGTGGAAAAATAGACAAAATCATGAAAAATACAGAAAAAAATCATGGAAAAGACAGAAAAACAATGGAAGAAATTCGGAAAAATAGTACAGGACCAAAATGTCAAAATAAATTCACAACTAGAAATCATACAAAAGCAGCAATTAAAAATCCAAAGGATAAAGAACAGGTTTTCTGAAATGGATAGTGTTATAGAAGGTCTGATGAGTAGGTTTGAAACAACTGAAGACAGGATCAGTGAAATTGAAGACAAATACTTGGATACCATTTTGTTTGAGGAAAATCAGAGAAAAGTATGAAGAAACCCTGAGAATGATGTGGAATAAAATCAAAAGCAAAAATCTACACGTGATCAGAGTTCCAGAACAGGGGACAAAATGGAAAACACAGAGAGGATCATTGAATAATTGCTGACAGAAACCTTCCCTAATATCATAAAAGATGAAAAGCTGACCATCCAAGAAACTCAACAAACCCATATAGGATAGATCCCAAAAGAAAACCACTACGGCATATCATAATCACACTCACTAAAATCAAAGACAAAGAAAGAATCCTGAGTGTAGCTCAAGAAAAACGAAAAGTCACATACACAGGGAAACAATAAGGCGAAGCTCTGATTACTTGGCAGAAACCATGTAGGCAAGAGGGCAATGGGATGACAAATATAAAACACTGAAAGAAAAAAATTACCAACCAAGAATCCTATAGCTCGCAAAACTCTTGCTCAAATATGATGCTGAAATTAGAACATTTCTAGATAAACAGAAATTAAGGGAATATGTAAAAACCAAACCAAACTTACAAGAAGGGAGTTCTTAGGTTAGAGAGCTAACAACATCAGACGATGGCCTGAATCTAGGATGCAAGACTGAATCAGCCAGATACCTGCCTAGGTAATGAACTCTCAAGGAGAAATCAAAACTAAAAGATTTATGACAAGGAACCAGAGAGATTAATCTGCAAATGACAACAATGTCAGAACAATAAAAGAGGGAATAAACAGTGTAGGTATAGAACTTTCAAATGGAGAGGAAGTCAAGGTGATACCAAGTAATAAAAGACTGGTTCAAACCTAGAAAGATACAGGTAAATTTCAAGGTAACCACAAAGAAAGTTAACAAATCTACTCACCAAAATAAAGAAGAAAAACAAAGTCTCAATACGTATAGAAGCTACAAAAACAAGAAATTAAAAAAAAACCACAAGCAAAAGGAATTCAGCACAGGAGAGTAAGAGGAACAAAGAAAACGTCAGTACAACAAAAAAAATCACTATAAAATGACAGCAATAAACTCACACCTATCAATAATTGCACTGAACATAAATGGCCGACAGAGAGAGAGTGACAGAATGGATTAAAAAAAAAAAACAGGATCCATGAACATGCTGTTTACAAGAGACACACCTTAGAAGCAAAGAGAAAAACTTATTAAGAATCAAATGATGGAAAAAAATATATCAAACAAACAGCCACCAAAAAAGAGCAGGAGTGCTAATACTAGTTTCAGGCAAAACAGACTTTAAAACAAAACACACCATAAAAGACAAAGAAGAGCATTATGTAATGATTAAAGGGACAATCCATCATGAAGACATAGCCATAATAAATACCTACGCACCCAATGACAGGCCTTCAAAATACGTAAACTCTAACAGCACTGAAAAGAGAAACTGACAGTTCCACAATAATAGTAAGAGACTTCAACACACCACTCTCAGTAAAGGACAGAACATCTAGAAAGAAACTAAAAATATATATACAGAAGATCTAAAGGCCACAATCAGCCAACTTGACCTAATAAACATATATAGAACATGCCACCCAACAGCTGCAAAGCACATGTTCTTTTCCAATGCACATGGAATGTTCTCCAGAATAGACCACAGCTTAGGCCACAAAGCAACCCTCAGCAAACTACAAAACAGATAATTCAAAGTGTCTTCTCTGATCACAACACCATCAAAGTAGAAATTAACAACAGGAAGAACAAGGGAAAAAAATCAAATACATAGAAACTGAATAACACCCTGCTTAAAAACCACTGGGTAACAGAAGAAATCAAAGATGGAATAAAAAAATTCCTAGAATCAAATGAGAATGAAAGCACATCATACCAAAACCTTTGGGACATAGCAAAGGCACAGCTCAGAGGTCAATTTATAGCAATAAATGCACACATCAAAAAAGAAGAAAGGGACAAAATCAAAACACTAGCTACATAACTTGAACAAATAGAAAGGAAACAGCAAAAGAAGCCCACAGCTACGAGAAGAAATAATAAAGATTGGAGCAGAAATAATGAAATAGAGAATAGAAAAATAGAATCAACAATACCAAAAGTTGGTTCTTTGAAAGGATCAACAAAATCGAAAACCCACTGGCCAAATTGACAAAAGAGGAACAAGAGAGGATGCAAATAAACCAAATAAGAAATGAAATAGGGAACATTACAACAGACACAACTGAAATATAAAGCATTATAACAGAGTACTATGAAAAACTATACTTGAACAAATTTGAAAACCTAGACAAAATAGACAAATTTCTAGAAACACACTACCTACCCAGACAAATACAAACTGATGTTGAAAATCTGAACAGACACATAACAAGAGAAGAGATTGAAAAGGTAATAAAAAAAAACTCCCAACAAAAAAAAGGCCCTGGCCAAGATGGCTTCACTGGAGAATTCTACCAAACATTCAAAGAGGAGCTTACACCAGTATTACTCAAACTATTTCAGAGCACAGAAAAGGAAGTGATACTTTAGAATTCATTCCATGAAGCCAGCATAACCCTGATACCAAAACCAGGTAAAGACACCACAAAAAAAGAAAATTAGAGATCAATATCTCTTATGAATATAGATGCAAAAATTCTCAACAAAATTGTAGCCAATAGAATTTAGCATCAAATCAAAAAAATAATACACTACAACCAAGTGGTATTCATATCAGGTATGCAGGGACGGTCCAACATTAAAAATCAATCAACTTAATCCACCACATAAATATAAGGATCACATGATCATCACAATTGATACAGAAAAGGCATTTGACAAAGTCCAGTACCCATTCCTGATAAAAACTGTCAATAAAATAGGCATAGAAGGGAAATTCCTCAACATAATAAAAGACATCTGTACAACACTAATGGCCAACATTATTCTTAACAGAGAGTGATTGAAAACATTCCCCTTGAGAACAGGAACAAGACAAGGATGTCTTTTATCACCACTCCTATTTAACATTGTGCTGGAAGTCCTATCTAGAGCAATAAGACAAGAAAAAGAAATAAAGGGCATCCAAATTGGTAATGAAGAAGTAATTTGCCAATGATATGATACTATACGTAGAAAACCCAAAAGACTCCACGAGAAAACTATTGGAACTAATAAAAAGATTAAATGGAGCAGCAGGATATAAGATAAACATACAAAAATCAGTTGGATTCCTATACACCAATAAAGAGAATGACGAAAAGGAAATCAGGAAAACAATACCATTTATAATAGCCCCTAAAAAAAAAAAAATACATAGGGATAAATCTAACCAGGGATGTAAAAGACCTATACAAAGAAAACTACAAAACACGACTACAAGAAACCAAAAGAGATCTACATAAATGGAAAAACATACCATGGTTGTGGATAGGTAGACTCAATGGTGTGAAAATGTCAATTTCTATCCAAAGCAATCTACAAATACAATGCAATCCCGATTCAAATACCAAGAGCATTCTTTAAAGACATGGAAAAACTAATCATTAACTTTATATGGAAAGAGAAGAGGCTCCGGATAAGTAAAATACCATTGAAGAAGAAGAATAAAGTAGGAGGACTTGTACTACCTGACCTCAGAACCTACTATACAGCTACAGTAGTCAAAACAGGCTGGTACTGGTACAAGGACACACAATTTACGCACAAAAAGAAACAATATTTGATGATTATGAGGGAGGGGATGGATGGGGAGGGAAAAACACTAAATAGACAATAGATAAGTAGTAATTTTGGTGAAGGGTAAGACAGTACACCATACTGGGAAAGCCAGCACAACTTGACGAAGGCAAGGTCATGGAAACTCCATAGACACATCCAAACTTCCTGAGGGATCAAATTACTCGGCTGAGGGCTGTGGGGACCATGGTCTCAGGGAACATCAGCTCAACTGGCATAATATAGTGTATAAAGAAAATGTTCTACATTCTACTTTGGTGAGTAGTGCCTAGGGTTTTAAAAGCTTTTGAGGAGCCATCTAAGATACTCCACTTGTGTCACCCCATCTGGAGCAAGGAAGAATGAAGAAAACCAAAGACACAAGGGAAAGATCAGCCCAAAGGACTAACAGAGCACAACTACCATAAAAAAAAAAAAATTATAGCCTCCACCAAACTGAGTCCAACACAACTAGATGGTGCCCGGTGATCACAATAGAGGGTACCAGACAGAGCTGGAGATAAATGTAGAACAAAATTCTAACTCACAAAAAAAGACCAGACTTACTGGTCTGACAGACTGGAGAAACCCAGAGAGTATGGCCCCTGGGCACCATTTTAGCTCAATAGTGAAGTTCACCCTTCACCCAAAGATTAGACAGGCCCATAAAACAAAATGAGACTAAAGGGGCATACCAGCCCAGGGGCAAGGACAAGAAGGCAGGAGGGGACAGGAAAGTTGGTAGTGGGGAACCTAAGGTGGAGAAGGGGAGAGTGTTGACATGTTGTGGGGTTGACTACTAGTGTCACAAAACAATACAAGTATTGTTAATGAGAAGCTAGTTTGCTCTGTAAACTTTTAAATAGGTATGTCTTCGAAGATACACAAATGTTCAATAAGCACATGATAAGATGCCCAACATCATTAGTCATTCAGGAAATGCCAATCAAGACCGTAATGAGATGCCACATCACATACACTGGCGGGGGGGCAGGGGGAACAACCATATGACCCAATAATTCTAGTCGTAGACCCAAAAGACTTGAAAGCAACAGTGATACAAACAGACACCTGTAGATCAATGAATATTGCAACATCATCCACAATAGCCAAGAGGTAAAAATAGCCTAAATGAATCAATAAACAAAATGTAGATATACATACAATGGATTATTATTCATTCATTAAGAGAAACAAAGTCCTGATAAATATCACAACATAGGTGAACCTTGGAAACACTATACTGAATACAATCAGTCAATCACAAAAGGAGAAATATTGGGTGGTCTCACTTATATTAAATATCTAGAATAGGCAAATGTATAGAGACCAAAGTTTTATTAAGGGTTATGAGGGCTGGGTGGGAGGGGGAAGGGGGAATTCATTATTTAGGAAGCAGTGAGTTTCTGTTCATGGCGATGGAAAATTTGGCAATGATTATTGGTAATGATTGCACAACATGATTAACGGAATTGATATCAATAAATTGTGCACATGAAAAATGTTGAATTGGCAAATGTTGTGCTATCAATATTTTTACAACAATAAAAAGAAGTTAAACAAAGAACTACCAGATGACCCAGCAATTCCACTCATAGGTATATAGGTAGTCCCCAACTTACGATGGGGTTCTGTGCCAATGACTCCATCATAAGATGGTTCTGATATAATTCGAATACCTCATTTTTCCTATTATTTTTGCATTTTATTATCAGCATCTTATTTGTATTTCAGGGTTAAAAAATTATGTATAAACTTACATATATATTTTAATACATACATATATTTAAAAAATACACAACTCAAAAAATTTACTCATATGATGAAGAAGAGTTGCACAACTTTGGCATTTTGTCAGTTGCAGTAAAAGCTCCACTTGTGGAAGGTTCTGGATCATCTGGATTATCCCTGGGAATGGGGATAGCATTTCCAGCCAGGAAATTTTTGAGAGTTGTCTGTGTGTTCCTTTTCTTTGTTTCTTCATATATTTTGTGGTAACGCCTCACTGCTTCCCAAATCTGCCTGTTGACTTTAGCAAAATGATCAGTGTTGTGTCCATGATTTCAAGCAACTGAAGTCCCTGCTTTAGTTTAGAAAACCAAATCTGTGTTGGTAGTGTTTTGAAGAGTAAATCACAAAATTGAACATCTGTGCGTGAACATCTGAGAATGATAACATCAGCAAGTTATGCATAGCAACATCGTATGTAGTACATACTACCAATAATAAGATGAACAACAGCAACAAAAAAGAATGGTCGTAAGTGCGGTTCATTGTAACTCAAATATGTCGTAAGTCAGGGGCTACCTTACATGTTCAAAAGAATCGAAAGCAGATGTTCAAACAAAATCTTGTACATCAATGTTAGCAGCCTTATTCCTAATAGCCCAAAGTGGGAACAATCCAAATGGCCATTAACTGATGAATAGATCTGAAAAATGTGATATACCCATACTTGAATTATTATTCGGCCATAAAAACAAATGAAGTAATGATGCATGCTACCACATGAATTGAATCTCGAAAATATTGTGTTAAGTAAAAGAATCCAGACAGAAAAGGTCACATATTATATGATGACATTTACATGAAATATCCAGAATAGGCAAATCCTTAGAGATAGAAAATAGATTAGTGGTTTGAGGGGATGAAGGAGGAGGAGGGTGGGATTTGGGACTAACCGATAATAGGTAAGGGATTTTTTGAGGGGGAGAGTTGATGGAATTATTCAGGAATTAGTTGGGATGGTGGCACAACATAGTGAATATACTACAAACCACTGAATTGTACCCATTCCATTAAAATGGTGAAGTCTATGTTATGTGAACTTTATCTCAATTAAAAAAAAGGGAAATATACAGAAAAAAACAGAAAGAAAAAGAATTTTAGGAGTGTGTCAGAAAGTTAGTAATGTTGTTGTTAGGTGCTGTTGAGTCAATTCCGACTCATAGCGACCCTATGTATAACAGACCGAAACACTGACCAGTTCTGCGCCATCCTTGCAATGGTTGTTATGCTTGAGCTCATTGTTGCAGCCACTGTGTCAACTCATCTCATTGAGGAAACAACAAAATTATGTCAACCTTTTGAATTTGTTGGTATATGTCAACTTTTTCCTATTTTTAATCTGTTTTGATTTCTTTTCTCACTCTAAATCAATATTCACCTTTGAGCTTTTTTTTTTAATTGTACTTTAGATAAAGGTTTAGAGAACAAACTAGTTTCTCAGCAGTTTGTACATACAATGTTCTATGACATTGATTAACAACTCCATGACACGTCAACACTCTCCCTTCTTAACCCTGGGATCCCTATTACCAGCTTTCCTGTTCCCTCCTGCCTTCCAGTCCCCGCCCCAGGGCTGGTGTGCCCCTTTAGTCTTGTTTTGTTCCATGAGCTGCTCAATCTTTGTCTAAAGGATGAACCTTAGGAGTGACCTCATTACGGAGCTGAAACAGTGTCTGGGGGCCATACTGTCAGGGTTTCTCCAATCTCAGATTTTGAGCTTATTTTGCATTTATTTTTCCTAAGTGAGCTCTCAAAGTTGGTTAAGTTCAGGCCCCACAAAACCTGGCTGCAGCCTCTGTATTAACAGGTGCAGAAACTCAGCCACCCACTGCTTCAAAAGCTGTATTATTTTCCTAGAGCTGCCATAACAAAAAAAAATACCACAAAATGGGTGGCTTATAAGAACAGAAATTTGTCTTTCAGTTCTGGAGGCCAGCAGTGGGGAATCAGGGTATCAGCAGGGCTATACTTTCTCTAAGGGCTCTAGGGGAAGATTGTTTCTTGTCTCTTCTAGCTTCATTTAGCCCCAGGCGTATCTTAGCTTTCTGTTGCTGCAAAGTTCTGTCTTCACATGGCTGTCTTCCTTCTGTCTCTGTCTGTGTGTTTCTTCTCTTTTATGAAGACACCACTCGTATTGGATTAGGATCTACCCTACTCCTATATGACCTCATCTCAGTTGAACTGATTACATCTTTAAAGACCCTATTTGCAAACAAGGTCACATTTACAGGGGCTTAGGACTTCAACATACTACTTTCGGAGGGCACAATTCAATGTATAACAAAAGTTAAGCAATTCTGTCACCCAGCCCACTGTTCACTGTTGGGGGAGTCATTTTCAATTCCTCCATACCTTCGCATTTGCCCAATCCTAAACGTTCTGCAATGCCCCTCTGAGATGCACTTCTCTGTTATTCTGCTCCCTACGTTGCCACTGCCTTCAGTTGGGCTATTATCATCCACCTAGATTCTGGTACCAGAGTGCTCCTCTGATAGGCTCTACTACCAGAATGCTCCTTAAAAGTGAGGACAGTGAGACCTCAACTCTCTTACTTTGGACACATTATGTAGGAAAGGCCAGTCACTAGAAAAGGACATCGTGGTTGGTAAAGTAGAGGGTCGGTGAAAATCAGGGAGACCCTCAATGAAATAGATTAACACAATAGCTGCAGCAGTAAACACGAACAAACTATCATGAAGGTTTCTCAGGACTGGGCAACATTTTGTTCAGTTAGGCATATGGTCTCTATGAGGCAGAGCCAACTAGATGACAACTAAAACCACAACAAGACTCTACATTTTCACAAAACATTCCCTCCAGTCATTCTCCAAATTGCTGCCAGGCAAGGTCTCGCTGAGCCACATATTCTCTCTCTTCTCATCTCTGTCTAGAAACCCTCCAAGGCCCTCCATTGCCTGTAGGATAAAGAACAAACTTCTCAACAAATGGGTTTCAGTCTGTCTTTTCAGGCCCATCTCATAGACTTTCCGTCATCAAATGTATCTCACATCGTTAATCATGCCAAACTCCTCCCTGTTCCCCAGAACCTCAAGTTTTTTATATCTCCCTCTGTCTTTATACAGATACTCCCTAGCCTAGAATGAACTTGCTCCTTGGGGAGATCTTCATCTGTCAATACCCAGCTCAAGTGCTACTTTTGGGAAGGCTTTCCCAACTCCTTCTGTAGTTCTTATACTCATGCATTGTAGTTATTTATATAGATAGGTGTGCATTTTATACATTCATACATATTTTTATAAATAAGCTAAAATAACTATTTCTATGTGTGTTTATACATATATGCATGTGCATATACATGTATATTACACAGGCAGACGCACATTTATTTGTTCCCTAAAGAACTAGGTGTCTACTGTATTTTTACACAAAAACATTCTAAGTTTGCCAATCACTCCTTCCCCCTTGGAAGTATTTTTTGTAAGAGTACTATGCTAATTTTTTTTTTTTTTTTACTGACATCACTTGCTTACAAGAACACCTCAAGAGGGGAGAGAGTGGTTGGCAAACAAACTTAGAATGTGCACGTTATTTGCGTAAAAATACAGTATAAATATTTCTAAACCAGGGAGTTGTCACATTTTTAAAAAATGTCAGTAGTTACTATATTTTCTACACAGAGTATGCCCTTATCCATGAGCCAAGCACTATGATAGATACTTTATGATACAGTGTAATAAATGCTTTTTAAATTTAATTAAATTGTACATGGATATATACATGTCTACAACAATGGACTCAAACATACCAATGATCACGATGACGTCACAGAACCAGGCAATGTTTCATTCTGTTATACATAAGGTAATCGTGATTTGGAACCCACTCAACTAACAACTATATTCTCCTTAAATTTAGGTACTGAATAAAGAAACAAGTACATAAGAACAATTAAGAATATTTACAAACTATTATAATCATTAAATGGTACACTGCAAACTAATTAAACAAGCACTGATGGCCAATAAGCAACATCACAATACATGGAGAAAATACTGAAGTTGTAAAGGATTTCCTTTTACTTGGATCCACAATCCATACCTGTGGAAGCAGTGGCCAAGAAATCAAAGGATGCATTGCATTGGGCGAATCTGCTGCTGCAAAAGACCTATTTAAAGTGTTAAAAAGCGAAGACGTCACTTTGAGGACTAAGGGGCACCTGGCCCAGGCCATGGTATTTTCAATTGCCTGGTATGCATGCAAAAGCTGGACAATGAATAAGGAAGAGTGAAGAAGAATTGATACCTTTGAATTATGGTGTTGGCAAAGAATACGGAATATGCCATGGACTGGCAGAAGAACGAAAAAATTGGTCTTGGAAGAAGTACAGCCAGAATGCTCCTTAGAAGGGAGGATGGTGAGACTTTGTCACACATACTTTGGACATGTTATCAGGAGAGACCAGTCCCTGGAGAAGACATCATGCTTGTTAAAGTAGAGGGTCAGTGAAAAAGAGGAAGCCCCTCAACGAGATGACTTGACATAGCAGTTGCAACAAGGGGCTCAAACGATTGTGAGGATGGTGCAGGACTGGACAGTGTATTGTTTTCTTGTGCATTCTGTCACTATAAGTTGGAACTGACTCAATGGCACCTAACAACAACGATGGTCAACAGACAGAGTGAGTTATGTAATCATCATGATTATAATGACGGCCATTACCATTTCAGGTATGTTTAAGTTTATTAAAGGAAAACTTCCTGGAGGAGAGAGACAGTAAATGGATAAAGCAGAAGGGTACAGATCAAGTTCAGGAAGGGAAAGTGGTTCTTTTTGGGAAGTAAGGAGCTCGAAGGCACTAACAAGAAACTGAAAATTTTAAGATCTTCACTGGGGAGACAGTAGGAGGCACTTGAGCAATTTAATCTTTTCTTTGGAAATACTAACTTTATCTACTAAGATGAAAAGCAATTCAGTTATCTAAGAATTTTTACTACTCCAGTGAGACTTTCCAAAAAAAAAAAAAAAAACCTCACAAAAATCCCATTCTGTGAGGGAGAAGGAGATAGGGATGAGCTAGATACAATGAGTCAATTCAAGGAACTAAATTAAAAGGAAGGTAGGAATAGCACCAAGTCCCTAGGTGGTGCAAATTGTTAATGAGCTCTGCTGTTAGCTGAAAGCTTGCAGGTTTGAGTTTCACCCAGAGGCGCCTTGAAAGAAAGGTAATCTGTTTTCTAAAAATCAGCCATGGGGGTGAGGTGGGGGTGTGGGTGGGGACACACCTGGAGTTGCCAGGAATCACAGTCACTTCCACAGCAACTGGTAACCGGCAAAGGAGTAGCACACCTTGCTGTCCTTTCTCATGCTTTGTCAGTCTCAGGTGAAGCATCACGAGGGCTTCACAGGAGAGGTGGCAGTTTGGGCCATTCCAGGGACTTATTGATAGATTGATAGAAAGTAGAGGGTACTTCCTTCACCTTCTTTTACTGGGCTAGAATTGCCAGAAGATGACCATGTCACACTCTATTTCGACGTGGTGGAGCAGAAGGGAAAATTACCTCTCTTTTGGTAGGTCTCTGGAGCTTGTTTAATTAATTTTTAATTTATTTTCTTGTTTGATAGTTTCCTTCCTTCCTTCCTTCTTTCCTCACTCCTTTCCTTACTCCCTTTTTCTTTTTAATAAGTAAGCCTTGCTTTGGTGCCTCTCCTCCTCCCTCTCCCTTTCCTTTCTTACTCTAGTCTCCAATGCGCCTGTGTCCAATGTCCTAAACACCCCAGGGATGCTCCAGGAGGGCTTGACTTCTGCCTATAACTGTGGACAGCAACATAATCTGGAGCCAAACAAACAAACAAACAAAAAACCCATTGCTTTTGAGTTGATTCTGACTCATGGCAACCTTACGTGTTGCAGAGTAGAACTGCGCTCCATAAGTTTTTCAATGCCTAGTTTTTCAGGAGCAGTTCTCCTGGCCTTTCTTCTATGGTGCTGTTGGTCGATTTGAACTACGAATCTTTAGGTTAGCAGTCAAGTAAATCATGGGTTGAGGTAAGGAAGGTATTTTGGGAATTTAACAAAAAGTCTTGAGCATAACCATGGCATAATCGCCAACTTTGATAGTTCCTCCCTGTCCTTCTTCCTTCAACAAATTATTGAGTGTGCGTTATGTGTTTGGTGCTGTGCTAAGCATTTGACCTACAATGACGGATAGCTACAAACAAGACATTTTTGAGGAGACTGTGGTTAATGAATCACGTAAGTACTTGTAAAGTTAACACTGTGTGTTACAAAAGAAGTTAGGACTGGAGTGGTGGTGGGTGAAGACACCACTAGGTGAAGGAGGCTTCACGGGGTGGGGGTGGGGGAAGGAGACCAGAAAGACGTGGCGGGGAAGGGATTAAAAGAAAGCCAATGTGGCATTACCAGGTTTGAATTTTTTTTTTTTTTTTTATTTAATCACGGCTGTATAGATAAGAGCTAAAGTAAACTGGGGGAATTCCTTAGGAGGACACTTGGAATCTGAAGTCTGAAAGTACAGCTGGGCCTCAACAAAACCTGGAACTGGGTCCAAGAATGTTTCTATCTCACTCTCTCTTACTTTGTCTCTTTCCTCGCTCCTTCTCCCTGTCTCTCTGTCTCTTTCTGTTTCTCCGTCTCTGCCTCTCTCTGTCTCTCTCTTCCTCTGTCTTTCTTTTCCTCCTTCTCTCCTTCTTTCCCTCTCTCGCCTTCTCTCTCTCTCCTCCTCTCTTTCTCTTTCCCCCTTTTCTCTTTCTCCCCTCTATCCTCCCCACCTTTTCTCCCTTCTCCCCTAACTAAAACTCCCTCAAATTCTTTCCCTGCCTCCTTTGCATGCCCGTGTTACTTTTCAGTCTCTCTGCACACCCAGACTGGGTCTTACCTGAGCTCCCTGTTCAAAGACCCAGAGGATCCTGCCCAGAATCTCTGTGACCATCCCCCCACACCCATACCCCTCCCTTGTGGATTCCTTGCTGAGTCAGCTGAGGCTCACAACTTGGTGGGAGGATCACACAGGGGCATCACACATGGTGTTAGGGGCTAACTCTCTGAGTTCTCAGAGAAGAGGGTTTGGCAGGCCAGACTTCCCATATGTTATTTACTAGTATGTGATCTTTCATCTACATGTTCTTATGTAGTGACCAAACACACAGATTTAAAAAACAGTCAGATGACAGGAAGCCTATTCCCCTAAGACTCAACTACCCTTCCCACCACCACAATGCAAAAAATAAATAAATAAAATCTCTGAATATGTGAAATGAATATGTATGTTTTCCAGCATTAGGAGTGCCTTGTCTGATTGTTCGATGCCTTCACAATAGGAGATGGGCTTAAATTGCTCAGTAAGAAACAAGGTGCTAAAGGAGGAGTGGTTAAAGACTAGAATGGGTTCAGAGAGCAGACAGAGAACAACCTGCTCTTGTGATGTTTAGGATTAAATATACCTCTGGTGGTTGCGATTCAATCCTAGGAGAATAGTTTATTTGATTTTTAAAAAGTCTCTTTATCTCCATGCCACAGTTTAGATTTAAGCAAAAAGAATGAATGCATAATAGCCCATCACTATAATGCAGACAGCACACAGGACTTTGTTTCTTTCTTTGCTTTAGTTTTATCTTACTTTCTTCAGTAATGAGCCCGTTAAAAACAGTTTCTACGTAAAACATTCTGAACATTAATGTACAATAACCCATACGTAATTATTAATTGTGTCATAGCCCCATCAGAGAGAGAGAGAAAGAGTAAGAGAGAGAGAGATTCATAACCCCCCAACCCTCTTCTCGGCCTTGTTGGTTATCTCTAGCTTGATTAAAGGGAATGATACTCATTTGTAAATGCATTTGGCAAACTTACCCTGCTATTGTTTCCATTATTTTGCAAATTACAGACATTGAGATGAAGGCTCTGTAATTTCCTAGCGTTCCCTTTATTCCTGCTTGGAAAACTGGTATTGCCCTGGCATACTTCCACTTTGCTGTTATTTCATTTGAATACAGCAAATTCTTTATTATGATTAACAAAGACTTCTGCTCCATTCCTCTTTGAGTATCATTCTGCTCATGGAGATGAGTTGATTTTGAGCCCTGCTGTCTCCTTGAATCTCTGCTTCGCTGATCTCAAAGATGTTCAAGACAACAGACACCCAAGTATTCCTAAATGACATGTTTTTTTTGTGTTCTCCCTTTTGAATTTGTTATATGTTTAGTAATTTAACCATCGCCTGGAACTTTTTTCTCTTCTTTCAATTGTCTAATTCTAAACGTCTCCTTCACTCATTACTTAAAAGCCTGAAAATGTGCAAACTGTTGGGTTTGGTAATCTTGCTATTTTTAAGGTTGCTACTCCTTTAATCGCTCAGTTTTTATTTTTTCTCATACATAAGTGCCAGGCACTTAGGGCATCTCAAAAATACAAAGGATTTTCCTTGAGCAATATACAACTCTAATCAATTCACCAATCATTGCACTAGAGTCTCTTTTCCCAAAATCAGGCCCTCCTTCCTTAAATCTTACCTGATGTCCACCCAATATAATACTCATTTAGCAGTCCTCACACACAGAGTACCAATTAAATATTCTCCTCTCAAGATTAAAAGGAATCCCATTAACAGAGCTTCTAGTTCACCAGGTCTGGTGGAAAATGCTGGAACCAAAACAGAAGCATGGCTGTGACTTGGGAGCCCATCTTCCATGATCAAATGTCAATGTGCAAAGTTCCTGCCCTTTTTTCTTCCCAATCTTCTCTTGCCTTGTCTTTTGTTTTTTGTTTGTCTTTCGTCCCACTCGTGCATGGTGTGGCAGGACTACTTCAGCGTCTTCAGTCATCCCTTCTAACTTAAACTCAGTGAGTTGACCAAGTATTGGGAGAAGTGTGCTGAGTTGAGCGTAAGCCACCAACCCACTGCCGTCGAGTCGATTCTGACTCATAGCAACCCTATAGGACGTAGCACAGTCCATTTCTTCATGTTGGGCAGGTAGCATTGTGTAAAATGAGGATAAATATCACCATTAATGTCTGACATTTATGGAGAGTTTTTTTAAGTATGTGCCTGGCATTGTTCCATGTGCTTTGTACATGCCTTCTCCCAGTTAGTCTTCTTAATAATATAATGAGGTAAGTAATACCATAGATGGAGAAAAAATTGAAGTTGTCAACAATTTCATCCTACTTGGATCAACAATCAATGTTCATGGAAGTAGCAGCCAAGAAATGAAATGATGTATTACATTGGGCAAACTGCTGCAAAAGACCTCTTTACAGTTTTAAAAAGCAAAGATGTCACTTTGATGACTAACGTACATATGACCCAAGCCAAGGTCTTGTCCGTTGCCTCATAGGCATGTGAAAGCTGGATGACAAAAAAGGAAGAGAGAAGAAGAATTGATGCATTTGAATTGTGGTATTAATGAAGACTACTGAATATATTGTGGACTGCCAGAAGAATGAACAAATCAGTCTTAAAAGAAATACAACCAGGATGCTCCTTAGTAGTGAGGATGATGACACCATATCAAAGTGAAACTCATGTCAAATTCTTCACTACAGATTAGTAAGTAAGCACAAGTAAGCCTGTGCTTACCTTCCTTACTGAGTCATCTGCCCCTGTCAGGGATTGTAAATTTTTTCCTACAGAATCAAAAAAAAAAAAAAATTTTTTTTTTTTTTTATTCTGTAGGAAGGTGCTGTGGGGTTGGGAGAGAGACAGATGCCAGCCGTACCTAGAAGCAGAATCTTTGATGTGGTGAAAAAATGTGAAATAGTTCACTAAAGATTAGTAAGTAAGCACAAGTAAGCCCGTGATTAACTTGCTTATTGAATAATCTGCCCCTGGGAAGAAACCAATCACTAGAAAGGTACATTATGTTTGGTAGAGGGTCAGCAAAAATGAGGAAAATACTCAATGAAATGGGTTGACACAGTAGTCACAACAGTGGACTGAAACACACCAACAGTCCTGAAGGCGGCACAGGACCAGACAACATTTCTGTTACACATAAGGGCACCGTGAGTCAGAGCCGTCTTCACAGCAAGGACAACAACTACCATAAATGTAGACCCTGAGAGCTCAGAGAGGTTGCAGAACATGCCTGGGATCTTAATTCTCCGAGCTCCTGGTATCTGTACAATACATTCCATTTCGCTTAAAATAGCCAGAGTGCATTTCTGTTGCACACTATTAAGGACCCAGACTGAAATATTAATGAATTTACAGTAAAAATGTAACAAAGGACATCTTTTGTGGCCCTCTTTTTACTTCTTCTCACTCCTTTCTTCTTAACTTCTCCTCTGCTCCAAAACCTCAAGGGTCCTATGGGTAAGGTCCCTCACTGCTAGGACCTCTCGTGGTGGTAATCTTTTTCTCCTTCCTGTCTTAGTTTCCTACTGCTGCCATAACAAAAAATACCACAAGTGAGTGGCTTTAAAAACAGAAATTTATTTTCTTTAAGTTCAAGAGGCTAGAAGTCTAAATTCATGGTATGGCTTCACAAGGGGGGAAAGGGAGTATCCTTTTTCTAGTTCAGCTTTTAGTAGCCAGCAACCCTTGGAGTCCCTGGGATTATAAATCTATCTGCCACACATTTGTCTTCATGTGGGGTGTTGCCCTCCCTGTGTGTGTATCGATGTCTTTTCTGCTCTTTTTCATAACTTAGAAATGATTAGGTTCAGGACCTGCTCTACTCTGGTCTGGCCTCATTAACATAACAAAGAAAACCCCTTATTTCCAAACAGGGTCATATTTACAAGTGCAGGGGTTGGAATTTCAACACATATTTAGGAGCAGAGACATAAAGTAATCCAGAACACCTCCCCAGAGACTGGATTTCTTTCTCCATCTTTTACCACAACCCAAATAGCAACATATTCTGTGTTTCCTTCTTGCCCAGCTGGTCTTCATAGTTGTAAATGGATATCATAAAACTATATTTTAAATCACAGAATATTCTTGAAACAGAGTCCTGTAGGAGAAATATGTGTATCAGATAAAAGAGCAGCTACTCTGATCCACACAGAGTCTGAAAACCAGTCTTATAACCTAATTTGCACTTCTCTCCCCTAAAAGATATTTATGGCTGCCAATGGCTCTGAACAGACAACAGAAAGAATATTTGACATGAGGAAAGCTGGGTCCTTCTCCCATCTCTGCCACCATTTCATTATGTAGCTTTAAGGAAATCCCTGAGGTCATGGAGTGACTTTTGGGTTTCACAAGACCCTTTTGGATTTCAGTTTTCACATTTGAAAAATATGGGCACCGCATTAAAATTTTTTAGTTCCTTTAAAGCATTGTGACTTGAATGTTACCTCTTCCCGTGGCATTTCATTTTACTAGAAAACTCTTGGAAGATTTCAAATTCTTGAGTTCCAGACAAACAAATAAATCATCAGTTTCCAGAAATCAAGTTTGTAGCAGGTTGGCTTACTAGGATGGGGCTGAGAGGGAAAGAAAGAGGAAGAGGAGAGAAATACCTCAATTTATAATGCTCTTGACAATTACAACTCTATAACCAGTTCTTTCTCTCATTCCACTAAAAAAGCAAAGAGCCTACCAGCCATACCAGTATGGTACCAGGAAGGCCCCTAGAGTTCTTTGATATTTGGCCCAAGACAGATGCTTCCCCAGTGCTGGTGTACCATTACTAAGTCATTGCTCAAACACGACAACAGTCAACTTCCCTAGGAGTCTTTTTGTTCAAAACAGCAAGTGGCTTCATATTTTCTTAAGTAACCTCTACTTGGAGTCTCAAAAGTCCTCTGCCTGCCACCCTGCCCGGAGCTGGGTGGTTTTTCTCTGCATGGGTTCCTTTCCCTTGTGTTGTCTGTGTATTCCTGTCCCTTACATTGATGAGGATGTATTTGTATTGTTTTCCCAGTTATAACTTACATCAATGAATGTTAGCTATGATGGTGGGAGTAGTTACTGTCTCTTGAATATTAACCTGACAGATAACATGCTTGTCAATATTCTAAAATATTACTATTTGAATTCAACAGTCATGTAAGAGGAATGTATTTTTATCTTCATTTTAGGTGAGGAAACTGGGTAAAAGAGGGTAAGTAACTTTCCCTAGGTCACCCAGACAGCAAGATGCAACGCTAGAATATAAATTAGAATAGGAACTAGAAGCGAAAGGAGATTTTCCAGAGTGGGCAGATCACCTCAGGAGTCCAGCTGAAGAGGACAAACACCTCTTTATCTCTATTCATGTAGGCTCAGGCCTGTCTAAAAGCAGGTCATAAAAGGCATGAGTGTTCCCCACAATGTTTGCAGTTCATAAATTAAGAATTAGCTATCAACCTTTTAAATGGTGGTGTTGTTTTTGCTTTCAAGTCAATTTCGACTCACAGCAACCCTATGTACGGAAACACTGCCCAGTCCTGTGCCATCCTCATGATTATTGCTATGCTTGAGCCCGTTGTTGTGGCCACTCTGTCAATCCATCTCGTTTAGGCTCCTCCTCTTTTTTGCTGACCCTCTATTTCACCTTTCATGTAGGACACAATAATAGACACTGGTACAGCGGCTGCCATTTTGTTACGCAAAGAAAAAGAAAACAAGCACATTTTCACTGCTGCGTCAGCATGAGGAGGGCTGGCATCTGCCAACTCCAGGGCCAGATTTTCTTGTCAATATTGTGTTTACTATCCTGGTCACATGATCAGGAAGAGGTGGATGAGTCATAACTGACTGCTAAATTAGAAAATGTAATCCATTTGTTTCTTTCAAATTAGATTCCCCCAAAGTATTTAAAGCTTTTTCTCTTCAGCAACCGTAATCACAACCTAAACAGCTAACCCATTCCCAGATTGTACTAATCTGGCTCTCTATTATAAGTAAATAAATTATCATGTTGTGGCATCCTTTTCCAATGTTAGGGCAGGATTTTGAATATATTAACCCTTACCTGCCAAATCACTGTAGGTTTGCCTTTACTTTATTCATCTTCCCTTACCTCTGACTACCTACTTTCCAGAGCCACCAAAAAAAAAAATTTTGTTGGATGATTTATATTCCCAGCAAATAACAATGTAGTCCTTAAGCAGTAAGAGTCACAGACCGTTAGTTCTGTGAGGAATCTAGTGGGTCACTCAAAGCAACTTCCGCATTTATAGATAAAGGAAATGGAGACCTGGTAAGGCTGAAGCGATGTAACTAGAACTTAGCTCTCTGGTTCCAGTTCTCCAGTGCAGTCCCTTCCTGCTGGGCACAATAGCTTCTGCTAACACTCATCCTTGAAGATCAGTGCAAACAAGGAAACCCAGATTGGGAAGTGTAAAATTTGCCATGCAACAGTTGTGTTAATGAGGCGGGACTCAATCTATAAGATTAGGTTGTGTCTTAAACCAATCTCTTTTGAGATATGCCTTAGTTATCTAGTGCTGCTATAACAGAAATAGAACAAGTGGATGGCTTTAACAAAATTTATTTCTTCACAGTAAATTAAGCTAAAAGTCCAAATCCAGGGTGCCAGCTCCACGGGAAGTCTTTCTCTGTCAGCCTTCCCATCAATCTTCCCCTGGACTAGGAGCTTCTCTTCAGAGGGACCGTGGGTCCAAAGGACGCACTCTGCTCTCGGCACTGCTTTCTTGGTGGTATGAGGTCCGTGTCTCTCTGCTTGTTTCTCTTATATCTCAAGAGATTGCCTCTAGACACAATCCAATTTTGTAGATAGAGTCCTATCTCACTAACACAACTGCTGCCCATCCTCCTTCATTAACATCATAGAAGCAGGATTTATAACGTATAGAAAAAAATCACACAATACTGAGAATCATGGTGTTACCAGAATAAGGTTCTTGCCTCTCACCGGTCAAGAATGAGCAGGTAAGGCACATAGTTTTCTACACAAGCAAAGCTTTATTGGAGAGGCTTGCAAGTGGAGAGGAGGAGGGCCTAGAGCAATGCTTACCCTCATCTCACAGGACAAAACAGGGGCCCGAGTTTTTAGAAGTTCTTGGGCTGGAAAAGATTCACGTTTACTCATAGGCACAGGCAGGGATACTTTAACTAAGGTGCGTGCGCTGCAGCTTTCCAAGATGGCTCCTGTCCCGGAGGCCTCTGGGATTTGTAGCAGGACTTATTCTGGGGTGTTGTGCCTGTGCAGTCTCTTGCTCCCCAGGTTCGATTCCCCAGCTGGGGCTGTAGCCCCTCAGTGCCCCTGGTGGAAGGTCACACAGCGGTCACAGGTGGATGTTCTGTGCATGTCCCTGGGCCTCATTTTCTCCAGCTGCTTCTGAAAGGCAACTTTAAAGAAGTTTGCATGCTATTTTTAGATACCCTGCCCCATTGTTCTGGGGAATGGCTTTGTTTCTGCGCCCTGGCCCATTTCTTGTTACTTTGCAGATTTGGGGGCCCCTCTGTTCTCTGTCTTACTAAGTCTCTAGGTTCCACACTCAACCCCCTATTACTTCCCTGAGAGTATAGCCTCTTTCTCTTTTACTTGCTTCTCCTCTAACCACACCAGTCTCTTCCCTATTTCTTAAACAGGCACCCTCCGATCTCAGGGCCTTTGCTCCCTGTCTTAATGGCCAGCCAAATTGATACACACATAATTCATGAGAAGGTATAAAAGAGACAAGGAAGCAGAGAGACACAGGGACCTCATACCACCGAGAAACAAGAGCCAGGAGAATAGCTTGTTCTTTGGACCCAAGGTTTCCGGGCAGAGAAGCTCCTAGACCAGGGGAAGATTGTTGACAAGGACCGTTCTCCAGAACTGACGGAGAAAGCTTTCCCCTGGAGCTGATGCCCTGAATTTGGACTTCTAGCCTTCTAGACTGTTGAGAGAATAAACTTCTGTTTGTTGAAGCCATCCGCTTGTGGTATTTCTGTTATAGTGGCACTAGATGACTAAGACAAATGTATACAAGAAAACCCTGGTAGGCAAGTGTGAAATTTGTGATGGTCAAAACAACCAAACAAATGGAGCAAAACAGTGACCAGCCCAGCCATACCCCAGGAGGAGTATCTGGGGGTAAAGTCACTGGGCTGGGGTTTCTTTTGTAAAAGGTGGTGGTGTTAACTGTTGTCAAGTTAGCCCCAACTCATAGTGACACCAAACACAATGGTACCAAACACTGCTTGGTCCTGTGTCATCCCCATGATGGGTTGCAGATCAAAATGTTGTGACCCATAGAGTTTTCATTAGCTGGTGCTGACTTTTGGAAGTACTGGTAGTCCCCGACTTACAACTGGGTTCCTGTCTGCTTAATTTCCCTAAGAAATTACTTATGACTGTCGTAAGTCAGTTCTGACATAAGTCAAACACTTCATTTTTTTTTTAGTTTTCATTATTATTGCCTGTTATTATCAGTATCTTTATAAATCTGATCTTTGGGGGTTAGAAAAATTACATATAAATTTACAGATATGTTTTCACATTGTATGTAGTACATGTTACTAATAAGATTAAAAAAATAGATGATCAGTGTAAAAATCGCATGGGGGAGGTGTCTGACATCATTCAACCCCACAAGGGGGAAGGAGAACCAAGATCAACAGCCCAGGGCTGATTCCTATGAGGTGGAGGTCAGATATGGCTCCTCTTTCCACTGTCTTTACCAGCTCTGACACCAACCATCTCTCCCACAGCACTCTATACTTCTCTGCTGGGTTCAGTTATTCATTACAGGGGCCATACAGAACTCACAGACCATACTCATGTTTATGGGGTTTATTAGGGAAGCAACAGTTACCATTCAGACTCGGGAACACTCAATATATAGTTCTTCCATCCGGATAGCCTCTTCCTAGCTGTGCTTGCACTGTCTGCCCAAAGGCACTCCGCTTTCTCTCTCCATGGGCCAGGAAGCCTACTATGCTGTCTCCTGCCGCTGGGTCTCTCTCTCCTGCCGCTGGGTCTCTCTCTCCTGCCGCTGGGTCTCTCTCTCCTGCCGCTGGGTCTCTCTCTCCTGCTGGTTTCACCTTCCTTGTGGTGGGAGCCTCCTCCTCCTGCTCTGGAATTACCTCTCTTTTAAGGCAAAACTGGCCAGTCACCTTGGTAGGCCACAATTACCCTATCACACCATCACCTGAGTGGGAGTTACAAGACCATGGCTATAAAGGCCACACACGAAAGTAATTAATCTACCACAGGCCACCCCCTGGCTTTTCTAACCATGGTTTTTTCATTTATGGAGGATAACTTCCCCCTCCCAATCATGTTACCAGTCCATAGCAGTCATTAACAATTAATCCTTCAATAGCGCAGAGTCCAAAGGGTGAGTTTACTTGGGTATCAGACATTCAGTTCTGCCGCGGTTTCCAACTGATCTGGTCAGGCTCTCCAATAGTCATCTCGTTTTCACCCTCTGTGGTCTGACAAAATT
Organism: Elephas maximus indicus; assembly: GCF_024166365.1. Taxonomy (NCBI): domain Eukaryota; kingdom Metazoa; phylum Chordata; class Mammalia; order Proboscidea; family Elephantidae; genus Elephas; species Elephas maximus. Next base: position 60,636,305 of record NC_064833.1, on the reverse strand, counting down.
CAACTGAGAGGAGATTATTCCCTTGCTCTGAGTCTCTTGAGGTATCAGCATAATGTTAGGTTTCCCTCGTTTAATATAAGCACACTCGTGAAAGCATGTAAGCCAGCCACTTCATGCCTCTATCTCCCCCCTCACCCCCCCACAGCCAACGTTTAAATTGCCCATCCCTATCAAACCAGTTCTCCGAGGAGATAAGCATGTTCCTTGGTCTTGAAGAATCTTTTGTTTCGGTTGGAAACTGTGAGCACCTGTGTTCATAAAGTCCAGTCCAGAGCAAGCTATCAAATTGCAGAAATCTACACCAACTCACGGTGTCAAACATCTTTCTCTTCATTTGGTCAGGCTCTGGTCAGCTCATCCATAGCCATCCAAGCTAGGTCACAATGGGTGGCAGCCTCAGGGATCAGGCACACCTCCCATCACTTTCAGACAGCCCCTTTGCACACTCTTGGGCTGGGTCAATGAGTTTCGCCCATAAATTCAGGAGTCCACACACAACTCCCTTTACCTCTGGCCAGCCAGCCCTTCATCTCTCTCTTTCATCCCTAGCCCCCATGGGCTAAGTCAACGGGTGCTAGTGGAACATGTTCAAACTCAGCCCATCTCTTCATTGCTGCACTTCCCCCACTTCCACTGAGTGAAGCCAGCTCGTCACCACAAGAGAGCCGGCCAAGCTGTCTACTCGGCTCCCTTTAACTTCCAGTCCTGGAAGAGGGTTCCTTCTGATGGGGACTGACTTCTGCCTTGATACATCCAACAGCACACCACTTAATCAAAATTAAGAAAGCAAGACCGCCATTTTTTTTCTGTAAGTTCTTCCTTAAAATGCAAATCTTCAGTTCTCTCAGCAGTTCTGAGTGGTTCTGCGTGTCCTTTCAAGTGCAAATCTGGGTGGGGCTCAGATTTTCAACCTAAGCCCCCAGTCTATACTTGGTTACCAGCTTGAAACAAAAAGCCCGTGTTTCTCCCAGAAATCCTAGTTCCCTTTTTAGCACATCAATCAGGTATTGGCTGAAGTCAGGGTTACACACTCCCTATGATCTACAATACCCAATATTCATTTCTAGCATACATTTAGGTCGGTTTTACAACACTAAGTAGGAGAAACATTCAACATCCATAGTACATTCAGATAAATGCACAATCCTAAACACATAACACTTTTAAAACATTCCAGTTTAGTTTTTTCTACACCTTAACTATCTTCCCATTCATGTGCATATGACCTTGGGCCTCTGGCTGGGTGGAGCCAGAAGACCCTGGCCCCCTATCAATCATCCTCCTTATCTGGCCTAGCTTTGGCTCCAGGCCACTCCAGGTGGGGCTTTTCTCCCCTCAGCTGCAGCATAACCTTATCTGGCCTGGCTTTGGCACCAGGCCTCTCCAGCCGCAGTGTTTCAGCCATTACATGTAACAACAACCAAATCAAGAATCCAATAATCAAAAATTTTACTTCCCAAGCCCCTTCATTCTTTTTCTTACAAAGTTCCATGCTTTTATGAGTCTGGAGCCATTGCAAAGAATCCTGCTTCTGATGCCAACTGTAAAAATGGCATGGGGACAGTGTCTGACCTCCTCCAACCCCACAAGGGGAAAGGAGAACCAAGATCAACAGCCCAAGGCTGATTCCTATGAGGCAGAGGTCAGACATGCTTCCTCTCTCCACCATCTTTAACAACTCTGACACCAACCATCCCTCCCATAGCACTCTCCGCTTCTCTACTGGGTTCCATAATTCACTGCAATGGCCACACAGAACTCACAGACCACACTCATGATTATGGGGTTTATTAGGGAAGCAACAGTTATAATTCAGGCTCAGGAACACTCAATATATAGTTCTTCCATCTGGATAGCCTCTTCCCAGCTGTGCTTGCAGGCACACTTCTCCCTGGCCCTCAGTGTTTGCCAAAAGGCACTCAGCTTTTTCTCTCCATGGGCCAGGAAGTCCATTGTGCTGTCTCCTGCTGCCAAGTCTCTCCTGCTGGTCTCACCCTCCTTGGTATTGGTGGGTTCCTCCTCCTGCTCTGGAATTAGCTCTCTTTTAAGGCAAAACTGACCAATCCTTTTGGTTTGCCACAAATACCCTATTGCACAATTGCCTGGGTGGGAATTACAAGACCATGGCTATAAAGGCCACATACAAATGTAATTTATCCACCACAGTCATAAGTTGGGGACTACCTGTAAATCACCAAGCCTTTCTTCCTCATTTGCCTTAATGTGGAATCTCTGCTAAAACCTGTACAGCATTACAGCAACATGCAAGCCTCCACTGACAGACAGGTGGAGGCTGTACATGAGATGCAGTGTCTGGGAATTGAACCTGGTTTTCACATGGGAGGTGGGAATTCTACCACTGAACCACCAATGCTCATTATGTAGAAGGTAGTTCAGCAAAAACTCCCAACCTGCACCTATTTGCTTTATTTCCCTAAAAAATTTTCTGACTTGAATTAGGACCTGATTTCTTGTTTTATTTGAATTTAGCAATGAAGTCAGACCTGCGTTTGTTCAAACGTTGACATGAGGTTGACCGTTTGATTTTATTTCCAGGGAGTGCTGCTGCCCTTTAGAAACCTCTGATGGTGTCTCTCCAAATGAACAGGGATGTTTATTCTCTTGCCCTGTACAGAGGAGGCATAGGTTTGCCCATGGGTAGGAGCAGCACTCGGCAGGAGCTTGGGGCAAGAAGAACATCCACCATTCCTTCCCGTAGTGATCATCATCATCACTTATATTTATGCTGAGCCCTCTGTTAGAGTCTTTACATGGATCCCTCACTTACTATTCACGTGACACAGTTTTATAAACAAAAACACTAAGTCTTACAGAGGTTAAGAAACTTGGCTCAGGCCGTATGGTTAATGTTACCTGGTTAGGGTCTATGCTCTGGAGCAGCCGGAGCCAATGACATACACTCCAAGTCAGAAAGAGTGAGAAAGATTATTTAGGTGGTGACCACTAAAGGGACCTCGACAGCAACTAAGACTGTCTCTATGGAGTCCCAAAACGCAATTTTACATTAGAGCTTATATAGGATTTTTACAAGGGTTAGAAATGTCTTTGTCGTCTGCAGATGGCATGGTCAGAGGAGTTATTCATTACAAGATAATGGCAAAAGACTGTATCAGACTTAAGAGACATACGCTAGACATCTCCTTATCAGGCTAAAGATATACATGTCAGACATCTGGGCTTTAATCTCCCTGTGGGGGATTGTAAGTCACAGGTGGTTGGACAGAACAAAACAAAGTTATTAGCATCAGATCAAAGCAAAGAATAAAGTTATTTGCATCAGATCAAAACAAAGTCATCAACAGAGGTATGTGGAAAGGAAAAGGCAGGCAGAAGAAGAACTTCCAGGTTCATCATGGGGTTAGTTAAGTCAAGCTCTCAGTTGCCCATTTGGAAAAGGAGAAAACATGCTGGGGATTATTAGGGTCACAGTGAATTACTTTAATTCTAGCCTGAAACTAGGAGTTTGACTCTGAGGCATGCAGTCAAACTTTTCTAATGTGGCCTTGGCCAACTCACCAAGAAGTTAAATAGCCCAGCATTTTCAGCAGCATTTTCATTTCGGAAGACAGCATCCCAATCTACACTTCAGTAAAGATCCAGGTTCAGGTTCAGGTACTCCTACTTTGTAGCTTGGGCATGGAACTTAATTTTTCTGTCTTAATTTCATGTCCGGCAATAACAACAGAGTTGCTGTAAGACAGAAATAAAGTATATCATCTGTGAAAGCACCTTGAGCAGTGATGGCCACATAGCAGAACTGTAAATTTTAGTTTCCTCTCTTCCTTCAGGCATATGCATAAACTCACCCAAAGCAATAATTTGATTTAGATTAAGAGTTAAAGTATTTGTCATAGCAGTGGCAATGTTTTTTTCTCTGTGTTTGCACAGGAGGGAGCTACGGCTCTGTGACATATTTTGTTTCTTTCAGAGAAGTCTCTTCTGCATCTCCCCAGGCTGCCCCAAAGAACAGGGCTGAAACATATCCACAGCTATAGAGGCACAGAATATCTAAGGAACCTCCAAAGTTAAGAGAATTCTTAAAAAGATCTTGAGACTAACTGATTTAAGAAAAATACATCCAATAAAAAAAAAAATTTAGCATTCGTTTAATTCATTCATATTTTCAGCTATATTAATTAAGGGCCTAATAAATGCCAGACACTGCGATAAGCATTGGAGGATATAGTAGAGCCCTGGTGATGCCATGGTTAAGTGTTTGACTACTAACTGAAAAGCTGGTGGTTGTAGCCCGCCAGCTGCTCCGAGGAGAAAGATGTGACAGTCTGCTTCCATAAAGATTACAGCCTTGGAAACACTATGGAGCACTTCTACTCTGTCCTATAGCATAGCTATGGGTCAAAATCAACTTGACAGCAACAGGCAAAACAGACACGGTTCCTGTCTTTATCAATTTTTACAGTTTAATGGGAGAAACAATTTGGTAATTAGTGTGAAGACTAACTACACGATGCTATAATATACAGGAAGAACAAATTTAGAGTGGAAAAAGGAAGAAGGAGGAATTTGTTTTTGAGGAAGAGACTTGGAACTTAAGGGCTAAAGAAATAGGAGTTAGCAAGAGAAATAAAGTTTCTAAGTAGTGTTCTGCATGTGATAAGGTCCTGAGGCAGGAAAGAGCTTGATATTTGTTAACCAAGAAAAAAAAAATGACAATGTGATCAGAGCATTTTGAGTGAGGAAGAAAGGAGAATGAGATAAGGCTAGAAATTAAGCAGAATTTAGATCATGCAGGGCCTTATAGACTATGTATAGTTTTTAAAAGATTTTATTACAAGTAAAATACAGAATTTGAACAAAGACAGCATACTGTGATTTGTGGTTTAAAGAGAGGCCCCTAGCTTATTGGAGAATACAGGACCGGAGGGATGGGGCTAATTAGAAGTAGCCATATGAGGAAGGTGATGATGGAGATGGAGATAACATCAAATGGAACTGAGATAGCCAATAGAATACAGTGATTGACTATGAATGGAGAGAGAAAAAGGAGAAAATGATGACTCCCAGGTTTCTGGCTTGAGCACATAGTAGTGACTCTTCCTAAGTAAGGAAGACCATGGAAAAAAATCATCTTCAGTTTGGGATGCCTGTGAGACATTCTGGCAAATGGGTGTGGAGAGGGCATGACTGGGAATGGGAAATCGCTTGGGGAAGCTTGTTTGCTTTGTATAGTTGTGGTAGCATTGTGCTGCTCATATTGCTTGTTATTGCAGAGCTGTCTCTGTGTGTTCCACCTTTTTTTCACAGAGAATAGAAACATCTAGAGGACTGCAAAAGGGCCTCTGAAGGAATATCTTTACCTCGGGGTGAAGAAGGGACTGGAGAGGAGGACTGTCATTGGACTTCGTAGTGATCTACCCATACTGTACTTTAATAAAGCTTACGCTGCTATGGGTTTTGGGATGCTGCTATTTAAGAACTAACAACCCAGACTTTTAGAAATGTTAAAGATGAATGTTTTACATATGCGTGTATGGTATAGAAGAAGGTGTTGAGGCAAAAACTCCTCCTCTTATTTTCTCATGACCTGAGGGTAAGATGCTATGGAGGAATATTCCCAGAACTAATCACCTGGGAAAGAGCTAGTTTCTGGGGCAGGACCACACAGGCCATGAAGCAAGGTATAACAGAAAGTATAATGTAGTGGTCAAGCCTACAGCTTCTGGAGCCTGCCACAGCCCCATCTCTTCCTCAGTTACTTGTCTCTGGGTAGTGGCATTTCAGCCTTAGTGTTCACCTCTTCTCTGCTCGTAGGGCCAATACACCTTGTGTTTTCAGGGCTTAGATAAGGGTACCCGTAAAATTAATGCCCATTATACCAGCCATACTAATTACTGTACAAAACTGTTGGGATCCTGTAAAGTTCTTCTATAGCCCTTGCACTGTTTCATGTCTTCTAGAACTGCACTATCCAACATGGCAGCTGCTGGTTACATGTGGCTATTTAAATGTGAATGAATTAATTCAAACGAAATAAAATTAAAAATCCAGTTCCTCACTTGCACTAGCCAACTTTCCAGTGCTCAATAGCCACTTGTATAGTGGTTACTGAAACAGGAGTGCAGAATTAAACATTTCCATCGTTATGGAAATTCTGTTGGCCAGTGCTGGTCTGTAACCACTGTCTATGTAACTTAGAAGATTGTTTGTTCTTCTCTGAATTCTCAAATAGTTGATATTGGAACAGAAAATGGTAGAATATTTTCTTTTTGCCTCTACAACAAAATTTCAGGAAATTTAAGTTCTTATTATAAACTAGGTGAGAGTTTCATTTAATCCATTAGCCCTGACTGAAGTTACAAACGGCCCTGGTCATTTTTAAGCATCTAATTTTTTTAAAAAAATGGATGCTTTTTCATCTAAGAAAGTAAAGAAAGCCTCTCAGAAAACAACTCTGTAGTTACTGCTTTCAATCTTTCGAAGGTTACCATGAGGTCATTTGAGCCCCTGTTCTGGTGGAATCATCATGTTTTCGAAGGCTATTTCTAGCTGTTGTTTCATCCCTTGTGCAATCAAAGGGGTCACTTATAGAGTAAACCAGAAAACCAAACCCATTGCTGTCGAGTCAATTCCAACTCATAGCAACACTATGCCCTTTTAAAAATGAGGTAGTGAGAGGGAACCATAAACCAGTCCTTTACTACGGACTCTGAAGAAGGTACTGGCATAATAGAAAGTTTATTGAAATTGCCCAGGTATAGCCAAAATTCCCTGTTTACGTATGAATTAACATTTCTTCTTAAACTTTGGCTTTAAAAATCAGTGTGGGGCATTCAATCTTTCAACTCCTTACTCTTTTCTCTCCAAGTTACCTCTGAGGAGCAACAACAAAATGAAAAACAATGACAAACAACTGCTCTTTGAATTCCATTAAGTTTCAAAACTTCCAAGTCAGAGGACGTTGTTCAAAATTATTCACCCCAACACAAATAAAGGCAGAGGGAAGCAAGAAAAATTTGTCAGGTCACAAGATCACTTTCCTCCCCTAGCTGCCTGCTTGTGCTGACCTGACAAATTCTAAATAACGCTATTTCCTCACAGCGTTTCAGGCACGATTTTAGAAGTATTTTGAAAGCAGAAAAAGAGCCCTGTTTTCTCTGTAAACACAGGTCTCTTGGACTTTGGTTCCTGAACATGATCCTAGGTTTGGAAACTCTCCAAGTGACAGAAAATTGGCAGGCTCCTCCTCATTGATTCCTTGCTGGATCTTCAGGGACCAAAGAAGTTTTACTCCATACTTGGCTGAGCATTTTGCTTGGCGCCCCAGCCAGTTACTCAAAGTTCAAGGAACTTGACAGACAGAGGCTGCTGGTCTGGCGAGAGATTTGAATGGGCCAGGTTGAGTCTACCATCTCATGCCCTCACCTTCTGTCTCCTTGTCTCTGACTAGGCTCACAGTGGGTATGTTCTGAGTGTGAAGACTTTGCCCATCCACAGTTGCGTTTGCCCTGGAATGGGGTGAGTCCTAGATCCCTCCGGTATCTCAGTGCAGCAGAGGAATAGCAGCCGTCTGTGTGTGTGTGTGTGTGTGTGTTTTACTCAAACAGTTAAAAAAAAAAAAAAAAAAAAGACAGAAGGCTTAGACAGATTTCCAGGAAACAGACTGTGTCAGTCTAGACTAGTAAAACCCAGCCAATTTAATTTTCTGAATTTGTGATCATTTCTGCATTTATTTTGTATTTAACGCCCCCCCTACCCTGCCAAATAGTAAAAGAATGAGTAAACTATGTATATATACTAAGCTTATAAATGACTAACCAATTTCAGCTGTTATACTGGTATCAAGAGAGATAAAATGCCAAAGGTTAAAAATTATATATTGTTTTTATACAAAAGAACTTTTGTGTGAATTTTATTATTTAGAGAATCTTACTTTTTTTTAATTGAGAAAGTAACACATGTCATTGTAGAAACTTTAGGGAAAAATAAGCAAAAAAAAAGAAAGAGAAAGAAAGAAAATTAAAACCATGTATAATCTTACTGTCTAAAGAGAAGAATACATTGTTTTGTTAGTAGGAATGGCTTTGAGGTAGGTGGAACTGAGTTCAAATTATGGTCTTGACGAACTGTATGACTCAGAGCCACCTCTCTGAGCATTTCTGTTTCCCTCACAAAGTTAGAGCTACAGTACAACCACACTGTACAGCTTCTGAAACCACAACCCGCTTTCTATGACCGTGAGATTGTGGGGTGGCTCCCTCATGCTCTATGGCAGCCATAACGACCTCTTCTTCCACCTCATAAGAGCTGCCATTTCTTGTGCCACAGCCTTTTCCAGGAGCTCCCACGGGGCTCTCAGGTGACCCGAGGGTCCCCTCCAACTTTTGGTTGGGCTCCACCAGGACTCTGTGGTGGCTTCCTTTGCTACTTCCGAACCAGGTGAAGTCGCACCTATTTTTGCATCCTTTTTCTCTCCCTTGCATGAAGTAGAAGCAAACATTTTACTCGTCTGCATTTTTCTGTTGCCAAGGTCACAGAACAGTGCTACTTTGTGCTCTTTGTTCCTTAAAAGCGCACTTTAAAAATGTGTTTTGTTCCTCATCACAGCCTTGCTTCCTAAGACTTTGGCACAAGGCCCAGAGAAGCAGAGCAGAAGAGAAACCTGACTGTTCCTTCCCCAGGTTGCATTCGAGAGCCCCATCCTTCCACCTCGACTGTTGGTCTCAGACTGAGCTTCCATATCTCCACTCTCTTCTCTTCCCAATCTTCGCTTCCTACTAAGAGTGGTCTTATTTTAGGAATCCCTGGGTAGTGTAAATGGTTAAAGCGCTGGGCTGCTAACCAAAAGGTTGGAGGTTTGAGTCCACTCATAGGTGCCTCAGAAGAAAGGCCTGGCAATATACGTCCACAAAATCAGCCATTTAAAACCCTGTGGAGTACAGTTCTATTCTGACACACATGGGATCACCATGAACTGGGACCAGCTCGATAACGATTGGTTGGTAGAGCTAGCTGGTGCCTCTCTTGAGAACAGAAGTCAGGTAACCTCACTCCCAGCCAGGAGAGAAGTCTGTTAGAGACTCTGCCTTCTATGTGTCCATCGGCATAAAGGCAAAGTACGTATTTTCTGCCCTTGCCTCTTAGAATGGCATTTCCAATTCTGGCATAAAGTCCTAATGTCTTCTCTGCATTTGCAGCCTTTGGCTTCACTTTCCAGTTTCAAATTACTACCATTCATTTTACACCCTCCTTGTCTGATGACTTGGACTTCTTTTTCTGGCTAACTTCCCTGGGTTCACCCAGCTTGGCACCCCACTTCGCACAGCCCTCTGAAGAGACTTCCCTTCACCATCGCTGACCTTGTGGGAACTACCCTGTTGGGTTGAGCTTCTTGTTTTCCCTTCCAGGGCTACAGAAGCAGAAAGAAGAGACTGTTTATAGCATGATAAACCTCATTGTTTACCTCAGGTATGAGCTTCCATTCAGTCTTCGATACTCCCTTTCTGGGAGTAATTTATATAGCTTGTGTTGCTCATGATAACTAACAAAAACACACTTATATCCAATTAACCTCTGTAGATTTAAACCTGACCCCAGCCTAGGGTGGCACGGTGAGACAAGGAGGTCCAATAATACTTGTCCAGGGTCTGTGGCAGTATGACGTTAGAATAACCATGCAATTCTGACACATGTGTAGCCCCTTCAACCTTCATGTCCATACCAGACATCACTGATGGGTCAGAATATTCTTTCTTGTTGAGCACAAATTTGGCCTCACTGTCCTTCTCATTTTAGGGCCATGGTACCAACATGTATGAAATTTGGCATGTGAAGTAAAATTTGTTTTCTATTCCTGAAGCTTAAAGAAGATGGGTTTAATCTTTCAGAGTGAAGAGGGTAAGGGAATGGCTGATTAAAACAACTTGAGGAAGAAGGAGAGGGAGGAGGAGGAGGAGAGGAAAGAGAATGGTAAAGAAGAAGAGCTTGGCTGTAGGGAGGTGAAGAGCTGCCAAGAGATAATGATGGAAATGCCACAGCAGAGGGGCAACTAATCAGGATTAAGAATTTACATGTGGAAGAAATAATTTTTGGAAATGCGTGTGGACAGAGCTGCTAGGATGGCAACCATAACTTGAAGCCAGAGCAGTTTTGACTTGGACCTTTGCCAGGAAAAGACTCCAGTGCCTCAGGGCATGAGGGGCACGGGGCGGGGGGTAGCAGAGAAATTAGATCTGGTCCAAGAAGTGGGAATTATGAAGAATGAGGAGGACAGCCCACCCACTGGAGGTCAGGACTTAGATGACCCCGGGGACCTAAAACGAAGAAATGCCTCTAAGAGGCAAGAACACACTTTAAGCGCTTTCTGAAAAATGTGTCACTTGTGATTTCACTCAGCTATCCATAAATTGTACTGCAGAATTTCTTCACACATCTATAAAAATGTGCTTGTGGACATGGGTTAGATTATAGGGGACAAGATGGAGGGGGGGCCATCAACCTAGAGGGGCTAGTTTTCAGAGAAAACAAACTATCAAAAAACCCTAAAGTCCCTTAAATGTGTAGCTGGTGGCTACAAGTTTCTTATAACAAAATGCTGTTCAGTTTTGCCACAATAGTAGAGTTTGTGATCTTCTTTCTTTCCAGATTCGCCGAAGGGGGTCATGTTCCATGGCTTTTTCCTCTGTTCTAAAGCATTATAAAGCTGTGACTCCTGGTTTTCCAGCCTCCTTCCAGTTTAAGCTCTGGTTTTGCAATATTTTGGCACACGAAATACCAGGATTTAGCTCAAGAATAGTGTCTAATGGGTTAGGCATATATAGTCGGGGAACTTTTAAACCAGTTACTGCTGATATTTTGATGCTGCGTTGTTGAGGGAGAACACGGTGTGAGTCTCCTGTTAACTCCAGTTAATTAACTGAGCAATCTGGGAGGGCTCCATCCTCTTTTCTTGCACTGTTTGTATGTGAAAGGAGAATCTGCCTTTCTCAGCCAAATGCATAGCTGTGATTTGCTAGATTTCATTGGTCCAACGCCCGTCACCCTACTCACTTTGGTTCCTTTCTCTTGCTTCTCTCTGCCCACGCCACTTTAGGTTTTCATTACCTCTTACCTTGTCCCTTACCAAATCCACCTTTCTCTTCCTCTTAGACCATTTTACAAACTTCTACCAAGGAAGCCAAAACCAGTTGCTGCTGAGTCGATTCTGACTCATGGTGACCCCATGTGTGTCAGAGTAGAACTTGTTCCATAGGGTTTTCAATGGCTGTGATCTTTCAGAAGTAGATTGCCAGGCATTTCTTCCAAGGTGCCTCTGGGTGGACTTGAACCTCCAGCCTTTCAGTTAGTAGCTGAGCAAGTTAACCGTTTATTCCACTGGGACTCCTCTGCCAGGTAGGTGGCACTTCTTAAATCATAATTTTGATTGTTTTGTTCTACTGCTCAATAACTTTCCTTTGTTCCACAGGGACTACAGAATTGAATTCAAATACCTTTGCCCAGCATTCAAAATCCTTTAGGAGGTGGAACCAACTTCTCCTTCACAGTTTCCCTTTTCAAGTAAAACTGAGCTAGTTATCCTTCCTCCTAAGTGACACGTGCTTTCTTGCTTTATGTTCTTGGGCTGTCTTTCTCTCATCTTTGTATATTCAAATGTTATGTGTTTCTTTTTAAAATCCCCAATGACTCATGTGTTTCTTCTCTGAAAATTTTATCCTAGGGAGCAAAACCTTTTTATTTTTTGCAGGATTCTTTTTCCAGCTCCCAGCTCAGCACACGGCACATTGTTAGGATGTGACTTTTTTTGATTAAAAAGTGAATAAAGACGATGAGATCTGGCATAAAACACCTCTTCCACCAGCTGTCGAAATTGCTAAACTACTTTGCTACAATGTAAGCAAGGTTAGGGGTACACACCAAAGCCCACACATATTTTCTTTGAATATTGAATACAGAGGTCTTTTCTCTCTGGTTTTTCCAGAATTTACCTATGAGTTCAGATTAGATGGTACCCTGGCAGCCTCATTATTATTCTAAGCAAAAATAATATTATCTTGGTATTTTACTCACAGGAGTCTCTGGGTGGTGCAAACGGTTAAATGCTTGACTACTAGCAGAAAGGTTGGCAATTTGAACTCGCTTAGAAGTACGTAGGAAGAAAGTCCTGGCAGTTTGCTTCCAAAAGTCATAGTCCTGAAAACCCTACGGAGAAGGTCTACCCTGCACACGTGGGGACACCATGAGTCAGAATCAACTTGCTGGCAACCACCACCACCACCACCAACATTCCACTCACAGAAACTTGCTTTTGTCTTTTCCGGGATTAAGGTTGAGGGTTTATAACCCTCAGTCATGCTTTCAAAAAACATTTTTTTTTTTTTTGTCTGATCTGCCTTTTGATGCTCATGTGGCCCTTCCAGGTCTAGGGTAATAAAATTCTTCCTTCTATTCCTGAATTTCTTTAAAACAAAACAAAACCTTCATTTTCTAGTTATCTCTGCCTCTCCATGGTCACCAGCTTAGAATATGGCTGGGAGGTAATCTAAGAAGTAGATTCTAGCCCAGGAGCTGTGGCCCCAAGATACTCATCTTTCTCTTACAATAGTAGCATGATCCAAACTTCACTTTACATTTCAATTCTCTCACTTTGGTTAGACAAGTTTATTAGAATAATATATACTTTTAGGCAGATCTCACATATTTTAGCATAACTTTAGATCCAAAAAAAATCTCAAACCCTTTGTTGTTAAGTCAATTCCGACTCATGGCAACCCTATAGGACAGGGTAGAACTACCCCACAGGGTTTCCAAGGCTATAATCTTTATGGAAGCAGACTGCTACATTTTTCGTCCATGGAGCAGCTAGTGGGTTCAAATCACCGACCTTTCCATTAGCAGCTGAGCTGTTAACCACTGCACCACTAGGACTCCTTAGATAACCCATACCCATGGCCGTCGAGGTGGTTCCGACTCAAAGCGACCCTATAGGACAAAGTAGAACTGCCCCATAGGGTTTCCAAGGAGCGGCTGATAGATTTGAACTGCTGACCTTTTTGGTTGACAGCCGTAGCTCTTAACCACTGCGCCACCAGGGCTACTACCTTAATAGAGCAGCAGGAATAGAACTCTACTAATCCACTAGGGGGAGTGCTTGGGTCATACGAAGGGTTACTGTGCTTGATTTCTAATCAAAAGGCTGGCAGTTCAAGTTCCATCCAGATGTGCCTCAGAAGACAAACCTGGCAATCTACTTCCAAAAAATCAGCCATTGAAAACTCTATGAAGCATAGTTCTACTCTGACACACATGGAGTCACCATGGGTCAGAATCGATTGGACGACAACTGGTGGAAATCCATTAGGAAAGGATTCCAATGTATTGCAAAGGAAATATTCCAAGCTGGTGACCAAGGAGAGGCAGAGATGACTAGAATATGAGGGTTCCTTTGTTTTGTTTTTGAAGAAATCCAGGAATAGAATGAAGGATTATATTACCCTAGACCTGAAAGAGCTACAGAAATCCCTGATACAATAGAACAACTCTGATTTTCACTGTTGGGAGTGATATAAATTGTAGTAGGGAGGATGTTAGACAAGAACAACCTGTTGAAATAAAACTCACTGGGGTTTTATGAAAAATCATACCTTTATAGGTGCCTGGAAATCTTGGAAGCCTTTAGTGCCAGGGTAAATAGAAAATAGATACAAATTTCAACTTGGATTTTTTAAAACTTCTCAGATAAGCTTAGCTTTCATGCATTTGCCTTAGGGCACAAGGGAGAACTTAGTTCCAGCTTGGCTATATCTGCAGGAAGAAAAAGGAGATGAACCGCTGACAGTGTAGCTTCCCAGACCAAGACTGGATCAAGTAGGATATTAAATGACGTACTTTGCACAAGAGAAGCAGGTCATTAGGGTCCAAAGGAGATCTATGGATAAGCACAGAAGGTACAGCAGCACCACCCATTGATCAGAAATCAAGAAAGAAAAAGGGAAACTTCACAGAGGTAAAATGTCTGTATAACTCATCCATTTATTGATTCATTAAAACAATTATTAAGTACTTACTCCGTACCAGGTATTTCCTATCTTCATTAACTGTGTTGGGAAGTATGCGTATTTGCTGTTCTGGAGAGGGTTCATCAGAATAAGATTTAAGGCGATTTGGCAGTCTTAGAACTTAAGATCTGCTGGTCAGTTTTCCACCTGTCTGGGAAGGAGCTTCTCTGAGAGCACTGGGTGGGAAACCTCCCTGTTTTCTCTGGTCACGTTAACTTCATGTCAGACACTATGCTCAGACTTGATCTGAATGAATGTTCATTCATTCATCAATTTGACAAATATTTACTGAAGAACCTATTATGTACCAGGCATTATTTCAGGTACTGGGGATTCAGCAGCAAATAAAACAAACCACAATATCAATCTTCTTGGAGTTTATGTTGGAAATCATGCATTTAACAATCATTTGTTGTACTATGACTTGGGTCTGATCTCACAGTTGCACTGAGGGTAGTAGAAAATAGCCAAATATCATGTTATGCTATTGTTAAGTGCTGTCAAGTCGATGCCAACTCGTAGCAACCCCATGTATAACACAATGAAATGTTACTCAGTCCTTTGCTATCCTCACAATAGTAGGTATGTTTGAGCCCATTGTTGCAACCACTGGGTCAATCCACATATCATACGAAAAAGAAACAAAAAAAAAAAAAACCCCACTGCTGTCCAGTCAATTCCAACTCACAGGGAACCTATAGGACAGAGTAGAACTACCCCATAGGGTTTCCAATGCTGTAATCTGTATGGACACTGACTGCCACATCTTTCTCCTGAGGATCAGCTGGTAGATTAAACTGCCAACGTTTTGGTTGGCAGCCGAGTGCTTTAACCACTGTGCCACCAGGGTTCCTTCACATATCACACAGGGTGATGAATGCCAAAATGGAGGTCAGCATAGGGTACTGTGGAATTAGCAAGCCTAGGCTTGGACCTACAGGTGATGTCTGGCTTGAGTCCCATTGGATGAAGGGGAATTGTGTAGGTGAGATAAGGGGGGAAGGCACTCCCAGGGGAGGAACTGAAGTATGTGTGGTGGCCTGGGGAACTACCCCAGCACAGCTCCAGTGTGCCTGAGACAGGCAGGGGAGGAGAAGTGGGGGCAGCTGAGACTGCAACGTTAAGCAAAGTTTCATAATTGAAGGCCTTGTATGTGGAGGTATATGTGTTTTCTATTGCGCCGTAACAAATTACCACACGCTTAAGGGCTTCGAACAACACAAGCCTATTAGCTTACAGTTCTGGAGGCCAGGGTCTAAAACAGGCCTCACTGGGTTAAAATTAAGGTGTTGGAAAGCCTGTATTCCTTTCTGGAGGCTCTAAGTGAGAATGTGTTTCCGGGCCTCTTCTAGCTTCTAGAGGCTGCCAGCATTCCTTGTCCTGTGACCCCCTTCCTCCATCTTTAAAGCCAGCAGTGCAGCATCATCAAAACCCTCTCTGACGCTGGCACCTCCCTCTTTCACTTATTAGGGTCCTTGTGATTACAGTGGGCCCACCTGGAAAATCCAGGCTAAACTCCCCATCTCCAGGTCAGCTGACTATCAAACTTAATTCCATCTGTAACTCGAATGCCTCCTTGCCATGTAATATTAGGACATGGACATCTTGGGAGGCATATTCTGCCTACACAGAGGGAAAGCTACTGCAGTAGCCAAGAAAGGAGCAACCTGATCAGTCTGGCACTTAGAGGAGTCACTACTATGGTTATGCTGTGTGCAGGTTGGGCTGGAGGTGGCGGATGGGGGGAGTAGGGTCGGATGGAGGTGGGGGGTACAGAGGCTGTAAGTAAAAAGTCCAATTAAGAGACCATTTCAGTAATTAAGTGAAAAATGGTGAGGCCTGGAGGCACACACTGTAGGTAATTTAACCCTAGAAAACCTTAATCTTATGAAGTATGAGACACACCCCATAGTACTCTTAGAAAACCTTAATCTTATGAAGTATGAGACACACTCCATAGTACAGAGAAAAGGAATTTTTTTTTTTTTTTTTTTTTAAATCTAGGCTTAAAGCATGAATAACTTTGGAGCAAAGGACAAGTCTTCATAAGGAGTTTCCTTACTTTTCCTAAGAAGAAATGTGCTCTTAGTTTGTAAAATGACTGTGTTGCTTGCACTAAATCATCTCTAAGTTTTCTTCCTACTCAATTCTCTGATTCCGTGAAAAGGAGATGGGTTGCACCTGATTAGATCAAATTACTCTCAATCTACTGGGACACCAGCTGCACACGCAGCACTTCGCTCTCTGACCCCATCCCCTGGAGCTAGGTCAGACCTCACAAGATAAAGGGTACAGTCCTTCAGTCAGTCACATCTGCCAACACTTCAGATGCCAGCTGTAAGCTCAGGGTCTCCATGACACCTCCACTTCTGGCCTGCTGGGGTTTTCCCACTACACTTTCAGGATGCCAGCCACAAATGTGGGGAGTCCCCAGGCCGCCCCCTCCCACTTCGGACCTGCTGGAAGGTTTGGGTTATCCAGTAAGCAAGGTAAGCACCTTGCTTACCGGATCATCTGTAGTGAACAATTTCACATGGGTTTCATCACATCAAAGATAACGTGAAGTCCACGTGAAATTCGTCACTACTGATTAGTAAGCGCAGCCTGCGCTTTCCTTGCTTACTGGGTCACCCGCCCCATCAGGGATTGTAAATTTGAAAAGAGGCTTCGATTCTGTAGGAAGGTGCTGTGGAGTTGGGAGAAAGATGCCAGGTATATATCTAGAAGCAGAATCTTTGATATGGTGAAAAATGTTCGCTACAAATGATCTGGTAAGCAGGTAAGCACCGTGCTTACCTTGCCTATTGGAAAATCCGTCCCCTGCTTGCTGGCTTCCACTACTTCTGTGGGTTCAATAATTTGCTAGAATGATTCACAGAACTCAAAGAAAGCATTATACTTACAATTACAGTTTTATTGTAGCAAAAAGGATACAAATGAAGAGACACATAGGGCCAGGCCTGGGAGGTTCCCAATTTGAAGCTTTCACATCCCAAAAAGGGATGTGCTACCCTCCCACATGCACTGATGTCTTTCACCAACCAGGAAGCCCATGGAGCTTCTGTGTCCAGACCCTTTATTGGCACCTCACTGTGTAGGTATGATTGATTGAATCATGCCGCCTGTCCCAGAATTCAGCTGATATCACTCAGTGAGTTTTCCTGGCCTCTCCAGCCTCTACCCCAGTCATCTCATTATCATAGCCTATCAAGCCTGTAGCCCTCTTAGATAACAAAGACATTTTAATCACTGGGGAGATTGCAAGGTTTTAGAGGTTATCTCTCGGGAACTAAGAACAAAGACCAAATTCTTTAGGTAAAGTAAACTGTAAACTCTACACCACTTTGCCTGGATTGCAACTCAGAGACAAACTAACACATGACTGAAAAAGTCTCTGCCAACATAAACAGGGCTGATGTTAAGTGCCATCAAATTTACCATCCCAAACTACAAAAGAATAAATAGAGGAAAACTCTATTTCAGTGTATAAAATATGAACAACTCCGTAAATCCCAAGAGCTAGGACTCTGTGAAATTCTCAGGGGGTGTTTTCAGAAGATGGACCTCTGGTGGCACAGTGGTTAAGCACTCGGCTGCTAATCTAAAGGCTGGCAGTTCGAACCTGCCAGGTGCTCCTTGGGAGAAAGATGTGGCAGTCTGCTTCCATAAATATTACAGCCTTGGAAACCCTCCAGGGCAGTTCTACTCTGTCTTATAGGGTTGCTGTTAGTTGGCATCCACTCAAAGACAATGGGTTTGGTTTTTGGGTTTTCAGAAGGAACACAGCAGGTTTTAGCTTCACTTCTTCATCTTGTGCATGGGAAGAATGGACTGAAAAATGTTTCCTTAGGTAGGGGTAGATTAGGGGCCATTGGTAGTTCAGTGGGATAATTCTTGCTTTCCATACTGCAGACTCAGGGTCGATTCTGGGCCAAGGTACCTCATGTCCAGCCACCACCTGTCTGTCAGTGGAGGCTTGCGTGTTGCTATGATGCTGAACAGGTTTCAGCACAGTTTCCAGACTAAGACAGACAAAGAAGAAAGGCCTGTTGATCTACTTCTGAAAATCAGCCAGTGAAAACCCTATGGATCACAACAGTCTGATCCAGAGCCCATCATGGGGATGGTGCAGGACCAGGCAGCATTTTGTTCTGTTGTCATAAGTCAGAAGCCCACTTCACAGCAGCTAACAACGAGAAGGGGTTAATTAGCGGGACTCCTGGTACCGATCATCAGAATCTGACTCTGCCTTGGAAGGATATCGGGGGCTCAGAGACTGTCTGGGAGGCCAGATGTCTGGGCTGGAAGGCTTCTCAGGAAGCAAGGGAGCTGGGGTCTCAGAGCTGGAAGTGCAGACAAGGCAACACTGTAGAAATGTCTGGAAATCTGTGCAGCCCCTGCTTCTGCAAAGAACCTGACCTCAAATTGTTCCCTCCATCTTTGCTGGAGATTCAAAATCCTGGGAGCAAGCATCTGATTGATCAAGATCTGGTCATGTACCTACTTCCTCAGGTGGAGGGGAAGAATCTGTCCATCTAAGCTTCGCCTTCTATCCAGCCCGCTACTCACAATAAAAAACCTCCCAGGAGGAAGAACAGGATTCCAATAAGTGTGTGTGTGGTGGTGGTGATGGTGGTGGTGGCGGGTGGGTGGTTGGTTGGTAGCCAAAAAATTACAGGTGTCTTCTAACCCCATAAGCGAAAAACCAAACTAGTTGCAGTCGAGTTGATTCCAAGTCATGGCGACCCCATGTGTGTGGATTAGAACTGTTCCACAGGGTTTTCAAGGCTATGACCATTTAGAAGCAGATCTCGAAGCTTTTCCTCTGAAGTACCTCTGGGTGGGTTTGAACCACTAACCTTTTGGTTAGTAGTCAAGTGATTAGCCATGTGTGCCTCCGACGGACTCCTTTTCGAATCTAACTGGCTTGACTTTTTTTTGTCTGACTGCTTTGGCTACTCTTGGCTACATGTATGTCTGTTATTTTACCCCATGGGAGATATACCATATCAGCTTTAACTGATGATTAAATCTGAATTGCCAGGGTGAATTAGAACCTGAGACTTTAAGAGTCCCATTGATTCTTTTGAGATTGCCATTCTGATAATAACATCCTGGCTCACTACAAACTCTAAATGCCAACCTCAAGGCAGCCCAGGTAGAACTTGTCAGCCAATTTCTAATTTGTCTTCGTATTGCAGACACAGCTTCTGACTGCTTCTCAGCCAAGGCCATGTGAACAGACAGAACACGAGTGGATAACAGCCTGTAGGAACCCGTTGCGTCGGGAGACGCTGCATTTGTAGCAGTGATATTTGATCATAATGCATTATCTGGTTCAGTCCCATCCTTGTGTGTGTGCAGTAGTTCTCCTAGTCCGCACTCAGTGGCAGAGATTAGCTACATTGACTGCTTTGTTCTCTGGAAGTGTCTGCTTACTATTAACAGGACCGTGCATAGGAGAAGATAGTCACTAGTGCTAAATTTCACCATCATATTGGTCCAGAGTGAGAAAACAAGAAGAAATCCAGCCACTTGGGGGTTAAAGGTCTGGCTTTTAAGGGGCTACTCCATGTGCATTTCTGTTTGGCCGAGAGTAGGGGACAATCACAGACGTACGTAGGGGAAGCAAAGGAAGCAAGCGGCCAGCCTAACCCATGCCATTGAGTCGATTCTGACTCATAGTGACCCTGTAGGACAGAGTAGAACCGCCCTGTAGAGTTTCCAAGGAGCAGCTGGTGGATTCAAACTATCGACCTTTTGGTTAGCAGCTGTAGCTCTTAACCACTGCGCCACCAGGATTCTGAGGGCCAGCCTAGATAAATTCAATTCTGTACTTGTCCCCAAGATGCGGGGCCCCCCCAACCCTGTCAACACCTTGATTTTAGCCTCATAAGACCTATTTTGGACTTCTGACCTCCAGAGCCATAAGAGAATACGTTTGTGTTATTTTAAGCCACTAGGTTTCTGGTAATTTGTAACAGCCATCAACAGGAAACTAAGACAGGCTTCAAAGCTGAAGAGGTGCTAAAAGCAAATACACACAGAACTTTTTTTGCTGCTGTTAGATGCAGTCATTGAGTCGATTCTGATTCATGGCGACCCCATGTGTGCAGAAGGGGTTTCAGAAGCAGGTTGCCAGGCCTGCCACTGGGTGGGTTCGAACTGCCAACCTTTCTGCTAGTAGTTGAGCACTTAACTGTTTGTACCACCAAGGAGAGCAAATCCAGCCCAGTGCCTGTCATGCCCAGCAGTTTACAAAAGAGAAGGTTGGGTCTGAATTCATTAAGGAACTTTGTAAGTAATCCATAGGAGCCTAGTGCCTTGGTTTTTCTCTTACCCTCCTGTGTGTTTTGCAGGGGATATTCACCCCTCTCCCCAAGCTTGCGGAAGAAGACAGTCCCGAGAAGAGATTGTCAGGGCCTGTGACAAGGGTGGGCTGGCATTTTCCTCCGTGGCTGGAAGCGGGCTGAGCTGCAGATTCTCACTCATCTCAACAGTGCCACTGCGGGGGGCGTAGGGTAGGGACAGTGAGTTCTTGGGAGGAGCTGACGTCGGACCAGAGACTAATGCCTGGTTCTTGCCTTGAGCAGCCTGAACCTGGGAGGCTGGTGGGAGATGCTTGGGACAGCAGGGTGAGGAGAGGGGTGGCGGCTGTATTTAGTGGGGCAGGGATGTGTGAGGGCCTGCAGGCCCAGTGTTACCCTGAGAAGGCACCAAAGTGCACTGTCTTGAAAGGAGCCAGCCCAAGAGACCTAGGAATGGGGCCCTCACCCACGCAGTACGAGACTGTGGGAGAGCATTGGGGGTAGGAGCTGAGGCAGGTGGCAAGCTTCACTGCAGAGTGTACCTGTGTCAGTGACAGGTGCACTGCAGACATCCACCGTGGCCATCTCTGAAGGCCCCACTGATTTTTCCCCAGGAGAGTCAGCATTTGAATGCCTTTCGTGACTGGAAGGGACTAAAAAAACTTTTCTTTTTTTATCCTCCATTTTTGTGCTTTCACTCTCTCCAGGCCCTGGAGGGGCCTAAAGTGGCAAGCAGGGGTGGGAGCAAGAAAAGAGGGTGTGGAGTAAGGCAAGGGAAAGAATAGGCTGTCTCCTTCACCACTTCCAGGCTCTGCGACAGTTCCCGCTAAGGGAAAGGGCCACTAGCATGTTTGGGAGATAATTGGGTACTAGTTGATGTACAAGGTCCCTGGGTGGCACAAATGGTCTGCACATGACTAATAATCTGAAGGTTGGCAGTTCAAACCCACCCAGTGGCACTGTGGAAGAAAGGCTTGGTGTTTTGCTTCCATAAAGATTACAGCCAAGAAAAACCTATGGAGCAGTCCTACTCTGTAACATATGGGGCTGCCATGAGTCAGAACTGACTAGACGACAATGAGTTTTGGTTTTTAGTTTAGTTGATGTACAGGTTAGAAATCAGCGCCTTAGGTTACGGAGTCATGGCAACCCCATGTGTACAGAGTAGAACTCTTTCATTGGGTGTTCAAGGCTGAGACCTTTTGGAAGCAGATCGTCAGGCCTGGCTTCTGAAGTACCTCTGGGTGGGTTCGAACCACCAATCTTTCAGCTAGTAGCTGAGCACTTAAGTGTTTGTGCCACCCAGGAACATGGTGTTGCCATGAGTTGGAATCAACTCAATGGCAATTAACAAGTTATAGAGACTAGGTAATCTTAACTCGAGCTTTTAACAGCAGGAATCATGAGTATATACATGTAATGTGGCAAGGCCATATATATTTTTCCAGATATTTATTCATTTGACAAACATTTATTGAATGCTTACCAAATGACTGCTCTATCTGTCGAAGGGTCAAGCCCCTTCTTGGCTTTTGACAGCTGTTTATAAGATTTCCCTAGTGACTCTCAGAGAGATCCATCTTACTGAAGTCACTAATGTGGCGTTTCTCATCATGACTAGCATTGTTTAATCTAAACTAAAAACACCATAAATCAGATCAGTGGTTCTAAATTGAGCAGGGAGTATTTTATTATCGCGTTCTGGCAGTTTGTTTTCTAAATATTTCTTAACGACTCAAGTACCCAGAAGTGGTGAAACTTTAATCCCTCCAAATCCTGGCTGATGGGTTCAAAAGTATAAACACTCACCATTCTGCT
The DNA here is from genome assembly GCF_024166365.1 of Elephas maximus indicus. Lineage (NCBI taxonomy): Eukaryota > Metazoa > Chordata > Mammalia > Proboscidea > Elephantidae > Elephas > Elephas maximus. The sequence goes on along the minus strand of NC_064833.1, from coordinate 60,614,146 downwards.
CCTGCCTTAAATCCCCAGGAGAAGGGGGCCCATTTTCTCACCTCTCAATCGCTAAATTAGAATTTAGCCACTTTCTACAGCTGAATTAGAGCCTTGTACTTCAGCCAAAACACAGCGTGGATTAGACAACTAAAGATGTCTTTTCAAGTGAAACAAAGAAATTAATTAAAGGCAGACAGGAAGTGTCTCTGGTGTGGTGTCTGGTTTTATATTTTCTCTCAGGCCCTGCAGGTGCCAGCAAGGAGGGTGTCACGTGGCAGGCGGTTGTTGGGAACCCAAAGCAGATCCAGAAGTTAGCAGAGAGCCCACCGTTAGTGCAGACAAGCAGACCAGACTGTACACCCTACAGGGATGGAGTCAACCGCTGACGTTTTGTGTGTGTGTGTGTGTGTGTATACATGCATGCATGATTGTGTGCATGCCTGGGCAGGGGAAGGAGAAAAGGACATTAAAAGAGTAATCGTGGTGATTAATCGTCATCTCTTCTTTATCCCAGTGGAAGAAGGAAAGACAAAGAAAACTAAACGTGCTGAGAAGAGTGAGTCAGGAGCTTTCCGTATGCTACATTTCATAACATATGCTTTCATACGTTACTTCATGCAATCCTCTGAGGCAAGAATTGTCCCATTTTTACAGACGAGTAAACTGAGACACCCAGAATGGCTAGTTAAGCTGACGAAGGTGAAGTGGTGTGCAAGGGGCATTGTTGGGATTTGAAATCAGGTCTTTGACTCCAAAGCCTGTGGACATTCCATTCCCCACACTGCCCCCTCTAGATGGCCACTTCTTCAGTTTCTTCTCAGGCATGTTGCCTTAGTTATCCAAGGCTGCTATAACAGAAATACCACAAGTGGATGGCTTTAACAAAGAGAAATTTATTTCCTCACGGTAAAGTAGGCTAAAAGCCCAAATTTAGGGTGTCAGCTCCAGGGCACGGCTTTTTCTCTCTGTTGGCTCTGGAGGAAGGTCCTTGTCCTCAATCTTCTCCTGGTCAAGGAGCTTCTCAGGTGCAGGGACCACAGGTCCAAAGGACGTGCTCTGCTCCTGGTGCTGCTTTCTTGGTGGTATGAGGTCCCCAGCTCTCTGCTTGTTTCCCTTTCCTTTTATCTCTTGAGTGATAAAAGGTGGTACAGGCCACACGTCAGGGAAACTCCCTTTACATTGGATCAGGGATGTGACCTTGTAAGGGTGTGAAAATTCCACACTACTCCTCCTTAACATAAAGTTACAATCACAAAATGGAGGACAATCACAGAACACTGGGAATCATGGCCTAACCAAGTTAATACACACATTTTTGGGGGGACATAATTCAATCCATGACACACGTGTACCCTGATGATTTCCTGAATGACACCCTGGAGGTAGATGGCTTGGCCTTTCTAGGCCCCTGCGTCTTCATCTGCAAAATGAAGCAGATGAATTAGATGGGCTCAGAGACTCCTTCCAGCGCTAACGTTCTGCATGTGAAGCCTGAAGGGTGGCCATGGGGGTAACCCAGACTCTAGAATAAGCTGACGGTGGTGGAAATCTCACTTTATCCTCAGACCCAGACATGCAGAATGGCATTTGGTGTCTAAGAAGCAGACTTAGAATCTGACACTGATCTCCACTTCTCTACAACTGTAGGCTGACTCTTTTTAGGTGGGAAATACGGTTCCTGCACATTCAGTGCTCAATAATCATTTGGTAAATGAATGATTGAAAGGAACCTAGCATGAAGTTGGTCGTGGGTTGTGGACAGGGGAAAGTGAGGAGGTCCCTAGAGGCTCATCTGTGCATCACAGAATTTAAAAAGGTATTTATTACTGAGGCCATGAGGTAAAGTCTGGATTTTATTTTTTTCTAAGCATTGTTGGGATTTGAAACCAGTTCTTTGACACCAAAGGCTGTGAAACAAAGCCAGTTTCAGTGGGTTGTTTAAATGACTTACTTTGATGTGGCTACTTTATAGACAGAGGTCTACATCAGGCCATTTTGTGGAAAAGAAGCAACTTTAAAGCTACTGTTTGCTGCTCCTTTGCTTGCTGCAAAGAAGGAGACCTGGGGCAGATGATCTTTGTATCTGAAGAGCCTGTTAACGAGTCTCAGGATATGTACTGGAAAGTCTGGAGCCCATCAGGACTGAGAACAGAGTTGCTCTGCATGTTCAAGTGCAGAGATGGGGAGCCTGTTCCTGAGGAAGAAAGTTGGCATTGGGCACCTGCAGTTAAATTGACATGCTCGATGTTCAACCATAGGCCCTACCTTCATAAATGCTTTGTGAGAATGATTTGGAGGCAAATGTAAAGGTGGGGTCTGGGAGCCAAAAGGAAAGTGAGATGGGTGATTTAGAAAGGAGCGGAACAACCTTGAACTTCCCACTTTATAGGGGAGCAGTTTTAAGTTTCAAAAGAGTGTGACCTTAGCTGAAATCTTTACTGCCTGGTTATAAGAATCTGAAGCTTGTAGGGCATTGCAAAGGCAGACACTCCCATTTATTAGTGCCAAGAGGCAGAATTTGGTTTAGGAAAGACAGTCAAAGAGGTGCCTGGAATACACATGATTGCTTTATTTCAGGACTCAGTGGGAAACCACTGATGCCAAAGGATATGAATATTTAACATTTTTCTAAGGTAACAGTCAATTGGTTGGTTTTAACCTTCCCTATATATTTTTTTTTATATAACAAGATATATATGGTAAGCAAGTGACAGGTATTGGGGACAATTCAGGGGAACTGACTATCCAACTAGTTATAAAAATGAATGAAGGAAAATATCATCAGAGGATTGAAGATGATTTAGAAAAATAACACTGGCAATAATTGTAACTGATGACAAAAATCTATGAACTAAAAATACTTCATTTTCAGAGTCTTCCCTATAAGTCATGAGTACTGGAGAAGAGGAGATAATAGGGAATGCATTTTTTGTGGGAAAATTTTTACCTCATTTTAAAAAAATGCTTGTTATTGTCAGTTGCCATCCAGTTGGCTCCAACTCATGGTGACCTTATATGTAACTGAACAAAACGTTGCCTGGTCCCATTGCCACCTTGCATGTTTGAGTTCGTTGCTGTGGCTATTGTGGAGCTTGTCTTCCAGCCCTATTTTGGACCTTATTCTGTTGTGATCCATAGGGTTTTCACTGGTTAATTTTCAGAAGTAGATCACCAGGCCTTTCTTCCTAGTTTGTCTTAGTCTGGAAGCTCTGCTGAAACCTGTCCACCATGGGAGACCCTGCTGGTATGTGAAGTACCAGCTGCATAGCTTCCAGCATCACAGCAACACGCAAGTCATCACAGTAAGACAAACTGAAAAGACAGGTGATGAAAAAAATGCTAATTAGATGTCATTGGATTGGTCATTAGAGAGTTTAATTCCCTGTGTATTCTTTCTTCCCTTTAATTGCTTAGCAGCTGTCTACTTTATTGACTCTCTATTCAGTTATTAAGCTAATCTTCGTTCAAGTGACTGTAGCTTCTTCCAAGGTGTCTGCATCATCCAACATCAGCTATGCTCACAAGAGAACAGAACCCTAGTCATTGGTGCTGGAACTAACGGAAACTAACACAATGGAAGATAATGTGTGGGTGTTCTGTAAGACCATTGCTTGAAAGTCATTACATGGAGGGATCTACTGATTTGGCTCATGTCTGGTTCATCATATCTCAATGGAAACTCCACAGTTTTGCAATTTATTGTAATTGGAGAGCTTACTTCTTTCTTTTCTCTTCCATATCATGATTTTAGATATTATCTTTTACTAAGAAACTCAAAGCCATATTATTGAATAACCATGAAAAAAAAAAAAAAAAGGAAATAGGAAAAGATTACATTAGTAGTTGTGGAAATGGAGAGGTGGGTGTTTGAAGCCCAAATTGAATTCCTTATCTCCCTCCCTTCAAGAATTCTCCTTTTACATCTGTAGCTCATTAATGATACCATCTATCCAGAAACCCAAGTGGTCTTTTCCTTCCTATCCTGTCAGCCCTCTATATCTAATCAGTTGCCAAATCTCTTCAGTTTTACCACTTACTTATGTCCAGATTTAGTGTCTTTTTTCCTATCCCCACTGCCCTGACCAAGCCCTCATCACACCTGAACTGACCTCCCTGGCTCCAGTCTCAGCACCCTCTAGTCCAAACACAATATGCTTCAGCCTGAAGCCCTTAATAATAAAAAGGGCAGTGGTTTATAGTGGCACAGTGGTTAAGAGATTGGCTGCGAACTGAAAAGTTGGCAGTTTGAATCCACCAGCCACTCCTTGGAAACCGTATGGGGCAATTCTACTCTGTCCTATGAGGTCTCTGTGAGTTGGAATTTACTCGACAGCAATGGATTTGGTTTGGGTTTTTTTTTTTCAGATTAATTTTTATTAAGCTTCAAGTGAACATTTACCATTCCAATCAGTCTGTCACATAGAAGTTTACATACATCTTACTCCCTTCTCCCACTTGCTCTCCCCCTATTGAGTCAGCCCTTTCAGTCTCTCGTTTCGTGCCAATTTTGCCATCTTCCCTCTCTCTCTATCTTCCCATCCCCCCTCCAGTCAAGAGTTGCCAACACACTCTCCAGTGTCCACCTGATTTAATTAGCTCACTCTTCATCAGCATCTCTCTCCCCTCCACTGACCAGTCCTTTTCATGCCTGATGATTTGTCTTCGGGGATGGTTCCTGTCCTGTGCCATCAGAAGTTCTGGGGAGCATTGTCTCTGGGATTCCTCTAGTCGCAGTCATACCATTAGGTATGGTTTTTTCATGAGAATTTGGGGTCTGTATTGGTCTCCTGCTCCCTCAGGAGTTGTCTGTTGTGCTCCCTGACAGGGCAGACATCGATTGTGGCCGGGCACCAACTAGTTCTTCTGGTCTCAGGATAATGTAGGTCTCTGGTTCATGTGGCCCTTTCTGTCTCTTGGGTTCTTAGTTGTCGTGTGACCTTGGTGTTCTTCCTTTGCCTTTGCTCCAGGTGGATTGAGACCAATTGATGTATCTTAGATGGCCGCTTGTTCGCATTTAGAACCCCAGGCGCCACAATTCAAAGTGGGATGCAGAATGTTTTCATAATAGAATTATTTTGCCCATTGACTTAGAAGTCCCCTCAAACCAAGTTCCCCAGACCCCAGCCCCTGCTCCGCTGACCTTTGAAGCTTTCGTTTTATCCCGGAAACCTCTTTGCTTTTAGTCCAGTCCAATTAGGCTGACCTTCCTTGTATTGAGTGTTGTCTTTCCCTTCACCCAAAGCAGTTCTTATCTACAGATTGATCAATAAAAAGCCCTCTTCCTCCCTCCCTCCCTCCCCCCTTTGTAACCATGAAAGTATGTGTTCTTCTCCGTTTTTTCTATTTCTCAAGATCTTATAATAGTGGTCTTATACAATATTTGTCCTTTTGCAACTGACTCATTTCGCTCAGCATAATGCCTTCCAGATTCCTCCATGTTATGAAATGTTTCAGAGATTCATCACTGTTCTTTATCGATGCGTAGTATTCCATTGTGTGAATATACCACAATTTATTTACCCATTCATCCGTTGACGGACATCTTGGTTGCTTCCAGCTTTTTGCTATTGTAAACAGAGCTGCAATAAACATGGGTGTGCATATATCTGTTTGTGTGAAGGCTCTTGTATCTCTAGGGTATATTCCGAGGAGTGGGATTTCTGGGTTGTATGGCAGTTCTATTTCTAACTGTTTAAGATAACACCAGATGGATTTCCAAAGTGGTTGTACCATTTTACAATCCCACCAGCAGTGTATGAGAGTTCCAATCTCTCCATAGCCTCTCCAACATTTATTATTTTGTGTTTTTTGGATTGATGCCAGTCTAGTTGGTGTGAGATGGAATCTCATCGTAGTTTTAATTTGCATTTCTCTAATGGCTAATGATCAGGAGCATTTTCTCATGTATCTGTTGGCTGCCTGAATATCTTCTTTAGGGAAATGTGTGTTCATATCCTTTGCCCACTTCTTGATTGGGTTGTTTGTCTTTTTGTGGTTGAGTTTTGACAGAATCATGTAGATTTTAGAGATCAGGTGCTGGTCTGAGATGTCATAGCTGAATATTCTTTCCCAGTCTGTAGGTGGTCTTTTTACTCTTTTGGTGAAGTCTTTAGATGAGCATAGGTGTTTGATTTTTAGGAGCTCCCAGTTATCTGGTTTCTCTTCATCATTTTTGGTAATGTTTTGTATTCTGTTTATGCCCTGTATTAGGGCTCCTAGGGTTGATCCTATTTTTTCTTCCATGATCTTTATCATTTTAGTCTTTATGTTTAGGTCTTTGATCCACTTGGAGTTAGTTTTTGTGCATGGTGTGAGGTATGGGTCCTGTTTCATTCTTTTGCAAATGGATATCCAGTTATGCCAGCACCATTTGTTAAAAAGACTATCATTTCCCCAATTGACTGACACTGGTCCTTTGTCAAATATCAGCTGCTCATACGTGGATGGATTTATATCTGGGTTCTCAATTCTGTTCCATTGGTCTATGTGCCTGTTGTTGTACCAGTACCAGGATGTTTTGACTACTGTAGCTGTATAATAGGCTCTGAAATCAGGTAGAGTGAGGCCTCCCACTTTCTTCTTCTTTTTCAGTAATGCTTTGCTTATCCAGGGGTTCTTTCCCTTCCATATGAAATTAGTGATTTGTTTCTCTATCCCCTTAAAATATGACATTGGTATTTGGATTGGAAGTGCGTTATATGTATAGATGGCTTTTGGTAGAATAGACATTTTTACTATGTTAAGTCTTCCTATCCATGAGCAGGGTATGTTTTTCCACTTAAGTATGTCCTTTTGAATTTCTTGTAGCAGAGTTTTATAGTTTTCTTTGTATAGGTCTTTTACATCCTTGGTAAGATTTATTCCTAAGTATTTTATCTTCTTGGGGGCTACTGTGAATGGTATTGATTTGGTTATTTCCTCTTCGGTGTTCTTTTTGTTGATGTAGAGGAATCCAAGTGATTTTTGTATGTTTATTTTATAACCTGAGACTCTGCCAAACTCTTCTATTAGTTTCAGTAGTTTTCTGGAGGATTCCTTAGGGTTTTCCATGTATACGATCATGTCATCTGCAAATAGTGATAGCTTTACTTCCTCCTTACCAATCTGGATACGCTTTATTTCTTTGTCTAGCCTAATTGCCCTGGCTAGGACTTCAAGTACGATGTTGAATAAGAGTGGTGATAAAGGGCATCCTTGTCTGGTTCCCGTTCTCAAGGGAAATGCTTTCAGGTTCTCTCCATTTAGAGTGATATTGGCTGTTGGCTTTGCATAGATGCCCTTTATTATGTTCAGGAATTTTCCTTCAATTCCTATTTTGGTAAGAGTTTTTATCATAAATGGGTGTTGAACTTTGTCAAATGCCTTTTCTGCATCTATTGATAAGATCATGTGGTTTTTATCTTTTGTTTTATTTATGTGATGGATTACATTAATGGTTTTTCTGATATTAAACCAGCCTTGCATACCTGGTATAAATCCCACTTGATCAGGGTGAATTATTTTTTTGATGTGTTGTTGGATTCTATTGGCTAGAATTTTGTTGAGGATTTTTGCATCTATGCTCATGAGGGATATAGGTCTAAAATTTTCTTTTTTTGTAATGTCTTTACCTGGTTTTGGTATCAGGGAGATGGTAGCTTCATAGAATGAGTTGGGTAGTATTCCGTCTTTTTCTATGCTTTGAAATACCTTCAATAGTAATGGTGTTAAGTCTTCTCTGAAGGTTTGGTAGAACTCTGCAGTGAAGCCGTCTGGGCCAGGACTTTTTTTTGTTGGAAGTTTTTTGATTGCCGTTTCAATCTCTTTTTTTGTTATGGGTCTATTTAGTTGTTCTACTTCTGAATGTGTTAGTTTAGGTAGGTAGTATTGTTCCAAGAATTTATCCATTTCTTCTAGGTTTTCAAATTTGTTAGAGTACAATTTTACGTAGTAATCTGAAATGATTCTTTTAATTTCATTTGGCTCTGTTGTGATGTGGTCTTTCTCGTTTCTTATTCAGGTTATTTGTTTCCTTTCCTGTATTTCTTTAGTCAGTCTAGCCAATGGTTTATCAATTTTGTGAATTTTTTCAAAGAACCAGCTTTTGGCTTTGTTAATTCTTTCAATTGTTTTTCTGTTTTCTAATTCATTTAGTTCAGCTCTAATTTTTATTATTTGTTTTCTTCTGGTGCCTGATGGGTTCTTTTGTTGCTCACTTTCTATTTGTTCAAGTTGTCGGGACAGTTCTCTGATTTTGGCTCTTTCTTCTTTTTGTATGTGTGCATTTATCGATATAAATTGGCCTCTGAGCACTGCTTTTGCTGTGTCCCAGAGGTTTTGATAGGAAGTATTTTCATTCTCGTTGCTTTCTAAGAATTTCCTTATTCCCTCCTTGATGTCTTCTATAACCCAGTCTTTTTCCAGGAGGGTATTGTTCATTTTCCAAGTATTTGATTTCTTTTCCCTAGTTTTTCTGTTATTGAATTCTAGCTTCATTGCCTTGTGGTCTGAGAAGATGCTTTGTAATATTTCGATGTTTTGGATTCTGCAAAGATTTGTTTTATGACCTAATATGTGGTCTATTCTAGAGAATGTTCCATGTGCACTAGAAAAAAAAGTATACTTTGCAGCAGTTGGGTGGAGAGTTCTGTATAAGTCAATGAGGTCAAGTTGGTTGATTGTTGTAAGTAGGTCTTCCGTGTCTCTATTGAGCTTCTTACTGGATGTCCTTTCCTCTGAAAGTGGTGTGTTGAAGTCTCCTACTATAAATGTGGAGGTGTCTATCTCACTTTTCAATTCTGTTAAAATTTGATTTATGTATCTTGCAGCCCTGTCATTGGGTGCGTAAATATTTAATATGGTTATATCTTCCTGATCAATTGTCCCTTTTATCATTATATAGTGTCCTTCTTTATCCTTTGTGGCAGATTTAAGTCTAAAGTCTATTTTGTCAGAAATTAATATTGCTACTCCTCTTCTTTTTTGCTTATTGTTTGCTTGATATACTTTTTTCCATCCTTTGAGTTTTAGTTTGTTTGTGTCTCTAAGTCTAAGGTGTGTCTCTTGTAGGCAGCATATAGATGGATCGTGTTTCTTTATCCAGTCCATGACTCTCTGTCTCTTTATTGGTGCATTTAGTCCATTTACATTCAGCGTAATTATAGATAAATAAGTTTTTAGTGCTGTCATTTTGATGCCTTTTCATGTGTGTTGTTGGCCATTTCATTTTTCCACATGCTTTTTTGTGCTGAGACTTTTTTCTTAGTAGCTTGTGAGATCCTCATTTTCATAATGTTTAACTTTGTGTTTGTTGAGTCGTTACGTTTTTCTTGGCTTTTTTATTGAGTTATGGAATTGATATTCCTTTTTGTGGTTACCTTATTATTTACCCCTATTTTTCTAAGTAAAAACCTAACTTGTATCCTTCTATATCGCCTTGTATCACTCTCCATCTGGCAGTTCAATGCCTCCTATATTTAGTCCCTCTTTTTGATTATTGTGATCGTTTATCTATTGATTTCCATGATTTCCTGTTATGTGTATTATTTTGTTGACTTATTTATTTTTTAGAATTAGTCTTAATTTGTTTGTTTTGTGCTTACCCTATTTGAGTTGCGTTGATATCAGGACGTTCTGTTTTGTGACCTTGTATTGTGCTGGTACCTGATATTATTGGTCATCAGGCCAAACAATCTCCTTTAGCATTTCTTGCAGTCTTGGTTTAGTTTTTGCAAATTCTCTAAACTTGTGTTTGTCTGTAAATATCTTAATTTCGCCTTCATATTTCAGAGAGAGTTTTGCTGGATATATGATCCTTGGTTGGCAGTTTTTCTCATTCAGTGCTCTGTATACGTCGTCCCATTCCCTTCTTGCCTGCATGGTTTCTGCTGAGTAGTCTGAACTTATTCTTATTGATTCTCCCTTGAAGGAAACCTTTCTTTTCTCCCTGGCTGCTTTTAAAATTTTCTGTTTGTCTTTGGTTTTGGCAAGTTTGATGATAATATGTCTTGGTGTTTTTCTTTTTGGATCAATCTTAAATGGGGTTCGATGAGCATCTTGGATAGATACCCTTTCATCTTTCATGATGTCAGGGAAGTTTTGTGTCAGGAGTTCTTCAACTATTTTCTCTGTGTTTTCTGTCCCCCCTCCCTGTTCTGGGACTCCAATCACTCGCAAGTTATCCTTCTTGATAGAGTCCCACATGATTCTTAGGGTTTCTTCATTTTTTAAATTCTTTTATCTGATTTTTTTTCAGCTATGTTGGTGTTGATTCCCTGGTCCTCCAGAAGTCCCAGTCTACATTCTAATTGCTCGAGTCTGCTCCTCTGACTTTCTATTGCCTTGTCAAATTCTGTAATTTTATTGTTAATCTTTTGGATTTCTACATGCTGTTTCTCTATGGATTCTTGCAACTTATTAATCTTTCCACTATGTTCTTGAATAATCTTTTTGAGTTCTTCAACAGTTTTATCAGTGTGTTCCTTGGCTTTTTCTGCATTTATCCTAATTTCATTTGTGATATCTTTAAGCATTCTGTAAATTAGTTTTTTATATTCTGTATCTGATAATTCCAGGATTGTATCTTCATTTGGGAAAGATTTTGATTCTTTTGTTTCGGGGGTTGGTGAAGCTGTCATGGTCTGTTTCTTTATGTGGTTTGATACGGACTGCTGTCTCCGAGCCATCACTGGGAAACTAGATTTTCCAGGTAATCAGCTAAAAAAAGATGCAGTCAGATCCCTATCTGAATTCTCCCTCTGGCTCCGGGTATTCGGATGTTAATGGAGCCGCCTGGGGAGGGTGGGGGAGGGATCAGAGAGCTAGGAGTGTAGCACCACAGAATATAGAGCTGATCACCGCGTTCACGCTCCGCCCCCATCTGCCAAAATCCGGGCGGGACGGCTCCCCAGCTGGGACGCTGCTTTCCCCGCTCCGAGACCAGTCACTTCCTCCTGGGGACTTCTCCCTCCAGTGCGCCGTGCCGCTCGCGCGAACTGGGTGGGCATCATCCGCATGACCAGGTGGGCCTGCCCCCTGGGTCAATTCAGGGGAATACAATTCGACCCTGCGCTCACGCCCCGCCAGCTTTTGCCAAAATCCCAGTGGGATGGCTCCCCGGCTGGGACGCTGCTCTCCCCGCTCCAAGACCAGTCACTTCCTCCTGGGGACTTCTACCTCCGGTGCGCCGCAGCACACGCGCGGACTGGGTGGGCGTCCCCCTGCACGAACGTGTGGGCCCTGCCCCGGGGTCGCTTTAGGGAAATATAGCTGACCCCCGCCCCCGCTCGCGCCCCGCCCGCTTCCCGCCAAACTCCCGGTGGGACGGCTCCCTGGCTGGGACGCTGCTCTCCCCACTCCAAGATCAGTCACTGCCTCCCGGGTGCTTCTCACTCCGGCTGCGCCGCTACGCCGCCCGCGCCAACCAGCTAGACTCTCTCCTGGGATGGGTTCAGGGGGGTAGGGCTGGGCCCCTTGTCTGTGCCGTCTGCCCCCCTGGGCTCTGCCCCAGATCGGGTTCCGAAGGTCACCTGCCTGGTACGCTGGCTCCTAGTTCTGAAAACGGTCGCTGTCTGCCCGTATTTGTTCGTTTTCCGTCTCTAAGTCTGTGCTTGTTGTTCAGAGTTCGTAGATTGTTATGTATGTGATTGATTCACTTGTTTTTCCGAGTCTTTGTTGCAAGAGGGATCCGCGGTAGCGTCCACCTAGTCCGCCATCTTGGCCCCCTAGATCTTGGGGGGTTTTTATAGCACAATTATGATTAAGAACTTGGGCCTGGAGCCAAACTACCTGAGTTGAAATCCCATTTTTGCCAGTAAAAGTTGGGCAAGTTAGTTAACCATCCTGTGTTTCTGTGTCATCATGTATACAATGAATACAGTAACAATATCCAACTCATAGGATTGTTTGAGGATGAAGTGAGCTAATATGATCAAATGCATGTAGAATTGTGCCTGACAAATAGCTTATATTAATTATAGTATACATTACATATTATAATAACCCAAGATAATATATATGCTATAAAATTTTTTTTAATATATAGTATATTATTATATTATTATTACAGCTATTATTCTATTTGCTCTTTATGATTACCTCTCTAATCCATCTGAAATTTATCTCCATATAGGACATAAGTTGGGAATCCAATTTTATTTTTTCATATGGAAAACTGCCACTAAACCCATTCAAAATCTTCCAATGATTTCCCTTTGTACCTAAAAATCGCAGAAAAATTCCTCATTCTGATCTACTCTGCTGTGTGGGGTGTGGCCCCTGCCTGCCTGTCAGACCCCACCTTTTGACCACTCTCCACTGCTGGAGTGCAGCCACACAGGCCCCTTTTGTGGTCTTGTAACATCTCAGCCTCTTTCCCTCCTTAGGGCTTTCGCACTTGCTATTTTTTCTACTTGAAATGTTTCACTTCCCAATTTTTACCCAGCAGCTCTGGGTCATTCAGGCCTTCCCTGACCGCCTGATATAAAAGGTATCAACCTCCCCCGCTCAGCCGCATGAAGTTACTCTCTATTTCATCACCATTTTATTTACTTCATCGCACTCACACTTATGATCTGAAATGGGTTTAATGAATCATTTCTATCCTTCCCCAACTAGAATGTAGGCTTCATGGGAACAGACACCTTGCCTGTTTTATCTACTGCTGTATGCTCAGGATCTAGACCAGTGTCTAGAAAACAGTAGGTACTGAATAATTACTTTATTGGGTAGCCTGACCAAAACAGGCTTGCCTTTTAGAATGATAATTCTGGTGACATTATGGGAGGGTGTTTTGAGGTACTGCAGATACTGTGGATGGAGAATGGCTGGATGAAAGCAAGAATGAGGGAGGAGAGGCCCTGGGTGCCTGGCACGCTGTCCTCAAATTGATTTACATGTATTCTGGGAGACACTTCAGGTTTTCCAGGGCCTTGGTGTTGGCTACGTTCCAAGCCTGGAATTCTCTTTCTCTGGTTTATCCTTTCAGTCTCAACTGTGTCCTCCTCATAGAGGCCTTTCACACCCTAGTATCTAAGATTGAGCTCCAAACTTGGTAAAACCAGTTGAGATATTGAGATACTGAACTCCCTGAGAATTTAAATGTGCCGGTTGAAACCTTTAAAGGTAACCACTAAAACCATTAGAAAGTCAGCTCCCACGAGGCAGGTATTTTGTCTCTTTTCTCTCACAGTTTTCCAGCATCTGGTACACAGTAAAAGTAGTGCTCAGTAAACATTTACTGAGTGAATAAATTAGTAGTTTCTCTGTGGTTTCTTTCACATTCCTCTTGTTTTTCTACTTCGACGTTGCAATTATTTATTTTTTTCTTTTGGCCCTAAGTGTTTAAAGCTGTTTGCTTTGCACAATGTGTCTGTTTTAGAAGACTACTCTGCCAGGTTGTGATACTGTTTATCCACATGTCAGATGCTTCCCCTACTTCCTCCCTTACCGCTTTTTGGGCTGGTTTAACTTGGAGGACATTCCCTCCCTTGTTACCCTGACAGCTTTCAGAAACCCAGTCAGAGGCTTTTGCCAGGGGAAGAGCTTGAGTATAGAATCTAAGACTTTATAAAGTGCTGGTCTAAGACAGGACTTGGGATGATAAAGGCGAGTGAAAATTCAAACCAGAGTTCAAATCAGATAAAACATTTATTTGGTGCCTGCTAGCTGTGCTATTTGTTATGGACGACATAAAATGTGCCCCAAAGGGCAGATGGGACAGCTGGGAAGGAGGAGTTCCTCTCCAGAATGATCACATTTTGAGATGACATCAGGACATGCAGATGGAGAATCTTGGAAACAGATGTGATGCCTGGTAGACCGTTGGCTATGGTGCACGTGAGTTCTGGCCTGGAGATGTTGATTTAAGAATTATCTAGAATGAGAACAAATATTTGGAATACTGACCTTAAAGGTACAGTAAGGTTTTGATTCATTAAAAAAAAAAAAAAAAAAAAAATCACCATGCAGATTGTATTTCCCAGAGGCAGAATGGGGGACAATGAACACGTTTTTTTTTTAACAATGACAAAAAAGGATGAAGTCTGGCTCGGCATGTCTCAGTGCAAATGGTTAATGCTCTTGGATGCTAACCAAAAGGTTAGAGGTTCAAGTCCACCCAGAGATACCTCAGAAGAAAGGCCTAGGGATTTACTTCCAAAACATCAGCCATTGAAATCCCCATAGAGCATAGTTCTACTCTGACACACATGGGGTCGCCATGAGTTGGAATCCACCTGAGGGCAACTGGTTATGTCTGGATCACTTAACTAGGGTATCTGGATTCTCCACTCCCCTTATTGAAGGAACATTTATTAAATATCTACCATGTCCTAGAATTGGCAGTGTACCTCTGACAGAATTTCAAAGACTGCTCCATTGCACAGGTGACAGAAAAAGTACCAATTTACTGAGCTTGGGAACTTAAAGGTAGTGCAGGTGGGAAACCTGGTTTTATGATCCAAAGACTCAGGACAAGCTTTTCCTCACTCCAAGTCTTTGCACACAGAAGGAGTTGAAAGGAAAGGAAATGACGTTCCCAGGGTAAGAAATGAGGCAGGGTTTTTAAATTTGTCATTGTACCTTAGATGGTTTACAGAACTAGTTTCTCATCAAAAAGTTACTAAACACATTGTTCTATGACCTTGGTTAATAACCGTACAACACGTCAACACTCTCCCTTCTCAACCTCCAGTTCTCTATTATTGGCTTTCCTGTTCCCTCCTGCCTTCCAGTCCCTGCCCCAGGCCTGGTGCGTCCCTTTAGTCTTGTTTCGTTCCATGGGCCTGTTCAATCTTTGACTGAAGAGTGAACCTCAGGAGTGACCTCATTACTGAGCTGAGTGTCCAGGGGCCATACTGTTCTCAGGGTTTCACCAGTATCTGTCAGGCCAGCAAGTCTGGTCTTTCTTTTTGAGTTAGAAATTTGTTCTACTTTTTCTCCAGCTCTGTCCAGGATCTTCTATTGTGATCCCTGTCAGAGCTGTCAGTGGTGGTAGCTGGGCACCATCTAGTTGTACTGGACTCAGTTTGGTGGAGGATGTGGAAGATGTGGTCCATCAGTCCTTTGGACTAACCTTTCCCTTGTATCTTTAGTTTTCTTCATTCTTCCTTGCTCCCAAAGGGGTGAGACCAATGAAGTATCCTAGATGGCTGCTCACAGGCTTTTAAGACCCCAGACACTACTCACCAAACTGGAATGTAGAACATATTCTTTATAAGCTATGTTATGCCAATTGTGCCAGATGTTCCCCGAGATCATGGTCCCCACAGTCCTCAGCCCAGCAATTCGGTTCCTCAGGGAGTTTGGATGTGCCTATGGAGCTACCGTGACCTGAGGCAGGGGTTTTAGCCGCGGTGGCCAGGTGCTTCCCCTCATTTTTCTCAGGGCTGCCATCACTGCCTTGCCTCACAGGCTAAGGAGCCATAGAGTGAACTAGGCCCATGAAGCTCAGCAGGCATTTTCTGATGTGGTGTGGTCTGATGCCTGTGTTCCCTTCTCCTGCCCTCTATACCCCAAAATACTCCCAGCAGCCTCTCACAGGTTTGCAATGCCCACCATGAGAATTAAGGATAGTTTTGGCTCAAGACTGTGACAGACAGCAAGTTCCTTATATTGAAAACACTTCTAGGAGTAGTGGGGCTATCGATCTGCTGCATACAAGTCAGTTAACCAAAAAAAAAAAAACCTAAACTTGTTGCCTTGGAGTCCATTGGGACTCACAGCGACCCTGTAGAACAGAGTAGAACCGCTCCATAGGGTTTCTAAGGCTGTACATCTTTACGGAAGCAGACTGGTACGTCTTTCTCCAGCAGAGCGGCTGGTGGATTTGAACCACTGACCTATCAATTTGCAGCCGAGTACTTTAACCATTGAATCACCAGGGTACATTATAAATAAACAGGTCATACCTTGGGGAAATTGGAAACAGAGTGAATACTTATAAATGTGTAGGTGGGGAGGGGCAGAAGGAGGGAGCATCGAAAAGGCCCAATGAGGAAGGTAGGGGAAGGGAAGGAAGGGTGGTCTCAAAAGGGGGCCATCTGTGGGTTTTGGAGTGTCTAGGCATCAAAGGTCACAGACAACAGGGAGACAGGTGCATGGAAAACCCCACTTGCTTTACCTTTTGGCACAGGCCAGACTTGAGTGACTAGAAAGGAGGCAGCCAGGGACAGATGCTGATAGAAACCATTTGCTCTGAGATTTCCTGTGAGGGTTATACCCCTGCAGGGACTCCGAGCAGGTGGGTTTTCCTCATGGCCATGGACCAGGCAGTGATGACACTCAGGCTGCACAGCTTCACTGGCGGGACAGACACTCAGGTGGATGTCCTCGGCATTTTCCCAGGCTCGTTGTGAAGACAATGTGCTAACAGTTACGGAGCACTTAGCATTTGCCAAGCACCCTGCTCAGTGCCTCCTTTAATCCCTAAGACAACTCTGGTAGTAGGTTCTAATATCGCTCATTTCCTAATGAGAAAACAGGGGCACAGAGAGGTTAAAGAGCTTCCTCAGAGTCACTGTGGAGCTGGGATTCAAACCCAGGTCCTTTTCTGCAGACTCTGTGACCCTACCCACCATACTCATGAGCTGGATCATCAGGCATCTCCTCTTTCAGGGTGATGAGCAGACAACTGGAATCTCAAAATTCTAGTTCTGCGCTGTACTGCATGTACATAAATTAGCCGTTCTTGACCTTTCCAAACACCAAACGAATTTTAACAAGCGTTTA
This sequence comes from Elephas maximus indicus, assembly GCF_024166365.1. NCBI lineage: Eukaryota > Metazoa > Chordata > Mammalia > Proboscidea > Elephantidae > Elephas > Elephas maximus. The sequence continues at coordinate 60,597,457 of NC_064833.1, read as the reverse complement.
TATAAAACTGACCTTTATTGCAATTAAAAAAGAACAAAGACAATTTGATAAGTGTCTGTAATTATAATGTACCTGCCATTTACATGTCATTATACTTTTATGTACAGGTTGAATAAGGTTCATTACAGATAAACTATAAGATATTACAAGTTAAACTCCAGCCTTTTCTGAATATTCAGAATTGAAATACTACCAGCAGAAACACATGGAAAACAAACACCTATTTCAGCTCCTCAGGTATCATTTTTTTTTAGGTATCATTACCAGATGAATGATCAAGATCTTGTCACAGAAGAGAATTGCAAATATGCATCAAATTGAAACTTATTGTTAACATGACTAACTGTATTCCTATTATTCAAGCCTTAAACTTAATAATTGTATCATTAAAAACAACACACCTTCAATTATATAGCACTTTTCTTCCAAAGAGTTCAAAGTATTTGCATTTATCTTATGTTATCTCATTTGTCCCCATAACATCCCTATGAGGTAGGCAATGGTTGGTATCATTATCCCCATTTTGAATATGGAGAAACTGAGGCACACAAAGTTAAATAATTTGCTCAAGTCACAAAGTAAAGTCAATGTTGGAACAGGGACCACAGCCTTAGACTCCTGTCTCTTAGTCCAGTGCTTTTCTTTAGACTAAATTGTCTTCTCTGAGAATTTAATAGTTCAATTCACTTTTTCAAGAAATAAAAAATGTACATTTTTTCCTCCCATAAAAATTGTTGAAATACCATAGGCCCAAAATAAATACTCTGGGGTAGAGTTCTACGGTCTCCTAGAAAGAGTTTAGGAACGCTATTCTGTTCTGTTTTTAATCTAAAAAACTTCTTTTCCCAGGTAAAGTTAGGCAATTTTAGAAGAAACATATTTAAGAGGATATTTTTAGTCACCTACAAATTATAACTTTAATATCTATCTTAGACTATCCACCAATCAGCTTATTCCTGAGTCTAAAAAGCTGACAATATCTGAATAATTTAAATCTTTGAGGTAATTTTCTCGTGTATACACTTTTACCGTTTACTCCTTAAGAGACTCAGAGTGGTAGGTAGGGAGCTGGAATAATAGGTTTTTCCAGAGACATACCTAAACCGAGACATGTAGGAGAAGGAAGTCTTACCCCCACCATTCAGAGAAAATTTTGCTTCAAATCTCCCCTCAGACATACAGAGTTGCTTCTCCCTAAGAGACAAGCCCTGGTAAAGACCCTGCCATTTTTTTCAGGACAGGAGTCGGCAGTCACAAAGTAGCCCATAGGAGTTAAGCATCTAGCATGGTTCCGGGAAAAACAAGTCTATATTCGAAAATAAATAAATAATAGCAAGCAAGCTAAAGGGCTGGGTTGTGAAATCATGTCAGGTTCATTTATGTGTTTTATATGAAAATTATATAAAACCATGTCAAAGCAATGTTCATAATCCTTTTACAGATAGCCTCAAGTTGTGGTTTACGTCTCTTCACCTAGGCGAGGGCATGGCAGTTTTTCAGAGAAGCTTTCACAACCTAAAAGGAGCGCTAAAGGTAAAAATAAAATGCCCCTTAAACTTTAGAAAGGAAAAGGAAATAGCTTGTTTTAAACTCATGATTCCCAACTTGTTCAGTCATAAAACAAAATAAACAAAACCAAACCAGGACATTATAACAAGAGAGTTCTGGCTCTCTTTTAGCTTTAACTGTCCTATTTAGGGAGCCCTGGTGGTACGGTGGAAGCCCTGGTGGTATAGTGGTTGAGAGCTATGGCTGCTAACAAAAAGGTCAGCAGTTGGAATCCACCAGGTGCTCTTTGGAAACCCTATGGGGCAGTTCTACTCTGTCATATACAGTCAAAATCAACTCCACAGCAATGTTTTTTTTGTTCTATTTGGGGTGTCTAGTTGGTATACTAGTTGGACATTTTAAAATTAAATGTATAAAGACAATGAGCAGATATGCACTCTGTTCATTTGAAAAAAGATCACACTCTATACGATTCCCTCAAATAATTAACTATGATGACTTGGGGAGGTTTAAAAAAATCAAAACTGAACACATGGTGGACTGGTAAGTGTACAGAGGGAAGCTCAGCTGATAAGTCATTCATACACCCATGCCAGTATCTAAAAGTCTCAGGATGGTAGAACTGGTTAATGTGCTCGAGTATTAACTGAAAGGTTGGCAGTTTGAGTCCTCCTAGAGAATGACCTGACAATACACTTCTGAAAGATCAGTCATTGAAACCCTATGGAGCACAGTTCTACTCTGACAGACGTGGGTCACCATGAGTTGGAGCTGACTCCATGACAAATGGTAAAAAGTACCTGGTTTCTCACCCCCAAATCAGAGAGTTTGCCTAAAATGGTCAAGTTATTCTCAGTATATGGTAACTCCACGGTTAGGTACTTGAACATTCTCAGTTTTCTTGAGACCTGGGATAGTAAAGCAAACTAATTATAAGTAACAAAATTCAGATAAGTGCTATTTCACAGGGCAGGGGAGGGAGTGAGGTGGTACAATAGCTATATGGCTAAGAAAATGTACACTCAATTTACTCTGAAAATTATTAATTCTCACAGGAAAAGAGGCTTTTCTCTCAAATTAATCAGCTTCCTCCTACTATACTGGTAACTCTTGGTTTGCTGCTCTGTTACAAAGACCTCCCTTCCAAACGCTGGTCCATGAGGCTGTTCCTCCATTGGAACTTAGGGGCACAGGGCAGTCTCAATATATTGTTGGGGGAGGGAGCTTATGGCTTAGAGCAGGGTGCTAATTTTTCTGTATTTGTGAGTTTGATTCCTCAACAGAATTAAAAAAAAAAAATTGTTTTCCATGGCCCCTTAGGGCCAACCAGTCTCATAGAAGAGATGGGCAAGGGTATACATGGTTCACCAAAACCACTGAAAAATAACTTCTAGCATCTGGCATTATCTTGGGAGTGAAGCAGTGAAATGTGGGTTGGACACAGCTGTCTGGTCACCAGGCTGCAAGGAGGCCTGGCTCTACCCTGGCTGGCAGGGTACAGAACACTGGGCCATTGTCATCAGTATTGGAAAAGGGGAATGGGGACTTGGGACAAATAGCAGACACAGAGAGCTGGGGTGCGGGAGAGACCCAAGGGTGGTGCTGTACAAAGTGACAAAAGGCCCCTTCATACACCTATTCTTTAGACTTATCCTCAAAAGGAGTAGAGTTAGGTAGGAGAAAAAGCATAAGGTGTTGAAGCCACTTTTCAGATTAAAAACTAAGATTTAAAAATTCCCAATATTGAAAACAACTTTTCCACTATTTTGTGAATTGGAAATTTGACCATTACAAATGTTTTTTGGGACACTCAGTAAAAATGCTTAAAAGTGTCTTGAATTATTTTTGCGTATTTTTTTAGTAAGGGGAGTACTTTAAAACTGATCGGGGCTACCTAAGAGACAATATTTTACTTTGCGGAGGGCGGGGAACTGTTTTATGAGGAAAAAAAAAATGCATAAACAATGAAATGCAAACTCCTACTTGTTTTTCCATAACAGACTTATGTTTGTTTAATTATATTTCAGACTTCCCCTGAACACATGAGGCATGTTAATACAACAAAGTTATTTAAAAGATAACATAAAAACATTTTACTTTTGCCAATGTAACAGAGGTCTGAGGAACGACAATTACCAGCCTTTAAAACACATTATACAAGATGGTCTGAGGCAACTGGTACATGGTACATTTTTGAAAAATACCCACAGTATATGAGTGGTAAGCTAATGAAAAGCTAATCTAACTGCACTAAGCTAAATCGTTACTAAATTGACTGCTTTTTAAAAAATTACCTTTTTTTAAAAAGAATTTTTATTTCTCATTTCATCTGATGTTGAAAGGAATCTGAATTACTATTTCTCAGTTAAATAAAGGCAGAACCTGGAAAAAAATGCAATATTTCACAAATATCAGAGACTGGGTATAAAGGCAGACTTGAACAGTAGAAAAAAACGAACACGTATAAATGTTTGTTCTCTTCTGGACGATGATTTTCTTTATTGATTTATTTTGGTAATTCCAGAGTCGAATTCATCATGGTTCTGGACTGATCTCTAAGTCAAACATGTTGAGTCTAAGTGTGTTCAACTTGTCTAACCTCAATGACAAGAATAACGAATTTAAGAAAAAGCACAATACAGAGCAAGGAAATACGACTACAAAAAAAGGAATTTAGATTTCACTGCAAATAAATATTTGACATTAGAGGCATATGTTCCTATTTTCACATAAGTCACTTAACACCAGACATTATACCTTAACTTTTCCCAATGACCCAGTACAATGGGACTGTAAAGATTTTTCAGGAAATAGCCATCAGCATCTGCTGTGCTTGCAGCAGCCAATCCTGAGCTGGCTGAGTACCAGAAATCAACCCTTTAAGGAGAATGGCATCACTAGATTACACCAACTTTTAGCAACTATTACAAGGTGCATTGAAACACATGTCATTTACTCAATAACAAAATCCTAGTTCAGTCTTGCACTGAAGCTCTGAAAGTATAGCCATGTCATAATCTCAGAGCTATTTTTTGAATACTACACTGCATCACTGCCTATTGATTCTCTGTGTAAAACCTAGTGATTTCTACAGGGAATGAAATAAAATGCCACCTTGTGATACCTGCCTCTGCTGTCTTTGCTCTACCCCAGCTCACAGTTATTTCCTTGTACCTTTAGGCCATTTTTTTTTTCTCTAACCGAGTACACATATCTACATGCAGTTGGTCTCAGGTTGACTATGTAGGGTAGTGCAAGTGGTTTGCAATCGGCTGCTAACCTAAAGGTTGGCAGTTTGAATTCACCCAGAGACTCTGTGGAAGCAAGGCCCGGCAAACTGTCTCCATGAAGATTTCAGCCAAGAAAATCCTATGGAGCAGTTGTATGCTGTAACACATTGGGCAAAAACAACAACAATGCTTGTAAACAAACAAACAAAAAACCCATTTTCCAGCTGAGAGAATTATGTATGCAATTTAAAATCTGAGTATACTAATTAGAAAAATTTAATGAGTGAGGATGACTCAAGAAGGTTTTTCTGTCATTACCAAATGAAAACTACCAAAGAACTACTACTTCTAATTCTGCTTTTACAATAGTTCGTCACACTAGTGGGATGAACTTTCAAATTATATATTAGGAGTATCCTAATTAAGTATAAGAGCTGTGTCAGAGGCAACCATACATATGTGCATGTATGTAAAAGATACTGGTTAAAGTAAGTAAATGCTCTAGCTAGAAAAATGAAAATCAAATAAGAGAAATAAAGTGACATCCTGAAGTTAAATTTAGTTCTCTGTGTTGACTACCTATGCTTAATTTAGCCCTCAATTAAAATTAACTCTTTGATTTTGATGGCAGATAAATCAGTGGTTAGCTTTGTCTCACATAAAACGGCAGTACCTTTAAAAGCTCTAACAGACCTAATGATGTAATCAGTCGAGAACAGGCAAAAAAAAAAAAATTTGTATATATTTGCAATAATTATTTTCTGCTAGAATTAAAAATTTCCTCAAGTATTTCATATAAGACAGGTTATACTTTCCTGCTGACCATATTTGAAAATATTAAAAGCAGTATGCAAAATGCTTCTAAACTTTGAAAATATCTGAATAAAAACAAAGATCCAACTTTTACCAAATTTGGTTTATAAGACAAAAATTTACCTAAAAATTATTTTTACCTTATGTAATTTCACAGATTATTATCACTAAACATATAAAATGGATGTCAAAATTGGGTTTTGAAGGTATAGTAAATTCTTTTTTTTTTGGAATTACTTTTCACACATTTAAACTTCAGCATTTGTCTCAAGACAATGCTTTTTAAAAGAAGCCACAGGCTTTTGTCCAACTCAAAGATTCAAGCACAGGTTTTCAAGTGATAAAGTAAAAGTGATGAAACTAACAAAAAACTGTACCATAAGGTTAAAACAATGGCAATACATCAGTAAATGTACTTCCATAAAGTACCCAAGGGCCTGAAGAGCAGGGCTGTCTTCCTAGAGTTTACTTCGTTTCTCCTGCCCCTATCATTTACTCTTTTAGGGTTTGTACTGGGGGCCTTATAGCTCCTTTTAAAGTATACTTACAACACTTTAGATCACAACTGGTGCTTACTATGCTCTTGGCTGTCAAATCAAGAGCAATATTTCAAGTGCATAGTTTCTGGATATACTGCATAAGCAATATTTTGAACATTTCTGGGTGGGATTCCGACAATGGGATTTCGAGATGACATGGTATTTACAATGAGCTTCTGTCTCAAGAGATGGATTTACACTTCAGAGATTACACCTACTTTTCTGATGATAAGACATTATGAAATATAATAAAACTTCGAGCTCTACGGTACCATAAAGAGTGTTACTATAATCATGCACAATGCTAGGTACACAATGGGAAGTGACTATTACCATGTACTAAAGGAGCCCCATGACATGAGAGATTATGGCGGCAAAGTCCTCAATACTAAGCAATGACAATCACTGGGTAAAGTGGCACTTACGAAGAATCTCATGAAGAAAGCAGCACTTATGAAGAACAAGGGCCTTGCACTTTCTTGATAAACTTTTCTCTAATCCAAGGGTATTTTGCTATTATCTTCTGATCAATGATGATTATGCTCACGAATATGACCTCTTCATAGGAGAGACAAGGCTGGCTGAAAAATACCAGCAATCAACCAGTTTACCCCAACGTGGCTCACTTTACCATTTCTGAAACATAATCACAGAGCAGTCGCAAAACCTAGCCATGAATGCAAAGGATTTCGAAACACGCTAATAAGCAGGTCTTTGCAGTTTTCAACATGTTTCATCCTCTGCACCACATTCTTTATCATGATGAATGAAAATGGCAAGATTATTAAACCTGAAAAGTCACAGATGTCAAAGCAATAGAGAATAATTGCTATTTTTTTCTCCTTTATCTCTCTGGAAAAAACCCCATTTCTGTAAACCACACTTCATGATAGGACTTGAACTAGGTTCCTTTTAAAATGAAAAGCGAACAAGTTTTCTAGTGTTGGCTACATTAGATCTTTGTATAAATTTCACAATATTGGCCTCATAAGATATAAAGAGATGATTAAGTTCAAACCAGGTGGAGCTCTTAATAGGAGTTACTTCAATCTCTGATTTTTGTAAAATAAATAAAACCCCAATAGGCAATTTGTGTTTGCAAACACTGAACTGTAGAAGTCATCATTTTCTTCCAAATATAACTGGACTTTAACAACATTATGGTAACTCTCAGAGGTTCATAATTCACAAAGTGATTCCTAGTCATATTTTGTTCTTCTGTCCATTTTTATCATTTCAAAAAATTTCAATACTGCTCACCACAAACCACTGAAAATAATTATTTTCTGTATATTCCAGTTATTTATCCATTGATTCAGATGATTTTGACTGGGAGCTCCAAGTACCATTGGAAAAGTTGAGTTGTTAAAAATCCTCAATGTTTTAAACTCTTGGTTAGAAAAAAGGTAACAACTCCTTGTAATTATCTAGTTTATGTGCTTCATGGTGTCTTTTCAAAATGAGAGTATAAATCATACTAAATAAAATCAAAATAGTTATTTTTTTCTAGCACTTTTCTAAAAATTAGGCAGTAAAACATAAAACATCTTACAAATTTATATAACAAAAATAAACGTTTACATTTTAATCTTATAGAGATTACCTTAGGGTAGCAGTTAACTTAAGAAATTCCACACTGTTGGTGTTGGCGTCAGAGATTATCTGAAACACACATCCATGTCCACAGCTCTTCAGAGAAGGACAACATGACTGCTGTCCAAATACATGGTCTATGTTCCAACATAAAAATTAAGGCTGTTTTGAAGGAGTGAACTCTGGGGTAAAACAAGTATAGAAGTACCACAATACTCACTGAAAATACTGAAGATGCTCTGAAGAGTTTTAAAATACCGAGGAAAAAAACTTTTGCCTAGAAAAATAAAATAAAACATCTAAAACTGACTTCAAGTACTTTGGAGACAGGCTGCAGACGTAGAGTGCCAAAAGAGAAATAAAGGGGACATCCCCATTCCTATTCATCTGCAGGGTTCAGGTTCCCAGGCACCAATGGGGCAGCTCTTTGAAGAGGATTGGCAAGCTGGATGGTAACCACTAACCACAATTTCGCACCATCCTAAGATGTTTAGGTTGAAGGCAAAAGTCAAATGTGGGAGAATTTCCTTGGAATGAACCGTATGAGTTGGAAGATTTCGAGGGGGGATAAAGCCACACATTTTAAAGTTAGTAGCAGATAACAAAAAAGGAAGAAAGAAAGAAAAACCTGGATCTTCTGAATGGCAGTGTTTAGGCAGGTGGTATTGCAGTTCTTGCTAAGTGCAGCTCTTCCTTATATCTTGGTGTTCCTCACCAACAGGATGAAACCACTGTCAGTCTGGATCTTTTGCAGAGGGGAAGGAGGGTGTGTGATATGCACGGGTATGGGTGTCCCCCTGGCAGACAGATGCACATTTGGGTGCAGCCAGAAACGTACCTCACTGCTTCAAAAACTGGGAAAACAGTCATGGCAATTGTTTTCGGTTTACTAAAGCAACATATAAAGTATAGGTTTATATCACTTCCGGTTTTCCAGAGAAGAGATGTTTCCAAACGACGGATAACATGGTGTTTGGAGTTCTGTCTTTTGGGTTGCTAGAGTCTGGTGATACTTCTACACTGCTCTAAGTCCCCAATGCTCTCATAGTCGTTCTCCTTTGGGAAAAGGACATGGAGACCATTGGTCTCCTGGGTGGCCTTTTCCTCCTCTCTATTTAGAGTCTGTATCGCTTCATAGTCTGGCTCTGGCTCCACACTGGGTCTCTCGGCTGGGGGAGGTGTGCTGACGCTGTTTGGAGCTTTCTCAAATTCTTTTACAGTAGCATAGAGATCATTACAGGAAGATGGGGAACTCTGAGGGGCTCCATCTTGAATACAAGTGTAGGAAGATTCTGGCACTTGAAGCAACTGTGCTGATTTATTCACTGACTGTCCAGGTTTATTCACTGACTGTCCAGGTTTATTCACTGATGAGTACATGGCTGAAATCTAGAAAAGAGAGGGCTAAATGAATAAGCAAGCTCTGAGCTGTGACTTTCCCCCTCCCCTTGCAGCTAGTTACTCAGCATTTATGAGCATCTCTGTATGTGTCCTCTGTTAAGATTTATTTTTAGTTACCTGTACAGATTAATCACATATATTCTCTTCGACTTTGTAACTGTATTTTACTTTTTTATAAGTTTTACTGAGATATAATTCACATGTCACACAATTTACCCACTTAAAGTGCACGATTCAATGGCTTTTAGTGTATTCGCAAAGTTGTGCGACCATCACCACAATTTTTGAACGTTTTCATTACCTCGAAAAGAAACCTCATACTCCCAAGCCATCTCTTCCCAACCCCCTGAAAGCCCCAAGTTGTAGCAACCTCTAATCTACTTTCTGTTTCTTATATACTTGCCTGTTCCAGATATTTCATATATATAGAATCATACAACGTGTGGCCCTTTGTGACTGGCTTTTTTTATTTAACATAATGTTTTCAAGGTTCATCCAAGTTGTAGCAAGTGTCAGTACTTTATTCCTTTTTACGGATAAATAATAGTCCATTGTTCGGATACACCACGTTGCGTTTATCAGTTTGTCACTTAAAGGACATTTGGGTTGTTTCCATTTTTCCCTATAATGAATAATGCTGCTATGAACATTAATGTACAAATTTTTGTATGGACATAAGTTTTTTTTTTTTTTAATTTTCACTGTGCTTTAAGTGAAAGTTTACAAATCAAGTCAGTCTCTCATACAAAAATTTATATACACCTTGCTATATACTCCTAATTGCTCTCCCCCGTAACGAGACAGCCTGCTCCTTCCCTCCACTCTCTATTTTTGCGTCCATTCGACCAGCTTCTGACCCCCTCTGCCCTCTCATCTCCCCTCCAGACAGGAGCTGCCCACACAGTCTCATGTGCCTACTTGTTCCAAGAAGCTCACTCCTCACCAGTATCATTTTCTATTCCATAGTCCAGTCCGATCCCTGTCTGAAGAGTTGGCTTTGGAATGGTTCCAGTCTTGGGCTAACAGAAGGCCTGGGGACCATGACCTCCAGGGCCCTAGTCTCAGACCATTAAGTCTGGCCTTTTTATGAGAATTTGAGGTCTGCATCCCACTGCTCTCCTGCTCCCTCAGGGGTTCTCTGTTGTGTTCCCTGTCGGGGCAGTCATCGGTTGTAGCAGGGCAGCATCTAGTTCTTCTGGTCTCAGGCTGATGTAGTCTCTGGTTTATGTGGCCGTTTCTGTCTCTTAGGCTCATAATTACCTTGTGTCTTTGGTGTTCTTCATTCTCCTTTGCTCCAGGTGGGTTGAGACCAATTGATGCATCTTAGATGGCCACTTGCTAGCATTTAAGACCCCAGATGTCACTCTCCAAAGTGGGATGCAGAATGTTCTCTTTTTTATTTTTTATAATTTTTATTGTGCTTTAAGTGAAAGTTCACAAATCAAGTCAGTTTCTCACATAAAAACCCATATACACCTCCCAATTACTCTCCCCCTAATGAGACAGCCCGCTCTCTCCCTCCACTCTCTCTTTTCCTGTCCATTTCCCCAGCTTCTAACCCTCTCCACCCTCTCATCTCCCCTCCAGGCAGGAGATGCCAACATAGTCTCAAGTGTCCATCTGATCCAAGAAGCTCACTCCTCACTAGTATCCCTCTCCAACCCATTGTCCAGTCCAATCCATGTCTGAAGAGTTGGCTTCAGGAATGGTTCCTGTCCAGGGCCAACAGAAGGTCTAGGGGTCATGGCCACTGGGGTCCTTCTAGTCTCAGTCAGACCATTAAGTCTGGTTATATGAAAATTTGGGGTCTGCATCCCAGTGTTCTCCTGCTCCCTCAGGGGTTCCCTGCTGTGTTCCCTGTCAGGGCAGTCATCAGTTGTAGCCAGGCACCATCTAGTTCTTCTGGTCTCAGGCTGATGTATTCTGGTTTATAAGGCCTTTTCTGTCTCTTGGGGTCCTAATTTACCTCGTGTCCTTGTTCTTCATTCTCTTTTGATCCCGGTGGGTTGAGACGAATTGATGCATCTTAGATGGCCACTTGCTAGCGTTTAAGACCACAGCCGCCTCTCTCCAAGGTGGGATGCAGAATGTTTTCTTAATAAATTTTATTATGCCAATTGACTTAGATGTCCCCTGCCAACTGATTTTTGTATATTTATCTTGTATCATGATACTCTGCTGAATTATTACTTTCAGTAGTTTTCTTGAGGATTCCTTAGGGTTTTCTGTGTATAAGATCATGTCATCTGCAAATAGAGATACTTTTACTTCTTCCTTACCAATCTGGATGCCTTTTATTTCTTTATCTAGCCTAATTGCTCTGGCTAGGACCTCCAACACAATGTTGAATAAGAGTGGTGATAAAGGCATCCTTGTCTGGTTCCCAATCTCAAGGGGAATGCTTTCAGGCTCCATTTAGGATGATGTTGGCTGTTGGCTTTGTAGAAATACCCTTTATTATATTGAGGAATTTTCCTTCTATTCCTATTTTGCTGAGAGTTTTTATCATGAATGGGTGTTGAACTTTGTCAAAGGCCTTTTCTGCATCAATTGATAAGATCATGTAGTTGTTATCTTTTGTTTTATTTATATGATGGATTATATTAATTGTCTTTGTAATGTTGAACCATCCCTGCATACCTGGTATGAATCTCACTAGGTCATGGTGAACTATTTTTGTGATATGTTGTTGAATTCTATTGGCTAGAATTTTGTTGATTTTTGCATTTAAATTCACGAGGGATATAGGTCTGTAATTTTCTTTTTTTGTGGTGTTTTTACCTGGTTTTGGTATCAGGGATACGCTGGCTTCATAGAATGAGTTTGGGAGTATTCCGTCATTTTCTATGCTCTGAAATACCTTTAGTAGTAGTGGTGTTAACTCTTCTCTGAAAGTTTGGTAGAACTCTGCAGTGAAGCCATTGGGGCCAGGGCTTTTTTTTTGTTGGGGTTTTTTAAATTACCTTTTCAGTCTCTTCTTTTCTTATGGGTTTATTTAGTTGTTCTACCTCTGTTTGTGTTAGTTTAGGTAGACAGTGTGTTTCTAGAAATTCATCTCTTCCTTCTATGTTTTCAAATCTGTTAGAGTAAAATTTTTCGTCATAATCTGATATGATTCTTTTAATTTCACTTGGGTCTGTTTTAATATCACCCAACTCATTTCTTACTCAGGTTATTTGCTCCCTCTCCTGTTTTTCTTTTGTCAGTTTGGCCAATGGTTTATCAATTTTGTTAATTTTTTCAAAGAACCAGCTCTTGGTCTTGTTAACTCTTTCAATTGTTTTCCTGTTCCCTATTTCATTTAATTCTGCTCTAATTTTTATTTGCTTTCTTCTGGTGCCTGAGGGTTTCTTTAGTTGCTCTCTATTCTAGCAGTAGGGATAATTCTCTGATTTGAGCCCTTTCTTCTTTTTGGATGTGTGCATTTATTGATATCAATTGACCTCTGAGCACTGCTTTCGCTGTGTCCCAAAGGTTCTGACAGAGTGTTTTTATTCTCATTGGATTCTATGAATTTCTTTATTCCAGCCTTAACGTCTTCTGTAACCCAGTTGTTTTTGAGCAGGGTATTATTTAGTTTCCAAGTGTTTGATTTCTTTTCCCTGCTTTTTCTGTTATTGATTTCTACTTTTATGGCCTTATGGTCAGAGAAGATGCTTTGTAATATTTCAATGTTTTGGATTCTGCTAAGGCGTGCTTTATGATGTAATATGTGGTCTATTCTAGAGAACGTTCCACGTGTACCAGAAAAGAAAGTATACTTGGCTGCTTTGGGGTGGAGTGTTCTGTATATGTCTGTGAGGTCAAGTTGGTTGATTGTGGCATTTAGGTCTTCCGTGTCTTTATTGAGCTTCTTTCTGGATGTTCTGTCCTTCACCGAAAGTGGTGTGTTGAAGTCTTCTAATATAATTGTGGAGCTATCTCACTTTTCAAACCTGTTAGAGTTTGTTTTATGTATCTTGCAGCCCTGTTGTTGGGTACATAAATATTTAATATGGTTATATACTCCTGGTATATTGTCCCTGTAATCATTACATAGTGTCCTTCCTTATCCTTCATGGTGGATTTAACTTTAAAGTGTATTTTGTCAGAAATGAATATTGCCACTCCTGCTCTTTTTTGATTGTTGTTTGCTTGATATATATTTTTTATCCTTTGAGTTTTAGTTTGTTTGTGTCCCTAAGTCTGAGGTATATTTCTTGTAGGCAACATATATATGGATAGTGTTTTTTAATTCATTCTACCACTCTCTGTCTCTTTATTGGTGCATTTAGTCCATTTACATTCAGTGTAATTATGGATAGGTATGAGTTTAGTACTGTCACTTTGATGTCTTTTTTTGAGTGTTGTTGACAGTTTCTCTCACTTAATGTTTTTGTGCTGAAAAATTTATACGTTTTCTTTTCCTCTTATTCGTTGTTGTTGATTTTGTTTCCGCTGAGTCTCTATTTTTTTCTTGTATTTTATTTTAATTAGTAGGATTGTTAGTCTCATTTGTGGTTACCTTAATATTTACTCCTATTTTCCTAAGTTTAAACCTAACTTTTATTTCTTTACATCACCTTGTCTTCCTCTCCATATGAAAGATCTATGACTACATTTCTTAGTCCTTCTTTATCGTTTTAATGTTGTCTTCTTTTACATAATGATATTGCCATTTCTCTGTTTTGAGCATTTTTTTTTAATCTTGATTAATTTTTGTGATTTCCCTATCTGAGTTGACATCTGATTGCTCTGTCTAGTATTTTAGTCTTCGGTTGATATCTCATATTATTGATTATCTAACCAGAGAACTCCCTCTAGTATTTCTTGTAGTTTTGGTTTGGTTTTTAAGAATTCCCTAAACTTCTCTGTATCTGGGAATGTCCTAGTTTTGCCTTCATTTTTGCTGGATATATGATTCTTGGTTAGCAGTTTTTTTTCCTTCAATGCTTTACATAAGTCATCCCATTGCCTTCTTGCCTGCATGGTTTCTGCTGAGTAGTCCGAGCTTATTCTTATTGACTCTCCTTCATAGGTGACTTTTTGTTTATCCCTAGCGGCTCTTAAAATTCTCTTTTTATCTTTGGTTTTGGCAAGTTTGATCAAAATATGTCTTGGTGACTTTCTTTTAAGATCTACCTTACGTGGAGTTCGATGAGCATCTTGGATAGATATCGTTGCCTTGTTCATGATATCAGGGAAGTTTTCTGCCAACAAATCTTCAACAATTCTCTCCATATTTTCTGTTATCCCTCCCTGTTCTGGTACACCAGTCACTCATAGGTTATTGATCTTGAGAGAGTCCCACATGTTTCTTAGGGTGGCTGGGTTTCTTTTATTTGATTTTTCTTCAAATATATTGGTTACAAGTGCTTTATCTTCAAGCTCACCAATACTGCCTTCCACTTGCTCAATTCTGCTTCTCTGACTTTCTATTGAGTTGTCTAACTCTGTAATTTTATTGTTCATTTTCTGAATTTCTGATTGCTGTCTCTCTATGGATTTTTGCAGCTTATTATATTTTTCATTACGTACCTGAATAACCTTTTTAATTTCTTCAACTGCTTTATCTGTGTGTTCCTTGGCTTGTTCTGTGTATTGCCTGATCTCCTTCCTGATGTCTTGAAGAGTTCTGTATATTAATCTTTTGTATTCTGCATCCAGTAATTCCAGAAAAGCACCTTCATCCAGAAGATCCCTTCTTTGTTTTGAGAATTTGTTGAAGTGATCATGGCCTGCTTCTTTATGTAATTTGATACTGACTGTTGTCTCCGAGTCATCTATAAGTTATTGTATGTTTATTTCATGTTTGCTTACTGTATCCTAGCTTCCTGCTTTGTTTTCTTTTGATATGCCCAAACAGGTTGTTTGAGTGAGCTAGCTTGATTATTTTCGCCTTTGACACTCTAATGTCCTGTCACCATATGGCTAGAACTGTTATCAGGTATATGAGCCTAGGAGTCTATTCACTTGTCTGTATGGATTCAGCTCAGATGTCCAGGTAGTTGGTCATCAAGTGTGTGGTACAGGCTGTGTCCTACAGTCTTAGAGGGGCAGGGATGATTGGTGTAGGTGCCTGTATCTGGTTGCAGCAGGGGGTCATGCTCTGAACAAGGCAGGGGGCTATGCTCTGAACAAGGCAGGGGGCTGACAACTGTCCCCAAGTGTCTGTGAGGAAAGTACATCCCCGTTCCCTACAGCGCACAGGTGGGTGTGTTCTGCACATGGACCACTGGCACCTAATACTTTTGATTGTAAGGACTGGTAAAATACCAGTTATCCTTGGGCCCCTGTTGTGGGTGGCTGGGTGACCTGAATGTAGCTACCAGTCCTTAGGCCCCTGATGTGGGTAGGTGAGGACCCTGTTTAATAGGCAAAGAGGTGTCAAACATCAAACACCCGCTTCTCCACCACACAGGTGAAACAGCTGCAGTCTGCCAATGTGGGTCTATTCTCCTGAAATACACCCACACAGGTCCATGCAGAGGGGAAAGGTATTCAAAGCCCACGGACCATTTATGCCTGGACAGAAGCTGCTTCTGTCCTGAGCTCCCAGTGTCAGTGGAGCTGACAGATTATCTTTTCTCCCAGTTGTGAATTTATTCCTTCTCTGTGGCCAGGAGAATGGCTCAGAGTGCACAGCAGGACCTATCTCAGGCCCGGGGATGTGGACAGCCACTGAAGCTGGCTTGGGAGTGGGGGTGCATAGTAATATATATGCAAGTACTTAGCTTTTGCTGGCAGCCCCGTTCTTTTCTGGTTTTGGTGGTGTGTAGGCTGTGCGGCTGGCTGTTTCTCCCTGAGGAAACTGTGGCTGAACGCTACCACCAGCCCCCTGCTGTCGCTCCCAGGAATGGTGCCTGAGGTTTCCCAGTGATTCAGGTCTGCCAACTCCTCTCCACTTCTGAACCATCTCTCCCTCCCCCTGCCACTAAGTCTGTTTTCTAAGTGTGCCTTTGATGTTCAGGGCTCCTAGCTTGTCATAAGAATAATCGTTTCACTTGTTTTTTCAGGTCTTTGCTATAAGAAGGTTTGCCAAAAGTGTCTGACTACTTTGCTGTCTTGGCACCACCTCTGGATATAAATTTTCATTTCTCTTGGGCAATATGCCTTGTCTTTTAAGGAACTGCCAGACAGTCTTCCAAAGTGGCTACTTTATTTTACATTTCCACTGGCAGTGAATGAAAGTTCCAAGTTCCCCACATCCTTGTCAACACTTCTTATCTGTTATCTGTCTTTTTTACTATAGCCATCCTAGTGGGTGTGAAGTGGTATCTCATTGTGGTTTTGATTTACATTTCCCTGAAGGCTAATGAAGTTCAGCTGGTAACCCAAAGGTCAGCAGCTCAAATCCACCAGGCGCTCCTTGGAAATCCTATGTGGCAGTTCTACTCTGTCCTGTAGGGTCACTAGGAGTCAGATTTAACTAGATAGTAATGGGTTTTTTTGGATCGCTAACGATGTTGAGCACCTTTTATGTGCTTATTGGCCATTATTTTTGGTATAACTTCTTTGGAGAAATGTCTGTTCAGACCCTTTGCTCATTTTTTAATTGGGTTGTCTTTTTATTACTTAGCTATATTTACATTTATATGACTTTATTAATTAGACCAGTCATATTTGCATAATTACATAAAAAATGAGTGCTCTTGAGGTTTGCTGATGAACTTGAAGAGGGCAGGCAGAGTGGGAACTTTCAGAAGCCCCAGAGCCTGACCAGAACATCTTGTTTTATTTGATTTCATATCAGAATAATATTTCACCTGAAAAAGGGCAGTCAATCTCAAAGTGTGGGTCTTGGATCAGAAGCAGCAGGATTTGGAAAATTGTTAGAACCACAAATTCTAGGGCAGCACTCCAGATCCACTGATTCAGAAATCATGCGTATGTGTGTGTGTGTGTGTGTGTGTGTAGGGTGGCAATCTGTGTTTCACAAATCCACCAGCTGATTCTGGTGTCCACTAAAGTGTGAAAAACACTGGATTTAACTGTTCAACTCTTCCTGCATCAAAGTGGCCTGAAGACTACTTCCTGGTATTCCAATTGGCAGTACATTATGTATGTGTAACAGTATTATTATTTTTTTACTTAGTTGCATGTTATTGGTTAAATATATATTTATAGACTGGGTTTATTTTCTTTAGTGGGAGAATTCATTTTTATCTGCAAGCAACCAAGAAATGAAATTTAGAGACCATCACCTTCTGAGATGGTCTTTCCTATGGTAAAAAAAAAAAATTATAAGAGGAGGTAATTTCCCAAGGGCACCTACTCTGTCTCACTAATACATCCTATACTACCTTTAATATCAAAATGGATTTAATTTTCTTTGTTAACAATAGATCAAGTCCTAGGACTGATTTTTTTTTTATGTTTATTGTTAGAAATCATGACTAGAAATAAGTAAAAATCTCCTTCATTGCCTATGCTTATTTTTGCAATAGTGAATGAGTCATTCAAATACCCAGGAAATAAATGGACATGCTTCCTGACAGATGTGTGGCCTCCCAATTGCCCAGAGATGTCTTCCTGCTTTCACATATCTCACAGACTACGGAAGAAGTTTTCAGCTGGCCTCAGAAACTTAAGATAAGGCTGCTTCATGTTAATGGTCATTTGTATGAGACCTTGTCACTGCCCACTGGTGGCTCAGTTGTTTAATTAATTAATGCATTAATTTTTATTGTGGTAAAAATATATATAACATTTGCTGATTCGACTTTTTTTTTACATGTACAATTCAGTGAAAGTGGTTATTATTCATCATGGTGTACAACCATCACTACTACCTGTTTCCAAATTACTCCACCACCATTAATGGAAATTCTGTGCTGGTAGCTGGATTTTTCTAGTCCTTGACAATCCAAGCATTTGGAATCATAGAAATAATCTTTGGAAAACTTGCCATGTTGACCTGATCATTCTGATGAATATTAAGTTAACATTCTCTCTCACCTTAGTGGTTTTAATGGAGAAATGGCTCTCAAATTAGAACTATAATTTCTTCAAATTGAGGAATTAAAAAAAAAAAAAAAAACTAGTTAGTAGCAAACACGTGGAACTCATTATTCCAAGTAGTCCGAGCCAAAAATGTGGACAGATTATAAAGAGTGAAATCATGGATGACAGTGATGAGGGGAACCAGTATGTTAGGTATTTATTCTTCACCTTTGAGGGTACATCAGAGAGGACAAAAATACTTTCACCTGTATTGTGAAAATGGCCCCTCATGACCATTTCTGTTTCTCTCCTTCCTTCCTCACAATCCCTGCCATTTATGCTACCCACTCTTCATAAGAATCTTGGGTCTTCTTGGCCTTTATACTCTTTTTACAGGCTCTTTCATTAACCTGTAATAAGCATAAACCTAGTGTGTAGAGGGAATAATAATATATTTCTGCTTTTATAAAAGCTTTTCAAGTCTTCCGATATTCCTTTTGAATATTTATCTTCTATGGCTATTATTTCTAATTTGTATACAGGTTTCTCTTCAAGTTCCCTTGCTATTTAACTTTCAATTTTTCTCTTTTTAAAATCTTTCATCTTTATTACTTGCTCTGTGAATTGTTATTATGTTCTCATAAATTACCCTTTTCCTTTTTCCTATTTCTTTTCTTTTTATAAACAACCCTTTCTCCATCACTCTGTTAAATTAGGGTAATTGTGCTTAAAACTCAATTCCCAGTTTGGATTGTATAATATTTTATTATGTGAATATAAAAATAAATGATTTCCATATTTACTTTCCTAAATCTTCTTCTTAATGTATGTGAATCACAGTTCTTTATTTTATATTAAAAATTCATCAATGTAAATAGGTCCTATTGTCAAAAACAACTAACAAATGTTAGGTAAGAAGAAAAATAATTTAAAATTTTACACAGCCTCAATTTATTTTAAATAATTAGTTTACAGCTCTCCTATATATTTTGTTTTTTGGTTTCAGATGGGATCAAGTTTCCTTAGTTGGCTTAACCAAACCCATTGTCCTCGAATCAATTTTGACTCATGGTGACCCAATAAGCTACAGAGTAGAATTGCTCCACAGGGTTTTCTTGGGTATAACCTTTAAGGAAGCAGATCGCTGGACCTTTTTTCCTTGGTGCTGCTGAGTGGGCTTGAACCACCAACCTTTAGGCTTAGTCAAGCGCAAACTGTGCCACCCAGCTGGCTTAAAAAAGCACAAAACCAAACCTGTTGCTGTTGAGTCAATTCTGACTCATAGCAACCCTATATGACAGAGTAGAACTGGCCCACAGGGTTTCCAAGGAGCAGCTGGTGGATTGGAACTCCTAACGTTTTAGTTAGCAGCTGAACACTTACCCACTGTACCACCAGGGCTCCCCAGTTGGCACGTCGTTTTTGTTATGTGCCATTGAGTCAGTTCTGACCCATAGTGACCCTATGTACCACAGAACAAAACACTGTCTGGTACTGTGCCATTCTCACAATAGTTGTTGGGCTTGAGCCCATTGCTGCAGCCACTGTGTCAATCCATCTCATTGAGGGTCTTCCTCTTTTTCACTGACCCTCTACTTTACCAAGCATGATGTCCTTCTCCAGGGACTAAGCCCTCCTGATAATATGTCCAGTTGGCTTAATTGGTCCTAATTTATGCTTTTTTTAAAAAGGTAATTCTGGCTATAGTGTGGAGGATGGACTGGAAAGAGACAAAAGAAGCTGCTAAGAGACCTGGTAGGAGGGTACTTCTGTGGTCTAGTGGGGGCTGGCCACAGTGGAGATGGAGAGAGGTGGGTGTGTGAAAGAAAAAGTTTGGAGTAGAACTGAAAAAGCTTAGTTACCGACTAGGTGTGAGGGCAGTGAGGAAAATGAGTGTCAAGGATGATTTACAGGGTTTTGGCTTATGTAAAAAGGTAGATGGGTGGCAGATTCATTCCCTGCGGCAGGGAACATGGGCAGAGGTGGCAAATATCACCTAAGGAAAGCACGCTGCTACTTGAACTTTCAGTGTGCGACTGTAGTCTATTGTCCCATTTCAATACTTTACTCAGAGTCATAGAAGCGATGTACCTGCATATACACATCATTTTTTACATGTACAGAATTTCCTATGATAGGAATCCCAGATACAAGCAGTATGAAGCTAGATAAATTAAGGTGTTCATGTCTGTCTGTGCCTAGCTTGACATAATAACATATCTATTGGCTGTTGCAATTTTCATTATTCACTGAGAGTTCAACCAGTGAATTTTCACCCCTGGTGCCAAGAAATATGCAATCCTTTCTTGCTGGCTGTATGTCTGACCCCAGCTCTAGCCTGGAATCAACTTCCTGAAATTACCTGCTCTCTGAATCCAAATTCCTCACTAAGCCTGTCTCCTTCTCTCTCTCTCAGGTTAGATCAAGTTCCCTATGCTCACCTGTCACAATTTCCTGTATCTTCTAACTCAACATTCATTTCCTTCTAATGTGGGCTCCCTGGCTGCTAAGGCTCCCATACTTAAATTTCTCATCCCCATTTTCACCCCCCTTTCTGTATTTTTTTTTTTTTTTCTGATCTTTCCTTCCCACTCAGTTTCTTTTACTTAGCTGATCTGGTCATTCTATCTTCCTTCTTGTCTTATCCGACGCCAGTCACTCTATCTCCCTCTGAGTCATTATAAAGCCAACATCCCCAAACCTTGATCTCAAACATAAGTTTAAGGGAGTATTTTAGCTTTTTTAGACAAAGGGTAAAATTACAGTGCATTTATTCAAGGACAGAGGCCCTATTCTTTATTACAGGAGCTTTCTGGTCATTTAAAAGGAAACAAAACTTACCGCTTCATCTGTAAGAGTTGGGTCTTCTTCTCGAGACTTGTATGACAGTGAACTAAATCTCTGAGAACAAACACAGAACAAAAGAAAGTAGTTTTAAGCTATTAATTCAACTTTTTTTTTTTGCATATTTTTTGATATGTCTGTAAAAATGTTTTCAAATTATTTTTTATGTATTTGGGATGTAAACACAAAGAAATTATGTGAAGCATTTGAGAAATAAACACAAAATCTATTGTGTGATCTTTTTGATGCCTAGTAGTATTACACTTACAGAAATTTCTTGTAATTTTATATTTGAATCTGTAGGTACAAATGAGCCAAATAATTATTTAGGCTACTAAAAAAAAAAAAAAAATACTTTTTTTTTTAAAAAAAAAATCAAATGCCTGAATTTTATATTTCCACAGTTTGTATTAGTTATCAGAAAGATCCTCGAGTTATCTGGAAACTTTTCAAAGCTAATATCGAAATCAACTCACATTTTGTGAAATATGATTAGTGCAAAGGGGAACAGGTTGATTGTTCAGTGTTTCTTATAATATGAACAGGGTAAGAATATTCTGCAAGATAATTATTCAATTTGCTGGGAAGAACCAGTCTCTGAACTGTTGGAGAGGGGGAGCTAGGTGATGCGGTAATCAGGAAATATGCCTAATTTGCTTTGTAAAGGAAATCGGACTCTGAAATTGTCACGGAAGAGAATAAGAGTCACACTTTATGTCAGGATTAAAAGACCTTGAGAGGATGTCTAGTAGCACCCCCCTCCTCCCGCAAATAAATTTGTCCTGTTAAAATAAGGATTTATTTAAACCTTCCCAGATGTAAACAAAACCCCCAAATAAACATTTTAAGACTTTCCCCAAAGGTTCTTCCTTTGGCAAACCATCCTTATATACTTAACTACCCCTCCAACACCCAGCTCTATCCAGGCCAAGGGATTTTCAAGTCCTATCATTCTTATTCTTACTTAGCGTTGATCAAAAATCTAACTGATTACTGATAAAAAGAATTGAAAACATTGAGACACAGAAGAATTTGTTGAATTTGCTCTAACAAGTAAAATCATGCAGGGTTCTCCCTCAGTAAAATAAATTTAATGTGCAAATCTGCTCAACTTATTTGATAAACATGTTATGCACATGTGGTTGGACAAACTGGATACTAGACAATTTCCTCTTGACAGGCTGGAGAAGGGTTTCCCCAGGCAAGTCAGAGTGTCATTTCCAAAGTCAAGTCACGCACAGGATATGAAACAACACAGCCTGAGTGTGGATGGCTGGCAAACACAAAGGGTGGACACACACACCTTGAATTAAATGATAAGCGGATGGCTCTTGATGATTTTTAGGAAGCCTATGGATTTGAAAGGTCAAGCCTGAGAAAATTCTGGATTTGTCACAAGCAGTGTCCTCACGCCAAAGGAACGTCTACGTCTGTGAATGGGCCTAACACATACCGTGTTCTGAGCTCCATATTTTGGTGTGACCCAGCTGACTGAATATGAAGTTGAAGCTCATGAAGACTACTCAAATGTGAACAGAATTGTACTTAAGGCAAACACAGTGATTTGAGATAAAGGTGGAACATTAACACCGAATGACAGACCCTTGAGTATCACGAGAAGTTTGTTTTTTCCTTACCAAATAAAAATCAAATGTGTGATGTAATTCATGAATTAGACAAATACCTAGATGGGCAAAGATGAAGGCAACACTATTTTTTGGTGGTGTCACAAATGGAACAGATGGCATATTGGCAGTGAAATTTAGCATAAAAATCCTTAAGTGGTTTTCTTTTGATTGTACAGTTCAATCCAGAAAAATACTTACTAAATACAACTGACACAGCCCAAATCATTAAACATATCTATTATTCATTCACTTACCACTTTTTAAAAGGACACTGCAGTTCTATCTTTTGAGGCCAGCCCTGGACATGCGTTAGACAGGTCTGTGCAGGTAACCCCCAGCAAGATCTGCTGCTGCTTTAGCTGGGGACCACTTTCCCTCTGAATAAAGTTAAATGTGGCCCTGGGGGTATCATTATTTAATTAATTCTTCAAAATGTTAACCACATCAGTCAAGTTCCTGTCCCCACAAATAAAGTTCTCTTAAGAGTGGTTTGAGTGACAAGTTAAGTCTATGGGAATACACTTCTTTGTAACAATATCTAGGAAAGATTTTTTTAAAAACAACTTTTACTGCGAGGTGCAATTAGATAATGTTCTTGAGTGCTTAAGAAATGTCGTATGCTTTATGTCAGTTTCAATACAAACAAATAAGCTTATCAAGCCTCTGGATTTTTTTTTTTTTTAATTAAACATGTCTTAAGGCGCTATTAACACATTCTGAGGAAAAGTAAAAAAATTCCAAGAAAAAGCTAAAATTATGCAATTTGTGAAAAATCTGAGATGTGTAAACTTGGCAAATGCCATATAACTAATTTTGGGTATTTAAAAAATTTTAATACATCTACAAAGAAAAAAAAGGATGAAGTTCATTATATAGTAGGCCATATTTAAAATTTTTTTTTTACTGCACAATATCTGCATTCTCTTATCTGAATTTTGGCATCACTTTCTTGACTAACGAAAGCCTGGCTCTCCCTGCTGAATACACTGCTTTTCCAGCTGTCCTTTGCAAGTGGTTGGTGTTCCTCCTGGCATCCTTGTACCATGTAGCCAGGACATGGCCTCAGTCATTCCCAGGCCATCCTTCTTCCTTTCTCCCCTACAACTCCCAGTGTGCTACCGACCTGTATCACCCACTACGCTTTACCCCAGGCTGGTTATCCCTCCCACCATTTCTCAAGGACTTTGGCCCCTCATTGATTCTCTAGCTCATTTCCTGTTTTAATTCTTGGTGATTTGAACAAACATGTATCCTTCCAAACCCTGTCTGTCAGTTCCTTGACTTCTCCCCCACTAACCTTGTCCTCCACCTGACCTCACCACTCACTCTCAATAGTTACATCCTAGACTTTCACTTATCATCAACTACAACCTCCTTTTGGACCAGCTGCCATGGTTCCAGTTTATTCCTTCTATAACCCAACTCAACAATCCTTCCACACTACTGGGATCCAACCACCTTGTCAATGTATCCATTCAATGTATCACCTTCTTGATGTTCTTTGTATTATCTAGCTTCAACTCCATAGTCAACCATCATAATCGCCACTTTAAATGTTCAACTCCCTGCTCACTGGTGAGCACAGTCCTCAAGGGAGTCCTTAATGCTGCTCCCTATGGTACTATGTTTCCCTCATATATCCATCCTCCACTCTCCTAGCTGTCTATGTCACATCTTCTCTCTCCCCAACCTCAATACCTTCTCACCCATCTTTACTCTTAGCTAATGACTTTGCTTCTTAGTTCACTGAGAAAACTGAAGGAATCAGAAGAGAAATTTCTTTGAACACCTACCCCACACCCATTCCCCACCAGCCTCTGCGGTCATGTGTTTCTCCTTCCTCCGTTACCACAAATACACATTCTATGCTCCTCTTTTAGGTGACTCCTTCCTCCTCTGCATCTACTCATGAAACAGCTCCAGAAAGTCTCCCATTTTGTCTACATCATCTGCTTTTCCCTTCATGTGGGATCATTCCTATCCTATTATTTCTCCCATCTTAAAAAAAAGAAACAAAATCAACCTTTCTTCTAGCTTCACCTTTTATTCTTTTATAGCAAAACCTCTTAAAAAGAGTTGTCTAAGTGAGTCACTCAAATAATTTTTCTCCTTTTTTTTTTTTTCTTTCTCCAACCCATTTCAGTCAAGATTCTGCCTCCAGCATGCCAATGAGCTGCTCTTGTCAAGGTCACCAGTCACCATCACATCACTAGTGTGACAATCAATTCTCAGTCGTCATCTTTCCTGACCTGTCAGCTGCATGTGACACAATAGACTATTCCTTCCTCTCTGGACACTCTCTTCACTTTGGCTTCCAGGACACATCACTTCCTTGCTTTTCTTTCCTACTTTAGTGTGCTCTGCTGGGTCCTTTTCCTTTCCCGGACCTCTATCCTTGGGACTTTTCTAGTTCCTATTTACAATCTCTCATTCAATGATCTCATAGCTTTAATAACCACATTTTTGCTGACAACTTTTAAAGGTACAAATCCAGCAGAGGCCTTCCTCTTAACCCTGCTCATCTACCCAGCTGCTATCTGATATCTCTAGCTGGATGTCAGTATTTTTCCTAAATGAAACGAGTCCAACACTTGATGCCCAATCTCCCCCAAATCTGCTGCCCCCAGTCTTCAGTTCATGGTGATTCTATCCTTTCAGTAGCTTACACCGAAACCTAGGATTCATGTCTTCTTTCATACTTGATCTTTCAGCAAATCTCTCATTACTTTCATTGCTCTGCCCTGATTCAACCCACCATCATCTCTTGCCTGGTTTACTGGAACTGCCACCCCCAATTGGTCTGCTTGCCTCTACCCTCGTCCCACTACAGTACTATAGTCTAATGTCAACACTGTAGTCAGAGTGACCCTTTAAACACATAGGCTGGATTAGGCCATTTTTCTGCCTAAGATTCTCTAATGATCCAATTTTACTCGGATTATAAGACAAACCTATATAGGATCAAGCCCCTGGTTACCTGTTTCCCTACTGCTCTTATCCTTTCCTTTTCCTCTCCAGCCACACCGGTCCCTTTCCTCTTCCACCAATAGGCCAGGCATGTTTTAGCTTCAGGTTCTTCACACTGGCCATTCCCTATGCTTCCTTTACTCTTCCCCAAGAACGTGCACAACTCATTCCCTTGCCTCCTTTCACTCTTGGCTCAAATGTCACCTTCACAGCCAGGCATACCCTGACTACCCTAGTCAAGCTTGTAATCCCACCACACTTTTCCAATTCCTTTTATTCTGTTCTATTTTTTCCTATAAACTTTGAAATATTCTAAAATATCATATAATTTACTTGGGTATCATGTTTATGTTAATTTTTCCTTACTAAAGTGTGAGCTCCATGAGGGCAGGGATTTTAATTCACTTATATGGTTTGTTCACTGGTATAATCCAAGCACCTAGAAGAATGCGTGGCACATAGTAGGTGCTCATTAATAAAATGTTCTTACTGAAAGAATGAATATTAAATATTTCCAATATTCTAAATGCCTTAAAATTAGGACTGTTTATATGGAGATGATGGATTACTCATTTTACTATACTGTAGAAAGGTAATCTTGTTCCTATGTTGGTGTTTCCAGGTTCTAATGAAAAATCTGGAGAACTACTTACTAGAAGTGATTGGGCAATTAACCCTCTGATCTTTCAAATGATTGTAAGTAAAATAGCTTTAACTGCCTTACGCAGCATAAACTCTAAATTGGTTTTATTACCTTTTGTTAAAAGAAGGGTAGAAAACTAGACCGTAGTTTTGCATTTTATGAATGTGCTCATAAATACTTTTATCTGAAATTAGTTTACATTTATCGTAAAAGGTTGGTGCTCTCAAAAGTGGATTTCATGGATAATATGAACAGTTGAACTCCATTCTCAGAACACTACGAGGACTGAAAATTACAAAAAGTGACTTTCATGGTTTGACATATGGAACCATAGCTGGGGTCTACTTTTTGATTGTGAACTCCAAAAGTTTTCTAATGCCTCTACTGATAACCACTACTTGCCCTTCCTACCAAGAGTAGAGCAGAAGAAGAGAACCTTCATATTTTCTGTGCAGAGGAGAGAAATTAGATATTAGTGGCCTGAAGAAGACTGAGCTTGGTTAAACCCCAAGAAGACTTTGACAACTGGAGATGTGAAGTTCAAGTTAATGTAGCTCATATATCAAGTTGTCATACACACAGAGAGAAGGCTTGTGGATGGTTAATACATGTTTGAGCCTTGTTAAATTAATAATCTAAATTTAAGAGTTATATGTTATTGTTTAGAAACTGTTTACTTGATATTACTTAAAAGTATATATCATCATAGGTGAAGTTAGCATAACCTGACCAAGGTAAGTAAAGACACTAAGAAGTATGTGAGAAAAAGGGAAAATTTCAGTAAATGCTATAACATATACACAATTTTGCAACAACAGTAATAACAACCAAAAAACATGTGTGTGGTCACATAGGTAGATATAGATGCATATGTGTGTAAAGGAAGGCATATGTGAGTAAATACGTGCGCATGCAGAGGTGTATCCGTAGGCATATGTGTACATACGTTTGTATGTGCTGCATATATACCTACATACATAACAAACCACATGGGGGCACAGGTACAGAGGCTTCTTAGACATATCTAAACAACCTGTGGGATTGGTTTCTTAGGTCAAAAGGCATGGGACCATAGTCTTGGGGGACAACTTAGTCAATTGGCCTAACATAGTTCACAAAGATAATGCTCTACATTCTAGTTTGGTGAGTAGCACCTGGGGTCTTAAAAGCTTGTGAGCATCCATTTAAGATACAACTATTGGTCTCTAGTCATATGGAGCAAAAGAGAATGAAGGAAATCAAAGGCTCATAGGACTAATAGCTCACACAAACCGCAACCTCTTTAAACCTGAGACCAGAAGAACTAGATGGTGCCTGGCTGTCACTACTGACTTTTCTGACCAGCGACAAAATAGAAGGTCCCAGAAAGAATGAAAGAAAAATGTAGAACAAAACTCATATTCCTAAAAAAGGCCAGACCTGTTGGATCGATAAAGACTAGAGGAACCCCAGAGACTATCACCCTAAGATACCCTTTGAACTTGGAATTGAAGCTATTAAACGCTATCACCTATGAGTAACGTGCTCCTTTAAACAATTAACTATATGAGACCAAATTGTGAACATTTACCCAAAAGCAAAGATGAGACAGCAATGAGGGGAAGGGAAGCTAGATCAAGGGAAACAGAACAGAATGGAAATAATAAGAATGCTGACACACTATAAAAAAATTGTAATCGATGGCACGGAACAATTTGTATAAAAATTGTTAACCCGTAATATCTGTTGCCGTTGAGTCAATTCTGACTCATGGTGACCCTATAGGACAGAGTAGAATTGCCCTATAGGGTTTCCAAGGAAGGGCCAGTGGATTCAAACTGCCAACCTTTTGGTTAACAGCATAGCTCTTAAGCACTGTGCCACCAGGACTCCAAAACTTGTTAAAAGGGAACCTAATTTTCTGTGTAAACTTTCCCCTAAAACACAATAAAATATTATTATTAAAAAAAAAGCATATATAATCTGGGAGTCCCTGGGTGGAGTAAATGGTTAATGTGCTCGGCTGCTAGCTGAAAGGTTGGAGGTGTGAGCCCACCCAGAGGTGTCTTGAAAGAAATACCTGATAATATACTTCTGAAAAGTCAGCCATTGAAAATACTGTGGAGCACAGTTCTACTCTGACACACATGGGGTTGCCATGAGTTGGAATCAACTCAAAGGCCACTGGTTAGTGGTACCTGTGAGTGGTTTACTGTTGACATGCCTCAAGCTTTGATTTCTAGGATGGTGGAAGGGTGAAGGTCACCGTGCTTGAGGTAGCAAGATGCAGAAGAGGCTAAATGTGTGGCAAAGAGATAGTCTCTCCACTTAATTTTTGGTCTTCGGAACGAAGATGATAATACTTGCCCCTATTTAAGCTTGATGTAAAAATTAGAAAATATTCAAGTAAGGAGCTGAGAGAGAAATATTTTAGAAACATGTTTTCACTATTTTGTTACTTGGAGGGGGAAAAAAGTCAAACACAGCTTACATTAAAACATCTGTCATCGTTCAACAAACTTAAAAGTGTTTGAATATATTTCCCAGAACAATGTGCAAGGAAAGCCTCAAGATTAGTTAGATTCCTAGTCATGATAGAAGCACATAAAATAAAAACGCCAGGGCCCACCTTGTTGATTTCAGTGGTTCCCTCAGTGGCTCCTTCTTCATCTGCTGGTCTCTCTTCTTTCTCCTGAAGGTTTTCTTTCTCATCTAGAAGTTTAACAGGGACAGGTGGTGGGGTCTCCTCTTCTGGATCATGTGAACTTCCAAGAACAATCTCTGAGTTAGCACTTTGTCGGCATTTTTTGTTTTTGTCCACTGAGGCATATTCAGCAAACTCCATTTTGCCCTGGGTCTGGGGCTCTGGAAGTTCCTTCAAGGTGGTAATAGACTTGGACTTGCCATTGTGGCCTTTATCCGGATGTGTAGTTGCTCCCACCTCCTTAATTTCTTTCACCGTTTCATACAAGCAATCTTCTACCATATTTTCTTGGGAGGAACTATCCTTGAGCACTTCATATGGGCCTTCCATTCCGCCACTCTGGTCCCCATCCACACTGCTAGCATTGACCGTTGTGTCTACTGTGCTGTTAGGAGGAATTCTGGGCAACTCCCGACTCTGATGACATTTTGAAGGCCTCCCTGCACTGTCCTGGGAGTCCAACAGATCAGAAGCTGAGGTCTCTACTTCCTCATAATGTTGCATGCAGGTCATTGTACTGTCTTCTGAAAGAACTAAAGCAGTAGAAGTATTAAAATTGGAGAAGACAACTCCTTAAATAATCATTGCAGTGAATCAGATCATGTAAATAAAGCTAGGTTACATAAAGAGGCTTACTTTAGATTAGACTCACAGGCTGCAAATTACAGATGCATGACTGTCAGTTGATAGTCTTATTTCAATCACAGTTTTAGACCAAAGCTGTCTATTACATACTTCCAACACAACATTTAATAAATTACCTTGGCTATAAGTTTTTTTTTTTTTAATAAGTTTAGCCCACAGTTATTTCATTACTTATTGTTATACCTGAGGAGACCTCTTGTGGGCAGAGTGTCCACTACGGGCAGAGGATGAAAGTGACATTTGATGGGGCTGAAAGGTATGAGGCTGGGCACCAGAAAAGGGAACATACGTGGTGGTCATTCTCCCAGACTCTACCGGCCTACACTTGTTTGGGGGGAATAGCTGGTAGACAGCCCCTTTCAAAGGTCACTTTCACTTGGCAGACGTATTGGGAACAACTGGGTAAACATGTACCCATAAACCAGTATTACAAAGGGACCTAACACCCCATGTTCCCCTTTAAAGGCTTTTTTCCATCTCACCGCATCCTTCTCCACCTCAACATTCCTATCTCAAATTAGAAAATCCAAATGTGAAACCCATGGATTGGTACAGAAATGTTATTGTGTGAAGCCATTCTGTTATCCCTTTATCAAATACTTTTGAATGCCTACTATGTGCCAGGGACTGTTCAAGGTGCTGAAGATACATCGTTAAACAAACAAAGAGTCATGCCTTTATGGTGCTTACACAGTGGACGGCAAGTTACTAAATTACTGTGTCTTACTTCGGGGGGATTAGAAATAGGGCCCCTAAGGGGTATTTAGAAAAATGATAATGGATCACTCAACCCTTCTGAATTTAACAATAACACCACTGTATTCTAAGTACTGAATCATCATGGAGGCAGCTGAACTTTTGCCCCTGGCTCTAGTCAGCTGTGTTATGGTGGACGGGGATGGGCACTGGAGTCTAAAGACTTGGGGGCCAATACTGGCTGATCCACAGTTTCCTTATAACCATCTGGTAACAATATGACCTCCCACCTCCGGTGAAATTGCTTTGTACTCCATAAAGTGTCAAGCAATATAGTCGTGACATTTGTGAGCAAGAGCCTATCATGTATTAAATGGGCATAGTTGTTCAGAGCAGGAGCTCAGGACTCAAGATTTTCTGGTTCAAATTATAGATCTTCAACTCACTAGCTGTATGATCTCAGGCAACGTAATTAGTCTCTGTGGTAGGCAGAATAACGATCAGCCCTAAATATGTCCAGATCCTAATCCCTGAAACCTGTGAATATGTTATATTATTCATCCAGATGAAATTATTTTTGCTATAAGTGGTAGTAATACTAAAAGTGAGCAAGGCCCCACTTCCCAGATTTTGAGCTACATTTTTTGAAACCCAATAACTTTCTTAGGAGATGAGGCTTATGTGGAAAGCTGACATTTTTGTAGAACTTACTGTCGCCATTGGTGAGTGCTCCATTGTGATCACTGCTGGCAAGTGCATCGGTTGCCAGGCTAGTAACGGAATGGCTGAACATCTCCTTGTCTGACGTCTGCAAACACAAACACATACCATTGCTAAGAATCTAGGCTACGTGGAAGAGAAGAATATATGTGGCTTTTTCTAAAAATTAAATCACTACCACCGCCAACAAAAATCCACTCAACCCATAAGACTTGTATGTAGAACACTAGAAATCTGGTTAGATTCATCAGGAAAGTCTCGAACTGTGCTATCTGACAGTACACGAGCAACTAGACACATGTGGCTATTTAAATTGAAATTAAGTTAAAAATTGAGATCTTCAGCTGTACCAGTCATATTTCAAGTACTGAGTGGCCACGTGGGGTAAATGGTTACTGTACTGGACAGAGAAGAAGGGAAGACACAGCACATGCCCAGCAGTGTAGAAAGTATTACAGGACATTCCTGCCCTAGAATCTAAGCATTACTGGGAATCTTCCAGGGCCATCTGCATATCACCTGGTGATCTACAAATGGCTACAGGTAGGTCATGAGATATCAATCCCCTTAGCTCAAGGAGAGAACCAGAACCCCAAAGGCACGTCAAATTGTCTCCAGCAGAGAGCAGCCTTACCCTTGTAACACAGGTACTATAAAATGCTATTATTTCAAAAGGTGCACTATGATATGAAGAACACTGAAAAGCATCACCCTTCATCAGGAATGGGCTTAGTCTGGTCAAAGACAGATATTCCACTAATGTCTGAGTCTATTTTATAACCAGGCAAGTTTCTGGCTTCAAGGTTCTCAAAAACAATCATATGCTACAAAGTAGCTTACCAAACATTTCTATTCTTAAAAACAAATTCAGGACATTTGGAGGGGAGAATGGTCTTGAAGGTTTATTTTCTGCTGGCTGAGAACACATACATACTGTGTATAATAACATACCAAACTGAGCTATAGCTATAATCTATATGAGAAGTCAAAAACAAGTTGGCAGTTCAAGTATTTCTGTAAATTTCTTTCATACTAAAGTCTGACAATTGATAAATCAAAACTAGGCTGTCAGCACTGAATGTCAAATTTGGTTCCTTATAAAATCATGCTGTGTGCCTTCTGCTCCAAAGGTGCCATTACGAAGGGTCATAAAGGGCAGTAGCTTGAATCACTGCTGCTGATATAATCTGCTCCTCCATCCTTTCTCATGGAATGCATGACCTGTGTGGCCCAGGAGGGGGCATGCATGTGGGACCATGCACCAGACTCCATATGGAAAGTTCTGATGTAAACGGCATGGGAATCTTGGCTAGCTGCCCTCGCAAACTGATTCATGATTGGGAATCAAATTCTAAATAATAATAGATAGCAAACAGCTCATCCTGTGTCATGATCTGAAAGTTTATTGGAAGTCAGCTGTTTCAATTCATGGAAGCCCATATTCGATGAGCACCTACGACGTGAGTCACTGTGCTAGGTTGCCAGGAACTTGAGATGTGTGTGCTAATCTCACAGAGATAATGTTATAAGTGGGAAGGAGGGGGATGTGAGGGAGGGGAAAGAAGGCTCCCAGGTGGGCCCATAACAGCATACTAATCCATCACACTGAAGCAGGGCTTCGAACTGGTTTGAACCAGTTCCATCATGGCCAATGAAGCAAAACTGGAACAGGCCCAAATTTTAAAATTTGGATGATCTGGAACTATAACTGGAACGAGGAAAATTGTGGGTCCACACTCTGGAATGGGAGACTCATTAGAGGTGTAGTGAGCCCTTGCAGGGGCCTGATATGTGAGACTGGATTATTGCCAGGACTGAGGAGAATGATACAGATTCAAAGCAGTGGGGTCAGTTGCCATCTTTGGGCACACCACCACCGTTTCTGATTCTGCACAAATCTGAGGGGCAAGAGATCTGGTTGCTACGCAACATGTACGCTGCCCTTGTTTTCTAAGAGGGAGATGAAGTTTCTAGCAGGGCTTTAACCCATATTTTTTCCCATTCTAGTTACGGTCTTGGTTCACCTAAATATAGAAAATTCAGGTCTGTTCCAATGCCACTTCCTCAGCCATGACTGAACCGGGAAGAACCACCACTGGAGAAGTGGTGGTGGAGGATTCCCATACACCACATCTCATGTACTCTCTTCACCCTCCCTATCTCACTTTTCCTCTTAATGCCACCACTGGGGCAAAGCAGAGGCAGTGTGAACAGGTGAGAAGTGGGGACTTGGACAATCAGAGATTGAAGTGGAGGGTACGATAACCCAGGATAGGTGTGGGTGGGCAAGCTGTGTGTGTGCACATGCATGCATGTGGGTGTGTGTGCATGCATGCACGTGTGCAGAAAGGAAGGGAAGGAAAACCCCAGGGGCTTCTGGGAGGAAAGGGGAGCCCTGACCACTTCCTTCCTGCTTGGGCTAGAACAGTCCTGTGCATTCTTGGGTCAGGGCAGCCTAGATGGAGCCACCTCCCTGGTGAGCTCTGAACATTTCTGCTGGCTGCATATTTTACAGCAGACCACATTTTATCTATTTGACTTATCCATACTTCCTTTTTGCACCCACTTCCCTCAACCAGTTTTTGCCTAATCTTGAGAAATGGTATGGGAACAGGAAGTACCTTCTCTGTTACAGCACTGGACAGGGCTCAGGCAGGACTCTGATGAACCCAGGCCTGTGAACATGAGGGTGGACGCATCCCACGCTTCTGGACTTGCTCAGCCATTTCAGGGATGGCCCTGAATCTGAGAGAACCAGGCAGGAGGGGGCTCCCTCAGGCTGCTCTTCACCGGCATGGATTCTCGAGACCCATAAGGCTCTGAGGGCCGAGGATAATCCAGCAAGGCCAGGCCAATCCTTGGGTGTTTTGCGGTCCAGCCTCTGGTTGGTTTAATGACTAGCTAGCACTGGAGATGGACGGGGCAAAAGACAAACTTCCCTTTAAGAATCTTTCTGGTAGCAGCACAAACGTCCAGGGCTTCACGAATTTCAGGAACTCTCCCCAAAAACCTAGCTAATTGCACAGGCCTGGAATCACGGTGACTAAAAGCCTACATAAAGAGAACATAGCCCGGGCCGTCACAGCTAACTCTGGCCTCACTCTTCCCCTTGGTTTCATTGAGGTGGGAAGCACATGGGAACATCCTAGACAGTGGTGCACGCGCATGCACACACGCACACACACACATACACATACACCCCACAGGGGCTCACCACGTTCATCAGGTTCTCATCATCCCCACTTTGAGGCCTCGGCTTCTTCTCTCTGAAATGGAAAATAAAATGTGGCTATAATGACTGAAACGCATTGGTAAATCAGTGGTAGGATTCTTGCCTTCTATGTGGGAGACCTGGGTGTGATCTCCAGTCGATGTATCTCATGTGCAGCTCCCACCTGTCTCATTTTAAAAACAAAGTTCAACGCGAAGGACTCATACAATGAAAGCTATAAAACACTGCTGATAAAGATTAAAGAAGACTTAAATAAATGGAAATATGTTGTATGTTCACGGATTGGAAGACTTAATATTGTTAAGACATAAATACTACCCCCAAGCAATCTATAGATTCAATGCAATCCTGATCAAAATTTCAACAGTCGTCTTTACAGATATAAAAAAAATCAATCCTCAACTTTATATGGAAGGGAAAGAGGACCAAAATAGCTAAATAAAAACAATGTTGAAAAAGAAGAACAAAGTAGGAAGACTCACACTTCCTGATTTTAAAACATATTATATAGCTACAGTAATCAAAACAACCTGATACTGGTATAACTATAGACACACAGACCAATGGAATAGAATTAGAGTAGAGTAAACCCAGCGCCATCAAGTCTATTCCGACTCATAGCAACCCTATAGGACAGAGTAGAACTACCCCATTGAGTTTCCAAGGAGCGCCTGGTGGATTCGAACTTCCGGCCCTTTGGTTACCAGCCGTAGCACTTAACCACTATGCCACAGAAATCAACACAGACATCTTTTTTTTTTTTTTTTGACAAGGGTGCTAAGCCCATTTGATGGGGAAATAAGAGCTGCTTCAGTAAATGGTGCTGGGAAAATTCAATTTTCACATGCAGAAAAATGAAATGGGATCCATGCCTCACACCATACACAAAAACAAATACAAAATGGATTAAGGACCTAAGTGTGCAAACTAAAACCATAAAATTCTTATAAGAACAAGCAGGCCTAGCTTTCAACAATGGATTATCTGATATAATAACAAAAGCACAAAAAACAAAAGACTAAATAAATGGGACACCTCATAAAATTAAAAACATATAAAACTTCAACAATTTAACAACAAATAACCCAATCATAAAATGGGCAAATACTTGAATAGACATTTCACCAAACAGGACATTCAAATGGCCACCAAACACATGAAAAGATTCTCAGCATCATTAGCCATTGGAGACATGCAAATCAAAACCACAATGAGATACCATTACACTCCCACTTGGATGGCTAAGATAAAAAAAAGAAAACAACAAATGGTGGCAAGGATGTAAGGAAATTGGAACCCTTATCCATTGCTGGTGGGAATGCAAAATGGTACAGCCATTGTGGAAAACAGTTTAGGGGGTCCTCAAAAAACTGAAAATGGAACTACCATATGACCCAGCAATTCCACTCCTAGGTATATACCCAAAAGACTTGAAAGCAAAGACTCAAAAAGAGACTTGTACACCAGCGTTCACTGCAGCACTATTCACAACAACCAAAGGTGGAAACAACCTAAATGCTCATCAACAGATGAATGGACAAACAAAATGTGGTACCTACATATAATGGAATACTATGCAGCCAGTAGGAGAAATGAAGTCTTGATACATGTCACAGTATGGATGGAGCTTGAAGACATCATGCTGAGTGAAATAAGCAAATCCCAAAAGGATAAATATTGTAGGATCTCACTTATATAAAAAGACAAGAAAAGGTAAATGTATAGGGACCAAAGTTTATTAGTACCACAGACAAAGAGGGGTTAATGGTGACAGAAAAATCACATTGATTAAGGGTAGGGTTGCATGGCTGATTACTGTAATTGCTGTCAATAAGTTGTACACCTGTAAAAAGTTGAATTGGCAAATGTGTGATAGATATATTTTTAGCGACCAAAAAAAAAAAAGAGCAGCTGCTAGGGCTGCTTATGTACAACCAAAAACCTCATGGGATTTGATTTCTTGGTTAGGAGGTTTAGGATCATGGTTTCATGGGACATTCCAGTTAACTGGCCTAATAATGTGTTTAGTGCTTCTGTTCTACCTCCTAGTTCATGGTGTAGTGCCTGGGACCTTAAAAGCTTATCAGTGGTCATCCAAGGCACAGCAATTGGTCTCTATTCACCTGGAGCAATAGAGGAAGAAGGACAGTCGGGAATAGAAGGCTGATATGGAATGTGTGGCTCACTGCCTCCATGAACAACTGCTTCCATTGCTATGAGACCAGAAGAACTGGATGGCGCCCAGTTACCGTTACTGAACATTTTGATCAAAGATTCTAAAGAAGAATTCTGGTCAAAAAGGGGAAAATGCAGAACAGAATTTCAAATTCTTATGGAGCTTTTTGGAGCCATGGAGGGTAGATGAACCCCTGCAACTACTGCTCTGAGATAATCTTTAAACCTTAAACCAAAAATATCCTCTGAAGTCATCTAAAAACCAAACAGTAGTTTAGCTTAACCAGAAAAAAGAGCTGCCTTGAGCATTATACATTATATTACATTTAAGAACCATCTATATGGATCAAATTGACGAAAGTACTTTAAAAGATTAGATAGGAACCTTAGAGTGCAGTGAGTTAATGCTAAGGACGGAGGAACAACTCAGAACAGGAGGGTGAGAATGGTTGCACGACTCCAGGGATGTAAGCAATGTCACTAAACTGGACATGCAGAAACTGTTCAATTGGTATATGTTTTGCTGTGTATATTCTCAACAACAAAATAAATAAAACTTAGAAAAACAAAGTTCATTTTGCCAAGAGAGAAAGAAATGGACAGTTACAGATACTATAAATCCCACCGCTTATTTGAAGGTGTTAGGAATCTGAACGGTCAAGTCACAGGGCCAGAGTGTTCCACCTCTGCCAAGTAACCCTTCTTCCACGACTAGAAAACAGAAATTCACAAGGAAAGGACCAAAGCAGGTCCTGTGTAGAAACTGTTTATATCTAGAATACTGGGGTAAGTCTACCATTTTTTTCCTTGAGAAAATCCAGACAATTAACTCTTCACTTTACTTAACTCTGCTGTTTGCACAGTCAGACATTGCAATGGAATTGAGAAAATAATCACAAAGCAAACGCAAGTTTTGGCAAGTCGGGAAGGGTACATGCTTTCAGGATGAGTCATCTGTGCTTCCAGTCCATGGAAAAGTCAGTAGAGTAAAAATAGTTTGTTTTTACTCAGGGCAGTCTAAAGAAAGCCTTCAGTACTAGGGAATCCATTTCCCATATTTATAAGGCAACAGTGACACCTAACGGGAGAGTGAATAATTACAGAAGCGCCCCTACCAGGCACAGGCAGCCAGCACTCAGCTGGTCACTATTTCTCCACTTTCCAGGCCAAGCGATGTGGCCTAGTAATGGAGCACTGGGTCCTAATTGGGTAGGGGTTAGGAGGCTGCTTGGGCTCAGAGAGTCTGATATCTTCCCTCTCCACAGAGACACTGAGGGTCGGAAGCCATATCCAGACTTTTAAATGATGCTTACGGAATTTTTTCTGAGGTTACCGTGGAGAAAGTCTGGAACAGGGCTAGCTACCTTCCAGCTGCTTCCTTTCCACCACAGGGCTCTGTGCACACACTGCAACACTTGCTAAATGTCTGGAAAACATCACTCCTGGTTAGAAAGCCTTTTACTTCTCTCTGAGCGAAAGATCTCTTTCTAGGAGTAGCCAGTAATCAGCTGCTGTCCTGTTGACTCCTCTCTAGGGGTACTGACATTTTATGGAAGAAAAGAGAATTCTTTAAAAAGACACAGATGATGTTACTTTCCCATACAACATGACTCTCTCTTTTTAAAATAACGAATCTGTTAAAAACTACAGTTCTAGATGACAAATCCTTAAACAAGAGTTCTCAGTAACTTCCAACTGGCAGCGAACAAAGTATTTTCAACGCACATAAACTGAGATTGTGAAACGTCCACACATGGGAAAAAGAGAATATACATTCTGACAAGGGTATGCTTAAAAGAATGGCAATCATTTTACTGCAGGGAGTTTCCCATATAAGGGGACTGAAATAAAATATGAATTTTCATTTTATTAACAATATAATAATAATAATAATAAAAAAAAGGTCCTGGGATCTTTTGCAGTAGAGAGAGGCAAGGTAATTTCTGTGAAACCTCATGCAGAGTTTCTGTTAAAGTTTACGCAGT
This sequence comes from Elephas maximus indicus, assembly GCF_024166365.1. NCBI lineage: Eukaryota > Metazoa > Chordata > Mammalia > Proboscidea > Elephantidae > Elephas > Elephas maximus. The sequence continues at coordinate 60,559,232 of NC_064833.1, read as the reverse complement.
GGGATTTCATTTATAACAGGCTTTTTACATAAAGCGTCCTCTGGGCTTTCCCCAGAGAGCCAAGGGACAAACACAGAGAAATTGGCTATCTTCTTTCCCACAACACACCTCAAACTGTTGGACAAGTGGACATCACCACTTCATGACATTACTGTCTGACCTTGGGCAAACTAAATGGCCCCAGCATCACTAAGCTATAAAGGAAAAGTCCAATCACTAAGAAATATACCCCAGCAGGAGGCCCACCATGTTGCTGCAACGGCAATGCTTTCTGTTTTTCAAGGAGGTTAACAGGTAAGTCTTATTGGATAGCCTCTTAAACGACAACGTGTAAACATTTTCTCTTTTGAAACAAGCTCTGCCAAAAGCGCCACTTCCGTGATGAATGTTCTGGACCATAGTTCCAAAGGCAGGGATGAAGAGCGAAGCTCAGGACATACTAAGCTGAGAAGGAGTATTGTGGAGTCGTGAAGAGAGCAAAACCCCTGGGCCAGGCTGCTTGGGCCTCAAGCCTGCCTCTAACACGCACTAGCTGTGGTGCATACTACACACTGGGTCTCAGTGTTTAAAGTCTGTAGAATGCGGATAATACTGGCCCCTACCTCATCAGGTTGTTTTAAGGATAAAAATTAATAATAATAATAATACACAACCTACATCTAATATCATACATATGCGTGAATGGCTGAAAGGTTTTCCCACTTTGATGAGAAACAAGACAAGGGTTTTTAAAAAAGAAAGTCTTCAGGGTACAGCGAACATGTTCTTTTATGGCTACAGTAGAAACTCTCGGACTCTTACCTGTCACAGCTGGAACAGAGAAAGATGAGGAAGGCAATGAGGAAGAAAATGGCCACAGCTGCCAAAGTTTCCCACAGAACGATCTGCACCTGCCCACTGATGCTCAGCATGCTCCCCACGGGCCCCATGGTGACAACCATGACGGCACAGCTGGGGGGAGTAAGTCAGGCCTTCAAAGGTGTCACATTGGTGCAGAAGTGCTCATCTTCCTGTAGAGAGAACAACGTGTTTTGAAACAACTTTAAACGTCAATATCCCAGAACTTGTCATTAGAGTCATGTCAGGAGAAAGGGCTTTGGGCAAAGCCAGGAAGGTGTGGCTGCAGTAAACAGAAGGGAGCATCAGAGTGGACCTGAAACCCCACCCTGGGCAAGGGCCTCCATTCCCAGGGCCTACAAAACATCACGTGGGAACGTGTACATGCCCAGCACAGTGCCTGAAGCAATGGATGGTGTATTACTATTTTAGTATGTTTTAGGGATGGACTCTTGATGAGATTTTCAAATAAAGTAAGATGCTTATTTGGATTCAATTTTTTTTTTTTTTTAACCAGAGCAACATAAAGCGTCTCTTATAGCTTTCACAAATATGCAATTCATTGTCCACTTTCTTTGTCTCCCACCTTGTGCCCCAACTCCCCAAACTGACTTTTCTCCAAGACAGTTTAAGGTCAATTCAACTAAGGAAATACAATGTCTTTGTATTCACCTGCATAAACATTTATCAAGGAGCGCTAGTAGCACAATGGTTAAATGCTGGCTGCTAATGAAACGGCTGGGGGGTTTGACCCCGCCCAACAGCTCCTCCGAAGAAGACCTGGCAATCTGCTTCCCTAAAGATTACAGCCAAGAAAACACTATGGGGCAGTTCAACTCTGTCACATGGGGTCGCTATGAGGCGAAGTTGACTTGAAGTCAGCTAACAACATTTATCTATTCTGAGTATGTGACTGTTTATTTCCAAGGCCAATTTCCACTAAGCTTCTATGAACACCCAATAAATATCCATGCAAGGGAATGGATGAATGTACTTTGAGTATATCGTTTAGCAGTAAATAAAACCTATTTATAAACAAGTAAAAACTAATTATAAGTTACCTTTTACTTAGTATCTACTACGTGCCAGGGACTCTACTAAATGCTTTCCTCATTTCCTTGCTGCCACTATCCTGTGAAGTAACCCATAGCTGTTGAGTTGATTCCGACTCATGATGACTGTATAGGACAGAGTAGAACTTCCCCGTAGGGTCTCCAAGGCTATAATCTTTACGGAAGCAGGCTGCACATCTTTCTCCCACAGAGCAACTGGTGGGTTCAAACTGTCGACCTTTCCCATTGACCTTTCAGTTAGCAGCCACGTGCTTAACCAGTGCACCACCAGGGCTCCTTCCTGTGAAGCAGGTGCTGCTACTCTCATTTTACAAAGAAGCCAACAGTGGAGAAGTAGAAGTTGAATTAAAGGTCCATGGAGTGGTTAAGTGCTATGGCTGCTAACCAAAGGGTTGGCAGTTTGAATCCTCCAGGCGTTCCTTGGAAACTTCTGGAGCAGTTCTACTCTGTCCTATAGGGTCGCTATGACTCGGAATCGACTCGATGGCACTGGGTTTGGTTTTTATTTTTAGGTGGTACAAACAATTTACACTCCACTACTAACCAAAAAAAGGTTGGTGGTTTGAACCTACCCAGCACCACAGCGAAAGAAAGGCCTGGTGATCTGCTTCTGTAAAGATGAGACCCAAGAAAACCCTATGGAACAGTTCTACTCTTTAACACATGGGGAGCCATGAGTAGAAATCAACTTGATGACAAATAAGTTTTTTTCTTTTAAGAAGTTGAATAACTTTCCCGAGATGTCATAGTTGGTGAGTGGCAGGGAGGCAGCAGTTTCTGACTCCAAAGCTCTTAGCCTCCAGATGAAGCGCTTACTCATTGGGTTCTTCTACTGCTCTATTTTAACTATAATGCTTGTCTTAGTTAACTAGTGCTGCTATAACAAATACCACAAGTGGGTGGCTTTAACAAAGAGAAATTTATTCTCTCACAGTTTAGGAGGCTAGAAATCCGAATTCAGGGTGCCAACTCCAGGGGAAGGCTTTCTCTCTCTGTTGGCTGTGGGGGAAGGTCTTTGTCATTAGTCTTCCCCTGGACTAGGAGCTTCTCAGCACAGGGATCCCAGGTCCAAAGGATCAACACTCCTGGTTCTACCTTCTTGGTAATATGAGGTCCCCGTGTCTGTCTGCTTGCTCCTCTTTTATATCTCAAGAGAGATTGACTTAAAACACAACCTAATCTTGTAGATTGAGTACTGCCTTATTAACACAATTGCTGCTAATCCCACCTCATTAACATAGAGGTAGGATTTACAACACATAGGAAAATCACATCATATGACAAAATGGTGGACAATCACACAATACTGGGAATCACGGACTAGCCAAGTTGACACACATTTCTTGGGGGGACACAATTCAATCCGTAACAATGGTTCTAAATAAAAACGGTCAGATTGTTTTTGCTAAATATTTTAAGAGTTGCAGGTATTTTGGAACTAGAGTAATATACCAAAGTACTTAACAATTATTTGTCATCCAAGAGGCCTTGTTTAAGAGCATTTGTTCTGTTCAATTCTTGAACATTCTAAATTAAAAGGAACAGGCTTTAACTTAAATCTCAAGTTTTACAAATAAAATGAGCAAATATGCATTTTTTTCATATGCCGATGAGTCAAAACTCAAAACAATATATTTCCTTGAAAAGACTGTCCATGTTTATATTTTTATTTGGTTTATTGACAGAGCTATGATGATATTTAGCCATCACCAAGTGTTAGCATTATGCCAGCACTATGCTGGTTTACTGGCAAAGCAGAGCGCATGTGAAAGGGGGGAAACAAAAGCCTTTCTGGCAAAGGCAGTCAAACAGACCAGGTTTTCTCCAGGTGAAACACTGTGACATTTATCTGAATGCTCAAGGTTAAAGAATAATAAAAAGCTAAAGAAAATGAAACATTTATCTACAGTGTATCCAGACAGAATTTTGGGAGATGAAGCAGATTGTTTTTGTCATCTTTGAGTCAACATGAACACTTCCTTCTAATCTAATTAGAATTTATAAAATTATATAAATGCACAACTTCCTGTGTAATATAGAATTTTTTTCTCTGTTTGCATATTAATGCCTGTAAATATCATATTTTTTTCTTTTGGGTAACTTTACAGTAATAGAGGGTCAAATTACTCTTTCACATTTGCCCCCGGACAGCTGTAACTGAATGAAAATAACCACCGCTTTTCTTATAATTTGCTGATGCAAAAAATCCTTCACTTTAAATTGAGACGGCAAATTGGCACCACAAGAGTTATTAGAAAACAGTTAAGCAAGCACTTAATTCAGTGTCCTATGAAAGTATATGAAACAAAAATTTAAGTCAAGGCGCCAAGCATAAGACATGTTAGGAAGCACAGACAAAAGTTCTCTCTTGTGCACACGTTTGATTGTTCATCCATTCATACAACAGATTCAATCAATGCCTGTTTCTAAGTGCCAGGTTCTTAGAACAGAGTTTACTGTCTGAATTAGTCAAAGGCCACAGAGCCACCCAGCAAGCCTAGCATGGAACCTTTATCACCTCTATTTCTGTATATAGTCTGTTTTTTTCTCTCTCCTCTTTCTCTCTCAACAAGGGGAGCCTGAGACAATATAATGGAATATGTGGGGTGCCAGGCTTACTAGGACAGTGCAGAGAGAAATAGAATGAAAGGGGCTTATTATGAGCTACTGAATAAAGGATATAATTCAGCAAAAATGTGTCAAAACTCCTGACTCACTCCCCTTCAACTAGAATTTTCAGAAAAGCTACTAAAAAAAAAAAAAAAGGTACTTTTTCCAGAAGTTCTCACCGTGAACAAAATCATCACAATGGAAAAAAGATCATCACCTGGTACATTTTCCTGAGTCAGATACACTGTAATTCCTAAGGGCAAGTGCTCCAATTGTTGGGGCAGCTCCCATCTCTCAGAAACCTTGAAGCTCAATTCTACAGGAGGGCTAGTGGCAGCCTAAGTCATGGCAGTAGCAACCACTTGCTAAACGACTTACTGAATGGTCCTTAGGGGCCTGGCAGTGTGCAGAGGTCTACACACACACGATCTCTGACCCTGACCTTAGGGGCCTGGCAGTGTGCAGAGGTCTACACACACACGATCTCTGACCCTGACTTTAGGGGCCTGGCAGTGTGCAGAGGTCTACACACACACGATCTCTGACCCTGACCTTAGGGGCCTGGCAGTGTGCAGAGGTCTACACACACACGATCTCTGACCCTGACCTTAGGGGCCTGGCAGTGTGCAGAGGTCTACACACACACGATCTCTGACCCTGACCTTAGGGGCCTGGCAGTGTGCAGAGGTCTACACACACACAATCTCTGACCCTGACCTTAGGGGCCTGGCAGTGTGCAGAGGTCTACACACACATGATCTCTGACCCTGAGAGCAGGCCTCTAGGGTAGCAGTATTCCCATTCTGGAGACGGGCTGTGCCCGGATTACCCCTTCCCTTCTGATCTTTTTCTTCTTCTGGGTTTCTCTTTCAGGAACTCTCCTACCCATTTCTTCTCCGGCCATCTCTTTACATTTTGGCAGCTCATCTACTGTTGAGCCAAGATGAGCCCCTTCCCCCTCTGTGTGTTTGTATATATGTATAAAAATACACAGTTCTGCTTTGCTGACTCGACAGCAGTGGGTTTTGCTTTGCTGTATGTTGAATAACTCAAACAAGATTTACACATCTGGTCTGACAATAGGATATTTTTTGGAACTTTTCAGGAAATGGGTCTTCTAGACTTGAATGCTCATTTATTGAGTAGACAGCAGAACTGAGAGAAGTGGAATTAAATGTCTCCATGGGAGAAAAAAAAAAAAAACTGTGAGAAACACTCCACCCCACCAAGTTGTTCATGTATTTTTGCCATTACATATTAATTCTGGATACTCAGAAAATATCATACTTGACATAAGAATAAGCAGAAAAGAAGATGGTCCTTATGGACCAGTCATAGCTTCTTGGCTAGAATGAGGGTGGAGTCCTCGTGTGGATGGTCCAGGGCCTTCCAAGAAGTTGAATGACTCCAGCAGAACCGGACTCTCACGCACTAATTTTGCTGCACTTAATATAGTTTTCAGGGGTACTCATTTAGTTTACTTTGAGCAATGGGTACATTGATGTCCTTCTTCATGGGTGGAAAGCTTTTGAGAATGAGAGTCAGTGAAGCAGTGTCTGGGAGGTAAAAAGTTCCCCGAAAAAGGCTGGGCCCTCCTGCAATTGTGCTGTTTCCCAGACCATACACCGTGCCTTCTCTTACCAACAAGGCACCATATGGAAAAAAATAACTCAAAGCTGAGCGTCCATGCAATACCGTTACTGGTCCATAGAGACCATCTTACCTTCTACTTACTCCTATATCAAGTAAGATATTTTCTGAGAATCCAGAATTAATCTATAACAGCAGAAATGTATGAACTATCCTGGCGCGGGGGGGAGGTATCTCATGATTTTTTTCACGGAAACATTTCAGTCTATTTATCTGAGTCCTGTTCTTGCCTTACTCAATGACTGTGTGTTCAAGTCTATAATATCATTTCTTCAAAAGCTTAAAAAATACTCTGTTGACAGACCAAATGTATAAATATTCTTTGAGTTATTCAACATAAGGCTAAGTAGGACCATAAATTTTTATTGCAATTCAACTGGCATTTATTATGGCACCCAAAGGCTCTACAAAGATGAGTTGCAGAAGATATTAACGTAACAGGTTTTTAAAAGTTCCATCAGTTCTTTTTATTTTAGAAGAGGTTTCATAATTGCCTACACTGATGTAAATCTTGAACTGAGACTACAACTTAGTACAAATTTATGATATTTCTATAAAACAGTTAGTCGTACTTCCCTTTTCCAAATTCTATATAATTTTGCACTACCTTGGGAATTTCTCATTTGACTCTGAAAAGGTCAGTGCCTCAAGTTACAGGATTTCTGTTGAGGATCCTTTCAAAAATCAGTAGGGAAAATTATTTTGCAGACTCTATAATCTCATATCATCCTTTTATAGCCCTTCATTTCATGATTTTAATCAATAAGTGATAGAATCATTAGAAAAACTGCTGGCCTTTAAAAGCATGTGCCAATTTTAACACAAGGTGGCAGTAGAATTCAATTCTAAGCCCTGATCAGCAGGCTCATCAAAGACAGGTGCTCAATTAATCTTGCCGTTTGTCTTATGCTTGGTATTTTAATTGTCTTCATTAGACTATCAGCTGCCAAAACAAATTTCAACAGGAAAGAAAACAAAGACCAGACAAAATTAGTGAAAGGTTCAGACCAAATGGCAGCTATTTCTTCAGCCAAGCATCTTTAACAGGTAAGTGCTCTGATAAAGGAAAATTCTGTAAATAAGAATTTGGCCAAGTTGGAATGGCCAGTGAGATTAGCTAGAGAAACAGATACTTTGGTTCTCTGAAGCAGCTTTAGGTTAGTAACGATAGTCATCACCATTTTACAGCTGTCTTAGTGGACTCCTAATTAAGCACGATAGAAACCACCTCCACTCATCATCACTTCCTCCACGGACGAGATAAGGAGGTCACGGACCCAATCCCCAAAGAAATGCCTCTGTCGTGGCCATTACCAGGTACAGGAGCTATGCAGTAAAACGACACTTTATGTACTACAAATAAACCAAACACATTTAACAATGGTTGAAGAGCCAGATTCTCTGCTGGGTCCTTCCTTGTCTTGTGAGAAAAAAAACCAAACCAAACCCAGCGCCGTCGAGTCGATTCTGACTCATAGCGACCCTATAGGACAGAGTAGAACTGCCCCATAGTTTCCAAGGAGTGGCTGGTGGATTTGGACTGCTGACCTCTTGATTAGCAGCCAACTGCGCCACCAGGGTTTCCATTTAAGCGCTTAAGGTGGTGTAAATCAGAGCCTTGAACGGGGTTCGAATCCCTGCTGAGAATCTGCATTTTTAACAAGTGCCCAGGAAGTTATACATATGAATCACCTGGGGATTGTATTAAACTGTAGATGCTTATTCAGTGTATCCCGGGTGAAAATGCAAATTATCAGCAGGGAACTTGTTAGAAACGCAAATTCTCAGCAGGGGTTCAAACCTGAGGGACCAGCTTGGAAGCCCTTGGTGTAAATGGTTAACTTGCTCAGCTGCTAACCAAAAAGTTGGAGGTTTGAGTTCACCCAGAGGTACCTTAAGAGGCCTGGCCGTCTCCTGAAAAATCAGCTATTGAAAATCTCATTGAGTGCAGTTCTACAGACACATAGAGTTGTCATGAGTTGCAGTCGACTTTATGGCACCTGATTTACTGGTTTAAATGCAGGTAATTTCAGATTAAAGGGACCCCAATACTGGTTGTTGGGTTAATATAAACCAGCTTGATACACTGAACTTTGTATCAGGTCTGTTTAAATACAGGGAATCACCTAAACAAATGTTTATTGTTCATCTCACTAAGGTACGAAGGTTCTTGGCCTACCTAAGGTCTACTTCTCTCTGAGTTGGGGAGAAAATACACCCAAAGAGCAGAAGAAGGTAAAGGACTCCAAAGTTACATTTTCTTATCATTTCCTGATTCATTTTATAATGTCACTACAGAGCAATACCTTGACATTTCTTTCTGCAGCAGTATAAAAGAAGTATACCACCTGTGAACATAAAACAATACTGGAAGGTCCAAACATTACCAGACCAAATCTACACTGTGATCAAGACTTGCTGCTAAAGGGTGAATGAGCCAGGCATTCCCTATAAGAGCAAACCATAAATCCTGAGGCCGTCTGTCAGCCTAACCTGATTACCTTTCCTACATACCAAACTTATTGATCCACACAGGAAATGGTGAAGCCAAGGCTTCTGGGGGGAGAGGTGTGTGTGACTACCACTTGTCTTCAAAAATATGTTAAACTGACATTACAGAATATAGCTTATTGTTTAGAAAAGCCCCACCATTTTGTTATTGCCCTCAGAAAAGCCAAAAGGCAAGAAACTCTGATGAGTTAGCAATGACTTCCAAGGTTGTTTTTCCTCATTTTCCAGACCCAAAAGCCAAATTCCCAAGGTTCATTTTTTATTTTTGAGAGAGAGAAAGAGAACACAGCACAGCCCTTTTGGAATTGTGTATTACATACATTCAGGACAGAACCCTGAGACATTCGTTTTTAATTAGATTAATAGAATATGTTCTACACAGGCTGGGCTTAGAAGCACAGGTAGAGTTTTCATTTTGCTCAATCACTTCTCAATAGGATGTTTCAGAAAAGTATGCAGTTTGGACTGTAGGTTCTATTTCTTCCTGCCTGCCTGCTTGCTCATCTGGTCTCATTTAGAAGTTCCTTGAGGGCAGGCATGTGTTCCCTGCATTTCCTACCATATCCCCAGCATCTACACATGCTGGGATACAGGAACCAGGCAAAAAACATCATTTGAATAGATGTGTCTCTAAGAAAGAATGGAGAGTAGTTTCCCAACCTGATTCTCAAAATAAAGTTTAATTCATAACTTATGTGGTGTCTTTTTTTTAGTTATCTAGTGCTGGTGTAAGAGAAATACCACAAGTGGATGGTTTTAACAAAGAGAAATTTATTCTCTCACAGTCTAGTAGGTTACAAGTTCTAATTCAGGGCTTCAGCTCCAGAGGAAGGCTTTCTCTCTCTGTCAGCTCTGGAGGAAGGTCCTTGTCATCAATCTTCCCCTGGTTGAGGAGCTTCTCAGTATAGCCATCCTGGGTCCAAAGGAAACACTATTCTCCTGGATCTTGTTTCTTGGTGGTGTGAGTTCCCCATGTCTCTCTGCTTGCTTCTCTTTTATATCTCAAAAGAGATTGGCTCAAGACACAATCCAATTTTACAGATTGAGTCCTGCCTCATTAAAACTGCCACTAATCCCATCTCATCAACTTCATAGAGATGGGATTTACAACACAGGAAAATTACATCAGATGACAAAATGGTGGACAATCACATGATACTAGGAATCATAGCCTAGCCAAATTGATATACATATTTTGGGGGGACACAATTCAATCCATGACATGGCAAGCGAGACAAGAAGGGCAAAAGAGATGAGCATATTAGGCAAACAATTAAAAAATAAGCTAAGTGTCTTAAGGCAAACCCCTTAACTGTAGAACGAACATAACTTCGAGAAAGGTGGCTGGTGGCACGGAGCCATAGTTCCTCTGCCCATTCTTGGCAATGACTATTTCATACCTTCACCACTCTCTTAGGAACCTGACAAACATGGTCCTCTTCCCTCTCTCTCAAGGAAAGGGAAGCCTTAAGTATTCTTGGCCTTTCTTCCTATATTTTTTACCTGTTGAAAACCGTAATTTAGATCTCAGTTTAGATGTCTCTTCCTTGGAGAGGTTTTCCTGACTGCAAGAAACCCCCCAAGTTTAGTTTAGGCCCCTCTTTTACATGATTTTTCCTTCATACATCACTCATAATTGAAATTATGAAGTCGCGTGTATCTCCTCAGCTGGTCTAAGTCCTAAGAGAAGAGGAGCTATTGACAAGTCTAGTTACAGCTGCAGCCCTAGTGTGTGGCACAGAGTAGGCACTTAATTACTATTTGCTGAATAAATGCAGAAAACGAAAAGCATTTAAGAGGAGGTAGATATGACCAGGCCTTCAAAGATGGTAAGAATTTGAAAAAGAAACTTCTTCCCAGTCTTCTCAAACCATGCTGAGATTCCAAGGGGAGATGAAGGGTTACAAAAGTCAGCTTGCTTGACTACCTGGCTCCAGGTAGGTCTCTATGGAGCTACCTCCTTTCCTATAAATAATCACCTGCCTTTACCCCGGTTCCGTCTGGGTCCTAAGGAGATCTGCTACGTATTTATCTGGACTCATAAGGCTTGATATCAAAAACACTGAAAAACCTAAATGAGTTTTATGTGCCAGCTACTTTTCTGTAAGTTATTTTATTCCTTACAACTCCTAAATGGAGGGGTTACTTTATCTCTTTTACAGATGAGGAAACTGGGGCTCAAAGTCAAGCACCTTGTCTACAGGGGCACAGTTTTCCTGACTCAGGATCCCCAGCTCTTTCTATTCTAATATACAGCCTCAGCAGTTTGTTGTCATGGAGGGAAGTATGGCTTTCCCCATGTTCACTACCCCCAGGTGTCTGGTCTACCTGTGACAATGTAAGACAAATGAGACATGGGGCCTCTTTCCGGGTGGTCTCACCTGTACTCTATCATGACATGTTTTCTGCACCAGAGGGAAGAATGTTCACTCTCCGCCAGCTCTTCCACTACTCATCCCTAACAATGGATTAATCATGGTCCTTCCTTCCAAGGGATGTGGTGGGCTTGGCAGACATCTACCTATCATCTACGCTGATCCTCTGTGATGAATGTGGTGTTTACATGCAGGCTGGCTTATTGAGACCAGGACAATTTATGGTCACGCTTTGCTAAGCATTACTTTGCACTGCTTTTATTTCGCTTCTGAGGCACAGTGATTCAGCCACTTTTTTTTTTCCCCCACAATAGTAAAAGACGTAACCAAAAACAAAGTTCAGTTTCTTTGCTGAAAGGTTCAGAAATTTACTGTTTGACTTCTCAAATCTCCCACTCATGGCTCACAGTACTTAAAAGATCAGATTCACGGTAACACTCGTCTGGACTATGGGCTAATTACAAATGTTCCTTTCTCTGTCACACATCAATTAGCTTTTTACAAAGCCCTCACCCTAAGTATCTTACTAAGGCTGCAAATCAAAAGATGGTTATTCTGGGAAAAGTCAACCCTCAGCATCAGAGATGTAGAATTTAAGAACAGACGACAATTTAAGTCATGGAACAGAGGAATGTCAACAGAAGTATTCTAGTTTGTAATACCGGTTTTATTTGCACTTGAGCAGAGTTAGATAAAGCTATTTGCTTTCTCTACCACACCTTTAAATGTACTGTCACTGTAAGGCCTGGTGACCTAACAGAGTTAATATTCTACCCAGGCACTGGCAAGAACGTGGCTTAATTTCTTATCCAGCACTCAATACAGCACGGGCATCTTGGATTCTCCTACTTACCATAACTTTGCATATTAAGAATTCTTTATATTATTAAGAAAAAATAATTTTCTATTTACTTGTAAAATATTGAATCAAAATCTTCAAAAAAGCATTCCTGCAAGCTACTTGGTGAATTTTTTTCTTTTTCAATTGCTTCCCACTGCTGTCGAGGACAGAGTAGAACTGCCCTATAGGGTTTCCTAGGCTGTATAATCTTTATGGGAGCAGACAGCCACTTCTGCAGAGCCACTGATGGGTTTGAACCGCTGACATTTTGAGTAGCAGTCAAGTGCTTAACCACTGTGCTACCAGGGCTCCTTGCCTTCAATTGTTTAGGGCTGAGCAACTGTCTCAAAGAGAAAGCAGCTCGATTAGTACACATCCAAGCTTTTATTTAAACATGTAAGTTCTCAGGGCTTATTCTCAAGGCATTATGCCAGGAGAGGACAAGGAGATGACTCGTGGGATACAACGCCCAAGTACCTCTGGAGGGAAAGGATAGGGTCGTGTCTCTTCTAGAGCAGCGCTTCTCAAAGCGTGGGCTTGGACCAGCAGCCTCAGCACTAGCTGGGAACTTGTTGAAAATGCAGAATTCTGGGCCCTACTCTTGGTTACAGAATCAGAAATTCTAGGGGGTGGGGCCCGGCAATCAGTGTTTGAACAAGCCCTCCAAGTGACTGTGATGCAGGCTGAAGTTTGAGAAGACTGTTCTAGAATAGTGCTCCTCAAGTTTTACTGCGTACACAAATCACCTGGGGATCTGGTTGAGGGGTCAGATTCTGATTTTGGCCTGGAGTGGGAACCAAGGTTCTGCATTTCTAACAAGCTCCCAGGTGATGTTGAGGCTGCTGGTAAATACAAATGCCTACCAAATAGTTACTGGTGGAGAGGTTTTGTCTTCCTTCCAACTAGGGTTTCACGGTTCTGCAGCCAGATCTCTGGTACTGAAACCTGGCCTCCACCCTATTCAAAGTGATTTGAAGATGAGGTCAGAGGTTCTGTGTCCTAGGAGCCAAACCTGTTGCCATTGAGTCGATTCTGATTCATAGCGACCCTATAGGACAGAGTAGAGCTGCCCCATAGGGTTTCCAAGGAGCAGCTGGTGGATTCGAACTGCAGACCTTTTTGGTTAGCAGCCATAGCTCTTAATCACTATACCACCAGGGTGAAGTACTGAAATTTAACGCAGCTCTTTACCAATCCAGAGTCTAGTGAAATGGCAGAGTAGAAACATCACTGGTATGTGGTACCACAAACCCAGAATCTACTCTCCTCCACTAAATTTCTTCTGAGCTGGAGCAAGTCCAAAACCTCCCTGAGCCTCAGTTTCCGTTTCTGCAACATGAGTTATCTCTAAGGCTTCTTTCCAGCTTTGAGATTCTATCCTTTGATAAAACTAGCCAGTGAATTGCCAAGGTCTAAAACAAGACTGCATCACTTCCCACACAAAGGTAAATGTTGATTCAGCAAGAACCTTAAATTCTCAGTGTGATCAATAGTTTCAGCTCCCCAGAAGGCATAGTCTTAATAATTTAAGAGAAGCCTGATGTGGCCACACCAGTGAAATGGATGTCAGGAAAAGAAAACAGGGGTGGCTTTCCGTCAGTGTGCAGGGCCAGTCGTCAACCTAAGGTCTTTCCAAAACACTGACTGCACTCCTGGCAATGCCACAGTTGCACACTTGCTGCAGGGCTGACTTAAGAGCTCTTTTATTTTTCATAAACAGTTCAGATTTATAACTCCCTCACAATACAACGCAAGGGCCCGGAGTACATCTGCAGATGGTGTGTGTACATACAGATACCTGAAGGAGAAAATTCTGCTGGGAGGCTTCTGAGGCTCCTGACAGGTATCTCTCCAAATTTAGAAAAATCTTACAGAGACAGTGAGTTTGAAAGGGACCCATCCAATTTCTAATCTCAGTATTTGATAAGCCTGAGGAGGTTCCGAACCTGGTAAAGACCTTCTCTGAGTCTATTAATGAAGGCAGTCCGTTCCCTGGGTTGGTTTCGTTTGACTCATCCTCCGTTGACACTTTTTACTCTTTGACACTAAGACACAGGGTCTTTCTCTTTGACACTCTCTTATTAATTAGACAAACAGCTACTAAATACCTACTAGGTGCCAGTTACAAGTTTCATCTAATCACACCTTGAATATGACCCACTTAAACTGATCCCCTGCAACCGAATTTTGCAAAAAGGCTCATGAAAAATATTTAGAATTCAGTTAGTAATGCAGAGATATATTTTGATTCAAAATGAAAAATGATTTACTGTTGAATCCCAAGCATATGAAATCAGAAATAATCCGTAAGTCCCTTCACGTCTAGAAAATTGCATTAGAACAACATTTAGTCACAGTAATTGCAGCACAATTTTGTTTAGCCTGGCAGCAGAGGCGACATGGAATCAGTGCAGCTGCAGTGTCCTTGGACTGATGTTGTTTCAAGCTGAGAACTGCCCTCAATGTGTCTGGTGGATTCCAAAGACAGGCTTTACATGTTCACAGGGTGGAAGGGCTCCCTCCCATGCATGCACATCACCGCCAGGGTCAGCCAGCCTCTGAGGATGGGTGTGATGTGATTTCAAGAATCAGAAAGGTACCTGTATAAAGCCACCGCCTGCCTTCTGAATTGGAGAAAACTACTTGCACTTTACAGTTAAAAATACAGCTTGAAAGAGAAAATATGCATGGAGGAGGTGGCACATGCATTTAAAATCATACGAAGGCATGATTTTTTCGATTGCTTCCTACCGCCTTCGAGGACAGAGTAGAACTGCCCTACAGTTTTCTAGGCTATAATCTTTATGGGAGCCGATAGCCACTTCTGCAAAGAATATTGAGTATAACATGGACTGCCAGGAGAATGAACAAATCTGTCTCCAAAGAGTACAATCAGAACGTTCACTGGAAGCAAGGATGGTGAGACTTCATCTCACATACTTTGGACATGTTATCAGGAGGGGATGTCATGCTTGGTAGAGCAGAAGGTCAACAAAAAAGAGAAAGACCCTCAATGCGATGGACTGACACAGTGCTACAGCCATAAGCTCCAGCATAACAACTGTGAGGAGGGTGAAGGACCAGGTAGTGTTTCCTTCTGTTCTATGTGGGGTCGCTATGAGTCGGAATTGACTCACTGGCACCTAACAAAAACAAGGCATAAATGATGGGCAAGAGGCCTATCTACTTGGTGAGGAAGGGGTCAGGGGGTGGGGTTGTGATGAGATGGCCTAGGCCAGACCTAGGGGCACTGCATGTCTGAGGCAGGGGAACAGACTTGGGGTGCCTTTCAGGTAATATTTTTCAGTTTTACCACTTTGCCTGTGTTGTGTTATTGTTTACCACTTCGCCTTCAGCTGGCCTTAATCCATGGGGTACTCTGTGAATTTAAGAATGACATAGTGCTACGGCTGCTAACCAAAGGGTCAGCAGTTCAAATCCACCAGGCACTCCTTGGAAACTCTATGGGGCAGTTCTACTCTGTCCTATAGGGTCGCTATGAGTCGGAATTGACTCGACAGCACTGGGTGGGTTTTTTATATGTAGGTATGTAGGTATCTATATACCTTCATTTTCTTCTTCGCCGTCAGTGGGTGGCACGAATGGTTAAGCATTTGGCTGTTAACCAGAAAGTTGGTGGTTTAAACCCACTCCGACCATTCTTGGAAGAAATGCCTCGTGATCTGCTTCCAAAAGGCCACAGCCATGAAAATGCTACAGAGCAGTTCTACTCTGCAATACATGGAGTCACCATGAGTTGGAATTGACTTGATGGCAACTGTTTTTTGTTTTCCTTTGCCCAACTTAGAAAAGATAAAGCAATGTCGAGGGAGGTAGGGGAAGTAGGTATAACAGAATAGCAACACCTATGAAGATTCTGTTCCAACTCAGGTATCAGAGTCGGTCATGTTCTTTGGAAGAGGTCCATGTTGATTATAAAACCAAAAACCCATTGCCACTGAGCCGATTCTGACTCATAGTGAGCCTATGAGACAGAGCAGAACTGCTCCATAGGGTTTCCAAGGCTGTAAACCTTTATGGAAGCAGATTGCCATATCTTTCTCCCACAGAGCGACTGTTGGGTTTGAACTGCCAACCTTTCAGTCAGCAGCTGAGCACTTAACCACTGTGCTATCAGAGCTTCTTATGTTCATCGTAAAGTCCATTAATATTTTGGAGAGTCAAAAGGATTTAGGACTAGATGCAAAAGACTATATGGAGTAACGGAGTAACTGCAGGGTTTTGGGTAGAGACATGACAGGAAGATAGGGAACATTTTGTCAACATTAATGGATGAGTGTTTTGACCGTGGTCCTTGATTTGCATCAGAGTTCATGGCTACAGGCCCTCCAGTGCCACTGGCTCCTCCATCCATTAGCCTCTTCTGGTTTCACGTGCCTTCCTTCCTAGGCTGTACACCAGCATCAGCCATTGCAAAGATGCCTCCTAGAATTCCCCACTCACTATCATTCTCCCTATCCTGCTTTTGTAACTCCTGGGCACTTGTTAAACTGAGGATGTCCAGGCCTGACACTAAGATATTCCAAGAACCTGCATTTTTAACACACATTCTAAGTGAATCTAAAGTAGGTGGTTCACTGAGAACCCTTTGAGAAACACAAGTCTAAGAGCCTGCAAGTATTACCCAATCCTGAATCTGCTCTCCAGCCCCTCCATCCATGCATGACATGCCATTATGTCTCTTTTCCCTTTCTATCTCACTGGTTCTATAGACGAGATCTCCTGTGTCTGTGGACCTGAGTGGCCCGTTTCAATTCCTCCTGAGCAAGCTGACAGGATGGTTTCCAATCCACAGCGATTTGGCCAAGAGGTAGCAGGAAGAAAGGAAGGAGAATCTTACTTTGAACCACACAACCTTAGGCTGATTACGAAAGGGTCTGTCTCCTATTCTGAATAATAAATGAAAAAACCAAACCTGTTGCTGTTGAGTGGATTCTGACTCACGGTGACCCCATGTGTTACAGAGTAGAACTGTGCTCCATAGGGTTTTGTTTTTTGGCTGTAATCTTCACAGAGCAAATCTTCTTCTGCAGTGCTGCTGGGTGGGTTCAAACCTTCAACCTTTCAATTAGTAACCATGCGCACGCCATGTACACCACCTCAGGGACTTCTGGATAATACTAACTGATAAATATGCTCAGATACAAGCTCAATGGGAATCCCAATGAAGTGGGCATTGCTCATCTTATCAAGCCTTCAAAGGTTCAGTATTCCTCAAAACTGTCATAGCATTTGGTCAGGGGAATTGTTCTGGAGGGAATTAGAAAGGTGTGAGAGGAAATGTTTGTGCAAACATGGTTTCTGTACGCAGCATTGTTTTCATTGGTTCATCCTGTGAAGGGAAAAATCTAACCCCATATTCAAGTCCGGGTGGGTGGAGGTGGTGAAACTCCAGGAAAGTCTGCTGGGAAAGCTGGGCAGGCCATTTCTTCTCCTGACAATGCCACGTAGCTAATCTGATTATCAGACCTAATGAACTGAAACTAATGCAATTTTGAAGATCTTCATAGCTAATGAAAATCAGACCTTCTCCCTCAAGATTCTCCATATTCTCTGTTTGTAAATCATGAAGAAAACAGAGGTGACGAGTTAAGGCTGTGTTTATGAAAAATCTTAGAGTATAATTTGCAGAGTTTTCTATTTTGTATGTCACAGGGGTTTCCAAGTGGAAGGCTCATCTTTGGAACTTACATTACATACCACAGCATTAAGAACTTCTTTGGAGAGACCTTAGAATACAGATTCATAAAGCCAACATTTAAAGGTAGCATTTCCTACTGTGAAGTTCAAAGCACTTTGTATGTAAGACTATATTGACTTATATAGTCACTCTGCCCCAATTTCCATTTTCTTCAGAAAGTTGGGAGCAGGAAAAATCTCAAATTTGGACAATGAGAACTAATACTAGCATATTACCAGGATATGACCTCCCTCCCCACCTACACACACTTCTTTATGCTATGTTTCACCTCTTTTCCAGAAGGTGCACAAAGTATTCATTCTCTAGGCATTAAATTGAGAGGTAGGGGGTGGCATGTGGTGAAGTGGCAAGCTTCGCTGACTGGAAGAGGCATATTTTAGGGATGTACTGTGGTAAACTCAGGAAAAAGGTGTCAGCCACATCTTCCTGGAATGCCACAAAATTACTCAATTAAATTTGTTACTTTAATAATAAAGGAAACATGGGTATTTATGGAGTATAAGTAAATCTATTAACAACTTAAATGCCAAATTTTATATTACATACATTTTACCACAATTAAAAAAATGGAAATTATACACACACAGACACATACACAGATATATATATATTCATATTCATATACCCATGTCCATCCAGACATACACACATATAGAGAGAGAAGCTCCGGGTGTGCTGAGACCATGGACTGTGATGGTGAGTTGTACCTCTTAGATGGGTATGGTATGCACTGTGTGGCCATAATGATGGTTTTGTCAGTGTATGCTGTTGTTAGCTGCCATCATCCTGACTCATGGCGACCCCGTGCACAATGGAATGAAATGCTGCCCAACCCTGCGCCATCCCCATTATCAGTTGCATATCAGACCATTGTGATCCATAGAGTTCTCACTGGTTGAATTTGGAAGTAGACTGCCAGACTTTTCTTCCTAGTCTAAAACCTGTTAAGCATCATAGCAACACGCAGGCCTTCACTTACAGGTGGGTGATGGCTGCACATGAGGTGCACTGGCTCCTGGATAGAAGGTGTGAATTTTACCACTAAACGACCATTGTCAACGCATACAGTGGGGTTTGATCCCGGAGGGGAGGGAGTCAAAGTTTAATTACTTTTTATACCTCTATTTTTTTTATACCTCTATTACAGGAAAATTTCCAGGAAAAAACACTTGCAAAATGGGACAAGAAGAAGTGTTTTCAGGACAAAAAGAAAATTCGTCTAGAAAGATCAAGGTAGTCATCGAAAACTAGTAATTGCCACAGGGAAAAGAAAGATCGTATTAGTCGTTTCAATTCACCAGATTAAATAATCTTGGCCAAGAGCCTTCATTCCAGTTTTTCGTAAGCAATTACTTATGATGATTATGTGAATACTCGACACTAATTGTAAAACAAATTATTATACTTTAAATGACAGTGATCCAGTCTTTTTTAATATTACTTTCCTTAGGCCTTTCTGCAAACTTCTTAAAATTATGTCATTTTACTTCTTAATATGTCAGAATATTATAACACATCAGCAACAAGCAGATTTTAGAGATAATTGGTCCCCTACTCGTCACTGATACACACTCCACTTCACTTTGCTGAGAAAATGATTAAGAAAAATGTTAGACTTTTGGCCACATTCACTAATCTATCGTAAGTCATTGATTCCAGAGCCAAGATCCATCTAAGATATCAAGGTGTATGATTTCAGTATAGTTTCCAAACTATTAACATTCTCCCAAAGACTGTATCATAATACCATGCTTTAAGAATTAAAAAGGGTAGGAATAGGCTGACAGATCAAATTTCAATCTTTCATAGTCCCTAACAGAGCAATGATCTGGTCCCCTTCCCCCTAGTTTATTAGTTGATATGGTTTTCAGATGAACTGAAGAATATTCTCCTGCTAGTTCTAACTGGAATACTAATACCCTCCCACATTGTAGCTGACATAGTCTTATTGTCATGAGCCTATGGCTATCTTAGGTAGCAGTTGAACCTAGTAACTAATTAATATCATCCTGAAGCGGCTCTTATAAAATATTAATATAAGAAACTGCTATGATATGTTTCTTCTCTGCATTTTTTTTTTTTAACTATTAATGACATTATTCTATTGTGTGGTATATAAAGCCTTATTTAAGCATCTGTGTGATGAGCTCCCCCAGAGATTTCAGTGCTTGGAAGAAGATCTTCTATCCTGATGAGTTAGTTGGCCTCTTTTTATCAAAATTAAAGTACAGTATAAAAATTATATTTCATTTTTCCCCTCACACTGCTGTCTGTAAGCTCAAAGCTGTAATTATCCTTCAATTATAGCAATTACCTTCGTCTAGCTTTTTTTTTCCTTTCTCTACACCAGTCCCAATTACAAATTTTTGATTTTGTTTTGAAGAGTCTTAAGTAGATGTCTTTATTATAACCACCTCAACATTTTTTAGAAGCAGATTTTAATTTCTAAATATTGCATATATGAGGTTTTGAATTTTAATTACCATGGGCTATCCTTTATTTTTAAAGTTCTTAATTTCAAGATTAGGTTTTAGAAGGAATCCACAAAAACAAAGAGGCAAAAAAAAAAAAAAAAAGTGGGGGGGGAGGAAAAAAAAAAAAGACCGCCCTACCAAATTAACCTTTGTAACGATAGGCTCTGATCTCTACTGCAAGAACATAATTGAAGAAAATATCCAGATGATATAAGATACAAAGATTGGGATGATTAAAATCAAACTAATTTTATCCTAAAGGCTCTGGGGAACAATTAGATTCCTTTGAACTACACTAGTGTTTCTCAACCCTGACTGTATGTTAGAATCATTCGGGACACTTAAAAAAATGTAAGAATGATCAGGCCTAACTTCAGAAATTGATTTAATTTATCAAGGATAGGGCCTGGGGGTTGATATTTGTAAATATTTCCCAGGGGATCTGAATCTGTAGCTAGCTGAGAAATACTGAGCTAGACTATTTGTTCATATTTTTAAACTCTTACCTGAAAAATGTTATTTCATCAACTTATTTTTTTCTGTAGCACTGTAACAAAAGCCAGTCAGGATGTGATAATAAAAAATGGATATAGCTCATGGTTTCTCTATGCTGGGAGCCACGTAAGCCAAGTGTTTTGGTATCTGGATATCCTTGGAGCCCAGTCCAAAAGAGAGCATGTACGCAGTCTATTCTAGAAGCTGGCTGTCTAAGCTCCCAACATAAAGACTGAGATAAGGAGATAGGAACTTTAAGCCAAGTTTTTTGATTGTCTCCCGTATTATTCCTACATAATTTTCTCTGCATTCCTCAAAATACTAATATAAAATTGTATGACTATAATGATCCATTAGAGAAATTAAGAAAGCATTATTTTAAAACTTCTTCAAATATAAAAATTTCAATAATACATAAAATTTCCTGACTTGTTATTGGTTTAAGGCAAACATACTCACTATTTTTAGGTTGCATGTCCAAGCTGATCTAAAGTACATTTGTTACCTACCCACTTGCAAACTGATCTACAGTTCTTAGAGATAAAGAGTTGCAGTGTGATTGATTACTTTTGTGTGGCCTTTCTAGCCTTGGTCTTTAACTCCCACAGAGGTGATTGGGTGGGACTATGTGATAGGGTAATTGTGGCCTACAAGGGGATTGGTCAGTTTTGCCTTAAAAGAGAACCAATTCCAGAGCAGAGAGGAGGATCCTTCTAAGGTAGAACAGCTGGGAGCGGACAGTGTGTCCTTTGGACCCAGGATCCCTGTGCTGAGAAAATTCCAGAAGCAGAAGAGAGAGAGAGAGAGCAAGCTGTAACCCTGAAGATGTGAGAAGCGGTGGCAGGAGAGACCTGGCAGTAGAGACTCTGCAGCAGGAGATGGCACATTGGGCTTCCTGGCCAATGGAGAGAGAAAGCTGAGTGCCTCTGGGCAGAGATTGAGGGCTAGGGAGAAGCCTACACCTGACCCATGAATTTGGGACTTGCCAGCTTCCACAACCACATGAGCCATTTCCTTTATATGGTTTGTGAGTTCTGATTTAGGGAACCCAAAGACAGGAGGGAGAGTACTGAGAGGGGAGGGAGTAGTTGATGTCAGAGATGATGGAGTGGTACAGCAGCTTGGAAAAGTTGGACATCTGGGACATCTTTACCCTCTTTCTCATAGGAACCAGCTTTGTGCTGATCCTTCTAAATTATTTAAGAGTGTACTAGAAATCAATGCATTATGACAAATAACTTTTCTTTATGCTTTAGGCTATGTTAGCTTTTCTGTTGATCTTCATTGCTTAAATGAGAACAATAACCTTCAGCTCAGTTCAACAAACATTTATTGAAGGACTGCCATGAGCAAGGTTCGATCAATCCTTTCAACTTCACCTAGTTCCTTAGTCTCCTTGGCTATGATCTTCCAAATGCACAGGCTTTTTCTTTCTAGTCCTTGGACATATCAAGATAATGGAACATTTATATTAGCTGTTTACCTAGAATAATCATCTTTCTGATCATCACATAGCTGGTTCCTTCTAAGTCTTTAGGTCCTGCTCAAATGTCATCTTCTCAGAGAAGTCTTCTCTGACCATCCATTCTAAAGCCCTCCTGTCCAAGCCTAACTCAATTTTTATCCCATTACTTTGTTTTCTTTTCCTGTTATTCCTGTGTGAAAGCATCTTATTTATTGGCCTTTGTGTTCACTGTTGAATGCTGTGCCCTCTAGACACAACCTCCATGAACGGAGGCACCTTATTTGTCTTTGCAACTAAACTCCCGCATTTACAACTGTCTGGCACATAGCAGGTGCTCAGTAAAGACTGCAGTCCTACCATGAACAGTACTGAATACAGATATCCCCTGCTTTTTGCAAGCTGGCTTTACACCACTTTGCTTTTGTGAAAGACCTATATTACAGTACCTGTTTTCACTAGCCAAAAGGAATCTGAAGAGGATTTTTGCTTTTACCAAAAAAAGGTGAAAAGTGGAAATAGTCTTCAATGTTTGTTTTGTAGCAAGCCATTAAAAAGGCAGCATGCAAACCAAGTAGCCAGACTGGTGTCGCCAAGCTCCTTCCCTGGGAATTACACTCAGCATCTCAGCATCAAGTCTTCATAGCTTTGAACTGTATCTGCGAGTATCTGAATTTTTATCTCAATTTATTTTGTGCATCAGCAGTTAGCAAGATGTGTCCTTAGGTATCAGAAAAGCCTAAAACAGCTTGTAAGGGTTTTACATGTGTTATTTGGTATGATCTAGTAGGTTATTTTTTGGGTATGGGAACACTAAAAAAATTTTTTTCCATATAAATTAATGGAACTGCTTCTTCCATTTATGCCATTTCAGCTTACGAAAAGTTTCAAAGGAATGGCCTACTATCGGATAGAGGGAGAAACCTGTAGTCCTGTTTTCTTTAAGACTGAAACTGTTGTTGTTGTTAGTTGCTGTTGAGTCGATGCTGACTCATGGCAACCCATGTGTGCAGAGTAGAACTAACTGCTCCATAGGTTTTCAAGGCTGTGACCCTTTCAAAAGCAGATCACCAGGCCTGTCTTCCAAGGCACCTCTGGGTGAGTTCAAACTGCCAACGTTTCAGCTAGTAGTCGCCTGCTTAACCATTTACACCAGCCAGGGACTCCAAGACTGAAACGACTGATGGTTAATAGGTAATAGATGAGCGTGTGCAGTTGTAATTTTAACCTATAGTTCCCTGTGAAATATGCATATGCTGAGATTTTACACTACTACAGAGAAAGCGATTTGTACCCTGTGCCTCTTTGACCTCTGGCTGACTCTAAGCTTCTGCCAGAAAGAGCTTCTTCATTTGCACATTTGCAATTTTGGCCTTTCCTTTCAATTCCCAGCAGAAAGCAGCCAGGCTTTATTGTTTGAAGATGCACTCTCATATTCTGCTGAGGTTTCTTTAGACCACTTTATGGGGGTAACACCACGTTTATCTGGCATAGAGGCCTCAGTGTGCCATGGTAAAGCTTTTGGATCTCTTGCTTTTGTTCACCTCCATACATGTCCAGCTTAGGAGTGAGGTGCATTGCAAAATGCATCCATTTAATGTTGGTAGACTAGTTACCGCCTGGAATCTTTCGTCAGTAATCTTACCCTTCCATTATTACTACATGATACTAATGGTACCAGCTGTAATATCTTCAGGACAAATCCTACTAATACATGGAATAGTCAGTTGGACACTACCACTGTCCTGAAGTGCTTCCATTTGGTCTAGATGAGAGCTTTAAGCCAAACTGACGCCATACTTTGCTTGGCTTCCAAACATGTGTCCATGTTTATATGTTAACTCCATTCAGTTAGCAGTCAAGCACTTTACCTGTTTGCACTACCCAGCAATATATCCTTTAACAATTTTATGAACTTTCAAGTTCTCAGTTTTACAGAACTATAGAGCACAAAGTACTTCCTAAAACTAATATGGATTTACAAAAAGCATATTATATCAGACCAACTTAGCACTTTTTATGAGAGTAAGAAATAATAATAACATTGTCAACACTAAAAGGATGATGATACGGTATAATGAAAGTCCATGGCTTAGGAGTCTCATTGACAAAGATTAAATCCTGCTCTACCAGTAAGAAGCTACATGACCCAGGGTGAGTTTCCTAACCACTGAGCCTTTTATGGAGCCCTGGTGGCACAGAGGTTAAAAGCTATGGCTGCTAATGAAAAGGTCGGCAGTTCAAATCCATCATCTGCTCCCTGGAAACCCTATGGGGACAGTGTTACTCTGTCCTATAGGGTTGCTATGAGTTGGAATGGACTCGATGGCAATGGGTTTGGTTTTTATGTTTTTGGAAATTTTTATGTTGTGTACATGGTATGACATAAAAGCCTTCTCATCTTCCCCTACCCTATTGATTCATAAATAGCTATTGTTATTATTATATTTATGTGTAATACTTCAGAGTTTATCAAACATTTTCAGGCTTAACTCTTTGAGTAGCTCAACAATCTTGTGAGAAATTCAGAGTAGTTTTTGAAAAATCACTATTGGAGAAATTAAGAGATTGCCTGAGATCTGCCAGCTAACCTAGAAAATGGCGGAGCCCTCTCTCTTTTCTGCTCTAAATCTTACAAGTTATCCTTATTACGTATTTTTGTTAGAAAAAAATGTGGTTCCAAACAAAGTGAGGTTCTTATCAGCAAGCAGGGAGGCAGAGACCACAAACCCAGCCATAGTCACAAACCCCAATGCTACAGGGTAACACAAACAATGAGATGGACATTAAATGCAGAAATATTTTCCCCTTCACAAAGAAACACGAGCTTTCCTAGTTTTCTTGAAACATATGACCCACTCAATCTTTATTCTGTTTCTCCTATTTTACTTTCTTCTTCCACCTTAAGAAAACCACAACACAAAAATAATGATCAATGGTGATTAACACTCAACTTGGCTGTTATGGAGTCACAGAACATAGCGAAAACTTATTCACACCACCCAAGTTGGATGTTGGTTGCCATTTTTTTTAAAAGACATGGTAAGCTCTAAAAGCATCAAAGTTAAATAGTTTTAAAAAGTGGGAAAATGAGAGTCCATTCCTGGTGTTGGTCCACGAGAACTTGTGTACACACTACAGATGTACACAGTGGAACTAGTATTTATATTTAAAATCTTAAGGATAAAACAGATTATGCTTACTAAATTTGTGGGTGGCTTTCATTGGAATAGCATTTCCAACAGCTTTCAAGGCGTGCTTAACACAAAATGTTTAATATACTGTAAATTCTTTGTTATCAATTTTAAAAACCTGATACTTTTCAAGGATCTTAGCATTCTAGCCCATATTTGCATTTACTTTATATTTATATAAAAAGTATTGCAGTAATTTAAAATATCTGCAGGGCTTGCAAAGTTAAAATTCTTACATCTTAAGTTCAGAAACCTGTATACGACTTCTAGTTTGGCAACCAAATGTCAAAAAATGAGGAATTCCCCTGAAGGATGCTATGTTCAAGTGGAGTCATCAAATTTAGAATATTGAGCCCTAGATGGTCTACCAAAACAACAACAACAACAAACCAAACCCACTGCCATCGAGTCAATTCCGACTCATAGCGACCCTGTAGGCCAGAGTAGAACTGCCCCAAAGAGTTTCCAAGGAGCACCTGGCAGATTTGAACTGCCAACCTCTTGGTTAACAGCTGTAGTACTTAACTACTATGCCACCAGGGTTTCCAGATGGTCTATCAGTATCAAAAACTACTTTACTTGCCAACACAAATTTCACCAATAAGAAATCATTCTCAAGGATGCAAAGACAGACGAATCAAGTCTACAAATACTTATTACTATGTGCTCAGCACCATGTTAAGTACTTCATTATATGGTCCATAAAACATTACTTTAAAAACAAACACGGACTATCCAAAATGAACTTTTTGCTTTTTACAGGAAAGGCATTGAAGGCTTTCTGAAAAGAGTGGTCAACTCCAGTGCTTTAGAGTGAGATAGGGCAGTGATTACAGATGCAGGCATGACCTGCAGGCTTTAAAAGGAGAAGCAAGACTACCGATGCACCTGTTAGCATTGGGCTGTCTCAAATATTTGAATTTATAATCCCCTTTTTCTTTCTGGCAAGTGAAATCTCTGTGAGTCAATATTTAGCTTGTTTTTAATAACCTAATGACTATAAATATGATAGAACCGCCATGTAAAAATAAATGTCTTTGTATGATCATTATTGAAAGAATGAGGAATTTGGGGTTTGAGTTTCAGTAGACTTCCACCAGGTACTCAGTCAGAAAGAACTTGATAGAGATGAGATCAAAACCCACAGCTTTTAATCACTACATCGTAAGATTTTCTAAAGTGGTAAAAGGGATGGCCTTACAATGGAAACTCAGTACTTGAAAACTATGTGCAATCAGGTAGACTCAGCCCTTTTTCTGGCCTTGGGGCTTCTTGAGGTGCTGTGTTGGGCAAAGAGCATGACGCATAGCGCAATAACCACCTGAGATCTCTTAATCATAAAAAAAAGCACATACCATATTTCTACATTATATATTCTTGAATAAGCTTTGATGCTCTATTTTTTTAAAGTTTTTATTTTTGACCCAGTTCACTGATTAGAAATATTATAGATGCCATATTTTTCCAAGATAAATAAATCTCTATTGAATGCAATTTATAGTACCAACAACAATTTATGGATCAATCTGGATACTATATGGGACTTAGCTGGTTTTGTGGAAATACAGCATAACAGTGAAACAAAGCAATAAAGATTTATTAAGGTTTTCATTCTTTGTATAGGTTTAAAAATGGTTTATTACCTATTAAAAAGGCTTTCAATATTTTTGGAATTGAAATATCACACGTTATTCAGTGATAGACTTCTCCCCTTCCATGCGAGAGACCAAGGTTGGATTCCCGGCCAATGCACGTCATGCATGGCTACCACCTGTCTGTCAGTGGAGGCTTGCATGTTGCTATGATGCTGAACAGGTTTCAGCTTAGCTTCCAGACTAAG
Source organism: Elephas maximus indicus (assembly GCF_024166365.1). NCBI lineage: Eukaryota > Metazoa > Chordata > Mammalia > Proboscidea > Elephantidae > Elephas > Elephas maximus. Next base: position 60,532,148 of record NC_064833.1, on the reverse strand, counting down.
ATGGACCAGGAAGAAACACCTTGAAATCTACTTCCAAAAATCAGTCAATGAAAACCCTATGGAACACAATGGACTGATCTGAAATAATCATGGGATTGGTGCAAGGCAGCATTTTGTTCTCCTGGGCATGGGGTTGCCATGAGTCTGGAGCCAACTTGACGGCAACTAACAACTGCCTCTGGTTGCTTTACATTGAGGAAGTCAATCTTTTCTCCTGGACAGCTGTGGAAGATGCTTGGATGCTGATGCCAGGCTTTGGCAGCTTCACCAATGACGACACTTGGATTCTGGGCCAAGCTACAAAGGAACTCACAGGAAATAAGCTTTTCCCTACCTGTGTTACCTTTTGAACAGAGAAAGAATGAATAACGTTCTTCATGAACAGCATTTGGAAGTTCATCTGATACTTCCTAAAAGTAGGCAATTAAAAAATTTGGCTGAAAACCTGATTTCTAACAAGTGCAAGAAAAAGTTAATAGCTTCCATTTATTTGACATTCATTATACGCTAGACACTTTTTAACTTGGTGTCTCACCTAAAGAAATCGCGTTGCATTTAACTTATTCTTCATAGGGTTGTTCTGAGCTGCAGACGAGACATAGAAGATTACAGAAATGATCACATTTCGCCTTTTCCCTGTATCCTCACCTCCAGCAATATGACTTGTAGGTCCTCCCAGCAAGAAATGTCTATTTTCCCTCCTCTTAGATCTGGGGAGGATTCCCTGGGTGGTGCAAATGGTTAAATGTGCAGCTGCTAACCTAAAGGTTGGTGGTTTGAACCCACCCAGAGGTGCGTTGGCAATCTGCTTTCAAAAGTTCACATCCATGAAAACCCTATGGAACACAGCTCTACTCTACAACACACAGGGTCATGTTGACTTGCAATTGACTCAACAGCAACTGGTTTGATTTGGTTTTTGGTTTAAATCTGGGCTGGCCTTGCAACTCACTTTGGCGAACAGAAGGCAGTAGGTGCAATGATGTGCCAATTCTGAACCTCTGCTTCAAGAATTTACACAGTTTCTCTCCCACTCTTGGAATCCTGCTGAGCCTCTATGTGAATAAACCCAGACACTATGAGTCAGAATCGACTCAATGGCAATGAGTTTACAGCTGGCTGGATGACAGACACATGGCCCTCACTGTCCCCACTGTTTCCCAAAAGCCAGCCAACCTCCAGAAGCAAAGACATCTAGCTGGCTGTAGAAAGCTGAGCCACCCCAAACTGGAAACTCACCGAATCAGGAGCTCGTCAGAGCTGGTTTTTTAAGCCATTAAGTTGTAGGACTGTTCGTTATGCAGCAAAAGCTGATACAGAAGGCTTTACTATTCTCACTGTACTAGAAAAAGGCACAGAAAGATTAATAACTTGTCCAAGGTCTTACAGCTGGGAAGTAGTGAAGCTGTCAGGCCTCAAGGCCCATACTCTTAGCCACTCTGCTCTATTGCCTCCTTTTGTGTAAATCAAAAAGTACATGCTGAGTGTCTTCTACAGGCTCGGTGCTGGACTAGACATATTTCTTACATTCAGGGAGCTTACAATCTCCAGGTTGTTTTTCACTAAAGAAATTGCAATTTGGTAAGTTTTGCTCTTGCTATTGCCTCCACCTGAAATGCATTTTCTACTTATTTTCCACCTTTGAGACCTGCTCAAATGTAACCACCTCTAAGAAACCTCCCTTAACGTCCCATGACAGAATTAGTTTCCCACCTGTGGCTGATTGCAAAAATAAGCACAGTTGCTCACTCCTTCTTTTACCTTTGCCTTTTTCAATGTGGGAGTCCCTGGTCAGTGAAAATGGTTAAGTGCTTGGCTACTAACAGCAAGGCTGGAGGTTCAAATCCATCCAGAGATGCCTCAGAAGACAACCCTGGCAATCTACTTCCAAAAGCTCACAGCCACTGAAAAGCCAGTGGAGCACAGTGCTACTCTGACACACATGAGGTTGTCATGAATCAGAATCAACTTTATAGCAATTAGTTTGTTTTGCAATGTGACTTTTCAGCACCTTCCACCAAGAGAAGGAATCTACTTCTCTACCCCTGGAATATGGACTGGCTTTATTACTTGCTTTGGCCAAAGATGTAGCAAAAATGATGGTGAGCCTTTGGTGAGAGGCGTCTGGGGTCTTAAATGCTAGCAAATGGCCATCTAAGATGCATCAATTGGTCTCAACCTACCTGGAGCAAAGGAGAATGAAGAACACCTAAGACATATAGTAAAGATGAGCCCAGGAGACAGAAAGGGCCACATAAACCAAAGATTCCATCAGCCTGAGACCAGAAGAACTAGATGGTGCCCAGCTACCACCACTCACTGCCCTGACAGGGAACTCAGCAGAGAGTCCCTGATGGAACAGGAGAACAGTGGGATGCAGATTTCAAATTCTCGTAAAATGACCAGGCTTAATGGTCTGACTGAGACTAGAGGGACCCTGGTTCCTGGGTCCTTTGTTAGCCCAAGATGGGAACCATTCCTGAAGCTAACTCTCTAGAGCCCTGCCTGGAATGAAGTATAAGATAGATAATGATACTGGTGAGGAGTGAGGTTCTTGGCTCAAGTAGACACATGAGACTATGTGAGTAACTCCTGTCTGGAGGCGAGATGAGAAGGAAGAGGGGGACAGGAGCTGGTTGAATGGATATGGGGGATACAGGGTAGAGAGGAGAAGTGTGCTGTCTCATTAGGAGGAGAGCAGCTAGGAGTACATAGCAAGGTGTGTATAACTTTTTATATGACAGGCTGACTGGATTTGTAAACTTTCACTTAAAGCACAATTAAAAAAAAAAAAATGATGGTTAGCCAGTTCTATGACAGGCTTAAGGTGCCTTGCATACTTCCATTTACCTTCTAGGGAGCCTGAACTTCACCTTGTAAACAAGTCTGAGCCAGCTCTGCTGGAGGATGACCACACAGACCAGAGCTCAGTCCGCCAGGTTGGCCCAGCCAAAGCCCCAGACACGTGAGAGATCACAGTCAAGAGCAGCAAAGTCAAACCACAGCTGACCACTGTTGCATGAGGGAGTACAGCTGAGATTCAAGTAATTGCCCAACTGAGCCCAGCCTGAATTACCAATCACAGAATCACAAGCTAAAAAAATTGTGATTTTAAACCACTAAGTTTGTTATGGAGCAATAGATAAAGGGTACAGTTCCCTCGTATTCTTCTGGCATTTTAAAACTTGTTTTTAGAATAGCACATATATTTCAAAAAAAAAGTTTACTAAAGGAATGAATAAATGTCTAAATAATAAATTATACTGAGATAAGATTTCTCCAACAAAACAGAACTCTTTTAATTTTTTTTTTTTAAGTGAATCTTTCTTGGCTGAGGTAGAGCCAGGTTGAGCACAGAGCCTGATACTTAGCAGGGGTGCTCAACAGATGTTAGCTTTCATCGATCCTATATTTGAAATAAGATGCCAGACAAAACACTAGCCAAAGCAAAACACATTTAGACACATAAGAAATGTTTCCTAAATCCTTTCCAAATCAGGGCAAACTCTCCTGGTATTTGTGGGGTGGAGATTTAAGGCAAGAGATATGCTATTTTTTTGTGTGTTTTTAGATATGGGCAAGCTTCTTTCTCTTTGAAAGTACACACACTTGAAAAGAGTTCACAGCTCCTCCGGCCCCCAGGTTGCAACGAGTGGGACAGTTCCACCTTGGGTAGACCACCACGGGAGGTGTTCTGCCCTTCCTCCAGGCCAGTCCTCCTCAACATTGGCTGCATATTGGATCCCCTGGGAAGCTTTAAAGACATACCTCCAGGGACTGATTTAATTCGTTTGGAGTACAACCTATATATACATGGGGATTTTTAAAAGCCCCTTGAGTGATTTTACTGACTAAAATCGAGAACCATTACTCATCTCCACCGGTCCCCAGAGTGCTTCCACCAGTAAAATGGTTATTATTAGATTTAGTTTTAAAAAAGGCCTAAATACACTTTGTTTTTTATATGCCTATAATCAGAACCCAACACTGAAGTAATATAGCTGGAAAATAATTTCTTATAATGGACAATGACTGGTTCAAATAGAATTAAACAGTTATCAGATGCGTAACTTCATGATGATTTACTCAACAAGCATAATATGAATACTTGGCAGGGTCTTAAATGTCTTAAAGGCCTTAAGCATAATTAGGAATTCGTAATTTTACTGGCCTGAATTAAAATACCACATAACACTATACATTAGACAATAAATTTAAACTAAAGTATACTTAAGTGTACAATTTAAAAGGTACATTAGCTTAAAATCCTACTTACCATAATAACACTTTTTTAAAAAATATTTAATTGTGTTTTAGATGAAAGTTTACTCAGCAAATTATGTTTCCCTTTAATGATTTTTATACACATTGTTCTGTGTCATTGGTTACAATTTTTACAATGTGTCAGCATTCTCATTATTTCCCTTCTATTTGTTCTGTTTCCACTGATCTTGCTTCCCTTCCCCTCCTTGCCTTCTCGTCTTTCCTTTTGGGTAAATGTTGACCATTTGGCCTCATATAATCAAGTGTTTAAGGGAGCACATCTATTATCTGGCTAAAAGGTGGCCTGGAGAAATAACTTCAACTCCAAGTTCCAAGGGTATCTTAGGGTAACAGTCTCAAGGGTTCCTCTAGTCTCTATCAGTCCAGTAGGTCTGGCCTTTTTTTTTTTAATTTGAGTTTTGTTCTACAATTTTCTCCCATTCTATCCAGGACCCTCTATTACATCCCTGGTCACAATGGTTGGTAGTGATAGCCAGGCACCATCTAGTTCTTCTGGTCTCAGGTTTGAAGAGGTTGTGGTTTGTGTGGGCTATTAGTCTGTGAATTACTTTCTTCTTTGAGCCTTTGATTTCCTTCATTCTCTTTTGCTCCACATGAACAGAGACCAATAGTTGTATCTTAGATGGCTGTTCGCAAGCTCGCAAGCTTGCAAGCCTGTAAGACTTCAGGTGCTACTCACCAAACTAGGATGGAGAACATTATTTTTCTGAAATATGTTATGCCAATTGGCTAAGTTGTCCCCTGAGGCTATAGTCCAAAGCCTCCTGACCCAGTAAACCAATCCTATGAGTTGTTTAGATATGTCTAGGAAGCCTCCAAACCTGTGCCCCTTATGTGGTTTGTTCTTTGTGTGGACATACATGCAGCACACACAGGCATGTACATACATATGCCTACAGATACATGTATACACACACATGCATCTACTGTCATATGACTTCCCATACACATATATGCACCCATATCTACCTACACAACCACACTTTTTTTTACTGTTGTTACAAAATTTATATGTTATAACATTTACTGAAATTGTCCCTTTTTCTCATGTACTTGTTAGTGTCTTTATTCACCCTGGTCAAGTTGTGCTGACTTCACCCATACTTGGGATTGCCTTTCCCATCACCAAAAGTAACAAATGTCTACTATCTAGAAAGTGATTCCCTCTCCCTCTCCCTCCCATAAAAGAACTGCACTTTGTGTGTGCATATCCTTTACTTTTTATAGTAACAGGATCATACAATGTTTGTCTTTTTTGTGACTGACTGATTTCACTCAGCATAATGTCCTCCAGATTAATCTATGCCATGTTTTGCAGACTTCATTATTCTTTATAGTTGTGTAGCATTCCACTGTATGTTTGTATCACAATTTGTCTTTCCATTCATATGCACTTAGGTTGTTTCCATCTTTTTGGTATTACGAATAATGTTGAAAAGAACATAGGTGTGAATATGTCTATTGGTGTCACTGCTCTTATATCTCTAGGATATACACCTCGGAGTGGGACTGCTAGATCATAAGGTATTTCTATTTCTACATTTTTGAGGAAGTGCCATACTGTTTTCCACAGTGGTTGTACCATTTTACAATCCCACCAGCAATGTATAAGACTTCCAACCTTCTACAGCCTTGCCAGCATTCTCAGTCTGTAGGTTCTCTTTTTATTCCCTTGGTATTTTCTTTTTTTTGGAGGGTAATTTTTTATTGTTATAAAAATATAGCTAGCACACAAACACAAAACAAACCAGTTGCTATTGAGTCAATTCATCAACAACGTTTGCCGTTTCAGCATGTTTCACATGTACAATTCAGTGAGATCAATTACATCAACTATGTGCAACCATCACCAGTATTCGTTGCCAAATTTTTCATCACCATAAACAGATACTTGATGCTTCCTAAAGAATGATTCTCCTTTTCTCCCCTCCCTCTGGACCCTGGTAACCGTTACTAAACTCTGTTCCCTATACATTTATTTGCTAATTCTAGGTATTAGGAGGGTACTTTTTTTTTTTTTTTTAATAATTTTTATTGTGCTTTAAGTGAAAGTTTACAAATCAAGTCAGTCTCTCACATATAAACTTATATACACCTTACTACATACTCCCAATTACTCTCCCCCTAATGAGACAGCCTGCTCCCTCCTTCCAGTCTCTCTTTTTGTGACCATTTTGCCAGCTTTTAACCCCCTCTACCCTCCCATCTCCCCTCCAGACAGGAGATCCCAACAGTCTCAAGTGTCCACCTTGGTAAAGTCTTTTGAGGAACATAAATATTTAATTTTTAGGAGGTCGCAGTTGTCTAATTTATCATCTGGCACTTGTGTATTTTTAGTTTTCATTTTTTTAACCCTCCCATCTCCCCTCCAGACAGGAGATCCCAACAGTCTCAAGTGTCCACCTTGGTAAAGTCTTTTGAGGAGCATAAATATTTAATTTTTAGGAGGTCGCAGTTGTCTAATTTATCATCTGGCACTTGTGTATTTTTAGTTTTCATAGGCTATTTTATGCCGACAATTAGGTCCTCTAGTTTCAACTCTATGTTTTCTTCCGGGAACTTTATAGTTTTAGCTTTAACATTTAGGCCTTTGATCCATTTCGAGTTAGTTTTTGTGCATGGTGTGTTTCATTTTTCTGCATATGAATATACAGTTTTGTTAAAGAGATTGTTTTTCCCCATTAAATGGACTTTGGGTCAAAGTGGATGGATGGATTTACTTCTGGGTTCTCAATTCTATTCCGTTGGTCTAAGTGTCTGCCACTGAACCAGTACCAGGCTATTTTGATTACTGTGGCTGTATAGTAAGTTTTGAGATTGGGAAGTGTGAGGCCTTCTACTTTGTTGTTCTTCTTCAATATTGCTTTAATCATTAGGGGCCTTCTCCCTTTCCATATAAAGTTGGAGGTTAGTTTTTCCATTTCATTAATGAATGTTGTTGGGATTGTATTATATCTATAGATTGCTTTTGATGGTATCAACATTTTATAATGTTACAAGTCTTCCAATCCACGAGCATGGAATGTTTTTCTATATGTGGATCTCTTTTAGTTTCTTACAGTAGTACTTTATAATTTCCTTATATAAGTCCTTTATATACCTGGTTAGGTTTATTCCTAGGTATTTTATCCTTTTGGGGGCTACCGTAAATTGATTTCTTGATTTCCTTTTCAGAGTCCTCTTTTTTAGTGTAGAAGAACCCAACTGATTTTTGTGTGCTGAGTTTGTACCTGCCTCTTTGACGAATTCTTCTATTAGTACCACTAACTTTCTTGTGGAGTCTCTATATATAGGATCATGCTATCTGTGAGTAAGAATAGTTGTACTCCTTCCTTTCCAACTTGTTTCCCCTTTATTTCCCTTTCTTGCCTTATTGCTCTATGACTTCCAGTACAATATTGAATAAGAGTTGTGATAAAGGGCATCCTTGTCTAATTTCTGTTCTTAAGGGGAATGCTCTCAATCCTTCTCTGTTGAGAATAATGTTGGCTGTTGGTTAATTATGTTGAGGAATTTCCCTTCTATTCCTATTTTGCTGAGACTTTTTTTTATCAGGAAAGGGTTTTGGAATTTATCAAATGCCATTTCTGCATCATTTAAGATGATCACATGATTCTTTTGTTTTATTTACGTGCTGAATTACGTTGATTGATTTTCTAATGTCAAACTATCCTTGCATCCCTTGTATGAATCCCACTTGATCACGATATATTACATTTTTTTTGATATGCTGTTGAATTACGTTCGCTAGAATTTTAATGAGAATTTTTGTGTCTATATTCATGAGGGATATTGGTCTGTAATTTTCTTTTTTAATGGCGTCTTTTCCTGGCTTTGGTATCATGGTTATGTGGCCTCAAAAATAAGTTAGACCCTAGCAAGTGGCCAAATAAGATGCATCAATCAGTCTCAACCCACCTGGATCGAAGAAGAATGAAGAACACCAAGGACACAAGGTAATTATGAGCCCAAGAGACAGAAATGGCCACATAAACCAGAGACTACATCAGCCTGAGACCTGAAGAACTAGATGGTGCCCAGCTACAACCGATGACTGCCCCGACAGGGATCACAACAGAGAACCCCTAAGGGAGCAGGAGAGCAGTGGGATGCAGACCCCAAATTTTCATAAAAAGACCAGACTTAATGGTCTGACTGAGACTAGAAGGACCCCAGTGGTCATGGCCCCCAGACCTTCTGTTGGCCCAGGACAGGAACCATTCCCAGAGCCAACTCTTCAGGCAGGGATTGGACTGGACAATGAGTTGGAGAGGGAGGCTGGTGAGGAGTGAGCTTCTTGGATCAGGTGGACACTTGAGACTACGTAGGCATCTCCTGCCTGGAGGGGAGATGAGAAGGTAGAGGGGGTTAGAAGCTGACGAAATGGACACGAAAAGAGAGAGTGGAGGGAGGGAGCGTGCTGTCTCATTAGAGGGAGAGCAATTGGAAGTATGTAGCAAGGTGTACGTAAGTTTTTGTGTGAGAGACTGACTTGATTTGTAAACTTTCACTTAAAGCACAATAAAGATTAAAAAAAAAATGGAAGGAAGAAAGGAAAAAAAATGAGTTAGAGAATATTCCTTCCTTTTCTATGTTCTGGAATAGTTTGAATAGAATTGGGTCAACTCTTCTCTGAATGTTTGGTGAAGCTGTTTGGGCTGGGTTTTTGTTGTTGTTGGAATTTTTTTTTTTTTAATGACATCTTCAATTTCTCCTTTTGTTATGGGTCTTCAAATTTTCTACCTCTAATTGTGTTAAGTTTCGGCAGGTAGTGTTTCAAAAATTTGTCCATTTCTTCTAGGTTTTCAAATATGTTGGAATACAATTTTTCGTAATATTCTCTTATGACCTTTTCATCTCAGTTGGTTTTGTTGTAACATCATCCATGTCATTTCTTATTTTGGTTATTTCCATCTTTTTTTTTCCTTGTCAATTTGGCCAGTGGTTTGTCAATTTTACTGATCCTCTCAAAGAACCAACTTCTACTCTTGTTGATTCTACTGTTTTTCTGTTTTCTTTTTCATTTATTTCTGCTCTGATCTTTATTATTGTCTTTCTTCTTATGACTGTGAACTTATTTTGCTGCTCCTTTCCTATTTGTTTGAGTTGCTGGGTTAAGCTATTGATTTTGTCTCTTTCTTCTTTTTTAATGTGTGCACTTGTTGCCATAAATTATCTTCTGAGCACTGTTTTTGCTGTGTTTAAAGATTTGGGTATGTATTTACATTCTCATTTGACTCTAAGAATTTTTTTACTTTCATTTTTAATTTCTTCTGTTACCCAATCGTCTTTAAATAAGGTGTTAATCAGCTTCCACGTATTTAATTTTCCTTCCTTGTTCTTTGTTACTGATTTCTAGTTTGACAGCATTATGATCAAAGGAAATGCTCTGTATTATTTTGATGTTTTGGGATTTATTGAGGTTTGCTTTGTGGCCTAAAATATGGTCTATTCTGGAGAACAATCCATGTGTGTTAGAAAGGAATCTGCACTGTGCTGCTGTTGGGTGATGTGTTCTGTATATATTCATGAAGTTGAGTTGGTTGATTGTATTATTTATACCTTCTGTATCTTTGCTGAGTTTCTTTCTAGTTGTTCTGTCCATCATTGAAAGTGTTGTGTTAAAGTCTCCTACTATTACTGTAGAACTATTTCTCTTTTCAACTCTGTTAGAATTTGTTTTATGTATTTGGAGCTCTGTCATTGGGTGTGTAATTATTTATTATGTTCATGTCCTCCTGGTGGATTGACTCTTTAATCAGTATATAGTGCCCTTCTTTGTCTCTTATAATGGATTTTGACTTAAAAGTCTATTTTATCAGGTTATTATTGCCACTCCTGCTCTTTTTTGGTTACTGTTTGCTTGATATGTTTTTCCTTCCTTTGATTTTTAACCTATCTATGTTTTTGTGTCTCTTGTGGGCAACATATTGATGGGTCATATATTTTTTTTTTTAATCCATTCTGCCACTCTGGCTCTTCACTGGTGCATTTAAACACTTTACATTCAGTATGATTATGGATAGGTATGAACTTACAGCTACCATTTTGTAATGCCTTCTTCTTTGTATGTAGTGTTAATGGTTTCTTTGTTTCACTTAATTTTCTGTGCTGAGTTCTTTTTATAAATTTTCCTTTCATATCTTTTGTTGTTTTGCGTTTACTGAGTCTTTTTAATTTTCTTCTTCTTTATTTTGGTGAGTTGTTATTGTTGTTGTTAGGTGCCATCAAGTCGGTTCCGACTCATAGTGACCCTATGTACAACAGAACGAAACACTGCCTGGTACTGTGCCATCCTTACAATTGTTGCTATGCTTAAGCACACTGTTGCAGCCACTGTGTCAATCCATCTTATTAGTTTCTTTCTCTTTTTTGCTGACCCTCTACCAAGCATGATGTCCTTGTCCAGGGACTGAACCCTCCTGACAACATGTCCAAAGTATGTAAGACATAATTTCTAAGGAACATTCTGGTTGTACCTCTTCCAAGACAGATTTGTTCGTTCTTTTGGCAGTCCATGGTATATTCAATATTCTTCTCCAACACCACAATTCAAAGGCATCAGCTCTTCTTTGGTCTTCCTTACTCATCATCCAGCCTTCACATGCATAGGAGGTGACTGAAAACACCATGGCTTAGGTCAGGCGTACCTTAGTCTTCAAGGTGACATCTTTGCTCATCAACACTTTAAAGAGGTCTTTTGCACCAGATTTTCCCAATGTGATGCATCTTCTGATTTCCTGACTGTTGCTTCCATAAGTGTTGATCATGGATCCAAGTAGAATGAAATCCTTGACAGCTTCAGTCTTCTCCATTTATCATGATGTTGCTTATTGGTCCAGTTGTGAAGATTTTTGTTTTCTTTATGTTGAGGTGGAATCCATACTGTAGGCTGTGGTCTTTGATCTTTGTCAATAAGTGCCTCAAGTCCTATTCACTTTCAGCAACCAAGATTGTGTCATCTGCATAATGCAAATTGTTAATGAGTCTTCCTCCAGTCCTGATGCCCTCTTCTTCTTCATATAGTCCAGCTTCTCAGATTACCTGCTCAGCGAACAGACTGGATAGGTACGGTGAAAGGATACAACCCTGACAAACACCCTTCTTGACTTTAAATGACGCAGTATCCCCTTGTTCTGTTTGAACTACTGCCTCTTGATCTATTTACAAACTTGGTGAGTAGATTTAGTAATTTTCTTTGTGGTTACTCTGAAATTTACCTTTATCTTCCTAAGTTTAAAACAGTCTATCTTGATAATATCTTGACTTCCCCTCCATATAGAACTTACATAACTACACCATTTATTCCCCCTTTTTGTTTGATGTGGACATTGTTTACAGACTGACATCTCTGGTTCCCTGTTTTCAGTTTTGCAGCTTTATTTTACTTCTGAGAATTCTTTATCTGGGTTGGTATCTGGGTGATGCTGTCATGTGTCTCAATTTCAAGTTGTTATCTGATGTCATTAGTTCTCTGTCCAAAGGAGTCTCTTTAATATTTCTTGTAAAGTTGGTCTGGTTTTTACAAATTCTCTTAATTTCTGTTTACCTGGGAATGTCCTAGTTTTGCCATCATATCGGAAAGACAATTTTGCTAGATATACGATTCTTGGTTAGCAATTTTTTTTCTTCCAGAGTGTTATATATGTCATTCCATTGCCTTCTTGCCTGTATGGTTTCTGCTGGGAAATCAGAGCTTACTCTTATTGGTACCCCTTTGTAGATGATATTTTGTTTTCACAAGGTGCTCTTTTGGTGCCTTTTGTGTTCTATCCTGTATGGGGTTCATTGAGCTTCTTGGATGGAATCCTTCTCGTCTTTCATATTAAGGATTTTTCTGCCAATAAATCTTCAAAAATTCTCTCTGTAATTTTTTCTCCTCCTCTTCTGGAATTTCTATTATGAATAAATTATCTGATAGTGTCCCACATAACTTTTAAGACTTTCTTCATTCTTTTTTTCTGATTGTTCCTCAAACAAAGTAGTATCAAGGAATTTGTCCTCTATTTCACTGACTCTTTTGTCCATTGATTCAGCTCTACTTCCTTTATCTATTTCTGATATTTTACTGTTAATCTTTTGGATTTCTAGTTGTTTTTGTATGGTTTCTAATTATCTATTTTGTCATTATACTGTTTTCCTGAATTCTTCTACAGTTTTATCTGTGTTTTCCTTGATCTCTTTGAGGATCCTACATATAAGTATTTTCAATTATTTATCAAGTAGTTCTATTACCACTTTTCTTCAGGAAGGTTTTCTGTCCTCTTATTTTGCTTACTTGTTTGAACCACCTTATCCTATTTCTTCATGTGATTTGTTATTGTCTGCTGTTTCCCAGGCATTAAGATTTAATTAATTAATTTATATATTTCTTATTGACTGTTTAGTGCTGATTTGTTTGTTTGTTTTGCTTTGATGTATAGGAGCTTCGTTTCTTCTTTTCTTAGAATCTCTTCCTGTTATTTTAATTGTTGTTTTGTGGTTATGGTCTCTGTGTGAATTTGGTATCTGTTGCCTGGGCATGATTTCCTCTCACTAGTGAGTACGGTGGGTCACACCCATGTGTGAGTTGTCTGTGGACTGAATGGAGATGGGAGAGCAGGTTCTTTCCCTGATATTGAGTGATAGTGTTGAGTGGTCATGGTCCCTCCACAGCCCTTGTGGGACCATGGAGTCCTTCTGGATTGGTGCTAGCAGTTAAGTGTGCTCTCTGGAGGTCAGGGCAGGATGTCTCTGTATCCACTGAGGGTGTGCTCCCCAAATGGACAGGGTAGGCCTGCTGTGCATGCACAAACTGGCATCTCAGTAGGTGGTGGGGTATCAGGCATTTCAGTGCAAGTGAAGATGGCGTGTAGTAACTGTTTCGGTGTGGGATATGGGAGGATGCTGGATGAGGGCACTGGGATCTCCTGCTCATTGTTTAGCAGAGGTACAGATAGAGCCTGGCAGGATGTGACTTGTGTTGCTGTCAAGGTGATGTGTCTGGCCAGTCACCAGGGCATGGATGTAGGGAGCATTCTTGCTAGTTGGTGGATGTGGCACTGTGTGTACACATTACCAATTTCCTGGTGGGTTGGGGAGAGGGTACATGACTCACTGGACATCGGATGGCTGCCACAAGTATTTGCACCACTGGTTGCTGGATAGGTGGGGGGAGGGGGAGGCTGGGCGGGGGAGTCCGCAACCCTCTGGTCACCAGTCTGGCAGCAGGAGTACATGCTGATAACCATCAAGCAGGTGGGGCAGTGCAGGGGTGGGTGGAACAGGCACAGGCCTCCAGTGGCAGGACTGATAGCACATGAGGCTGTGCAGCGAATCAACTGGTGGGGGTGAGGAGGGCACATTGCTGGTCACTGGGAGGGTGGGTGTTGAGGTGGAGGGGAGCGTGTTCCCCAAGTCTTTGGTATGGGCACCAGGCCACTCTTTGCAGAGTGTAGCCAGCAATCAGGGCCTGACCCCAACCAAATACAAGGAGGGAGCATTGTCCAGATGCCAGTTGGGTGGGAGATAAATAGCTACCACTTCAAGGATCCTCCACTCTACCAGTGCCATCTACCCAAATGATCAGGATCTGCACTGGTGAGTAGTTTTGTTCCTATTTTCTGGCTCCCTCCCCACTCTATGGTTGCCTGGATTCATAAGGCTCTCACCTGCCTTCCTGCAATTTCTCTCCTTAGAGCCAGTTCATGTTCTGCTCACTTTGCTTCACTCTGGGTTTGTCTACATAGTATCTCTGTCTCCTAGTGGGGATTCCATGAAGTTGCCTTCCTATGCTCCTCACCAATATTTTCTCCGTTTATCATAATGTTGCTTATTGGTCCAGTTGTGAGGATTTTTGTTTTATGTTGGGTTGTAATCCATACTGAAGGCTGTGGTCTTTGAGCTTCATCAGTAAGTGCTCCAAGTCCTCTTCACTCTCAGCAAGCAAGGGTGTTATCTGCATAATGCAGGTTGTTAATGAGTCTTCTTCCAATCCTGATGCCCCATTCCTCTTCATATAGTCCAGCTTCTCAGATTATTTGCTCAGCATACAGATTGAATAGGTATGGTGAAAGGATACAACCCTGACACATACTCTTCCTGACTGTGAACCACGAAGTATCTCCTTGTTCCATTCGAATGACTCCCTCTTGATCTATGTACAGGTTCCTCATGAGCACAATTAAGCATTCTGGAATTTCCACTCTTCATAATGTTATCCATAATTTATTACGGTCCACAGTCAAATGCCTTTGCATAGTCAATAAAACACAGGTAAGCATCTTTCTGGTATTCTCTGCTTTCCACCAGGATCTATCTGACATCAGCAATGATATCCCTGGTTCCAGGTTCTCTTCCGAATCCAGCTTGAATTTCTGGCAGTTTCCTGTCTATATACTGCTGCAGCTGCTTTTGAATGATCTTCAGCAAAATTTTACTTCTGTGTGATATTAACGATACTGTTCGATAATTTCCACGTTCTGCTGGACCACCTTTCTTGGGAATGGGCATAAATATGGATTTCTTCTAGTCGCTTGGCCGGGCAGCTGTCTTCCAAATTTCTTGGCATAGAAGAGTGAGCACCTCCAGCACTGCATCCGTTTGCTGAAACAACTCAGTCGGTATTCCGTCAATTCCTGAGGCCTTGTTTTTTGCCAATGTCTTCAGTGCAGCTTGGACTTTTTCCTTCAGTACCATCAGTTCCCGATCATTTGCTACTTCCTGAAACGGCTGAACATTGACCAATTTTTTTTGTATAGTGACTCTGTATTTCTTCCGTCTTCTTTTGATGCCTCCTGCGTCGTTTAATATTTTCCCTGTAGAATCCTTCAATATTGCAACTCGAGGCTTGAATTTTTTCTTCAGTTCTTTCAGCTTGAGAAATACCGAGCATGTCCTCCCCTTTTGGTTTTCTATCTCTAAGTCTTTGCACATGTCATTATAATACTTTACCATCCAGGATACTGCATTATATTTAGTTTGCTATAGTTTCAAACCATGATTTTTCCTCTTATGCTTTGTCTTCTGAATTACTTCAACTGTATGTGCATGTATGTGTGCGTGTGTGTGTGTGTACAAGAGATAGAAAAAGAGAGGAAATACATGAATACCTCTTTTCTAGTATTCAGCCAATTAAGGGCAAAATCCTACAAACTACTTTTCTCATATTCCTTAATGTAAAAGAAAAGGGCATATGCTAATGAAATAATCCTGTTTTAATTATGAGAAAAACACTGGATATGAGGGAGGTTAGGTTGAGAAGAATCTGACATTTGGAGAGACCTGGAAACATGGATTAACAAAATCTAAAAAGCAAGATATGGAGCAGAGTGGAGGGAGAATTTAGAGTCATAAAAGGCAGTTCACCCAGAGCCATAGTAATACAGAAAAC
Source organism: Elephas maximus indicus (assembly GCF_024166365.1). Lineage (NCBI taxonomy): Eukaryota > Metazoa > Chordata > Mammalia > Proboscidea > Elephantidae > Elephas > Elephas maximus. The sequence goes on along the minus strand of NC_064833.1, from coordinate 60,516,493 downwards.
AAAAGGTCACACTACACAATTTGTCCTCATTTACTTTACATTTAAAATCTACCAAAACGCAGGGACAGCTTCCTTGCCAATATTTGTATAAAACAATTTCCAAACAAGACTGATTCATCTCATTCTGAAATGAATTGTTAGATCACAACAGAGAATGTTGAAGCATTTGCATCCCTATAGGAATGCCAAACATTTTACTCTGCCTGATGCTGTACTATAAATAGAGAAATTTAAATGCTAAAAATGTTCTCCAAGTTGCCCAACATAGTTCTTTAACTTCAACTTCTAGTAACAAATGACTGGCTCTTCCGAAGTTTGAAAATGAAAGCTATTTACAATTTATTGAGAAATGTGGTAGCTTACATTAACTTTTGAAATGTAAAAGATATTTCATTCATGTATTTTTTTCCTTAGACTATCTCTACTGAAATGCTTCTTTGGACATTTACTAAAGTTTTAGTAAATAGTAGTTACTTTGATGACAGGCGGGTTTTTAAGTTAGTAATTGCAACAGCCAAACAACACTAATATTACTGGAAAACAATGATGCTGATTTAAATCATTTGGAAATTGGTTACCTACATTTGGATGTTATACTGGATGTAAAAATTATTTACTGTAATAAAAATAAATCAATAGTGAAGTCAGAACTTGAAAATGAATAAACCCACAAAACACAGTGGTACAAATAATGTCCCAATGTTCAAAAATATATGGAAATTAAACTATAAGAAATTTAAACTATGACTTTTGTTTTATAAACAACAATAAGTAGGGGAAATGCCTCTGATTTATGATGGATATTTCAGAAGAGCTCAAATATCTATGTATACTTTGCAATAAGAGAACATAAATAGTGTAGGGATTTGTAAAACACATTTAAGGTTGGCATTCATTTGAAGAGGTGATCCCTGATATTCACTGACAGCTAGGACGGGAAATGGCAGAAGACGCTTAAATGACCTGTATAGAGCAAGGCAGGGCAAGAGTGATTTTACAGTATTTTCTTTTAATCAACTGACTATACCGCTGGCCTTTAGTCTTCCTTCTGCAACACACCATACCTTGTATTACCCAATTATCAATCATCTATTCAAGAATAGCAAGCTTCCCTTTAAACTGAGTAAATAATTATTGCAACATCTTTTCTTGGCTTCATCCTCTTTCGACTTGCGTAGTTATATTCTTGCAAACTCCCAATGGAGATACTCTAATTATTTTTAAATTTTTATAGTACATAAGAAAGAAGTGTGTTACATAAAATGATTTGATTTTGGATTGTTATTATGAAAGACTGTATTATCAAGTTCATTTAAATAGAAATTTAATAATTCTGTTAACTTTTTCCTATTTTATAAGTGATACGCTATTTCATTTACTTTAAATTCATTACATAATAAAATGCATGACTTACAAAAAAATTTTTTTTAAATGGCACATTGGTATATGCTTGGTTAAAAACTAAAAAAACCAAACCCAATGCCTTTGAGTCAATTCTGTCACTTAGCGACCCTATAGGACAGAGTAGAACTGCCTCATAGGGTTTCCAAAGCTGTAATTTTTATGGAAGCAAACTGCCGCATCTGTCTCCTGAGGAGTGGCTCGTGGGTTCGAACTGCCAACTTTTTGGTTAGCAGCCCATCACTTTAAGCACTGCCCCACAAGGGTTACTCATATGCTTGATTAGGGGGACCAAATATGTAAATTTCAAACTACACACATCATACTATAAAAAATAGACATAAGTTATTTTCATTAACTAATGTTTGGGTATCATGCATTTTGGACAAAAATAATCTACCTGAAACAATTTTTGTGTTTAATTATAAAATAATGAGATAAGACAAAAAGCTTTGGACTGCTGTTTGCATCTCTCTGTAATTAATATATTGAGTGTATGGAGGATAATCGTTTCTGATAAGTTTTTAAAGGTTCTCTATGGTTGTCACTAGTTTCTCTTTTTTAATATTGAATATAATGCCATAAAAATACCCCAATAGGCTATTGGGTTCCCTGTGAGTCAGAATCAACTCGACAGCAACAGGTTTTTTGGTTTAATAAGCTAACATAAAACTTTAAAAATATATTTGCATATTTGTTATTTACAAAAATAATAATACAACAAACACCCATGTAACCACCACCCAACTAACGTTTTAGGAAATAAAACATTACCAATACTATGGACACTATAGAAGAATTTTGACCAGATGACTGTAGCTTATAAATCTAATGAAGATCATTTCTGAGATATCTGTCAAACTCAAAACATCAATGTTTCTTATGCTTACTGTCTTTAACCAATTATCAGTTGTAAGTATAAAGTAACAATACATGGCAAATTATAAAAACAAATTAAAACCATCATGGCAGCTTTCACTGTGTAAGTCATAAGCATGCTTACTCATTTGATTGTCTTCACATACTCTAAGAGGTTCTCAAGCAGTATTATTTTCCTTAAAAATATTTAAATAATCATTTAATTTATTAATATTTTAAAAATAGAACTTGGATTTGAAGCCTTTACCACCTGAATAACGTTACACTCCTGGAACACCTCTGAATCCCAACGATTTGTGAAATAGCTGCGTAAACTCTGATCCCTGACGAATGACAAGACATTAGAGATGAGTGAAAGAAAAGGAATAGGGATCCTGGAAACAGAGAACAGGTGTAAAGATGCACCCGCTACACCTGGAGAGCAACTCAGACTTTAGCCCTCCACGTTGTGGAGAATACCCTGGAGTCCAGAGAGTCAAGATCCAGTCATCTCTGCATATACTAAAGCATGCAGCGAACATATAACGGTTCAATAAACGAGCCTGATGCAGCCACAGCTACCTATGAAGTACAGCTATCGAGGTTCCAAATCTCTTCAGTACCATCTTGCCACAAAGCCAGAATTTCCACCTAAACCACCAAAGGGCCACAGAATTAAAACTGTGGGAAAAATTTGGTGTCGTAACTGGGAATAGTTGTTTCTCCTAGGAAAACCTGATTGTTTTTAGCTTACAACTGTGACTCAGGAAGTTGTGATTATAGTTCTCTTTTGAAACCATTCATTAGAAAGCAGAGAACAAAACTTTTGGCTTCTCTGTATTGGAGAATACTCTGAGGAGGACCTCATGGATTCATTTGGTATATTAAGCTCCCTCCTCCTTTCATCTTTCCTACCTTGTATTCCCTGTGCCTCATTTTATCCAATCTAAGGAGCCCTGGTTGTACAGTGGTTAAAGCACTCGGCTGCTAACTGAAAGGGGGTGTTTTGAGCCCACCTGCCACTCTGCAGTAAAAAGATGCAGCAGCTTGCTTCCGTTAAGATTATAGCCTTGGAAACCCTATGGAGCAGTTCTACCTTGTCCTTAGGGTCACCATGAGTTGGAATCGAATCGACAATGGCAACAGGTTTATTTATTTCTGTTTGTTTATTTTTAACTTGGAGTCCCTGGGAGGTGCAAACAATTAATGAGCTCAGTTGCTAACCAATGGTTGGAGGTTTGAGTCCATAAGGAAGGAAAGGCCTGGCAATCTGATTTCCAAAAATCAGCCATTGACAACACTATGGAGTACAGTTCTACTCTGACACACATGGGGTTGCCATGAGTTGGAAACAGCTTGATGGCAACTGTTTTTTTTTTTTTAACTTACTCTATAATGATGCATTGTATATTGTCTCTGGTTTTTAAAGTCCTTCTGGAATAAGGTGGAATACAAACAGTCATCGGCTTATAAAGATGAAAAGAGCTTAGGGGTAATCCAGTCCTATCCTCTGTATTTTACAGACGAGAAATCATGCTCCAAGGTTTCAATGACTATTGGTTTATAGATGGGGGGGGGGGATTTAGGGAGCTTGAATGCATTTTTCTGATTTTTCCCCAATATGGGGCCCTCCTATGACTTTAGATTCTCTTGCCCCCCTTGTTCTTAAGGTAGCATTGCCCAAGGGATGTTGACAGATGTTTACCCCCGGGGGTGGGGAGGGGGTGCTTCTTGTCCCATAAATTTGGGAAAGGTCATACTCTACATCTTACCTTGGAGAGTCATGAGATACATCAGCATTTTAAAATTCCAACAAATCCTTCATCAAGTAAATTGATTTAACTTTGTTTAACCCATGCCTCCCAAACATGGCTGGTCATAAGCAAAACTTTTTTTCTTTTCTCTTTCAGGGGAATATCAGGAGTGGCGGGGCAGGGAGTAGGGGAGGGGAGGTACCACACTCTAGGAAGTGCCAGGTTACAGCAAGTCCACCAGAAGGCAACTGTTTAAATCTCTGTGGTGGGTGGGAGAGAATGGTCAGATGCCCATTACACAGTCACTTCAGCCTGGATAGTGGCTGCTTTCAGCATTGGCAACTGCTGGCCTCAGGGCCCTCATACACCAAAAGGTAAGGACCAATCCAAACCAAAGAGGTGTGAGAAAGAGGCACAGCAACCACACTTGGCTTTCTTCCAGGGGCACTCGGGGTGAGCCTGTGTAAGCATGGAGCCAGGGAGCACCCTGACAGCCATGGAGTGAGGTGCCTGCCGTTCTGTTTGCCTCACAGCATCCATTCGGTACCTACTTCGAATTCTAGTAAATATCATCAGACAAAAGGTGTAGAGTTCCAAAAATAACAATTTAACATGGTGTGTATACCTCTGTGGGGGAGGCTTGTATATTTATGGACCCCCAAGGGACCTGATAGTGAAGCCAGCTCTGATTGGCTGCAGGAAGCCCTAACCACGGGACTCTGGAGCAGACGGCCTGGGCACTAACATTGTCTCTACCCTCACTAGCTGTGGGACCTTGAGTAAGTTACTGTCTTAGTTTTCTAGTGCTGCTATAATAGAAATACCACAAGTGGGCAGCTTTAATGACCAAAAATTTATTTTCTCACAGTTTAGGAAGCTAGAAGTCTGAATTCAGGGTGCTGGCTCTAGCGGAAGGCTGTCCGCTCTGGGGGAAAATCCTTGTCTGTGCTTCTCAGTGTTCCTTGGAGATCTCCATGTGGCACTGTCTTTCCTCCATTTTTGCTTCCTTGTCTCTGTGTCTAATCTTCCTTTTTTACTTTTTATATCTCAAAGGTGATTAGGTTTAAGACACACTGATATGATCTCAGCAACATAACAAAGAAAACCCTATTCCAAATGGGATTACATCCACAGGTATAGAGGTTAAGATTCCAACACACACTTTTGGGGGACACACTTCGATCCACAACACTTAACTTCTGTGAGCTTTAGTTACCTCTTCCGTAAAATGGGACAATAATAGTAACTGTACCTTGTAGGATAGTTAGATGGATTAAATGGGTTAATATTTTCAAAGTGCTTAAAACAGTGCTTACTTCACAGTGAGGAAAATATAAATATTCATTAAATAAAAATTTGTCATTAAGCACTTAACACCAATTTTCTGCTGTTGGTATACATTTCTTTTCATAATAGACAAAGACAACATATAACATTGGTGAAAACAAGTTCCCTTATCACCCTTCATTTTAAAGAAAGACAATCCTGCCCAGTTCTGTTCTAAGGCTACCCATGAGTCCAGCTGGGCCACCCTGCCTTTCAGGGGTGCATGCGGCTGACATAGCTGCCTGCAAGTTCCCACTGCTTTCTGGAGGGCTGTGGCTGACATGATCTGTAGAGCTGATTTGTCATTAAAAAAAAAAAAACAAAAACAAAAAAACCCATTGCCATTGAGTGGATTCTGACCGACTCATAGCCACCCCATAGAACAGAGTAGAATTGCCCTATAGAGTTTCCAAGGAGCATCTGTGGACTGGAACCGCTGACCTTTTGGTTAGCAGCCGCAGAGTTTAACCACTACACCACGAGGGTTGCCATTAGTGCATGCTAATGATCAGGCCTTGTGTACAGTGGTTGCCAGGGATTCAAACAGAACAAGAACAAGGAGACAGGACTGAAGGCACGGCTGCCAGTCACAGATGGCCCTGTAATTACCCTGCCAACGGCATCTTCCCAGGGCTCCTTGTCCCACTTCCACAGACAGTGCCTCAAAGGGGCTTCTGAGGGGAGAGTCGGAGCTGGCTCCTCCTTGCCTTGTCTCCTTCCAGAAGCCTTAACTCAGGTGTTAAGAAGAATGAAATACAAATGACTTTAAAAATAGACAAATTAAAACGCACCAAATGAAACAGTAAGGGAAAGAGTTTGGTAAAGCCTTGGTTAATTTTTCTAGGTTGTTATTTGCTTGAAAATACCATCATATAAACCCATTTTAAAAGACTGTAAAGCAAACACATTTTAAAAGACTGAGAAATTAAAAAACAACAATGCAGTAAATGAATCTGAGTAATGCCTCAAGCAGTAGAGTAAAAGATCTGTTTAGTTGTATAAGGCTAATTCTTAGGTTACCTGAGAAGCTAAGAAGGATGAACAATAATCTATTGTATATGGATACTATTAGCATTATAATTTTTGAAATCTCATAATTTATATTGTATAGCTCTTTTTCAGCTCTAGCTAGAGAAACATGAGGCATGGTTGGTCCAGTGACACAATTCTTGCCTTGCATGTGGGAAACCCAGGTTCGATTCCTGGCCAATGCCACCTCATATGCAGCCACCACCCGTCTGCCGTTGGAGGCTTGTGTGTTTCTATGATGCTGAACAGGTTATCGGACTAAGATGGACTCGGAGAAAGGCCTGGTGATCTACTTCTGAAAACGAGCCAGTGAATACCCTATGGATCACAGTGGTCCGATCTGCAACTGATCATGGGGATGGCACAGGACCAGGCAGTATTTCGTTCCATTGTACACGGGGTTGAAAACCCCAGGCAACACCCCTTCCCTCCCTGTCCCCCTTCTTTGTCTTGCTAACCACAAGCTTGTTTTGAGCAACATTTTTCAGGAAGTTGCAGCTAGTGGCTCCATCCACTGAACTAGCCCAAGCTACACCTTGAAGCATGCACAGATTGAAGAGATCACGTCCTTCAACCCACCCCGGACCCGACTGTCACCGGAAAGAACGATATTTCCCAGCCCATGATTTCACCCTATTCCATTTTAGAAGCGAGAGGTCCCACTACACACACATGCGACAGAAGATGATTTAATATCCAGACCTCCAAGTATGGGCATGGGAGGACTAAGGGCAGAGAGTTCCGGGTACCAAACCCAACCCCAGACGCCCCTGGAAACAAAAAGCTCCCCAGTCCCTTGGATGGTGAGCACGTGGCCTTATGGTCACTAGACTCCACGTTGTTCCTTGTCTGCGCAGACAATAAATTTCCACTTTCTGTTTCCCTTGCAACTGGTGGTGTGGTGTTTGTCTTATTTTGATCGGCTAATAGGACAAGACAAGAGCTCTCATTCAGTTACAGGGTTACCAAGAGTTGGGGTGACTCGATGGTAGCTAACAACGAGAAGCATACACACACACACACATACACACACCACACGAAGCCCCCATGCCCCTGGGACTAATAGGGACCATTCCAGTGTGCGGTCCCTGTGCCTGGGGAGAGGTGGGAGACAGATGAAGGCAGAGTTTCAAGAAGCAGAAAAACCCAGTCTCAGGCTTAGGTTTATATTTACACCAGTTCAGTTTCCAACATAGGGTTTGAATGTTGCTTTGAACATTTATTTTTACTGTTGTTGCCTTTTAAGTTCCAAATGTTTGGGAGACAGCCTCTCACATTGTCCCTAGCAGTGCACCCCTTTCCTCAGGGCACATCTTTGAAGGCGACTTCATTTCTCCTTATCTTAGGCAGCACACCCTTGCGTCAGTGAATCACCAGGTGACTTGCAGAGGTTATTTTTCTTTAACACCAACACATGAATGCTAATGTAAGACAGACAGATGTGGAAAACAATAGGGAGCCGATAACAAAGCTGGTCTGGTGTTCTCACAAAGTAGCTTTCTAAATTTTCATGATTTTAATTGGTGCTACTACAGCCTTTAAATAGGTATACTGTTCTCTTAAAGACTTTTTTTCATGTAATACATGAATAATGCCATACTAAAGAAAATATCATTTAAAAGGAAACTATTTCTTGAAGTTATGACTTGCATCTACAGTAATGAGATCCAATTAAAGTATATATATTTTAAAAAACCCTCTAAGCTGATCTATTGCTTAGAATTTTGAGATTCATCACCGCGCTGCTATTACCCCATTCTGTATGCACAGCACAGATTCCTGCCAAGCCTATTACAGAGAACAAACAATGTCTTCTCTGTCAGAACAGAGAATGAATAGTATCACGAAATCCTCCTCTAATGTACAGCCTACGTTTCCTCCATCCCCACCCCCTCAGAAGAGAATAACCAGGATGAGGACTGAGAGGGAAAGCCCCACTCTCCTTCTGCCAAACTGAAATCACATTCTAGAACAATATGGACTAAGGAATGTCAACTGTATATTAACTTCTAAACGTAGAAAGTTGACAAGCTTATTTTCTTTTAAATGGGGTCCTACATTTTTGCATTTCAGTGTGTATGTGTACACAAACATCTTTATCAGGAAGGAAGGAGGAGGAGTTTCATCCGATACAATTCCAGGGCTTAGCAAAAGAGCTTCTAGCTACAGACCGAGTGGCAAAAGGGGAACTTCATAGAAATGACACAGCAGTTCATGTTTAAAACACTGGCAGCTAATTCATGAATGCTGATGCTGACTCTGTATCCAGCTTCTTCTTTTGAGCCTTTATTCCCGCTAAGCTCATGATTCATAAAGAAAGCGCCTGCGGTTACTCCTCTGAAACGTACAGTATGAGGCTGACAGATTTCTCTTCGGAGTCTCTCCCTCCCTTTCTCTTTCTGTCGCCCACACACACCTCCCCTCCCCACAAAAGAGGCATCAAAGACAAGATCTTCCAAAACAAGAACTTCATGGAGCATTTGTCCCGAACCAATAGAAGACTTCCTTAGTAGGTATTTTCAGAGAAGTGGTATGTGGATTTCTTTAAACTCATCCATATATGTAAGTCTTAATTGGTGTGAAGTATTATGATTGGGGTTTCTCTTTTCTTGTGACATCAGAACAGCACATATTTTATTTTAACCTCTAAAATCAATTACACAAATCATTCCTCATAAGAGAAATGCTATTTTTATAATCAAGCCACACTGACTTTTGTTTTTGTTTTCATGAGTATCTGAGAGAGATCAACATAAAGAAAGAAATGTAGCCTCCCCTTTCCTCCCTTCTTCTTATATATTTTTAGTATAGTACAGTTCAAAGAGCTCCCAGATGTGGCTGGTATTCTCCTGGTAACGCATTTAGAAGAGGCTGCTGGATACCCAAACAGCTCTGTTTTCTTCTCTCTTCTCCCTCCTTCTCTCAGATTACTCTAGGTTTGTATTGGACGGAACACAGTTAAACTTTTGTGTAGTGCCACTGCAGCTTCCAAATTCTAACGATGTGTTCCCTTATTATCACTATGGTAATATTTACCTTGGAGAAATGTCTGAAAAAGTATTCAAAGTTCTAGCAATGTCTTCCCCCTTTGAAATGTTACTGTGGTAAGAGTTCTCTCTTCTTTCTTGGCCTATAACCAAAGAGAAAGAAAGTTAGAAAAGAAGGCAGATGGAGATAGACTGTGAAAGTTACTTTGTCCAGTTCACTGTAAACATGTTAGCAAATTCATGCTAAACATCGAACTTTATATTCCTTCTATATTCCTGAACAAAGCAAACTGCAAAGAAAAGGCAAAACTACACATAGTATTAAATAAATTAAAGCTTTGCTCTAAAATGACCGTCCAGTTAATGTCGAATCAAATGCAATTCAATTTACTTGATTTTCCATTTCTTTATTAGCTTAATGACAAATCCATGTATTACTCTAACGTACCACCCCAAAAAAACAAACAAACCTGTTGCATTAAGTTGATTCCAGCTCATAGCGATCCTACTATTAAAATTCATATGACATATCTTGAACTTGAGATAAAACAAGTGATTTATCTGAAAAGAACATTTATACACTTTGGTAAGGTAAAGCTGTGATTCAATTCTGAAAATTTCTTATTAAAAGAAACTGGTGTTGGTCATGTGGATAGTGCAACCTGAATGTCAGGGAGATCTAATTCCAAGTCATTCCTTCATCTATTCCATGTAGCAATGGGGAAGATGGGCAGAAATGGAGTAGACTACCGGGACGGATTCTCTTGTTCTCCCAATTCATCACTGCTCCTTAGCCCTGACCCTATCTGGGCTCTGCTCTATTTTTGGTGCCCTGTCCTTTCTCCATCTCCCTTTCCTCTCTAATTTTCTTCCTGTCCTCTAAAAAATACCTCCTGTATTGAACATCTACTTTATGTAAGACACCATGATAGGTACTGTGTGACAGGGAGGAGAGAGGGGATGGAATGAATGAATGAATGAATGAATGAATGAATACATGTGTTTATACTCTAAGGAGAATACACTGGTTTTTGACTAAGATTCGGAGCTTCTCAATCGTTTAAACAGATCGAGGTACAATTCCTCATCTTCAATATCAAACACTGAGTAGGATATGACCCTTCTGGAGTTGCATCATGGAGTCCATAGGTGGTTTAAACTATTAAGCACTCGGCTACTAACCGAAAAGTTGGCAGTTTGAATCCACCCGGAGGTGCCTCAAAAGAAAGGCTGGTGATCTACTTCTGAAAGATTGCAGCAATTAAAACCCTGTGGCGAGCAGTTCTACTCCAAAACACGTGGGTCAGAATTGACTCTACAGCAACTAATTTCATTTGTTCTTTTGTTTTGAGAGTTGCAGCTATGGGTGTTCTTTTATTAGGACCATATTATCTTCTTCGGCTGAGTGTTGCTTTCTCCCGTGGCAGAGTCAGCAGATTATTTATATTACCTTGAGGTGTATCTATTGTTCCCTTGACAGTTATCAAGTGAGGAACAGCTGCCTTTTGTTTGCTGCTGCATTCAGGTGCATTATTATCTTCATTTTTTAATAAGTCTAAAAAGATCAGAACAAGACACACAATCATGGGCTGTCTTCCTCCAGCCCTACTCGAGATCATTCAACTGTCAATCATGTAAACTAAGAGGACAGGGCTTCGGTGGGTGAAGGGCGTGACAGAAAAGTGCCTTTCCCGAGCCACCTTTCTACTCTTTCATTGGATTTCAAATCAAATCTTCTTCTGAACCCTGGGAATACAAAAATACTTAGATGTGGATTCAAACTGTAAAGTTCTCCACTTCCCCACGTTGTCATGGTCAATCCCAGATAACTCTCCTTAATTAGTTGGAAATATGTGCAAGATTTGATGAGCAAATTAAACTGGTTTCACTAAAAAGAAAAATAAACATTTTTCTTAAAGTGCTAAATATGACCAATGTGTACTGTTGTTGTTGTTGTTAGATGCCGTCAAGTCGATTCCGACTCCTAGCAACCTTACAGGACAGCGTAGAACTGCCCCATAGGATTTCTAAGGAGCCACTGGTGGGTTTGAACTGCCAACCTTTTGGATAGTAGCCATAGCTCTTAACCACTGTGCCATCAGGGCTCCCAATGTGTATTAGAAATAGTGTATCTAGATTCCCTCTCTCTATCACCAATATGAGTTGAGTCTAATTTGAAAATTGAACATGTGACTTAAAAATATGAACCTTGAAAACATCATGCTAAGTGAAAGAGGGCAGTCACAAAAAACTCACATATTACATGATTCCATTAATATGAAATGTCCAGAACAGGCAAATATATAGAGACAGAAAGTAGGTTTAGTGGTTGCTTAGGGCTCAGGTGGGGATAGGGAATTGGGAGTGATAGCTAAGTGGTGCCGGGTTTCTTTTTAAGGTAATGAAAATGTTCTAAAATTGCTTGTACAACTGTTAATACACTAAAAACTATGAATGTACATTTAAAATGGATGAATTATATGGTATATGAACTGTATTTCAATAAAGCTGTTACCAAAAAGTATTCCAAGAAATGTGGACTTTACAGTGCCATTCCTTTTCTAGATCAGTCTTAAACGATATGGGAAACCCAAGTGTAACGGTAGCTGGAATTACCAGAGTTGTTGCACTGAAGCAGGATGGCCTGGCTCCAGTGCAAACTATTATGTCCCGACTAAGACAATCACAGTAGACTTTCACTCAGAACTGAGAGTATGGGCCAGATGTTCCTTCAGGTGCTGTTTTATTCTCCTGACTATCTCTAAGTGCCAAAACCGAAAAATCAAACCTACTGCCATCAAGTTGATCCTGATTCATACCCTATAGAGTGGAACTACCCCATCGGGTTTCCAAGGCTATAAATCTTTATGGAAGCAGACTGCCACATCTTTCTCCCGCAGAGCAGCTGCTGGTTGCCAACAGGTGACCTTCTGATTAGCAGCCAAGTGCTTTAACCACTGCGCCGCCAGAGCTCCTTTCTAAGTGTGGACAGCAGTTGTTCACTACAAAGGATTGTTGATCCAATATAAGTGAAATCGTATGCTTTCAATGTTGATTTCTTTATTTACTGAATGGAATTTTAGGACTTCTGAAAACAGCTATCTACTCAAATATGACCACTCTACTCCCACATATGGGGCAGTGGTGGGGCAGTGGTGGTTCAGTGGTCGAATTCTTACCTTCCACGTGGGAGACCTGGGTTTGATTCCCGGCCAATGCACTCAAGGGCAGTCATCACCTGCCTGTCAGTGGGGGCTCGCATGTTGCTGTGGCGCTGAACAGCTTTCAGCGAAGTTTCCAGACTAAGACTGACTAGGAAGAAAGGCCTGATGATCTCCTTCTGAAAATCAGCCAGTGAAAACCCTATGGATCACAATGGTCTGATCTCGTCGTGCATGGGGTCGCCACAAGTCAGGGGCTGATTTGACGACAGCTAATAACAACCACCCCCACATACACTAAGTCAGTAGAATACCAAGCTCAGTACTGTTTCTTTTGCACCTATTTCATTGACAACTTTTATGAGGATTGTTAGAAGGTTCTCAACACTGATGACAATGTTCACATGAAGGCCCAAACAAGTGAACTCTAGGACTTCATGGTGCATTTTACATAACTAACCTGGAAGCTTGTTCTGGCTCAAGTCATTTAGAGGAACTGAAATTGAGCTCAATTTCTGGGCCACTGGGACCCTGAGGGATGGGATATGTACCCGACAGATGGCTTGGTCCAAGCCCCAGCTGGCGTCACTGAGGAAAGGATTAAGGAGAACTGTGTTTTCCTCAAGTCATGTCCTTATAGTCCCTTTTAGGGAAGCGGTGATGATATTGAGACGGTACCTCCCTGCTGTCTGGGCAGATAAATACAGGGATTTAATAGCACATATTTGAGCAATCCTACTCCAAATTATTTTTTATTTATAAAAACTATACTTGGAGGCAAGATATATACTCAACATGAAGCTAGAATCAAGAAGGTCAATCATCAAATCTCAAATTTAACAGAAACTTAAAGATCACCTATAAATCAATCCCACTTGATGTTTGAACACTTTCTCAATGTCCCTCACATCCAGTACAATGTCAAAAGGGCTTGGTTAAATCTAACAGTTAAAAGTACTGAGCACTGCATGAGTCACAGTGCCTAACAAATAATAGTCACTCAATATATATTCACTGATCAGGTGAATTAATTTAAATAAAATCAGAGTAGACATAAGGATGTTGCTATAACAAGCTGCTCTACCCACAGTCCCTGAAGAGAGAAAGGAGTAGGATTATAAGTAGCTTATGATCGGCATACTTGCTGTCACAGCAATATTTCACACATGCAAATGTCATCCAAGTAAATACTATCCTTTACCCAGGTTGCAATAGAAGCAAACCAATAAATAAAACTTAGATCTGCTAATCCAGCCTATGGTAGGTTTCCTTCTGTAACGAAGGGCTTTCTCTAGCCTAAGAAATCCCTTTCTGTCTCTGGGAAGCTCTGTTAGATTTCAGCCAGGAGTAGGGAATGTTCTCTACCCCAGTAGCTTCAATCTGGTTTGAGTCTTGATTCTAACCTGTAAGAATCTGCAGAGCAAGACCAAAGGTTTCCTCCACATGGCAACCCTTCAAATACTTGAAGACCCCTATTTAAACAAGTCCCTCTTGCCTTGATCTTGAGCCTCCTCTTCTCCACTTCCAAAATATAGTTTTGAGTGCCATCTGCCATCAAAGGGGCAGAAAGCCTATAAGAAGAAGGAAGCTGGACCCTGAATAGGCTTGCTCACAAGGACAGAGCAGACTGAGAGGCTGCTCCAGTTACAAAGTTCAATTTAGGAGAGCAGGCTAGCAAGCCAAGCACAACATCCAACGGAATGGTAAACTCAACCTGATTTAGGAAATAGTTTTTACCTCGGTTTGGAGTGGAACTCTTGGTGCCATATTATGGCAGGAAGGCAAAGCTATCACGGGCGAGTAAGAGTCTGGTGGTACTCAGGAGTCAGGAAGGTGGTCTGTTACCTTCCTGAAGGTCAAATCACAGCAACAAAATCTGGTCACTGGGCAGTGACTTAGGGTAAGAGCCACAATTCTCAAGAAGACTGCTTGGTAAGACCAAGACAGACTATGGTATTCAAAGCAGATACCTAGTCCCAGACACTTGGATACACAGGAAAAGAAAGAGCTGAAACTTGAAAGTTCAAGCGGTGAGTATCATGTGTGCCTGGTCATTACTCCTGAGATATAGGATCCTGTATCTGAAGGAAAATAAAGGCCACTTGGGATGCAATGGTTGTCATCCACCAGTAGTGGTAAGTACTAGGGCAATACAATTCTCAGCACTGGAGATGAAAATTCAAAAAAGAACTTCAGTTAGCATTTACCCAAATCTACCATGAGCCATTAGACATAAACTATGACGAGTGATAAGCTCCACTGGGTTATAGGGTAGGTTTAAACAAATTAAGTATTTCTTGCTTTAGAGAGAATAAATTCAGATTTGGAGAGCAAAAGATGATGCATATGCAAGAGGATTACGTGGTGAAGAAATGAAGAAGGCAGAAGGGGAGAAGTTGGGAGCTGGCACTTTCATTTATTGGCTATTTTCTTCTAAATGATTGACCTCAAAGGCAATTCACCAGATAGTACTTGATCAGTACACAGTAGAGCAGGACTCTTCTCCTAGTCTAGATACAACACTTTTATTCAGACAGCCTACAATAACAGAAGCTTTTACCAGCTACATTATACCATTTACATACATGGACCTTGTACTTGACAAAAATTAAATCTAAATCTCTTTCAAATATGATACTGTTAAGCTGCATTTCTTCCTGATTGTCCTTCTGTAATTTAACTTGGGCGGAAGGGTGTGCTTACATTGATCCCTGTGCAATTTCTGCTTCTTAGATTTGGGTCATTGCCTCAACTGTCAAGGTGTTCCTGAATTCTGTCTCTGCCATTTATTACTTAAGCTCTCTTTCCCCAGCTCTGGACCGTGCATTTATAGTTTTACCCAAGTCTGGCCTGATGTTGACTAGGACAGGATTAAGTTAAAATACAAGAAACCAGCCTCCAGGAATAGAGTAATTTATTAATCAGCTCCCTCTGGATATATCTACCAAACCAGTTACTATTTCAGCTAATTATACACACCCACCAATTGTCCAAATGATGAATGTTAGCAACTTGATATATTTTTACTAAAAAATCAAACATATTCATAAGCTAGCACATTATTTATTACTCCATCTGAATTCGTGATGAGTTCAATACATTATCAAAGCATAGAAATTTCTTTCAATTATCATTTCAATATTCAGTCTTTCACAGTAATCATGCAAGGAAGTGATATTACATATGTTTAATTAAAGAGGTACTAAAGACAACATATGGGGGCATTGGTGGTTCAGTGGTAGAATTCCTGCTTCTATGCCGGAGACCTAGGTTCAATTCTCGGCCAATGCACTTCCTGCATAGCCACTACCCATCTGCTAGTGGAGGCTGCTATAATGCAAAGAACATTAGAAGCCCATTCATTTTCCAGATCAGTCTTAAACAAATATGGGAAACCCAAGTGTAATGGTAGATGGAATTACCAGAGTTGTCGCACTGAAGCAGGATGATCTGGTTCCGGTGCAACTATTCTGTTCTGACTGAGACAACCAGAGTAGAATTTTACCCAGAGCTGAGAGTACGGACCAGATGCTCTTTCAGGTGCTCCTTCATCCCTGTGACTATTTCTAAGCGTAGACAGCAGTTATTCACTACAAATGATTGTTGATCAATAATCATTAATGATTACTGGCCTGGTGACCCTCTGGACCACAACAGTCTGATCCACAACATATCACAGGGATTGCACAGGACTGAGCAACGTTTTATTCTGTTGTGCATGGGGCTGTCATGAGTTGGCAGCCAACTGAATGGCAGCTAACAACAACAATAAAGGCAATGCGTATGGGCTATGATGAATGCTGCCATATTGGATAAACATAACTTGCAATACCTCCTTCTCCTTCTACCTAGAATCCTTGTTTTCCCATGGCTGTACTTTCTCCCCTTGCTCAGCTCCCTCTTGCTTTCTGGCCTTCTTTTTTTTTTTTTTTTTCCTGTTTCTCCCAGCCAAGCTTCTCATGTTTTCCACCCCCAGCTGCTTCAGCTCACACTTCAGCCTTCCTGGCATTTACTGTGTTAACAGCTCTAGCCTTGCCGCCATCTGATGTCTCCCGCTTCATTTTACACATACTCTAGCAGCTGAAATCCCTGATGTATGCCAAAGCAACCGTCCATTAAGAGAAGAGTGTTTTCTGGGGCTGTTATTTTCCTCACTGAGAACAGAGAAATCGGAGAGGCAAGAAAGGCTAGCTCAGAGAGGTACCCAAAAGAGGTCACTGTGAAGATATGATGAAGGCAAACAAACAATAAAAGAGAAATCCCATTTTTTCTTTTTGTGTAAACATCAGAGAGATTATGACACTGGGAAAATAATTCCTTCTGAAAATCCTCTCCAACGGTGCCATTTAATGGAAATAATTCCCTTTCCATGAGAAATTTATTTTTCTTGAATTTTAGAGACAAAAATCCTCCTGCACGTATCCTTATGGAATGAAACCCTTGAGAGTCGGAACTCGACAGGACTGCCTTGTTTTTCTGGGTCTCGAAAGTTTTCTGGCTCTGACAGGGTACAGGCTTACCATTTTTCTCTTTCTTGTTTAGTGGAAAATATTTGAGTGTTTCCTTCTCTGAGAGGTTTCTGCCTTACACAGGTTCTGGCTTTTGCAGGTTTTACTATCTACAATATACAGGATCCAGTTACGTATATATTAACAAACAGCATTCTATTAGCAATAACCTTCTATTTGAGAATATGCTACCATGAAAGAGGCTTAAGATGACACTATTTACTATAAAAGCCTTATCTGCAGGCATGTATCCCAAGCATGGTTTGGAAATGAATTTCTTACAGCTTCAATATTAGCAGAGAAGTAATCAAAAGCATCAAAGTGCTCAACGGGAAAAAAGAAAGTCTTTCTTATTGGTAAAGAATAGTTTATAATATACAAATTAGATGTATTTATGGAAACTTCTGTAGCATGCTTCTCAGACATCAAATATAAATAAGACAGCATAAATATTAACATTAAAAAAGATTAGCTTTGGTACTTAAACATTGCTTTAGTGAAAGGGAAATATGTAAGCTGATTCTCCCAATTACTAATTTATAAATTGGTAGTAAAAACAAAAAAACTTTAAAATATTGCCCTTTAGGAAGTACCAACAAACATGAGATAACCAGAGCATCCACTTTTTAAAAGGTACCTAGTCAAAGAAAGAGGATATTCATGTCCTCCAGGACCTTCCACTCTGCACATCTGGGAAGCTGTCTTTTGGACTGGGACGTTACCTGCCATTTATATGTCCTATAGCTTTGGCCTGTCTTTGCCTAATGCATATGCCCACCCTGCCCTTGCCCCATGATAGTTATCTAACTGGCTAGCCAAGTGGCACGTTGCTTTGTCTATCAGAGGTCAGACTTCAGACATTTCTTGATGAGGAATGACTTCTGTTTTCACCAGTCTTGGGCATTCTGGAGGGGTGCTGATCTTGGGTCTTTCCCAGCAGAAGTTGTATGAATGGATGTCTTAGTTATCTAGTGCCACTATAACAGAAATACAAGTGGGCAGCTTTATTCTCTCACAGTCTAGTAGGCTACAAGTCCAAATTCAGGGCATCAGCTCCAGAGGAAGGCTTTCTCTCTGTCAGCTCTGGAGGAAGGTCCTTGTCATCAATCTTCTGCAGGACTAGGAGCTTCTCCACACAGGAACCCCAGGTGCAAAGGAATGTGCTCTGATCCTGGCACTGCTTTCTTGGTGGTATGAAGTCCCCCACCCCCATCTGCTCACTTCCCTTTCCTTTTTATTTCTTGAGAGATAAAGGGTGGTGCAGGTCATACCCCAGGGAAACTCCCTTTACGTTGGATCAGAGACGTGACCTGGGTAAGGGTGTTACAATCCCACCCTAATCCTCTTTAACTACAGGCAGAGATTATGATTTATATAGGAAAATCACAAAATGGAAGACAATCACACAATACTGGGAATCATGGCCTAACCAAGGTGACACATATTTTTTAGGGACACAATTCAATCCATGACAATGGATGTACAGGCGGGGGAAAGGGAGGGACATGCAAGGAAAACTTCCCCTTCTCCTTCCTCAGAACTGGCTGAGTTGTGTTGTTGACCTGAGGTGACAGCCCTACCTATGCAGTCAGAGAAGGAGGTGCCTTTAAGGTCTGGTGACTTGCTTAGGTTTCCACATTATTGAAAGATAACTGTCTGTAAAATGAGTTTCAGAGGAATGTGTAGGAGTGTGTGTGTGGGGGGGAAGGATTGGTTGGCATCTTATAGATGAACCATAACTTTACAGAGCATGTCTCTTGATGAATGAATGAATTCAGGGCTTCATTCTCAGACTTTCAAAGATGTCTACAGATGCCACAGCAAAACTGTGCCATTGATATCATGCTTATGTGGCCATTCCCTCATTACTTGGGGCTAATTTTATGAGATACTGCCATATGTATGGCATTTCAATCATTTCTCTGATGATAAATAACTGCCAGATGATAGAAATTGAACTTTAGAAAAATTCTGAGAAACTTAATGAGATGTAATGCTTAGTATCACAGAGGCTGTCAAGGAGATTCATTTGAAGAGAAATACTACAAACTAATGTCTACTTACGCACCCCAGCACGAGCTCTGTAGCAGTAAGTGCTCCGTAAATGTCAGCTGCATTCTTATGTGTAAAACACGGTGTGTTCAGTAAAGCTAAAGGTATCATCATTGACTTTAGTTTACTAAGCCACATCTCTACAGGGTGGCCACACTTGGAATACTGCAGTTTGTGTGTGTATGTATGCCTGTGTGCCACCTTTTTGAGCCAGTGCAAGAAAAATTGGTCAAGTTTCTCAATGTTCCAGTGAGATACAGTCCTGATCTAAAGGCACAGAGATGAGGAGGAGAAACACTCATGCATTTATTTATCCTCGTAAATAAATAAGGTTTATACATCAATCTAGCTGCTATGCTGGAGTTACTTCTTATTGTATTAACTGAATTGAACTTTGAAACAACAGCAGTTCACTTGATTCATTATACAATTGCAGAGAGGGAATTTGTATTTTTAAACATTATTTTCAGTAATAGCTTAAGGAACTAATTACCAAAACAACATGCAGCCGAATTAAAGAGAAAACTTCCAATATTCTTTTAATTGTGAGGCAGGTTTTGAGAGAATTCCATAAGAATTTGGCTTTATCACAATTACTAGCTTTTTTTTTTTTTACTTTATTGTGTTATGTTAAAAACCAAGCACTTTATTTTCTTGGATCCTTCTCTTGGTTAATTTATGCTCTTCCTTTTCTCTGGAAAGTAACTTGATATCTGTACTTAAGAGTCTGTGCTGGTTTCTCTTCCACACTTTCTCACTCCTTAGTGTATATGTTTCTACCTTATTGTTTACCACTTGCGTATATTTCAGAGTTAGATTAACCTAACTTCATAGAGTTTAAAGTGAGCATCATAATATTTAAGCTCAACTCCTTACTTTACAGATGAGGAAACCTTGGCCCAGCCATGATCACACAGCTGTTTAGGGTCTGAGCCAGAAACATAACCTAGGTCACTTTTCATTACCTTCTGTTCTATGGCAGTGGTTTAGTCGATTCCTGTAAGCTACTCGTGTTTGTTCTCCCTCATTAGAGGAGAACTTGGGGGTAGTGTCCCCTCTCTTTTTTTTTAAACTTCATTCAAAGATTCTCCTACAATGCCATCTCCAGAGGAGATGCTTAAATGTGATTGTTTATGATACTGCTATTTTTAAAAGCAGATATTAGCAACTGATAGTATATGACTTCCTTAATATATTATTTTAAAAAGTCTCTTCAATTTATTTAACATCTAGAATATATTTCCTTTAACCTGTTTGTAAAAATAATTGGCATTCTGAATAACCCAGGCTTTATTTTCATATTGAAACAAAATACCTCTATATTAATTAGGTAATCAGATAACATTTTATGATTCTTTAATTAATCAAAATATTTTGACAACTGGTAATGAGAAGGAAGGATTGTTACTCAGTATTCAGATGTTCATCTAGGTCTTCTTTACAGGGCTATGCATTGTGTGAAGAGACAAACTTACTCAGAACACTGGTTCTGAATCCTAAAATAAATACTTTGGAGTGAAGCAAAATTTACTTAAAGAATTCCAAAGGACAGCACTTGGATGTTAAGATACTTAAAAAAATTAATTTATTCTTAATAATATAATTTTATTTTTTTGTGAAAAAGTTGGCATCTGCTGGCAACATCAAAATATTAACTTTCAAAAGCCAGGTGATGTAGCTAAATGGATAAAGTGAAAAGAATGCAGTTTTTTTTTTTTTTCAATATAAAGATGATCTTTTTACATCTCTATTAGTAAAGTTAATTATGCTCTGTGTTGTTTTCCTGGGCAGGTAATACATTTTTTTCTGATCTAGCCACACCCTCTTGACTAGCATTCATCCAAACTAATGGTATTTTAAGTGAAACGTGAAATCTGTATTCTATTCCTATGCCCCTTTGCCGAGCTGTCTGGTCAAAGAGGAAGTGTGAACCCACATAATTGACAGAGTAAGGCAGGAAAAGAAAAAGGAAGAAGAAAATAAGAGAGCAAAGAAGAAAGAAAAAAGCAAGCTTTAAAGATTTTGAACACCTTGGACAAAAGACAATTTCTATTATAGCTGGTAAAAGTCGCCAGATAACAAATGCTCCGTGGGGTCACATGATAGCATCTTAGCACATAAAATCAAAATAGCAGAGAGCAATTTTAATATCAACCTGCCCAAAGAGGGAAAACTGGTTTCACCCCCAAGACTAAAAAGAAGAAGAAACAAAAGCACCCCCTGAATCTAACTGTAAGAGCGAGGAGCAAGAAACACAGGAGCAGTGTTCTTGCTACAGGATCATGTTTTTTTTTTTTTTTGGTCTGCCATCAACAGGTGTTGCCATGGTAACTATCCTGTAGTTAAGAAATAGTAGTAGAGGTAAGAAAATGTATACAAAACCACTAGAGAGGAAAGAAAATAAGACAGACATGCTGTGGCAAAACTAACTTCAGACCTAACAGAATGAGCAACCAGAGCCCTGATGTGCAATTTATCAGATCTTCCTGTTGTCTGAAGGTGACACTGCAAGAAAGGGGGTCTGAGCCAGGAGCATGGTCCTTGGAGGAGCCACGGCCAGGGAACCATCAAGGGGCCCTCAGTTTATCTTAGGTGCTAATTTATATCCCCACTCCCATGTGTATATTTTAGCATTTGATGACTTTGAGGGAGGGTTACAGTAGGGTTGGCGCTCTGGTGGCACAGTGGTTAAGAGCTCAGGTTGGCAGTTCGAATCCACTAGCTGCTCCTTGGAAATCTTATGGGGCAGGTCTACTCTTCCTATAGGGTTGCTATGAGTTGGAATCGACTTGACAGCGATGGGTTTGGTTTTTTGGGTTTACAGTAGTGTTATCACAGTGTGTCTGGAGGTTCCAGATGGTGAACATATCAATGAATGACTTCTCCAGTGTACTTCTACCTCTCATAGGCAGCATATTTAGTGACAATTTCTCTGCCTTCTTCCTTTAGAAGGATAAGCTAGGGTTTGCATGCTGTGAATTGGTAAAGCAGTTCATTAATAGTGATTTTTTCTTATGAACAAGTATTTCTAGCTAAGTACCAGGCTATACCTTAACGCCTGGCTAGAATCGAAACCTTGTTTCTTTGGTTCTTCCTCTAGTGTCCTGACCTATAATGCTATCCCATAGATTTAACACCGTGAATCATGTTATTATTATTTATTCATTGGTATATTAATGTTATATGTTATTAATATAACATCAGGGATTATATATTATTATTTATAAAATCACAAATTGTATATTATTATTTTCATTTCTGAAAATAAATTCTGCATTTTTATTTTGTAAGCTATTGCTGGTGGTCCCCCAAAAGGGCACAATTTATCCCCTTCATTTACCAAGCTTTTTTGTTGTTGTTCAAATGACCACTACACTTTAGAAAGAAATAACATGGGTTAATATACTTTTGTAAAATCCGTGATTCTTCAAAATTAGGGAAGCAGACACAAGTTTTTGAAGGATGGAGTTGGAAAGGTTTAGCCTGAGAGGACAATCGTGTGGTTTCAATCATGTTACATTAAGGTTAGGCAGGCATCAGAGTGTCTTAGAAAAATGTATGGTTGAGGTATCAGTAGACACAGCTCTGAGACCTGGCTATCTCGTCCATTTCTGGAACTCAGTGTCCCTATCCATAAAGAGATGGAAACATTTCCTCCTTGGAAGGGTTGACGTGAGGCTCAAACAAGATAATGTATGTGAAAGCATTTTGCTCATCAACTATAAAACACTGTGCAAGTGGTATTGGAAATACTATTGTCGCTTGTTTTTCAAGCTTTCTGCTATGTCGATATTACCAGATGCACATTTTTTGATGATAAAAATAATAATAATAAATAGACCACGAAAATTTTCACATGATGTTTTCGGCAGGAAATCTTTTTCTGCAGTATTACTTGGAGATACTTATCTAATTTAGATGCCATTTTCTTCTATTAGTTCCCTTTCTTTTGATTTTTTGTTTTCAGGGTGGCAGATCTGTATCAGAGAGGCATGAGTGTGTGTGTGCATGTGCGTGTATAAAAGAGGAAGAGAGGTGAGTGTGAGGAGGAGATAAAGGAAGGTCAAACAAGGAAGGGAAACCAAAGAGGAACTGCTGACAGAGTTAATGGCCAAAGAGAAGGGTAAAGAGGGTTCCCTTCCAATTTCACAGATAGGTACCTATCCCTGATTCTGCTTACTGTTTTATTTGCAATCTGCAGATCATTAGGGATAGCTCAACGGTGGTCTTATATACTCTTTAGCAGAAACAGTTCTGGGGATGACACATTTCTGTAACTGACTCGTCTCATGTGCTTTGTGTCTCTCCATTCTCACGCCGATGGCCCCTGCCAATTGTAGTTGAAGGTGCATAAGTCCTTCTGTTTCTCAAACGATCTCATTTATAGTAAGATGCACACCTTCTGTGTTGTTGTTATTGTTGTAATATTTTTAAAAACAGCTTCCTTTTTAAAATGTTGCCCTTCTGCTTCTAAGTGTTTTGACTCTGCATCCCTACATTCCAACCCTCCCCGCCCCCAACTCTCTTCTCCCCCTTTCCCCTCTCCTTACCAGTCTGCATTTACCACAGTCGCTGCTGGCCAAGTTTCCTGGGTTCTACCTGGGTTTCTGTTTTTTTGTTTACCTCCTTAAATGTTAATCATAATAAAGTTCTAGTTTTGTTATAATACATGCTTATTGAAAAAGTTCGCACAATACAGAAGGATATATTACCAAAAAAATGAAAGTTCCTTTTCACCATACTGTCTCCATCCCATTCCCTTCCCCACAGGTAAGAAAGGTCTGGAAAGATAGAAAAATCTACAGGTATCTTCTTCTTTGTTACATATACAGCACTTTGAACTAGGCATCGTTCAACAGTTTCTTAGAGAACCACCTAAGTCAGACATACAATGTCATCTCATGCTTTTTAATAAACTAGAGAGCATTCAATGGTATGGCAATACCATAATATGTTTAGCCATATGCATGCTGATGGACATTCAGATTGTTTTTTGGTTTTCCTCTTGTATATATATCTCAGTACATGAGTGAGTACATGAATAGATTCCTAGAGACGAATGAATTGTTGGGTCAAAAGGCACATGCTCTTTTCATTTCATTCTCTCTCTGTGTGCCGACCTGAAAACAATGCTCTAATAATATAGACTCCCTGCAACTGTAAAAGAAGTATACTTCTCAGTTTTGTTGGGTTTCGCCACCAATCAGATTCATTTCTCTTACTACCTTCCAGGAATTCTTAAATACCCTGGACTGCCGATGGTACTTCTTCCTGATTTTCCAGTGCTGCTGTGGATTTGTTCTTTCTTTGTGTTCAATTAGATGAATTTGGCGAGTGAAGGATTAAGAGCGAGCCCATATTTCTGGTCCGTCATGGAAGACCCACATTACCTCTTGGCTGCATAGGCCCAGGAGGTCTCTGACTACTCTTGATGCCTTCGTATCTGTCCTCCATACAGTTGTCCAAATGACTTTCTAAAATAAAAATATCATCACACAACTTCCCTGCTTAAAAATCCTTCAATAACACCCAGTGCTTAGAGAGTAAAGTCTAAACTCTGAGACATCACACATAGCACCTTCCATCCACTGGCTTCCTGCCCTCCGTAGCCTCCTCACTACCTTTCCTATGAACATCCTATTGCCTTATCTGCTCATGTCCAAAGACACCAGGGTGCATCCTGTCTCTGTGCTTTGGAAGATGCTGATCCTTCCATGTAAGTTCCCTTCCCTCACTCCCCAAGCATTACTGATGTGCTAGAGCTCATCTCCTGGGTCACCTCCTGTATGAGCTGTTCTGACATCTGCCTTCCCCTTGAGCCTCCCCAGGTAATAACTGTCTATCCTCCTAAGCCACCTCTGTCTTGTACCTAGAGTATTTTGACATTATTTTGCACTTACTTTTATGCATATCCATCCCCCTCTTCTATGCTGTGAGCTCCTGAAGGGCAGAGCCACTGCACTCAGATGTGTCCCAGCAAAGTCCCTGGCACACAGAATCTCCAGAATGGGACTCTGTTGAGTGAATGATACACCGGTGCCATTAGAAAATAAAAACTGTGAGCAATGTGTTGTAGACTTGATCCTGTTAAATGTCTCTCACACACAGAGGCAGAGGAGAGAAGGTCAGGGCTGACTGCAGGTGGCTGACACACACCATAGGTAATAGCTAAAGGGTACTTTTCCATATACTGAAGTAGTGGCTAGTTTCAGCTTGTTATTCTTTTTGATGCCATTTGTTCTTCTAATCAGTCATACTCAGAAACTAGATTTTTCCATCAGATACTGCAAACTTTAACAGCTGCAATGTCAAAGATAAGTGTTTAGATAAAGCTGCACCATGAGACTTGGACCCTGATGTCCACTGTCTGCTTCCGTCATTTAAGAGTGGTATATTAGAGACAGAAAGAAGATTAATGGTTGTCAAGGGCTGGGGCAGGATGGGAGATGGAGAGATTTGGAGGCGATGGCTAAGAGATGAGGGGTTTTCTTTGGGGGTTACGAGAATATTTTAAAATTGACTGTGGCAATGATTGCAAAACTTTGTGAATATTCTGAAAGGCATTGGACTGTAAATGTGTATTATATCTCAATAAAGCTGTTTAGAAAAAAAAGAGTGGCTCATTAAATTCACCCTAATCTACAAAAATTGCTGTTAGAACAAGTACTAAAACGTTCGTGCTGATGAAATAAGTCTTCTACACTAATGCAAATGAAAAAAAGAAAAGGAAAACTCCAAGAACATGGCCTGTGATGTTTGTAGCATCATAAAGTACACGTGGCAGCTGACAGACAGTGGGGCATTTCATGTCAGGGCCATTGATCGGGCCATCCTATTGCCCACCTGTAGCACTAGGTCTCAGAACTTTCCTTTTGTCTTACACTATTCTGATTCTCTCTTCTTTCTCTCTGTGTCATTAGAACTGTGCTTAGTTCAATGAATATTAGAGCTGGGAGGGGGCTAAGATAGTCACTGGGTTCCAAAACCTTCATTTTACCAGTGAAAAAAGGATGGTGAAGGACAGACCTCTTAAAATCTGCCAAGTTTTAGGCAGAGGAGGAGATATCAGTGGTGAGATGACCTCTGTGTTAAAACAGTTGCATTTGTCAGACAAAGGAACACGAAATCTCTAATACTTGCCAAGCTGTTCAATAAGTCTTCTGAATAATCAGGGTAGTAAACAACTAAAAACAGACAGCCTGTTATGTGTTCATATACTGTTTTATATTTGCTATCTATCATTCAAATGCTGTATCTTCCCAATAAAATTTCCACCTCACTGATGACACGTAAGGTAGTCGATCTCTTTCTCTCTCTCCCCACACCCTTCCTGTCTCCCACCACCATTCCATACCCAAAGCATTCAGCAAAGAGTTAAAAATTGCCTTATGGGGTATAGGATACACCCGGCTTAGAGATCTTTGTATTAAGTGGCTCTTTTTTAGTAACCTTAGCATAATTTACTGTATGAAATAACAAAATCCATATAATAAACCATTCCATAGTAGATCGTTACTGCTCTTTGAAGCCCCATTTCTAAGGATTTTATTTTGGAGATACACATACTATAATCACTTAAATGACAGAAGAAGCCTTCGAAATCAATTGGCTCTGGGATCATTAATGTATCTGAGCATGGCTCAAGGAGCTTGATTCCCAGGACCCACGATATTGACACATACTCCAAACTTCCATTTTGAAAACCATCTCGGAACTAAATCTCCTTTACGGGTAGCTTTTAATGTAGCCACAAACAAGATTTTATCATGGAAAGGAAGGGAATAATTTCTCTCTGCAACTTATCCTTGCATAGGCTCCAGAAATTACTATTTACTATTGAAATCTGATGATCGGTCCCAGAGTTCAATATATACTTGGAAAGCCTATAGCTAAATGTAATTAAAAAGCAAAATAAAAACCAAACCCAGTGCCATCGAGTCGATTCCGACTCATAGCAACCCTACAGGACAGAGTAGAACCGCCCCATAGAGTTTCCAAGGAGCGCCTAGCGGATTCAAACTGCCGACCCTTTGGTTAGCAGCTGTAGCACTTAACCACTACGCCACCAGGGTTTCCTTAAATGTAATTAGGCAAGACAAATTAATTAGCCAAGACAAATTATAGTGAGAATAACATAAATACATGAAAAACATTCTCAGAGTTCAGTTACGCTAGGACACAATAAAGGAATGGGAGAAAAAAAAAAAAAAGCTCTCTGCTATACACATCCACAGAGAAATCGTCAGATATGCCCACTTGTGGAAAGCTCCTTGGGTAGGGCGGTAGCTTCCCCAGTTTCTTCGGAAGGGGCTTCCCAGCCCCTCTGTAACCTCATCAACCAGCCAGGGCTCTATACATCACAAACTCACAGTCGCCTCCTGCATGTGCCTTTGCTGGTATCATTTATGCCTGGAATGTTCCTCCCCCCGTCCTCCAGACCACTTAGCTCAGTCCTGCCCACCCATCTCAGTAAGTCTTGCTCATTTCTTTCTGTCCTTAAATTCTGCCCAGTTCATTTAACATCAAATATTATATTACCTGGCCTACATGGGGTGAGGAGTCTTTGAAAGGTGCAAACAGTTCAATGCTTGGTTGCTACCGGAAGTTTGATGGTTTCAGCCTGCCCAGAGGCACTTTAGGAGAAAGGCCTGGCAAGCTACTTCTGAAAAATCAGCCACTGAAAACGTGATGGTATACAGTTCTACTCTAATACACACGGGGTCACCACGAGCTGGAATCGACTTCACGGCAACTGGTTTTGGTTATTGGAGTGAATCCTCTTTTTTCCCATGTTTCAAACTGTAACACTTCTGGCTCTTCCCATCTCTTCATTTATCCCATCCAAACCAGCAATCTATCTGATGCGTAACTCAGAGACATAAACTCCTGGGCTCAGCTCTGCCCTTCTTCCTCTTGGGAGTGAAGCTGGTCTCTGGGAATACGAGCTCTCCTCTGATCCTTGATACCATAAACATGAGCTGATCCTCTGGGCCACAAAAGGCCTGCCCCGGCCACGGTGGCCTGTGCTTAATTCTGGGGTTCCAGAAACCCTGGTGGCTGGCGTAGTGGTTAAGTGCTATGGCTGCTAACCAAAAGGTCAGCAGTTTAAATCCACCAAGTGCTCCTTGGAAACTCTATGGGGCAATTCTACTCTGTCCTGTAGGGTTGCTGTGAGTCAGAATTGACTCGACAGCAATGGGATTGGTTTAGCATTTTGTGTTAGCAGAACAAATAAATTCTGTCCTCTAACCTGGCTTTTACAAGTAATAAAGGTGGCATTTTAGCTTTATCTGCCAATTATTATATCCTATCTCTTAACTTTTTCAGAACTTAGGAGTGGCAGAGGGGTGTCATTATTGGGGATTTCATCAAAGACCCTAGCATCACTCATAATGTAAATATACTAATACTGATTAAACCAAAAACCAAACCCGCTGTCGTCGAGACAATTCTGACTCATAGTGACCCTAAAGGACAGAGTAGGACTGCCCCATAGGGTGTCCAAGGAGTCACTGGTGGGTTCGAGCTACTGACCTTTTGGTTAGTAGCCAAGCTCTTAACCACTGCACAACAAGGGTTAAAAATTGATGTGCAATTGTGTCCTATATCCCTGACTGCACAAAGTTTTGGGATGGCAGGGTCATATCTCATAAGCCTTTGCAGCCCAGTGCTTTTATCACAATGCCCAACACACAGTAAAAATAAATTCAAATACCTTTCATCATGGATACATCATCTAATTCAGAATACATGGAGAGGATTCAAAACTAAGAACTATAATACTGTGATTCCAGCTAATGGTTATGGTTTTATTAATGTATTTTTGGTATCACTTATCAGCAGGATTAGCATAAAGTTAATATAGGCAGGATTAGTATAAAGTTAATACACGCTACACGCAGTGATCCTGCAGAGTAAATTTAATCGTACATTGAGCAAGAAGAAAGAAAGATAAGGCATATACTGAGCAATTTTCTTCATCAAAACCCGTAAGATCTCATTTCAACTGAACCCTGTCATTAAATCTGCAGCATATCTCAGAGTGAATTTTATATGATATATACCCTAATCTAATTTTCAAAGCATGATGGAAATCCATCAAAGTTTTCCTTTGCCTACGTTTTAAACCTTTGTATTATATGCTCTATTATCCTTTGCTGATTCCTATTCACATATGCATAGAAGTTATTAATGTACATTCTTTCTAAGAAATAATAGAGTATTTAGCTGTCTAAGTATATGCTTCTGAGTGCCACTCTCCATGGAAAAACAAAAGTAAATTAAATACCCAAAGAAATTACAATTATGTCAAAACAAATGCAATGTTCCAAAAAACTTTATAGGTCAAAAAATTTGTGATTACTGATTTTTCTTCAATTTATAACACACTTGTTTTTTTTTACTTAAATATGCATTATTGAATGCAGGTATTAAACATTATATAACAACACAAATAAAGTTAGTAATAATGCTTCCTTATAAAAAGCCATTCCAGTTTTCAAAGACAAGTCACACATTTTTACTTTGACTATCACAGTCACTCATCATACTGACAGAGCAAACATCAGCAGACTTACTCTATAAATGGGGAAATTGAGGCTCAGAGAGGTTCACTAATGTTCCTGAGTACTGGCGGGGCTGGTACTCCCAGTAGTTAATCATCCATTTGGAGATTCGATAAATAATTATTGAGCACCTAATATACAACATAGCCACTGTTGGGACTGAGGACAGAGAAGATCCCTGCTTCCCTGGTCTCCCCCCAGGTTGGTCTATTTGGACATAAGACCAGTCATCAATAAGCTTATGGCACATTCAGCATACTATTTTTACTTTACTATGGATAAAAACCAAAAATAAGTTTACAAATATTCTTCCTATATAAGCAAAGACTGCCTTAAAATTCATACAGCTTAATCATTTATTTTAATAATTAAGAACATGTGTGATTGTTACTCCCCAGTGCTCAAGCTAGAATGATAGCGTTTGAATTAAAATTGATACTTCAAATTAAAAATATCCTTTGACATTTTTCAATGAATCATTTAATCTTATATCAAATGAATGAGAATTTAATCACATAAATTAGCCGGTCTCATTCATATACCAAAATGTCAGAATGTATCTAATGAAACAAACGTAGATATAAGCATTCACAGGAATAGTGATGAGAAGGTTGCTGGAGAAGACAAGACCCTCTCCGAAATTCGATTTTTTGTTTTACTTATCTAAAAGAATAGGGATCTGTAAGTCCCAATACCACTCTGCAGTTCTCGAGCCACAATTTTTTTAACCTCTTTTTTTTTTTAATTGTGCTTTAAGTGAAAGTTTACAAATCAAGTCAGTCTCTCATACAAAAACTTATACACACCATGCTACATTCTCCCAGCTGTTCTCCCCCTAATAAGACAGCACACTCCTCCTTTCCACCATGTATACCCCCTGTCCACTCAACCAGCTCCTGTCCCCCTCTGGCTTCTCATCTCCCCTCCAGACAAAAGCTGCCCGCATAGTCTCATGTGTATACTTGAGACAAGAAGCTCACTCCTCACCGGTATCATTTTCTGTCTTATAGTCCAGTCCAATCCTTGTCTGGAGAGTTGCTCAAGTCACAATTTTAATGTGAGGTTGCCCTTTCATTGTACAGGCTGTTAAGTTATAAAGTGTGAGAGAGAAAAGACCAATGCTTAGTCCTGAAGTGAAAAGGATGGCACCCACATTTATCTATCTTTGGCCATAAGTTAATTCATGGGTAGTAAACACATTAGATTTAAGGCAGGTTTCCTTCCAAGTAGGAAAACAAATACATAGACAAACAGACAAGCAAACATGTCATAGAGAAACCCAGCAGAGGCAATGATTGGAGAAAAGCAGGTACTTGAGTCAATCAGCCAGTGACTTGATAAGCTGGTGGAACACAGTAGAACATGTGCTCGTTATGAATGACACAGCTACCCACCACTGCGCACCTCCAAAATTTATCAATCTTCTAAAATTGAACAAATACAGAGGTGTGTCAAACTGAATTTTAGTTGTTCCTATCCTTCTACCACTCTTTCTTTCTCTATAGAATTGAAATATTATATTTGTCTTAACGGTACACTTTTCTTGAGATAAAGTATATATTTTTAAAAATCTCTTAATGAATGCAGCCTTATTTCTGATGTAGAGTATATTTCTGTACAATCTGTAATCTGTCCCTGAAATCTCTTAGAATGCTGGGAGAAAGGGCTGTGATGCCAACTTTATCACATGCCCCAGTCAAGTATCATCCTGGTGCCTGAAGGCATTGGTCTCTTATGTAAAACAAGCACTGTGGTATCAGAGTCCCTGTTAGACTTGATAAGAGGAAATAGAAAAGTGAGAATGCAGAGAAGTCTTTGTTTATATAAATCACTGTCAGGTGCACTTAAAAAACTATTTAATGCTTTTTGAAACCATGAGGCACCAAACTGTCACGTAAATCACTAGAGAATGATACGTGTCCTTGTGCATGTCTCTATTTGGGTAGGGTTAGTTAAAAATCTCAATCTTCTGTTCAAATTTCACCATGTTCTGTGGTGTATCATACACACATTAGATTTTGGCCATGCAGAAAAAACAGCAGAAGAGGCCTAATAAACAAAAGGATTTTAATCTGAAAGTCCATCTTCAAGTCTGTCATTAGGAGTAGTGAATGTATTGTCCAACATAGAACAATGAGAAAATGAAGGTTATGAAGTTCTTAAGACAAATAAGTCACAACAATTTTTAGAAAGTTACACAACTTTGTAGAAAACAGAAAAACCAGTGAACATTAAACTCTATTTATTGTACTGTAAAATTTCCTTTGATCTTTAATTTATAGAAACATCTACAAAGTTGTCATCTGTGAATACTGTTATGTACCATTTTCAGTTACTGCATCAAATATGTATTTCCATGTATCAAAAATAGTTTGCATATGTCATTTAAAAATTATATTTTATATCCTTAGTTGTTTCCTCACTGTTGAGGCAAGTAGTTTCCAAATTTTCATTTTTACAAAAATGTGTTGTTATGAATATTTGTACTCTAGTCTCAATAACATTATGATAGAAAACACAGCATCCTAGAGAACCAAAAAAAAAAAAAAAAAAAAAACCAAACCCACTGCTGTTGAGTCAATTCCGACTCATAGCGACCCTACAGGACAGAGCAGAAATGCCCCATAGAGCTTCCAAAGAGCGCCTGATGGATTCGAACTGCTGACCTTTTGGTTAGCAGCCGTAGCACTTAACCACTATGCCACCAGGGTTTCCTCCTAGAGAACAGCCACTTGTTTATCAATGTTGATATTACTCTTCTACCACTTAGCTAACTGGAGCACTTGTGAGTGACAAGGACATCAGATAATCCAACAGAGATCAGAGGTGCTTATCATACATAATTAACAAGCATAACATGGTGGTGGCAATGATAATGATAACATCAAGGACTACTACCACCACAATTTCCTGAGCGCCCACCATGCTCCGAATGCTTTGCAAACCTTATTGCTACTCCTTACAATGACTTTTGTAGTTACTGACAGTTAACTTCAACCTTGGTACTCTGAACAGTGGCCCTTAGAATCTTCTTGTTCTTGCGAAGTAAGACACCCATTCATGAATGAAGGAGGGTTAAGTGTTTCCGAGGGGTTAAGTGACTCACCTAAAGGTATACAACCTTCATTAAGTCGCACTTCTAAGAGAATCCTCTCTCTCTTTGCATTGCCATGAACTGCCTAGTAATGAGAAACAGATCCCTGGCTGGGACTATGTTTGCGAAATCCTATTCACTGAAGCCCTGAAAGTGATTTTGAGGTGAGACCTTGTAGCAAGATTTTTCCATGCCACCCTCTGGCTTCAGTGGGAGGCCTGCCATGGGCACCACTACCACCAGCAGAAGGAACAGTAAAACCGTAACAGCAGCAGCGACCACCACCATTGCAAGAGGCCAGCTGACAAGCAGGGCGATGAGGCCATATTTTAGCTTAATGTCCTTAACTACTTACTTTTTTCTTTAAGTATTTCAGCTATTTTGTAGTCTGATATGTGGGTGACGTTTTTCTCTAAATCAGAATGTAAAATCATCTTTAGTTTGACAGTAACTGAGCTGCTACATTGCTTCTTTACATGTCTGATCAAAATATAGCTCTAGAAAGTCTACAGATAATTTAAATTTCAGGAAGTATTTGGAGAAGCTTATTAATGCATTACACAACCATTAACCAAGAAAAATACTAATCTTTAAGATCACTGTTGAGCATGGGGAGCTATTATCATTAGGATTATTTTGTGAACTAGCCCAAAACCTTATGTTACACAGAGGCTAATGTCTTTGCTCAATGGATTAGAATTAATTTATGACCTCTGCTTTTGACTTAATGCTATAAACATCTCTGTTGTTCCTGAAAAACAAAGACTGCTCCCGCATGATTTTTAGGTAGGGAAATTGAAATTGAAGTACTAAGAAAATATTTGCTGGAGGAGACAAATGCCCAGATCAAAGACGCTAAGACACCGAATGGATATTTATTATCCAAACTAATCCTTTTATATTTCAAAGCTTATTTATTTTTACTATGCTCTTCAATAGTTATTCTAGCATAAATTTAAATTCATAAAAAGAGAATGCAGAGTTAACAGTGTCAAGAGCTTTAAAGTAATATTCAAGTAACGCAGATGAGGATTAAAAAGCATTTGTTATCTTTCATGGTCGCTGGCACATATATGTTGCAGCTAAATTTTCCAGCCCTGGAGGTTTACTGGCAGGCATTTGAGCCACGTTAGTTAAGTTCTGGCATTGTGGTGCATGCTGGTGCAACTGTCTAAAAAACAAGGAAGTTGGTCTGCACCACATTTGAGCGTTGAGGGCCATTGGCATGAGGGGATGCTTCCCGGAGGAGTGACTGTGTGGAACTCTTGTGCTTTTGGCTTCCGTACATCCAGATAAGGCTTCCAAGTATGTTTACTATTCCCTTCGTGTTAGTGGGAAGGTATGGTTTCTGGCACTTAGAAATATTCAAGTAAATGAATTATTTTTGGTGTGAAAACAGTTTATGATGTACTTCCTGGGCCACGGTACTGATAGGTACTATGTATGTGATGAGATTTATGGAACATGGGACTGATATGGACCACATGTATGATGTGCTTCATGGAACATGGGACCAATATGGACTGCTTGTATTAGTCACCTCCCTGATGATATCTTTTATAAAGTGCTCACTATAAAGTTGAGTAAGGTACTTTATGGTTTAAGGGTAACCAGGAAGTGTGATACACTTCCTGGACCACAGTACTAATACATACCACGTTTGTGATGTACTTCTTTGAACATGGTACTGATAAGGACTGCTTGCAATAGGCACCTCATTTCTTCAAATAATAAAAAACTACCAACAAACAATGATTCAGCAGGCATTCCATCTGTGAATAAACATGGCATCACCGAAAAATAAAAAAAGAAAAAAAAATGAATTTATCCATGAAAAGGTTTCTGAATATGTCCTTCAGATGAACCAGAAAAATGATAATCTAATGTTAGCATTTTAACTCCACCCAGCCCCTGGCCAATGCGGCCCTGCATAAAGAACTGAGATTTAATTTTTAAGCATTAATGATAAATAATTAATGATGCCACTTTAAAGGGACAACTCAATAAATCAAGTAGCCATGCTCTCTTCAGTATATTCAAATAATGAAAGTACAAAATTGTCCAATATTCTGACTTTACAGCATTCCTAAATTGACTCATGAAACATTCTCTAACATTGAGAAATGAATCCATCTACATGGCTTACTTGATAAAAAAATAGAGGCCTATAAATATTTATCTCTCATTGAATACAATTTATGGCAACTCCTAAAAGACTGTAAAGG
Organism: Elephas maximus indicus; assembly: GCF_024166365.1. Classification (NCBI taxonomy): domain Eukaryota; kingdom Metazoa; phylum Chordata; class Mammalia; order Proboscidea; family Elephantidae; genus Elephas; species Elephas maximus. Next base: position 60,481,533 of record NC_064833.1, on the reverse strand, counting down.
AAACCGCTGGTCTAATTGCAGGTGGGGTAGAGAATACAAGAAACATTAATGTTGGTTACTTAAAAGCTTAGGTTACTGTCCTCAAGGGGATCAATAGACAGGACTTGGAGACAGATTAGGCATGAGCAATAAAAGGGAGAAAAGCATCTTGGAGAAAAGCATCTTGGGTAAAAGGTGGTGCTGTTAACTGGAATAGGAAATTCAGGAGGAGAAACTGATTCCACAGTGGAAAATACACACGAAAATTGTAGTTTGGTAAATGTTGCTTTTAAGCTGAATGTTGGAAACCCTGGTGGCGTAGTGGTTAAGTGTTATAGCTACTAACCAAAGGGTTGGCAGTTCAAATCCGCCAGGTGCTCCTTGGAAACTCTATGGGACAGTTCTACTCTGTCCTATAGGGTAGCTATGAGTCAGAATCGACTCAATGGCACTGGGTTTGTTCTTTTTTGTTTTGGTGGGACATGAAGGTAGAGAAATTTGGTGAGTAGCTAAATTTATGAATCAAGATCTCGGGAGAAAGGTTGAAAGTAGTGAGCAATATCTGGGGTATGCAAATGTTTTTAGTAGAGGACAGGAGAGTAAATATTTCAGGCTTTGCAGGTCACACAAGCCTGTTGCAACTACTCAACTGTGCTGTTGCAGCACAAAAGCAGTCACAGAAAATAGCTACACAATGAGCATCGCTGTGTTCCAATAAAACTTTATTTACAAAAACGGGGTAGGCCAGATTTGGTCCAAGGGTTGTACTTTGCCAACCCCTGAATTAGATGATAAATGAAGCCCTGGGAAATGGATAAGATCACTGAAGAAGAATGTATGGAAGACAAATTAATATGATATGAAACTTGAAAACATCTACATATAATTATGAATTTCTATTCAGTTCAGTAAACACAAGGTATTGACTTGTAATCAGACCCCACCCCCCAAAAAAAACCCATTGCCATCAAGTGTAATCAGAGAGGCAGTTCAAAAATCCTGAATCTGATTTATACTGTGTGTGAAACTGCGTGAGTTTTTTAACCTCTGAGCCTCAGTTACCTTGACTACGAAATGAGGATAGGGATGCCAACAGTTAACCCTAGGCACAGTGCTAAAGGATACGAACTATTCCTACCAATTCTCAGAACAAGGCATTATTGTTGTTGTTGTTAGCTGCTGTTGAGTCAATTCTGACTCATCATGGCAACTTCATGTGGGCAGAGAACTGTTCCATAGGGTTTTCAAGGCTGAGACCTTTTGGAAACAGATCGCCAGGCCTGTCTCCCAAGGCACCTCTGGGTGGGTTCAAACTGCCTGTCTTTCAACTAGTAATCAAACACTTAACCATTCGCGCCACCTTGGGACTCCTTAGGTACTGTTATCTCCTCTTTTTATAAATGAGGACACCCTGGCACAGAAGAACAAAAGAACACGCCCAAGTGATACAGCCTTAAGTGGTGGAGGTCTGGTTCCAGCCCAGGCAGTCTACCCTAGACCCCTTGCTCTTAATCATACCTGCACCTCAAAATGTCACAATGAGGAGTAGATAAGAGAAAGTGAAGCCTTTTATTATAGTGCTTTGTGTGTAGAAAGAACCCAATAAGTAGTGGCCATTATTATTATTATTAACCCTGAACGAGGTTAACAGGCTAAGGATACAATGATGAGTAAAAAAAAAATGATGAGTAGGACACTTAAATTCACTGAATTTCAAACATCAGCTTTAAAAGGGGAGTGGGGGGAGTGGGGCGGAGTGGGGTGAGGGGGGCATTAGGGAAGGAAATAGTATCAGCTTTCATTACTTTCTGCCTGGCATTTGTTTGTTTTTACCAATCATTTCTTATAAGGTTTGGTTTATTTTTATTTGTGTGCATACATAGAAACTTCCAGAAGGATGATTTCTATGTGTTGCTGGTGTTCAAACCTGATGTACAAATACACAGGTTCCTCTTTTAGGACCATGGCAGATATGTTTTCACAAGCATTTAGTCTTGGCAAGAACTGGGATTAGAGTTTTGGAAAAAAATTAATAAAAAAGGGTTGGGTAGGGGGAGCTTCAACAAAGACATTTCTGGCCAGCATCCACTAAAGTCCAGCTCAAATCTCCCTTCATTGCAAAGAGTTCTATGATTCCTTCCCTGATCCTCTTCTCTTGGCACATTTTTGATATTTCTTAGGGCAGTATTTCCTGTTAACAGTTTATGTTGTTCCTGAATAAAGAGTCCCTTGACTGATGGGATTGGACTTTTTACTTTTCTTGATATGTGAAACATTGGCTAGCACAGGGATTAACATATGTGGTATTAAGAAGTACAAAAGAAGGTCATTAACCCAAATGAAGTTAAAACCAGTTCTTAAATTTTCTATAAGAAGAAGGACCCTGCAATGCCTACCAATAAAATGGGTAAAGTATTCAGATCTGAAAGAAGAGGCATGGAAGGCATAAATAAGAGAAAATATAAAGGTTAGATTATGTAAGGGCAAACTGCATTCATAGCATTAAAAAAGGTATCTGCTTATTTCTGTAAGTATTCTGTATATAACTACATACCTATTCCTTTAATAACTATCAGCATCTTAAATACATACTTTATTGCATAAGGACTAAATAAATGTCAATGTTTGCCAGCACAGCACAAAATTCAAATATGCCTTGGGGGCTATGTTAATGCCAGGGTACTAAAAAGACCAGTATTTACAGCATAAAACATTAAGCATAGTCCCTACTCAGAAGACAGATGGGACCCTATAGATAGACACCAAGGGGTCCTCGGTCAACTTTGGGAAGGCGGGTAAACTACCTGCAATTATATGCAATACTTTTCTCTGCATGGGCCCTTCAGTGACACAGCCTAGAATTATCTTTAGATCCTTAAAGGAGTCTATTACCTCCTCAAAAGCTAGGTCAAGCTCTACAAAATGGCCTCTCTAAAGCACATTTTCAATCTGCCCTAGTGGCACAGCTGGAAACCCTGGTGGCATAGTGGTTAAGTGCTACTGCTGTTAACCAAAAGGTCAGCAGTTTGAATCCACCAGGTGCTCCTTGGAAACTTTATGGGCAGTTCTACTCTGTCCTATAGGGTCGCTATGAGTCGGAATTGACTTGATGGCAATGGGTTTGGTTTTTATTTTTTTAGTGGCACAGTGGTTAAGAACTTGGCTGCTAACCAAGGTCAGCAGTTTGAATCCACTAGACGCTCCTTAGGAACCCTATGGGGCAGTTCTACTCTGTCCTATAGGCTCGCTGTGAGTTGGAATTGACTGGACAGCAACCGGTTTTGTTTTTTTGCTGGTTTAATTTTAAAAAGAATAGAGAACTAGGTTATTAATCCAAATTAGGCAAGTGAATATTTGTGTCTGCTCCACCCACTGGCATTAGATCGAAACTCAAAATTCTGTCCATTAGTGAGAAGCCAAGTTACTTTCCCACCGTTTACTCAGGGAAACATACCCTTTTAACCTAGAATTTTTAAATAATTCAGTGTTCAGGGATCTGAGGTATCTTTTTATAGAACTCAAACAGTCAATAAATACCCCAAGAGTTGAGCATTTCTGCAATGCTTAACTACTAATTACTATACCTTACTTGTAAATTAATCTGTAGAATTAATTCTAATTTAATAGATCAAAGAACATAGAATATTCTATAAGAATACTTTGGTTTTTAAGATTTTTTTGAGGTGAATTACAGCAAGTTGATGGCAAAATTAAGGTAAGAATTGAGAATTCCTACTCTTCAATTCATGGGCAAAAATCTATTCTTTTTTAAATGAAAAGCTTCTTAGCATCTCTTGGGAGAGAGCCCTATTCTTTCCTTAGAACAAAATAAATTTCTCTCAGGGACTGGATTTTTAGGAACTTTATGGCACTTACAAAAGGCTTTTGATATATCCCCCTGCTAATTTAATTTCCTGCCTTTTCTCCGTTAATAGCCAGGACCAATTGGAATACTTTTTCCATATTATTGAAAATCAGTGCACAGAGCTGCATTAATGCTGTGAGGCCATTAAAGTACAAGAGGTTACTACTTTGAAGTGTAAAAGATGGTTGAAAATGAGCTGACCTTCTGAAATTAGGAATTAAGTAGCAATGGCTCTGGGAGAATGGGATTCAAAAGGTATTTTCTGTTTTACCTGAAACTGTCCAATGAACATTGTCTCTGATGACCACAGAACTAACATTTCCTTATGTTAACATCAGGCTCTTCAGCAGCTTCTTCTCACCCTGAAAGAATAGCTTCATTCATGCATATTCCAATTTATATCTGTTTTGCATAAATGAAGCAGACTTCGTAGGAAAGATTTGATTCATTATCATGTAAAATACAGCCATTAGCAGAAAAATCTAGTAACTCTTTTCCCAGACACAACAAGATAGACTGTCAGGCTACAGGGCATGAGTTGGGAGATGAGAGGTGGAGTGTTCCTGTAAGAAGGAAGCCTTTATCCTTTAAGAGGTATTCACAGGGGTGTATTAAATAATAGGACCAAAAATGGAAGTTACAACTGGCCATTCCTTGAGTCTATAGTCAAAAGCAGAAAATTCTATCTGATTAACCCTTAGCGTTAACACCGGTGTAGGTAATTCTTAACTGTGTATATATTTTTCTTAAGCTTTCTGTGGTTAAAAAATTGGATAGGATTCATTTGCCACAAATGCCTGTCATGCTAACGTATTAGATGTGTTATCATCATCCTACCAATCAGATACCACAATGAAGAAGTAACTGCTGGCTGATGACGCAAAGGCAGGACACTAAGTACCACAGGATTCCAGGGCACTGGGAGGCAAGGACAAATCCTGGCTCTGGGCACTGATGATGATCAAGGGTGAGCAATAAGGGAAAATCCAGAAAGAAGCAGATTAACAGAGCAAACATTTAATGAATGCCTATCAGATGTCAGGTACTGTGTTAGGCACAGGGAACACGGGGTGAACAAAACAGCCAAGGTCTCCGCTACTTCCTCACAGGTGAAGACTGACGATAGACACTGAAGTATCAGATAAACCAAGCCAGCTGCCATTAGCTCAATTCCGACTCATGGTGACCCCATATGTGTCAGAGTAAACCATGCTCCGTAGGGTTTTCAGTGGCTGATTTTCCAGAAGCAGATCTCCAGGCTTTTCTTCTGACGTATCTCTGGGTGGGCCTGAACCTCTAATCTTTCAGTTAGTTGCAGAGTATGTTAACCATTTGCACCACCCAAGGACTCCAACGTATCAGATTGGGAAAATAAGTTTAAAAGGTAAAACAGGAAAAAAAGTCTTGGGGGTTTCCTAAGCCCAGGTGCTTAGGGCAGTTCTCGCTCAGGAAGTAACCTTTATGCTGAGGTCTAAAATTACAAGAAGGAGGCACCCTCTAGGCTTCTAACCTATAACAACGGTTTTTGGTGGGAAAAGGGTAACAGATGGCAAATTGGAGGCAAATGATTCAGTGTAGTAATTCAGTAGTTTTCACCATTCTCTGTGTGCTTGAGGCACATTTTCAGCTGTTAAAACATTTTTCAGATTATACAAAGCAATTCAAAATCAATCAACAATAATCACAATTCAGTCACTAATGACAATTCAGCTAACAATGTCTCAGTCTGTGAAAGCACCCACACTCACCCCAGGAGTCACCAGTTCGCCTTCAATTCTGAGTTTCTATTTGCAGCATATTCCACACTCTCATACACTCTGGAGGCAAATGTCTTACTTAAACAGGAGCTCTTTCTTTAACAGAGGTTCAAGAACACACTACATTCCTTTGCCTATACTTGCTCTTCAGTCTGTATCATACCAAATAATCTGTCTGGCTTAATATCTGTCTAACAATACCTTTAACTGTATATACATGTATGTGTGCTTGTATATGTATTTCATACGCATTATATGTATTCAAAGAAGCCCTGGAGGTGCAGTGCTTAAGCACTTGGCTGATAACAGAACTCACCAGTCTGAACCCACAGGCCACTCCACAGGAGAAAGATGTGGCAGTCAACCTCCTTAAATGTTACAACTTTGGAAACCCTATGGGGCAGTTCTACTCTGTGCTATAGGGTCACTATGAGTCTGAATTGACTCGACGGTGTAACAAATGCCACTCGGGTTCTTGTCTTATTAGCCGATTGAAATAAGACTGATTGCAAGGGACAGAAATTGGCAAGTTTATTGTCTGCGCATACAAGGAGCGCGTGGGGTCTAGTGACCGTAAGGCCACGTGCTCCCTGACTAAGGGGGCTGGGGAGCTTTTTGTTTCCAATGGTGTCGGAGGTTGGGTTTGGTACCGGGAACTCTCTGCCCTTAGCCCCTCTCATGCCCATATTTGGGAGCACGGGGTGGGGGGTGTCAGTTGAAGGATGTGATTTCTTCAATCTGTGCATGCTTCAAGGTGTAACTCGGGCTAGTTCAGTGGACAGAGCCACTACCTGCTGAGACTTCCTTAAAAATGTTCCTCAAAACAAGCTTGTGGTTAGCAAGACAAAGAGGGGGAGAAGGGGTGTTGACTGGGGTTTTCAATATGGCTGAGCAGCCTGTTTCAAGGGCAATGAGTCTGGTTTTTTTGACTATATATTCAGCTGTGGAAAAAATACATTTTAAACATTTGTATTTGGCAGCACACCTTTGTGCTATGGAGCATTGAGCGGGCAATGGTGAAAAATCATGTTAGTGAAATGGCAGACCCTGGTGTGCCACTCCAACAGTTTCTAAGTTTTCTGGCTACCCCATTATGAAGCATTTCTAATTTCTCACAGAATTCTCAACTTCTTGTTTTTTCCTCTATATGAGGTATTGAAAAGTTTTTCTTTTTTTCTCTTAGTTAATTCTTCATATTTAAAAGCACCAGAGACACGGTTAACTTGGTACTTTTACTGGTGGTCTCACGGCTATATTGAAAATCTATTTTAGAAAACATTAAGACATTAAGAGAGCTTCCTGGTAGGCAAAGTGCAATACCATACAGAAAGTTTAGTTATTTACTTTAAAATCTACTAAATAAAGGGAGAAGGGGAAGAGGAAGAAGAAAGTGAAAGGAAGGAAATATTTAGGTGGTGGAATAACTGAGCACTCCCCCCTTCCTCCCACTCATGAATAACAATCGAGCGACTTAGTATTTTAAAATTAAGAACAAAAACCCTACTTGGAGCTGGGCCATTTCTCCTGGTGAGCCTGGAAGAGCCATTTACAGTCTGTGTGATGTCTCTTCTATTCAGGCAGACTCAGACAGGGCCTTTAGTGCTTCTTAGGTGCTTGGCACAATACTGACGAGGAGATGGACAGTCTTGTATTCCCAAAGTGGCATGCTCATAAGAAAAATATCCTTTTCCTTGTCATGAAAAGGACTATAGGCAGCAGTCACAGCTGTTTCTGATGGGAAAAGAAGCTATAATCAGAGCATCTCCATTTTGCCCTTGCTGTTAGCCTGACCAAGAGCTCTGTGTGATGGAGGGAAATTCTTTCTCCATGGGTGGGGACAGTGGTTTCCAAAAGATAAAGTGGGAGCATCAATCCAAGGAACACAAAAAGGAGACACTTGGTCACAAAAAGGGGATGGGGCTAGGGAGGGGAAGCAAGCACAGGGAGCAGGGAGCATCCACATGTGGAATACTGGAGGGGCCGCTGGGCCCCTTCCTGACAAAGTCCTAGATCTAAGCTCTGTCTGTCTAGACACCTTGCTATCATCCTGAGATCTGACAAATGATGAGTAAAACTTGCTACAGGTTTTATCTGATGGAGGCTGGAACATCAGAAGACATCCCAAACCATCATTCTGTGAGACTCTAGGGCACACAGAGTTGGGTGGGCACTGGTCATCTCCTGTGCACTGACAGAAGAACCCTGGAGGTGAGAGCCCATCCAAACAGCCTCCCTGATGCCTGCAGATATGAGATAGGCACATCCTGAAAAGGAAGGATTTAGCACAACTAGGTCACACAGCAAAAGTACTAGAAACTATGGCTGATCCGAGAAGTCCACTGTTCAAAATCATCACATGTTAATAATCTGGATGTGAGGGCTGCCCTGTTACGAGAACCATCACTCCATTGATTACGAGGGTTGATTTGGTGAGTTAAGGGGGCCACTAAAGGAAATGAACATAGGGTCAAGGACAGTGACCTTCCTAACTAGCTGCCTCAGGGAGCACATAATTAATTGATTTTTTTAAAAAAGAGCAAAAGGGTAGTGTTACAGAATATAAAGCTTACTATGTTTGTTGTTTTGTATATTGAAGGAATGTTAAAAAGACTTTGGAGGATTTGCGAAAGCTGTTTAGAAAATATAACAAATAACCCTTAACATAATGGTTAGATTCCAAACAGGTAACTCCTTCTTCAAACCAGTCCTCCAGTGTCATTTCTACCTCAGCCAATTCAGGTTTCTGCTGAAGCAGGAATCTATGATGGGTAACTTCAGCCTTGGTACTCCAACGGGTGCCTCTTGGAATTTTCTCATTTTTGCCAAGTAAGACACTCACTCATGAAATGAACAGCAATGTTCTTAGAGCTTCATGGGGAAAACTTTAAAGCATAAACATGCTACCAGGTTAAAACAACACACACTGAGCTTCTGTTAAGGATGATGGGAAAATGTGGAATCGGACAATGGTGACGGCTGAACAACAACAGGTTAAGCACAATGAATGTCATTGAATTGTACCTGTGAAGAATGCTGAAATGGCAAATGATTCATTATACATATATTTACAAGAAAAAATTTCAAAACAACACAACAAATGTTACTGGCAATGAACAGTTATTGTTGTGAAGGGCTTTTAGATACTTTCATCTTCTAACTACTACCTAGGACCCTCTTCTGAACAGGCTCACATTGTTACTATTGATAGAATGGAAACAGCTGAGACCCAGAGGGATAAATGGTGAGGGCTCAAGTCCTGTAGGAGCCAAGGCCAAGCTGAAGCTCTCGAGCAAGTGCTGAAGATCCCGGCCTCTAAACGCAAGTTGTACAACCTCACTGGCTCCGAAGTTTCTAAGAAAATTGTAGCTACTGGTAGCTAAGTCTAATCATATAAAATCTCCTCTTTTCACAGAAAATCATGGACTTTTAAAACTGGGAGAAATTTTATCCTTCATGAAAATATAATCCTCACTTTATTAATCCCCTTTTTCTCCCTCTTTTTTGAAACATGAACTAGCTAGTTTTAAAAGGAAAATGGGAGTCTTGATATATCGAGCATATGGAAGACAAGCATATGCCTGACAATTTCACATACCCCTACTTACCTTTATTTGAATGAACAAACAAAACAACAACATAAGCAAAAACCTTAGCCCCCCAAAAAATCAGTAGCTCACTTTAAGCCACACAGCAGCCAGAAGGCAATAATGAACCTGGCATCTGGGTTGCCTGACTATGACCAGTTCTTCTATGCTAAGATCAGATAGAAAAATAAGATATGTAAAGCTTCACGTGATGATAATTTTAGCCACTAGATACATGTTTTAATCACAAGAAAAATCAGTTAAGGTTGGAGGAAAAATCTGGGACATATTTTCATTAAGTTATAAAAAACTAGTAATTTCTATGTGCTTAAAACCTTCTAAAAGAGAATTTTTTTTATATATATACATTTGCTGTCAAATTAATTCTGACTCATGGTGACCCCATGTGTGTCAGAGAAGAACCGTGCTCTATAAGGTTTTCAATGGCTGATTTTTTGGAAGTAGAATGCCAAGCCTTTCTTCTGAGGTGCCTCTAAGTGGAAGTTGAACTGCTAACCTTTTGGTCAGCAGCTGAACAGATTAACCGCACCAGCTAGGAACTCCAAAAGAAAAGATAGTATAATGTACACAACAATAGACTACATAAAATATGCATGCGTGTATCAAAAAAAAGTGAACACTTTCAGAATGATACATGATTTATATGTCCTAGCTACGGAGATAGTAGTAGCTATCATTCAAACCAAAGTGAACATGCTCACGTAACCACTCCTTAGGTAGAAAAAGCCCACCCTTTGGGATCCCTGCACTAAGAGGCAGAATCACAGAGAACACATCAACAGGGCCAGCACTTCCTTTGGGAACGAGATGACAGACTGGGTATCAACAAGGCTATCCAGCCTAGTGTTCTGTGGTGTCTCTGACCCATTCACAGCCCCAGCCTGAATCACGCTGCATTTAGGTCCATTTGAAAAGTAGCATAGAAGGCAGAGGAATGAAACTTAACCACATACTTAAATTTCCTTTTTACACCAGGAACCGTGGCAAACGCATTTTCAGGCTTATGAGGTTACCCTCTAGCATCGGAACATTGATTTTTGAGTCTTAACAAAAGCTCTCCTTATTGTGCCTGCACCACAAAACTACGCTGCTGTAACTCCTGTCAGACATCATCTTTGCTTTATGAATAAATAAACCGATGCTCTAGGGAAACATTGATTTAAGAGGAAAAATCAATACACATCTAGCATGTGGTCGACTCAAGCTTTAAGGCTACTTATTCCCAAAGTACAAGAGATTATTAACTGTAAAACCATAATTTCTTCTTCCTAAACACAGGTTTAAGTGCAGGTATGTGAAATTGGCAGGCATAATACTTACCTTCCATACCCCAAAAAATGAAAACCAAACCCTTTGCCATCGAGTCAATTCTGACTCATAGTGACCCTATAGGACAGAGTAGAACTGCCCCATAGAGTTTCCAGGGAGCGTCTGGTGGATTCCAACCGCTGACCCTCTTGGTTAGCAGCCGTAGCTCTTAACCACTACACCACCAGGGTTTCCTAATAGACCTGAGTATATCAGAATTCCCCTTTTCCTTTTAAAAGTAGGTGGCCAGCACTTCAAAAAGAAGAGAAAGAGAAAAAAGGATAGACAAAGCAATAGTGACAAAATCTTGATAATTTTTGAATCTGGATGGTGAGTATATGAGGATTCACTGTACAACTCTCTTGAATGTGTGAAATTTTTATTAAAAAAATTTGAAAAGTGAATGTTGGCTTTGAGAAAACTCTATACGGCTAATATCAACCAAGACATTGACAATGGTTCTCTTTGAGTGATGGGCTCATAATTTAAAAAAAGAAAAAAAAAACGGTTGTCAGAGAATTGACTCTGATCCATGGCGACCCCATGTGTGTCAGAGTAAACTGTTCTATAGGATTTTTAATGGCTGGGTTTTCTGACATAGATTGCCAGGCCTTTCTTTTGAGGCACCTGTGGGTGGACTTGAACTATCTGCACCATCTAGGGGCTCCAATGGGCTCACAGTGAAGTTCTTTTCTTACTTGGGATTGTCGTATTTTCCAAGTTTGTATAGTGAATACACACACGTGCACACACACACACACACGAAAGACATATATAAGAAATGTAGGGAAGGATAGGAAAATAATAAATAACAAAGATGAATTAAACTGATTGCAAAGTATTTTGCTGACTACTAGCCTAGAGATAGCTAAATTCATATAACGGCACTTATTTGTATTCAAAGCCAATTCTTTCTTATGACTCTTGGATGTTTTCCAGGGCACGAAAGCCGGTTATTATTAAAATTGACTGATTTCAAAAATAAAATGAGTAGCTTACGCTGAAATTATCCTCATCTTGGAAAGTCAAAGATCAAATACAAGACAAAAGCTGGCTAAAGCAATCATTTTTCTCAGCTTTGCAATCACCTTACAACCTAAGCCTATTTTCACAGTGAAGACAGTTGTTAAAGTTCTGACATGCCCTGCTGTAACCTTTGATTACAAACCCACTCCAGAAAGCTAAGGCTCTTGCTTTCTTACTCAGAATTAGTTTGAATTAAAAATGAATCCCATTATTTTTCCCTAGCTCCTCAAAGATGTAGTTTAACACTAATTGTGTTAACAGCCGCCTCTCCAGAAACACGCTCATTTGTTGACTTGGATTAGGAGCTCACATGCTGTAACAATGACAGACTGTCTCCCTGGACAATTACTGATTCTGCCTGAGTTCTTATTGCTTGTCTTTCTGATAACTGGAAAGACCAACTCTGGAAATTTGAAACACATTTCCAAGACAGCCATATTAGAAGCAAGAAAATGGGCTGGGGTAATTAAAATTTTGAATCCCAAATTAAAACATAACAAAAGTAACTACTATCATCACCAAAGCTGGTGAGGATTCTGGATGACTCTACTTCCAAGGTGGAAATGCTACATAATCACAAATTCCGAGAATATCTAGCCACGAGAATGCTGATTATCAGCAGAACAGGGAAAGGGGCTGTGAGTCAGTTTTGGCAGCTCTTCTTTAACGTGTGGATGCTTAGAGCAACAGCAAAAGCTAAACATCATTGCGGAGAAAAATGTTCTACCTGTAGTCATTTAAAAAGCACAGCTTGAGATTAATTACTTTCCATGAATACTATCTTTTCCATTATTACAGGTTCAGAGATAGATTTATGGAAAATCAGAACATCTACTGTGTTTTACTATGTGCCGGGCATCTATTAGATGTTTTAGATACAAAAATAGTAAGATCTGATCCTTGTCCTCAAGCGTAGTACCTACAAGAGGGTCAGACATAAAAGTGGATAGTTATATTACAGTGTGATGAGTGACACAATTGGGGAACTGTGGGAGCCTGGCTGTGTCTGGGGGAATCACAGAGGGCTTCTCAGAGAAGATGGAAATTGAGGTGGATCTTGAAGGATGCACTGGACTTTATTAAGACAAAAGAGGCAGGGGCTTTCTCAGAAACGGGAACAGCGTGTGCAAGCACATCTGTGCCTGGAAGGGCATGCTATGTTGGGAACGCCCAGAGAGACTGAATCCAAATGAAGCACAGATGGCAAAGCCAAGGAAGGCAGGTCAGATCGTGGAGGTCCACACTGGGGTGGTCTGGATTTATTCTCAAAGTTACAGGGGCCCACAGAAATCATGAAGTGGGAAATCACGTCGTACACTGGGGAGCAGAGTACCGAGAGTGGGAACATCTCTCAAATGAGACCTCTGTTAGCTCAAGCAACAGACCAGTGAAGGGTTGATGAGGGCTGGACTAAAGCAGTGGCCATGGGAGACAGATTTGTGACAGCTGTCAGTTAATATTGAAGACCTCAGCAACCTCCAGACACTGTTCTTAGAACTTTCATATATTTTCTTAAATCCAGAATCTGGTGTGGACTGGATACGGAGGGTGAGGCAATGCCAAGATGAAGATTTCTGGCTTGCGTTATGGGGAGGAAAATGATGCCGTTGACTGAAATATTGATTATAGGAGAAGAAAGCCACTGTAAGTAGAGAACGAGTGAGGGGCAGGAGGGTGGAATTTTGAGAGGTCCTTGGGACATACAAATGAAGATAACCAAGATGTTGGGAGCAAGAGTGTGACAGAGGATAGGCTGGAAATTCCAGGTTAAATAAAAAATGACAGAAAAAAAATCTTCATCTAGTAAAACTTAAGCAATCAGCCATGTACAAAAAAGTAGCCGCACCATACAGAGCCTTCCAGAAACTTGGGAGGACTGTGATTCCACTTCAGAAACATCTGATACTTATTCTAAAACAATTCTGGAATTAAATCTTAATTGCCCCATTTAACTAGAAAATGTACTACATTTCAGGTCCACAAATAGAATGTCTAAGGCAAGCAGCTCTGCTAAACTGGAAATGCATAAGAGAAAACAATATTTAATCCCTGAGTCAAGATTCCAGTCAAATGTTAGGCGATCAGAAGGAGAAACGTTTAGTGTAGACAAGCAAAGCTCTTAATGCACTGATCCTTCAGCCTAAGTTAACTACAAAAGGCGGGCTGTTTTCCAGGATCTGCAGTTATATTTAGAAAGACCGTGTCCTCAGAGGGGAATTAAAATGACCCTGAAATCGCTCCCTGCTCTCCTAAGAGGAAAGGGTTAGGAAGAATTTCTCAACAAGCTGAAGGAAAGATGTAATTAAAAGACAGTGCCCTATTTTACAAGATTCCTTCTGTGAAGACATTGTGAAAATTCAGGCCAGATGGACTCCTTCCTTTCCGGTCGTGGAGGAATTAGATAATGACGTATAATGGAAATGGGTCATTCGGGTCACACCACTTGAGGTTTGTAAATCTTTTAAATGGGTGGCCATAGTGCTTCAAAGTCCAAGAATTCATTATAAAAATTGATAACGATGCAGTAAACTGTTGAAGTCAAACACAGAATGTCTTTGAGTCAAATTGTCTTTTGCTTAGGCTGGAGATTTTTGTGGATTTGGCTCCGTTCACAGATGACCCAAGGTCATTAACCAATTTTTTATATTACTTTGTTGTTGTTGTGTTAGTTGCTGCCAAATTGGTTCCGACTCATGGCAACCTCATGCGTGACAGAGTGGTCTTGCACCATCGTCATGACTGTAGCACTATATTGGACAGTATCCTGCTGTGATCTATAGTTTTCATTGGCTAATTTTTGAAAGTAGATCACCAGACCTTTCTTCCTAGTCTGTCCTAGTCTAGAAGCTCTGCTGAAAACTGTCCACCACGGGTGACCCTGCTGGTATTTGAAAAACCAGTGGCATAGCTTCCAGCATCAGAGACAATAACATTACTATCAGCACTAATGGGATTACTAATAACACTAATCATGATAACAGTAAAGGCAGCCTCATATATATTGTTGTTGTTATTGAGTGGTGAGCACTGTGCAAGGCCTTTACATGCACTGTCCTACTAGTCTTTCCATCTCCCCTTTGAGGCTATCCAATTATTATCCCCATCTCAAAGATGAGGAAAGAGATTACAAAGGGCAGCCATTTGCCCAGTTTCACATAGGCACTACCAGGCAAGGACTGGGTTGTGGCCATCACAGACCAGAGGGAAACACCATGTTGCAGGAAGCATGGGTGTTGGTATCTCAGTCTTTAAGGCAAAACATTCACAGAGCTACATTCAAATTCACACCAGCTAATTTCCTTCAGAGTTGTCAGCTTGGAAGCTGTGTGTCTGCAGTCCTATGACTCAGACTCCCCAAATGAACTGTTGATGCTTGTTCACAAAGCTAAGTTAAAAGCAAGGTTGAATAAGCCATACTGTAGAATAAACCAGATAAATGAATACCTTGAAATCACTCTTTCCCAGCTCTGAAGTTGAGTCAACTGGTGAAATAAGAGAATGACCTGGCGTTTTCTGGAAAGAAAGCACAAGAGGAAGCAATTTCAAAATTCTGGACTTATGTATTGGATTATAATGACAATCACTGAGGGTAAAATTATTACTTATTCATTTACTTACTAATGCTTTGGTCAATAAAGAAAGCCACTGAAAATTGTTTAATTGACATTTAGTACTTCACTACTATAAAAAAGAAGAACATTAAAAAGCAAAAATTAAAACTTGCTCTTAAAATATTCACAGACCAAATTTTACATGTGTAGGAAAATAAACATGATGCTTTGGTCACATTTGCTCCCAGTGATTAATACTTCATTACACCCATGCTCTGTTTTTCCGTGTTGCCTCAACCCATCTCTTTCTCACTGACACTTACGGGTACAACTACGGTTAGCACCGGCACTGCAACCACACACTCAGATAGGAACGGCGCCCTTCAAGCTGTACAAGGTACCATGGATTAAGACAAAACCAGTCGCATGCCTCAAGAAGATGACAGTCTTGCCAAAAAAAAAAAAAAATGGCTGAAACAAAATTGTATAGAACCATGTGATAATTATAATAGACTTAGCTGAACTATGTCTTCATCTTGAAATAGGCTATACTTTTGTTAACATGCTATTATGGATTGAATTCTGTCCTCCAAAAAAAGATATGGAGAAGACCTAATGTCTGGTACCTGTGAACGTGATCCTGTTTGGAAACAGAGTTTTTGAAAGTGTTATAAGTTAACACTAAGTCATACTGTAGTAGGCTGGATCCTAGACCAATATGAGTGATGCCCCCATAAAAAAGGAAAAGGGACACAGAAAGAAGATGGCCATGTAACTATGCAGGCAGAGACTGAAGTGACAAGGAATGCCAAGGATCACTGGCTGTCACCAGAAACCAGAAGACAGGTGTCCAACAGATTCTCTCTCAGAAAGAATTAACATGGCAACATCCTGACTTCAGGCTCCCAGCCTCCAGAACCGTAAGACAATACATTTCCGTTTTTGTAAGCCACCCACTTTGTGGTACTTTGTTACGCAAGCCATAGACAACAATTACACATGGTTTACTGACTTAGCTTATAATAAAGCTACATCTCCTATAAAGATCACTTTCTCCAAGAGGAAGTGTAACTGAAGTTTGAGAAACGTAATCTCAAATCTAAAATTCTGTTTTTGTAGAATGATGGATCTAAGAAGGCATTTTCTAATATGCTAAATGGAAGTAAAAAACAGTGGTAATGAAAGAATGACCCAATAGACTAGATGGAATTTTCTTAAGAAAAATATCCAGGGATGTTAACCAATGCTTTTTAGTTTTTTTTTTATTTTATGTTTAAAAGATAAAAGAGAGAACTACTTCTTAGAAAGAAATGAAAAGCAAAGCAATGCTAAAAAGACCAAAGGCAAATAGTAAAGTCAACAACAAGAAAGGTGATGGTCACGTCATGACCTGGCAGTGTCAGACACCCCCACCCACCATCCCACCTCCATGGAGCCCCTGTCCAAGTTGAACTAAGAGCCTCCTGGATATGAGCTCTGAGAGATAAGTGCTGTAGAAGGTGAGAGAGAGTTATACGTCAGGTTGGAAGACAGCAAAGATCACATTTGGCAAAAGTCCACTTTCAACAAAGAAAGGCAATGGAAATTCTCCCCTCTTTGCCTCTGGTCTGCCTTTTTAGGACCCCCCCCCCGCCCCCGCACCCCCACCAAGCATTACAGCTCAGAAACTCTGTGGGTTCAGTCTGATGGCTGTTTCCACACCAGTCTGAAAACCTGTCATTTATAAAACCGGGAAGATGTATTTCAAGCACTAAACAACTGAATCAAAAACAAGTATTGCGAATAGCATCTGCTCAAAAGTGGAGAAATAACTATTTTTTGAGTTGCCTGCAATGGTGTTAAAAACACTGTTAATTATGTTTGATAAATATTTGTCGATAAACCACTGTGCTATTGGTGGGGGACACAAGGGTGAAGCAGCAAGGTCCAGTTCAGGAAACCAAGATTACCAATAAATACAACACAGAGAGACACAAGTGATGACAGAAGTACAGACAAGCAGTGACACAGTACTGAAAACATGGTAATCACTCGTGGAGGGTCTGGTACTTACAGTTCACCATAGCACAGGGCCTGATCTGACACTCTTCCTGACACATCCCCTGCCTGTTAGTCCAACATCACTTCTCATCATTCTCTCCCCTCCCCCCATCCTGGGCTCTCCCTGCTTCTACTACATTGCTTTCTTTAGGGTCCAAACAACCCATGTAGAAACAAAAATCTGGGTTAACCACTTGTTTTTAGGTTTCCAAGATTTTATTGGTCCTGGTACCTGGTAGATGGGTCTTCTAACTTGTGACAACCTCTTGTACACCTACTGGTTTGTCACATCCTCCTCAATCATCTTCTTTTATTTAGAGTCCATGACGGATTGAATTATGTTCCCCCAAAAATGTGTGTATCAATTGGGCTGGGCCAGGATTCCCACTATTGTGTGATTCTCCTGAACAAAACCCACTGCAATCCTGCCTCTATGATGTTAATGAGGGAGGATGGGCGGCAGTTGTATTAGTGAGGCAGGACTCAAACTGCAAAATTGGATTGTGTCTTGAGGCAATCTCTTGAGATATAAAAGACAGAAGTGAGCAGAGAGACAGGAGGACCTCATACCATCCAGAAAGCAGAATCAGGAGCAGAGCGTGTCATTTGGACCCGTGTTCCTGTGCAAAGAAGTTCCTAGTCTGGGGGAAGATTGATGAAAAGGCTGACAGAGAGAGAAAGACTTCGCCTTGGTGCTGACACCTTGAATTTGGACTTTTAGCCTGCTTTACTGTGAAGAAACAGATTTCTCTTTGCTAAAACCACCAACTTGTGGTATTTCTGTTATAGCAGCTCTAGATAACTAAGACAGAGTCCAGTGAAGAAACAAACTGTATACACCAGCATCAAGTATATGCTCTACAACAGAGTTTCTCACTCTTGGCACTGTTGGCATTTTGGGCTGGTTAAAGTTTTGACCACCAAAAATGTCTCCAGCCTTTGCCAAATACCCTTAAGGGGCAAAACTGTACCCCCCCCCCACAATTGAGAACTACTCTTCTAAAATGAATGACAACTTATTCAAACATGATAATATTTATCTAACTTCTTTATTATGTAGAAAGACAGCAGGGTGGATGAGATCATCAGAAAGTGCATAGATTGGGGAGGAGAGAGGAAGCAAGGGCAAGTATTAAGCACCTGCTGTGTCCTCAGCTGTGTGTGAAGTCAGTAGTACATTATCCTATTTAATACTCACGAACACTCTGCTTTCCTCCCTAAATCACAGCTTGCTCAACACCTGGGGAGGCAGTGATTCAGAGCGTACTGACAATGTTTAAAAACCGAAAGTCTTCAGAAAAAAATCAGGACAGATAAAGATTGCTGTAATTTTACATAGACATTGATGTGCCTTTCCTTCACCTTCAGTGGATTAAAAGCCTAACCTCTCAGCCTTGAAAATGAGCTGCTCTATACATTCTCATGGCGAACACTTTCATTTTGGGACTTCTTAGAATTCCTCCGCTCATTGAAAGGCACGTGGTCATTTTTCTAACATAAGGTCAAATGAAGTCAGACGCATGGTAAAAATAACCCCTTTCCTAAAATCCCAGTGAATTAGCCATGTTTAGTCTGCAGAATTGTCGTTAGATGTTAACTGGTTACAGGCTTTTCCAACGTTTTTAAGTGAAAACAACAAAGCTTTGTGGTGGCCCAGTGCACTGTGGGTTTGTAAATCCTGATTTAAGCTACAGATCTCCCTGAGTGTTTAAGGAAAGAGCGGACAGAAATTCTCAGACAGAATTTGATGTTAACAATTTTCCCTCCTGATCTCTGAAGGGCACGGTGGGCTCAAGGATTTATTTTAAATACAGCACATTTAGGTCCAAGCAGATCTATATTAGCCCTGTCTATTCAACTTTTTGAAGTTGAATGGCTTTTTAAATACATATGTTGATATCTATTTTTCCCTAATTGGCTTTTTCTGATTCTGTTCCAACATATTCACATATTTCACTCTAATAACTACAGTATTCAAGTACTTTTTCTAAGGAGTCTCCTTGTGTTGGCCATTATTTTAGGTGGGGTTTCAATACTGACCAAAACAGACAAAACTCTGCCCTCCAGAAGTTTTCTAGTGGAGGTGGGAGGGTGGTAACAAGCAAAATAGGTAGTTGTGACAATTGCTATAAAAAAAAAAAAAAACTGAAGCCAGTTTAGGGAGTGCCTTGTTTTTTCTTTTTTTGGTGATAGGCACCATTTTAAATGGCAGAGTCAGGAAAAGACTGAGAAAATATTAGTTGATCAGAGATTTGAAGGTGGTGGAGAGGGAGCTATGTGGCAGTAAGGGGAAGTTTTAAAGTCTGGGAGTTGGCAAACAATGGAGAGCGGTGAGAGCCTAGGTCAGGCAGGGGCCCACCAGGCGGGCTCCTCTAGGTGAGCATCAAGATGGCCCCACTCAGAGAAGTATGTTCTGTGCTTCCATCGCAGCTGCAGGGAAGCCCCAGGCTGTGGGTACAGATGCAGACAGGTGGGCAGACACAGTAGAGGGAACAGGAAGTTCCTTTGTAGATCATGATATCACAGAAGAAAATAGGACCAAAGTTTTCAGTTGAAAATGAGGATGGAGAAAGAGGAATTGGAGGTTTGAGGACAGACCATACAGTATGAACAAGTCCTCTGGGAGAGACAGAGAGAGTGAAGGCGCAGAGGAACCAGTAGCCTCAAGGGCCCATGAGATTACAGTGTGACCGACTGATGTAGTGGTGTGTTCCTTCAACCACATTCACCAGCACAGGCGAAGGCAGAGCTGGGTTGAGCAAGCTTAGGGTTTCGCCAGATGAGTATAATGAGGAAAGAGAGAAAAAGGCAAAGAAATTGAGTGTGTATGCAAAGGAGTGATAATAAAGATAGATCATGGACTCTAAGCTGGTTAACAAGGGAAGAGGTGAAAATTAGTAGGATCTATGGATTGTACATATTGGTGTAGAGCAAGAATAGTTGGAATTAAGGTACCACGTGAGGTGAATAAAAAGACAGGAGGTGGTGATCAGAAAATAATGAATAGTGGGTTAGACCCTTGGTACTCAGACCACCAGCATCACCAACACCTGTGAGCTTGTTAGAACTGCAGAATCTTGTGCCCACTCCAAACCTTCTGAATCAGAATTTGCATTTTTGACAAGATCCCCAGGTGGTTTATGAGCACACCAAATTTGGGGAAGAAATGGCTTCAACCACTATTACGTCTGAGCCAGGCTGGCTCAATCTCCACTCGACCAGAAGCCACAGACACTATAAAAAGATCCTTGTATAGGTTCCTGAGGTTAGGGACTTCCCTGGGGTCTACTTACCATCCTCCACCTTAAATGGGTCATTTCGGTTTCTTGGGTTTCTATCCAGCTGCCTCATACCCTTGCTCTGTCTTGGCTTGCAGCCTTATGATATAGTTGGCAGGCTTTAGATTCCATTTACCAAAGAACACTGCCCTCCACATTTCTGGCTCACTTTCCCACACTGTCTGCAGGAAAATACCGTCTTCCTTTCCTCTCCTGGGACCAAATTCCAGACACCCCACACCTGGCAGGGGCCAGCAACTCCACTCTCCTTTGCCTAGGAGGGAGCAACCAGATACTCAGAGTTCCCTCAATCCTGCGTAATTCCATATGTTCACATAGATCGAGTACAAGGCACTAACGCAAAATACATAGTATTGCCATTTATGAGTTTAAAAGTTTAACTTTCTGCTATAATAATTACTCAGTTTTGTATCTTCTTTAAGAGTAGGCTTCTTCACTCTTTACAGTTAATTTTATAAAACAAAAATAGCTGTATGCCACATTACAGAAGGAAAGATGAAGTTGAGCCTAATTAGTGCAGACTTTGCCTCAGTAACAGCTTTATTTTTAATAAACAATGTGACATTTTTATTATCCCAGACACAAACTCTCATACACATACTCATGAAATAATATAAAAACACCAAATTTAGATTCTCCCCCTCTTCTCTTTCAAGACCCAAATTATTTTAGATGTTAACACTTGTAATAGTCTTATTATAATTATCAGTTATGAGTCCTTACTATTTGCAGACACGGTGTTACACATGCCTTATATCCACATCTCATGTACTTCTTACAGTAATTGCATAGGCTCTGTACTATCATTATGTTGATTCTACAGATGGGGAAACTGAGGCTTAGGGAGGTTAAACAACACAGCCAAGTTGGTAGCCTAGTTTCAAAGCCAAGTGTATCTGATTCCAAGACGGTACCTCATTCTCACACATCATTTTAATCAACACAGAGCTGTAGCCTGAGAATGTGATCATATCTCATTTTCTTTGCATCTTTGCATCTCTAAGCATACACCAAACCAAACCCACTGCCTTCGAGTCGGTTCCGACTTTTAGCTATCCTATAGGGTTTCTACCCTGGTGGCATAGTGGTTAAGAGCTACATCTGCTAACCAAAAGGTGGGCAGTTTGAATTTTTATAGGGTTTACAAGGCTATAAATCTCTAAGGAAGCAGATTGCCACATCTTTCTCCCCTGGAGCCACATACACAGTCACTGTTAAATACTGTATGTGCCTACTTATATCAAGAAGGTGCAAACCAGTGTCTCTAACCCCGTTACTGGCAAATATTTGAAACAGATTTCCTTGGTTACATGTGACCATTTTGCAAATCTGTGATGATAATTCTTTGAGCTGTTTCTAAGCTACAATAAATCAGTGAACCGAGCCAACCTGGCAAGCTCTGCTAAACCATGATACGGTTACAGCAAACGAGCTGATCGCCATGAGTCGCTGAACGCAATCTCTAGAGGGAGGATCACCTGGCCTCTAGGAACAGAGCCTGTTCCATTGTTAGAAGAAATTGCTGGTAATGCCCACTCATTGACCCCTTCTTCCACCAAGGCAGCCCAATCCTTGGGTTAGTTCAGCAAATGCACGTGCCAACCCATCCTGTGTGAGTTAATAACCATGAGACTTCGGACACATCAGTTTCCTTCCATGCATCACTTAACCGCCCACGATTCAGAGATAACAATGGCCAGCCTTACCTCTTCCGCTTCCCAAGGATGGCGCGATGATGACTTGATAAACCTAAGGCCCGTGAGTGGGAAGTGCTGAGGCTAACCTGTGACGCACACTCAGTGCTGACTGCTGAGCAACACAGAATCAGGCTGGGGCACCTGGACATGGTAATCAGGGTTAGGTGTGTGCAACTGATAAGATATTTCTTCTGAAGTGGGTGAGGCCAAAATAAACCAGGAAATAACAAAAAGAAGCCTCAGAAGCTGACCTACCCACTCCTCAAACCCCATCTGTAAAACAGAAACAGAAGCCTCTTTTTTTTTTTAAGTGAAATTAAAGACAACCTTTTCCATTTCCCAGATCTTAAAAGGAACAAAAGCTGTCAGAAAGTATCCCAAAGCCATACTAAGTAATACCCTATTTTATTTTAATGTACTCTATATTTCGATGAACATTTATCACTTAATATTTATTATTATTTCAATATTTATTACTGAATATATGCATGGTTCTTGTCTTAGATTGTCAAGTCCTAAAAGGCAGGGACCAAATCTGTTTAGTTCTTTTTGTAAAGCATGTGAAACTGTTATGTGTAATTAGGCATTTAAAGGGTTTTTGATGAAAATGATTATGAAGAATGAAAACAGTTAATACCATGGCAGGCATGTTTCATAAAACCTCCCTATCTTTTCTGAAATGTCAGATGATCACACTTCCATAGAGCTGTAGAGTTAATGGAAGCTTGCACTTAGAGACCATGCAGAGCTTGCTAAATGATGGGTGATGGGCGGTCTGGGGACCAGAAGCGTCAGCATCACCTGGGAGCTTGTTAGAAAGGCAAACTTCAGGTCCCACCCCAAACCTACTGAATCAAAATCTACACGTTAACAGGATGCCCAGGTAATCTGTTTGCACACTGAGGCGTGAAAAGCACAGATTAGAGACCACCTAGCTGAAATGCTTCATTGTACAGATGAGGAAATGTAACACCCGCGAAGACTGAGTGACTTGTTACGGGTTACAGATCCTGAACTGGGACTTGTACCTCCTGACTCCGGTGCACTACAGCACTTTGCTCCTTCAGAAGCACTCCTCCTTAAATGATTATGAGTCTACAGTAATATTTAAACAACAATCTACATACAGCCTGCAGAGACAACTAGTTGTTTTTGTTTGTAGTCAAAGTCTTTATATTGTTTTAACGTTTTAAATACACCTAGAAGATGCTGGAAACAAAAAAATTTAGAAAACCATTTAACAGCAGCAGGCTCACCTACTACATGGTGCCAGGGATGAGAGGCCACGTTGTGATGGTGTGTGGAGCTGGACACCACACTTTTTGGTTGAGAACTTGACTCCCCACATGTTTGCATGTTTCAGGTCCAGTGATGGAGCCCAGTCTGCCTTTCACCTCTGATCTCTATTTCCCTCCTTCCCTAAACACTCTTAAGTCTTCGCTCACACCTGAATCTACTTTGGCATTCTAGAGTCCATTGAAATAAATATTATTCCAATGTCCAAGGATGTATTCCATAAAAAACACACACACACCAGGAATCATTAGAAAACCCTTAAAAACGTCTTTGAGTCCCTATTGATACACTGTTTTTTTGCTGCATCATTTTAAAGAGTTTCTTCTACATCTTCCCCCATCCAGCCACATTAAATACTTCCTATTTTTTTTTTTATAACAGCATTACCAAACCCGTTGCCGTCGAGTTGATTCTGACTCACAGCAACTCTATAGGACAGTGTAGAACTGCTCCATAGGTTTTCCAAGGCCGTAAATCTTTATGGAAGCAGACTGCCAAATCTTTTCTCCCATGGAGCAGCTGGTGGCTTCAAACCGCCAACTTTTTGGTTAGCAGCTGAGAGCTTAAACCACTGTGCAACCAGGGCCCCTTTCCTATAACAAAGAAAAAGTTTAAAAAAAAAATCCAAACCCATTGCCATCAAGTCAATTCTATCAAGTGACCCTATACAACAGAGTAGAACTGTCCCATAGGGTTTCCAAGGAGCAGCTGGTGGATTCGAACTGCCAACTTTTTGGTTAGCAGCCACAGCTCTTCACCACTACCCCACCAGGGTTTCCTTATAACAGAGTGAAAAAAAACCAAATCCATTGCTGTCCAGTCGATTCTCACTCACAGGGACCCTACAGAACAGAGTAAAATTGCCCCATGGAGTTTTCAAGGAGCACCTGGTAGATTCGAACTGCTGATCTCTTGGTTAGCAGCCGTAGCACTTAACCACTATGCCACTAGGGCTTCCTATAACAGATTAGGAGCTATTAACTTCCCATTAGGGAAATTTTATTATGAATTTTCTCTTAGACTTCAGTCATGAAAAGCAACTAATAAAGAATATTCAATAATATTCAAACTCCATCACTGTTGTGCCACTAATATTTTTAAAAAAGATGAAAAGGATTGGCATGTACTTTGATCAGAATCTGCATATGGCAGACATCTTCTTCACTCATATTTTAATACCAACAGGTACATTCTAGGAAACCCTGGTGGCGTAGTGGTTAAGTGCTACAGCTGCTAACCAAGAGGTCAGCAGTTCAAATCTACCAGGTGCCCCTTGGAAACTCCATGGGGCAGTTCTACTCTGTCCTATAGGGTCGCTGAGTTAGAATTGACTCAACAGCAACGGGTTTGGTACCTTCTCAACATATGGTGACTTTTCTGGAAAAAAATCTTAATTTCTCCAGGTATAAAAAGACTGGTTGTACTTCTGTCCATAATTCTAAGTTTTTTCTATACATTTTAGAAAGTAGGAATGAACTTGTTGAATATAAAGAAACAAAAACATTGCATTGAAAAGGCATGTTTTAAAAACCCAAAAAGTTAATTGACTCAGTAATTTCAGGTTTGGAGAAAAGATTTGGCAAGAAGGTGAAAATTCTGCTGAAAGGAAAGATTTAGATGAGTTGGAGACCAGGACGGACTGACCTATGTCGTGGGTACGACTTCCTGAGTAAACCTTGAGAAGGACTACCATGCATAGAGGGCCAAAAGGAGACAGGCCTGCTTTAAAAACATTCTCCTCTTCCACAAGGCAACATCCTTTATAAGAGACATCATTCCTTCTTTGGGGCCAAATGTGAAGATACTGTTGGATTGCATACATATTCCAAGGAGCCCATCAGGAATTGGTTGAAGTATCAGGTTTTAGGAAACTTTCAGTGGGTCATTGGGGTTGCGTTAAATCAGTATATTAAGCACTTAGAACACAGCCAAATATATAGTACAGTAAAACCTGTGAAAGCCAGAACCTGTATAAGGCAGGAACCTGCCAGAGGAGGTAAACACAAATATTTTCCATTAATAAAGACAGAAAGTGGTAAGCTTGCACTCTGTCAAAGGTGAAAAACGTGTAAGACCTAGAAAATCAAGGTAGCCCCATTGAGTTAGAGCTCTCACTTTCACTGCAGTAGAATATAAAATCTGTGAGCACTGGGCTTACATTCCCAAATTCCCCAAAAGCCGCAACTGAATGCAGCTGTTTAACTGCTGCCCGTTTAGATGAGGCATGTGCTCTCTGTTTGCCACAGTCCTTACCGCTCCCTGTTGTTCCCCAGATACTACAGCCAAGCCTCAGCTGTCTCTTATAATTGGATGGCGCAGTTCTTCTTGGACTTAGAGATGAATGATACGTTTTTACCTATCACTCTATCATCAAATTATAGACCTCCAGAGAGGGCTTTGAGTTTCTCTGGCTCGCTTCACTCATTTATGGTATTGGCCTGACCCTGGTAGACATTTGAGTTTGTGACTCTTGCCTTAAATAACGCTACCAAAGCTGTTACCTCTGCTGGGATCCTGTTCTCCTTCCTTTTCCCAATTGCCCAATAAGAATTCATTCTTCAAGGCTTATGGCAGCCTTTCTGACCTCTTCAGTCAGAATTTACTGGTTTATCATCAGATGCCCTAAAATTTTAAAGAACTAGTTCTCTAGACTAGTGGCCATTGTAAGCCAATGGTTGAATCTTTTGGTCTTTCTCCTCATAATTTTAGGCCTTCTATTACTCACAACATCCAGCTACAGCTTCTCAACTTCCTTTCTATTGCAGCCCTAATTACTACCCTCCCCCAACACACACCCCTCAGCATGGACTTGAAGTGAGGTCGGCAGTGGGGGATGCTATGGTGGAAATGGAGAAGGGAGCGTGGAAAGGATGAAAGCAGAGTACCTATGTCTTTCTCACTTAGATCCCCCATCCCACAAGATCTAGTACAAAGAAACGGAGTGAGTAAGAAAAATCAGAAAAGATAAAGGAAAAAAACGTTGTCTCATGTTTTTCAAGGACTTCGGGAACTCCCCTCCACAGCTTCCCCTCTGCTATCTAGTGGGGAACTCAGGTCTATGATGACAGGGTAACAGCAGGTGTGAGGAGGCGGCAAGAGACAGAAGAGAGAAACAGCTCATCCTTGCTCCTCAGAACCTCCTAACTCAGCTTTTCATAATCCCGCACTTTAGAGATAGTCTGCAGTTGCTGACAGAATGGGAAAGAGAGAAGATAAAGGAGAATGTTGTTGTTGTTAGTTGCCGTTGAGTCAATTTCAACTCAAGGCATCCCCATGTGTGCAGAGTAGAAATGTTCCCTGGGGTTTTCAAGGCTGTGACCTTTCAGAAGCAGATCACCAGGCCTGTCTCCTGAAGTGCCTCAAACTGCCAACCTTTTGCCTAGTAGTTAGTGCTTAACCCTTTGTACCACCCAGGGACTCCATGAAGGAGAAGGGGCTGGAAAACCTCCTCACAGCACCCTTCGCCACCATCTCAAAAGCTTTTAATCTCTCACTCTTATGGCCTGTTCTCAGTCCCAAACCTCCCCTTGGCCACATCAATCCCTCTTCCCATAATTCATTCTGCTCCTTCTCCTCTCTCCCTAAATCCATTCAAAGGAGCCTCTCTGAGGGCTGGAAGAGCAACTCCTTGAAAGACGGATCTCCCATCTTGTTGAATTTTTGTATTGCATGCCTACCACATTGCCTGGTCCACAGGATCAAGCCAAGTGAATGGATCAAAGAAATCCCTTGGAAGCCAATGCTGAACTCAAAAATATTTTTCCTTGCAGGATCATCATTATAAATATAGTTTAAAAAAAAAAAAAGAAAGAAAGAACCTCTAGACATTCAGAAGTTGGAAAAATACAGAAGATACCTGCTAGTTTGTTTCAGAGCCTGAGTTTCTGGGTTCAAATTACTCAGCTTCATGTTATTTCTCATATACTTCTGTATGGAGCCATGGTGGCTTAAACTTTTAATCTGTTTAATAAAATCAACTTCAAAAATATTTAAATCTATTACTAATGATACTTCAAAAACAAATATCTGGAAAAAAAATTGAGGTCAATGAATTTCAATACAACTTGAAGACTTTTTTCTCCTCTGGCCCTTAGAAAAAGGAGCCTGGGTGGCACAAGCAGTTTGCGATCATCTATTAACCTAAAGGTTGTCAATTAGAAGCCAACCAGTGGTACCACGGAAGAAAAGCCCTGGTGATCTGCTTCCGTAAAGATTACAGCTAAGAAAACCCTATGGAGCAGTTACTCAGAAATATGTGGGGTCACCAAGAGTCGGAAGCAGAGTAGACAGCAGATAACAACCACAAACAACCCTTAGACAAGTGGAGATAAGAGCTAAGGCCTTTTCCACAGAAGCCAGAGCTCTTCCTAACACCTTGTAAGTCACGAATGGGTACATTCTGGAAGTAAGCAAACATTTGAGTTTACTGCACAGACTGTACCTGAAAATGCATCTAAGTTTAGAAATATGTTCTCCAAAGAGACATCTGAAAACACTCCCGCAGTGACAAGGAACTAACTACAAGCGTATGTGTAGTCTGACGGCCATTCTTTATCCTTCCTTATTTTATCTAAATTACTTTCCAAGCTCCTGACTCCTTACAGTAAAAGGCAGGCTATTTCAGATGACCTTGCAGATACAAAATAAAAAGAGCAATTGACAAAAGAAGAAAAAAAAAATGTACCGTACAGAGATGTTGTTACTTACGAATGGCAACGCTGACTGTTTGGGGCAGGAGAGAGCAAGCCTGTCTTCTGTCCTTGCCCTTTGAGCTTTTCCTTCCTATAGCAACAAGCACTGATTTCAGGCTTACAACATACCAGGCATTCTTCTTTGCACTTTTCATATTATAACAACCTTATGAGGTAAACGCTATTAAATCCTCATTTTATATAGGAGGAAACTGAAAAATAGGGAGGTGACTTATTTGCCCAAGGCCACCCAGATTGTAAGGAGAAGGGACAAAAATTGAATACAAATAGTCTGGCTCTAGAGTACAAACTCTTACCCTCTCAACCTTTACTCTGTTTTACACCCTTTCACTCACTTCTCCATTATCTTCTTTCTCTTCTGCAAATGCTGGAGTCGTGCCCAGAAGAGCAGCACTATCAACTGAGAGGCCGCTGATCCTTGAACTGCCAAGATCCTAGCTAGGTCTCAGCCTTCCCTTTTAATAAAGATAACATGGATTAGCAGTGGGAGTTAGAGCAGGAAAAGTCTACAGATTAGATTCCAAGCAGTCTTTCCATTCCTTGATTTTTTTTCCCCCATCATCTTCTATCAGCTCAAATGTTAATTTCTGCCATTAAGATGGAAGCCAATCAAATAACCACTTCACTAGTCACAGGCCCAGCCTGGATGGTCATCCCAGTCATAGAATTTTCAGTCATCCCTTCACCTCAACACATCTCCTGCAAGCAAGGCAGCCTTCAGCCATCTACTTCTTGATCAGAAAAACAAAAGCGAAAAACTGCTAATTGTAATACAGTTTGCAATCCCATTATCCTCAGAACGACACTGAATTACTTAGGAGTTCAACAGCGAACACAATCAGTTCACTCTTGAATGTCTACTCTGTAAAGAAAATGTGCTAAGTACTACAAAGTCTATCATTATGAATAATGGGTAGTAACCCTTTCCTCGTGGTAAATTCCTCTTCTATGAAATTCTTCCATTTCCTATAAGGTCAACTATTTCAGATTGAGTATATGAGAATCAGGAGAGACACTTAGAATACACAAGAATCAGAAGAGACACTGGCCCCTTAGGTGAGGGGCACACTTTGGGTTGTAAAATTGAAAACACCTTGAACACTTGATTAGAAAACCAGACACAGAAGAAATATTTTCTCTCAGTATGTATATTATGTGCCACGAAACAAAATCAATTTATAGGCACCTCATTGAAACTCCAGATAGAGTTACCAAAAAGTCTTTAGCAAGGAATGTTAAAGTAACTGTAACAATAAAGTAGCCGTGCAATACTCATTATTACTAATTAAAGAGATGCAGGTATTTCATGTATTGCCTATCTCATTTTAGTAATGAGCTTTCATTGACTAGTGATTTTAGCTCCTTCAATTAAATGGGGGAGCTTAAGTTCAACAACTGCAAATTCCTTAATCATGGAGGTTTTCAGGAATATAAGCAGTTTATAATTAGAGAGGACACAACTATACAAATTGCTATGACAACCTGTAGAACACAGAAGCCAGGAGAAAGAAGTATGGCTTGGATGTAAAAAAAAAAAAAAAAAAAAGGGTTAAGCAATAGATTCTGACTAAAAGATCATTAAGGCTGCATAAGCTCTGAAGAATGAGTCCAGTTTGGACAGACGGGGATGGGATGGAGAATATGGTACCAACAGAGGTAACAGCTTTGGCAGTATTAACCAAGGGAAAAGTCACAAATTCCAACGTCTACCAGGGTCAGGTGAGTACCATAAATTAGGGAAGTGAGCCAGAGGAACACAAAGCCCTCCCAGGAGATCTCTGATTTGATAGACATCTTTCCTCTAACTCTGCTTTAAGAAAAACTACAAAGCTATGCAGTAATATAAGGCCTTGGGAACTCTATGGGGCAGTTCTACTCTGTCCTATAGGGTCGCTATGAGTCGGAGTCGACTCGATGGCAGTGGGTGGGTTATGCCCTGATACCGCAGTGGTCAAGAGCTCAGATGCTAACCAGAAGAACCACAGTTTGAATCCACCAGCCATTCCTATGGAGCAGTTCTACTCTGTTCTATAGGGTCACTGTGAGTTGGAATCCACTCAATGGCTACGGGTTTGGCTTTAGGTATGCTTGGTTGTGGTATGTGGGAGACAAAAGGGAGTGGTATGGACTGTGGCAAACATTCAGTATTTAAAAGGGGCAGCCGTTAAACATCTGTATTCAACTGCTTTGAGGTAACTTGAGGATGTGAACACATTGTTGGCAGATTTTCTGTTTTTTTCCTTAGAGAAGCTAGAAACCTGGATTTTTACATGCAATCACCCAATTTTTAAATACTGGCAACTACTGTAAACTAGGAATTTTGGGGGTATGCAAACGATTAATGCACTCAGCCGCTAACCAAAAGGCTAGAGGTTCGAGTCCAGCCAAAAGCACACAGGAAGAGAGGCCTGACGATCTACTTCTTAAAGCAGCCATTGAAACCCTCGGAAGCACAGTTCTACTTTGACAGACACAGCGTTGCCACGAGGTGGAATCAACTCAGTGACAACTGGTAGGTAACATAAACTAAAAAAACAATATCTTATAGCCCAGCACCAAGGAGGCCAACAAAATATGCTTGAGGATCAGGCTTGAAGACCATTTGGTATACGCCTTCGCTGGGGTGGAAACAGGATGGGATTTGGATAGGAAGAGATCAAAATTTAAATCTCAGATTTACTACTCTGTGCCCTACAAAAATTTCTGA
Organism: Elephas maximus indicus; assembly: GCF_024166365.1. Classification (NCBI taxonomy): domain Eukaryota; kingdom Metazoa; phylum Chordata; class Mammalia; order Proboscidea; family Elephantidae; genus Elephas; species Elephas maximus. The sequence goes on along the minus strand of NC_064833.1, from coordinate 60,450,691 downwards.
AACTTCCTGAGGTCAGTACCTTGCTCCAGAAACATACTTGGAGACTAAACTAATAAGATTTTTTTTTTTTTTTAAACTAATATAAACCCACTGCTGGTGAGTTAATTCTGACGCACAGCAACCCTGTAGGACAGGGCAGAACTGTCCCGTAGGGTTTCCAAGGCTGTATTTTTTTGTTTGTTTTTTTTTAATCTTTGTGGAAGTAGACTGCCACATCTTTTTCCCACTGAGCCGCCAGTGGGTTCGAACCGCCGACCTTTTGGTTAGCAGTCAAGCTCTTTATGCACTACTCCACCAGGGTTCCTTAAATTACACTACAAAAAGACAATTTCATACTAACATGCTTCTGAATTTGGGTATGGGAAGTTCTATATGGTGTGACTTTGAAATCATGTTTTCAAAGAGAACTGGACACAAGAAATAGAAAGTTCTTTTCTTTTTTAAAATTAAACATTTATTTTAGATAATTGTAGATTCACATGCAGTTTTAAGAAATAATACAGACAGCTCCCAAATACTCATTGCCTAATTTCCCCAATGGTAACATCTTGCAACACTGCAGTAGAGTATCACAATTAGGATACTAACGCCCATGCAGTCAAATGCAGGATATTTCCATCATCCTAAGGATTGTCATTTTATAGCCAAACCACTTCCCTTCTGTCCCCCCACCCCACCTTAAAAAAACAACAAAAAAGTTGCAGTGAAGTCGATTTCAAATCTTAGCGACCTCATGTGTTATAGCATAGAACTATTTCATAAAAGTTTTCTTGGCCGTAATCTTTATGGAAGCAGGTCATTAAGCGTTCCTTCCTCAGTGTCGCTGGGTGGGTTTCAACCGCCAACCTTAAGGTTAGTAGTCAAGCAGAAACCGTCACTCCATCCTTAATGTCTGCTAATCACTAATTTGGTCTCTGGTTCTATAATTTTGTCACTTCAAGAATATTATGTAAGTAGAATCATACAGTATGTAATTGGGATTGGCTTTATTGACTCAGCATAATTTCCTTAAGACTCATCCAAGTCATTTCATGTATCAGTAATTTGTTCCTTTTTGTTGCTGATTAGTATTTTATGGTATGGTGGCAGCTTGTTTAACCATTAATTCAGTGAAGGTCATCTGGGTTGTTTCCAGTTTTGGTTATTACACATAAAGCTGCTATAAGCATTTATGTTTGGATCTCTGGGGGAGCAAAGTCTTCACTTCTCTGAGGTAAATGTCTAAGAGTACAACAGCTGGGTTATATGGGAGTTGCATGTATAGCTTTTAAGAAACTGCCAAAGAGTTTTCCAGGGTGACTGTACCATTTTACATTTCCACCAGCAAGGTATAAGTGATCTACCTTCTCTTCATCTTTGCCAGCATTTGGTGTTGTCACTATTTTTTTAATTTTATTTTTGTCATTCTGATAGGTCTATAGTGGTATCTCATTGTGGTTTTAATTCACATTTCCCTAATTGTTAATAAGGAGCCTGGGTGGGGCAAATGGCTAAGCGCTTGACTGCTAACCAAAAGGTTGTTGGTTTGAACCTACCCAGCGACTCTAACTCTGCGGGAGAAAGACCTGGTGATCTGCTCCTGTAAAGTTTACAGCTTAGAAAATCCTAGGGGGAAGTTCTGCTCTGTCACTTGGGGTCACTATGAGTCAGAACTGACTTGACAGCACCTAAGAACAACAATAGCTAATGATGTTGAATATCTTTTTTTTTGAGCTTATGTACCATCCGACTCGTAGTGACATTATAGGACAGAGTAAAACTGCTTCACAGGGTTTCCCAAGCTGTAAATCTTTATGGAAGCACACTGCTACATCTTTCTCCCACAGAGTGGCTGGTGGGTTCAAACCACCAATCTTTCGGTTAGCAGCTGAGCATGTAACCACTGTGCCACTAGGACTCCTTTTTACATTCTAGATACTAGTCCTTTATTGGACATGTGGTTTGCAAATATTTTCTCCCACTCTGTAGTTTGCTTTTCATCCTCTTAAAAGAGTCTTTTGCAGAACAAATGTTTTAATGAAGTCAAATTCATCAAATTTTCCCTTTTTAGACATGCTTTTGATGTCAAGTCTAAGAAGTCTTTGCCTGGCCATAGATCTCAAAGGTTTGCTACTATATTTTTTTCCAAAAGTTTTTTAGTTTAACATTTTACATTAAGTCCATTTTGAGTTAATTTTTGTGTAAAATGAGAGACTTAGGTCAAGGTTTTGTTTTTTAACCTATGGATGTCTGATTGTTTCAGCACCATTTGTTGAAAAAGCTATCTTTCCTCTACTGAATTGCTTTTGCACCTTTGTCAAAAATCAATTGGGCATAGGCACACTTATGTTCATCACAGTGTTATTCACAACAGCAAAGAGTTGGAAACAACCTATGAGCCCATCAAAGGATAAATGGATAAACAAGTTGTGGTACATACATATAATGGAATGCTACACAACTATAAAGAAAGATGATGAGTCCACAAAACATCTTATAACATGGATGAATCTGGAGGACATTATGCTGAGTGAAATAAGCAGAAAGGGACACATATTGTATGAGACCACTTCTATAAAAAGACAAAAATAGGTATGCATACAGAAATCAATGGTCTTTGGTGGTTACCAGGGATGAGGACAGGAGGGAGGGGGAATCACTCTCTAGATAGCAGACAGTTGGTATTTTTGGTGATGTGAAAGGCAATACTGAATGTGGGTGAAGTGTACACAACTTAACAAAGGTAAATGATGACAATAAGAAATATACGAGATTAAGGGACCTTATTAATGAATGCTGTAACATATATAATTTGGCAACAACAGCAGTAATGACCAAAAAATACATGAGTAGACACATATGCATATATATGTATAAGGTATATGTGTGTATATAGGTGTATCTGTAGGCATAGATATATACACGTTTGTGTGTGTTCCATATATATTCATATATATAATAGAACACAAAAGGGGCACAGTCATGATTACCTCCCAGACATAACCAAACACCTCTAAGGATTGGTTTACTGGGTTTGAAGGCTTAGGATCATAGTCTCATGGGATGACTCAGTCAACTGGCACAACATAATCTATAGAGTTTATGTTCTATATCCTAGTATGGTAAGTAGCGTCTGGGGTCTTAAAAGCTTGCAAGCAGCCATCTGTGATACAACTATTGGTCCTACTCATCTGGAGCAAAAGAGAAAGAAGGAAACCAAAGACTCAAAGAAGAGTATGGTCTACAGGACTAACTGCCTATACAAACCACAGACCCAACTATCCAGAGACCAGAAGAACTAGATGGTACAGGCTGCCGCTACCAACAGTTCTAACCAGGGACACAACAGATGGTCCCAGACAGAATGGGAGAAAATTGTAGAACAAAACTCTAATTCTTATTTTTTTAAAAAAAGGTCAGACTTACTGAACCAGCCTCTACTAGAGGAACCCCCAAGACTATCACCCTGAGGTACCCTTTAAACTGAAACTAGCCAGAGGTTACCTTTCAGCTAAATAACAAATTGGCTCATAAAATAAACACTAAACCCAGTGCCCAGTGTCATCGATTTGATTCCGACTCATAGCGACCCTATAAACACTATCACCTTTGAATTTTGTGGTCCTTAAAAAAAAAATCTATACAAGACCAAATAGTCAACATTTACCTAAAGCATGTGAAGGTAGGGATGCGGTGGGGCAGGGAAGCTAGATTAATGGAACAACCAAAACAGAAATATGGAGAGAGTTGACAAAATATGGAAAATGTAACCAATGTCACTGAACAATATGTATAGAAATTCTTAAATGGAAACCTAGTTTTCTCTGTAAACTTTCACCAAAAACTCAATATTTATTTTAAAAAAAATCAGTTGGGCGAATTCATGTGGATCTATTTATGGGTTCTTCATTCTGTTCCATTGATCTGTTTTTAGTCTTCCATCAAACTACACTGTCTCGATTACTGTAGTTATATAATAAGTCTTGAAATTTGGTACACTAATTCCTCCCACTTTATTCTTTTTCAAAATCATTTTAGCTATTCTAGCTCCTTTGCTTTTCTACATAAATTTTAGGATAATCTTGCCTATGCCTACAAGAAAATTTTGCTGAGATTTTGCCAACATTAAGCAAGTATATTAACTTGGGGAGAATCAATATCCCGACTAGTCCTTTGGCTAGAGAGAATAGGCTTTTGTTGGTGGCTTCTTTTTTTTTGGTCCACACCCATTGGTGGTTCTGGTTGCCGAATTCTTCAACTTCAAATCTGAGATATGTTAGATAAAAAGAAGACCCAGGGAAGCCACCACTGGGTCTTTGGGTCTTGAGTTCCCCAGCCACTATGCAGCCTTCTCTTCATCTTTCAGAGTTTTCTTACATTTGTTTTCTGTATAGTGTCCAGGGTTTTTAGTTGTACTTGGTGGAGTGAAAAGGGAAAAGTATTTCTACTCCATCTCTCTGGAAGCAGAAGTAGTTCTTCCTTTCATTTTCCTGTTAAAATTTCAAAGCTCATCAGGCAAGAATATTGCATTTACTACGCTGAATAGCTACATTAAGGGAGTAGCAAAAGTTTACAGGAAATCAATTTCAAATACTTACCAAAGAGCCTTAAGAATAACTTTAAAAATAATACCATGGCATTTAACCCATGAGAAAACCAAGTTACAAAAAATACATTTTAAATGTTCCCCAAAAAATCCAAATATTAGTTAATATTCTGTTTCAAGACATTTCAAGAAAAAGAAAATAAGGGACTTTTTTCTTTGTGGGTGATATTTTGCAATTCTCTCTCATACAGAGGGTTTTTTGTTTTGTTTCGTTTTGTTTTCTTACTTTGGTAGTATTTACAGGCATATTTCTTTCCTAAACTGTCTGTAAAAAGTAGCACAGGTCTTGTGTATGAAAATATTTACATCATCAGAAGGTTCTTTTCTCAAATGATCTCCTTATAGGATTTTAAAGACTTGCACGTTAAAAGATGTCAGTCATTACTCAAGAGCAGACAGGGTCTTAAAAGTACATTTATTTTCCTTTAATTACCTCTCTAATTTAAATGAAATGGATAGAGTGGCAAAACCAAAGCTAAAAATTAAAAAAAAAAAAAAAACTATCTAAAAAACATTGAGATGTAGCGTGTTTTCAACTGAAATTCCTTTTCATAATGCAGCAAGAAACATCCTAGAAAGAAAACTGAAAGTGAAGACAAGTGCCACAGAAAATTAAATAACTCACAGAACCATTAAAATCATGAAAAGGTGCATTGTGTTCTGTAATCAACCAAGCCCATTACTAGAATAACAACAGTCCATTCTGTACTCACTATACAAGTCCAAAACAGCCCCACTGGCTCACTCTGAAATCTGCTTAGGAAAAATAGTACACCACTCTATTTATTCCCATAGAACAGAATTTACTAACACAGAAAAAGACCTAGAATGGTGTGAAGATTTATTTTTCCTTTAGGTGACTCAAAAAAACCAAACCCGTTGCCATCAAGTCAATTCTGACCCATAGTGACCCTATAGGACAGAGTAGAACTGCCCCATAGGGTTTCCAAGGAGCAGCTGGTGGATTTGAGCTGCCAATCTTTTGGTTAGCAGCCGAATCACTTAACCACTGTGCAACCAGGGCTCCGTTTATGTGATTAGTAAACTCAAACATCCCTACAGAACTGAGGTATGGCTCTATCTGCTTGCTTCTTTCTCCTTTTATCTTTTGTAAGATAAAAGGTGTTGCAGGCCACACACTCCAGGGAAACTCTCCTTTCATTGGATCAGGGATGTGGCCTGAGTAAGGGCGTTGCGCCCACCCTAACCCTCTTTAAATGTAATCTAATCTTGCTTTATTAACCACAGGCAGAGATTAGGAATTACAACGTATAGGGTAATTATGCCGGGTCACAAAACAAAGGATAACCACACAATATGGGGAATCATGGCTCAGCAAAACTGACACAGATTTGGGGGAGAGGGGGACGACACAATTCAATCCATGACATCCATCTCACACCATACACAAACAAAAATTTCACGTGGATTAAACACTTAAATGTAAAATGCAAAACCATAAAACTTTAAGAAGACAATATAGAAGACTTATGACCTCACAGTAAGAAGCAATTTCTTAAGACACAAAAGAATATATTGTTTAAAAACCCAAACCCAAAAACCAAACCCACTGCTGTCAAACCAATTCCAACTTCTAGCGACCCTATAGGACAGAACAGAACTGCCCCGTAGAGTTTCCAAGGAGCATCTGGTGGATTTGAACTGCCAACCTTTCGGTTAGCAGCTGTAGCACTTAACCATTACACCACCAGGGTTTCCTGCAGAGACTGCTAAATTCAACTACATTAAAGTAAAAATGATCTTTGTGAATATACTAAATACCACTGAATTGCACACTTTAAAAGGGTGAACTTGATGGTGTGTGAATTACATTGCAACAAAGCCGTTATTAAAAAAAAAAGACACTCTATGAAAATATGCAAAAACAAGCCATAAAAGGAGGTGAAAATATTTGAAACAATGGAATAGTACCTGGATATTAAAAAAAACTTCAACATAGCAACAAGAAAAAAAAAATGGGCAAAAGATACAAACACGCATTTCACAGAAAATGAAACACAAATTGCTGATGAATGTAGGCAAAGATGCTCTACTTCACTGGTAATCAAGGAAAACGCAAATTAAGATCCATAAGAAGGTACGATTTTATACTCATGAGATGAGCAAATTCAAAAAACATGATAAAGTCAGGCATTGATGTGAATGAAGAACATCATGAACTCTCATATACTACTTGTGGGAGGGGCAATTGATACCTCCATGTTAAAAAAAAGTTTCCCACTGCCTGTTAAAATGAGCATGACTATAACTGATGATAAGCAATCTCACTCCTAGATATATATCTTAGAGCAGGGGTCAGCAAACCACCGCCCTCAATCCAAATCCTACCAGACAGGAATGGTTTTTACATATCTGAAGAGTTGTAAAAAAAAAAAAAAAAAGAAAGAAAGAAAACAAAGAATATTACCTGGCTATTTAAAGAAAATGTCTGCTGACCTGTTTCAGAGAAAATTCTTACACATACTTAGCACTGTGGTTATAATAGAACGACTGAGAAAAACACAAATGTCCGTCAACATGAAATGGGGTAAATCAATTGGGGACTATTCATACAACAATACTATTCAGCAGTGAAAATAAACTACAACTAAATGCAACGTATTTTACTCTAAAAAAAACTAAGTAAAAGAAGCCAGTCATAAGCTACATACAGTATGATTCCACTTACATAAGGTTAAAAAACAAGCCCAACTACTGTTTTGGGGATGTGTACACAGATAGTGAAACGATTAGTCCTTCGTAGAACCAGCACTGTGGTTCTGTGGAGATAGGAGCCAACCCGCAGCCTGGAGAGCCACACTGCAGTCAGCCAGCTGGGCTGGCCAGGGCAGCCAGCACTAGTGCTGAAGATGTGACTCTGTGTTGTCCACCATGATTTTAAGAATGTTGACCATTATAGGAAACAGGGGACATTTTAGGAGCCACTAGGCTCTCCTCAAAATATATCAAGAACCAGTGAAAAAACACTCAATTAAAGCTTAGAGTTCTTTCGTACCAAACATTTACTCTGATCTAAAGGTTTGATAATGCAAATGGTTAACGTGCTCATAAATGGTTAACATGCTCGTCTGCTAACCAAAAGGCTGAAGGTTGAGTCTACCCAGAGGCACCTTGGAAGAAAAGACCTACTTCTGAAAAATCAGCCATTGAAAATTTCGTGGAGCACAGTTCTACTCCAACACACATGGGGTCACCATGAGTCAATCAATTCTACGGCAACTGGTTCTTTATGTTGTCTAATTACCTCATCATTTATCAAAAATAACTCTTCAACATCTATTATTTTAAGAGAGTCTCAGGTCTGGATGTCCTTCTTTGGTTGTGTATTATTTACATACCAACTCCTTCTAAAAGGATTTGAAGCAGCTGAGTAATTAATAAATTTATGAAAAATGTACTAGATACAAATGCAGTATTGTGTTGCAACAGTAGTTTACTAAAATTACAAGCGGGTATCATTGTTACGGAAATCCTGGCAGCGTAGTGGTTAAGAGCTATGGCTGTTAACCAAAAGGTTGGCAGTTCAAACCCACCAGGCACTCCTTGGAAACCATATGGGGCAGTTCTACTTTGTCCTATAGGGTCGCTATGAGTCAGAATTGACTTGATGGCAACTGGTTTGGTTTGGTTTTTATCATTGCTATTCTTATCATCTAAACCCCCCAGAGTTGGTTACTCTCCAAAAGAGTAGCTCCTTGCACGAAAATAAACATTACATAATCATTATTAATTGGGGATTTTTTCATATCTCTATTTTTCCTCTAATGTGTATAACTTATAATGTGTTTGTTTTTATTAATGGGCAAATAGCAAAATGAGTATGATTTCTTCAGGTGTAATCAGAGAGAGTTGGGTGAGGAGACCTGGAAAAATAGTTGTAAAGTGCTAAGCCTAAAAAAAGAGTCCAAATACATTAATCTGCCTTGCCTATTTAATACAAATATTAAAAAAAAAAAAAATCAACCACACACGCATTCAGGAAAAAAAAAAAAAAAAAGAACCTAGTTTAACACGACAGTAGAAAAATCAGAGATGCTGTGCTCTAAGAAGAGCAAGGTAAAGTTCTTACCAAAAACGTCCAAACGAAAGACTCTAGACAAATTAAAGAGGTTCATTTGTCATCCTTTGAGAAAAAAGTGTCAAATCAGCAAAGAACAGTCTCTTTCTTGGCGGCAATAACTGGTCTATTTATTTTTTGCTTAAGAAAGTATTGTACCAGATTCTTATGGTTCATTCTTGTAATTCAATATGCTAAATGATTTTTAAAGTGAAAATTTATCACAACTCTGTGCCAAGAACTATGAAAGGTCTGAGATTTTATCCAATTCGTAAGCTAACAAGTTAGCTTGCCATATTTTCATGAATGCTGAAAGAAGACCCAAGACTTCTGGGTCAAAGACAAAGGACTTTATTACTCACAGAATAGCAAGCAGCAAGAGTTTCCTGTTTAGTCACTTCCCCTTGCTAGCCAAGTGCCAGGGGCTATGTGGAGGTGCTCAGGTGAAGGCGGTACATGCAGTGGGTTTGTGTCACAGCTGAAGATCCCTGGGCTTAGGGAACCTGATTGTTCACAATGTTCACTACGGAACTTATTCATCATGAAGGCTGACCTTTGCCCTGGAGGAAGACACTACCGCTATCTTCTAACATTGTTCACACTGGAAACATTTTTGAAAAGACAATTTTAAACAAGAACAGTAGAGTTTCACTTACAAGACATACAAAATGCGAAAGACCCATGGAGAATGGTCTCTCAACACTCTCATTTAAAAACAAGCACTTGTAAAGTACATATTTTATCGATATTAGTAAATATAATCCCTTTTTTCATTTAAGATGTGCTACTTTAAGTCTGAATAATAGTAATAATGACATTCCGTCTAAAATACACATCATTTGTAAATTTATCTCAATTTAATTAAAGAACTGTTTTGGGTAATCCTAATACGATGCTCATATATCATATTTTCTAGAATCTTTAGGTACAACTTAAAATATTATTTAATTTACTACTTAAGCTTAATCTTTTTACAATTTAATTTCTTATTTAAATCCTTATAAGTCATATATTTTTATAAGTAATGAATCATAAAGAAAATAGCACCTAGCTTGGTCATAATTTAAATGAAACATACAATTACAGAGCTAGAATACGAAAATAGAGATGAAATTATATCACAGTTCAGCTTAACATCAGTTTATGATCATCTATAAGAAAAAAGAACAAATGAATTAATGTTTTAGTTATCAAAGATGATGAAAAAGAAACAGTAAAGTGAAGAGAAAACATAAGAGTGAGAGTAACCCTTGAACCAAATCATATAATTCCACTATACTTGACATACAATCTGTCAAATAATTTACAAGTAATACAAGTACCTCAAGGAGTGTCTATGTTTTTTTTTTCTCTCTAGCTTCTTTTTTTCAGCTTATCTGTGTAATTAAAGAAAACTAAAAATAATAATAAAAACAAAAGCTACAACTGACTGTTTAATGTATATTTCTTATAGATAAAACAACACAGGCATATCAGACACATAGGAGTCCCTGAGTGGCACAAATGATTAAGCACTCAACTATTAGCTTGGCTGCTGAGCAAAGGGTCGGCAGTTCAAACCCACAGCCACTCCTTGGAAATCCTATGGGGCAGTTCTACTCCATTCTATAGGGTCACTACTCAACGGCAATGGGTATTAGCCAAAAGGTTGGCAGTCCCAATCTACTCAGAGTGACCTCAGAAGATTTTTCTACTCTGCACACATGAGGTCACCATGAGTTGGAAATGACTCAATGGTAACTAACAACAACTTCATATACATTTTAATATATACACATATATACATATACTATGATTTCATTTTTAGTTATGACAACACCTAAGTATTTATTTAATTTTATAAAAAAGACTACCAGCATGAACATGGCAGACACGTGGGATGGAGGAACAAGTGTCAAGAAGGAGGTAAGATTTTTTTTATTTTAATATACTCATTTATCAATCTTTTCATTATGAATTGTGTTGTTTATGTCTTGTTTTATGTCTCCTTTTTTTCCTAAATGTTCTAAAGTATAAAATTAAATCTTCAATCTCCTGAATTTCTTTTTGCCCCAGTTGTAGAGAGCTATTTGCTCCCGCCCCATTTATTGAACAGTCTCTTTCCTTACAGATTTGTAATACTACTTTGCTAGGTATGTTTCTAGGTCCTTCCATCTTTTCCATTCATCTCTCTGTATGTATCTGTTCAAACAGCACATTATCTTATTTACTATAGCTTTATAGTAAGGTTTTATACCTGGTTGAGCATGTCCCCTGACCTCCTTCTTCCTCAAAATTATCTAGCCTACTCTTAGCCCTTGATTTTCCATGTAAATTTTAAATTCAGGATTGTCTAGTTCCATAGAAAATTTAAAAACCTGTGAACACTTTGATTGAAACTGCTTTGCAGTTACGGATTAATTTGGGGACGAACCGCATCTTTGCTATATTGAGCCTCTCAATCCAGTGTCAGTGTTCCTCTACAGACTCAGAAATATTAGCTTGGTCCCAAATTTATGCTTTGTCATAAAACTGATTTGACAGATAAAACAGTATTAGATCTTTGTAAGTTAAGTTCCTCATTTAGCAGCATGATTTCTCCAACATCACAAGGAGAATACAATGAAGAAAATTGTTTATCAAGTTAATACTTTAAAAGGTACGATTATACCATTTTACCTATTAGATGGACCTGTGATCTAATTTGATAATTCACTTATTGAGCTCTTGAACCTCTAAATGATCTGCAAAACTACTGCTGATTTCTTGTGGTGCTGAGCTTCAACGGGAGAAATAACAAAAAGGTCCAAGGAGTGAAGCACAATGGAAAGAGCACAGACTGTCATCAGCTCTTTCTTTACATCCCAACTCAATGGTTCCCTAGTTACATGACTCAGGCAAGCCATACTGTGTCTCCAACTAGATTTCTTCCCTTATAAAATGTGAATTGTGAGGTCTTAATGATACACGTAAAAGGTCTCCAGGTAGAGCAAACACTTTGTACTTGACTACTCATCAAAAGGTTGGTAGTCTGAATTACCCAACGATGCCATGGAAGAAAGGCCTGGCAATTTACTTCCATAAAGATTACTACCAAGAAAACCCTAAGGAGCTCAATTCTACTCTGTAACACACAGGGTCACCATTAGCCAGGATCGACTTGATGGCAATGGGTTTTAATGTTACACGTTAACGCATCTGGAAGCTACTTGGTTCTCAATAAATGCTTAATGAAAGAGGCCTCAAAGACTTATGCTGAACAAAACAAAATAAAAAATAGGGAAAATAATATGCTAACAGTGCATAGCCATTTTGGCACCATCGAAATCAGCTGCATGAAAAGAGAACTGACTGTAAGCCAGAACTGAAGCTGCCCCAGGTAAGTCATCCTACCTTGAGGTGGGTAAATCAGAAATCAAGGATGCAAGTTGAGAAGAGATCCTGGCACAATTAACCTTAAAAAAAGGCCTGAGGGCAGTCAGAGTCCAGAAACAGGTGAATACACATTACAAATGGTGTACTGATATTACTTTACAAAACACAGTATGTTCTAGGGCAAATGATATATCTGTTTCTGAACTTTATGGACAATCTGTAAATTTAACCCATAAATGCTTCTACCACAATCAAGAAGCTGAAGCCTCTCTCCCCTTTACAAATTCACTGTTCTTAAAAACTTGTTACTTTGACGTGGATCTCTGTCTGAATGATTTTTCCATTCTTTCAATAAGTAAACCCTGGTGGTGTAGTGGTTAAGTTCTACCGCGGCTGACCAAAAAGTCAGCAGTTCAAATCCACCAGGTGCTCCTTGGAAACTCTATGGGGCAGTTCTACCCTACCCTATAGGGTCGCTATGAGTTGGAATCGACTTGACGGGAATGGGGTTGACTTTTGGTTTTTGGTTCAATAAGCAGAGTTTTCTTTTTTTTTAATTGCTGTAGAGCAGTTTTGGAGAAGGGTCAGTACTTGTAACTACCAGGAAGTCAACTTGCCTCACAGTAAAAATGTCTGGTACTGTGTTTATATGAGTGATTTTTTTTATTTCCCTTATCTTCAGGAGCAGACAGTCTTCTAAATGCCTACAGTTTCTTTATGCATAGTTACACTTTTCTCATAGTTGATAGGAATTTTCATTTACAAAATAGGGATAATATTGGTACCTACCTTACATGGTTATGGTGAAGATTAAATGAATTAAGGCATAAAGTGCCAGAATGCTGCCTGGCACATTCAACTAAAATTCAGTAAATTTTAGTTATCATAATAAATGCTATCTTTTATCATTAAAAAAAAACTACAGCTAAATGTTTTCTGTTTTCTTTTCCCTTTAAGATTGTCACTGAAGTTCCTCTTTCACTTCTACACGAATGCAGGCATAGATGGGGGAACATTTTTTTCACAATGTGATCTGCCTTGTCTTGCTATACTACACCCCCAAAGGTAGCCCTGAGCCCACATTACACCGTCAATTATGAAAAAATAGGCTCGCCACCAGCAACAAAATGTTCCACTGGGAAAACCAGTACACAGAAATCAGCCTCTCCAGACAATCAGCCCGACACAGTCGCAATCGAATTTGAGAGCTGCTGATGAAAATAACCTCAGGAAGGAGTGTTCCTCTAATGTTATGAAATAATCAAAGCAGCAATCTATACCCTGACAGTCATTGTGTGGTCTGTGAACAAAAAGGCCTGCCTCTTCCCTTCTAATTCTGCACGAGATAATGCCCGAGCTTCAGAGGGAGCAGCAGCCCCTTCATCACTTCCAAGAAGCACATTTATACTGGGTTCCTGCCCAAGAAACCAAAACCGTAAGTCGACTCTGACTTATTACAGCCTCATGTGTGTCAGAGCAGAACTGTGCTCCACAGGGTTTTTTCAATGGCTGATTTTTCAGAAGTAGATCACCAAACCTTTCTTCTGAGGCGCCTCTGGGTAGACTCCAGCCTCCAATCTTAAGGTTAGTTGTGGGTGCTTTAACCCTTTGCAACCTCCAGGGACTTCCCTGCCCAAGAAGAGATACACGTTTCACAACCTGAAGTCTAGTGCAGAGTGGTGGCTGATATTCAAGACAGCTCTCTGCCACTGTCCCAGAGGCAGGGGGCCTGACTGAGGGGCATGGCGGTGCAGGGCAGGGCTGGGGTCGCTCTGGGAGAATTTTCTTGCCTTCTTTTCCTGCTGTTTTTCTCTATATATTTCCCTTTAGGGACCAGGAAAGGCTGCCTTCATAAAACTCAGGCCAACCTAAACCTTCTCACGAAATTAAATCTTCCAGATAAACATGTTTAACACTCCATGAAAAGAAGAAAATAAAGATGGAAGCTTCCTCGCAATTACATTCAGATGGGGGCAGGTAGGTAATTTAAACAAATGAGTTTAAAAGCCTGCTTTTAAACAAGATTTCTAATTATCAGTATGCTTTTCACTCAGCAACCCTCCTCTACCTCCTCAACATGATTTTACAACTCTTGGCTCAAGAGCCACTTCAGAAATAAATGCTTCACGGCAGCCGAAAGCGGAATTTTCTGTGAGGCACAATGCTTCAGTTTCTAGGTCTACAGGTGATAAAAAATACGCTACCCCTTAACCCTCTCAACTGCTTCTATGAAAAAAAAAAAAGGCAAAAAAGAGACCCAGAAAAGCCTATAAAGATCAAATCTTTCTTTAGCAATAAATATTTCCCCCAGGACTTAAAATTCTAGCTTTGAGAAACACAATTAAACTTGTCCTTCAGAAACAAAAAGCTAGCAAAAATGAACAAGAAGGTGATGTTCAATCATAAGAGACGTTAATCCTCAAAGGTTTTCTGAATTTTGCAGGGCTATCCTTTTTTTTTTTTATCCTTACCCTGGGAAACCCTGGTGGCGTAGTGGCTAAGTGCTACGGCTGCTAACCAAAGGGTCAGCGGTTCGAATCTGCCAGGCGCTCCTCAGAAACTCTATGGGGCAGTTCTACTCTTCCTGTAGGGTCGCTATGAGTCGGAATCGACTTCACGGCACTGGGTTTGGTTTGGGTGTATCCTTAGCCTGGTGGTGCAGTGGTTAAAAGCTTGGCCACGAACCAAAAGGTTGGCAGTTTGAATTCACCAATCACTCGTTGGAAACCCTATGGGAAAGCTCTACCCTGTCCTATAGGGTTACTCAGTCAGAACTGACTCTATGGCAACAGGTCTGATTTGGTTTTGGTTTATTCTTACCCTAGGAGTCCTGGTGGTGCGGTGGTTAAGCGCTCAGCTGCTAACTGTAAGGTATGTGGTTCAAACCCACCAACCGCACTGAGGGAGAAAGATGTGGCAATCTGCTTCCTTAAAGATTACAGCCTTGGAAACCCTATGGGGCAGTTCTACTCTGTCCTATAGAGTCGCTATGAGTCAGAATTGACTCGACAGAAAAAGGCTTGGTTTTTTTTTTTTTTTTGTATTCTTACCTTGATGTTCCCAGGTAGTACAAATGGTTAAGTGCCAGACTACTAACTGCAAGGTTAGGAGTTCAAACCCACCCAGAGGCGCCTCAGAGGAAAGGCTTGGTGATCTGTTTCCAAAAGGTCCCAGCCTTGAAAACCCTAAGGAGCAGTTCTACTCTGCACACATGAGGTTGCCATGAGTCAGAACTGACTCAATGGTAACTAACAACAACACCACTAACTGAAGGGTTTGTGGTTCAACCCCACTGTGAGGTGCCATGGGAGAAAGGCCTGGTAATCTGCTTCCATAAAGATTACAGCCAAGAAAACCCTAGGGACTTCATTTCTACTTTGTAACACATGGCATCACCATGAGTCACAACCAACTCGATGGCAACAGATTTAGTTTTTTTATTCTTACCATTTTCTCACAGGCAGGCTTATCTACAAAAAGGAGCACCAGTGGTGTAGTGGTTAAAAGCTCAGCTGCCTCCCAAAAGGTTGGCAGTTCAAATTCACCAGCTGCTCCTTGGAAACCCTATGGGGCAGTTCTACTCTGTCCTATAGGGTCACTATGAGTTGGAACCAACTCGAGGGTACCTAACAACAACACAACATCTATAAAAAGGGGCTGACTACTTTGTTAGCCACGGCAGGTGGCGCAGTGCAACGGAGAGCAGTCACTCTGAGACTGTTTGGTAATCTGTAAGCTAAGAAAATATGCTTCCCTTGCAGTACTGCTGTGAAAATTAAATGGGATATTAAAGGAACAGAGCAGTCCTTAGGTATAGGAAACTGGCATTTTTAACAAGTACTTTGACAAGTGTATTAAGGCTGGTGCCTTCACCAGGCTGTGTGGCCCAAATAGGGTCTGAGCAGAGGACAGAGGAAGAACCCAAGGCCAGCATTTTAGCATCACAGCAGCCACACTGCCTGTTCTGCTCTCGCCAAGTGCCCTGCTTCCAGGAGCTGGGCTTCCGTCTGAGGCCCCAGCATTCATTCCTGTCTCTGGTTGTAATTCTCCTCTAGGGCTGCTACCAGAGTGATCTTCCTAAAATACAGACCTGGCCAAACCTGGCAATGCTGCTCCCTGATCAAGGGCACAGGCTTCCGACCTCAGGTGTCTGCCCTTCTGGCCTCCTCTGTCTGCCTGGGTCTGCTCTCACCAGATGGGGTCTCTAGATTCCAGCCAGTCTGGTTGTTTCATTCAGATTTCAGCTTCAATGTCACCTCCTCAAAGAGGCCCTTCCTAATTACCCAGTCACCCCTAATGACAAACCTATTTTACTTTTCTGTCTAAAACTTCACAGCTGCCGATGTTCCCCTATTTGTGTGTTTGTCTCCTCCCGTTAGAAACTAAAGGTAGACAGCTTGCTTATTGTTCTTTCTCTGCCTTTCACAGTGCCTGGCACATAGTAGGCACTCAATAAATGCATGCTGAATGGATGACCATTAGTTATTGGTCTATACCATTGGAAGCCTCGACAAAGTTCTCACACTAACCCGCTGCCATCAAGTCAATTCCAACTAACGGCGACCCTATAGGACACAGTAGAACTGCCCAATAGGGCTGTCAAGCAAGGCCAGATTAAGGTATGTGAGGGCCCTAATACTTGATAACCTGTGGTACCCCCTCCTCTGCTTACTCACGCATTCAAACTAGATATGTGAGTTATATATATACACGTGTGTGTGTGTGTGTGTGTGTGTGTCTTAGTGATCCATGATGTAACTTCTTTTAAGTGTGACTCTAATATTAATGACTGAACGCAAAAGCATTATATGCCATTTTAGTGAAAAGGGGTGAACTGGATTACAAAATTTTTAGTGGATGCCCATATACCACATTTTCTACAAAAAGAATATTCCACATATTCTACAACAAAGAAAATAAGTCAATTTACTTGTTTCAACAATCAGTGTAAAATTCTGTTGGTCTCCCACAACAAAAAATTCACTTTCACCAATTTTGCTTTAAACAGCTCATACTTCAGTTTTGATGCTCGTTTTGTAGTAAATGCTATAATTATAGATGAACAAATGAAAAGATGTCATAAAAGAAAATTTCATGATCAGAAAATAATTATATTTTATTTTTAGATCTTTCATCTCTAACATGTTATAACTAAAAACATTTTTCTATTCTTCGCTCTTATAAATTCTTCAATAATTTCATCACAATTAAGCTGCCAAACAGTATCTACTTCCGTCCGTAATAAGGATGATAAATCAAGTCTTTCTTGAATTGTTCTCATATGTTGAGGGTTTCTGAGTCTCTTTAGGGATGAAAATGAGCATTCTATTGTGCAGCACTGGTGTCACAACATTTAAGCGCTCAGCTGCTAACCAAAAGGTACGCAGTTCGGACCCGCCAGCTTCTCTGTGGGAGAAAAGACCTGGCAATCTCCTCCTGTAAAGATTAAAAACCATGCCAAAAATTGTCACGAAAGGAGAGACTGGAAGGGCTGACTCATTAGGGGGAGAGCAAGTGGGAGTATGGAGTAAGGTGTATATAAACTTATATGTGACAGTCTGACTTGATTTGTAAACGTTCACTTGAAGCTCAATAAAAGTTAAAAAAAAAAAAAAGGCCAAACCTGTTGCCTTCGAGTTGGTTCTGACTCATAGCCACCCTATAGGAGAGAGTAGAACTGTCCCATAGGGTTTCCAAGGCTGTGATCTTTAAGGAAGCAGACTGCCTCATCTTCCTTCTATGAAGCACGCTTGTAGGTTCAAACTACTGACCTTTCGTTTAGCAGCCAAGTGTTCAACCACTGTGCTACCAGGTCTCCTTACCTAGGAAACCCTATGGGGCAGCTCTGCCCTATCATATAGGGTTGCTGAGTCAGAATTGACTTGTCCACATATAACAGAAACAACATCGGAATGAATCTCTGCCCAACTCCTAGATTCTTTAATGTGTAAGGAAAGATTTCAGAGATCCGTAGATGTGTTAAAAATAAAAGAAAACTATAACATAGCAGTTTTGGTAGTGGCCCCCTCTTCCTATGATCTAGATAGATTCTACACAACAGCTTCCCAGCAAAGGCTCTGCCTTCCATCTTTCTCTCAAGTGAAAAGAGAAAACCTCCACTTCGGAGCTTGGCTTCTCCTTTGTCATCGTGGCTAGTGAGTTTAGGGGAGGTATTTTTTTTAGGAGGGCACAAAGCTTTGGTTTACAGAGCATTACAAAAATGAAAAATCCAAATTCTAGGCTGCCGGGTAGGAGGCCTAAGTTATGTAAGGAAAATCAGGCCCCTGGTGGCTGGCCTCCTGAAGACAGAAATACATTCTTCCTCCAAAATGGTTTCTGGCTTTCTGGGCATACACATGCCCAGGATTTACTGATAAGAACACAACTCCGAGGGAGGAAAAGTCACTCCAATACACACCAAGTGTAGGCGCCACTTATAGAACGGAACCCGTTCTCCTAAACTGAGATTTTGTTGTTTTTTAAATCTTCTCCAATCCTTTTTTCAAGCTTTCAGGCTACCCCTGGCAGTAGCTCTTATTACCTACAACGGATAGGTATTTCGTCCTCTAAACCACTGGTGCTCAGCTTTGGCTGCATCACGGGGGAGCTTTAGAACCCACCAATGTCAAGGCCCCACCCCAGGCCACTTTAAACAGAATTGCTGAGGGCAGGGCTGGGTGCTAAACCGCCCCAGGTGATTGTACTGTGCAGTCAGGGTGGAAGATCGATGCACTAAAGGTGACTGGAGGAAAAGAGGTGAAGATACGAATCTGGGAGGAGCCAGAGTCTGCCCCAGCAGATGGGGAAAAGGCTCACCAGAGCATGTATGGTGTGGGTGTGTGTTCTCTAAATAAGGAAGGGAGTGCGGCAGAGACAAGGTGAGGCTCCTGTGGGCTGCCAGCTTTTAACAACAGGAAATGTGGTAACAACAAGAAACGTTTGCAAACTCACAAATGGTTCTTGGCAAGAGAAGACAGGTGCGATACCAAGGCAGGGCTTGTTTAGCTTTTTAAAGTTTGGAGGTGGGAGAGGAAAAGAGATTTGCAAAGAGGTGGAAGACATGTGAGGAAACTGCCTGCTGAGGAGTAGGAGATGGGTGGCAGCCAGGAATGAAGTCAGCTGGTGGAAGGGGTGGGTAGGTACTTCCACTACCACAAGGCAACGATTCTCCATCTTTTCATATTGCTGGTTTACCTTCAAATGGAATTTTTTCCTGGCACACGTAAAGCAATTAAAAAACTTAAAAAACAAAACAATAAATAACAGCAATGCAGATCCTAGTACACCAGTTGAAATGCGGGAAAGGAGGGCAATGAATGAGACCTATTGCTCATTCCAAAACCAACTATCAGGTGAAAATGAGAAATTTCACCGACAAATGACTAATTCTATACCTAGACAGAGAACATGGTCCCTTCCACATATCCTCCTATATTTTGCATATGAGATCTAAATTATTTTTCTTTTAACATGCCATGCATGCCTCTAATTACAGCATACAGCACATCAAAATAAAAAACAAAAAAATACCCAAACCTGTTGCCATCGAGTCGATTATGACTCATAGGGACCCTACAGGACAGGGTAGAACTGTCCCATGGAGTTTCCAAGGAGTGGCTAGTTAGTGGATTTAAACTGCTGACCTTTTGGTTAGCAGCCAAGCTCTTAACCACCGCACCACCAGCTCTCCCATCAAAGAGTAGTATTTTATTTGCCAGTCATCCTTGCAAAAAGAGTGCAAACTCCTTAAGGGCAGGGACTATGTCATATTCTTCACTGTATTCTCAGGACCGAGTAGGTGTTCAATAAATGATTATATCTAATATAACGATTTATTCACCAGACTCGCCTATCACATCTCTGCTTGTGTGAAGAATATAAAGCAAATTAAAACAGACACTCCCAAACTTTCTTAACCTCATCACTATTAACACTTTGGGCCAAATAATTCCTTGCTGTGGGAGGCTGTTCTGTGCACCACGGAATGTTTAGCAGCATCCCTGGCTTCTCCCCACTACATGCCAGGACACACGCCACTCTCCCAGTTGTGACAGCCAAAAATGTCTCCAGACATTGCCAAATGTTTCCTGAGAGAGGGGCAAAAGTCCCCCCAGTTGAAAACTGCTGCTCTAGATAGAAACAGTGCAAAGCAGAATAAGCCAAATTGATGTGGGAACATTTCAAAAATGGCTTTCACCCTATTACTTGCTGGAGCTAACAAGACCGTCAAGAAAGAAAAAGCATATGACTAGCGTATGATGATTCTCTGACCACAGGCCTTGCCATGTTATGGGCAGAAGGAGAAAAATTCTTTGTATTCTTCTCACAACTGTGGAGATGCAAACGACTGAGGCTAATCCAAGCTTGGCAGTTTTCAGGATATGTGGGGCTGTGAAGATACATAAGGGTCCAAATGCCAAACGGCCTGTGGTTATAAAACAGTATGAAAGAAGTATGTTCACTGTCAGCGGTGGGCTGTTTATTATGAATTGTAACAAGGAGAACAATTTTGAAAATGCTGTTGAATATTTATTAAAAGAAAAGTTCTACAATAACTCAGGTCCTGACATGCTACTATTAGCAAATAACTCAGCCAGTTGGAAAGGTTAAGAACTGTGCTGGCAGAAACCATTAAATTAAGTGTTAAGTTTAATAGCTCAGTGTTTTATTTTTCTCAGCAACCGTAGGATTTAACAATCGTGTTCCAAGCATCCCAGCACAATGCCTGAAAAGCTGTTATCCGTATTGTACCCTTTTCATGAGGCTCCAAACTTTATTTCAATTTTACTTTGAAGATGTTGAGCATTTTAGGTTGATGTTAAAGTCTAAAACGTACATTTTGAGCAAGGTGGCCATTAAAATAAAGCAAAGGAAAAATATCCTAACATTATCTGATAATATATAGCTACTTATCAAGATTCATGATAGGCCTTTTCTTCAATTATGTTTTTTTTTTTTTTTATTAATGAAAACCTCAACATCACCAACCTCAATGCTGGGTTCTCCAAATGACACTGTTCTAATTTTCAACCATTTCTATACTTCTTAGAGCAGAGCAGCTTCATGATGCGTTCCACCATGACAGGTATCTTGGCTGGCCTCCGCATTTTTTTTTTTTTTTTTTTGCATTAAAGGCCTATCCTAGCTTTAATTAAGGGCCCACGCAGCAGAGTCAATATAAAAACACAAAAAGTCCCATCAGTTTAATTACAACAAAAAACCTCAAAAATGGAAAATTGAGGGAGGAGGGGAAGAGGCCCTTGGGCCAGTGGCATGGAGAGCCCTGCTCATGGTACCAGGCCTGGCCGCAGGGCCCCCCAGGTATTGCTGTTGCTACAAGGTCAGGGGACAGCGATTGTCCTGTAGGAGCCACCACTCATCTGAGTTGGAGACCTTCACTTCTTCTAGGGTGTGCTCAGCTTCTGCGTGCCCTGGATCTTGTCCAGCAGGCCAGGGATGAAGGCCTCAGTGGGTTTGTAACAGTCAACCAGCAGCTCCTTGACCCTGGCAGCCCGGGTATCGTCACTCTCTATGTCCAGGAGCTTGCCCACCTCAATCTCCAGCTCTGGTGGTTAAGTGGTTAAAGCAATCAACTGCTTACCAAAAGGTCAGCAGTTCAAAACCACCCTCCACAGGAGAAAGATGTGGCAGTCAGCTTTCCTAGAGATTTACAGCCTCAGAAACCCTATGGGGTTGCTATGAGTCGGAATAGACTCAATTTGGTTTGGTTTCTGTATTTCTTATCAATATGTTACATATAAGAAAAATTTACAGTAGACAGTTAAGTATTAGTTCCTAACACCTGAAAAGGAAGCATATCTCCGTAAGTTCTGTTCATGAAAATATTTATATTTTTCTCTGTGTGCCTATTGGTAAATATAAGCATGTTTAGGACTCTGAAATATTAAGCATGTAATTCTTAAATCCACTAGGAGAAAGAACAGACACAATATGCAAAAGTACTCTATTCAATCAAGTTCTAAAGGTACACATAATTATGGTATTCAAATTAGATTACTAATTTAGACTTGTTCTATCAAGTACACTAACATAAAAGTGTCTGAATAAAATTCAGGGGGAATAAAAAAAGAGGTAAAGAAAATTTAATTACTCTCTTGAGAATATGAAAACCAGTACATAATATTAAAATGTATACTCAGGGAAGGATTAGTAGGAAATGTGGCTTAATTATTCATCTTGGTAGTGAGTAATAAATATAGTAGTGTCAACTCACCTCACGAGAATACGGTCTCTATGCTCTGGATTATCATATTTGCATTTGGATGAAACTGGGACACATGAGGCATGAAATGGTCAAATTAATCTTCATTTTACTTTATCTGACTTTTCTCACATATCGTAAATACAATAAACTAAAAAAAGCCCACAAATCCCATCAACGAGTGGATTTGGACTCCTAGCAGCCCTATAACACAGAGCAGAATTGCTCCATAGGGTTTCCAAGGCTGTAAATCTTTACAGAAGCAGACGGCCACATCTTTCTCCCAAGGAGCACCTGGTGGGTTCAAACCACCAACCTTTCAGTTAGCAGCAGAGTGCTTTAACCACTGCGCCACCAGGGCTCCTAAATGCAATAAAATTATATATAAAATATTCTATTACTTTATATTGTTATTTAAATTCTCATGTGCCTGTATTCTAATTTTTCAGCTAGATTGGACTGAAGTACTATAATACTCCATGTGTAGTGATAATTACCAGAACTAAGACAGTTGCCTAACATTTTTATGAAACTTTTAAAAATGTATAAATATATTATTAAAAATAAAATCAGCAACGACAACAAAAGAACAACCCACCAAATGTCACAAATGCATACGCCTCTTTGGATTCAACTCTTCCTACCGAGCTAAAACGTAAAATTTGCACCATGAAACCTGAAATTGAGACTCGGGGATAAGTATTGGCGCTGGTGTTTCACTACTTGCTAGAAATTGCTTTCATCTGGAAATGGCCATTTAGCAAGGCTCTTAGATATTTTCTGTGAGATTAAAAAAAGTAACATTATAAACTTTGTTTTCAAACAGTAATAAAATTCTATGTCCATTTCATAGTTTTGACATTACTGTACATGAAGAGCTAATATCTCCTTTAAAAGTAGCAAAATTAGGTAAAATCATAATTTTAGAATATTAGGAGCCAAAGTGTAAGTTGTAAAACTAAAATAAACCCGTTTAGATTTATCCTGCATCATTTTAGTGTGCTCATTGACGGATACAATCAGATACGCTCTCTATGGAGACCAAGCAATTTATGCACCAGGAAAGTGATTCCATCATTTTTTTCCCACTTTCCCAAGTGCCTGAGCTCTGCTGTCAGTGAAGGAGAAAAATGAATGGAGAAGAAAAACAAGAAATGACAATTCCATCCTGTAAACAGCTTATGGGCAAGGATCATGCTTTATCTGAGATTTTATTCCTTCCTCCTTCCCTCCCAACCCCACCCACCTTCCACACATTTGACAGGAACTGACAGCTCTATGGCAAACAGCCACTATCATCTAGGTAGGTACAAGTAAGTGACAAGGCAGACCTGTCCCTTTGCTGTCTGCCTTTCCTTCTATTCTGTTTCTTTCTTCACTCTACTCCCATTCGATCAAGTACCTCATTCTGCTTTGCCTCTGGCTTCTGCCACTTTGTGTCCACACACTTGTCAGAAACTTCTCTCACTTAATCTACTATCCCATCTTCTTTTCTTCCATCTGCCACCTTGGCCTTCATCTTTTTATTATTATTATTATTCTACACATTCTCCCAGACAGTTTGCAACCGTACTGATTTCAGATCCACAGAGAACTCGCAAACCTTGATTTCCAGCCCAGCCTGTATTGAATTCCAGAACCCCTGGCTCGTACAACCACCAACTGAACATCAAGCCCTGCATGTCCCTCTGATAGTCACATTAGATAAACCCACAACTGAACTCATCATCTTCCCCTACAAAGCTGTTCCAGCCTCTATATTCATTACATCATCAATGGCACCTCTGTCCATTCTTCTTCCCAAGCCAGAACCTGGGAATCAACCTGAAATTCACCCATTCCTCCCTGCTTTTCCCCCTCCCTCTGCTATTCCCACTCTTATCAGTCTTAGGTCAGACCTTAAATCGGCACTAGGATTTAATTGCACTTTTACATGGCTTCCATTCTCCATTTCCAACACCCCCCATCCATTCACTACCATACACCCAGAGTGACTATTCTAAAAGGACAACCTACCTGCTGCCATCAAATTGATTCTGACTCATAGCCACCCCATGTGTTACTGAACAGAACCGGTTCGTGGGGTTTTCTTGGCCACAATCTTTATGGAAACAGACCACCAGGTCTTTTTCTTATTGCTGGGTGGGTTCAAACTGCCAGCCTTTAGATTAGTAGACAAATGCTCAAATTCAACAAGACCAAATATGGCTCACAAGGCCCTTCCTAAAGTGGTTCCAGCCTCTCTCTCTCCAGACTCATGGATAGTCCTCTCCTGTGCCCCAGCCACATCAAAAGACTAGCTGTTCCACACAGAATTACCGTATAACCCAGAAATTTCACTCCTAGGTATATACTCAAAAGAATTAAAAGCAGAGACTCAAAGAGATACTTGTATACCAATGCTAACTGCAGCATTGTTCACAATACCCAAAAGGTAGAAACAACCCAAAGATCCATTAACAGATGAATGGATAAACAAAACATAACATATCCATACAATGAAGTATTATTCAGCCATAAAGAAATGAAGTTCTGATACATGCTATGACACAGGTGAAGCTCAAAAATATTTTGTTGAGTGAAATAATATAGACACAAAAGGACAATTATTGTATGATCTTGCTTATATCTAGAATAGACAAATGCATTGTGTTGTTAGGTACCTTCAACTCATAGCAACCCCATGTGACAGCGCAGAACTGCCCTCATAGGGTTTTCTAGGCTGCTATCTTCATGAGAGATGATTGCCAGGTCTTTATCCCACATAGCTGCTGAGTAGGCTTAACACGCCAATCTTTCAGTTAGCAGCCAAGTGCTTAATGCATAGAGACAGAAAATAGACTAGTGGTTACCAGGGGCGGGGTGGGGGGAGGGTGGGGAAAAGGGGTTACTGCTTATTATGGGTACAGAGTTTCTGTTTGGGGTGATAAAAGAGTTTTGAAAAAAAAAATTTGTGATGGTTGCCAAAAAAAAAAAGATGAGCTATTCGAACTGTACTCCCTGTTCCCTTTGTTCAGAATTATTTCTCCCAGCTCACTCCCATCCTTGGTTGCCTGGTATTCCCCTACTCACTCTTCCAGACTCAGATCGAGCCCTGCTTCCTAAGAGAAAGTCATCCCTTGGTGTCAGGTACCCCTTCAGTATAGCTTCTCTAACCCACTGTTTACATATGCTTGTCAGTATCTTTTTCTCTTATGAGACTGAGATCGTTGAGGGCAGCGACAGCAATTTTCTTATGTCTGAGGATTCATCACTTCACAACATGCCTCCTATATCGATATGTATATGGGGAATGTATACACGAATAAATATCACTCCAACTAAATTTGACTCAAACGCTACCAAGCTGCTAGTGACAGATTATATGTGACGGAGAAGTTCACAGCTCTCCTTCTAAGGTATCAGGGAGAAAATAATAAGGCCATTCTGGTCGCGATTCCCAACTGCTGAATGCAGAGGGTATGTTACAGCTGTGTATAGCTATGTGAAAGATGGGCTTTTTTTTTAACAAATAAAAAAAGAAAAATCATTGTGCTTTGTGGTTTTATTGCCTCTGACTTGTAACACGAACTGTCTCAATATTAAAGCTTCCCAACAGCTTCAGCATGTTTATCCACAATAGGGGTGACGGAGGAATGGGTAGGGTCAGTGAGCGGAAGCACCATTAACAGTTAGGACAGAACTACTGGGAGATCGGATGCCCTTCATCGGATCACCCTTCATTCCCAAGAGAATAAACCCACACAGAAGCTTTCATATGTGACTCAGGACTCTCTAAAGACTAAAATGGCAGATGGCAGCAATGTGGATTTAGTCACACCTTTGGGAATTTTAGAAAATCACATGAAGGTGACCACTTGCAGATGAATACATGATAAGGTATACAGAGACTGGGCCAGCTTGGCGGGGGTCGGGGGGTGAGGGTGGGAACGGGGACTATAAAATTGGAGAGGGAGCTGCAAAGATGCTGGTGACCAATTAAAAACTTTTTTTTTTTTTTTTTTTAACTTGCCCACTCCATAAGGTTCACAGGGTTTCAGGAGCTCTGTATTTTAAGTAAAAACCAAACCCAAAACCACTGCCGTTGAGTCAATTCCGACTCATAGCGACCCTATAGGACAGAGAATTGCCCCACAGAGTTTCCAAGGAGCGCCTGGCGGATTTGAACTGCCGACCCTTTGGTTAGTAGCTGTGGCACTTAACCACTACGCCACCAGGGTTTCGATTTTAAGTAAAGTCCTCTAAAAAACCACTTGTCATCGAGTCCATTCCAACTCATGGTGACATGGTATCACCAAAGGCCCCTGTTAGGGCCAAATTTCCCTAACCTCTGCAATAGTCTATGTTTAGAAAATTGATTTTTTTTTATTACTTTTTAATCACTCACAGGTTTGAAAATTACACAGTCCTATAAAAAATTAAGAACAAAGTAGTGATGTCAACAAGATATGCCAAAATATTTTAATAATACACTTTTTTTATAATTGAAACCTCCAGGGAATATGAAGAAGTTATTGAACAAATGTTGACTCCAGTGTGAAATCAAGAAAAAATAGTGGTGTTGCTTAGAGGAAGACTAGGGTTTTGAAAATATTACACGATGGTTTAAATCCCACCTTTTTACTCTACACCTAGACTGGTGTTAGATGGGTTACAAGTCAAATATGGAGGATTCAATGCAATATTCCTAACTGAAACAACACACTTGAACCTTACTTTTCAGACTTATGCATTTGTTTCCTTTAAAAACTGTGGTGTCATTGTAAATGTCAGATGACACTGTCATAATGTGGTACTTCCATGACAAGTCATCACTGATATCTTTTTAGATTTAAATAAACTTCTCTTTTTAAAAAAAATCACTCAAAAAAAAAAAAATCTGAGGTCTCCACACTTCTTTCTTTTATGAAAATGATGCAAGCAGATGACCCCAAATGCAGTTGGCATGCCTCTCCACCGTGCTCTATTATCAGCTGAAGGCTTTATGCTTCCTATTTCACAAAGTCAACAAGTGGTTTTCTTTTCTGGGCTGGCTGAAGGAACTAAACTTAAGTTCTTCTTCCTTGAAGATATGGCGATACCACTTCCCATGCAGTCAATGCCAGTTGCTGGCCATGGGCAAGAAGGTGAGCATGTGCCTTCCCACCATCCCTTCCAGCTCTATCCCAGGACTGCTGTGGGATAAGGCAGGATTAGACTACTTTGAAAAACACAATATAGTGCACCGATGCAATACGGCTTAACTATCATGAAGGCTCCAAAGCTGGAGGCAGCAGAGTGTTGTTAGGAGCACAGGCTGAGTCAGACAGCCCTGGGCTTTCCACCTTGCCCCGAAACTCAAATGTGACCTTGGACAAGTAGTCTGACTTTTTAGGTCTCTGTTTCCGCTTTTGCAAAAGATGATGATATAGAAACCTACCTTATAAAGACATTTTGAGGATTAAAACAAATACTTTATGTAGAGTTCTTAGCATGGCAGGCAGCACACGATAAGTGCTCATGATAGCTATTCCAATTGTTACCTAAAAAGATGACCAGTAAGGACTAGGAGGCCCTGTGTGGCACACGACTACTAGGTAATAAATTGGTGGTTGGAATCCACACAGAGACACCTCAGAATACAGGCCTGGTGATCTGTTTCTGAATGGTCACAGCCTTGAAAAGCCTATAAATAGGAAAACTGAATGAACAGACAAAGGGAACCCAGGGTAGAAATGAGGAGGCTGCTATCACATTGTGGGGATTACAATCAATGTCACAAAACAATCTGGTGGATAAATTTTTGAATGAGAAACTAATTTGCGCCGTGAACTTTCACCTAAAAAAAGCAGAGTAAAATAACAAAAAAGTAAACGTGGTAGGGGGGATACTATGGAGCAGTTCTACTTCGCACACATGGGGTTGTCATGAGTTGGAATCAACTTGATGGCAACTAACAACAACGATTAGAAATGTGGCCAGATAAATCATACTCAGAGCTGTCTGCCTCCATACCCACCCCATACCCCCTGCAGTCAGCAATCTCCTAACCTTGTGGGGATGCCTCTGCGATGTTGCATATTACCTACTTGCTTATATAGCCAGAGACTAGTGTCCTCCATCCCCTCAATAGCAACTCACAGATACATGAGGCACGAGCTCTAGAAATATAATCAGCTCCCAACTCCCCAAGCCCAAAGTGAAAAAAAAAAAAATTCAAAATAGTCGATATGGCTGGGGAAAGTAAATGATCTTCATTCCCTTATATCCATGTTAAAATTCTTGCACACGCATCTTCTGACAACAAGAGAATGCTGGATGTCAGAGGAAAATCAATTTGAAGCCACTAAAAAAAATAACATGGACAGGAAATAAAACAGAACTATATGTAAATTCTGAAGAATTAGTTAAAAGTAACTTGTAGACCTAGCTCAAGTCACAAAAAAAGAGCAGGAGAGACTTTTACTATAGAATAACCCAGAATAGAGGACCGTTTGAAATGTAACTTTTGACGGAGTAAAAGGGAATATCTGTTCTCTGAAGAGGATGGCTGAAATTGAAGCAGAAGTTTCAGAGAGGAGCGAAGACTCAGGGGATGACAAGCACTCCCTTTGGCACACTGCAACTCTGGTACGTTTCCCCAGGCACACTGAGACACCTCCTGGAAGCTCGTTACTCAGAGTTTGGACTTAAAAAAAGTAAAGTCTACATAGGACACTTGTCTGAAAGTATCTTTCAGTGGTAAGATACATTAGCTAAGAGGCTAAACATTAAATCAGTCTGTGCACAGCCTGTTGCCTATGCTCATTATATATATATATAAAAAAAAAAAACCAAACCCAGTGCCGTCGAGTCAATTCCGACTCATAGCGACCCTACAGGACAGAGTAGAACTGCCCTATAGAGTTTCCAAGGAGCGCCTGGCGGATTTCAATTGCCGACCAGTTGGTTTGTAGCTATAGCACTTAACCACTACACCATCAGGGTTTCCAATGTTCCTTATATAGCAACTAGATTTTAATATCAAGGAAAATAAATATTTACCAAGGGCCAGAACACCATGTAGTATCTGGATGATAACCTAAAAAAGCCACACACACACACACACACACACACACACACACACACACACACACACACACACACACACACACACACACACACACACACACACACACACACACAAATAGTGGCCACTTAATCATACCCAACCTCTGGAAGTCTGATGAGAAGTTTAGGTGGCTTTGGCAACTTCCATCACACTAGGTCTAAGGCCTAAAGAAAGCATGCGTATTTGATGTGAAGTACAAGTTATTCCCGTTGCTAAATAAACAGAAAGATGAGTATACAGAATACAAGATAACGCAAAGTACAAAGGCTCTCTCTCTGCCCGAGGGGAGTTCCCTGGCTAGGACAGAATTCACAGGCAGGGATAAGGCTGTTTGCCGTTGATTGCTGCTGCTGCGGCGGCTGCTTGTGGCAGTAGGTGGTGGTTTACTTGGCTGTGTGTGGATGCCTGCAGCTACATCAGCAAGCAGGAAATAAAATGGGGAGGGCTGTCCTCCAGTGTGAATTGTAACACAGTATCACTTTTTCCTTCTTGAGTCTCTGAATACATGATAGCTGAGCAACAGAATCCACTTAAGACTTGGAGAAAATTCACTTCATCTGTAGGCACCTCTACCATGACCTAGGAAGTATGTGACCATACCCACTGAATCAATTCCGACTCACAGAGACTCTACAGGACAGAGTAGAACTGCCCCATAGGGTTTCCAAGGAGTAGATTCCAACTGCTGACCTTTTGGTTAGTGGCTGAGCTCTTAACCACTGTGCCATCAGGGCCCTGTGTAACCATAAGTAAGTTATTTAACAACATTGTTGTTGCTGTTAGCTGCTGTTGAGTTGCCCCCGTCTCATGGTGATCCCATGTTATTATAACAATATTAGTAGCTCCTACTTTTTTTTACTCAGAGAGGCCTATGGTGTGGGGGCTGGTAAGCATTTTGCACACCTTAGTGTTTAACTTAAATTTCTTCATCTGTCAATTGAAGATAATAATACCACCTATTTCACTGAGTTATTATGAGGATAAAAGGAGAATATATGGGGGGAAAAAAAAAAAAACACCTTGCAAGTTGAGACCGCAGACTCAAAAAGAGCAGGGTTGTGAAACAGAAAGACGTGTTAAAATATCAGCTCCTATTTCTACTAATTGATCTCCTAAGGTTCAGTTCCTCATCTCTGAAGAGGAGACGCAACCATGTATCTCAAAGGGCTGCAGTGAGAATTAAGCTGGTATCTGCCTGGCTAGGAGATGCCCAGTAAATGTTTATGCTCCTTTCCTATCATACATGTGAGCTGCTCTCTTAACCTCTGCCATAGCCATTCAATGTCCATAATATCCAAAGACACATTTCCCTTAATAGCAATGATCATTTTCGCCAGAGTGAGCTTAGTAATATGCCAGACACTGATTCACCAGCTTTTCATCCATGAACTCGTTCAGTCTTCACAACAACCTTTCGAGGCAGGTACTACTGTTACCTGCATTTTATAGATGGCAACACTGAAGCATTGAGGCACAGAGAGTTTAGATAACTTGCCCATATTCAAACAGATGATAAGTGACAGTGATGGCAGCCAGCTCCAGAGTCTATCTTCCTAAACATGATGTAATACAGCTTTCTGGTCAACCTGGATTTTTTGTTTCATTTGTTTTTTTCTCACAAAAAGGAGATTCCATGTTTAGATGTAATATTTTCTAGAGATAAGCACTGGATGCACTCACAAACTACAATATGTAGATTTGACTAAACAAGCCAAGAGTCACTTCTGAAATAACATTTTGCTTTTGTTTTAGAATTTTTTTTTAAACAATGATAACACATTTTTAAACAAGTTATTGTAACTATATGCTGAGGTACTATAAACAAACGCAGTTCTCTCTCTAAAGATTACCTAAATAAATTTTACTTTAAAACATTACGCCCCGAAGTTTTGGATCAAACAGCAATTTCAAGTCCAAATCAAGAAAAATAGTAGCTCAGTTTTAATATGATCTGTTTTATTTAGCTAATAACTCCTACATCAAATATTCGAAATATTCCCCTTATGTTTACTAACCACTGCCTAAGACAGTTACACAGCAGTACTGTGTGGTATTTCAAAGTGCTCCTTTTGCAAATTTAATCAACTCAAGTATTAAACATCAATGATGATAATCTATTGCTTTGCTTAAAAGGAATCTCTAGGGAACAGATGAGAAAGAAAGGTTAAAGAAGTCTGTCCTTCAAAGCAGGACAGTCTAGCTACCTATAAATCATGCTCTTTGTTTATTAAGATAATTAAGTCTACCAGTACACTTAACTTTCAGACTCAACAATTATCTGGCACAAACCATTTCTACTTTTTCTAAAACAAAGGCGATGTGTTCAAAAAGGGTCCTCTGCAAGCTCTCTGCACAATGCATGCTATTTTAAAACATGATTTATGTGTCTAATTCCTGGAGCTGCCTTGAAAAATATACTGGGTTCTGCCTTGCATGCTCCCTGTTTGGAGAAGACACTCCAATTTGAAGAGCGCACTCTGTTTCAAGCTACAAGCTGCTTATATCATAGTCAGCATTTTCATTAAATACCGTTCAAGCTGGACTTTAAACAAATGGAATGGAGAGCCACAGCTGCAGCCACTGCAGAGAGACAAAGTTATCCAGCCTGGAGGTTTCTTACGTAAGAGGCGCAGGACAATCGGGTGAAATACAAATGTCATCATCTGAATCCTCTTCCTTTAAGACTTGTCCACATTCTTAAAGTTGATGAAACCACAAGCACAGAGCAGTTTTTTGCTTTTATTTGCCTTACAGCACAAAACGCTGGGTTGACATATAAGTTCTGGGTTTTTTTGTTGTTGTTGTTTTTCCCTAAAGGACTGGTCTCCAATTATGGAAACAGTGGCAACTACTGCCTAAAAAAAAAAAAAAAACTGCCTAGGAGAGAGTAAACCAGGATGCCTGGAAAGCCTGGAGGCCTGAGATGGAATGGTTTAGCTCCCACCTGCTAAGACGCATCTCAGTCCTGGTCATTCAACGTATCACCGGAGTCACTCCCCCAGGGCTTGGAAGAGAGATGACAAGACCCTGGCGCGCCACACACACAGACACACAGACACACAGACACACACACACTAGTCAAGGAGCTCGTAATCTGCAATTAGTAGCAGGCGAAATGCCCTCAGAGCACCTGTCCTCTCCCAGCATATTTCCAACTGACACATTCGTCCAGGCGCTGAAGGCAATTCGCCTTGGACTCCCTCCTCGCGCGCCGTGCCCCGCTTCTTCACACCCTGCTGGAGCCCAGCTAACAAGAGAGAAGAGGGGTGCTCTTCGCTTAGGCACCCAGCACCCACTCCTGGCTTCCACAACATGAAGATGGTAAAAACGGACCCCTCCTTCCCACTGCTCCCTCCAACTTTAGAAACTACAATCAACTTACTGGGACACAGGGAGCAGGGAGTCTTCCTGGGGATCACGCTCCGAGGCAAGACCCGCAAACTCCGGCTCCGCGCAGCGCCACTGGCCGGGTGCTGCCCGGGTGGCGGCAGGGGACGGTGCAGGGCGAGGCGCTACCGCTCTGCACCAGCCTTCTTGGCTCAGCAGTGCCTTGCGCCAGGCACTCGCTAGGGCGCACTGCCCGGCGGCGGCGGGGGTAGAGCGACCGAGGCAGCACCGGCTGCGCGGACCCCAGCGCTGCAGCTGCCACTGGCCCCGGAATGCGGCGCTCACAGCTCCTGGTGCGTGTCTCTGGCTCTTGGAGAATCGCAGCTTAACGAGAAACACAGCGACCGAAGACCCAAGGCGCTGCTGCCAGGAGAGTGGCCAGCCCGCTCCCGGTCGGTCCGTCACCTCGCGGGCGCGCAGGCGGGCGACCGAACCTGCGAGCACCGCAATCCGCACTCCTCGCCGCGCCGCGGAGAATGACAGGCGCTGAGGCGGAGCACCGTGCCGGGCGCGGGGCGCGAGTGCGCATGATCCCCGCCCGCTGCGGCACGTCACGGGGGAGGGAGGGGCGGGGAGGGGGCGAGATGGGCGGGGCCGGGATGGGGCGCCCGGGCGACGACCGACGCTGCCCCTGCTAGCCCGCCGGAAGGCACAGGAAGTCTCCCACCTGGGATTTTCAGAACCCAAAGCTGTAGAGTTTAACTTGTTTGTCCCCAGAGTGCATTGTACCTTAAAGAGCGCTATTTATTCTAAGTGATCCTTAGGGTCCCGGGCGAGCCCACACCTTAGCTGTAAAGAGCTCCGATTTGGGGAACAGTGGTCCTCAACCTTGGCTGTGCATTAAAATCACTCGAGATTTTAAACCGTACCGCAGAATAAGTACATGAGAATTCCTGGGGTGGGGCCCAGATATCAGTAGGTTGTAAAGCTTCCCAGATGATTCCAAGGTACAGCAGTGTTTCTCAAACATTTACTGTATAATAGCATGTCTTAGTGGCTAACATATATAAAATGCAGGGAGCGAGGGAGTGCTGAGTTTCGCCATTTGCATTAGGTTCTCAGACAATGCCAAAGCTGCAGGTCCAGACTACCCCATCCTTGCCACTTAAGTATGGTCTAGACCCTGGAGGGAGCTTCTGAAACTCGGGTCTGCGTGAGAATCACAGGAGGAGCTTTTTAAAATTGCAGAGCAAATTCCCAGGCCCTACCCGTATTGGGTCACTATGAGTTGAAATCGACTTTACCGCAACAGGTTTGGGTTTTTTTAGGTCTTACCCATACAAGGTCGCTGTGAGTTGGAATCTACGAATCCTCTCCAGGGGAACGGGTATGGACCCATAGTAGTTCCTGTTCAGCCGCTGGGCGAAAGGTGGGGCTCTGGAATTCCATTTGTAACAAGCACTCCCTATGAGTCTGATATGAATAATGTTTAGACCAGTCTTGAAGACTTAGACTGGCAACCGGGATTTGGGAAGAGACTTGAGATGACAGTCAAGCCAGGTCTAGAACTCAGGATATCTGACTCTTAAGCACAAAATCTAACCAACCACCTTGCTGTAGTGTTAATTCCAATTCATTCCAAAATCAATTGGTGCTTTATCTGACAAGTCCAATCATTCTATAATTACTATGCATTACTTAGCAGAAACAATATATGTGGCATTAAAACCCCACACACACGCACACCTATTGCCATTCAGTCCATTCCAATTCATAGCAGCTCCGTAAAGACAGAGTAGAACTGCCCCCATAGGGTTTCCAAGGCCATAAATCTTTAGGAAGCAGACTCCCACATTTTTCTCCTGAGGAGCAGCTGATGGGTTCAAACTGCCGAGCAGCCAAGTGCTTAACCACTGCACCACCAGCACTCCTGTTAAACCCATGCAGACCCTGTACTGAGGACCCTTTACACATTACTGTTAAAGAGGGTTTAAAGTTGGGAGGAGAGGGCAATGGTAGTTCAGTGGTACAATTCTTACCTTCCATGTGGGAACTTGGTTGCGTTCCTGGCCAATGCACCTATGTACAGCCATGGTGCACGTCTGTCAGAGGAGGCTTGAGTGTTGCTGTGATGCTAAACAGGTTTCAGTGGGGTTTCCATACTGACAGACAAGAAGAGAGGCCTGGTGATCTACTTCTAAAAATCAGCCAGTGAAAACTCTATGGGTCACAATGGTCTGATCCCATTATGCATGGGGTTGCCACGAGTGTGTGTGTTTGGGGGGGGGGGACTTAATGGCATCTAACAACAATGAAGTTGGAAAGAGGGGTTCATTCTGAGGAGAAGAGTGGGTATAGGGAGCTGAGTGATGTAATAAAGGATTTTAGATGGTCAGCAACCAGTGCATGGCAGAAGAAAAGGTATGTAGGAGGAAGCAAACCTCATGCTCAACCTAGAACATGGCAAGGCACGTTGGGGAAGAAAACAGAGACCAGGATTGGTCCCCTAACTCAGTGCAGGGCATGAACTCAGTTGTTCAAGAACTTGTAAATGGATGACACTTCGCATACATTGGAGCCCTGGTGGCGCAGCCCTGGTGGCGCAGCCCTGGTGGCGCGCAGTGGTTAAGAGCTTGGCTGCTAAACAAAAGGTCAGCAGTTCAAATCCACCAGCCTTTCCTAAGAAACCCTATGGGGCAGTTCTACTTTGTCCCATAGGGTCGCCATAAGTTGGAGCTAACTGGATGGCAATGGGTTTGGCTTAGTTTCGCCCACCCTCACATGCATTATCTCACTGAAATCTCACAGTGGCCTCTTAAACTGGATAAAAAGTATACTACACTCATTTTACAGATTAAAAAAAGGAAACTCTGGATGTTAAGTGATGTGCACAAATGGTGGGACCAGTAAACACACAGAACTTCTGAGCGCTGGATGTGGCTTCTATAACACCGACGAGAACAACGATTCAGGTCTTACAGAGGAAATGGTTTCTGTGCTTACTATTCACATCCTTTAAAAGGTGAGCCTACATTTTGAATTAGGCTTTCATTTGTGTAGGGAGGAAATTCACCCCAGTTTTGCAGCTCTACAAACTGGGATTGCCAGATGTGCTACTGAAAACACACTCATCCTAGGACATTGCAGTTCAAAGAGCAACGTTCACATTTTCTGGTGACAAGTCTAATCACCATCCTCATTTTACCCAGGCCCAGAGAAGCTAAGTGATTTAGACAAAACCACTAATCCAAGCAGGAGCCAGTCTCAAGCCTCTGTCCTTTTTCTCTACTCTCCTTTTACCAAATGACATGCGGAAGATTGTTTTTCATTTTCAAGGTTCTCATATCAAGATTTGCCATCAGTAAATGAGAACCCAAATGTATTTCAGATTGATTCCTCCATCTAGAAACAAGCGTCAGAAACAATGCTGGTGCTGGTGGTAAATGCTATGGGCAGTAAAGTTTAGATAGTCTGTGGTATTTACGTACAATCTCCCAGCCCAGAGGCTGGTCTCGAAATGCTGTATCGCCAATGATGTCCTATTCATCTTTATCTCTACTTCTCAGGTAACTCACCATTGGAGTTATTCTTCCACGCAATTATGCAATGAAAATAAGCGAATGCCTAAGAAAAAAAGAATTATCTGTGAGGGAGCTGGTACATCATTGGTTGCTGAATTTTGTTAGTTTATTTTTTAATAAGTAAATGTCTTAAGTGAAAAAAAAAAATACAAAAGCAGCAGAAGAGTCAAGTTGAGACTTTTAGAAGAGAATCCAATGTGGTCACCCCATTTTCTTTGAAGCTAGAAATTCCAATAAAAAATATTTGTCTATATGGTATTTGAATCGTTTGCATATTGACTTCAAAAGATTCAGGATTTAATTATATAAAAAGTTAATTAGTATGTCATATTGCCATACCATTTTCAGCCATTATTATTGGCATTAAATACATGAAATGTATAATATTGGCTTAATATTGATTGTGTCTGAGAAAGGATGCATCTAGAATTTGTTTCTCAATAGCTGTTATTGTTGTCTGGCAGGAATAGCTGTTACATTTTTTCATTCTCTGAGGCCTGTGTTGCTTGTGGGTCAGCAAAGTTCGCTCTTTGGCGGAGAATTCTTTATTCAATGCCTTTAAAAGTACGAATAGTGAGCTTTTCAATTATATAGATGCTAGAGACTCCGTTGAACCCATTCTCCCTAGGTCAAAAGCTGTACCTAGAATAGGTTTTTTATTAAACTCTTCCTGCTAAGAATCACAGGCTTATCAATGAGCTGAGAAGTTTTGGTCCCAAAATTCTCCAGGTTTGTTTATTACATTTCTTCCTGTTTTACTCAGAGGGATTCTTTGGCATGGAAATCTCCGCCCTCGACTTATTTCACAGACACAGTCCAGGTTAGTGAACTGTGAGGATTCCAAGGTGACTGCAGGCTGAGGGAGCACAGAATGAGAGCAGAGCATTAGGGAATTTTTCACTGGGTGAAAAGTCAGTTTACCATAAAAGTTAATGCAAGTTGTGCTTGATTTTTGGACACGGTTTATTACAAAGTTTGCCTTGTTTGAGTGTACGCAGCTGCTAGTAACTTCACTGGAAACCATAGCTGAATTCCTAGATCTGGAGATTAGCATTCTGTGTGTTTTTTTTTCCCCCCTGGGAAATATTTAAAAATTAGAGAAAATCTCAATTATTCTTGTCCTAACACAGAATACTTATGAATTACCTGCATTTCAAATGTTCACTTCTAAATTAGTTGCTTAGAAATTACAGCAATCAATATTATCAATAATCTGGACTCCAGACTAGTTTCAAAAAAATTTTGAATCCATAAATAATTTAATATAGTATAAATTGTAACTCCAAGCCTGAAATAAAACAGGTGGTGGGTAAGGATTCTGGCTCAATGATAGGAGTAGGGTTAGAGGCTGTGGAGTATAAAATTTAGGAACCAAAGAGGAAGACTCTAGCAGTGGCTGAGGAGCTTGCTGTTGTTGTTAGGTGCTGTCAAGTCGGCTCCAACTCACAGCAACCCCATGTACAACAGAATGAAACATTGCCCAACCTGTGCCATCCTCACAATCGTTGCCATGTTGAGCCCATTGTTGCAGCCACTGTGTCAGTGCATCTTGTTGAGGGTCTCTTTTTCACTGACCCTCTACTTGACGAAGCATGATGTCCTTCTCCAGGGACCAGTCCCTCCTGATAACATTTCCAAAGTACATGCAGGAACAGATTACCCAATAAGCAAGGTAAACACATACTTAGGGCATCAACAAAACAGGAGCATCAGTTGTTCAAAGCAAAAATCCATAGATAGCAAGCCCACAGGACACAAGGAAAAGAGAGCACCACAGTAGAAGGGAAGTGGAAGGGCACTGAATGAAACTGATACCAGCTCTAGTGAGTAAGAACGTGCCGGCGGGAAACAATGTTCCTGCAGGGTCACAACGGTGACCACGTATAAGGTTGTTTAAACTATGAGGCCCCTACCACTTTGACACCTTCATTGACATCTGCCTTCTATAGTCCCCTCCTGTATAATCTAAACTCTATCTCAGCAGATCTTTTGGGAGTATACTACTTCTTTCTAATAAATAAGAACTGGTGGTGGGCTGTCAAGTCTAATTCTTGCTACATTCACCCAACATGCAACTGAATCCAACATGAGCAGTTACTGGGCAAGAATGGATTATATTAATAGATAACAGTTCTCTGATCCATTTTGAGAGAACCGTCTTGTACATCCACATCTACTGATCCAGAGCTCCAGCCAGGAGTGCTAGCAATGCTTTTTGTCATGATATAAACACAAAGTATGCTCTTGCACAGGTCCTTGTAAACAACCAATGGTGAACAATCCAGATGACATGCAAAAGCAAGGGAGCTCAAATAAGTTGATCATTGCGATGAATTCAATCAACATAATTTATCACATTTACTAGCTTCAAAAGTCATACCAGTGGAGAAATTGCAAACGAAATACTTCACTATTTATGTAAAGTTCGCCAAATTGATTTTTCTAAGTGTAGAGACCAGTCCTATGACAATGCTGCCAATGTGTCAGGGTGCTATAAAGGCACACAACAGAAAATTTTAGAACATAATGAATACGTCATTTGCATACCACGTGCTGTACATTCACTTAATCCTGCAGGCTTTAGTACAGAAGATTATTGTCCAGAAGCAGCTGATTTTTCTTTTCTACTGTTCAGTTATTCTACACATTTTTGCCACCTCTACTCACCAATGGGCAGTTATTAACTATTAAAGGCAATGACTGAGTATTAAAGTGTCTTTTTTAATACATGTTGGACACCACACGCTGTGGCAATGAATACAATCCTGGAAGTTTACACTCAGATTCTAGATGCCTTAGAGAATATTGTTGAAGACCAGGCACAAAAAGGAGATACTGAAAGAGAAGCTAAAAACATCCCCAACAAAAGGCAAACACTAGAGTATGTATTTATGTTGCTTAGGTGGAATAATATATTGCAGTATTTTCATCAAATGAGTCAAGCTTTCCAAGATTCAGAGGTAAGGTTAAAGACATGCACAGAGCTCTACCAGTCATTAACAGGGTATTCATATAATTTAAGAGAAGATTTTGAAAATTTTTACAACATGACAAAACAAATACTGCCAAATACTGATTATCAAGCAGTTCACCATCACAGAAGCATTAGAAAGAAACAAGTACATGATGGAAATGTTCCAGAAGTATCGTTGAGTGCGAGAAATCAATTTTATGTAACCACATACCACACCAGCATTGACACACTAGAATCTTGCATGAAAAGAAGGGTGAAAGTGTATGAAGTTGTTTCAAATGGATTTTCCTTCTTAAACTATGTGGACATACCTGATGAAGAATTCATGAAGGCACCCAAGAAATTAGTGCAGGCTAATTCCA
The DNA here is from genome assembly GCF_024166365.1 of Elephas maximus indicus. Classification (NCBI taxonomy): domain Eukaryota; kingdom Metazoa; phylum Chordata; class Mammalia; order Proboscidea; family Elephantidae; genus Elephas; species Elephas maximus. The sequence goes on along the minus strand of NC_064833.1, from coordinate 60,411,118 downwards.
ATGACTTAAATACAAATCTTTCTGGAAAATGAGACAATTTCATTCTTATACGAGAACTAAGTATACAGATTCAGGAAAGACAAATTTTACTCATGTCAGCATGTATGGTTCCATTCTAGAAGACAAAATACAATGCGTAGTCCCCAATGCTGAAATGGCTTTATGCATGTTCCTAAATTCAATGATCATAAACGTCACAACAGAGCACTCATTTTCGTCCCTAAAGAGACCCCAAAACCCTCAGCTACAACAATTATTCGAGAAAGACTTGATTCATTATCGTTATTATGTATGGAAGTAGATACTGTTCAGCAGCTTAATTGTGATGAAATCACTGAAGAATTTGTAAGAGCAAAAAATAGAAAGAACTATTTTTAATTATAACGTGTGTTAGAGATGAAAGATCTATCTAAAAATAAAATACAGTAATTTGTTTTAATATTTTTTCTGATCATTAAACTTTCTTTTACGCCATCTTTTCATTTGTTCATTTATAATTACAGCATTTTTTACAAAACAAGCAAAACTGAAGTATGAGTCACTTAAAGAAAAATTGATGAAAGTCAATTTTTCTTTGTGGGAGATTAGCAGAATTTTACATTGTTGAAAAACTAAATTGACTGACTCATTTTCTTTGTCGTAGAATATTGGCATTTTTTTTTCTAGAAAAATATGGTATATAGTAAAAACCTTAGCACCTCACATCTACCAAAAATTTTATAATCCAGTTCATCTCATTCTGCTAAAATGGCATATACCACTTTTTCTTTCAATTGCTAATATTATAGTTACATTTATAAAGAAGTTACATTAAGGATAGCCAAGACACAGACACACACATATATGGCTCTGTGTGTGTGTACATAAGAATGGCATGGAGAAGGTGTCTGACCCCCTCCAGCCCCACAAGGAGGAAGGAAAACCTAGGTCAACAGGGCAAGGCTGACTTCCATGAGATGGAGGCCAGACAAGCCTCCTCTCTCTGCCATCTTTACCAATTCTGACACCAACTCTCCTTCCCACAGCACTCTCTACTTCTCTGCTGGGTTCAATAATTCACAGAAGTCACAGACCATACTCACAATTTAGGGAAGTAACAGGTTGCAGTTCTGACTCAGGAACACTCAACGATACAGTTTTTCCATCAGGATAGCCTGTTCCCAGTCAAGCTCGCAGTCATGCCTCTCTCTGGCCCTAGGCCTTTTCTCAAAGGGACTCAGCTTTTTCTCTCCGTGGGCAGGGAAGCCCACCACAAAGGCACCATCTCCTGCTGCTGGGGCTCTGCTTTCAGGTCTCTCCTGCCACTGCTTCTCACCATCTTCAAAGTTACAGCTCGCCCTCTGTCTCTTAGTTCTAGGGGCTTCTCAGCACAGGGATCCCAGGTGCAAAGGACATGCTGGCTCCTAACCTTGGTGGTGCTGGGATTCTCCTCTTTGCTCTGGAATTGGCTCTCTTTTAAGGCAAAACTGACCAATCCCCTTGGTGGGTCACAATTGCCTAATCACACATTCCTGCCCAATCACCTGGGTGGGAGTTACAAGACCATGGCTAGAAAGACCATACAAAAGTAATCAATCGTACCACATATATATATAACGCACATATCCCATTTGAATGTGTGAGTAAGCAGAGGAGGGGGCACCAGAGATTATCAATGCTTAGGACCCTCACTTGTCTTAATCTGGCCCTAAATACATGAGACAAAGTCTCCTCCTCCTTGCTGAGGAGCAGAAGTTTGCAAAGACTAGATGTCAGCAGCTTCTAAGATAAGGATGGGAGATGGGCCTGTGACTTAGTCACAAGAGGTGAAATAATAGTTGGGGCATGTACTTGTAATTTAGGACGACTCCCCTGTATTTAAAGTGCAAAGGGTTCCACATTTAACTTAGTCCATAGAAAAAAGGAGTCCCTGGGTGGTACCAACAGTTAACGTACTAGACTGCTAAACTAACTGAAAGCTTGGAGGTTTGAGTCCACCCAGAGGTACCTTAAAGAAAGGTCTGATGATCTACTTCCAAAAAGTCAGCCACTGAAAATTATATGGAGCACAGGTCTACGCTGACACATTTGGGGCCGCCATGAATCATAACTGATTTGACAATAACTTTTTTTTTAATAGAATAGTATGATTGGAGATTAATAAATAAATCGCAAGTCTCTTAAAACTAGTTTTAAGATACATGATAGTTTATGAACACTAGAGAATCCTAGAGAAGGAGTCTTAAAAGCTTGTGAGTGGCCATCTAAGTTATGTCTACTGGTCCTACCATGTCTCCAGCAAGGGAGAATGAAGAAAACGAAAGACAAAAGGGAAAGATTAGTCCAAAGGACTAATGGAGCACAACTAGCACTGCCTCCACCAGACTGAGTCCAGCACAACTAGATGGTGCCCAGCTACCACCACCTACTGCTCTGGCAGGGATTACACTAGTGGGTCCTGGACACAACTGAAGAAAAACGTAGAACAAAATTCTAACTCACACAAAAAAAGACCAGACTTACTAGTCTGACAGAGACTGGAGAAACTTCAAGACTATGGCCTCTGGATACCATTTAAACTCAGTACTGAAGTCACTCCTAAGGTTCACCCTTCAGCCAAAGATTAGACAGGTCTATAAAACAAACAATAACATGTGTAGTTCTACCACGAATACAAGACTAAATGGACACACCAGCCTAGGGGTAAGGACGAGAAGGCAGGAGGGGACAGGAAAGCTGGATGAATGAAAATGGGGAACCCAAGGTCAAGAAGGGGAGAGTGTTGACATATCACGGGGTTGGCAACCAACGTCAGAAAACAATATGCGTATCACTTGTTTAATGAGAAACTAATTTGTTCTGTAAACTTTCACCTAAAGCACAATTTTAAAAGAAGAATACTACAGAAACATTCATTTAACTTCAACCCCTTAACAATTACCTTCCCTGTCCCCACAACTAAGTTGCCCCTTAAGAGGGGAAGTAAGTGACCTTTGGGGAGGCCTTTCAGCGAAATAGGAACCACAGACTTGTCTGACTCTGACTCCCAGCATCTCCATTTATCAGCTGTAAATAGATAGCTGCTGCCTTTGATTACCAAACGCGACGTGTGTAAAGCCTTAATGACAACAGCTTTGGACACACAGTAGGCTTCTATAAATACCAGCTATTAGTGAGTGGGCTTTTTTCCTTTTCTAGAGTTAAAATTTTGTGGCTAGATGCCTTCTAATGTACATTTCATCATTTTAATGTAGCCATGATTGACTGTAGTTTTTAAGGAAATTCTTTCCTTTTCTGACAGAGGACTTCAAAGTGACATTAGGGCTCCTCTGAGAATGGGCGGGGGGGTAGCACCTAGAAAAAGCTTTCAGGGGAGATCAAGGCAAAGCCTACTAATGTTCCTCTGTGGCCACACACTGTACTGCAGAGGAAAAGGCAGGGCTTAAGGACTTGACACTTCCAGATCTTTCTACTGGGAGAAAGAAATTATGATAGCAAGAAAACAGGACTTATAAAAGTGAAAACAAAAAGTGCCTTAAGAAAATGTCTTTACATTACAGATTAAAGACTGGACGTTCCCAATGTTCTTTGACATCCTGACCTTACAAGACCTTACACATTCCGTAAATTTGTACCTGGACATCATCGCTCAAGATTTGTGGTTGTAAAACTGTTGTGGGTATTCCAAATGTTGGCAGATTCACTTTTATTTCTTCGTCTTTATTACTTCAATATAATACAATTTTATAAACTTATATTTTAAATAGGCATCAGAGAAAAATGATGTGTTTCATTAGTCATAAACCATTTGGGGGCCTCACTAGCAGACAAACAATATATCAGGATTAAGAAAGGGAGATTTATATAGTTAAAAAAAAAAAAAGGAGATTAAACTCCAAGAGTAGTCTCTAAGGTTAGAAACGTATGAAAGACTCATGATGGCAAATGCATTTCTATCATTTCTTTCCCTATTATATACCTTCTTCCCATTCCCACCTTCTCAACACTTTCCTTGCAAATAGACTTTTCTGTTCTCAGTCCTGCACCTCATTGGAACGGTGGCTGTCTCTCATTATAGAAAGACAGACAATTACAGGAGAGGAAGTGAGGCTTACTGTGGCTCTCTCTTTGAGCCATAATCTCATTTACAAGTGGAGGAATATGCACTGTTTATGTGGCTTTCTTCACCAGTCTGTACGAAGTCAGTTCCTCATCTGAAAAGTGGGGATAAGAGTTATAACTATTATTCTCTGAGAAAGTCAGGCACTTACCTACTCCCACAACAATGGAGGAGCCCTGGTGGCATAGTGGTTAAGAGCTCGGCTGTAAACCAAAAGGTCGGCAGTTCAAATCCACCAGTCACTCCTTGGAAACCCTATGGGGTAGTTTTTTTACTCTGTCCTATAGGGTTGCTATGAGCCAGAATTGACTCGAGGGCACCTAACAACAATAACGATGGAATCAAAACATACAAATGATCATGAAAATGGTGCAGGATCAGGTAACCTTTTGTTCTGTTATACATAAGGTTGCCATGAGTCAGACCCAACTAGGTGGTTACTAACAACAACTTCCCTATTAAGAAGGAAAATTAAATTTCTTTTGAACTCCCCCTTTTCCTTCCCTACTTTCAAAGAAAAGGCCGCCTTCTAGAGAAGGAACTTCCAGAAAGAGATGATGTTCAATACTAGTGAGGGCTAATGAGAGTCAGGAGTCACAAAGTTTCAACACGCTGGCAGTGGTCAAACCCATAGTCCTGAATAGGTAACAAAAACTTCTGGTATTCGAGATGCTACTTGCGTGGTTGGTGGCCTTACCCTCAGAGGATTCACTAAGAAGTGTTCTTTAAGAGATGAATAAAAGCACAACCAAACAGCATGACGGAAAGGCAAGGATCCTTGGAGATTTCACAGCAGTTCAGACAGAGAGAATTCCCAGAGGCAAAAGCCATAAAATAAACCATCACTCCAAGATGTCCTGTAAAAACAGCAGTTGCTTTTAGAAATAGTTAATCCCCGAACTCCACGGTATTTCCTGTTTCTGGAAACTTAGAGGGAAATTAAGCTCTGTTTGAAAAAAAGCAAGCAGAGCCAGATGTTGGTGTTGGTAATGATCTGCAGAACCTGATACCCATGTGGCAGCAGTCAGGGAAAAATGCATGACAGCTGTCTGAAGCCATGGGAGCGTAATTTCTCTTGGCTAGAAAAGAAACAAAATGTAGGATCTGTTTTGTTTACATGTACAAGGGGACAGCTGAGCCCAAGAGACATTATTTTGGTTTGTAGAGCCAGAAACAGCAATTTAAAATATCATTGATATTGCTCTGACACATGTTGTCCAAATCACATTTAAGCAATGTTCATTAACCAGACAAGTACTGTCTCATTCTAAAGTTTTTTTTTTTTTTTTCCATAAGTAAATATTCTATTTGGAAACCAATTATAGGCAATTTCATAGTAGTTTGCTTTGTCCATATTAACAATTACTTTTTTTTCCTGAAAATATATGGACTTCTTGATAAAAGAGATTTTGGATACCCAGAGGCAGTGATAGTCTACTTTCTCTCTCATTATACCCCACCCTGAAATTCTACTTTTGTCAAACTGCTTGGTTCTTCATTGCTTCACTAACCTTTGAACTTCCTTGCTTCTGCGTTTTTTTGTTTGTTTGGTTTTTCCACTCAAGCTTTTCTCTTCCATCCCTGATCTTCAAATACTATTCTAGTTGCTGTCCAAGTGACTCCAACTCATGGAGATCCAAAGTGTGTCCTAGTAGAACTGTGCTCCGTAGGGTTTTCAATGACTGATTTTTTGGAACTAGATTCCCAGGCCTTCCTTCTGAGATGCCTATGGGCAGACTTGAACCTCCAGCCTTTCAGTTAACGGCCAAGCACATTAACCATCTGCACCTCTCAGGGACTCTTAGCTATATTCTAATGCCTAACTCATACCTCACCACATTCATGAAGTTGACCTTGATCATTCTAGCTCCCTTGCTAGAGAAGTATCCCTTCCTGTGAGCTGCTCTACCACCTACTGTCTGTGTCATCCACATGGTACTTCTCCTAAAGTGCCTTGTGTTATAGACATTGGTGTACGTATCTTAAATGCTCAGTAAAACAGTAAGCTCCTGAGGCAGCTATGTTTCATACTTCTTTGTATTTCCTCTCTTCCTCCCACTCCTTAACTATCTAGTTTATTTTATGCAGTCACAAGATGCTATTGGTGGTCATGGTGAACATATTTGGTGAAGGGAAGGTGCAGGTTTGTGAGGAAAATAGAGAAATAATGCCAAGAGCAATTCGATATCTAATATTACTCAGATTGAAGAACTGAGCAGGTTATTAAGGTTTCTCTAATCATATGGTCATTGCATCCACGTATACGGTGAGGACTTTTCAAAAGGACAAAAACTGAAGCCTAATTGAGCCAGACTAATAAGATGTACTTGATGCTGAGTTCTGTGTTAAGGATATTTCAGTGCCCGTCCACTCTCTCCCTTTTTCCCCATTGACAATGGACAAAATTAAGTCCCAAGCCTGGAGAGGGATTGAGACTATAGCTGGGGGAAAGGTGATCAGCTACAGGAACAGAAAGGATAGGGAAGCCTCATGTTTATGCTAGTAGATAAACTCAGTGTCTTCTTGCCAAATTAAGTCAGTGAATCATTACTTATACTGATAGGAAACGTCAGGAATCTAACTTAATTTAGGACACACTTTTAAAAAGAAATAGACTTCAAGCATTGACAAAAACATAAACAAGAACTCTAAAGAAAAAAAAATCTCAAGAGTATAAAAATAGCTGTATTGCTTATCTGGCAGGTTAAAATTTAATTATCCTTATTGAGTTGTAGCTGGACTATCTCTGAGTCTTCTTCATGTTATAAATAAGAATCGAAACAGTAATTTTGCAGTCAGAGGAGTTTTTAATGACTATGCGGGATTGGCAGTGTTTTTTTTCTGATGGGGGATACCAGCCAATGCTTTATTTCAGATTGGAGAACAGAGAGAAATCTCATTTTATTTTATCTGATTTCATGTTACTCTTTAGAGATAATTACTTGATTTTCTAACACACAAAACTTTACTTTATGACTACCAGAATTTCTGAAAATGACAGCAACTGGAGTTAAGGGACTGTCATCACTGTAACATTCTATTTCACAACATACAATCATGTCCATTAAGAGCTTTAAATTCTCTCTCTACCATGTGGTAGGAAACATCAAAGTTTGTTTAACCCAGTTTTGAGTACATAACAAGCTTGGTAATAAACATGTGTTGATAGACTGATTCTCCAACACATTCCCTTAGGACTTTAGCTAACTGACAAATACTGGCAGAAACGGCTGCTTCCTGGAGTCTTAAGTTTAGACACTACTTGCGGCACTTTCTCTGAGAGAAAGCAGGTGTTTTAGTGGCCATTTTAAAGTTAGGGGTAAAGTTCACGGTTCGTCCCTTCTTCTGAATGAGATCTTATTCCCAGAAGGTGCCTGGATAAACGGTAGATGCTGCTGACTCCTGGAAGTCTTTTCCATACAGTCTCTCCTATGTGTGTGCTCTCTGTTGGGAGACACATGGGCGATTTGACTTTTCAGAGATTGGCCTAATCTTGGCTATTTCAAGAGTGTTTAATTCCAGGGGAGTTCAGGTCAGTTCTCCTTTGGAATTCATCTGTGGTAATCTGAAACTTCCAGAGTAATTTCTGAGCTAAACTGGATTGGCTTTGGGATGATACAGCCCTACTGCAGCACCCTCCCCCGCTCCTGGGGCCACATCAGAATTGAAGGAGCTTTTGTTAGAAAACAAGTGGTTTTGGCTTGAAAGTTCTATATCTGCTTCAATAGGGACCCCCAAAGCAATTTCTCTTTTTACAGGAGAGCCAATGATGAGATACAGTTGCCAGCACAGTGGCTTAACAGCTTAGGCTCTAGGGGAAGATAACATTGGTTTACATGGCTCCTCTGACAGGTATTAGAATCTTAGTTCAATTGTTTATCCTCTCTATGTCTCAAGATTCCTTGTTTGTAAAATACAGTAAATAATGGTATGACATCTTATTTAAAATATGATAAATAACCTAGTGGTTTTTGAAACATGTGGCACAGTCTTCCAAATCTAGAAACTGCTCAAAGAATAACCCCCCCACCCAAATAGTGCTTACTCTGTGGCAAGTGCTGTCCTGGGTGTCTCATATATATAACTCATTTAGTCACCACAAAACCAGTATGAGCTATTATATTCCCATTTTACAGATGAGGAAACAAAGGCACACACAGGTTAAGTATCTTGCCTGAAATCACATAGCTAATAAAAAACAAAAAAACCAAACCCAGTGCCGTCGAGTCAATTCCGACTCATAGCAACCCTATAGAACAGAGTAGAACTGCCCCATAGAGTTTCCAAGGAGCAGCTGGTGGACTTGAACTGTCAACCATTTGGTTAGTAGCCATAGCTCTTAACCATTATGCCACCTGGGCTAGTGAGAAGTAAGTAATTCCAGGCATTTTCACCTAGGACATGTGGCTCCAGAGCCTGTGTTCTTGGCCACTGTTTTCTGCTGCTTCTCTAACAAATAAATGTAATGTATTATTAGGAGCCATGGTGGCACAGTGGTTAAGCACTCAGCTGCTAACCTAAAGTTTGGTGGTTCAAAACCCACTGGCTAGCTGCTCCATGGAAGAAAGATGTGGCAGTCTGCTTTCATAAAGCTTACAGCCCTGAAAACTCTATGGGGGGCACTTGTACTTTGTCCTATAGTATCACTATGAGTTGGAAAAGACTCAATAGCAATGGTGGGTAAGTTAATCTATTATTGTTGTTTTCTTTCCTGTAAGTGTTTCCAAGTCCATGACACAGCCGTGACCTCTGCTCCCCCATGTCTTGTGTCCCAGGAGAAGCAGCAGCTGATTCCTCCTATTGCCAAATCACTTTAATCCATGCCAAGCCCCTTGCATGGTTCCCATGGTGAAGGGGAAATGGTAGCAGGAGAGACTGAGATGCCACGTATGATGAGTCATATTTTTGTTTAGATTTTGACACTGTCTAGCTATATAAATTTGAAGATCTTCTCTGGGCTTTCATTTCCTAAATTATAAAATAGCAGACTCAGGCTAGGCTATCTCAAGGCTTATCCCATATATATAGAACTTCACAATAGATTGTCTATTTAAACTTTACACACAGTTATTGAATGCCTACTAACTGCAGAGGTACAGGGTGGCACAAATAATTAAGCGCTTGGCTACTGAAAGGTCGGTGGTTTAAACTTATCCAGAGGTGCCTCGGAAGAAAGGCTGGACAGTCTGCTTCCACAAAGATCGCAGCCATGAAAACCCTATGGACACACATGATGGGGTCGTCATATGAGTCAGAATTGACTAGACAGCAACTGATTGGGTTTTTGTTTACTAAGCATAGAGCGTTGCATTCTATACTGTGGAGGATAGGAAAATGAATAAATAGAAGCCATGATTCCAATTACAAGGAGTTTCTATCTGAGATAATGGACAGACAGCTACAAGTAACCAAAATACAGCGACTTGTGTGAGTTGGTCAGACCTGGGTTCAAATACAGTTTTCTGTTTCCTAACTGTGTGTCACTTTAAATAAATGATTCTATCTGTCTGAACTTTAGTTTTCTCTTTTGTAAAATGGACTTGGTAATACTGTACTGATAAGATCTGGATCATTGCTGGCACTCATAAATGTTATTAAAAGTATTCAACAGACGCTTTGAATTGATGCATTATTTAAAAAGAAGACTATAGGGATGTCAGCAGAAAAAAATGTATACAGTAAAACCTGCAAAATTCGGAACCTGTACAAGGCAGAAACCTGTCAGAGATGGAAAACTCAAATATTTTCCACTAAAAAGAGCAATAAAGAAATGATAAGACCATACCCTGTCAAAGGTGGAAAACTTGCAATTTCCAGTAAAACAAGGCAGTCCTGTTGAATTCTGGCTCTCACAGCTTTCAGACAATAATAATAATAGCTCACATTTACTTATCAGAGAAGCGGCAGAAAAGAATGGCCAAGAGGACAGACTCTGGAGCCACATGTCCTGGGTGAAAATGCCTGGAATTACTTACCTACTTTTCACTGTACTAATACTGGGAGAATTAAATGTGTATGTGGAATCATGGACTACATTAATTTCCTTGCTTCATTTTCAACATAACTTGAACTTGGTTATATTCCAAAATGCACTGGTTAAGATTTTCAAGCCTAGACCCCAAACAAAATTTTACAATTAGATCCTCTCCTAGCTCACAATCTCCAGAATGCCTTCACCATATGTGCGTGCGATGTGTTTTGTGGAGGTGGCCAGGGGATGAACAGACTGTCTGCTATCTCAAAACCCAAATCCCTGTAAAAGGCAGCGACATGTGTACAAGCAAATAAATGCATTTTTCACTCGAGAACAGTGGGTGGCGGGGAGAAGCTCTCTTTCTCATACCTGATTTTTCTTTCCATGCAAAAGTGGTTCCACTAGCATAAAATATCTGAACTTTCTTCTCTCCCTTGCAGATTTCCACCAAGGGAAGGACAGCAACTTAATCTGAGTAGTAAGGCTGAAAGGACAAACAGGGCAAGTTCTGCAAGCCCCCTTCTCTTCCTCTTGGGTGCTTTGCTAGCTGCCAGCAGGAAATGAGTGCTCTGCTCTGAACTTCATTGTGGTTTGTATTACAGAGGTGGCTCTTGAAGGGGTAGACGTGCCTCACTCCAGTACCAGCTGCCACAGAGAGAGGAAAGCCTGTCTAATCCTGCAGTGCCGTGCTAGGATGCCAGCTTGGTCATGGAGATAGTAAGTCAGGTCCTCCAATAACAGCTTTATTGGTAATTAATGCTATGCCATGGCCTCTATCTACCTTACTCTACTATCTTATGCCTTAAATTTATGGAATAAAAGTAAGGATAAAAAAAAAAAAAATAAGGATAAGAAGGTGTTAATTACTGAGTACCCTAAATCTCCGACATTGGAGAAGAAGCTGTTGACTCCAGCCCAGGGGGCCTCTGGTTTTCTGGTTTGAACAGATGGTTTTATACTGATTCATCTGTTTGTCTTCTTTCATCACATCTGTGATGGTGCCATGTCTTTTTCGGGGTGACTGTGGACGAATGAAACTTATTCCCACACAGACCTTGAATAAGCCTGAGTCAGTGAGTAAGAAGAATTTAATTTAATAATAATTTCATTCTCTACATGTGAAATATGCTATAAAGAGATGGCAATGAATACTCTCGTGATTACAAACATATAATTTTAATACAGGCAGTCCTCAGGTTATGAACGAGATCCATTCCTAACTGTGTCTTTAAGTTGAATTTGTAGCTAAGTCAGAGCAGGTGCATAAGGTTCTTATTTAGCCTTACTTTTAGTGCAAGAAAAGGCTCAAAGCCTTTTCCGTGATGTGAAAGCTGTACGTGCAGCAAGTGAAGGTAATTATGATAAAGAATTTGTTGTGAGTAGAGGTTAGTTATGGGTCGCTAGGAGTCGGAATCAACTCGACCGCAACGGGTTTGGTGTTTTTCGTTTTAGGGGTTAGTTCAATCATTTCAAAGTCAGGGTAAATTTAAATAACATTAAGGGGCAAGCACGAGTTGTCCATAAGTTGGACATTTGTAACCCGGGGACTGCTTGTTTATCACTACGTGTATCACTTTATATGTTCATTACTACCAGATGCCTGATAGAACAAAATGCGTATTAAAATGGGTCGTGTCTATGGCACATGAGAAGCATGCCATTTAACTGATTTATAAATGAAGAAAAAATAAAGTAGAAGGAGATGAAATTGCCCATTACTGGCTGCATTGGAGGCAGATGATGGATTTGTGAATGCCCTAGGTTAGCACCTGACTTGGTATCTTACCTAAATATCATGTTGCATAACTTACACGTTTACGATCTCTAATACAGGGCTCCCATAATAGTGTTGTCTGTTCAGATGAATTCTGCAATATTTTTTGACCCAACCCTTCTACATGTCATGTTCTATGTTCTGTTCTGGCGAAAGAGCGATGAACCCAACAAATACAGACCATATCTCCACGGGAAAGAACCCGGTTCGTTAGTTAAGTTCATACTTGTTAGTGAAGAAATATTTCTAGAAATAAAAGTGTTATTATTTAAGTATGTGTACTATGATTTTTATTGCTATGTTTCTTAGAGTGGGAAAAATTAGAAGAAAATAAATCCCTGAATGTTCATAAATAGGAAATGGTTTCATAAATTATCGTACTTTCACTCTATGGGATTTTATGCAGTTACTTAATAAACCCAGTGCCGTGGAGTCGATTCCAACTCATAGCGACCCTATAGGACGGAGTGGAATTGCCCCATAGAGTTTCCAAGGAGTGCCTGGCGGATTCGAACTGCCGACCCTTTGGTTAGCAGCCATAGCACTTAACCACTATGCCACCAGGGTTTCCATTAATAGACTGAAATAAATATATATGTAGGGTCTTAGAAAAAGGTAATGATGCATTGTTAAGAAGAAAGAAGTTATGGGTATGATTTGTTTTTGGTAAAAACAACAATAGTAGCAATCCTATTTGTATGTATACTGTATATGTTGGCTTAGCAAAGAACAAATAAGGAAGGTGCATACCAAATGATTACGGGCAATTACATCAATAGGGCATCAACAGGGCCAGGTTGAAGGATAGAGAGGATGAAACATTTTTTAGTTAAAAAGATTGAAACAAATGTTCTACTGGTGAAAAAAAATACATAATGTTAAGTGGAAAAAAATAGACTACATCTCAACTAAGAAAGATAAACAGGAAAAATGCTGGAAGTGAAAGTGTTAAGACATTAACAATATTTGCCTCAAGATAGTATAATTATGAATGAGTAAATTTTTCTCTCCTTCTGGACACTTTTATGTACTTTTTGTATGTTCTATATGACTGTTGCTGTCAAGTTGATTCCTACTCATAGCGATCCTACAGGACAAAGTACAATTGCCCCGTAGGATTTCCAAGGCTATAAATCTTTATGGAAGTACACTGCCACATCTTTCTCCCGTGGGGTAGCTGATGGGTTTGAACCATCGATCTTTCAGCTAGCAGCCAAGTGCTTTAACCGCTTTGCCATCAGGGCTTCATTTTTCCATATGGGCATCCATTAATATGAAAATCAGGGAAAAAACAAAATTTATGAGGAAGAAGTTTGTGCCCATTGATTTAATAATTCCACTCCTAAGCTTCTTTTTTTGAAATAAAACATAAAAGAATTCCAAACAAGAGTAAGTTCTTTTAAAGTAATCATAGGGAGAGACTATGCTCTTCTTCCAGTAAAGATTATTTAAAACAGTTTTGAAAATTCTTTGGAATTTTTAAAGCATATTCAGAAAAATCTTTGGACTATTATATCCACTCTAATAAAGCAGAAGTTGACCTTTGAGCTGACTTCTACATGCTAAGCATGTTCCAGGCATTCTGGGTAAGGCCCTCTCCACATCAATCTGTGATATCATGATGCGAATTGGTAGAAAAATGCACATCTGGCAGGAATTCCACAAGGCTTTCTCCTCAAGCTAGGAACTATTTAAAAAGAGGTAATATGCTCAAGCAAATCCACAAATAATAAATAGAACACTTCTTACGTAGAAATTTATATTCTCAAACTTGAGGAACTTAAAGTTTGAATAACTGTGTGTATATATGAAATGTGAGCATAGACAATCAGTGTGACAAACACTTATTGATTGCCTGCCATCTCGTCATCATCTCATCTTTGGAAAATGCAGTGCCGTTCATAAATAGAAATTATACTAGGTGTGGTTGACAGTTACCCAGACAATTGCCAAGGCACTGGGGCTAGACATCATGCAGTAGAGAGAAAATGAAATAAAGCACACAGAGAAGTCTGAGGCTTTAGTTCCTACCCGGAAAACCTACACAGCTAAAACACTCTGGACTTGGAGTAAGAAGGCCTGAAGTGGAGTTCTGTCACTTTGAAGTGTTTTGAATTTGACCAAATCTGTTACCCTCTGAGCAGTGAATCTTTGATTTAACCTGTGCTGGGCTGAAAAAACTTACAAAAATATATAAATAAACCCATAAACCATAACCCATTGCCATCAAGTCGATTTTGACTCATAGCAACTGTAAAGGTCAGAATAGAACTGCCCCATAGGGTTTCCAAGGAGCGCCTGTTGGATTTGAACTGCCAACCTTTGGTTAGTAAAAGTACTTTACAAAGTTACTGTGAGGATCAAAAGAGATAATATATACAAATATATATTTATAAAGTATAAAGTCCAATAGATTAATTGGCTATGTTAATATTCCTTGGGCACTGTATTAGTTAAGTGGATGGCTTTAACAAAGAGAAAATTATTCTTATTGGGTACTAGGCTACAAGTCCAAATTCAGGTCGTCAGCTCCAGGGGAAGGCTTTCTTTCTCTTTTGGCTCCGGAGGAAGGTCCTTGTCATCAGTCTTCTCTTGGTCTGGGAGCATCTCAGTGTAGGAACCTCAGGTCCAATGGATGCACTCTGCTCCCTGCACTGCTTTCTTGTTGGTATGAGGTCCCCAAGTCTCTGCTTGTTTCCCTTTCCTTTTTGTCTCTTGAGAAATAAAAGGTGGTGCAGGCCAAGCCCCAGGGAAATTCCCTTTACATTGGATCAGGGAGATGACCTGAGTAAAGGTGGTATTACAATGCCACCCTAATCCCCTTTAGTATAAAATTACAATCACAAAATGGAGGACAACCACACAATACTAGGAATCATGGCCTAACCGAGTTGACACATGTTTTGGGGGGACACAATTCAATCCATGACGGGCACATACTACCGTGACTTCTGCTTGGTCTCTACTAATCAAAGATTTATTTGATTTGAGAAACGAGGCATATATTGGTAGTAAAGTGATGTTCTGACAGCTATTTTCATTAGAAAAATCAAAGTTTCCTGGGTACTGTAAAATTAAAAGAATTATTAAATTTTGAACAGGCACAGAAAACTTAGCATTGGGCAGTCTTAGGATTGGTAGGGTAATGTGTGGTCACTTGCACCAGCCTTTCACTAGTGGTTGGCATTTTCTCATCCACTTTTTCCTAGACTACGTGCAGTGGCTGATTGATTCAATTATTCAGCCACTAAATCTAGCCAATGAAAACTGACTATATTTCAGTCATTACTAAAAGATGTTGATATAATAGTGAGGAAAAACATACATAGCCCCTGTCCTTGAGGAAAGTATAGCATAGAGTAGGAGACAGATAGTTTTCATGTAATCACACAAACCATAACAACTGGTTGGAAAGAGAGGTACATAATGCCACAGAAGCTGATGATTTCCATGTTTGATATTGTCAGAGAAGTGAGGGAAGACTTCTCAAAGAGTAAGACACATGAATTTTAATCTGAAAGACGAGCTGTAGTGGGAAGAAGGTGAGGAGGGGAAAGAAGAATATTCCATGAAGGCGAGCAACTTGTGTAAAGGTTCTGTCTTAGTCATCTAGGACTGGTATAAAAGAAATACAGCCAGTGAATGGCTTAAAATTTTCTTAATATATTTTTTTAATTGAACTTTAGATGAAAGTTTACAGAACAAACTAGTTTCTAATCAAACTGTTAGTACACACATTGTTGTATGGCATTGGTTAACAACCCCACGGCATGTCAGCACTCTCCCTTCTCTACCCTGGCTTCCCTATTACCAGCTTTCCTGTTTCCTCCTACTTTCCAGTTCCCGCCCCAGGGCTGGTACACCCCTTTAGTCAACAAACAGAAATTTATTCTCATAGTCTAGGAGGCTAGAAGTCTGAATTCAGGGTGTCAGCTCCAGGGGAAGACTCTCTTTCTGTCGGCTCTGGAGGAAGGTCCTTGTCAACAATCTTCTCCTGGTCTAGGAGTTTCTCAGGCACGAGGACCCTGGGTCCAAAGGACATGCTCTGCTCCTGATACTGTTTCTTGGTGGTATGAAGGCCCCATATCTCTAGGCTTGCTTCTCTCTTTTACATCTCAAAAGAGATTGACTTAAGACATACTGTATCTTGTAGAGTCCTGCTTCATTAACATAACTGCCTCGTTAACAGCATAGAGGTAGGATTTACAACACACAGGAAAATCACATCAGATCACAAAATGGTAGACAACCACACAATACTGGGAATCGTGGCCTAGCCAAGGTGACACACATTTTTGGAGGACACAATTCAATCCATGACATTCCACCTTTTGGCCCCCAATAATTTATATCTTTGTCATATGTAAAACACATTCACTCCATCATACCATAGCAAAAGTCTTAAATCAACTCCAAGCCCAAAATCTTCTGCAAAATTCCTCTTCATCTGTGAAATCTAGAATACAAATTATCTGCTTCCAAAGTACAACGGTGGGACAGGTACAAGGTAGACATTTCCATTACAAATGGGAGAAATTAGAAGGAAAGAAGAGACATTTCCATTACAAATGGGAGAAATTAAAGGGAAAGAAGGGACAATAGCACCAAGCAAATCAGCAGAACACATTACATTAGCTCTCAAGGCTTGAAAATAATCCTGTTCTCTGAGACAATTTAGGCAATAGCCCTGCCCTCCAGACTTTGGGTGTTGGCCACACTCACCTGATTCTGGGTGGAGGCCCTGGCCTTCAGCTCTACCTTCCAGGTCCGCTGAATGGCAACACCCTTCCCTCGCATTTGGGTGGCCCCATTCTCCTAGTCTTCTGAGTGGCAACTCCACCCTTTGAGACTGAGGCAGCTTTGCTTCCTGTGTTTCTTGTCTCTTCAGCTTCTGCTTCCTGGTTCCTTGTCCTCTTGACCCCGACTCTCGGTACCAAATTTTGTCTTAGTCATCTAGGGCTGGTATAACAGAAATAGCACCAATGGATGGCTTTAGCAAAAATAAATTAATTCTTTCACAGTCTAGGAGGCTAGAAGTCTGAATTCAGGGTACCAGCTCCAGAGGAAGGCTTTCTCTGTGTGTTGGCTCTAGAGAAAGGTCCTTGTCATCAATCTTCCCCTGCTCTAGGAGCTTCTCAGGTACAGGGACCCCAGCTCCAAAGGACATGCTCTGCTCCTGGCACTGCTTTCTTGGTGGTCTGAAGTCCCCATGTCTTTCTGCTCACTTCTCTCTTTTATATCTCTAAAGAGATTGACTTAAAACACAACCTAATCTTGTAGATTGAGTCCTGCCTCATTAACATACCTGTCTCTAATCAAGCCTCATTAACATCCTGGAGGTAGGATTTATAACACAGAGGAAAATCACATCAAATCACAAAATAGTGGACAGCCACACAATACTGGGAATCATGGCCTAGCCAAGTTGACACACATTTTTGGGAAACACAATTCAATCCATGACAGGTCCTGAGGCAAGATGAAGCAGGGCAGTATGAGTAAATGAAAGACGGCCAGAGTAGCTGAGTCACAGGATGAGGGGTTATAGAGGAAGATGAAGTTAGAGAGGTTGGTGGATGCTGAAGACCAGGTAAGGCCTTGAAGGCTTTGTTAAGGAGTTTGGAGTGTTTCCAAAGAACATCAGGAAGCTACAGAGAATTGTAAACAGGCGTGTCGTGACCAGATTTGTATTTTGGAAACAAATATATCACTCTTGTCATGGTTGGTAAAATAGACCAGAGATGGGCAGAGTTTGATGTATTAATTTTCTGTTGCTGCTGTACTAAACTACCCCAAACTTAGCGGCTTAAAACAGTGTAGTTTCTGTGGATCAGAAGTCTGGGTACAGTATGGCTCAACTGGGTTTTCTGCTCAGGCTGTCACAAGATAGAAATCAAGAAACCAGCTGGGGCTGCAGTTCTCATTCAGTGCTCTGCTCCTCTACCAACCCATTGGTTGTTGGCAGAAATCATTTCCTTCTCCTGCTGTCCATGCAGCCCCTTCCACTTTCAAGCCTGTGAAGGCAGGTCAGATCTTTCCCACGCTTCAAATCTCTTCGACTTCCCCTTCTGGCATATTTCTCTTACTTCCTTTTCTTCCATGGGGAGAAAGTTCTGCTTCTGTGAGTTCATGTGGTTACATTGGGCTCACCTGGATAACCCAGGCTCCTCTCCCTATTTTAACATCAAACATTAGTAACCTTAGTTACATCTGAAAGGTCCCTTTTGCCATGTAATATAGTTTATTCATGGGTGTGACACCAGGGGGAAAGGTTATGGGGGCCATTATTCTGACTGCCACAGTTGACATAGGGATACCAGTTAGAAAGTTATTCTAATAGTACAAGCAGGACAGCTTGGTTACCTGGACTAGAATGGTGTTGGTTGAAATGGAAAAAACTGAATGCATTAGAGGAATCTTGGCGAATGAGGGAGAGAAAGGTGTAAAGGAAGACTCCATGGCTCTGTCTTACACAGCTGGATGAATGGGGAGCTCTTTATCTCACAGTTCAACATTTCCATTTTGGGGTGGTTCTCATCATTTATTCTTCTTCTCTGATCTTTTGATTTTACTGCACCACGTCTACTTTCAACCTGTATTTCTTTCTATCTATGCATCCCTTCATTTCTGCAAGAAGGCAGTACCCCTGCAGAAGCCACTGGCCTCCTACCATTATTGGAAACCACCGCAAATCTGTTTATTAGTTTGTTTATAATTATACATATTATGCATGTATGGATTATAAGAATCCATCCATACATTACAGATGTCTAAATCCAAGAGAATAAAATTTTCCACCTCAGAACTAACCACTGTTTATAACTTAGAGTTTATTCATCTGGATTTTTTCAATATATGTAAATAACTTTTTCAGAAAAGGGCTAACAATATAATGGTTTATTTTCCTCAGTGATGTATCTTGGCAATTCTCCCATGTCACCACATATAGATTTATCTGGTTCTTTTTAACTGTGGCACACTATTCTATTAAATAGATGTGCCATAAATTATTTAACCTGTCCCTTATTAATGGACACATAGCCCGCTTTCAAGTTTTGCTACTATAAACAAGGCTGGAATCCGCATCTAGGTGTAGACATCTCTGCCAGCTTGTGTGATATATCTCAGGGATAACAACCTAGAATTGGAATTGCTGGGTCAAAAATTAGACCCATTAACATTTTATGTGTTATTACTAAATTGTCCTTCAAAAACACTGTTGCAGTGTGTTTCTTTCACTTAATCCAGGAGTGCGGGGGCGGGAGTGTGGGGAGAGCATGGTTTCACTTAGAACAAAAGGAAACCCTCTCAGTGAAAAAGCTAAGGCCAAGTGTTATCTCTTTTTCTAGAAAAAGTAAGATTTAACAAAGATAACACATTTGTCAATACTGTACTGCTGGTGCTGTGCGAGGTACTGGGAATACTGTGATGATGTTGAGGTGATTCAAAGAGTAGGAACTCAAGGATCCCTGAGCCCAGTCAGTCCACAAAGCTAGTTCCAGTTGAGTCAACACTGACCCGTGTGTGTCAGAGTAGAAGTATGTTCCGTAGGGTTTTCAGTGGCTGATTTTTGGGAAGTAGATTGCCAGGCCTTTCTTCCTAGGCACCTCTGGGTGGACTCAAACCTCCAACCTTGCAGTTAGCAGCTGAATGCATTAACCCGTTGCACCAACCAGGGACTTCTCAGCCAACAGTAGGCTGGCGCAAAATGTTAAGGAAGCACAAGGGAGAAGATATTAGCTCTGTCTGGAGATGGGGAATATTTCTCATTTAAGTCTTCTTAAATAGGATTTTAGGGGAAAAGGGTGACTGGGTTGTATTCATCATTGAAGAGCCCAGGGGGGTTGCAGGATGGCCAGTAGATTTTTGTGGCTGGAGAAATAGGATACAGGGAACAAGGCTGGGAAAGCATGTGATCTACGTCTGGTTCAATTAAGAGTGATTTCTCCTGCAAGTGAGAGAGAAGGGAAAAGCAGTGGCTTGGACAAGTAAGAGTTAATTTTTTTAAATTAGAATTCTAAAAGTAAGAGGCTGAGGGAGCTGGCTCAGTGGGTAAACTGTTTCAGGGTTAGTATCTCTGTAATTTTCTTGGACTTTCTCTCATTTTTTTTTTTCTCTCATGGGTGACAAGATGGCTGCCTCAGTTTCTGGTATCACATCTACACTCAAACCAAGAGGAAGAAGGAAGAGGTGGTGCCACCACAACTGCATCAGGAAAGGAAAAGCGTTTTCAGAAGCCTCTACCGCAGATTTCTGTTAGTCTCTTACTGGCCACCACTAGGTGAGAGGGAAGCTTAAAGTGTGGAGAACCAAAAAAAACACTTGCCATCAAGTCAATTCCAATTCATGGTGACCTCATGTGTTACAGAGTAAAACTATACTCCATAAGGTTTTCTTGGCTGTAACCTCTAAAGAAGCAGATTGCCAGGTCTTTCTTCCAAGGCATCTCTGGATGGGTTCAAACTCCTAACCTTTTGGTTAGTAGCTGAGCACATGACTGTTTGTACCAACTAGGGACTTCACAGAATGTCATAATTGGCTTAGTCCAACTATGGTCATTGCTGGGAATTAATTAAGTCTCTTATAGCCAGGACAAAGAGAGAGAGATAGGTATTACGAGATAACTAAAGCTACCTCCTTATGGCTTAGATTTTGAAGGGCCTTGTACATTTTTTTTGGGTTGTACACTATGCTAAGAAGTATGAATTCCTTCTTGGTGTGCCAAAGGTAACCCTCAACTTGCCATAGCGTTTCTAAAAGTTACTAGTGGAGATTGTTCTTTCCCAAATAATTTCAAGGTTCTGGACTTAGTGGAGAATTATTTCAAAGGGACTACTATTGATCAAATGGACAACTTTCCTTATTTACTTCATAATATGAAAGGACAAGATTATGCTATCTCTTTCATCTGCAAAGCTGTCCTTGACTTCAAAAAGAATACTCTAAACAAAAGCATTTCACAGGATGTGGAGATGAAAACAAGTTATAAAACCAGTTTACACGCCACCATTTAGAAATAATCATAAGGGATGAACAAACCTTTTTTTGTTTTTTTAAAAATCCGTATTTATACGGAAGTGTGTGATTCCTATCACGTTACTATGGACTTTGAAATATCTTAACTTAGGTGGTCATATGTTAGCTCAACTGTGCCAGAGTTTTTATGGTTACACGTAGTTTTTCTTACATATAAAATAATTTTTGTTCTCATCAGTCAGAATAGCATGAGAACTCCTAGTAAACATTCCATATTTAGAAGATCTATAAACTCATGTTGTTTTATTCTGATACGTTGATGTGTTTATGTTTAGAAGAGAAACAAGTAAGAACATAGAAACTAAGAATAGAAGCTCCAATATGAATCCTGCATTAATAAATGTTATAAGTAACCTGTTAAAAACTTTAAAAGAACACTTGGAAATTATGAATTGGCCTTATGTATTACAATTACTATTCTCCTGTTAAACATTAAAAAGTATTTTGAAACGAGAGGATGATTAATTTCTTAACCACTTTATAAAGCTATTGTTTCTTATATGGAAATATCAGTAGGAAGATTTCAAGTCTAACTCTATTCTCCATAGACACTCTTTAGGGTTATATCCCATTGCATATGAACAAGTGGCTTTAGTATGTTTTTTTAATTAAAAAATTTTGTTTATAAGAAATATTGTTGTTGTTACTGATAGCAATAAAAGGGTATTGTCATGGATTCAATTGTGTTTCCCCCCAAATACATGTATCAATTTGACTAAGCCATGATTCCCAGTATTGTGTGGTTGTCCACCATTTTGTGATCTGATGTGATTTTCCTATGTGTTGTAAATCCTATCACTACGGTGTTAATGAGATAGATCAGCAGCAGTTTTGCTAATGAGATCTACAAGATTAGATTGTCTCTTAAGGCAATCGCTTTTGACATATAAAAGAGATAAGCGAGCAGAGAGACAGGGGGACCTCACACTCTCAAGAAACAAGAGCGAGGAGAACAGCGTGTCCTTTGGACCCAGGGTTCCTGCTCTGAGAAGCTCCTCGACCAGGGGAAGATTGATGACAAGGACATTCCTCAAGAGCCAAAAGAGAGAGAAAGCCTTCCCCTGGAGCTGACACCTTGAATTTGGACTTGTAGCCTACTAGACTGTGAGAAAACAAATTTCTCTTTGTTAAAGCCATCCACTTGTGGTATTTCTCTTGTAGCAGTGATAGATAACCAAGACAGGTATCCATGTTTCAAACTTTAAAAGTTATTAGTTGCCGTCAAGTTGATTCCAACTCACGGCGAGCCCATGTGTTATAGAGTAGAACTGCTCCATAGGGTTTTCTTGGCTATAATATTTATGGAAACAGATCACCAAGCCTTTCTTCCAGGGTGCCAAACTAGGTGGGTTCAAATCAGTAATTTTTAGGTTAGCAGTTAAGCACAAACTGTTTGCGACACCTAGGGACCTTCTAAACTTGAATAACAAACATATACTTGGCATGAGTTACTAGGTCAATCCCACATTAAATTACTGTAAACACAATTATAAAGACACTAGAAGAGCAAAACCCAGTTAAAGACCCAGCAGTGACAAAAGCACCAATATTGACCTACAACCCCTCCCCACCATGCATGAAACTTATGTTAAAGACTGAATGATTTTAAAGTCTTAAGCACAATTCTCTCTCCCACAGGAATAAGGAAGATGATAAAATAAACCCTTTTTAGTTATAAAAAGTGTTCCTTTCCTTTTCCCTTCCCTTATACTCCCCCCTTCCTCCTTGTTGCTACTGACCAGTCTGTGTTGCAGTCTGGGCTACCCTCAGGTTACTCATAAGGTGGATCAGGACTGCTCTTTCTTCCTGCTTTCACCAGACGTCTCACTCCAGGAATAGACAAGAGAGCCTTCAGATTGCCGTGTTGACCTGACATCTGTGAAAGGAGGAAGAAAAGAAGGATCAGGACAACACAGACACAGACTGCAGCATAGTTTTGAGAAAATCTCAGCCAGGCCTATGGGAAGACCCTACGAAAAAGTTACCTGTTAAAGGAATCCCATTGGTCAGGAAGAGTGCCCTTGGAGTGAATGCCATAGTGGGCCCAAGGGAGTGACAGCAGGAGACTGTAAATCAGCTCTGCCTCCTACAGCAGGTTCTCTCTCTTTTTTTCAATTGTGTTTTAGGTGAAAGTTTATAGCACAAATTAGTTTCTCATTCAAAAATTTATGCACAAATTGTTTGGTGACGTTGGTTGCAATCCCTGCAATGTGTCAGCACTCTCCCCCTTTCCCTTTACACCCCAGGTTCCCTGTGTCCATTTGTCCAGTTACCTGTCCCTTCCTGTCTTCTCATCTTTGCTTTTGGGCAGGTGTTACCTAAGAAGCACATTCCTCATATGCTGCTGTTTGTTTTATAGGCCTGTCTAATATTTGGCTAAAAGGTGGGCTTCGGGAGTGGCTTCTGTTTTGTGTTAGCAGGGTGTCTGGGGGCCATAGTCTTGGGAGTCCAAATGTTGATGGGACCAATAGTTGTATTTTAGATGGCTGCTCACAAGCTTTTAAGACCCCAGATGCTACTCACCCAAATGTTCTAGGATGAAGAACGTTTCCTTTGTCAACTATGTTATGCCAATTGACCTAGATGTCCCCCGAGACCTTGGTCCCCTGACTCCAGCCCCAGGAACTCAGTCCCTCAAGGTATTTAGATATATGTAGGAAGTGTCTAGGAAGCGTCTATGGCTTTGCCTTGGTCAGGTTGTGCTGACTTTCCCTATCTTCTGTGTTGTCTTTCTTTTCACCAAAGTTAACATTTGTCCACTATCTAGTTAGTGATTTCCCCTCCTCAGCCCTCCCCTCCCTTGTAACTATCAAAGATTATTTTTTTCTGCATGTAAACCTTTTGAGTTTTTGAAATAATGGTCTCATACAATATTTGTTCTTTTGTGATTGACTTATTTCACTCTGCATAATGCCCTTGAGACTCATCCATGTTGTGAGATGTTTTGTGAATTCCTCATTGTTCTTTATTGTTTCATAGTATTACACTGTGTGTGTGTACCATAATTTGTTTATTCATTTATCTGTTGATTGGAACTTAGGTTGTTTCCATCTTTTTTTAAATTGTGAATAATGCTGCAATGAACATGGGTGTGCATATGTCTATTCGTGTGATGGCTCTTATTTCTCTAGGGCACGTTTCTAGGAGTGGGATTGCTGGATAGTATGGTATTTCTACTTCTAGCTTTTTACGGAGGCGCCATGTTATTTTCCATAGCAGCTGTATCATTTTACATTCCCACAAAAAGTGCATAAGAGTTCCAATCTACCTGCAATCTGTCCAACACTTGTTATTTTCTGTTGTTTGTTTTTGTTGTTGATTTGCACCAATAATGTTGGGGTGAGATGATATCTCATGGTAGTTTCGATTTGTATTTCTCCAGTGGCTAATGGTCACAAGCATTTCCTCATGTGTCTGTTAGCTGCCTGAATGTCTTCCTTGGTGAAGTGTCTGTTCATATCCTTTGCCCATTTTTTAGTTGGATTTTTTGTATTTTTGTTATTGAGGTGTTGAAATATTGTATAGATTTTAGAGCTTAAATCCTTGTCAGATATGTCACAGCCAAAGATTTTTTCCCAGTCTGTAGGTTCTCTTTTTACTCTTTTGGTAAATTCTTGTGATGAGCATAAGTGATTAATTTTCAAGAGCTCCCAGTTTTTAGTTTATCTTCTGGTGTTTGTGCATTGTTAGTTATGGTTTGTACTGAATTTATGCCATGAATTAGGGCCCACAGACTTGACCCTAATTTTTCTTCCATGATCTTTTTATCATTTTAAGTTTTATATTTAAGTCTTTGATCCATTTTAAGTTAGTTTTTGTGTACAGTATGAGGTATGAATCCTGTTTCAGTTTTTGCAATCACCATTTGTTAAAAAGACTATCTTTTCCCTATTTAGTGGACATTGGTCATTTGTCAAAGATCTGCTGACCATAGGTGGATGGATTTACATCTGGGTTCTCAATTCTCTGCCATTGGTCTATGTGTCTGTTGTTGTACTAGTACCAGGATGTTTTGACTACTGTGGCTGTATAGGAGGTTCTGAGATCAGGTAGTGTGAAGCCTCCTACTTTGTTCTTTTTCTTTAATAATTCTTCGCTTATCTGGGTCCTCTTTTCTTTCTGTAAAATGGTTATTAGTTTTTCCATCTTGATAAAGAATACTGTTGATATTTGGATCGGGATTGTGTTATATCTGTAGATTGCTTTGGGTAGGATTGACATTTTCACAATGTTGAGTCTTCCTATCCATGAAGATGGTATGTTTCTCCACTTATGTAGGTTTCTTTTGGTTTCCTGCAATAGTGTTTTGTAGTTTTCTTTGTATAGGTCTTTTACATCACTGGTTAAATTTATTCTTAAGTATTTTATCTTTTTAGGGAGCCCTGGGTGCTGTAGTGGTTAAGAGCTTGGCTGCTAACCAAAAATTCAGCCGTTTGAATCCACCAGCTGCTCCTTGGAAACCCTATGGGGAAGTTCTACTCTGTCCTGTAGGGTCACTGTAAGTTGGAGTCAACTTAATGGCAACAGGTTTAGTTTGGTTTTTAGGGGCTTTTATAAATGATACTGTTTTCCTGATTTCCTTTTTGAAGTTCTCTATGTTAGTGTATAGGAATCCAACTGATTTTTGTATGTTGATCTTATATCCTGGCATTGGCTGAAACTTTCTATTACTTCTAGCAGTTTTCTTATGGAATCTTTGTTTTTTATGTATAAAAAAAAACCCCACTGCCGTAGAGTCGATTCCGACTCATAGCGACCCTACAGGACATAGTAGAAGTGCCCCATAGAGTTTCCAAGGAGCGCCTGGTGGATTTGAACTGCTGACCTCTTGGTTAGCAGCTGTATAGGATCATATTATCTGAGAATAGGGATAGTTTTACTTCTTCCTTTCCAATTTGGATAGCCTTTATTTCCCTTTCTTGCCTTATTGCTCTAGCTAGGACTTCCAGCACAGTGTTAAATAGGAGTGGTGATAAAGGGCATCCTTGTCTTGTTCCCATTCTAATGCTTTCAGTCTTGCCACTGAAAATGGTGTTGGCTGTTGGCTTTGTATAGATGCCCTTTATTATGCAGAGGAATTTCCCTTCTATTCCTATTTTATTGAAAGCTTTTATCAGAAATGGCTGTTGGACTTTATCAAATCCTTCTGTGTCGACTGAGATGATTGTATGATTGGTTTCTTTATGTGGTAGATTACATTGACTGATTTTCTAATGTTGAACCATCTTTGCATACCTGGTTTGATTCCCACTTGGTTATGGTATATATTTTTTTATATATGATGCTGAATTCTATTGGCTAGAATTTTGTTGAGAATTTTTGCACCTGTATTCATGAGAGATATTGGTCTGTAATTTTCTTTTTTAGTGGTGTCTTTGCCTGGCTTTGGTATCAGAGTTATGCTGGCTTCATAGGATGAATTAACGAGTATTCTTTCCTTTTCTATGCTCTGAAAAAGTTTAAGTAGTACTGGCATGAGCTTTTCTCTGAATGTTTGTTAGAATTCTCCAGTAAAGCCATCTGGGCTAGGGCTTTTTTTGTTGTTGTTGGGAGTTTTAATTTTATTATTATTATTTTTTTATTACCTCTTCAGTCTCTTCTCTTGTTTTGAATCTGTTCAGATTTTCTATCTCAGTTTGTGTTAGTTTAGGTAGGTGGTGTTTTTCTAGAAATTTGTCCATTTCCTCTAGGTTTTCCAATTTTTTTTGGAGTATAATTTTTTTTTTTAATAATTTTTTTTTTGCTTTAAGTGAAAGTTTACGAATCAAGTCAGTCTCTCACACAAAAAACAGTGGTTAGATGCCACTAAGTAGGTGGCAATGCCTTAACCGTATGCGTGTTGTAAGGCCCGAGGGCCTCTTCCATCCTTGTCAAGGGGTGTGCTAACCTTCTCTCCTTTCATACAACACTGGAGTATAATTTTTTATAGTATTCTGTTATCGTCCTTTTTATTACAGTTGAGTCTGTTGTAATGTCCCCATCTCATTTCTTATTTGGGTTATTTTCTTCCTCTCCTGGTTTTCTTTTGTCAGTTTGGCTAATAGTTTGTTGGTTTAGCTGATCTTTTCAAAGAACCAAGTTCTGGTCTTATAGATTCTTAATATTGTTTTTCTGTTCTCTATTTCATTTATTTCTGCTCAAATCATTATTATTTCCTTTCTTCTGGTGGCAGTGGGATTCCTTTGCTGTTCTCTTTCAATTCCTTTGAGTTGTAGAGCTAATCTTTTGATTTTGCCCCATTCTTTTTTTGTGATGCGTGCATCCCTTGCTATACATTGACCTCTGAGCACTGCCTTTGCTGTGTCCCAAAGGTTTTGGTATGATGTATTTTTATTCTTATTTGATTCTAAGAATTTTTTAAATTTCTTCTTTGATTTCTTTTATTACCCAGTTGGAAACTGGAGTGACATAGTGGTTAAGTGCTATGTCTGCTAACCAAAAAGTTGGCAGTTCAAATCCACTAGGCGCTCCTTGGAAACTCTATGAGGCAGTTCTGCTCTGTCCCATAGGGTCACCATGAGTCAGAATTAACTCGACAGCAACAGGTTTTGTTTTTTATTACCCAGTTGTTTTTAAGCAAAGCATTATTCAGTTTCCATGTATTTGATTTCTTTCCCTCGTTATTCATGTTGTTGGTTTCTACTTTTATGGAATTGTGATCAGAGAAGATGCAATGTTTTGGATTTTATTCAGGGTTCTTGTGGCCTAGAATGTGGTCTATTCTGGAAAATGTTCCATGTGCATTGGAAAAGAAAGTACACTTTGGTGCTGTTGAGTGGAGTATTCTATACATATCTATGAGGTCAAGTTGGTTGATTTTGGCCTTTAGATCATCTGTATTTTTGTTGTTTCTTTCTAGATATTCTGTCCATTACCGAGAGTGGTCTGTTAAAGTTTTCTACTATTATTGTGAAACTCTCTATTCTATTTCTCTTTTCAGTGCTGTTAGTGTTTCTTATATTGGGGCCCTGCCATTGGGTGTGTAGATATACATTAAGGCTATGTCTTCTTGGTGGATAACCCCTTTAAACATTATATAATATCCTTCCTTGTCTTTCATGGTTGATTTTGCCTTAAAGTCTATTTTATCTGAGATTAGTATTGCTACCCCTGCCCTTTTTTGGTTACCGTTTGCTTGATATAATTTTTTTCTGTCCTTTGGATTTTAATGTATTTATGCCTTTGTGTCTAAGGTGTGTCTCTTGTAGACAGCATATTGACGGGCCATTTTTTAAATCCATTCTGCCACTCTCTGTCTCTTTACAGGCGCATTTAAGCTTTTTACACTTAGTGTGACTATTGATAGGTATGAGTTTATTGCGCTTTTTTTTGTGGTGCTGAAATTTTTTTTCAGTTCACCTTACTTTCCTCTTACAGCAGATTCTCTTGAAGGAAGTTCTGAGGGGACATTTCCGTGGCCACTACACCAGCATTATCTTCTTTATTCTGGATCAGATCATATCTGTTCCCTATCTGCACCCGTCGATAACTCCCTATTGGCTACAGAATAAATTCCAATATGCATCGAAGCCTTCTAAAACCTTGACCTAGGCTTAATTTACACTGTCTACTTTTAGAATAAAGAGTCCTGGTGGAGCAATTTTTAAGCACTTGACTGCTAACCAAAAACTCAGTGGTTCAAACCCACCAGAGGCTCTGTGGGAGAAAAGACTTGGTGATCTGATCCCATAAAGATTACAGCCTAGGAAACCCTATGAGGGCAATTCTACTCTGTCATATAGGGTTGCTATGAACCAGAGTTGATTCAATGGCACACAACAACAACTTTTAGGATATCTCTCCTTGATTCCTGTCCTCTAGCCACGGACAACTTTGCACCATTCCCTGGAGCTCCAAAGCAGTGTGATGCCTCTAAGCTTTCACTCAAGCTGTTCCTGTACATTTATATTCCCCTTTTGAACCTCTCAAAATACTATTTGCTTTGCCATATCCAGGTAGACTCCCTTCTTTGAGATATCTTTCTTGAGCTATCTACTAAACGTGTCTTTGTGCTCAAACTCCAGATTGTGCAATGCCTACTTGTCATGGATTTCATTTTGTTTTCTGCCTTTTTATCCCAGCATGTTTCAAATTTCTAAACAGCGGGATCTCTAATTCTAGGACCCTTCCAGGATCTTGTGTGTGGTCATTTGATAAATTTTATGGAAAATAAATTAATCCGGATGCAGGAAAGGACATTCGCTTATGTAGACAGGGGGCAGAGGAATAAAGATGGAGTCATATAAAGAACCTCAAAGACATTTCTGCATACTTATTAACTTAATCCTCATTGTTTCTCCAAGAGACTAAAGATTCTGCTTCCTGGAACTTGGAAATCATAGTGGCCAGAAAAGTTGAGCAATTAGAGGCAAGAAAACAGGTGACTCTTCCTTTTCATGAAGCCACTAGGGAGCATGTAGCATTTTCTCAGCTCTAAAAAAAACCCCAAAAAACCAAACCCATTGCTGTCAAGTCGATTTCGACTCACAGCGACCCTATAGTACAGAGTAGAATGGTCTCATGGGGTTTCCAAGGACAGCCTGGTAGATTCAAACTGCCAGCCTTTTTGGTTAGCAGCGGTAGCTCTTAATCACTGTACCACCAGTGTTTCCAGCCCTAAAGGAGAGAATGAAATCTGTGTTTTCCTGTGTAGTCGTTCCCTTTTTTCTTATATGTAGCCATGTAGGCCAACACTCTCCCACCTAGTTCTTATGTGAAGAATAGACTGTGAAATTGATATCACTAAATTGCGCACCTGAAAAATGTTGACTTGTAGAATGTTGTTTTATATATATATTTACAAGAGCACTAATAAAAAAGATTAGACTGAGGTTTTCACTCTGGCTTATGTGTATCTTTGGTCCTATCACCCAGTAGAGGGCCTGGCAGACAGTGGATGTGCAGAAAATGTCTGAGCTGAGCTGCACAGAGTCAAGTGCGGTTTGCAGTGAGTGAGGAAATGGGCACTCTTACAAAGGTAGAGATCCTATCAGCAGAAGGGTGGTTAACAAGAAATCACAGAGAGAACTACAGAAACCAAAAAAAAGAAAAAGTGGCAGGAGGTGAAGGGACAGGTGGCAGTATGCAGAAAAGAAAGCAAAGGTGAGACATTTTACTTTGGCAGTGGTCAGTTGGATTGGGCTATTTGGGGGCCCACAATAGGAGTAGAAATATCAATTGGATTAAAGTTAGCAAGTCTTCATCATGTGCTTATTTTTACAAAGAGCTACTGTCACTTTTGTAGTTAAGACCAAAAAAAAAAAAAAAAAAAAGAACTGAGTTCCATGTGCAAAATAATTATAATCTAGTTGGGAATACATGTACAAATATACATTAAATAGTTAATTATGACATGGTAAGATATGAATTTGACATTCTTTCACCTTCTGCATTTAATTTACTCATGGGTCCTGATGGCATAATCTCAAAATACATCCTAAATCTGTGGACTTTTATCCATCCCACTTAGTCCAATTCTTGCTTGTCTCTACCCAGGATCTGCTGGTCTCCTGCATTGTAATTTTGTACCCACATGATTTATTCTTTGCCCAATAGCCAGACAGATCTTTTTTAAAAAAAAAATACAAATCACTCTCTTGCCTCAAACCCTCCGATGATTTCCAGGTGCATTCGGAGTAAAAGCCAAAGTTCTTCCATGACCTAGCACTTGCTGACCACTCAGCTCCATCTCTACCATGCTTCCCTTTTCTCACTACCTTCTGGCCATCCTTCCTTCTTTTTGTTCCTGGAAAATGTCAGATTTAGCCCCCCTTTGTTGCACACCACTTGTTGATGTTGCTCTTTTTGCCTGGAACATAGCTCCATCTTTGCAGGGCTGGCTTTTTCTTTTCATTCAGGTCTCTGCTCAGTTGTCATCTCCTCAGTGAAACCTCCCCTGGTCCCTGAATCTAAGTTCTCAATCCCCCCTCCAGCCACTTTCTCTTATCACTGTGTTATAGATTTTCATAGGAGTCCCTGAGTGGTGCAGCTGATTAATGTGCTGGGCTGATAATTGAAAGGTTAGAGGATGGAGTTCACCTAGAGGTGCCATAGAAGAAAGGCCTGGCAATATACTTCTGAAAAATCAGGCATTGAAAATTCTACGGAGCATAGTTCTATTCTGACACAGTTCTACTCTGCCATGGGGTAAACTCAATGGCAGCTGCTATAGATCTTTATAGCGCTTGTCAGCACCGAAAATAAACTTTATTGGGTATCATCCAAGGAACCTCAAGACACTTCCACATACACATTCATAGACTTTTACTGTCTGTCCTTCCTTCCTAGAATGTGAGTGCCTCGAGAAGAGACCACTTGTTTGTCTTTTTCTCTGCTCTATTCCCGGTGCCAGGAGCCCTGGTGGCTCAGTGGTTAAAACACTCAACTGCTAACCAAAAGGTTGATCACCAACCGTTCTGCAGGAGAAAGATGTGGCAGTCTGCTTATGTAAAGATTTACAGCCTTGGAAACACTATGTGCTATAGGGTTATTATGAGTCAGAATCAACTCAGCTGCAATAGGTTTGGTTTTTTGGTTTATTCTCAGTGGCTGCCATGTTGCCTGATACATAGTTGGTTCTCGTTATATGGTTGTTAATGAATAAACAGAAAATACAAGATATTGGGAGATAAAGAAAGGAGACTGTAGTTTAGAGTAGTTGGAGAAAATTCTTGGAGGAATAAAGATTAGTTGTAAAGAATGGCTTGGAGAGCAAAGGCTTAGAGGCTCATTTCTATCAGAGAGGACACCGGCCTGCCTGGAGTAGAAGGTAAAAAACAAAACAAAACAATAAAAACATTTGCAGTCCTATGTTTTTCAGAGTAGACCTGTGCTCCATAGAGTTTTCAATGGCTAATTTTTCAGAAATAAATCACCAGGCCTTTCTTCCAAGGGAGCCCTCGTGGTGCAGTGCAGTGGTTAAGTGCTTGGCTGCTAAAAGGTTAGTGGTTTGAACCTCCCAGCTGCTCCATGGGAAAAAGATGTGGCAGTCTAGTCTGCTTCAGTAAAGATTTACAGCCTTGGAAACTCTGTGGGGCAGCTCTATGCTGTCTTATAGGGTCGCTATGAGTTGAAATTGACTCCAACAACAGGTTATGTGGTTATATTTGATTTCTTCCCAGGCTCCTCTGGGTGGGTTTAAACTGCCAGTTTTTCCAGTCAGCAGCCGAGCATGTAAACCGTTAACCCACATGGGGACTACCAAAGAAGGTACAGGTAGGTAAAAGTGGGACAGGAATCAGGTCAGACAGTAGAGCTTGGCTGGAATCTGAGAGCAAATGAAACTCATTATACTGCTAAATACTATATATGCATTTTGCCTCAGGTGGCAAAGCAGTGAAATTACACAGGGCACCTGAGAGCTAGAGTATCTATTTGTCATCTAATTTCCAATTTGAACAAATATGTAACAAATTACATTTCCTGAGTCATAAACATAATGAAAAAAATTTAGTAAGCCCCATGTATTTCATATTTATACCGGTGATGGTGATTTTATTTTATTTTTTTGGTTCCTCTGGTACTCATGAAGTGGTTCACTATTTTGATAGAGCAG
Source organism: Elephas maximus indicus (assembly GCF_024166365.1). Classification (NCBI taxonomy): domain Eukaryota; kingdom Metazoa; phylum Chordata; class Mammalia; order Proboscidea; family Elephantidae; genus Elephas; species Elephas maximus. The sequence goes on along the minus strand of NC_064833.1, from coordinate 60,378,681 downwards.
CTACCTGGATTATTTCATCTGGGAATAGTTTTCATTTACTTGACATTTTGTTTTCTCTTAGGAATGGCCCTTATAGAATACGCATTTCTTTTCTTTGAATAAGATAATATATGTGAAAGTACTTTGCAAACCATCCAGTGCTGCCGAAATGGAAGGGAGAATGATTATTACCTTTAAAGGTCTTAGGCAACAAACTACCGAAAGCATCAAGTCTCACTTCCCTGGTTTCCTTGCTTTTTATTGCAATGAGATGGACTATTTCACTGCATTTGAAAATTATTCTCTGGTGCAGTCAGGATACAAACATGTCTGTCTGTACATTGCCCCGTTGCTGACTCCAAGAAAATTAACAAAACCCATCTGTTTCTGACCGAGATCTTGGATAAACAATCAGTTGTATAGCATATTCTTTGTTCAGAAGAACAAATAATTAAAGTTCTAAAGATTTAAAAGAGCACTTATTCCTTATATCTCTGATTGGCTGTCCTCTCGTTAGCACAGAATGTCTCCACAGAGTCAGGAAAGCAGCAATTTTCGTGAGCACGTAAGCTGCAATGGTGGGAGTAGATATTTGGAAATTTAATTTTGTGTCCTAAGTTACAGTGATCAACGCCCATTGAAGCAGCAGTCAAGAAATCAGAGGACATATTGCACTGGACAAATCTGCTGCAAAAGACCTCTTTAAAGTGTTGAAAGGCAAAGATGTCACTTTGAGGACTAAGGTGTGCCTGATCCAAGCAGTGGTATTTTTAATTGCTCATATGCATTGCAAAAGCTGGACAATGAATAAGGAAGACCAAAGAAGAATCGATGCCTTTGAATTATGGTATTGGCAGTGGATATTAAATATACCCTGGACTGCCAGAAGAACAAACAAATCTGTCCTAGGAGAAGTACAACTAGAATGTCCCTTAGAAGTAAGGACAGTGATACTTCATCTTACATACTTTCAACATGTTATCAGGAGGGTCCAGTCCCTGGAGAAGGACATCATATTTGGTAAAGTAGGGGGTCAGTAAAAAGAGGAAGACCCTCAGTGAGATGGATTGACACGGTGGCTGCAACAATGGGCTCAAACACAGCAATGATTATGAGGGTGGTGCAGGACTGGGCAGCATTTCATTCTGTTGTACATACGGTCACTATGAGTCAGAACTGACTCCACAGCACCTAACAAACAACAATAACAACAATTTACAGTGAAACTGCCCCATTCAGGGTTTTAAGGAATATACTCAAAATACGAAGATATTTTCCCAGATATGGTCCATCTCTCCCTCAGTCCTCAATTAACACCTCTGTCAGTCCCGGTACCTGAGCATAATGTGTCTGGGATCACATTGATGCTTTCTGTGATTTTTTTTTAAAGTAACACATTTCCCATATGTCTTCTAGACATCATAAGGAGAACTAAGTTCTTCTAGCAGTTACTGGGGTTCCTGGGCCCACCTGCTGTGCAAAGCAAGACCCAGCATCCACTTAGGAGGCAAAGGATGGATTGAGATAATGAAGAATGAAATGGTTTTCAGTTATGGCCTGGATGGAATTTCCAAGAAATGAGCTAAAGCAGGTGGTCAGGTGGTGTGGGGGCAGCTCTATCTGAGTAAGTATAGAAAAATGGGAATTCAGAAAGGAGTTTTCAGGGAAGAGGCAAGGCACAGGAAAACTCAGCTTTTGGACAGAGAAATATATGGAATGTAACAGCAAATGTAAACTTCTAAGAGAACAAGGGAGGCCGCGAATCTGGCCTGTTTAAGAAATGGGGAGGAATTAAAACCTATCTGATAGGCCAGATAAACCTGAACTTTGAACGTCATCTTCTTCACCCTAATCATCCTCAGCAGCATCTCTAATATTTATTGAGTTTTGTACGCCCCAGTATAGTTCCCGGGTGGCTAAAATGGGTAAGCACTGGACTACTAACCAAAGGTTGGAGGTCTAAACCCACTGAGAGGCACCATAGAAGAAAGGCCTAGAGATGGATTTCAAAAGGTCACAGCCTTGAAAACTCTATGGAGTTCCATCCTGTGCAGAGCAAAGAAGGATGAAGAAAACCAAAGACACAAGGAAAATATTAGTCCAAAGGACTAATGGGCCACATGAAACACAGCCTCCACCAGCCTAAGCCCAGCAGATCTAGATGGTGCCCAACTATCGTCACTGGCCACTCTGACAGGGATCAGAATAGAGTGTCCTGGACAGAATGGAAGAAAAATGTAGGACAAAATTGAAATTCACAAAAAAGACCCGACTTAACTGGTCTGACAGAGAATGGAGGTGCTCCCAAGACTATGGCCTCTGGACACCGTTTTAACTCAGAGTGGAAGCTACTCCCCAAGTCCACCTTTTAGCCAAAGGTTAGACAGGCCTGGAAAAAAAACAATAACATGTGAAGAATGTGCTTCTTAGTTCAATCAAGTATATGAGACCACATGGGCAAGACTTACCCCAAAACAAAGCCAAGAAGGCAGGTATGGACAGGAAAACTTTTGGAAGATTAGAAACAGGGAACCTGGGGTGGAAAGGGGGAGAGTGCTGACACGTTGCGGAGATTGCAACCAATGTCATGAGACAATTTGTATATAAAGCTTTGAAGGAGGAACTAATTTGTTCTGTAAACTTTCACCTAAAGCACACACACACACACACCACACACACACACACACACGCAAGCTTACTTTGCAACACTTGGGGTTACCATGAGTCAGAATCTACTCAGGGGCAACTGGTTTAGTTTTTTGGTTTTATGTACCAGTTACGACACTAAGTATTTTCACAAATTATCCTGCATTATTTCATTAATCCTTACAGTCTTATAAGATAAAAGCTACTTGTATCCTTACTTTATAGTTGAGGGAACAAAGGCTTAGGAAATCTAAGACACTCAAGTGGTGGAGCCAGGTCCCAGACTATGCCTGTCTGATTCCAAAATCCATGATGTATATATTTCCCAAAGCTATAATATAGTTTGTTTTTCATATATTTAATTTAAAAATATAGAAAAACACATATACAGAAGTTTAAATTAAATTAAACTCTACCATGTAAAAATAATATCACATAGTCTTTCAGACAACCTCCATTCCTAAAGATAACCATTGTTAACGGTTTAGTTTACATAGCTCTCCAACTATCTATGTCTGTATCTATAGCTGTATATGTTTGTTTAAGGTACATATTTTGCAACTTTTAAAATTAAATATGTATTATAACAATCTTTCGAGAAGGCAATATTGTTTCATATTTGTGCTTTTTTTTCTTCTGAAGGAAGAGCTCTAGAAGTTACACACGTAAATTATAATACTGTCAATAAGAGATATCAGTTTATCATTTTACCAGTGTATGCTATGAGAGCTCTTCTTTACTCACATTTTTGCAAAAAATAGTTGTTACGAACTTTTTAAATTTTAGTGACTGTGATAATAGGGAAAAGTTATCTCATTTATTTTGTACTTTTTGACTTATTATTAAAGATCAAAAATTTTCATATATTTATTGGTCTCAACATAAATCTTTCTTAAATATGTAACATGATATGCTTCTTCTCTTAACCACTATAGTGTATTCTTTATTCTGTACTGGGTTCTGTCTATTTGTAGATAAGATGCACTATGGGATGTGACGAATGTGGTAAGAGGTAGGGGTTTGGAAAGTGAGAAGGGGGCATTGGGACCAAGGTTATTGGATGGAAATGTTAACCTTTGAATAGTAACGGATGTTTCAAAACAGAAGCTTTTCTTTCTATAAGACTAGAAATCACTGTTTCTAATCTTTGATCACTTGTTGTTGTTAGGTCCCGTGGAATCGGTTCTGACACTACACACAAGAGAACGAAACACTACCTGGTCCTGTGCCATCCTCATAATTGTTGCTATGCTTGAGCCCCCATTGTTGCAGCCACTATGTCAATCCGTCTCATTGAGGGTCTTCCTCTTTTTTGCTGACCCTCTACTTTACGAAGCATGATGTCCTTCTCCAGGGACTGATCCCTCCTGACGTAATGTCCAAAGTATGTGAGAAATGTAAGTCCAAGGAGCACTCTGGTTGTACATCTTCCAAGACAGACTTCTTCAATCTTTTGGCAGTCCATGGTATATTCAACATTCTTCGCCAACACCACAATTCAAGGGTGTCAATTCTTCTGTCTTCCTTATTCATTGTCTAGCTTTCACATGCATATGAGGTGATTTAAAACCATGGCTTGGGTCAGGTAACTTAGTCTTCAAGGTGACATCCTTGCTTTTAACACTTTAAAGAGATCTCTTGCAGCCAATTTGCCCAATGCAATGTATCTTTTGATTTCTTGGTTGCTGCTTCCATAGGTGTTGATTGTGAATCCAAGTAAAGAGAAATCCTTGACAACCTCAATCTTTTCTCCATTTATCATGATGTTGCTTATTGGTCCAGTTGTGAGGATTTTTGTTTTGATTATGTTGAGGTGTAATCCATACTGAAGGCTGTGGCCTTTGATCTTAGTAAGTGCTTCAAGTCCTCTTCAAGTTCTGCAAGCAAGATTGTATCATCTGCATAACGCAGGCTGTTAATAAGTCTTCCTCCAATCCTGATGCTCTGTTCTTCTTCATGTAGTCCAGCTTCTGGGATTATTTGCTCAGCATACAGATTGAATAGGCATGGTGAAAGAACACAACCCCAACTCACACCTTTTCTGACTTTAAATCATGCAGTATTCCCTTATTCTCTTTAAATGACTGCCTCTTGATCCATGTACAGATTCCGTATGAGCATAATAAAGTGTCCCGGAATTCCCATTCTCCACAATATTATCCATAATTTGTTATGATCTACACAGTTGAATGCCCTAGCATAGTTAATAAACCACAGGTAAACATCCTTCTGGTATTCTCTGCTTTCAGCCAGGAGCCATCTAACATCAGCAGTGATATCACTGGTTCCACATCCTTTTCTGAATCCAGCTTGATTTCTGGTAGTTCCCTGTCAATGTAGTGCTACAGTCGCTTTTGAATGATCTTCAGCAGAATTTTGCTTGCATGTGGTATTAATGATATTGTTCTATAATTTCCACATTTGGTTGGATCACCTTTCTTGGGAATAGGCATAAATATGGATCTCTTCCAGTCAGTTGGCCAGGTAGCTGTCTTCCAAATTTCTTGACATAGACAAGTGAGCACTTACAGTGCTGCCTCTATTTGTTGAAACATCTCAATTGTTATTCCATCAATTCTTGGAGCCTTCTTCATTGCCAATGCCTTCAGTGCAGCTTGGACTTCTTCCTTTAGTACACTTGGTTCCTGATCATATGTTACCTCCTGAAATGGTTGAATGTTGACCAATTCTTTTTGGTCTAGCAACTCTGTGTATTTCTTCCATCTTCTTTTGGTGCTTCCTGCGTTGTTTAATATTTTCCCCATAGAATCCTTCAACATTGGAACTTGAGGCTTGAATTTTTTCTTCACTTATTTCAGCTTGAGAAATGCCGAGCATACTCTTCTCTTTTGGTTTTCCGTCTCCAGGTCTTTGTACACGTCATCATAATACTTTGTCTTCTCAGGCCACCCTTTGAAATCTTCTCTTCGGCTGTTTTACGTCATTATTTTTTCCTTTTGCTTTAGATGCTTGACATTTAAGAGCAAGTTTCAGAGTCTCTTCTGACATTCATTTTGGTCTTTTCTTTCTTTCCTGTCTTTTCAATGACCTCTTGCTTTCTTCATGTATGACATCCTTGATGTCATTCCACAACTTTTCTGGTCTTCGGTCGTTAGTGTTCAACGTATTAAATCTATCCTTGAGATGGCCTCCAAATTCAGGTGGGATATGCTCAAGTTTGTACTTTGGCTTTTGTGACCTTGTTCTAATTTTCTTCAGTTTCGACTTGAACTTGCATATGCGTAATTGATAGTCTGTTCTGCAGTCGGCCTCTGGCCTTGTTCTGACTGATGATAGTGAGCATTTCCATAACCTCCTTCTACAGATGTAGTCCATTTAATTCCTGTGTATTCACTTAGATTCCCTTATTATGAAATTTCTTTTCACTTCTAGGTATCCAATTTCTAAAGTGAGGATAAAATTTCATTTCCTTTTAAAAGGCTACCTGAACATAAAAGATACAAAAACTCTTAAAAAAATTATTCCATATTTTGATAATGACTTTTGTTTTATCAGTGATATCCTCTCAGGTCTGCTCTACCGGATTTCACATCCACCCACACTTATCCGCCTTATAAGAACTTATCATTATTTTAAAAATAAAAATAGCACATTCTCTCAGATTGCAATTCAGTTGTCTTTTAGAGTTAAGGAAGGTTGTTTTACTCTAAAGTCAAGACTGAAAATTATCTAAATTGTTTTTTAGTTAAGGACTGAGAGCAGGAGAGCTTTATAAAGAAACGCAAGGATCTGCAATTTTGCTTTCTTTTGATTCAGAAAAATCTAAAGCTGCTGTCCCCTCAGGGCATTATACAAAGCACATCTGTGAAGTCAGGATTTTCCTGCTATAAATGGACACTGGCTCTCTTGATAATTTCACCTATTTAAATTCCATTGGGCTACTACTATACCTGTGCCTGAGGGGGTCTGTCAAAGAGTGGCTATTATAAATCAAAATAAAATATCTGCTTGACTGTATTAGAAACATTATCTAATATACATTAGAAATGATTCCCCCAAATCCTCATCTGATCAAATGCAATTTTATTAATCGCTCTACATTTTTGATAGCCAGCTTGCTCTATTCATTGTAATTCAAGGTTGTGCCTCTGCTGCCATTCATAAATCACTTGTTATGCTCTCCCGCTCTATGGTTCCAGCATAACCTTTTGCTATATCTTGCTGTCAAAACATTCCAATTCATTTTGGTGCATTTGTATTCTACGTGTGTGCAGCCCTATCTGACCTACAGAATAGCAGAAATAATTGACTACATATGAGAAGTTTTTTTCTCCTAACACCTGTAGTAATTAAACACCCCCAACACTTGGAAAATTCTTGACAGTAGTGTTCCTCATTAAGAACTCCTTTTCATAGGCGTAGTAAACAAGACACGGACTGTGTACAATGGCTAGCCAAAGCTGGATAAATAATGGAAGCTTTATTCACTGAGCATTCTAAAAGATTCCATCTATTAGCCAGCTAAAGCATGATTCGTTGGATCCCTTTGTGATTCCCATACCCATGGCAGACAGGCATGAAAGACCACCTTCCCAGGCCGTATGAAATGGTAGTCCTTCATTGCCTGAAATAAAACTTGTTCTATACCACTTCCCAAGCAGATTTCATACTTGTGTTGATTTTTCCCTGGCTGTTTTGCAAGACATAGATCCTTTCCAGGTGCTTGGATCACACTTGCCAAATTGGTGCCCAATCCAAAGAGTCTTTGGCACTTCACAGCAATAGCTGTTACAGGGGACACACCCCGAAGGACATAAAAGCTGACTGGGTAGTGGGGATGTAAGGGAAGATGTTGCCTTTTTTTCTCTTACCTGACACTGAAACACAATGTAATATATTTTGGCTAAGAAGTGTTTTTCTCATGCTTTCTATTTTTATATGCAGACCATTAAAAAGGGATGCAGGAAGTCTATGACAGCCCAGTCTAAACCGTTCTGAGGGAGAGTCTAGAAATTAAGTTTCAAGCAGGAAATCACACGCATTTTGAAACCTGGTGTAATGTGCAGCACAATCATCTCTTCTTCTTTTCTATCCTCTAGTAATAGCCATTATATTCTTTTAATAGAGAAATGGGCCCTTTGTTTTTTCTCTTGTTTGTAGGGGTACATGAGATATCTTTTATAAGGAAGTGTTCTGCGTAGCCAGTATTAAAGTATTTAGTCTCCTGATGTACTTTCCCACCTTTCCAATTCTTTGAGAAAAGTTTCATTTCCCTCTTAATATCCCTCATGTGGATATGGAGTCAGACTTCATTATTTTCTCCTTCTATAGTTTCCTTAGCTGTAGCATAGATGCAGCCCAGGAACCAATTCTTTAAAAATAAAAAAGGCTTAAAGCCTTTAATTGCTTCTAATGTTGAAATACACTAGAAACACTGAAAAAGAAAAGCCTTTGCTTTGGTCTATCTGGAGACCTGGTGGTACAGTGGTTAAGAGCTTGGCCACTAACCAGAAGGTCGGCAGTTCAAAGCCAACAGCCACTCCTTGGAAACCCTATGAGTCAGTTCTACTCCCTCATATAGGGTTACAATGAGTCAGAATTGACTCAATGGCAATGGGTTTTTTTTTTTTTTTTTTGGTTTGCCTATCTAGGGAGGTAGTGTAGTGTCATTGCAGAGAAAGACATCAAATGTATCACAGTATTTCTGCAGGAAAATAGGATTTGTCCCTGATATGTGGCTGGGTGCCAAGGATCCAGGTTACAAGTTTAAAACACACAATTTCTACTCACTAATTTTTCTCTTTTTAACAAAAGAACACAAGTTAGTGCATAATATGTGATACGTATCTCTTTATGCGTACGCAAAATGTGTTTGTCATATAAGGGGTAAATGAACATAATGCCTATAGCTGCAGCCTGAAAAAAATAAGGGCAGACTTGAATCTGACCAGATTCAGAAAAAGATTTAACAGATTAAAAATACAAAGCCGCTACGGTCTGTTCCTTCCATATGTTCATGCTTGGAGATACCACATGGAGCATTGCACTGAGTCTGTATTTGAAGGAATAAATGATAAAAATGTTTTCCAGATAGCACAATAAAGCTGTTTCATAAAGTTTTACACATAAGAAACCCCAGAGGTAATAACAGAAATATGATCATTCATCAATTCATTAATTCAATTGCATTTATCCTGTTTTTGCTACATGCCTGGCACTAGGCAAATAAAGATATGCATAATATCATTACTAACCTAGAACTCAGAGCGAAATAAAGACCAAAGTCATGTAAACCTAACTATTATAAAATATGCTATGTATGGGAAAAAAGTGTATCCAAAGTGCTATGGAAGCAATGGCAGGAGTAATTCACACTTTTTTTTTTTTTTAATGGGGGCGCAAAGGTTCTCTCTGGTATCTCCTATTCCCCTTTCCTGCATTGTTTTTTAAAAATACTTATTATCACTTGATAGAGTATACATTTACTTGTTTATTAAGTTTATTTATAGTGTGCCTCCTCCATGCTTGAAATAATATAAATTTTTTCAGGGCGAGAACTTTTCAGTTTTATTCACAGCTCATATTCTAGTGCCCAGGGCAGTGGTGGACACACCCCAGTTGCTGTTGAGTCAATTTTGACTCATGGCAACCCCACATGTACAGAGCAGAGCTGCTCCATAGGGTTTTCAAGGCTGTGAACTTTCAGAAGCAGATTGCCAGGCCTTTCTTCTGAGATGCCTCTGGGTGAGTTCAAACTGCCAACCTTTGGGTTAGTAGTTGAGGACTTAACTGTTTGTGCCATCCAGGACTCCATGGCAGACACGCAGTAGTTACTAAATAAGTATTTGTTGAATGAATGAAAGGAATGCCCACTGTGTGACAGATTCTGTGTTAGCTACTGGATATATGATGGAGAACAACACTTACGCTGAGCCTGGCCTTAAGCAACTTACATTCTAAGGGGAGAGAGGTGAACAATACACAAGTAAACAAATTAATGTGATAGTCTCAATAACTGCTGTGTGCTAAGAACATACAAAAGCGGATATGTCACAGAGACTGAGAAGGGGTGTTGCTTAACTACAGAGGTCAGGAAAGGCATTTTCGAGAAGATGACATTTGAATTGAAGCCCACATGATGAGGAGGAAGCCAGGCGAAGATGCAGGGGAAGAGGGTTCAAGTGGAAGAAAAAGTAAGTCACGGGCCTGAGAAGGGAATGAGCTTGGTGTTTTTCTACAAGAAAGAGAGGGCCATGCTTATAGAGTGAATGAACAGAGTGGGCAGTGAAGGGCTTGAGGTGTCAGATCACACAAGACCTAAGGGGCAAGGTAGGAAGTTTGGAGTTTACTGTGGTTCTAAAGGGAAGCCACTAGAACTTTCTAAGCAGAGGAATGACATGACCCAATTTACGTTTTAGAAAGGATGTTTGCAGGGTTGTTTCCAATTACTATGCATGAGATGATTTATGGAGGGGAGTCAGGGAGACCTCTCAGTGGAGTCTCTCAGGGAATGTCTAGGAAAACTTGGACTAAGATTGTAGCGGTGGGGATGACAAGAAGTGCTTAGAGTTAGGATACATTTTGGAGGTAGAACTGACATGCCATGACAGCAGATTTAATGAGAGAGCTGAGGAGATTCAACAACTCAGTGAATGAATGTTGGAAAATGACAAACAGATTTGCTGTAGCTGAGTAGAAAATATAACCAGAACATTACAGGCAATGAGGGCAGGTGGTGAGGCTCCTGAAGTCTGTTATTTTGAAGTCTGAATCAGTGAAGTTGGACTTGGTCAGTACAGTGAGTTAGTGCAGTGGACTGATAGGGAGTTTACAAATATAAAGGATACTGGAACTCCATCATTGTGGCTGAGGTAGGCAGGGCAGAAAGGAGGTGAAGCATCTAGAAGGAGAAGGCAGTTCTAGCAACCTGCAGTTGAGGGGGATAGAAAATAGGGCTAGAAAGAATAAAGCTCAGATAGGTTACAGAAAATCGGTAGCACACTGACTATGCTGAGACGCTGCCCCAGCAGCTGCTCCGTTTATCTAATGCAGTAAATATCACCTAAACCTGTTGTGGAAAAAGTATCAGATAAATGAAACAGCCAAGTGACTGAATTTCCCACATTTTAGCAACTTGTTTTTGTGTTGCATGCATAAAAGTTTTTCAAGGATTGGACATAACGGATGCAGCAATGAAAAACAACTGAATTTAATTTCAAAGTCGATTTTTTAAACTTAAGAGGCCAAAATCACAAAATGGTCATGAGAAGCCTGGAGAGAAAAAGAAAACGAGACTAAGAGATATTTGAAATAGTGAAAGAAAGCCCCTTCAAATGGTAGGAATTCAAATGTTTTTACTTCTGGTTTAGAAAATGTTTCCATGTTTCCATTTAGATACCAGAGGGTGTGGTTTTCAGGAAGTTCATTGAAATATAACAAATTAATAGGGTGTAAAACAGACACAGGAGTTGCCGCGAAGCTACTCCATTTTCCAGTATCAGCTCTGTACGGAATAGACAAACTCTTGATTCTTCTGGAACAAAGGCTTTTCTTGACCCGTCCCAGGAAGATTATGGGAATAAGCTACGTGTTTGTGTTTAATATGCTGAAGAATGAGGAAAAGGAGCTGAGATGTCAACAAAGCTATAATTAAGCAGATTCATTTATTCATTTGACACATAAAAATTTCAATCCAGTCCAAATGCGTGTGATAAATATTCAAAGCTCATTGAGGTCAGTGACCATACCTAATGCATCTTTCTATCCCTTACAGCACTTGGCACCAGTAAATGCTGAGGACACATTTGTGAATTAAATGAATAAGGTGACTATGGCTGGAATGTTTAGTGAAGCCTTACCGACAATGTAGAATTTTAACTTGTCTTTTAACAAAGAGATAGTTTATATAGAAATTAAAAGAGGTAAGGAATTATAACCATTAATAAATTTGCAAGTAAGATTTGCCTCCTAGTCCAACTGTGAACAGACTGTCTTAAAACCACTCATTCATTTATCGTTTATTCAGCAATTCATTTAGTACCACTGTGGTCTCTGCCTTGTGCTGTATCCTAAGCATACATTGGAAAATAAAATGTACATGGTCTCTGCTCTACTAAGGTTATAGTCTAGTGGAGGAGATAGAGAAGAAACAAAGAAATAGGTAAATAAATGGAAAAAAAAAAAAAAAAGAAACCCAGATTGTTCTGATAGAAAATAATGAGATGACACCGAATTTAGATGAGAAGCAGCCAGCTGTCCTAAGAGGAGAGAATTTGGTGGGAGAGGGAAGCCAGTTGAGGTAGTCCATGTTCCTTCCAGGTGGAGGGAACAGCACGCAAAATTCCTCAGACAGGAAATATCTTGCCTGTTTTGGGGATTGGCAGGAGGACCTGCAGCTTAGTTTGTGAGGCGTGGTTTTGAGTAAAAATGGGACATCCAATTGGAGATCTAGAATACGGAGGAAAGTAACAGCCTAGAAAGGGTGAAATGTCACTGGCAATAGTCATTTGGTAAGTATGCATTGAGTCATTATTCTGGGCATTGAGGCTACAGTAGTAAGTAGCTTGCTTTGTAGAAGGGGAAGACAAACCAGAAAACAAGCAACTTAATGAACAATTTAATTTCAGATAATGATAGGTACTATGCAGATGATGCAATATCACAATGGCTTGAGAAAATGGGGGTGATCATGACTGCTTTAAAAAGGAAAAGTCAAGAAAGGAGCTTGAGGAGAAGACACCAGCTGGGCAAAGGGTGGGAGCAAGAGCATTTTGGGCAGAGCACGTGCAAAGGCCCTGAGACCTGATGTTTCTGTGCATCTTGTGCTAGTGTCGCAGAGGCTGGGGATAGTTTCATGGTCCTTCTCTCCCACCTCACTCCGTTGTGTCCAGAAAAGCTTCTGGACTACCTCGCCTAGAGGCAGACCACCACCTCTGGGAAGCCCAAGCTGTCCCTGGTTCCTGCTGCACTTACTCTTATTTCTCAACTCTTCCTTTTTTTCTGTCACTTGTGCAACTGATCCTCCTACCCCCGCTACATGGCCAGCAGCCTTTTCCTTCTTGGGGTGGGCACAGCACTGTGGGCTGTAAGCTGGGAGGCACCCCAAACAGCCAAGAGTAGGAATCCTGAGTGGGTGAGGCACTCGGATCAGGAAATGTTTGTGTGAATAAATGTAAGCTTGAGTATAGTTCACTGCCAAGCATGTGATCTAATTTAACACTCTGTCACCAAGTTCCTGCTGCGAGGTGCCCACATCGTCTTCAATGTACGTATGCGTGTTTGGCTGAGAATTTGAGCTCTAAATGTGGAAGCAAATGCATGGGTATCTATGTACAGAAAGAGGGTAAAGTGAAGAATTAAGTTCTCAAAGACAAACTGAGGTGTTATCAAACTGCTATTAAATGTGAAAATATACACACATATTTTAATTACAGAATTTAGTCACCCAGAAATCAGACTTAACAAACATTAATTGAGCGCCTATTATATCTCAAGTACTCTGCTTGGAAAGTGGATGCAATTCCTACAGTGGTCCTTTGAGGTAAGTCTGATTTTCCCCCATTTTTTTGGCAAGGGGTGACAAAACAGGCTGACAGTGGTCACATATTAGAAACAGGCAGAGCAGCGGTGTGACCTGGGTCTCCTGACCACAAATCCTGGGGTCATCTCATGAGATGCCACTGCCTTCTCAGGCATGATGACAGCACATTGAGAGGCAGTCTGGTGAGTAGACAAGGGGAGTGGTAGCCACACCTGGTTAACTGCAGGAGTCAGAATATCAGCAATACTTTCAAGCAGTGTGACCTTGGGCCAGGAACTTTACCTTTCTAAGCCCTAGTCTCCTGACCTATAAAATGGGAATAATAAAAAAAAAAACCTACATCACATGGTGGGTTAAGGATTAAATGAATTATTACATAAAGTATCCGGCATCATACACAGGTGGTGCAAACAATTAATGCTCTTGGCTGCTGACTGAAAGTTTAGAGGTTCAAGCCACTCAGAGGTCCCACAGAAGAAAGGCCTGGTCGGCTACTTCTGAAAAATCATCCACCAAAAATCTCTGGAGCACAGATCTTCTCTGATACACATGGGGTTGCCGTGAAGTCAGAATTGGCTTCACAACCAGCTGTCGTCTCAGAGGAGAGCACCTAGTCCTTCAGTTGTTCTTTTTAAGCTGGGTCATACATATCCATTAGCTCATTATATCCTCCCAGATAGGAGGGAATGGAATGCAAGCTGGGCTAGCTGGCCACGGGTGGGGGCTCTAATATATGGGTCCCCACAACAGCTGCTCCCTGCTCTCCAGCCCTCTTCATGGAGAGTGAGTGCGCCCACCGCCTTCTTTAAAGCATGCACTTCCCACCACCCAGCCTCACATCTGGCACTGGGGCAGAAACGTCCGTCTGGGGACAGGAGCAGCAGTCAGCAGTGACACTCATTTTCCCAAGGCATATCCACAACCTGAGGTCTCGTCAGAGAATGCTGAAGTTTCTGGAAACTGAAGAGCCTCGTCTTTGAATCTGAGCGCTGCCTTTTGAACACAATCACTGGCTCCTTGTACTTTCTAGATTTCTAAGCAGGAAAATCTACAGAAATATCCCCTATACCATGTCAGAACATCTAAATGTGAGTGTTTCAACCTGGCTCTTATTAAGAAGAAATTTGTTTATGATTTCTTTTTTGCATGCTCACCCCATCAGGTACACACCCTGCCTAATAAATTAGTTAAAAGAAAAAAGTTAAAAATAAGTGACTGCTGTCACATGGCCTTTGAAGTTAGAAAATAAATCCGAAAAGGAAAAAAGGGAAGTGAATTGTTCTAAGTATACCAGGAAGACTTTATGTGTTCAGAAACTCATTTACTTTTCTCCAAATCAGTATGCAGTGCTCAGCACAGAGAACCACCAGAGAACTATTGAATATAAAAAGCAGAAGATAACGGCAGTGATTACAACGTGCAATTGTGCAGCTGTGATATCATCCCCTCCCCCTCCACCCCATCCCCTCCATCAGATTGGTTGCTATGTTAGTATTTTAGGCTTAAAGGGCCAGAATTCATGCATTCAGTTTTGTTTTTAATGTGCTGGTTTTCTGTCACAAATTCCTGACAGCATTAACGGCCAATGAATCAGGATAATTAGAGATAGAATGATACAGCCGATCTTGTAGTCCTTGGAATTACTGGCAACTGGACGCCATCATCTCCTGCTTCCATACAAGGCCTTGGCAGAAGATGACACCCACCCCACCCCATCCCCACCATTCTCCTACAGGGGGACAATTCTGAGCTATTCATAGGCGGCCCAATTATTTTTTCTCTGGATAATGAATATGGAGAATGATTTTTCTCTGCTTTGATGAGCAACTACTACAACAAGTATCAGATGAAATCTGGGAAGGCAACTGGAGGAGGTGTTACAAAGCCTCTGAAACTGACAAAGTTTAAGAGTGTATAATGTAATCATTTTACCTTTAGATTTTGTTATGATTTTTTATGACGATGAAGTAGTTTGCTATTAAGAGAAAGATCCTGTGCGATGGATAAAATCCCTCAGAGAATGTTCCAGCTCATTCAGCCTTACAGTAAAATTTGCAAAGCCTTTCGGGGAAGATATGAGAATGTGAAACTAGAACATTTTCTTAACGAGTGTCATCCTCTGCCCCCTCCCGCGCTATCTTCTTTTCCTCTGATGTTTTCACTCTTGCACAGGAGTATGGAGGAAAGAACTATATAAATGTCTGGGCTGCTGATAAAGACAGCACCAACTTGACCTTTATGAACTGTCTTACTTGAGAACAATTGAGAACTCAAAGTTTCACTGTGGTCAGCAGCTACAGTTTTCCTAATCCAGATCCTCTTCTTCTAAGCCCTGGTTGTTTACTACAATCTAGATTTCTTTGCTTGCCATTAAGAAATTTACGTTAAGTCTTAGAAAGCTTTGCCTGGGGGAACATGTTATCATCATTTTGGTATCAAAGCTGTGACCACTGTATGTATAAGGGTGTTTTGAACCTGGGTAGGAGCCCTGGTGGTGCACTGGTTAAGCGGTGGACTGCTAACAGAAAGATCAGCTGTTTGAACCCATCAGCTTCTCCTCAGGAGAAAAATGTGGCTGTCTGCTTCCATAAAGATTTACAGCCTTGGAAACCCGATAGGTCAGTACTACTCTGTCCTATAGGGTCACTAGGAATTGGAATCCACTCAACGGCAACGGGTTAGGAGAAGGTCACATCCCGGTCTGTTTCTTAGCTACACATCAAATGCATTAGACTTTGCCGTTGCAGCTTTCTGAGGTTCTGCTGAGGATGCCAGAAGTGTCAGCAGGGTTTTCAAAAAAAGGGGTGAGCTGAGGTAGGAGGAAGAAGAGGGGCAGATGAATGGGAAAAGGGAGATATTTCTCCTTATGCCAATGGAGGTTGGTTAGCAATGAGGGAGGGAAATATTTGGTATACTAGGAACACAACTAGTATGATAAATTAGGAAACCTGGCTTTAGTAAAAGGCCTATGCAATACACCATCTACCCTTAGACGATTTCCCTTTGCCCTGGGAAATTGCTTACTATAAAGATGTTGGGCAATGCCTATGCTTTACAGCAACCCATTACACATTTACAAATGCCCTGTCACTGTCAAAAAGCACCAAACTCTCTCCCCCCCCCCCCCAATTTACACCTTCAGTGGCAGGGACAGAAATATTTAAATAATTAAGGATGTACACAAATCTTCTCTCCATTCTCTTGGCTAAAATTTTCCCTTTCCTAAAGAGTAGCAAAGATTAATTTTTAATGTTACTAAATTAGTTAGAATAAAAGCTAAGAATAGGTTATTAAATTAGTTAGAATGAAAGCTAAGAATAGTACATGAACATTTGAAGGAATGCATTTTTTTACCCTCACCAGGACAGTAGCATCTAAGCCCCTCTCCCTATTCAGCTGGTACTAAAACTTTAAAGGGAAAATAATTCAGTAAAGAAAAAGGATTATGTATGGAAAAACATTAATTGAATTGTCCTCTTTTGAGACCAAATAAACTTAATTAAAAAAATAAATGTAATACATCTCCCCCTTTTGCTTATCCACACGAAGGAAAGGGATGTGAGATGTGGATAACATCATAGTGCCTACCTAACTCTAAAAGTAATTTTTATTTGGTTTTTAAATGCATTATATAAATATTCACAGAAGGACTAGAGAGTACATTGTCTGACCATGTGTGTGGTTAAATCAGATGCGACTGGAAGATGTCATTCCAGTCCTTTGCCCTTAAGAAGATAACTGTTAACTGTAGAACCACTAGCTTACTGCTGGCTCTTAGCTAGGCCCTGGGAAATAAGTCATGGACAGTGTGTGTGTGTGTGTGTGCGCGTGTGTGCGTGCATGTGTGATCACGTACAGTTATTTTGAAATATAATTTTTCTATGCTATTTCCTATTGTAGTAACATAATATATATTCTTGAGTATTTTTGAATGATTTTATTTTATCAAGTATGATTTAAAGTGTTTTAAAAAATTAAGCAAAATGATAATAGGTTTTCATCCTGATCCTCCTTAATTCCCATCTTAAAGAATATTCTGGGAACTGTAACACTAGTATCAATACAATGGTGAGTCCTTTAAGCCTGCTAATGTTAAAAAAAAAAAAAAAAAAAAAACTGGTAAGAATGAAAATAGATATTACCCAATATACCTTGCTAGAACAATACGATGACCCACATTTAGGAATAAACAAATTTAAGTCTATGATAACAGACCACTTATTTCATGAAATATTGAACTCTATAAAATTTTAGCACAAGTGACTTTGAGCAGCCCACTGAATTCCACTCAGATGGAATCTGACTAGGTCCTACTCAGAACAACCAGTCTCTACTGAGATGAAATTGCCACGAGCTGCTTCACAATGTGTAAAAGTGTCAGAATGTCCCACATAGGATTCAGAGTAGCAACACAGGCACCTAGGAGCAGGTTAAGATATAATGAAATCCGAGGGCACGGCAAAGGAAAAGAAAACAAAAGTAAGAAGGTAAAGGCTCTAGAGTAAACCTTAGTCTTAATTCCATGACAAGGTAATTATGAGAATATCTTAGGTATTTAATCGATGATCTCTTCTTGGGGAGAAATATTTTTATTAAGACATCTTAAAAATATCTATTTTTATATATGTTTTAAAATAAATCTATTGGGGATATGCTCAAACATTTTTTTTTTTAACTGAGGGGACACAAAAAGCTTGGCTCTTTTTCCAGGAACTGGCCAGCATGGGCCCAGCTCACACCAGAACTGCGAAGAAGGCGGTCAGGATCATCACTGAGAAATACTGTGTGCATCTGGCCAACTACTTCCACATCGACAAGCGCACGTGGGAGAAAATCTCCATCATCCCCAGCGAGAAGCTCCACAGCAAGAGGGCGGGCTAAGCCATGCATCTGATTAAGCAGACTCAGAGAGGCTTCTCAAACTTCAGGAGGAGGAGGGAAACAGAGAGAGAACGATATTCCTGAGGTTTCAGTACTGGGTCAGGAGACCATTGAAGTCGATCCTCATAATAAGGAAATAATGCTGAAGCTTTTGGATTTTGGCAGTCTGTCCAACACAGAGGTTGGAACTCAGTCTTCAGTTGGGATGAATTTCAAAACATCACGTGGAGCCATTTGTGTATTTCTGCAATGCTGTAATATTTTCAGTAAACCTGAAGACATTAAGAAAAATTTTGAGACCCTTTGTAAGAAAGAAATTAACATTGGATTTCTTTTTAGTATGATGAGGCATCTGAAAGTACACCTTTTCCTTCCCTCAGAGCAGCAAAGTTTGAAGGAAAAAAAAAAAATCCTAAAGAATGAAAAAAGAAACAGAGCAGAGCACATCATGGGCAATTTGGTTTTTAATGTCATTCACAATGTTTTTATTGACATAACTGGAGCCTTTTTTTAAAATGCAGGATCATTACTGTATCTTATTTTTTATTTGTATCATTCTTACAAATAGTTAAATGGTTAGGTCTGGGGAAAAAAAAAAAATTAAGTTGGGGGTGAGGAGATTGTTTTGTAGGCCATTTAACAAAGTCGTTTCCATGAGTCTGAATCGACTTCAAGGCAACTAACAAGAACAATCTGACTTAAAGTAGGTCTGTGCATTCTGTTTAAGGCCCAGGAATAAAATTTCTAGTAAGCAGGGGGAACTCTGGCTTTAATTTTAACTACCTGTTTTCCAGTCTCCACAGTGATTTTGATTCGCTTTTTTCTCACTCATTTTTCTCTGTTGTGTGGTTTCCATGGTGAGTTCCTGCAAAGCAGGTAGAATAATCCTATCTCGCCTTGAATCAAATGGGTCCAGAGGTGATACATCACAGTGGTCTCTAGGAAATTCAGCCAGAGCAAGCAGGGGAAGAGATGTGGTTTAAGAAAACAAATCTACTCTCAGAAAATAAATAAGCTTTGGATAATTAAAAAGGAAAATCAGGTTAAAGGCTTTAATGAAATTTTATCCTTGCAATTAGTCAGATTATTTTGTTAAAAAAAAAAAAGAAGGCTCCAATGAGCTTTCTGTGCCATATTAACTCAGATTCGCATGGTGTGTTGCAGTTTACAAAGCTTTCTCACAGATGATTTCATTTTAGTTTATACGGTGCTTGCTTATATTGCTGTCAAATTTTAGAAATCTGCCGTGATCAGTCATAAATTGAAGCTCGTGGCTGCCTATAAACAGGACTAGGGCAATAGAGGGTGGGTTGTCTTGGATGAAATATAACAGAGACTGATAATGGAAGGCCCAGGAGGCACTGGTTTATACACTATTTCATCTTTAGCACAATCGTGGAGCCAGGACTTCAGAAATAACATCAATGCGAGACTCTAGTGCACTTCATGTGATTTTTTTTTTTTTTTAATTATTCAAAGTCATTTCCTGGGAGATGGTTTTATTATTTAAGTTCAGTTTTTAAAACCATTTGATCTTCACCATTGTTTCATTTAAACTTTCCCGATTGAATCCTTACAGAAAAGCCTCCTAGTAGAAACATCCATAGAAATTAAATAGAAACAGTTGAGCTACGTGGCTTTGCTTTTGACATTTTGATAAATTAAGGTAAAATCAAATGCCTCACATGGTGAAAATAGTGAACATCCTTATGTGTAAAATACAAATAAGCATTTCCTACGTGTTTGAGGGCATCCAGTTTTGCGTCATAGTTTTTAGGCTGCCACCTGGATGCATTCAGGCTGTTCGAAGACAGTTGAGCTAGTTTTGAGGGCTCCTCCTTTGTCTCTGGGCTCCTTCCTTTATATCCCCCTAGGACACTCTGCTTCAAATTATTTTATCTTAAGCTATGTCTGAACATGAATGGACAAATGGAGAATTGAGGCAATTATAATATTAATCCAAGCAGAAAAACAGTAACAACAACACGTTGCCAAGTTACTGGAAATTTCTGGCAAACACTTCTCTGTTTCAATGATCTGGAAGATTGCCTAACGTCTTTTCTTTGGGGATGTAGATCTGACCCATGTCACATGGCTCTGTGAACATTCAGAATCTATACATGATTGCCTCACTTCCTGCTGCTTCAGACTGTATCTATTCTAGGAAGGCAAAGACGAGAGAGGAAGGCTCAGTGGTTTTGAGGTGCGGTACTTGTTAAGACATCCCTGTGAACACTCAGATTGATATTTTAAGTTCTTAACTGTTCTTGGGGCCTTGTGCATCAGTCATGGTGAGCTGGGCCAACCCTCTTTTGTTCATTCTTTCATCATTTATTGAATGCCTGCATTGTGCTAGGTCCTGGGGGTATGAAGAAGACAAAGCCTTGTCACCAGCACTTGAAGAGTTCCAAAAGATACATTAAAAAGTAATTACAGGGGGAAGGGGGAGTCCTTGCTTAGGAGACACTGAGCTTCTGTTCAGAATGATGGAAAAACATGCAAACAGATAATGGTGATGTACAACACAGTGAACATGTCACTGAATTGTAAATGTGAAGAATGTTGAATGTTTTGTTAGGTATATATTTGCCACAAAAAAGTAGTTACAGTACAATGCAATAAATTTAAGCAATGATTTCACTGTGAACATAAGTTCTAAACCAAAACTAAACCCACTTCCTTTGAGTCAATTCCGACTCATAGTGATCCTATAAGACAGGGTAGAACTGCCCCATGATGTTTCCAAGGCTATACATCATTACAGAAGCAGACTGCCACATCTTTCTCCCTTGGAGCGGCTGGTGGGTTCAAATCACCGACCTTTCTATTAGCAGCTGAGCGCTTAACCACTGTACCACTGGGGCTCCTTGGCAAAAGTGCACACCCTCTAAAAGTTTCAGAGACAGAAGAAGTAGAAGCCATAAAAGCGATTTCCCATGAATACAATTTCCCTGTTTATCTTGTTTTAGTACTCCCCTAAAATCTCTTAAGAATGATTTAAACCAGTCTCACTGTAGATTCATTTGCTCAAGTCTCTCAAAGAGATTTAGTCTCTGAGAGTTCTGGGGTAGACATTTGCAATAGTGGGGGGTTTGGCAGAGGTTTATCACATATCTCTGCCAAGGGCTCTCGTGGGCAGATGGTAACAGCTGTTTGTGATTGAGTCTAAGAAAGTCCAGGAGGAGCCCCTGCAAACTGTCCTTTTTATTACACTAATGACTTTTTCCCTGAGAGTGGTTTTTCATTGTATCAGTGCATAATTGTTTTTGCTAATGCATTTGCGCCGATCATACAGAAATCTAATTACTCTATGTAATGCATCATTTACAATTTTCTTTAAATTCATTTCAGTGTTTGCACGCTGGTATTCAGTTTATGCTAATAAGCCTAAAATATTCATGCCTTTAAGCCTGAGATTGCAGACTCTGTTCAAAAAAATTGTTTTAGTAAAATGCACATTTTAAATCTGCATTTTGTAAAATACTGAAGTGTAAATTCTTCAAGATTATTCTCAAAGACAACATTCTAATCTGTTATTCACTTTGAAAGCAGAGTTCTTTTTATCTCCTTCACACCTCACATTCACTTAGTGACAACAAAATGACACGTGGTCCTGTTTAACTCCAGAGCATTAATTGGTGTTTGGTAATGGAAGGAGATGAAAGTGATTGATGTCGGCCTTTCCACTTTGATTTATTCACATTGAGATTCAGCCTCTGATCCATTTACTGCACTAGATATTAGGAATAAGCACCTTATTATTTTTTAATCACAAAAGAGGAAATTAAACCTTGAATTCTAGCCGTAAAAATGCACCACTCTAAAGTTAGAGATCTTGTACGGCACTGCCATTATTATCATTATTGTTACCATTATTATTAAACACATACATGTGTCAGGTATTTTGCTAAATGCTTAATGTTCACCATCCCATTTAACTCTCTCCCAAAACCGATGAGGTCAGACCTATTATTTTCCTCATTTTACAGATGAAGAAACCGAGATTAAGAGAACTGAAGCAACTTGTCCATGTTCAGTGTTGCACAGTGGTTCTCAACCACGGCGGGGGGATTTTAACTCGCTGGGGACATTTGACAATGTCTGCAGACAGTTTTCATTGCTACAACTGGGCAGGGGGCAGCTAAAATCTAGTGAAAAAAGGCCTGGGATGCTGATAAACACCCTACAATGCACAGGAGAGCCCCTACAACAAAGAGTTATCTGGTCAAAATGTCAATAGTGCTGTGGGTGAGGAACCCTGGGGTAGCAGCGGCTTGTGGTGCCCATGTCACAGCTCCTCAGGCTGCGGATTTCAGCACAGCTGAGGTGGGCAGCTGGGTGGGCAATGAGATGTACATGTGGTGGCTTTTTGCTTTCCTGCCTTAAGGCTTTTTCTGAAACACCTGTACAGGAGCAGCGAGGGATTGTGGAGGTGTTCACACCTAAAGAGCAACCCTTGACCATTGCTTAACCTCTCTGTTCTTTGATGGGGCAATTCTGAGGTATTCTACACAGTTCCTCTGAATGTCTGAAGAGTCTCAGTCACCTACCAAAAAAACTATGGCTGTCGAGTCAATTCTGACTCATAGCAACCCTATATGACAGAGTAGACCTGCCCCATAGGGTTTCCAAGGTGGATTCAAACTGCCGACCTTTTGATTAGCAGCCAAGCTCTTAACCACTGTATCACCAGGGCTCCTGGTTGCTTACACTTGTACAAAAAACTCCAAACCTGTTGCCATTGACTCGATTCGGACTCATAGCGACGCTGTTGCCAGATGATTTTTCTTAAAAGACTATTTTAATTATGTCACTCCACTTCATAAATTCCTTTAATGGTTTCTTTTTGCTTTCATCTTTTAGTCCAAACTCCCAAGGCTAGTTTTCAAGGCTTTTCATAATCAGACTCTTTTAACACTCTCCATATGATTTCCTTGTGTTCTCCAACATACAGTTGTCACTATGTATATATATATTTTTTGATGTTCTATCAACTGAGAAATGTTTCCCTTACCCAAATTCAATTTAAGCTTTCAGTTTCTGTCCAAGTTCTAGGGTCTCCATAAACTCTTCTTAAATAGATCCAGACTGTATTCATTCAAACAGTCTTTATTAGGTGTACACTGCGTGCCAGGTACTCAACAAGGGAGCTATAAAGGCAGATTAATCACAGCCCCTCTTATGTCTAGGAGCGTGCAGTTGAATGCAATGATTTTCAGGTTTTAAGTAAACTTTTTATGCAAAATCTTATAGGTTTTATATTTTCAAATTTATAGCATCTCAAGCTAAGGAGGCTGTTTCAACTAGCGCAAAATTTGAAATCAGGGTTTATAGATGAGTGATGCGGTTTTATACATAGCCTCAAAGTGTAATTTATACCTGCATTTTATTCTGATTACATAGTAAGAGAAATCTGGTTTCATAGTAAGAGAAATCTGGTTTATACAGTTAAACGTGAAAAAAATTTTAGCAGCTCACCTTGTAATCTCAGGATATGTTTATACTGAACAGAAATGACAGAAAGCGCTTTTTGATGTTTGCTTTAAAACGTTTTCACATGGCATAAGTTAACATGTTGATGGTATTTAATGTGATAAAATTTGGTGCGTATTAATTAAATCATTTATTTATTTGACATATTGTTATTATGTCCTTCAGGCAGGGCCTTATTCTAGATCATTCATTCTCAGTCAAGTAATATTGCCCCAATGGGCAAATACTGGTTTTTGGGGGCAAACAAAACTCCTTAGATATTATAGTGGTTTTTGTCCCTCCAAAGGGTCACAGAACATAAACAGATATACAGTATATCTGTGGTATAAAAATTTCATTGGTTGGGGGGGTGGTTAGAAAAAAAAAATATGAAAAGGGCTTCCTGGGGAGCAATAATGAAAAAAAAAATTGAGAAAGATTCGTCTAGGTACTGAGTAGACAGCGGTGAACAACATGGAAAAGGAAATGCCCGTCTTCATGGGGCATTTATTCTGATGGGGGAGAGGGGCAGACTACAAACAAACAAGATAAAGAATTAAAATGTATTTTTTAAAAATGTTTAAAAAAATGGTAATTGATAAGAAGAAAAACAAGTTAAGGAGAGGAGATAGGAAGTGGTTGTGTGTGTGTTGAGGAAGGGTGTTGACACTTGTGATAAGGTGGCTGGGGACATTAGTGTCAAGAGCTGCATGAGAGATGGAGCAAGTGGGGAAAGAGCTCTGCAGATATGGGACAGGTTGTGCAAAAGCCCTGAGGAGAGAGGGTACCTGGCATACTGGAAAAACAGCAAGTGTGGCAGGTGAGGTGTTTTAAAATCGATTTTGATTGATTAAAAATTTTATTTTTTCTGCTTGCCACAATGACTGGGAGAAGTGGGATTTAAGGGACAGGAGTCAGGGATGTAAACCATGCCATCCTGCAACATGTGGGCTCATCCTGCACAACTGAATTGTCCTGTCACAAATTCCAGTTACGTGTCTGTAGAATAACACTAATGGAGCTGCTTTTCTTTTTTCTTCCTTTCTTCCTTTTCTCCTTCTTTTCTTTCTTCCTTCCTTTCTTCCTTTTTCCCTTTTCTTCCTTCCTTTTGTCTCTCCTTCCTTCCTTCATCTCTATTTCTTCTTCTTCTCGCCCCTCTTTTTTTAAGAAATCTTTTATTGCACTTTGAGGAAATAGAAACCAGAGTATTTAACTGCCCATTTTTTCAGGTATGATCCCTCATCCCCACCCCAGCTAAATTCTAAGTGTCTTAAGGGCAGGTGCCATCTCATAGATTCCTTTTTGCATTTCCCGTAACGAAGAGCAGAAACTGCCTTCATTTTGATATCTCTGTCTCACGTTTGTAACGTGTGTTCTTATTTTATCCATTTCTGACTGGAGTGCAAGCAAAGATCTATGCAAAACTGAGACTAACCACAGTTTTGACGGATTTTTGCTTTAAGACTCAGCATACAGGAAATGATAAATAAATATGAGTTCTTATTAATGATAATAACAGACGTAATATAACTTTTTTTATTGAAGCAAATACCTACCTTATTTACATGATCTTATTTATTTATTTTTTTATTGCCATTACCCATTCTCTTAAGCTCATATCTTGATAGTACACTTTAAAAATTAAGTCAACACAAAGTTTATTTTCTTAAAACTTAATATAACCCACCGCTAATAATATTTATTTCTTCATATTCTCTTATAAATGTTGTCTACATATAGTTGGTATTTTATTAAAAATAATAATACTGAATATGTTGTTATTGTAATGTATTTTATTCAGTTGGAGTCAATGTTTTTCAATATTTCTACCTAATTATCAGAGTTGCCATTTTAACAGCTACATAATAACCCAGCATATTTACTAATAGATTTTTTTCCTTTTTTGTTGCACAATTTGACCATTTCCATACTTTCATGAGTTATTTATAATGTTTGTGCCTAGTCTTTCTGCTACTAATTTTCTTATCCTTTTTTAAATAATCCTAAAACCCACTGCTATTGAGTTGATTCTGAGCCAAAGCAACCCTGTGAGACAGAATAGAACTGCTCTGCTCCATAAGGTTTCCAAAGCTGTATATCTTTACATAAGCAGACTGCCACATCTTTCTCCTGCAGAGTGGCTGGTGGGTTCGAACTGCCCACCTTTTAAGGGTAGCAGCTGAGCGCTAACCACTGCACCACCAGGTCTCCTATCCTCTATTAAATAATTTTATTATTGTCTCAGGAGCCCTGGTGGGTAGAGTGGTTAAGAGCTCAATTGCTAACCAAAAGGCCAGCAGTTCGAATCCACCAGCCACTCCTTGGAAACCCTGGGGAGCAGTTCTACTCTGTCCTATAGGGCCACTGTGAGTTGGAATCAACTCGATGGCAACTGGTTTGGATTTTTTTGGACATAGAAAATATTCCTTTGGTTAACAGCCAAGCTCATAACCACAGTGCCTTCAGGGCTGCTGGCTCCCAATAGCTGATACTTATGGGCCTATGCTGCTCAAGAAGCTATAGTGTGAAGCACACGGCAAGTAAGCAGTTGACTAAGTAGATGTTTTGTGGTAAGAGAGAAGACATATCCCAGAATAATTGAAATTCTTCAAAGATAGAAGCCACATATTACCTTTTTTTAAATAAAGTCCTACATAGAAGATGTAGTGGAGCTCTGGTGTTACAGTGGTTAAGAGCTGACTGCTAACCAAAAAGTCAGTGGTTCATATCCACCAGCCACTTCTTGGAAATCCTATGGGGCAGTTCTACTCTGTCCTATCGGGTCACTATGAGTTGGAATCAACTCGATGGCAACAAGTTTGGTTTTTTTTTTTGGACGTAGAAATATTCCCCAAGGAAACCCAAAGACTACTTCATAAAAAAAATAACAGCTGAATAATGTTTTTAATATCAAAGAAAAGCAAACACATCAATAGCAACCATAACATTATTTCATATTCCTAAACTCCAGTGGAATAATCAGTTTATAAAAGATGTGATCTCGGTTCAAATAGCGTCATTTATCAAATGCAAAGGATTATTGTAGCTCTTGACTTCAAGGCATATTAAATCTATCAAAAATAAGATTCAGTATAGATACAGGTCAGATTCCATGATACATCTCAGAAGCTAATAAAAGACAAGAACAAACTATATTCACAATTCAGCTAGAAAGACAAAATACTTAGGAATAGTATAAGAGATGGCAAGATCTACATAAAATTTTTATAATGTTATTTTTAAAATGCTTCTAAAAAACACAAAAGAAGATAAATAAATGGAAAGCTATATAATTTCTTGGATAGCAAGTCTTCGTCTCAGGCGTAGCTTTCTAAAGAAGCTAGTCTAAGTTACTTATTCTACCTTTAACATCTCTCCCCTTCCCTCTTCCAAATTATATTTTGATATGTCATTTATAATTTGTCAGAGCTTATAATGTTTCCAGTTTGTCACTCTATTTCTTATATTTATTTTAGTCTGAGTCTTATTTAGATGCAATGTGCACTGACAATGGCTGGCTGAAGGTTTTCATGTAGTTTAAGGGTTTATGGAAATAGTGCTCCCTGAATTCTTGAATGTTCGAAGCAACTCCTCTGTTGTTTTCGCAGCTGAAGAACAGTTTGACTGGTATAAAGTCCATGGTACAATTTTTCCTAGACAATTTTGTAGCTGTTCCTCCATTGTGCTATGTTGTTGAAAGCTGTGGAAAAGTCTGAGGCCAACGTGAAATTTTTTCCTGACTAGCCAGAGTTTATTAACTCTATTAGCGTATTTCTCAGTATGAATCATTCTGGGTCAGTCTAGACTGGAAAAGGGTAAACTTTCAATATGTATAAAAAAATCCTTTATTTCAAAAAATAGTTATTTCTTGAAAAATTATTTTATTTCACTTTGTTTACTTTTAAATTTTCTTTCTTCTGTGTCCACTGCAGGATTTTCAATAGTTTTTACTTCCCTTGAGCCCCTCCCAATTTTACACTTACTTCTGTGATGATAATATATTTTTCTTCTACTTTATGTCTAAGCTACCAGCTCATATTTGATCACTTCCTGTTATCTTGCCATCTCTTTCCCAAGTTATTATATTTCTGTTTTATGCTCTCGTTTCATAGCGGTGATTGCTTCATTAGAGGTCTTTCCTACCTGCTCTTTAATTCATTGCAAAATATTTGGTCACGTTGTTTTTTCTGCTCCAGGACAACTTGTTGCTGTTGGTTTTTCATCTTCCATTTGTTTTTCTGGTCCTTTTCTCATTTTTTTTTTTTCTTTTGTAGATTTTTGTCTAGACCCTGTACTAGTGCCTTTCTAATTTCTCATCAATGAACTATACACATTTCTCTCAGGTCAGTTATTTGCAGGAAAGTTGGGGATTTATATTTGCAGTTATGTTGGGGATGAGCCAAGAGTGCATATCAGGCTAGCTTGAATTTTTCTTGTGAGTGAATGCAATGAGTCCTAATTTCTCCTCAACTTGTAGAGATAATCAGCCATACGGGCTTTTACATCTCTGCCACTGCCAAAGAAATGCACTGCTTATCCCTTTCTGTTACTTTGCCATCTCGTTGATTAGTCATATATGATTCCTCATTTAATCCTACCTTCTCCAGGAACCTCATGCTGCTATCAGGTCACTCCCCTTCTCATTACAACAAAGGGTTAAGTTTTGTACCTCATGTGTACCTCATGTGTTCCCCCCGCCTTCAGGAGATTTATTCCTCTTGCTGCTTCTGAGATCTACTGCTACTGAGTATTCGATGTCTGCTTCTTCCCCTGATATCTACCGCTTTTGATGTTCCTTCCACCTCTATGGGGTCTAGAGTCTTAGCTGTCTTCTAGCTTCACAACATAAAAAAAAACGTAGCCCCCCAAAAATACAATTTGAAGTATTTTGTTTACCTTCCCCTCATACTTCTTATCACACTTTTTTTTATAATTTTCAAGACAAGAATAGGAAAATACTGACTTAATATCATTATGTTCTAAGTAAAATCCTAAGTTCCTCTATAAATAACACCAAATTCCTTCATTACTTCAGTTAACAAAAGTTTGATCCTACCCAAACAGAAATAGGCTTTGTATAGGTACCAAAAGAGTTTCCTTACCAAGGCTCCACTAAGGCACAATTTCAAGCTCACATTTTTTTTTTTTTTTTTTTATGGTATGGAGTTTGTATGTTATTATTATTTTTTTTAATAATTTTTATTGTGCTTTAAGTGAAAGTTTACAAATCAAGTCAGTCTGTCACATATAAGCTTATATACACCTTTTTTTTTTACACCTTACTACATACTCCCATTTACTCTCCCCCTGATGAGTCAGCCCGCCCCCTTCTTCCAGTCTCTCATGACCGTTTTGCCAGTTTCTAACGCTCTCTACCCTCCCATCTCCCCTCTAGACAGGAGATGCCAATACAATCTCAAGTGTCCACCTGATACAAGTAGCTCACTCTTCATCAGCATCTCTCTCCAGCCCATTGTCCAGTCCCTTCCATGTCTGATGAGTTGTCTTTGGGAATGGTTCCTGTCCTGGGCCAACAGAAGGTTTGGGGACCGTGACCGCAGGGATTCTTCTAGTCTCAGTCAGACCATTAAGTCTGGTCTTTTTATGAGAATTTGGGGTCTGCATTCCTCTGTTCTCCTGCTCCCTCAGGAATTCTCTGTTGTTTTCCCTGTTAGGGCAGTCATCAGTTGTGGCCAGGCACCATCTAGTTCTTCTGGTCTCAGGATGATGTAAGTCTCTGGTTCATGTGGCCCTTTCTGTCTCGGGCTCATAGTTATCGTGTAACCTTGGTGTTCTTCATTCTCCTTTGATCCAGATGGGTTGAGACCAATTGATGCATCTTAGATGGCCGCTTGTTAGCATTTAAGACCCCAGACGCCACACTTCAAAGTGGGATGCAGAATGTTTTCATAATAGAGTTTATTATGCCAATTGACTTAGAAGTCCCCTTAAGCCATAGTCTCCAAACCCCCACCCTTGCTCTGCTGACCTTCAAAACCTAAAAAAAAAACCTTTGAAGCATTCAGTTTATCCCAGAAACTTCTTTGCTTTTGGTCCAGTCCAGTTGTCAAGCTCACATTTTTATTAAATGAGTACTATGTGGCACTAGTTTTTTGTTTTTTTTTTTATGTTGGCATAGACAGTAGACTGTGTCCTCTGCCAGTGTGGTTGCACCCATGGCACATTAACTCAGGTAATCCACTTATGCACTGTAACCTACTGTCTTTCCTGTTTGTTCATTTTCATACTCCCACCATGAGTGTCCCTGTCCTAGTTGAGCTTTTATTCCCTTCATCCCTTAATTTTCTCCAAATACATCACCTTTTCATTGGCCTAATTTCCTTCAATATCCAGCTTAAGCCCATACATGGTGTTTATTTTAACAATCTTTTGGCAGTTCACGATCTTTATAACCTTCCGTTATATTAGTCCAAAGAACATTTCAAGATCTATCCTGAAGTACAACACTGAAAAAGGATGACCAGTTAATTCTACTATTATTCAAATTTACACACCAACCACTAAGGCCAAAGATGAAGAAATTGAAGATTTTTACTAACTTCTGCAGTCTGAAATTGATCAAACATGCAATCAAAATACATTGATATTTACTGTTGATTGGACTGCTAAAGTTGGAAACAAAGAGGAAGAAAGAATAGATAATATCACCTTGGTTATAGAAAAGGTACTGGAGATCACATGATAGAATTTTGCAAGACCAATGATTTCTTCATTGCAAATACCTTTTTTCAACAACATAAGTGGTGACCTCACCAGATGGAATACACAGGAATCAAATCGACTACATCTGTGGAAAGAGATGATGGAAAAGCTCAATACCATCAGTCAGAACAAGGCTAGAGGCTGACTGCAGAACAGGCCATCAATTGCTCATATGTAAGTTCAAGTTGAAGCTGAAGAAAATTAGAGCAAATTTATGAGAGCCAAAGTATGATCTTGAGTATATCCCACCAAAATTTAAAGACCATATCAAGAATAGATTTGATGCACCGAACACTAATGACTGAAGACCAGATGAGATGTGGGATGA
Source organism: Elephas maximus indicus (assembly GCF_024166365.1). Lineage (NCBI taxonomy): Eukaryota > Metazoa > Chordata > Mammalia > Proboscidea > Elephantidae > Elephas > Elephas maximus. The sequence goes on along the minus strand of NC_064833.1, from coordinate 60,348,151 downwards.
CATCAAGGACATCATGCATAAAGAAAGCAAGAAGTCATTAAAAAGACAGGAATAAAAGTCCAAAACAGATGTCAGAGGAGACTCTGAAACTTGTTTTTGAATGTAGAATAGCTAAAGCAAAATGAAGAAATGATGAAGTAAAAGAGCTGAAGAGATTTAAAAAGGTGACTGGAGTTAGAAAACCAAAAAGGAAAAATATGCTCAGCCTTTCTCAGGATGAAAGAACTGAAGAAAAAATTCAAGCTTGAGTTGCAATATTGAAGGATTCTACGAGGAAAATATTAAACACTGCAGGAAGCATCAAAAGAAGATAGAAGGTAGTCTTGGGGAATATTTAGCTCAATTGGCATAACAGTTTCTAAAGAAAATGTTGTATACTCTACTTTGGTGAGTAGTGTCTGCGGTCTTAAAACCTTGTGAGCGGCCATCTAAGCTACTACACTGGTCTCACCCCATCTGGAGCAAGGGATAAAGAAGAAAACTAAAGACACAAAGGAAAGGTTAGTCCAAAGGACTAATGGACCACAACTACTACAGCCTCCACCATATCGAGTCTAGCACAACTAGATGGTGCCTGGTTACCACCACTGACTCCCCTGACAGAGATTACAATAGAGGGCCCCGAACAGAGCTGGAAAAAAAATGTAGAACAAAACTCTAACTCAACAACAACAACAAAATGATCAGACTTACTGGTCTGACAGAGACTGGAGAAACCTGGAAAGTATGGCCCCCAGACACCCTTATAGCTCAGTAATGAAGTCATTCCTGAGGTTCAGCCTTCAACCAAAGATTAGACAGGCCTATAAAACAAAATGAGACTAAAGGGGCACACCAGCCCAGGGACAAGGCAGGAGGGGGCAGGAAAGCTGGTAATGGGGAATCCAAGGTTGAGAAGGAGAGAATGTTGACCTGTCATGGGGTTGGCAACCAATGTCACAAAACAACATGTGTATTAATTGTTTAACGAGAAACTTGTTTGTTCTGTAAACCTCCACCTAAAGTACAATAAAAACAAAGAAGAAAATGGAAGGAGTACAGAGAGTCCTTGTACCAGAAAGAATTGGTCAATATGCAACCATTTTAGGAGTGGCATATGTTCAAGAACCAATGAAGGAAGAAGTCCAAATTGCACTGGAGGCATTGGCAAAAAAACAAAACCCAAACCCAAGGCTCCAGGAATTGACAGACTACTAATTGAGATGTTTCAACAAAGGAGTGCAGTGCTACAATTGCTCACTTGTGTGTATCAAGAAATTTGGAAGACAGATTTCTGGCCAACCGACTAGAAAAGATCCATATTTGTGGCCCTTCCAAAGAAAGGTGATCCAACGGAAAGCAGAAATTATTGAACAATATCATTAACATCACACACGAGCAAAATTTTGTGGAAAATCATTCAAAAGCAGCTACAGCAGTAGGTTGACAGGGAACTGCCAGAAATTCAAGCCAGATTGAGAAGAGGACATGCTATGAGGGACATCATTGCTCATGTCAAATGGATCTTGGCTGAAAGCAGAGATTACCAGAAAGATGTTTATCTGTGTTCTATTGACTATGCAAAGACATTCGACTGTGTGAATCTAACAAACTATGGATAACATTAGGAAGAATGGGAATTCCAGAACACTTAATTGTGCTCATGAGGACCCTGTACATAGATCAAGAAACAGTTGTTCCAACAGAACAAGGAAATATTGCATAGTTTAAAGTTAGAAAAGGTGTGCAGTCAGGGTTGTATCCTTTCAACATATTTATTCAATCTGTATGCTGAGCAAATAATCCAAGAAGCTGGACTACATGAAGAAGGATTGGACGAAGACTCTTTAACCGTCTGTGGTGTGCAAATGATACGACCCTGCTTGCTGAAAGTGAAGAGGACTTGAAGCACTTACTGATGAAGACCAAAGACCACAGCCTTCGGTATGGATTACACCTCAATATAAAGAAAACAAAAATCCTCACAACTAGACCAATAAGCAACATCATGATAAATGGAGAAAATATTGAAGTTTTCAAGGATTTCATTTTACTTGGATCGGCAATCAAGACCCATTGAAGCAGCAGTCAAGAAATCAAATGACACATTGCATTAGGCAAATCTGCTGCAAAAGACCTCTTTAAAATGTTAAAAAGCAAAGGTGTCACTTTAAGAACTAAGGCGCGCCTTACCTAAGCCATGGTGTTTTCAATCTCCTCATTTGCACACAAAAGCTGGACAGCTAATAAGGAAGACCGAAGAAGAATTGATGCCTTTGAGTTATGGTGTTGGCAATGAATATTGAATATACTACGGACCGCCAGAAGAACAAACACATCTGTCTTGGAAGAAGTACAAGCAGAATGCTCCTTAGAAGCAAGGATGGCAACACTTTGTCTCACGTACTTTGGACATATTATCAGGAGGGACCAGTTCCTGGAGAAGGACAGCATGCTTGGTAAAGTAGAAGGTCATAGAAAAAGAGGACACCCCTCAATGGGATGGATTGATACAGTGGCTGCAACAATGGGCTCAAGCGTAACAATGTGAGGATGATGCAAGGCCAGGCAGTGTTTCATTCTGTTGTACGTAGGGTTGCTGTGAGTTGGAACCAACTTGACGGCACCTAACAGCAACATATCAGCCTAAGAAATGACTAATCCGAGATCAATCCGAATGTCTATCTTCTATTCCTTTACACTGAGTACTAACAGGGAACAGATATCACATGACCAGTAATGCTTTATCAATAAAAACTAATGATTTCCAATCTCAGTTCAACAGTAGTAATAGTAGTAGTAATAACTTCTAACATTAAGTGATTACTTAGAAAGGGAGGCTCTGGGGTAATCTTGCTTGTAGTTGAAATCCAGCTCCAAGACTTACTGGCTATAGGATTTTGGGCAAGTTCTTTAACCCCTTGACCTCATCTACAAACTGGGAAAAATAAAACAGTGAAACCTGTGAGAGCCAGTACTTGACGGGACTGTCTTTTTACTCTGGGTCTCGAAAGTTTTCTGCCTTTGACAGGATGAAGCCTTACCACATCATCCTTGGTAAAGCAGAGGGTCAGGAAAAAAGAGGAAGACTCCCAACGAGGTGGATTGACGCGGTGGCTGCAACAATGGGCTCAAGCATAACAAGGATTGTGAGGTTGGCACAGGACCCGGCAGCATTTTGTTCTGTTGTACATAGGGTCGCTATGAGTGGAAACCGACTCGATGGCACCTAACGACAACAACAACCTAATGTTCAGTGGTAGGCTGAAAAATGTCCACATCCTAATCTCTAGAATCTGCGAGTACAGTGCTTTACAAGGTAAAAGGAACTTTTTTTCACATATGAGTCGGGATCAACTCGACGGCACTGGGTTGGGTTATGATTAAATTAAGTATCTTGAGATGGGGAGGGTATCCTGAATAATTTAGGTGGGCCCAATAGAATTACAACGGTCCTTGTAAAACGGGCGGCTGAGTCAGAAGCAGAAAGGAGTTGGTGACAATTGAAGCAGAGATTGGAGTTGCTTTAAAAATGAAGGAAGGGGCCACGAGCCAAGTAATGTATGTGGCCTCAAGAAGCTGGAAAAGGCAAGGAAGCAGATTCTTCCCTAGAGCCTCCAGAAGGATCGAAGCCCTGACAACACCTTGATTTTCTCTGCAAGTTCCATTTCAGCCTTTTAACTTCTAGAACTATAAGATAATAAATTTGTGTTGTTTTCAGCCAAGTTTATAGTAATTTGATACAGCAGCAAAAGGAAACAAATATATGTTCCTTTTATTTAAGCACTTCCCTTTCCTTAATAGAATCACAGGTGTTGCTTTAAGAAACAGAGACACCCAGGCATTATACTAAAATTCAGGTCTCTATTATCAGATAAGGAGGCCTGGTGGTTAAGTGCTCTGTGAAAGGTCAGCAGTTCGAAACTACCAGCCATTCCGTTGGAGAAAGATGTGACAGCCCGCTTCCATAAAGATTATGAATCAGTTCTACTCTGTCCTACTTGACGGCAATGGGTTTATTATCAGATAAACTGTAGGTATGTGAACTAAATGGCTTGTTTCCCCACAGGCTAGCATATGAACTAAATTCGCTTACAAGTTTTTAAAGGTTTAAGTTTTAAATAATGTCAAAAATATGATAAGAGAATTTAAAAATAAAATGAAGAAACTACTGTGTTAGGAATCATTTGGTTGCAAGGAGGCTAACTCTGACTAGCTTAAGTAAAATGCAAACTAGAAGCTAGAAGAGAAGCCAGACTGCAGGAGTAACAGGAAATCTTGCAAGAATCAAAGTAGCTGCCTTTTCTATCTCACTGTGCATAGTCTCCCTGTTCTTTCTCTCTTGGTGCACAGGCTTGTCTGCAGCCTAGCTTTTTTTTGTTCCATTTTCTCATGGGATAAACATGGCCATTCCAATTCTGACTTTCTCTTGTATCGCAATTGGAGTGCAGAGATAAAGACTGGAGCCACTGTGTTTCTATGCTGATCTTCTAGGAGAGAAAGCCTGATTGGTTCAGAAAATCTTATCCAATCAGATGCTCATCACTGTCCAATCAGGTAGGACTAGGAAGGTAGCGTTCCATGTCCCTGTTCAGTAGGGGCTATGTGGCCCGCTGTCTGAAAAGGGGAATGTACAGTATAGAACAATGGACCAACATGGCAAATCTACGTTTAAACATATAGGATGCTGCTGGATTCTGAGATAAAATTATAACATTAAATGCTATTACTCTTTAAAAAAAAGAGGAAATATATCAACCAACCATTTTAATTAAAGAGTAAAAGGACTCACAATCAAACAAAGCAATCTACAACAAAATAAATCAATTAAAAAAAACAAAGTTCAAGGAAAGCAGAAAAGAGAATTAATAAAGGTAAAGGCACTAGATACACTGTAGACTTGATCACTTAGGCTAAAATAGGTACTCGAAAGATTTATGGTAAATCAAATCAAGAAAAAATGGACACCCAACACAAGGAAATAGCATTATGAATAAGAACTAAAATTGAACCACAGGTACTTAAAAAAAAAAATCAGAACAGCAACGGAGTGCTATGCATAACATGGAAAATGATTAATATTATTTAGAGAATTACAAAAAAGTCTCCATTTAAAAAAGAAAACCAGTAAACCAGATTTATTTTTCCCTAGATTTATTTTTAATGTAAGTAATAGCTCTCTGCCAAAACTTTTTCTTGTCTGCTCCCAGTACTGAGGGAAAGAGGAGATGAGTCTGGTAAAGTTTTTTTGGTGTGTGTATATGTTTTTTTTTAATAATTAAAAAATCATTGGGTTGAAGCATTGATAGCAATAGTTAAAATGTAATGTTAAAGGAGATAACATATTAGGTTACTATTAACCACTAAAACATTTTCTCAAAGGGAGTTTATTAGTTTAACTAGTCTACTACCCAGTACTACCCAGGGAAAGGGGAGTTGAACAGGCACATTTCAAGGACGGTGGATTATGAAATACTCAGATGAACATGATCTGGGAAAGACACCGCAGCGCAAAATCTTAACAGCAAGGCTTAGAATCTGAAGAGCCTAACTCCAAAGTGCCTAGCTATGGCCTGAGAGCAAATCTTCACCGCCCCATTTTGCTTAGAGTAGTTAGAGATATACCCGGTCCTCATTTCCACTTCATGGTTTCCTAGGGAATGTCTATGCAGAGAGGACAATCACATTAGCTCAGATTTTCTTACCTTTTCTTTCAAGTGTGAGCTTGATAATCTTTAAGGCCCTTTCCAGCTCTGACATTAATTTTTTTAAAATAAAAAGTTTATAATAGTTGTTTAGATATTTATATATTTACCATTTTGGCTTCTAAGTGGTCTCTTAATTTAGCAGTTTCCCATATCTGTCAAATTACAGTGACCTTCCATCAAAAGATATCACTTAGTAGGGCCAATCTGTCTGTACTCGTTGTTGGTAGTTTCTGTTGAGCTGGCTCTGACTCATGACGACCTCATGTATAAAAGAACAAAACATTGCCCAGTCCTGTGCCGTCTTCATGATCTTTGGAATGTTTGAATCCATTTTTGTGGCCATTCTATCAATCTATCCCACAGAGGGTGTCCCTTGCCTTCACTGGTCCTCCACTTTACCAAAATCTCTGGTGATCACTCCTTCCCAATGACACATCCGAAGTAAGTGAGCTGGAATCTCAGACAATATTCTGTAATCCATAAGGTTTTCATTGACTAATTTTCGGAAGTATATCGCCAGGCTTTTCTTCTAGTCTGTCTTAGTCTGGAAGCTCCATTGAAATCTGTACACCATAGGTGACCTTGCTGGTATTTGAAATACTGGTGGCATAGCTTCCAGCATCACAGCCACACACAAGCCACCATAGTACAGCAAGCTGACGGACGGGTGGTAGCATCAGTTACGCTCCCTCAGATCTTCTTTAGATTAATCTAGTGGCCTCTTTTTCGCAGAAATCTTTACTAAAAATGATTTTCTTCAGCTTGCTGAAAATCTTACCACCATGAGCATGTTAACCCAGACTGTATTGTTTGGATGATGAACAAGGAAAAAATCAAGGCTATAGCTGTTACTTAATAAAAACCCATTGCCTTCAAGTCAATTCCGACTCATAGTGATCCTATAGGACAGTTACTTAATATGGCTACCAAATTCACCAGGCTGAGTGGTGAGAACAGTGGGCCTAAACAGCAAGAATTTATGGTTGAATAAAAGGAAGGTATAATTAAGAAATTTAATCATCAACATAATAAAAGCTGAAAACGTCAGAGTAAGAATACACACTTATTTGTAGCTGCTGTTTCTTCAGAAATGTAACTTTTCATGAAGATAGTGGTCTCTGTAACCCTTCAGAGACTGAGGTATTTGAGCCTCATTGCCCCACTACAAACAACTCCCATGTGGTCTTCTTTTTTGGGGGAACTCAAGCAATTCTCCAGCATGAAAAACTATACCCACAACGCTGCTAATACACTGCTTCACAGCTGTGATGTCCACACTGATGAAACCATAATTTCATGGAGAAATTAAGGCAAAAAAAAAAAAGTTCTCTATAGAAAATTCTGAAGACTTTGTTAGAAATTATGTAGTCAAATTATTCGGAATTGTGATCACAACCAGATTCATTGGCTACCTTTATGTCCAATAGTTTAGACTGAGTCTTATTTTTATACTATGCAAATTATAGAAGTCTTTGGAATGCTAAAATGCTGATAATAGAATACTGGGGTAAATTATTGACTCAGAAGGGAGAGTTCCAACTACCGAATCATCAGTATAGCTCTTGCCACACCTGGGGTTTTCTCTGGATGACTTCCATCCAATTGTTGACAAAACCTGACCTTGGATAGTTGCTAAGATTTGTTGAGGCTATGACCAAAGGTGCTTATAAACCAGTAGGACATGTTCCACGTTCATTAACCAGGTTATTCTGCTCCACATATGGCAAGAAGTGTGTTTTTTGAGTTTTCCACATCAATACTGAATGAAAGCTTCCAGACAAAAAGATGCTTAATTAGTAACCCCATGTAGTGCCCTGGACTCTTTCCTGATGTAAGCCATAGTGTGTGGCTAAGTCAAAAGACCAAAGCCCAATGATCGCTCATCCAAAAATGATAAACATGCCTATTTATAATACAGGCTCACAACCAGAACACTGCATTATACTTTCTGAAGTGTCCTGGCAGCATTCAGAGCCAGAGGGGTGCACTGTTTTCCAAATGAATGAACTAGAAGCCAAAAGTGCAGGAATTCTGACCCCAGCTATGCTCCCAATTTGTCTTGGAAAGGCACTTACTCAGAGTCTTCCATTTCCTCCTTAGAACATAAAAATCATTAAGTAACTGACTTTGAAGGCTATTGTAAGGACAAATTACATTTTAAGGAGGCTTGTCTTTTGGGGCAAAAGGTGCTTAGCAATCTCACATGCCTCAGTGCTTCGACAGTGGGCAATAAATAGAATAAGGTGAAGAAATAGTAATAAAAAGGGCATTATAGAAAAAAACTAAACAATACTGTCCAGCCTGGTAAAACCTCTTCTTGCTACTATTATCTATAATTTCTAGGTCAATTATGCTAATGTCAACCCTTAACTGAATTAAGGAAAGAATGAAGGAGGACTTGTATTGACATGATGTCAGGTGAAGAGTTGCACAGGGTATGGAAATGCCTTATCAGGCCTCCATTTGGATCTAATAGTCTGATTTGGTGCAAGCTTCTAATAGAGCCTGATAGTTAATCATATCCCTATGGAGTCAGACTACAGTCTTGCTGGATTATGAATCCTTGAGATAATTCAGTTTCACAAAATGTGAGATCGATGCCAAACTTTTATTAATTAATTCTCTAAAAAGCAGCCTTAGAAAGATTCTAGAAAATTAGTTAACAAAATCTGTTGAGTGCTTTCTGTGTGCTGGGTCTGGGCTAGGGTCTTTAGGTTTAATCATAAATTATCGCCTGGTCATAACATAAATTTAATAAGGTGAGCATAACATTTCTAATGTTAAAAATGAAGTGTATTAACTTTATAAATTAATATATCTATAAATTACCCTACCCCATTCTGCCCCTAGGAAATCTTTGTGATCCAGGAAAGAAAATTTGCTGCCAAATTTCCCCTCACTGTATGTTGATGAGACATAGTCTTAAACTCAGATAACTAAGTCTTTGTATGCAGGTAGGCTCCCCAGCACGGTGAATCTTCCCCCATACAAAGAACTACTTCCTACAGGGCAGGAAGTGTGAGCCTGGGTACAGAGAAATTTGGTTATTCTTTTTGGACTGTTTCTGTCCTCCTCTACATGGGGCTCAGCATTGGTGGAACTTTATCTGAGTGTATATACTTTTCTGTTGAGCCTTGTGTAGCCTGAGATAGGAAGGAGTTGAGCAGCTTTCCTTGACATGTTAACAACATGTTGATTCTTGGCATGTAATGTAGACTACATTCCTAACTGGAATCTCTACACATATTTTTTATGCCCTCAGAGTGAACACCCCACTGATGAGTCTTTCGACACTTGTGACTGAGGAAGTAGCTCTTTGCTCACACTTCTTCACTTGGAGAGGTAAAGCTGGTTGACATTTGTATGATCAATTCCTAAACTTCCTTTGCCACAACTACTAGGTGTTCCAGCCTCTTCCTCCTTCCATTCCCTGGTACAAACTGTCTGGGCAACTGGGTAGGTGTGTTTCAACCAAGTCTAAGCTCCATTCTCTAATATTGCTCTGAATTTCTAAAACTCCAGAAGCATGCTTCAGCTTCCTTGTTATTGGCTGTAGATTTTCTTCTTGGGAGCAATTTACCATGAAAAGTTCCCACCTAAGCAAAGCAAAAGAAGTATGGAAGTATGAAACAGTAAAAAATTATTGAAGTGGAAGATGAATAATATATAATAACTAATTGTAAGAAGAAACTGGTCTAGAATCACATATTACAATTTCAAATATGGGGAGAGAGAAGTAGAAAAGAAAGAAGGTAAACATGATAGTTGATGTTGTTGTTGTTAGGTGCCATCAAGGTGGTTCCGACTCATAGCAACTCTATGCACAAAAGAACGAAACACTGCCCAGTCCTGCGCCATCCTTACAATTGTTGTTATGCTTGAGCTCATTGTTGAACCCACTGTGTCAATCCACCTCGCTGAGGGTCTTCCTCTTTTCCACTGACCCTGTACTCTGCCAAGCATGATGTCCTTCTCCAGGGACTGATCCCTCCTGACAACATGTCCAAAGTATGTAAGACGCGGTCTCGCCATCCTTTGCTTCTAAGGAGCATTCTGGTTGTACTTCTTCTAAGACAGATTTGTTCATTCTTTTGGCAGTCCATGGTATATATTCAATATTCTTCACCAGCAGCACAATTCAAAGGTGTCAACTCTTTTTCAGTCTTCCTTATTCATTGTCCAGCTTGCACATGCATATGATGCGATTGAAAATATCAAGGCTTGGGTCAGGCTCACCTTAGTCTTCAGGGTGACATCTTTGCTCTTCAACACTTTGAAGAGGTCCTTTGCAGCAGATTGCAATGCAATCGTCTTTTGATTTCTTGACTGCTGCTTCCATGGCTGTTGATTGTGGATCTAAGTAAAACGAAATCCTTGACAACTTCAATCTTTTCTCCATTTATCATGATGTTGCTCACTGGTCTACTTGTGAGGATTTTTGTTTTCTTTATGTTGAGGTGTAATCCATACTGAAGGCTGTGGTCTTTGATCTTCATTAGTAAGTGCTTCAAGTCCTCTTCACTTTCAGCAAACAAGGTTTTGTCATCTGCATAACGCAGGTTGTTAATGAGTTTTCTTCCAATCCTGATGCCCTGTTCTTCTTCATGTAGTCCAGCTTCTCGTATTGTTTCTTCAGCATACAGATTGAATAGGTATGGTAAAAGAATACAACCCTGACGCACACCTTTCCTGACTTTAAACCAATCAATATCCCCTTGTTCAGTCCAAACAACTGCCTCTTGATCTATGTAAAGGTTCCTCATGAGCACAGTTAAGTGTTCTGGAATTCCCATTATTCCCAACATTATCCATAGTTTGTTATGATCCACACAGTCAAATGCCTTTGCATAATTAATAAAATACAGGTAAACATCCTTCTGGTATTCTCTGCTTTCAGCCAGGATCCATCTGACATTAGCAACGATATCCCTGGTTCCACGTCCTCTTCTGAAACCAGCCTGAATTTCTGGCAGTTCCCTGTCGATATACTGCTGCAGCCGTTTTTGAATGATCTTCAGCAGAATTTTGCTTGCGTGTGATATTAATGATATTCTTCTATAATTTCCACATTTGGTTGGATCACCTTTCTTGGGAATAGGCATAAATATGGATCTCTTCTAGTCAGTTGGCCAGGAAGCTGTCTTCTATATTTCTTGGCATAGACGAGTGAGCACCTCCAGCGCTGCATCTGTTTGTTGAAACATCTCAACTGATATTCCATCAATTCCTGGAGCCTTGTTTTTTGCCAATGCCTTCAGAGCAGCTTGGACTTCTTCTTTCAGTACCATCGGTTCCTGATCATATGCCACCTCTTGAAATGGTTGAATATCGACTAATTCTTTTTGGTATAATGACTCTGTGTATTTCTTCCATCTTCTTTTGATGCTTCCTGCATCATTTAATATTTTCCCCATGGAATCCTTCACTGTTGCAACTTGAGGCTTGAATTTTTTCTTCAGTTCTTTCAGCTTGAGAAACACCCAGCGTGTTCTTCCCTTTTGGTTTTCCATCTCCAGCTCTTTGCACATGTTATTATAATACTTTATTTTGTCTTCTCGAGAGGCCCTTTGAAATCTTCTGTTCAGTTCTTTTACTTCATGAATTCTTCCTTTTGCTTTAGCTGCTCGACGCTCAAGAGCAAGTTTCAGAGTCTCCTCTGACATCCACGTTGGTCTTTTCTTTCTTTTCTGTCTTTTCAGTGACCTCTTGCTTTCTTCATGGATGATGTCCTTGACGTCATTCCACAACTCGTCTGGTCTTCGGTCACTAGTGTTCAATGGGTCAAATCTGTTCTTGAGATAGTCTCTAAATTCAGGTGGGATATACTCAAGGTCATATTTTGGCTCTCGTGGACTTGCTCTGATTTTCTTCAGTTTCAGCTTGAACTTGCATATGAGCAATTGATGGTCTGTTCCACAGTCGGCCCCTGGCCTTGTTCTGACTGATGATATTGAGCTTTTCCATCATCTCTTTCCACAGATGTAGTCAATTTGATTTCTGTGTGTTCCATCTGGCAAGGTCCATGTGTATAGTCACCATTTATGTTGGTGAAAGAAGGTATTTGCAGTGAAGAAGTCGTTGGTCTTGCAAAATTCTATCATTTGATCTCCAGGGATTGTTTCTATCACCAAGGCCATATTTTCCAACTACTGATCCTTCTTTTTTGTTTCCAACTTTCGTATTCCAATCACCAGTAATTATCAATGCATCTTGATTGCATGTTCGATCAATTTCAGACTGTAGCAGCTGATAAAAATCTTCTATTTCTTCGTCTTTGGCCCTAGTGGTTGGTGCGTAAATTTGAATAATAGTCGCATTAACTGGTCTTCCTTGTAGGTGTATGGTCATTATCCTATCACTGACAGCTTTGTACTTCAGAATAGATCTTGAAATGTTCTTTTTGACGATGAATGCAACACCATTCCTCTTTGAGTTGTCATTCCCAGCATAGTAGACTATATGATTGTCCAATTCAAAATGGCCAATACCAGTCCATTTCAGCTCACTAATGCCTAGGATATCGATGTTTATGTGTTCCAGTTCATTTTTGATGATTTCCAATTTTCCTAGATTTCATACTTCGTACATTCCAGGTTCTGATTATTAATGGATGTTTGAAGCTGCTTCTTCTCATTCTGAGTCGTGCCACATCAGCAAATGAAGGTCCCGAAAGCTTTACTCCATCCACATCATTAAGGTCGACTCTACTTTGAGGAGGCAGCTCTTCCCCAGTCATCTTTTGAGTGCCTTCCAACCTGGGGGGCTCATCTTCCAGCACTATATCAGACAATGCTCCGCTGCTATTCATAAGGTTTTCACTGACTAATGCTTTTCAGAAGTAGACTGCTGGGTCCTTCTTCCTAGTCTGTCTTAGTCTGGAAGCACAGCTGAAACCTGTCCTCCATGGGTGATCCTGCTGGTGTCTGAATACCGGTGGCATAGCTTCCAGCATCACAGCAACACACAAGCCCCCACAGTATGACAAACTGACAGACACGTGGGGGATGATAATTGATAGAAGATTTTATTCTAGGTGTTGATAATGAATAAAAAGATCAGTAGTTGCCAGGAGCCCGGGGAGGGGGGGGAGGAGAGAGAGATGAATAGGATTAAAATATTTTGATTACACAAAAAAATTCTTCCAATGTTGTGTGGCAAATTATATCTTTAAAAAACAAATATGAAAGTTATGGGAAAATAATATTTACAATGTACATTATTGATAAAGGGTTAATATTTACAATAATTCATTTGTAAGAATTTATGTATCTTTTCTTATAAATGAATAAATTAATTCTTTAATAAGAAAAGGCATGTAATCAGATTATGTAAAAAATGCAAAGTAAACGTTATAAATGGACAATTCACAGGAAGAGAAATCCAAGTGATCTGACCATACATGTGTAAATATGATCAATTTTACCAATGAAATGCTAATTCTTATCCATTATATTAGTAAAATTTTGATAGATGCAATAGCCTCTCATGAAAGGATTTGGGCAAACTGGTTGTCTCATGAAGTTCTTACAGAAATGTGAATTGTAGCACCATTTTTTAGAAGGAGCTATTTGGTACTATTACCTGATATTACCCTTTGACCCCACAAATCTATTCCTGTGAATTTTTGTATAGAAACAAAAAATTTGGTACATTAGAACATATGCTCAAATAATGTTTTCCTGTAGGACTGCTTGTAGAAGACCAAAAAAACAAAACAAAAAAATAACAACAAAAAAAAAGCTGGTTAGAAAGTGATTTCCTACCAATAGGAAAATAATTAATAGCAAAATAATTGAATACATAATGATACATCTGAGCATGGATTTTTGTGTAACCATGAGAAAAAGGTTAAAACTATACTCACTGAGCTAAATTCCCATTATTCAGTGAGAAAATTAAGATGCAGAGAAATTCTTACATTTTGTAGGACAAAAGTTGATTAAAAAAAAAAAAGTTGGTTTAAGAAAAAAATCCCTATATATGAGAGTGTGGGTATATAGATCCTTCCATATGGTTGTGGGAGCATGGAGGCAGGGAAGGAAGGACATTAATGGGTTGTCAGTGCTTATGTTTCAGGGGTAGGGAGACACAGGGATGCAGGGTGGGAAGTGAGGTTTCAAAAAGAGTCCAGAGTACATTGGAACATTATATGATTTGGAGAATATAAAATGTAATCTATGTTATTGGTTCTCATTGTAAAAATTTCACAGATGAGGATAGGAAGTAATATGAATGGATTAAAACATTGATTTGAATTTGACTAGGACTGTTATTTCAAAATAATACATTCTCAAATAAAAAAAAGAAAACCCAAGAAAACTTTGAAATGACAATGTTGTTGTTTGGCGCCATTGAGCTGATTACAACTCACAGTGACCCTATATACAACAGAATGGAAGCACTTCTGATCCTCTACTATCCTCACAATCATTGTTATGCTTGAGCCCATTGCTGCAGCCACTGGATCAGTCCATCTCGTTGAGGGTCTTCCTCTTTTCTGATGACCCTCGACCAAGCATGGTGTCCTTCTCCAGGAACTAATCCCTCCTGATAACATGACATACTTGCTTCTAGGGAGCATTCTGGTTGTACTTTTTCCAACACAGATTTGTTCGTTCTTTTGGCGGTCCGTGGTATATTCACTATTCTTCGCCAACACCTCAATTCAAAGGTGTCAGTTTTTCTTTCGTCTTCCTTATTCATTGCCCAGCTTTCACATGCATATGAGACGACTGAAAACACCACAGATTGGGTCAGGTGCACCTTAGTCTTCAAGGTGGCATCTTTGCTCTTCAACACTTTAAAGAGCTCTTTTGCAGCAGTTTGCCCAGTGTGATGCAGCATTTCTTGACTGCTGCTTCCATGGCTTTTGATTGTGGATCTAAGTAAAATGAAATCCTTGACAACTTCGATCTCTTCTCTGTTTATCATGATGTTACTTATCAGTCCAGTTGTGAGGATATTCGTTTTCTTTCTGTTGAGGTGTAATCCATACTGAAGGCTGTGGTCTTTGATTTTCATCAGTAAGTGCTTCAAGTTCTCTTCACTTTCAGCAAGCAAGGTTTTGTCATCTGCATATCTCAGGTTGTTAATAGAGTCTTCCTCCAATCCTGATGCCCTGTTCTTCTTCACAGAGTCCAGCTTCTTGGATTATTTACTCAGCATAGAGATTGAATAAGTATGATGAAAGGATACAACCCTGACACACACCTTTCCTGACTTTAAACCATGCAGTATCTCTTTGTTCTGTTCAAACAACTGTCTCTTGATCTATGCACACGTTCCTCATGAGTACAGTTAAGTATTCTGGATGGCAACGGGTTTGGGTTTGGAGTTCACATTCTTCGCAATGTTGTCCATAATTTGTTATGATCCACACAGTTGAATGCCTTTGCATAGTCAATAAAACACAGGTAAACATGTTTCTGGTATTCTCTGCTTTCAGCCATGATCCATCTGACATCAGCAACGATATCCCTCTTTCCACATCCTCATCTGAATCTGGCTTCAATGTCTGGCAGTTCTCTGTTGATGTACTACTGTAACTGCTTTTGAATGATTTTCAGCAAAATTTTACTTGCGTGTGATATTAATAATATTCTTCAATAATTTTTGGATTCTGTTAGATCACCTTTCTTTGAAATAGGCTTAAATATGGATCTCTTCCAGTTGGTTAGCCAGGTAGCTGTCTTTAAAATTTCTTGACATACACAATTGAGCACTTCCAGCACTGCAGCCATTTATTGAAACATCTCAGTTGGTATATTGTCAATTCCCGGAGCCTTGTTTTTTGCCAATGCCTTCAGTGCAGCCTGAAGCTATTCTTTCAGTACCATTATTCTTGATCTTATGCTACCTCCTAAAATGGTTAAATGTTGACCAAGGCTTTCTGGTAAAGTGACTGTGTATTTCTTCCATCTTCTTTTGATGTTTCCTGCATTATTTAACATTTTCCCAGTAGAATCCTTTGATATTGCAACTCAAGGCTTGATTTTTTTTTTTTTTTTCAGTTCTTTCAGCTCGAGAAATGCCAAGTGTGTCCTTCCCTTTTGGTTTTCTAACTCCAGGTCTTTGCACATGTCATTATAATACTTTGTCTTCTCGAGCCACTCTTTGAAATCTTCTGTTCAGCTCTTCGGCTTCATCATTTCTTCTGCTTGCTTTAGCTACTCAAAGTTCAAGAGCAAGTTTCAGAGTCTCCTCTGACATCTATTTTGGTCCTTTCTTTCTTTCCCATCTTTTTAACGGCCTCTTGCTTTCTTCATGTATGATGTCCTTGATGTCATTCCACAACTTGTCTGGTCTTCAGTCATTAGCATTCATTGTGTCAAATCTATTCCTGAGATGGTCTCTAAATTCAGGTGGGATATACTCAAGGTGGAAACCCTGGTGGCGTAGTGGTTAAGTGCTACAGCTGCTAACCAAAGGATGGGCAGTTCAAATCTGCCAGGCGCTCCTTAGAAACTCTATGGGGCAGTTCTACACCGTCCTATACGGTCGCTATAAGTCGGAATCAACTCAACGGCACTGGGTTTGGTTTTTCAGTATGCTCAAGGTGGTATTTTGGCTCTTGTGGATTTGTTCTAATTTTCTTCAGCTTCAACTTGAACTTGCATATGAGCAATTGATGGCCTGTTCCATAGACAGCCCCTAGCCTTGTTCTGACTGGATGTAGTCGATTTTATTCTTGTGTATTCCATTCAGTGAGGTCCACATGTGTAGTTGCCACTTATGTTGTTGAAAAAAGGTATTTGCAATGAAGAAGTCATTGGTCTTGCAAAATTCTCTCTTGTGACCTCCAGCATCATCTCTATCACCACAATCATATTTTCCAAATACCGATCCTTCTTCTTTGTTTCCAAGTTTTGCATTCCAATCACTAGTAATTATCAACGCATCCTGATTGGTTGTTCGATCAACTACAGACTGCAGAAGTTGGTAAAAACTTCAGTTTCTTCATATTTGGCCTTAGCGGTTGGTGCATAAATGACAATACGGAAAGGAAAATTTTTTATAACCTGTTAATTTAAATATGCTTGTGCTAGTTAGACTTCTCCAGGTTTTGGGTTATCTCAGCTGATGGAAAATAAAGATAAGACATAGTTAAGAAAAAAAGGGAATAGTCTCAGAAGGCCTCACGAAGATCTAAGTTGTTGCTCATTGTTCTTCAGGATAGACAAGTGGCTTTGGCCCTCTGAGAACACCAATCTAGAACTCTTGTATCTCTCATGATCAGCTACATCTCTGCTTCTCATTTATTCTGTCTCTTTTACTCTTTTAAAAGGCTATAACAGATTTCATTTTTCAGAAGTGGCAGAAACATGTCTACTGTGTGGTGGGAGTCAGAGGGAACGAAGTTACTTGTGTAGAAGTGAGATACACCCCACTGAGGGGTTCCAGGGACCAGCTGCTGTGTATCTAACTTATTTGGAACAAGAGCTCTTTCTTGATTTTCATTCTATATGGTAACATAGAAGTTCTTAGGCTCAGAAGACATCCACCACCAGACTGCCTCTCTTGGAAGAATCCCTTGTTCCCTTCCATACCCATATTCCTCCACCAACCCCCGGTAACATGCCCACTCCTAGTACCACAGAAGTACCATTGTAAGGCGTGTTAACAGGTTGTGTGTTTTCCTACACTGAGGACACACACATGTTCCCAAATCAGCTTTGTCTTGAACTTTAGAGGGTTCTTTGGCTAATGAGCATCACTGGTCACTGATGGCCATGTAGTTCATGTCTAAGGTGTTTGGCATCCACAGAGTGGGAAGATAAAGGGTGATGGGTTCCTTTCTAAATCTGAACCCAACCTACACAAATGGATGACTTGATAGATAGGCTGATAACATGTCCTCGTAATAACTATACCTCCTCTAGTTTATGATAATAAAATCTTCTCATAAATAAAGTAAAATCTCTAAAATGTATTTTCTTTCTAAAATTTTACTAAATGCTTTCACACAGTTCATGTTTTATGATATGCAGCTATATCTTACAGCCAGTTTTATGTATTCCAAGCTTCATATTCTTCATAAATATTTTAATTTAAATAAAGTAAATTTCAGGATGTTTTTCCAAGACCAAAAATATAACTATTAATTTCTGATTTTATTAGTGTTCCCTAAATATCGCAAACAAAATTAAGATTATAAATCTTGCTTTAAGTTTTTTTTTTTTTTTTAAAAGGACTGGAGTTTATATTCAAAGAACTTTTCAAATTTTCTGAAAGTATCTGGAAAAATAATTCTTTTTATCTGAAAACTGCATATCCACTTTTATATCTCCAACTATTCTGTTTTATCTACCTGATTGTTTTCACATCCTAAGTGCCTAATTTATCACTTGTGGCTTGTCACAACTGATTACTTCAAATATCACTCTTGTTTCAGCAACCGGAAATGCACGTTTTGATTCTGAAGCCAACAACCCCCTCCAGGAAAAGACAGAAATAAGAAAATCACAAAATTAAAAAAAATGATTTTTCCTTTTTTCCACTTTGGCTGGGAGATATTTACAGTTAATTAGGTTCATCAGTTGCGGTTTCTCTCAAAATGACCAAGCCTGGAAGGGAACTTGAAGACTAATAAAATAACTCCGTGTGAAATACTTCAAATTTTGCAAGATCCTCGTGAGTTTATCCTCATTATCAGGAAAATGAATAAGAAAATCTACCTATAGAAATTTTTATTTCCCTGAAGAGTGTAGTTTTTGGATATGAAGCAATTGAAAAGACTCTTTAGTAAAGCTACAGAGGTACTGCTGATCCAACCCTGCTCTAGTTTCATACACTCAAAGATTTTAGAAACTGAATACAATGTATAGGTTTTCTCTTTCATCTACTTCCTTCTGCAGTCATTTGGAATTTGCTTTTAAAACAAAAAAGTAAGACGCTGTGCTGAATGCTAAGGTTGTAATTATTTCCTGAGTTCTACTCTACAATTTTTTTTTGTGTGTCAAAAAAAACTATACTAGAGTACTGGTATGGTTTAGGAAAAGTGTAAGAAGTAAGTTGAACCCATTTGGATTAGTTCTCAGATGTTTTCCAGCTGTTACTTCAGTAAGAAATAAATTTACTAATACAAACAAACATCTTCAAAACCCTGAATATTATTGGATCTCAAGCTATGAAATACTTCAGTATATGCCATCTCTTTGCATCCATTGGTACGTTAAGGAAATCAATTGGTATCTTTAGTTAGATGTGTTGTATCTGAACAAAAGAGTTTCCTTTAGAAGCTATCTTCTCAAGCCTGCCTGCCTCTCAATGTTACCTGTCTACAAAAGATAATAATTTGTTTGGGGACAATTCAATTCATAACAGGGATTATGGACAGTTTTCTGATCAAGGCGAAGGCCAGTTTTCTCCTACAATAGAAACCAAACGCACATACACAAAGGCACACAAATCACAACATTGCATTCATTTTTTTCTTACTGTCCTAATGCTCTCCCCCCCATAACCAAGCTCTGTTTACTCATGAACTTCCTGCCACCAACACTGACTGGCTTACCTTTACCACTGTATAGGGACGGCTCCATCCAAGTAACAAATGATCCCTTATTGTTACTAGCATTGGGTTTTTTTCAAGTCCTGATTTCATTTGACCTGTCTTGCTTACTTCTGACACTGTTGACCACTTCTTTCCTCCTTTGGTTTCAGAAATAACACCTTCTCTTGATTATATTACCCCTCTGAATATTCCTTCTCAAACTTCTTTGTTAGCTTCTCTTATGATAAGCTATTTAAATGTTGATATGCCTAAAGATTCTCTGAACCTCCTAGTTACTCTCTCCGAATGTCCTTTCTGAGTGATCGCATTCAGTCCAATGGACTCAGTTAACATCTTCACCCAAACCCAGTCATTTATTCTGAGCTCAAGCTCTTTTGAAATTTTTATCTCAATCAACCTAAAACACTGTGGTAGGTCACATTCTCTGAAAAGCAGGCTAATTCACATGAAGACATTTATCGGGAAGTGCCCTTGGGAATAACATCTGTAGAAGGGAAGGGAAGAGAAGGAAGCATTTCTGGAGGAGGGAGAGGCAGCAGTGCAGCTACAAGGCCTTTGCTAGCTTCATGAGGAACTCTAAAGCTAGGAGGGTCCTCAGTATTGACCTTAGTTAGGGCAAAGGGGTTGGATCTTTATGTTCCTGCACTGATGAGCATTGGAGGCAGACTGGAAGGGGGTTTGACTTGGGTGAGGAGGCTCTTTTAAACAGAGGGCAATTCTGGACAGTGCTGTCAGCCAGATCACTCTCAACAGCTGGTAGAATTAGTCTTTCAGTCCTAACATATCATACCTAACATGTTTATAACTGCATCCACTATTTTTTACCCCATAAACATGTTCCTTCTCTTACATTTCTACATTTGCTGAATTGTTCTCCTATCTAGTAACCTATAGCAGATAGGGGTCATTCAGTCTCTTCACTTAGTCCTCACCAACAGCTAATCCAATAGCCAAGTCTCTCCATCCTCTGTCCTTAGAATTTCATCTATCCTTTCCTTCCTATCCCACCCTGCTATTAGGGGGCCAATGCAGATGCACCTAAACATATACAATCATCTCTTAATTGCTACCCCAGGCTCATGTGTTGCATGGTTCCTATCGATCCTCCACTTTATCTCCAAAGTAATATTGCTAGAATGGAAAATTAGCCACATCAATCTGCTGCTTAGTCAATGGCTCCCCATTTTCTCTCTTATCATGACATGAAATTTCTGTAGCCTCATCTGAAGCCCACAATCCAGTCATTCATAATTGCTTGCAGTCCTCCAAATACATCAGGCTACTTCATACTCTATGCTTTTGATCATGATGGTACTTCTGCCTGGAATATTCTTTCATCTCCCTCCCTTACCACTTGAAAATACCTATTCATCTTTCAAGACTTAGTTCAAACAGAACTCTCTATGAAGCCTTTCCTAACTACTTCCATCCTTCGCAAACCATCTCCTTTTTTAGTTATGTCCCCACTATATCAAAAACATGCTGCTATATTTAATTCTATAATTCTTAATTGCACTTTTTGTACTGAAGCCTATCTGAACGACTATTTGTATTCTCCTTGAAGGTGGAGAAGATATCTGACTTATTGAGGAACGCAGAAGAAAGGGCATTAGGTAATGATGAATTAAGACTACTAAACAGAGGAGGGGATCAGTTGCTAACAGAAAGAATGAATCTGAAAAACAAAAACACAACAAACAAATTTGGTTTTGTTTCTTTATTTAATAATGCCCAACAGCTTCATGATAGAAAGGAAAGAGATAATATGAAATACTAACGGTGAAAATGTGGGTCTATTAGAAGGACAAGGTATAGAAAAGACCAAGGCACCTAGTGAAAGCTTTACTGAAATGGCTAACCATTGGGAGTAGCCTATGTAGCAGACAAATGTTTTTCAGTATGGCTGATGTGTTATGAGAATGGAAGAGACCTAGGAACTGGATGGCAAAGGGTAGAATCCATAAGAGTGAGGCAGTGGGCAGGAAAGGGGGGAAAGAAAAGTTTTGGAACTCAAAATTTTAGAGATGAAGCAGTTCTGGGTGATGACAAGGTCCAAGGCACAATCTTAAATTTAGGGAGCTTAAGGAGTAGAGTATGAAGATAAAGATGATCATTGAAGAATCTAAAAACTTTGAGGGCTATGTGGGTTATGATTAAAGTGATCATATATCCTGGTTTCTTTGGGGTAGCCCTGGGTTATGCCTGCTGCTCCAGCATAACTATTAATAGAATTTCTTTCCCTCTCAGAAATGTTCTTGTTTGGATGATAAATTACATGGTCACTCTGGTTTTTATTAACCTCTACAAATAGCATAACAAACTATGGATAACACTGCGAAGAATGAGAATTCCAGAACACTTAATTGTGCTCAAGAGGAACCTTTACATAGTTCAAGAGGCAGTTGTTCAGACAGAACAAGAGGATATTGATTGGTTTAAAGTGAGGAAAGGTGTGCGTCAGGGTTGTATTCTTTCACCATACCTATTTAATCTCTATGCTGAACAAATAATACGAGAAGCTGGACTATATGAAGAAGAACGGGGCATTAGGATTGGAGGAAGACTCATTAGCAACCTGCATTATGCAGATGACACAACCTTGCTTGCTGAAAGTGAAGAGGACTTGAAACACTAATGAAGATCAAAGACCACAGCCTTCAGTATGGATTACACCTCAACATAAAGAAAACAAAAATCCTTACAAGTGGACCAATGAGCAATATCATGATAAATGGAGAAAAGATTGAAGTTGTCAAGGATTTCATCTTACTTGGATTCACAATCAACAGCCGTGGAAGCAGCAGTCAAGAAATCAAAAGACGCATTGCATTGGGCAAATCTGCTGCAAAGGACTTCTTCAAAGTGTTGAAGAGCAAAGATGTCACCCTGAAGACTAAGGTGTGCCTGACCCAAGCCATGGTATTTTCAATCACATCATATGCATGTGAAAGCTGGACAATGAATAAGGAAGACCGAAGAAGAGTTGACGCCTTTGAATTGTGGTGTTGGCAAAGAATATTGAATATACCATGGACTGCCGAAAGACCAAACAAATCTGTCTTGGAAGAAGTGCGGCCAGAATGCTCCTTAGAGGCAAGGATGGCGAGACTGCCTCTTACATACTTTGGACATGTTGTCAGGAGAGATGAGTCCCTGGAGAAGGACATCATGCTTGGCAGAGTACAGGGTCAGAGGAAAAGAGGAAGACCCTTAACGAGGTGAATTGACACAGTGGCTGCAACAATGAGCTCAAGCATAATAACGATTGTGAGGATGGCTCAGGACCGGGCAGTGTTTCGTCCTGTTGTGCATAGGGTTGTTATGAGTCAGAACCGACTCGACGGCACCTAACAGTAACAACAACAACAAATAACATGATGTTGCTTATTGTAGTTAAGATATACCTTTAGCCTTGTGGACTTTGGGAGAAAAATTAAACTGTCGAAATTAGTATTAAAACATAGTAGGAGGTTTAAAGAATAGCAATTGCAATTTACCATTAAAAGATAGTAACAATGAGTGCATTTTAAATTATAACATACATCACAAATAGAATTTTTAGATTTCGTATTTATATACAAAACCTTAGATTTTCTGTTGTACAAGTCCTGCCTTTTTTTTTCCCAAAACAGAGTGAATTAAAACAATTAATGTATCTTAACATGTGGCTAAATAAATCACACTTACAGGCAAGTCTATCAATTTAGAGATGTCCTCAAATATAATTGCAGCATTGCATAAGAGAAAGAGCATAGGATGGGAATCAGTGGACATGGGCCTTGTCCTTACCCGCGCACATGAAAATAACCAATTATCCTCTCTAAAACCATCTAAACCCATTACTTCACTGGTAAAAAGGGGCTAGTAATAGCCATCTAACCTCTCACAGGGGTTGTAGTGAGGACCAAATGAAATAATGGAAAATTCTTTGAAATACTGTAAAAATGTAAACATACCCAATCCCTTCCTAAAAAAAAAAAAAAAAGGCCCGAGGGGAATTATTTGTATTTTTGTTTTGAATCAACTTGAATATCTTTTACATGAACATAGAATTAACAAATTTGGGACTGTTGAGATATAAATATTTGAGTTGTTCATGACTCGCAAAACTCCTTTCATAACATGGAACATAAGAAAGGCACTGGGAATTACTGAAAACCATAGTTACCTTGTTAGAAAAGTCTGTCTTTTCATTCTACATATAAGGCAGACAGAATAATTAGTGAACAATAGGCCTGATGAGAAAATGAGGTAATTTCTGGAGACAGAAATACCCAATTCATTCTTTTGTAAGTGTTTTACCCATTAAAACCCCCAACCTGGCCATGGAAGGTCAACCATTTTATAAATTAACTCACTCAGCCCATGTAAAAGGTTGGGGGTGGTGGGGAGCTTCCTTTTGAGAACAGCTGTTTGTCATTTGTCTTTCAACATCAAGGACCCAGGAATATTCCTTGCTAAATCAGGGAGGTACTAAGGAGATTAAATTAGTTCCTGGTAGAAAGAAAATATATACCTCAACAGTAGTTTCCCTATAATGAAAATAGGAAATATTAAAATTATTTGGAGCAATAAAGCTTCCTAGAAATCTGTTACAGGTGGTAAAGCATATAAGACTATTATTTATTTTTTAGATTATGCCTAGGACACAATCCTAAGTTGGAAAATGTGTCAAAAATGTTACCTCAAGACACCTTTTGCATAGGAAAATTCTTCTTTTTTTATGTAAAATACGGGTTTTTCAGGGAGTAAACTCAACTTCGATTGTTAAAAAGAGACAAGTTCATTCTTGGACACAGTTTGCAGTAAGCGGTATCCTAGAATAACAGGAAAATAACATGGACTTTTGTGTCAAAAGAAAGAACACTAATATATTAAAAACTCCAACTATGGCCTGAGATCTGTGCTAGGCATGTTACGTGGATAATGGCATTTAATTCTCATAGTGGTAAATGAGTAGGGATCATTCCCACCCCCATTTTCTATGAACAGGAGATAAGATACAGCTAAATAAAGTTAGAAGCTGTGGTAGGCAGAAGTCTAAAGTTTCCCCCCTACCCAAGATTCCAGTCCCCTGGTTATTCGATCAAAAACTAATTTAGGCAGTGCTCTGAAGGTATTTCGCAGTTGTATTTAGAATTCCAAGTCAGTTGACCTTAAGACATGGAGATTATCCAAAAAAGCCTGATTTTTTTTTTTTTTTTTAATCACAGGAGCCCTTTAAAAGGCAAAAGAGGAAGTCAGATTGTTCTGAAGTATAGGGAAGACTTGACAGGCTCTTGCTGCTTTGAAGATGGAGGGAGTCATGTGGGTTTGAAGTCATATGGGCCTCTAAAAGTAGAGAGGAGACCCTGGCAAGCAAGTAAATGAAGATCTCAGTCTTACAACCACAAGGAAATGAATTATTCTTGTCCCTAGACCCTTCCGATAAGAGCCCTACCCAGCCAATGCCTTGGATTTGTGAGACCTTAAGCAGTTTTTTTATTTATTATTTTTTTTAATTTTAAGCAGAGAACCCTGTTGAGCCATGCCAGAATTCTATTTTACAGAGCTGTAGATAACAAATAAGTGTTCTTTTAAGCTGCTGGGTTTTTTATAATACACAATGAGAGCAATAGAAAACTAATACAGAGACAGTAACAATAGATCTAGGACTTAACCCATTCAGTATAAAGTATTGTGATAAAAAATAGATGAGAGCAAGACAAGTTGGTCGAGTTGAAGAAATTTTATGTGTTCATTTTCATTTATCCATCTAGTCATCACTTTATTCAACGACAAAATATTTATTGAGTGCTTTTTTATGTGGCAGGACTCCGTGGGCTCTGTGTGGGGCTGTAGAGATAAAAACCTAGGCCCAAAAGCTCACGGTTTAAGAGTAGGGGCAGACAAGGAAATGGATGAGTACACTGCAGTGCATTTCTTAAGTACTATAAAAAGATAGATACTAGGGTTATGATAGCACATGGGCTTTTAGTCTGATTTCTTACCGTGTTGCATATGGTAGGCAGGCTAATGGTGCCCCAAAGATGTTCATATCCAATTCCTGGGGTCTGCGAATATATTATGCTTCATGACAAGAGGAAATTAGAATGCAGATGGAGTTAAAGTTGCTAATCGGCTGACTGTAAAAGAGGAAGATTCTTCAAGATTTTCTGGTGGGCCTAATGTAATCACAAAAGTCCTTAAAAGTGGAAAAGGGAGGCAGAAAAGAAGTTCAAAGTGGTATGATGTGAGAAGAATTTGACCTGCATTTGCTGGCTTTGAAGATGGAGGAACGGGACCATGAGCCAAGGGATGTGGGCAGCCTCTAGAAGCTGGGAAATATAAGGAAATGGATTCTTCCCTAGAGCCTCCAGAAAGAACCAGCCCTGCCAACACCTTAATGTTAGCCCAGTGAGACCCATTTTGGACTTTTGACCTCCAGAACTAAACCAGACTCAACAAAAACCAAACCCGTTGTCATCAGGTCCCTTCCTACTCATAATGACCCTGTAGAACAGGGTAGAACTGCCTCATAGGGTTTGTAAGGGTATAATCTTAACAGAAGCTGACTGCCACATCTTTCTCCCAGAGTTGCTGGTGGGTTCGTACCACCGACTTTTCAGTTAGCAGCTGAGTGCTTAACCAGTGTACCACCAGGACTCTTTGACCTCCAGAACGATAGGATGATAATTATAGGATAATAAATCTGAGTTGTTTTAAGCCAACAAGTTCATGGTAGTTTGTTATAGCGGCAATAGGAAAATAATGCATTGACAGAATTTTTCTAACATGAAAATAATTAAAATGGGATGTTATATTTTAGGTAATATTCAGGAGAGTGTCTTTAAATACTGAAAGCATGTGAAAAAAAGAAATGAGCACTGAAAGTACAAGTCATAAAAGAAAATACTGATAAATTGAATTTCATCAAATTAGAAACTTCTGTTCTTCAAAAGAACTATTAATAAAAAAAGAAGCTACAGACTGGGAGAAAATATTACACACATACATTTCATAAATGACCTTTGTCCAGTTTAAAAACTCATCCAAATCAATAAGGCAAAGAATATAATTTAAAAAAGGAATAAATTTTGAAGAGATACTTCACCAAAGAAGGTATATGAATAGCCAATGAGCACATGAAAAGATGCTCAACATTATTATTCACTAGGAAAATGCAAGTTAAAACCACAATGGGATACCACTTCATACACACTAGAATGGCTAAAATGAAAAAGATCGATAATACCAAGTGTACGTAAGGATGTGGAGCAACTGGTATTTTCATACATTGCTGGTGGGGATGTAAGATAGCATAACCACTCTGGAATACAGTTTGGAAGTTTCTTATACAGCTAAACATACACTTACCACATGACCCAGCAATGCTGCACCTAGACGTTTACCAAAATAAATAAATATATATGTTCACACAAAGATCTGGATATAAACGTTTACAATGGTTTTATTTATAATCACCCATACTGAAAACAACCTACCAACTGGTGAATTGATTAGCAAGTTGTGGTACATTCATACAATGGAATAACACTCAGGCATAAAATGGAATGAACTACAGATACTTGTAACA
Organism: Elephas maximus indicus; assembly: GCF_024166365.1. Lineage (NCBI taxonomy): Eukaryota > Metazoa > Chordata > Mammalia > Proboscidea > Elephantidae > Elephas > Elephas maximus. The sequence continues at coordinate 60,321,375 of NC_064833.1, read as the reverse complement.
ATATGGATGCCTCTCAAAAACATGCTAAAGTGAATGAAGCTAGATACAAATTACCACATACTGTATGATTCCGTGTGACACTCTAGGAAAGGCAAAACTACAGTGATGCAAAGCAGATCGATGGTTGCCAGGGGCTAGGGATGGGTGGGGGGGAGTCCCTAGGTGGCACTAACGGTTAAGCACTGGACTACTTAGCAGAAAGATTGGTGGTCGAAGCCACCTAGAAGCCTCTCAGAGGCCAGGCTTGGGGATCTGCTTCTGAAAAGTCACGCCTTGAAAATCCTATGGTGCAGTTCTACTCTGATACACATGGGGTCACCATGAGTCAGAATCAACTTCACAGCAACATACAACAACAAGGGATAGGAGAGGTAATTACAAACGGACTAGGGAACTTTTGGGGATGACACAAAAGGTGGCATTGCTTGGTTGCGGTAGTGGATATGTAGATATATATATATGTAGATATATATTTGTAAAAACTTCTTGAATTGTACCCTTTAAAGGGCGTATTTTCTTGTGCATAAATTATACCTTAATAAACTTGATTTAAACTCCCTTCCCACCCCCCACCCCCCAATGCATACACAGTACATGGTTTAAGGAACAGACTGACCCACCTCCCAAATGTAATCTTTCTCAAGAAAATACAGATTCTTAAATATATAAGGGCAGAAAACCCATATGCATGTAAAGCTTTATAATTTCTGCTCATATATTAAAATTCAGCTGTAGTGTATACTTCCTAAGCTGGCTTGTTGAATAAATGTAAAACTTAAAAAAAGGATATTTTAATTAAATATAGGAATCCAGAGATGAATTAAGATAACCGGAAAGAAAAACAGGCAAATGTTCTCACATCATCTCATTTAAAAAAACAAAAAAGCTCTTGGATCAACAGTTTTATGCCCAATGAATAGTATATTGAGAATTACACAATTGCGTGCTGAAATGAGTGTAATTTATCTTGCTCAACATTCAGGAATAGACTTTTTTACTAAAAAGGGAAACATTTTCATGCTTGTTAAGTGCTCTAAGCTCCTCAGAGAGAAAAATATTAAGTACAGGGTATTATAATTTCATGAGCTTTGGGCTTAGTTTGACAGTCATTACAGTTGTTCCATTTCTAATTCCCAGGATTGCCTCCATAAAGTGCATCTTTTGTATGCGCATTTGAAAGTCATTAAAAGCCCACACTCATTTTGGAATCTGGACATTGAACTTGTGAGAAGGCAACTATTTTGCCCAAATGACTTTGCACAGAGGGGGTCAGTCCCAGTGAGAGCTCTTGGTGTGGTGTTTTCTGTAGTACGCAGGGTCTCAGTGACTCCCCGTGAATTACTTACGTGAGAGAGACTTAAAATTTATTATTATTATTATTTATTTTGGGGACAGCTTTTTTGGGAATATAATTTGACAAGGAACTATATTCTTATTCTATAACCTGAAGGTTGTAATAGGAACATCAACAGATGAGAAAATTTTACTTTTATTTGACTTACTATATTTCATAATCTAAGGAGGAAAAAAGCCAAGTCCAATTCTTTTGTTGATATCTTTCAAATTATTGTGTATTTTATGTGTAAATGCAATCTGTTTCTCAGTATTTTAATAAGCATTTCTTCCTCTCCCCTTGAGGGTTTGTGATGGTAGTCAATACCCATAAACTATAAAGACGGGGCAGGATGTTTCATCTCATTAAGATGCCAGGCAACCAGGATTCCTCAGTCGTCCTTCTCACATCTGATTTGTGCTCCTCAGTTTTGACCTTTAAGGCCTTCAAAGCTTTGCAAACGCATCACAGGTCCCCAGGGCACATAATTAAGTAGGTCACATGCTTGTTATTGCATGTTAGTACTTGCCTTTCAACATACGTTTCCTCTGTTTCACTGTGGGAAAATTCTCTTTTTCATGAGACATTCTTGGGTTAGTTCTTGGCGCTTTCTACAGAAAAAAAAAAGTCCTTGATATATTGTGGGAATACTTAAAGTCGTTTGGGATTTAATCAGACAGGAGAATAATTGCTCTCATATTTTTTAAAGAGTAGAGTCCACTCATACTAATTGCAGTACTGCCTTAGGCTTATGCTGCTAGAGAAAGAGTTCTCAAAGATAATAATTTTAGTTGTACCCTTTGCAAATTGAAGTATGTCGATAGTTTTTGAATAAAATGAAATCTATACAGTGTAGTAATGAATTAAAAAAAACCCATTTAAAATCTATTTTTATAATCTTTGACATTAATAAGCAGGTTTGTATGAATGCCCATCTGTGCGATAGAGTCTATCAATGCCTCCTGGAAATAGCATTTACTATGCATGCTGTAGGATTTTTCAGCCAAATAAATAAATATGCATGCTGTAATTGTTTATAATTTTGCTTTCATAACTTTAATAACTGAGTGTGAATTTTTAGCAACCAGATAAAACTTCATTTTGCTGACTGTAATTACTCAATAGAGATTTAAAAATATTTAGTATAAGTAGATTTTTAAGAAAATCAAGATTACCAGCTCTGCCCCCCATCCCATCATCACAATCCTGATCCTTTCTTTGCCAATCATGTCAATTTTCTCCACCCAAGAAATTAGCTAGGTTAACCTCAGATGAAACATTTGTGTCCCAATTAGTAGACTCACTTAATTAAGTTGGTTTGCATGACTAGAGACTTGTTCCTCCTAGTGATGCTAAAAAAGAGATAGCCACAAAAGCTAATTGAATTTTCACTTGATGTCCATGTTAAGAAATCAATAGGAGATGAGATGGTGGCAATGAAGACACAGAACCCTATAAAACGGCGCTTCTCAGGTTTAAACATACACACAAATCACCTGGGGAGCTTATGAAAACACAGATTGTAATTCAGTAATTCTGGAGTAGGGCCTGAGAGTCTTCATTTCTAACAAGCTCTCAGGTGATGCTGGTGCCGTTTGGTCTGAGGGATCTTGTTTTGAGTAGCGAGTTTATAGACCATCACTAAATTACAGTTTACTATTTGAAAAAGTGCAGTAGGGTTGGCACGCAGTTCTGTGGCAACACCAAGGGCTGGGCCGCCTCCTTTGTTTGTAAAGGAAGGAACACCCAAGAAAAATTGTAGCAAGGCAATTTCTCTGGATCCAAATATATTAGTTTCCCTCAAAAAAAAAAAAAAAAATTTTTTTTTTTTTTTTTGTCTCTTTAGTCGCTTGCTAGAACTGTCCTGAACTGCAGCTTTTGTCTTTAGGAGGGATAACTGGTGCTGAATTCACTCTGAATGTATTGTTGGAGGTTGGTGACAATGAAATGGATATGCCTAAATGTCCTACAGAGTCCCAGGGTGGTGCAAATGGTAAACATGCTCAGCTGCTAACAGATTGGAGGTTCAAATCTATCCAAAGACACCTGGGAAGAAAGGTCTGGCAGTCTACTTAAAAAAAAAATCAGTCATTGAGAACCCTGGAGCACAGTTCTATTTTGACACGCCTGGGATCACCATGAGTCAGAATCAACTTGAGGGAAGCTGGTTTTTTAAATGTCTTATGAATATAGTTAAGAAGGGCTGGTTTACTGGATGGGGGGGAGGGGGCTCTGCCGTATTGCATATGTCTGTGTGTATGCTTGTGTGCCCATGTGCGGACTTCCAACTTACATGGATGGAATAATCCTGCAATGGGCTCCTTGCTTTGACTTTTTCCCCAGAACTTGGACTGAAGCTTTCATTTCCAACCTTCTTGAGTACAAGGACCTCCTTTTTAATACAGAAGAAGTTAAAGGCTTCTATTATCCACTAAAATTTCAAAATCAAAATCTTCAAAATGAATTTGGCTTTGATTAATCTTAAGATTCTCTACATAAATAATAAAACAACAACAGAAAACAGTATACTCTAAGAGGCACGTTATGCGTTCAACCTATAGACAGAAGTTTCTTTCTGCAGCCCATGGTTTTGGAGCCACCTAATCAGGAACTTCCCATTTGATTGTACCACATTTGGATCACCTGTGTTACTCTCCTGGCACCCTGGTGGCACAGTGGTTAAGAGCTTGGCTGCTAGACAAAAGGCTGGCAGTTCGAATCTTCTAGCTGCTTCTTGGAAACCTTATGGGGCAGTTTTACTCTGTCCTGTAGGGCTGCTATGAGTTGGAATTGACTCCACGGCAACTTTTTTTTTTCCCCTCTGATGTGTTGCCCTCCAGGATGACTGATTCCCTGTGAAGAGTAAAGAGCCAGAGAAGACTGGAGATGACCGGCTTACACAATATCCAGAAGAACTAGATGGCCCAGAAAATTAATATTTTTAAAATGGGAAGTAAAGGATGCTTAGCTTTTCCGTAACCTAATAAATGATGAGAAATTGGCAAAATAATTCAAACATTTCATCTTAAAAAATTCTTATGACTGCCTCAAGATATTTTTGTTTCTTTTTTTATTATCTTTGGCTGGGCGACATTTCCTTCTAAATATTAAGTCAACAAAGCCAAACAGTAGTATGTAAAGGCTTATTGCCAAGATTCTGCCACCAACAGAGGAAATTTCCATGTTTGGAAATAAATCAGATTTCAATCTGTGGTGTCCTCCCTATCTGTTTCCTTTTCTGCCTAAGTGCAAGGCTAGTCTACGTTTCCCACCCTCCAATACCATTAGCTATGGTTATGTGACTGAGTTCTGGGAATGAAATGAGGGAAGAAATGTGTTCCTTCTCTAAGACTGTCTTATAAAACCTCCCTCAGGATTCTCCATGTGCTCTTTCCCCTCGGATTACTGAATAGAGAGGACAAGAGGACTGACAGAAAGAGCCACAAGATGGAAGGAGCCTTGGTTCATGAATGACATGTAGATGGCCATCTGAAAAGGAAAATCAACATTTGACTATAGTCAGGTAGAATAAAATCTATATTGTTGTATAATCATTTTGGATTTGTTTGTAATGTAATAAAATTACTCTGAATAATAAGGTGGAAAATAGGAGTGAGCCTGGTGGTGCAGTGGTAAGAGCTCAGCTGCTAACCAAAAGGTCAGTAGTTCTAATCTAGCAGCTGCTCTTTGGAAACCCTGTGGGGCAGTTGTACTCTGTCCTATAGCATAGCTATGAGTAGGAATCAACTCAACAACAATGGATTTTGGGTTTTGAAAATAGGAAGTCTAATTTTGATGTCCACTCTCTCCACTGAGGAGAGGAACTAAGCTTTCATCTTTGAACATTTGGCAGAATGCCTTTTATAATTAGGTGCCCCATAAACATTTGTTGAAAAGTAATGAATTTAGTGCTACTGTCCTGATCCTTCCCTTTTTCCTGAGCCGGTGATCCAGAGGGTGATAACCTAAGAGCCCAACATCCTGCTCAGGTATGTATCCAGAAACCACTGGGCATTCCATTTGTAAAAACTCTTTTCTCGTATACTTTACCTATACTTGTTGCAAATGAATTCATCTGTCTTGATGAATTCACCTGTCAATATTTCTTTTGAATGGATTTCTTCTGTGGCAATCTAAAATTTTATTCAGCAACAAGAAGAGGCCTAACTTCACTTATTTGGGAATAATATCTGTTTACTGGATAGGAAGGAAAAAAAAGGATTCAAACAAACATTGGGTTCAGTTCTTATCTTCAAGGAATTTGTACTTTCTGGAAGTAGGGGGGAATTATATTTTATGATCATTTCTGGAACCTACTCTTCATACTAAAGAAGTCATAATAGCCTACTCAACCCCTCTGTTTCTTGGCAGGGGGGCACCCTCTGGGCTGGGTGGACTATCTATAGCAGGCCTTCATCTTTGAAGACGTCTTTTTTTTTTACATCTAGATGGTGATGGTGTGTACTGGTCAAGAAATATTTAAGTTCCTAATTAATTGTATAACGTGACAGTAAATAGTGCATAGATATTCGATAGAAAGGGTTTCTGCTTTTTGTAAATATGTTCTTTAGACAGACAGAAGCCACTAGTGTGGCTTAAAAACAGCACAGTAAAACCACACAAGTGCCAAACATGAAGAGATGGCAACATTTAAAAGGAAAAAAAAAAACAAACACATTTATGTGGGGGGATAAAAGCATGCAAAAGCATCCCAAAGAATAGAGGATATACTCCTTTGTGTATTTCTCTTCAAAGATTCTTCACCTAGAGTATTCTTTGGCTCTGTGAAGCCTGGATCATTGTCATCGTCTGTTACTGTCTATGTACATGGGATATTGACATCAAACCCAAAACCAAATCAAACCCGTTGCTGTTGAGTCGATTCTGACTCACAGAGACCCTACAGAACAGAGTAGAGCTGCCCCATAGGGTTTCCAAGGAGCACCTGCTGGATTCAAACTGCTGACCTCTTGGTTAACAGCCAAACTCTTAACCACTACGCCACCAGGGTTTCCAGTACTGACGTCAGGGCTGCCTTTTGAATAGAGTAAATGGAAACACCATATGTCTACCTGATCAGACCCAAAACCTTGAATTTATCCTCATGTCTTCTCATCCTCTCATACCTATGCCCAGTCTGTCAGGAAATCCTGACTGGCTCTACCTTCAAAACATGTCTATCACCTATCCACTTTCCTCACTTTGACTGCTGCCATTTTAGTCCAAGGCACCATCAACTTTTGCTTCGGTTACTGCAGTAGCTTCCTGACTGGTCTCCCTGCTTCAGCACTTACATCTCTATACTTTGTGTTCCTTACAGCAGCCAGAGTAAACCTTTCAGATCATGTAATTCCTTAGGTAAATTCTGCAATGATTTCCCAATTTCTGATAGCCTACAATGGTCTATTATGATATATGGACCTCTCTGATTTCATCTTCTAGCACTTTCCTCATGGTCCACTCCATTCCAGCTGAATTGGCTACCTTGCTTCTCTTCAAACACACTAAGCATGCCCTTGTGTTAAGCTTTAATATCTACTGCCTTTAATGCTCTTCCCCCTGTGCATTTGTTAAGGTATGACAGCTGCTATAATAAATAGGTCCAAAAGTCTGTAATGCCCTAAACAGAGTACACATTTTCTTTCTCATGTAAAGTGTGGGGCAGGTGAACAGCACAGTGGGGAGTTCTTCCACCAGGCTGTCATTCTGGAACCCAGACTAAAGGAGGTTCTTTTATGTTTAACATGAAGCTTCCAAGGTTGCTCTAGACAATAAACCATTAGAGCCACCCAGAAGGAGAAACGAGTACGGTACGGAGAAGTTCGTGTGGAAGCTTTTTGTTGGACAGGCTGAAAACTCAGTCATCACCTCCATTCACCATTCCTTGCCTGGAAACCAGTCACATGGCCAAAGCCAACTACAAGGCAGCTGAGAAATATAGGTCAGTGTATACCAGGAAAGTAGAAAGATTTTGATAAGAACCTAACTGCTTCTGCTATTCCTCAGTAGCCAAATGGATTTCTCTGTCACTTTCTTTAGGTTTGTTCTTAAATATCATGGACGCCCCTGTACTCACTGTTCCTTTTCCCTGCTTTATTTTTCTATATAGCAGTCATTGTTACTAAATATTTGTTCTTTATTTTAAAAAGTTATTTATCTCCTGTAGTGGCTTGAATTGTGCTCTGCCTCCCTTGCAAAAAAAAAAGATATGCCACATCCCAATATCCGAACAGTAACAGGAAAACCGAACCAACTCATAGCAACCCTATAGGACAGAGTAGAGCTGCCCCATAGGGTTTCCAAGGCTGTAAATCTCTACGGAAGAAGACTGCCACGTCTTTCTCCACGGAGCAACTGGTGGATTCCACCTGACGACCTTAGGGTTAGCAGCCATGCACTTAACTACTGCATCACCAAAGCTTCCTTCCTAGAGTTGAAAACCTGCAAATGTTATCTTATTTGGAAAAAGGATCTTTGTAAATGTAATTCAGTTCGGAATCTTGAGATGAGATCATCGTAGATTGATTGAGTGAGGTCTAAATCCATTGACAAGTGTATTTATAAGAGAAGGAGAGAAGACATAGAGTAGAAAGCCATGTGAAGATGGAAGCAGAGATTGGATTTATGCAGCCACAGTCAAGCAATGCCTGAAACTACCAAAAGCTTCAAGAGGCAAGGAGGGATTCTCCTCTTGAGCCATCACAGGGAGCACGGCCCTGCCAATACTGTGATTTCAGACTTCTGGCCTCAACTGTCATGAGAAAAGAAATTTCTGTTGTTGTAAGGCACCCAGTTTGTGGTAATTTGTGACAACCACCCTAGGAAACTAATACATTTCGCCTCTACTTAAGCTCCTGGGAGACTGGGATTTTGTTTGGTTTAGTGCTGCATCTTTCAGCACATAGGAATGATAATTGAGTATTTGTTGAATGAATGAATGAATAAAAATAGAGAAATGTATTTCCTGCCTACTCAGAAGATATAATTTCATTTTCAAATAGCTTTTGTGGCCTTATGAGATTGTCTGTCCAGAGGATCATTTTGCTTCTTTGTTCTCATTTTGAGGCAGTAGTGTGTAATGGTGAAGAGCTGAGGCTATGAACTCCCACAGACCTGGCTTAAGACTCTGGCCGTGGGATCAGTGGCAAGTGTGATACTGAGCAAGTTAATTAATATTACTAAGCCTCAATTTCTGCATTTGTAAAATAGGCTACTCCTGCATAAGATGTTGAGAGGATTAAATGAGATAATATAAACACACTCAGTATATATATATATATATATATATACTGAGTGTATATATATAAATATATGTATAAATATATATATACACACACACTCAGTATAATGCTTGGCTATGTAAGTTCATCGTAAATTATTACACTAATTATTATAATTACTTATGATTAATATGCAATACCCTAAATTTTACAAATTCAAGTGTTTTATTTACAAACGTCTTTGAAATGACATCCATTTTAACATTTCTTTATTTAAGGAATCTCAATCAAGAAAGTCCGGCCGAACCACGAAATCCCCTACTGTGCTATGTCAGTATTTACATCTTTATTTCTATGTACCACATATAAGCCATCGTAATCTTGCATTAATATATGCAAATTGCTGGAAATTCCAAGTTGTAAAATAAAATTGGCCTGATCTGATAACAGGTGCCTTGTCTCACTCTCTGTCTCAAGGAGACTGGCCTCCTGCCCCGCTGCCCTTTAGTGTATGGTGGTCAACATGATCTGTCAGTCTTGTTATCTCATGAAAATAAATGATCGCTGTGCTGTTTGCGCTGTTATTTAGTGCTTAAAGATCACATATTGATATTATGTGTTACAGGTATAATACAACTTCTCAAAAACACAATTATTCATTTGCATGCATTAGCATAACATTGAAGCACAGACAAAAATTCATGAGCTACTGTATCACCATTGCAAAAAAAAAAAAAAACTTGAAGGAAGATCTTTAAGAATATGAGGAAGTGTCACAAATGATATGATCTTATACACAGAAAACCCCAAAGGATCCACAAAAAATCTACTGGGACTAATAGAAGATTTCAGCAAAGTAGCAGATACAAGACAAACACAAAAATCAGTAGGATTCCTTTACAACTGCAAAGAGAACTTTGAAAAGGAAATCACTAAATCAATACCATTTTCACTAGACTCCAAGGAGATAAAGTACTTAGGAATAAATCTAACCAGGGATGGAGAAGGCCTATACAAAGAAAACTACAAAACACTACTGCAAGAAACCAAAAAGAGACCTACATAAGTAGAAAAATACCATGCTCATGGATAGAAAGACTCAATATTGTGAAAATGGCAATTCTACCCAAAGCAATCTACAGATACATGCAATCCCGATTCAAATTCCAACAACAGTCTTTAATGAGTTGCAAAAACTAATCACAAACTTTACATAGAAAGGAAGAGACCCCTGATAAGTAAAGCAATACTGTAGAAGAAGAACAAAGTGGGAGACCTCAAACTACCTGATTTTAAAACCTATTATACAGCCATAGTAGTCAAAATGGCCTGGTAATGGTACAGCAATAGACACATAGACCAATGAATGGCCTGGTAATGGTACAGCAATAGACACATAGACCAATGAAACAGAACTGAGAATCCAATCCATCTATGAGGAGCTGATATTTGACAAAGGCCCAAAATCTGTTAAATGGGGAAAAGACAGTCTCTTTAAAAAATGGTGCTGGCATAAATGGATATCCATCTGTAAAGAAATGAAGCAGGACCCATACTTCACACCATACACAAAAACTAACTCAAAAAGGATCAAAGACCTAAATATAAAATCTAAAACAAGAAAGAGCGTGGAAGAAAAATAGGGACAACACTAGGAGCCCTAATTTCTTTTTACATGGCATAAATAGTATACAAACCATAACTAACAATGCACAAACACCAGAAGAGAAACTAGATAACTGGGAGCTCCTAAATATGAAACACTTACGCTCATCAAAAGGCTTCCCCAAAAGAGTAAAAAGAGAACCTACAGACTGGGGAAAAAAATTTTGGCTACAGCATATCCAATAAGTGTCTAACCTCTAAAATCTACAAGATACCACAATACCGCAACAATAAAAAGACAAGTAATCCAATTAAAAAATGGACAAAGGACTTGAACAGGCACTTCACCAAAGAAGATATTCAGGTGGCTAACAGACACATGAGGAAACACTCTCCATCATTAGCCATTAGAGAAATGGAAATCAAAATTTCACTGAGATACCATCTTGCCCTGACCATAATGGCACTAGTCCAAAAAACAAAAAATAACAAATGTTGCAGAGGTTATGAGGAGACTGGAACTTTTATACACTGCTGGTGGGAATGTAAATTGGTTCAACCACTTTGGAAAACGATACAGCGCTTCCTTAGAAAGCTACAAATAGAAATACCATACGACTCAGCAATCGCATTTCTAGGACTATGCCCTAGAGAAATAAGAGCTGTCACACAAATAGACATATGCACACCCGTGTTCATTGCAGCATTATTTGAAATAGCAAAAAGATAGAAACAACCTAAGTGGCTATCAACGCATGAATGGATAAACAAACTATGGCACATACACACAATGGAATACTATGCAACAATAAAGGGCAACGATGAATCAACAAAACGTCTCACAACATGGATGAATCTGGACGGCATTAAGCTGAGTGAAATAAGTCAGTTACAAAAGGACAAATATTGTATGAGACCACTACTATACGAACTCAAAAAAGGTTTACTCACAGGAAAAAGCATTCTTTGATGGTTACAAGAGGGGAGGGGGGAGGGAAATCACTAACTAGATAGTAGGCAAGTGTCAACTTTGGTGAAAGGAAGGACAACACACAATATAGGGGAAGTCGGTACAACTGAACCAAAGCAAAAGCATAGAAGTTTCCTAGACACATTCACTTTGAGGGACTGAGTGGCTGAAGCTGGGGTCTGAGGCCTATAGTCTTGGGTAACATCTAGGTCAATTGGCATAACAAAGTTTATTTAAAAAAATGTTCTACATCCCACTTTGATGGGTGGTGTCTGGGGTCTCAAAAGCTTTTGAGTGGCCACCTAAAATACGTTAATTGGTCCTATCCCACCTGGAGCAAAGGAGAATGAAGAAAACCAAACACACAATGAAAATATTAGCCCAAAGGACTAAAGGAACCACATGAACCAGAGACTCCACCAGCCTGAGACCAGAAGAGCTAGATGGTGCGTGGCTACCACCAATAACCACCCTGACAGGGATCACAACAGAGAGTCCCAGACAGAGCAGGAGAAAAATGTAGAACAAAATTCAAATTCACGTAAAAAGATCAGACTTACTGGTCTGACAGGGGCTGGAGGAACACCCAAAGTATGGCTCCTGGACACTCTGCTAACCCAGAACTGAGACCATTCCTGAAACCCACTTTTAAGACAAAGATTAAAAATCCTTTGCCATTGAGTTGATTCTTACTCATATCGACCCTATAGGACAGAATAGAACTGCCCTATAGGGTTTCCAAGGAGCAGCTGGTGAATAGGAACTGCTGTTTTTTGTTTAGCAGCCAAAGGTTAAAAAAAAAAAAGATTAGACAGGCCTATATAACAAAAAAAAAAATAACACACTTGAGGAACGTGCTTCTTAGTTCAATCCAGTACACGGGATCAAATGGGCAGCTCCTGTCCAAAAGCAGGACGAGAAGGCAGGAAGGGACAGGTACTGGGTGAATGGACACAGGGAACCCAGTAGAAAGGGGGAGTATCCTGTCACACTGTGGGAATTGCAACCAATGTCACAAAACAGCCCGTGTATAAATTTTTGAATGAGAGATTAACTTGAATTGTAAACTTTCACCTAAAACACACACACACACAAAATATGTTTATATATGTATACATATATTAGGACGTGGTTGGTAATAAAATTGTGGAGTATTGCCAGAGAAGGGGGCAAGGAAGGTGATGTTTTTAGAAGGCAAGATAAATGCTCTTGATAAGTTTTATTATTTTGTTTATTGGACATAAAAATATTAGACTTTCATAGATTTACTCTCAACTTCAATCCCTTTAACTTAAATTTTCCTCTAAGGTCATAAATTTCTCAACAGGGAGGGAAAATAATCCTTGGGTTTGAAGACAATATATGGCACTTAGAATATGATCTCAGCTCCTTACCCTGGCTGACGAAGTCTCCCTGCTCTATCTCCTGAACGCTCTTCCGTCCCCCACCAGGCTCTGTGGCAGCAGCTATATTTCTGTTCCTCAGGGTTAGTTTCGCCCTAGAGCATTTGCACTAGCTGCTTCCTATGCTTTGAAATGTACTTACCCTGATCTTTGTATAACTGAATTCTTTAGGTACTTCCCCTAAATTTCTGCTTGCTCATTATTCTGTTTTTAGTCTTTGCTTAAACCAACCAGACCAAAACTATCGCCAACAAGACGATTCCAACTCATAGGGACCCTGTAGGACAGAGTAGAACTGCCCCATGGCGTTGCCAAGGAGTGCCTGGTGGATTTGAACTGCCAACTTTTTGGTTAGCACCTGTAGCACTTAACCACTACGCCACCAGTGTTTCCAGCCTTTGCTTAGCATTGATAATTCTCTTGGGGTGTGTGTGTACGTGTGTTTGCCTATCCATTGATAAACTGGTTATACCCCCCGCTACCACCACCATTAGAATCTACCAGATACCATAGCGTCAGCTCAGACTCATGGTGTCCCTGTGTGTGTCAGAGAACTGTGTTCCACAGGGTTTTCAATGGCTAATCTTAGAAAGGAGGGAGATCTCCAGGCCCGTCTTCTGAGGCACCTCTGGAGGGACTCAAACTTTCTACCTTTTGGTTAGCCGTCAAGCATGCCAGCATTTTGCACCACCGAGGGATTCCTGGTTAGAGTATAAGCCCAAGAAAACAAGACCTTGTCTGTCTTGTTCCTTGCAGTATACTCCAAGCCTAAAACGTTTCTTAGTACCTTGTAGATGCTCAATAAATACATATTAACTATAATCAAGGCAAAAGATGCCTACACATTTATTTTATTGATAGTTTCTCATTTCAGTCCTAGATATTCTAAATTCTCATTTCCAAATTCAGTTCTATATATCTAAAAAATTCTGATTTATGGTACTATAGATGGCACTGGGTTTAGAATGATTCATAGTATTAAAAAACAAAACCTATTGCCATAGAGTTGATTTCAACTCACGGCGACCCTTTAGGACAGAGTAGAACTGCTCCATAGGGTTTCCGAGGAGCAGCTGGTAGATTCGAACTGCTGACCATTTGGCTAGCAGCTGACCTCTTTGCCACTGTGCCACCAGGGCTCTAATATACAATGTTAAAAACCAAACTGGTTGTCGTCAAGGCAATTCCGACTCACAGTGACCCTACAGGACAGAATAGAACTGCTCCATAGGGTTTTCAAGAAGCAGCAGGTGGATTCAAACTGCTGACCCTTTGGTTCGCAGCCATAGCTCTTAACCACTGTGCCACCAGGGCTCCATATACAATATGCAATATTAGCAGGTAATATTTAGGTACAGAAAATCAGTATACACAGGTGTTGGCCATTAAGGTGGGAGAGGGGTGCAATTGGAGAGTATTTGACGAGGGGACACAGTAATTACAGAATAATGTCTTGCTATCAGCATCTCTTCTACCCTGACGTTCCAGAGGGAAGTACATGCAGAGAAAGAACACTGGTGAAGGAGAGCCAAGGACAGCTGTATAACTGGTGGTGCTAGTACCTCCAATCCCAGAGCCTGCTGGTAATATATACTACAGCAAGTTACTTATGTCCATAGCCTGAAGTGTATGTGGAAGAAGGGGTACCATCTGATGGCTCTATCTTCTCAGATATAAATCTTGGAATCTTAACACTCTGTGGCCAGCAACATAATACAAATGACAGAGAGTGTCTGAAGAGCTGAGAAATGGGACCTCGGCTAGAGCACCTTTAGTATGGGAGAGGTCCCTTGCTCTTTTACTCTTCCAGACACAGGGAGCTAGAAAGAAGAACCACACCTAGTAAGTACATCTTTATACAAACTGTGGGCAGGTTCTTAAAAAGTTATACATCTACCAGATGACGCAGCAACCCCACAACTAGGATTTACCCAAGATAAATGAAAACACATGTTCACACAAAGACTTACGTTCAAATGCTCCTAGCAGACTTATTCTTAACAGCTAAAAACTGAAAACAACTGAAATGTCCACCAACTGGTGAATGGATAAACAAATTTTGTATATCCACATAATAAAACACTACTCAGCAATAAAAAAGAACCAGTGATACATACAACATCATGGATGAATCTTAAAAGCATTACATTGAGTGGAAGAAGCCAGAGAGAATAAACGATTTCATTTATATGATATTCTGGAAAAGGAAAAACTATAGAGACAGAAAGCAGAGTGGTGGTTGCCAGATGCTGGGAGGTGGGGAGAAGGGAGGTGATTGGACTGCAAAGCTTCGTACAAGGGAATGTGCAATTTTTGTGGTGAGAAATATTCAAAATTGTGATAGTGGTGGTGGATACACAACAGTATACATTTGTCAAAGCTCATCAAAGTGCATACTTAAACCTGGTGAATTTTATTGTATATAAATCATACCGAAATAAAGATGATATAAGTATATATATCACTATGAGTCAAAATCTACGCAACAGCAATGGATCGTAATAGCTATACATAGCCCTATAAACACTCTGGAATTTGATGCAAAAATATTACCATTTCTTCCTTTTGGGACGATAGGGAGCGGGAGGAAGGGGGCCACAGGCATTTTCCTCCCATTGAAAAGAACAGCCTCTGGGGCATGTCCTGTCACAATCACAATGGGTGACAGACTTAACTGTTTCACTCAACATGGGTCTGAATGGGGCTTCTCATTTCACATTTTAGAATTACAGTTCTTCTTTGTGGTCTTCAATGACCTGTTTTCTGGATAGAATTTTTTTTTCCTTTTAAATAGGGTTGGGGAATGGGCCAGGGGGCATGAGAGAGAGAATGGGGACCTGAGGGGTTATGCTCTTGCTATGAAACAGGAAATGTGTAGTCAAGGATTTTCATGGCTTCTGTGAGTAAGTTGTGACCAGAACTTGGTGTGTCTTGACCTGATGGCGTCCCTCACATATTTGAGAGTGTTCGCACCATGAATACCTCATTTTCACAAAGAACCCAGTATATGGTAATCCGGGTAGTCAGCATATTTTTATACCAAGGATTTTAGGAGAATCCCTTTGATCTTCTTACACCTCTAAGTTGGGCAGGAAATTCTTCTGATAGTGAATTTAGTTAGGAACAGGGTTCTGGGTAAATACTATTGTTTTAGGTCTTAGAGAAAAGGTTCCTTGAGTTTTAGCTTCAACACAGCAGAAGAATTTAATAACAGATGATGGATGACAAAACCATGAATTTATTTTTTGGACTACATTTTTCTTCAACCATCCAATCTTTGTACTCAGGTACTGAGAACTAGCACAAATCTTTGTACCTAAACTACCTACACTAAGTCATTGAAAATCACTACAAGGAAAGTAAAAAATGTCAAGTTAAGCCAGGGTAGACACATGGTGCCTAAGTGAGACATTTCCTGGTGTACTGAAGTACTTCTCTCAGCCCCTAGTGGGTATTCATTCCCTAAAACAAGACACGCTACTCTAGATTTACTGGAGCTGGTAAAGCTATAGCCATTTGGGACCAGAGATATCGTCAGTTAAATAAACAAAGCTTACAGTTATCCCTTCCCCCTCTCCCCTGAAGAAGTAAGTAGACACATATGTGCTTTGTTTTTCTGTCATAAATATAAATTTTCAAATATGTGGGAAATGTTTTTATTCTATATTTGTGATTCTTGACTTTGAAAAATGATTAGTAATTTTGCTTTTAAAGCTGAACAATGTTGGGAAGAATATTATTCCTGTCCCATTCTGCTAAATTTGAAAAAAAAAAGGAAGCAGCTATTTCTAAGTAAGGCTTCCAAGCAAGAATCGACTGCACCCAGGCCAAACTCTATCCAAGCTGAGCTGGTTCCGCCATCTAGTGACTTTCCTCCTGAACTACATTGGAGGGCATTAGTTTGGTAGGCTCAAGCCCCTGAGTGTTAATTTTAGCTTAATGTATCATAGCATTGGTCTTCACCTCTCTTCATTCCCACCCACTACCTGTGTGATCGTGGGAAAATTATTTACCATTTCTGTGACTCAGTTTCTTCACCTGTAAAGTGGGGGCAAGCACCTACCTCAAATGGTTTTAAGGAGGCTCGTGTAAGTCCTGAATAAAGATTCGTTAATGTTGTTGTTATACTTAAATAACTATAATTATGCAAGTCCAAAACTGGAAAAAAAAAAAAAAATAGGCCAGAGCATGGGAAATCAAGTAACAGATACGCGAGTATTTCAGAACAAATTGAGTATACAGTAGTTAACGCCTGGAACAGGATCAAACCTTATTTAGGCTTTTTGTGTACACTGCCAACAAATATATTATGCAATTGCCTTATTCCAAGTCTTTCCTCACCTCGTATGAATGTTCCCATTATAGCAGAAAACATTTCTCTGTGCGCATTTTAACACTGTTCTTCCTCTTCCTGGTACCTCCTTTTCTGGAATATTCTCCCTCACAATTTTATACTTCTCAGTCCTTAAATCCCACCACGACCTCAGCAACTCACGCACACCCCTCTAGTGCCGCGCATCGCAGTTTAATCCTCTGTAGGCCTTCACTCTCATCTCCACTACAGCACCTGACACAGACAGACTGTGCTGGAGAGAATTGGGAAGAGGGCGTATGTAGCTGCACAACTAGACTGTGAGGGGCCTTCTGTGAGATATTGTATACTATCTGTGCATCGGTCCCTCCCCCACCCCAAAGCCTAACACAGAGATTTCACACAATAGGTGCTCCACATAAACTTGTTGAATTAAAGTAAAAGGTTAGAAGAGACCTTACTGCAACATTTCAGGAAGACTGACTCATAGACTTTTGGCCTAAATTGGCCTGATGGTTTCAATAGGCAGGTTTACTCTGTCAATATGTGCATTTTGAATTTTAAAAATTTAAAAGGATTTTTGTAACAATAATAATGAATTTCATTAAAGAACATTTGGAAATTACTAAAAAATAAAGAAAAAATCATGACTCCACCACTCAAATAGTATCAATATTTCGATGTTTTTCAGTGTTTTTTTCTGTATATTGTTATTACCTGGATGTGAGCCTCATCAATTTGCAGCTTTATACCCTGATTTTTTATTTAACATATTGTAAATATTTTCCCGTGATACTATATGAACTTTAAAAACATAAATTTAAAGAACCGAATTCCACTAAATAAATGTACCACAGTTTACTTAACATGGTTATATTTTAGGCATTTAGCTTGTTTGTAATTTTTTTTTAGCTGTTATATGTAATACCACAAAATAAGTCTTTGGGCATGAAGATTTTCTTTGCCTAGGATGATATATTTTCATGAATCCCACAGGTAAAATCCCTCTTGACTGTCTTATTATAGTAAACCTTGATGGACCAGGAGCTAGAATATTATAATAAACTGAAGGTCCTGTCAATAGAAGGGTAACCAGAAAATGGTTTTTGACTTGTGATAGCTCCAGGCCACTATTATGAGCTTTGACTGCCCAAAGCCTATTGCAGATGTGAAGAAAGGCATTAGAAGATTAGACTGCACAGGCATGGATGCAGACTGCTTTTTAAAACCATTCCCCAGTATTAAATTGTTTCCTTGTTTTTTCATGTGCGTGTGTGTCATTTCATTTTAAAAGTGAAACACTTAGGTCCAATGCAAGTTACCTGACTTTACATCATTCTTCCATGAAGAAATCTTTTGGTTTGCAAATTTATTCATGTATAAATTTGTTTATTGCACACGTATTTATGGAATTTTACTATATCGCATACTTGTACTAGCTGTTAACTACTACAGATGAATAATGTTTTCTTTTATTGTAGTTTAGATGAAGATTTGCAGAACAAACTAGTTTCCCATTAAACAGTGAGTACATGTATTTTTTTATGACATTGGTTAACAACCCCATGACATGTCAGCACTCTACCTTCTTGATCTTGGGTTCCTTATTACCAGCTTTCTTGTCCCCTCCTGCCTTCTAGTCCTTACCCCTGAGCTGGTGTGCCCCTTTAGTCTCATTTTGTTTTACGGGCCCGTCTAATCTTTGGCTGAAGGGTGAACCTCAGGAGTGACTTCATTACTGAGCTAAAAGGGTGTCCAGGGGCCATTCTTTCAGGGTTTCTTCAGTCTCTGTCAGGCCAGTAACTCTGGTCTTTTTTTGTGAGTTAGAATTTTGTTCTATGTTTTTCTCCAGCTCTGTCCGGCACCCTCTATTATTATCGCTCTCAGAATAGTCAGTGGTGTTAATCAGGCACCATCTAGTTGTACGGGACTCAGTCTGGTAGAGGTTGTGGTAGATGTGGTCCATTCTTCCTTTGGACAAATATTTCCCTTGTATTTTTAGTTTTCTTCATTCTTCCTTGCTCCTGAAGGGGTGAAACCAGTGGAGTATCTTAGATGGCCGCCCACAGACTTTTAAGACCCCAGACGCTACTCACCAAAGTAGAATGTAGAACATTTTCTTTATAAACTATGTTATGGCAATTGAACTAGATGTTTCCCGAGACCATGGTCCCCATAGCCCTCAGCCCAGCGATTCGGTCCCTCAGGGAGTTTGGATGTGCCTATGGAACTCCCACGACCTTGCCTTTACAAGTTGTGCTGGCTTCCCCAGTACTGTGCATTGCCTTACTCTTCACCAAAGTTATCACTTATCTGTTGTCTGTTTAGTGTTTTTCCATCCCTACCCCTCATCTCCCTCATAACTATCAAAGATTGTTTCTTTTTGTGTGTAAACCTTTTCATGAGTTGTTACAATGGTAGTCTCATACAATATTTGTCCTTTTGTGATTGACTTATTTCACTCAGCATAATGCCCTCCAGATTCACCCATGTTACGAGATGCTTTGCAGATTCATCACTGTTCTTTATCATTGAGTAATACTCCATTGTGTGTATGTACCACAGTTTGTTTATCCATTTATCTGTTGATGGGTATCTAAGTTGTTTCCATCTTTTTGTTATCGTGAACAATGCTGCAGTGAACATGGGTGTGCACATGTCTATTTACGTGATGACTCATTTCTCTAGGATATATTCCTAGGAGTGGGATTGCTGAATCATATGGTACTTCTATTTCTAGCTTTCTAAGGAAGCACCATGTCTTTTTCCAAAATGGTTGTATCATTTTGGATTCCCACCAGCAGTGCATAAGAGTTCCAGTCTCTCCGCAGCCTCTCCAACATTTGTTATTTCCTGTTTTATTGATTCATACCAGTAATGCCAGGGTGAGATGGTATGTCATTGTGGTTTTCATTTGCATTTCTATAATGGCTAGTGATCAAGAGAATTTCCTCATGTGTCTCTGGCGGCTTGAATGTCTTCTTTGGTGAAGTGTCTGTTCATTTCCTTTGCCCATTTTTTAATTGGATTAATTTTATATTTGTCTTTTTGTTGAACTGATGTTGGATTTTCTTGCAGATTTTAGAGATTAGACCTTTGTCTGATTTGTAATAGTCAAAAATTTTTTCCCAGTCCGTAGGTTCTCTTTTTACTCTTTTGGTGAGCCTAAGTGTTTAATTTTTAGAAGATTCCAGTTATCTAGCTTATCTTCTGGAGTTTGTGTGTTGTTGGTTATGGTTTTATCCTGTTAATGCCGTGTATTAGGGTCTCTAGTGCTGATTCTATTTTTTCTTCTATGAACTTTATACTTTTTGGCTTTATATTTGGGCCTTTGATCCATTTTGAATTAGTTTTTGTATATGGTGTGAAGTATGGGTCCTGTTTCATTTTTTTGCAGATAGACATCCAGTTTTGCCATTACCATTTGATAAAAATACTATTTTTTGTCCATTTGATGGACTTTGGGTCCTTGTCAAGGATAAGGTGACCAAAGGGGGATGGAATTACTTCTGGGTTCTCAATTCTGTTCTGTTGGTCAATGTATCTGTCATTGTACCAGTACCAGGCTGTGTTGACTACTGCAGCTGTATAGTAGGTTCTGAGGTCAGGTAGTGTGAATCTTCCTACTTTATTCTTCTTCAATAGTGCTTTACTTATCCAGGACTTCTTCCCTTTCCATATAAAATTAATGATTAGTTTTTCCATCTCTTTAAAGAATGTTTTCAGTATTTGGATCAGGACTGCATTGTATTTGTAAATCGCTTTGAGTAGGATAGTCATTTTCACAATGTTGGGTCTACCTATCCATGACCATGGTATGTTTTTCCATTTATGTAAATCTCTTTTGGTTTCTTGCAGTAGTGTTTTGTAGATTTCTTTGTAGAGGTCTTTTACATCCCTAGTTAGATTTATTCCTAAGTATTTTATTGTTTTAAAACCCAAACCAAACCCACTGCCATCGAGTCAATTTCAACTCATAGCGACCCTATAGGACAGAGTAGAACGGCCCAATAGAGTTTCCAAGGAGCACCTGGCTGATTTGAACTGCCAACCCTTTGGTTCGCAGCTGTAGCACTTAACCACTACACCACCAGGGTTTATAAATGGTATTGTTTTTTCTGATTTCCTTTTCATCATTCTCTTTATTGGTGTGTAGGAATCCAACTGATTTTTGTATGTTTATCTTGTATCCTGCTAATCTCCTTATTCTTTTTATTAGTTCCAGTAGTTGTGGAGTTTTTTGGGTTTTCTATGTATAGTATCATATCATTGGCAAATAGGGATAGCTTAACTTCTTCATTACCAATTTGGATGCCCTGTATTTCTTTTTCTTGCCTTATTGCTCTAGCTAGGGCTTCCAGCACAATGCTAAACAGGAGTGGTAACAGAGGGCATCCTTGTCTTGATCCTTGTCTTGTTCTCAAGGGAAATGTTTTCCGCCTCTCTCCATTAAGAATGATGTTGGCCATTGGCTTTGCATACCAAAACAAAACCAAACCTAGTGCCATCGAGTCGATTCTGACTCATAGCGACCCTATAGGACAGAGTAGAACTGCCCCATAGATTTTCCAAGGAGCTCCTGGTAGATTTGAACTGCTGACCCTTTGGTTAGCAGCCATAGTACTTAACCACTACGCCACCAGGGTTTCCATGGCTTTGCATAGATGACCTTTATTATGTTGAGAAATTTCCCTTCTATACCTGTTTTATTGAGAGTTTTTATCCGGAGTTGGTGTTGGACTTTGTCAAATGCCTTTTCTGTGTCAATTGAGAGGATCATGTGATTCTTTTTATTTGTGTGGTGTAATCTGTTGATTGATTTTCTAATGTTGAACCATCCTTGCATACCTGGTATAAGTACTACTTGGTCATGGTGTATTATTTTTTTGATATGGTGCTAAATTCTACTGGCTAGAATTTTGTTGAGAATTGTTTTCATTTATCTTCATGAGAGATATTGGTCTGTGATTTTCTTTTTTTGTGGTGTCTTTGGTTTTGGTATCAGAGTTATGATGGCTTCATAGAATGAGTTCGAAAGTGTTGCTTCCTTTTCTATTTTCTCAAACAGTTTAAATAGTATTGGTGTAAGCTCTTCTCTGAATGTTTGGTAGAATTCTCCAGTGAAGCCATCTGTGCCAGGGCTTTTTGTTGTTGTTGTTGGAAGTTTTTTTTTTTTTTTTTTAAATTACCTTTTCAGTTTCTTCTCTTGTTATGGGTCTATTCAGATTTTCATCATTTTGTGTTAGTTTGGGTAGGTAGCATGTTTCTGGAAATGTATCCATTTCCTCTAGGTTTTCAAATTTGTTGGAGTATTTTTTTCATAATACACTGTTATGATCCTTTTTATTTCAGTTGGGTCTGTTGTAATGTCCCCCAGTTCATTTCTTATTTGGGTCATTTGCATCCTCTCCTGTTTTTCTTTTGTCAGTTTGGCCTGTGGTTTGTTGATTTTGTTGATCCTTTCAAAGAACCAACTTTTGGTTTTGTTGATTCTTTTTATTGTTTTTCTATTCTCTGTTTTATTCATTTCTGCTCTGATCTTTATTTCCTTTCTTATGGTGGGTGTGGGATTTTTTTTTTTTTTTTTTTTTGCTGTTTTATTTCTATTTGTTTGAGTTGTGTAGCTAATGTTTGGTTTGTTTCTTCTTTTTTGATGTGTGCACCTATTGCTATAAATCTACCTCTGAGGACTGCCTTTGCTGTGTCCCAAAGGTTTTGGTGTGATGTGTTTTCATTCTCCTTTGATTCTATGAATTTTTTTTTCCATCTCTGATTTCTTTTATCACCCAGTGGTTTTTAAAAACCAAAAAAAAAAAAAAAAAAAGTGGTTTTTAAGCAGGGTGTTCTTTAGTTTCCATGTAATAGATTTTTGTTGTTGTTGTTGGCCTTCCTGTTGTTAGTTTCTGCCTTGAGGGAGTTGTGGTCAGAGAAGATACTTTGTATTATCTCAATGTTTTGGATTTTGTTGAGGGTTGCTCTGTAGCCTAAGATATAGTCTATTCTGGTGAATATTCCATGCGTGTTGGAAAAAAATGTGTACTTTGCAGCCGTTGGGTGGAGTGTTCTATATACATCAATGAGGTCAAGTTGGCTGATTGTGCCCTTTAGTTCTTCTGTATCTTTGCTGAGTTTCTTTGCTAGATGTTCTGTCCTTTATTGAGAGTGGTGTGCTGGAGTCTCTTATACTATTGCAGAACTGTCGATTTCTCTTTTCAGTGCTGTTAGAGTTTGTTTTATGTATTTTAGAGCCCTGTTATTGGGTACCTAGATGCTTATTACGATTATGTCTTCATGATGGGTCATTCCTTTAATCATTATATAGTGCTCTTCTTTGTCTTTGTGGTGAATTTTGTCTTAAAGTCTGTTTTATCTGAGATTAGTACTGCCACTCCTGCTCTTTATTGGTTGCTGCTTGTTTGATATATTTTTTTCCATCCTTTAATTTTAAATAAATTTATACCTTTGTTTCTAAGGTGAGTCTCTTTTAGACAGCAGATGAATAATTCTTAAAAGATTTTATAGCTCAGAAAAAGACAAGAGAAACAATGGCAATGCCATGTGAAACGTGCTTTAGTAGAAGTAATAACCATGGTCTTTGGAAGCAAAATGGGAGAGTTAATTCTGTCTGGAGTATTGGAGAAGACTTCATAGAGGAACTTATATTTGAGTCTTGAATCATGGTAGGAATTTCGTAGATAGACGGCAGGGAGAATTCCAGCCAGAGGGACCAACATATCTATGGATGTGAAAGGATTTCTCATGACATGGAAAAGTTGAAAAATTATTTTTGTCTGAGGGAAGCTTACATAAAAGAAGAAGCAGGAAATCAGGTAGAAAAGATGAAACGAGGCTAGATTATGAAAGGTTTTATGTTTTTATACTCCAAGATAAGAAGTTTGTATTTTATATCAAAGTCTATTAGGAGCAACGTGAAATTTTTAAGCAAAGAAATTACATTAAAATAATAACATTCACTAATTGCAACTTCATGATATGCCAGGCATGTTAAGTATTTTACATGAGAAGTTTTCACAAGAGCATTATGAGATAGCATAGTTGTTTTGCTTCTTAATGTGGAAGAGAAAGTGAGGCTTAGAGAAATTAATTTGTCCAAAGTCACACAGCTAATAAATGTCCAGCATCTTGACCTCTACAGTATTGTCTTAGTTTCCTACTGCTGCTGCAACGCAAATACCACAAATGGGTGGCTTTAAAGAACAGGAATTTATTGCCTCACGGTTTTGGGAGGTAGAAGTCCAATTCAGGGATTTGCCTCTAAGGAAGGGTCCTTCCTTGTTGGTAGGCCTGGGAGTTCCTTAACATTTCTTGGTGTCTGCCTTTGTCCTGTGTGAATCTGTCTATTCTGCTGTTTTTATAGTACATCTCCTAGAAGCATCTAGGTTTAGGACCTACTCTGTTATGACCCCATGAACATAACAAAAGAAAATCCCTGTTCCCAAACAGGGTCACATTCACAGCTACAGCGGTCAGGACTTCAACATAACTTTTGGGGGGAACACAATTCAATCTGTAACAGTCACATTAGCTTTTCAGAGTTATATTTTAGAAAGCTCACTTCAGTGTCTGGGAGAAAGATATTTTAAAGTAGAGAGTCAGAAGTCAGAGAGACCATTTGCTAGAACACAGGACAGATTCATCAAAATGAAAAACTTTTATGCATCAAAGGACTTTATCAAGGAAGTGAGGAAACAACTTACAGAATGAGAGAAAATATTTGGGAACCATATGTCTGGTAAAGGTTTAATATCAGAATATGTAAAGAACTCCTATAACTCAACAACAGAAAAGACAACCAAACTAAAAAATGGGCAAAGGACTTGAATGGACATTATTTCAAACAAGATATACAAATGGCTAATAAGCATATGAAAAAATGCTACACATTATTTCAAACCCAAACTTACTGTCATTGAGTTGATTCCAACTCATAGTGACCCTATAGGACAGAGAACTGCCCCATAGGGTTTCCAAGGCTGAAAATCTTTACGGAAGCAGACTGCCACGTCTTCCCTCCAAGGAGCAGCTGGTGGGTTTGAACCACTGACCTTTTCATTAGCAGCCCAGTGCTTTAACCACTGTGCCACCAGGGCTCCTTCTACATGTTAATAGAAAAATGCAAATCAAAAGCACATGAGATATCATTTCACATCCACTAAAAAAAAAAACCCAGTGCCCTCGAGGATGGCTATTATCATAAAAAAAGAAAATAACAAGTATTAGTGAGGATGTAGAGAAATTGGAACCCTCACCCATTGCTGGTGGGAAGGTAAAGTGGTACAATTGCTATGGAAAACAGTTTGGTAGTTCCTCAAAAAGTTAAACATAGAATTACCATATCACCCAGCAATTCTATTCCTAGGTGTCTTCTGCTGTAACAAAAATACCACAAGTGGATGGCTTTAACAAAGAGAAATTCATTCTCTCACAGTCGAGGAGGCTAGAAGTCTGAATTTAGGATGCCAGCTCCAGGGGAAGGCTTTCTCTCTCTCTCTCTCTGTCAGCTCTCGGGGGAAGGTTCTTGTCATCAATCTTTTCCTGGTCTAGGAGCTTCTCAGGACAGGAACCCTGAGTCCAAAGGACATGCTCCCCTCCTGGTTCTTCATTCTTGGTGGCATGAAGTCCCCTTGTCTCTCTGCTTGCTTCGTTCTTTTATATCTCAAAAAAGATTGGCTCAAGATACAACCTAATCTTGTAGATTGAGTCTTGCCTCACTAACATCATAGAGGTAGGATTTACAACACACAACACAGGAAAATCATATCAAATGACAAAATGGTAGATAATCATACAGTACTGGGAAACATGGCCTAGCCAAGTTGACACACATTTTTGGGGGACACAATCCAATCCATAACACTAGCTATACAGTAAGTCCCTGGATAATAAATGTCTGAAATACAGACAACTAGTACTTGTCCTTTAATGTTATGTAAATTTGCTCTCACTTTGAAACGGTTGAACCAACCTCTACGCGCAACAAATTCTTTGTCACTTGCTACACCTGCAGCTTTTAAACTATTGAAAAGCCTTCGAACATTTTCTTTCACTAAAGTAAGGATAAATGAGAACCATATGCACTTGTTCAGACTTACCTACAAATTTGACTTAAAGGCACGCTTAGGAACAGATCTTGTTTGTAACCCAGGGACCCTGTACACCTAAAAGAATTGAAAGCAGGGACTCATACAGATATTTGTACACTAGTATTCATTGGGGCATTATATACAATAGCCAAAGTGTGGAAACAACCAAGTGTCCATCAACAGATGTACAAATAAACCGAAGGTAGTATATACGTGCAATGGAACATTATGCAGCTATAAAGATAAATGGAGTCCTGATACATGCCACAATGTGGATGGATGAACCTTGAAACATTATGATGTGATCAGATACAAATGAACGAATATTGTATGCTTTCACTTACATGAAATATCTAGAATGGGCAAATGCATAGAGACCAAAGTTTATTAGTGGTTACCAGGGATTGGGGGAAGAGAGGGACGGGGAGTTGTTGCTTAAGGAGTACTGAGTTTCTGTTTGAGGTGATGAAAATTTTAAGAACTAGATAGTGGTGGTTGGTTGCACAGTATGGTGAATGTAATTAATATCACTGAACTATACATTTAAGAATGATTAATATGTAAAATGTTTTGTTATATATATTTCACTACAATCAAATTTAAAAAAGAAAAAAGAATAATACAGGACAGAGGTGTTGAGGGCCAGAACTAGAAGGTGATAGTGGAGGTTGAGAGGTTGGAAAAGTACCTAAGTACAAAGCATGGATAAACGGATAATTACTGCAATTTTGGAAAAAGAATAGATACACGGAAGTTAAACAAAAACTATCCCGGCCTTTCAGGGATTGTTTATTCTAATGCTCTTGAGGAAGTTATCCATCTTTGGCTGGTCTTGGATGATGACATTTTTTTTTCTCAAAATCTGGCATAATTTAGCTTCTAAACACATGATAGTCTTTAATATACAAAGTAATTGTGTTCAAAAATTATTTAGCCATCTCTTCAATAAATTGCAAGATCCTGGGGGTATACAGAGATAGATAAGACTAAAAACTTTCCCTTAAAAAGCTCCCAATCAAGAAGGATTTATAAGACCCATAGCAAATAATCATCACATTGACAAAATGTACTTAATGTCCTCAGAGGTATGGACAAAACATCCTGGGAATTCAGAGGGAGGGGAGAGTGCTTCCCGTTGTGGTGTGTAGGTGAAATTCAATGACAGTTTTGAGGAAGATGTTCTCATTTAAGTTGATCAAGTTAGATTTTCAGGTGAGTGAGAGAGTGATGGATTCAAGGCAGAAAGAAGAGATCAACAAAAAAGCCGAGGAAGACAAGTGTTGGGCATGTCTGGAGAGCAGGATATGATCTAGTTTGGCCAGAGCGGAAGGTACATACGTGTAAGTGAGGAGGGAGAGGCAAGGCTGGAGAGGTTCAAAAATAGCAGGATATGAGCACTCACTGTGCAGCCGAAAATTATAGAGTCAGTATGATTGGCACTGTTCTTTTTGGAACTTAGAAGGGGCGTGGAAGTGAATTCTCTAGATGGAGCATCCGTGTAAAATTGAGAATCACTGGTTTATCAATGATCCTGGGTCCTCACACCTCAAGCAACCACCCAGTTTGGCTGCACCTGGCACATTTGAGGATGTTCAGTAAATATTTGTTAAATGAATGAATGACTTCTGTCCTTTCCTCTTTGTATATGATGGAGAAGAAGGCTTGCTTGTTAACAGACACACATCTTCCAAAGAGGTAGTCTAAAGTAATGGCTGAGAGTGTGGACTCTGGAGTCACTCTACGACTAGTCTTAGGGCCAATTATCAAGCCTCATTTATAAAATGGGGATAAAATTAAAACATATTTAACAAGGCTGTTAGAAGTCTGGAGTATAAAGCACCACACACATGTAAGCTATTGCTCTGGAGATGTCAGAATTCTAGTTTAGCAACCCAAGCTGTTTTCTTAGGCTTCTGGCACCAGCAGACCTATGAAGATATTAGTCTGCCTTATCCTCACATCTGTCTTCCTGCCATTTCATTTCGCCCCTAGAAATGCATGAGCCAAAGGATCATAAACATAAAACTCATCACTTTTCCTTGTGTTAACGGATTTAAACCCTTGTCTCATAGCAGACTTCAGTGGGCACATTCACTGGTTGTCTGTTGGCCTCTGTCAAACCCTGCAGCATGATACCCAGGCCATCTGGCCCTCACCATGGTGAGCCATATGGAATTTAGACCTCACTTCTTTGGAAAAGCCTAGCTTTTTTCTTCTATGTGTTCCCTGCTTGGCCTGACTTCCCAGGCGGATGGAATTAAGCATGGTTGCAATAATACTTTCCTTATCTTTCATCCTTGAGAGTCAATGACTTAAATTTTATTAGGAGAGCCTTTTTTTTTTTTAGATAGTGCGTCTTAACATTCTTAGTAAGCAATGACCAAAAACTCGCTTCAAGCCTTGTGACATCTGTGACACAAGATAAATAATTCAGAAATCGCATTTATGTAATTCTCTCCTACAACTGTCCCTGTATTCTACGAAGGGAATTATATTACATTTTCTTCCCTTCTTTTCTGTGATACTTTAAGCTGCAGTTATCTTCTACCCACCTCAGAACAGCAGGTACAGCCACGCTGTGGTGATTAGCTCTTAATTGTTTCAGGTTATTAGCTGCACAGAAAATTATATGCAAAGTTTTGAGATATGGTTTGGCTCCTACTGTGATAATCTCAGTGAGATTCACACATATTAAGCAGGTCTCTAAACTCTTCTTGAAACTCAGAGCAAAAGTGCTTATCTCTTAAAAGTGGGAGCTTAAATTAAGCCTTAGTTTTTAAAAATAACTTTTGAGGATTTTGTCTAAATAAATAAAAGTGTAGGATTGCTTATTTAAAGATACTAAGGATTCAAAATTATTTTTAAATGGAAGAGTAGTATGAAGACGCAATCTTAGCTGATTCTCAGCAAAACCATGGGACAAGCGGATTTTCAGCTGCCTTATCGCTCCTTTTCACCCTTCTCAGTTTTTGCTCGCACTATAATCCCAAGTGTGGTTATAAAACAGATTCTTTCTATCTGAAGGAAAAATATATTAACACACTAGTACGTTAGTAAAGGAGCCCTGGTGGCGCAATGGTTAAGTGCTTGCCTGCTAACTGAAAGGTTGGCAGTTTGAACCCACCCAATAGCTCTTCAGGAGAAAGATGTGCCAACCTGCTCCTGTAAAGATTATAGCCAAGAAAACCCTATGGGCAGTTCTACTACGTCACATGGGGTTGCTATGAGTCGGAATCAACTTGACAGCACCCAACAATAGTACGTTAGTATAAAGTTAATTTAAAAATGTCAGACCCTTCAAGATAAAGAATTAGCATGCTTTACAAAAGCATCCCAGAGGAAGAAATAAGGAACTAACCTTCATTTTCACCATAGGATAATTTTACTCTCCCACCCTTTTTCTTAGGCAGTGATTCTACTTCCACAAAAAACAAAACCTATTTTCCCTTCAATCCTTTCCAAACCAGAGTCACCATAGTTACATTCTTATTAGCCTGATTTTTCTCATGGAATTTACTATATATTGTCATGAAATCTAGCTATTTGTGTCTAGCTTAATGAACTCAGATCAAAAGCTCAATTAAGTGTGTCTTATTCTTTCCTTGTCCAGTTTCAGGCACAGCTGCCTGGACCTCGTAAGTAAGTGTATGACAAATGACCGTGTGTATCAATGTTATAAGACACGTCATTTACACCAGAACATAAACTGCTTCTCTGTAGTTATTGCTCTGGACAAACTTAGATCTTACATTTGAACTCAGAATTTGCCTATAGTCCTATGGTTCCCAACCTTTTTGTGTTTATACGTACTTTAAAGTTCTTAAATTTTTGTTGGTCCATTTTAGGAAATGAACAAAATAAAACAAAAAAAAACCTAAATAATTCAGCAACAAATACAAGCTTTAGCTAATATTTTTGCAACAATGCAGGCTTCCTGGATGGTTTGGGCAGGGAGGTGCTTGGCCTTTACCCCTCCTCACCCCACAGTACTCCTCTGGCAGCAAGCCACCAGGAATAACATATAGTCTAAGAACAATCTGGGTCTAGGGAAGCAAAGGCAGTTTACGTGTCTCCTAGCTTCACCCTTCAAGTAGATAACCACCCTGTATAGAAATTCAGTAGTCATCTTCGGTCAATTTGGGAGCCCTGCAACTTATTTCTTAACCACTTAGCACTATGCTAAGAGGTTGCCCTACCCAAGCTCTCTTATGTGCTCAAGAGGCAATATCCTCTCACTTTCCACTAACCACTGTTTTGTTTGGCACTGATCGTTATGCTTACCTACTCCTTGCAGTCCACCATACTCCTATGCCACACTGCATACTCAATTTGGTATTCTGGCAGACAGCCATTGCTGTAACAGCATGAACAGTGAGTTGTGGCAAATCTGAAAGAACAAGTACAGTGCCTTGGAAAGGTTCACAGCACTCCACTGACCTAGCAGGCCAGGGGGGTTCAGCCAGTAACTGTGAAGAGGACCAGTTGGTGCCTGAGACTTCTCTCAGAGTCAAGGCTTCTCAGTTCTCTTCTCTTGATCCTTTATACCTGCCCTACCTAGGGGACTGGGTTGGGTTATCTAGGGAAAGATTCTGGTTCTGTTGGCTTGAAGCTCATAGACTTTGGGGATTGGTGCTTCTCCTTCTTCTCCTTCTCTTCCTTCTTCTTTTTGAGAATACTTTATGGAAAATAATAAAAAATTAAAAAAATACAACATTGGCTACAGAAATAAATATTTAGATTGAGGAAAAAATCACAACAAATTGCAAATTTTAAAAAGCTGACATGTACCCCAAGCATCATAAAATCCAGGAAAGTAATAAAGGTTTTCAAATTATTTAACTGCCTGATGCAACTCTTTAATAGTAGTTTCTTCCAGTTCTTGGCTGTATACTCTTTGATTGCTTCTTCATATGATAAATGATTTTATAATACTCTCTATAGAGAGCTAACTTTGCCTTTCCTCTAACATGGCTAATAAAAACATTATTATTAAGGGTTCAGAAAAGTTTCTTTCAAACGTTTCTCCCACACTGCCCAAATATTTGTGGTGCCACATGATACATTCATATCTCAGTACTGCTTTTGGCCTGGCATCCTAGTGTCATGATACTTGGTGAGTGGACACAGTGGGTGGTAAGTGCTTGCCAGGAAGCCACTCCTTCATTAGTACAGTTGATAATAACTTGAATATATGCAAAAATGACTGCCGTAAACCCCACAAATATATATCACCAAACTCAACTGTCTTAGTCACCTGGTACTGCTATAACAGAAATACCACAGGTGGATGGCTTTAACAAAGAGGTTTATTCTCTCACAGTCCAGTAGGCTAGAAATCTGAATTCAGGGTACCAGCTCCAGGGGAAGGCTTTCTCTCTCTGTTGGCTCTGGAGGAAGATCCTTGTCATCAGCCTTCCCTTGGCCTGGGAGCTTCTCAGCACAGGAACCTCAGATCCAAAGCATGCACTCTTCTTCTGGCACTGCTTTCTTGGTGGTACGAGGTCTCTCTGCTCCCTTCTCTCTTTTATATCTCAAAAGAGATTGGCTTAAGACATTACCTAATCTTGTAGACCTCATCAATATAACTGCCACTAATCCATCTTATTACATCATAATGACAGGATTTACAACATACAAGGAAATCACATCAGGAGATAAAAATGTAGACAATCATAAAAGGGAATCACGACCTAGCCAAGCTGACAGATATTTTCGGGGGACGTAATTCAATCTGTGACACCAACCAATGTATCCTCAACTCAGCTTCCCCTTAGCTGGATCCCCAAAGTCCTGAGGGCACTTTAGTACCACTTTCAGAAGGGCATATGTGACAGAGGAGAACTCTGAGTAGAGAAAGACAGTGGTCTTAACCAAATGTAGTTAGAATATATTATTTTTTTCAGATTACAAAAATGTGACATGTAAACACATTGAAGGGGTACACAAGGCTCTAAAGGTTAAACTTTACTAGTTTTGTACTCTACCTCTTTACCTTTAGGAACTAAAGGTCCAAATAAACATGAGAGAGAGAATTAGAACATATTTGTTGGAGTCTTGTCGTATCACTGGGGAGAAATAAAACTTTGGTGGCAACTTTATAAAGAAAGGAAACAACTTCTTTTAAAGGACTTTAGCAGGAAGAAAATTACTGAGTCACTAAAGGTTATTGTCTTTATCTGGAAATATTTTAAAACCTTCAAGTATCTGAGTGACATGCATGTATTCAGACAAATATTTTCTTCCATAAAAATAATAATTAACTATTTGGGAGCACTGACTATATACTAATTGTTATATTAGCACTTTATGTGCAATACTTGTTTTTATTTCCATAACTATTCTGTGATTCCCTTGTATGATTGTCCACATTTTTATCTCCTGATGTGATTTCCTTATATGTTGTAAATCCTGTCACTATGATGTAATAAGATGGATTAGTGGCAGTTATATTGATGAGGTCTACAAGATTAGGTAATGTCTTAAGTCAATCTCTTTTGAGATATAAAAGAGAGAAGGGAGCAGAGAGACCTCGTACCACCAAGAAAGCAGTGCCAGAAGAAGAGCGCGTGCTTTGGATTTGAGGTTCCTGTGCTGAGAAGCTCCCAGACCAAGGGAAGGCTGATGACAAGGATCTTCCTCCAGAGCCAACAGAGAGAGAAAGCCTTCCCCTGGAGCTGGTACCCTGAATTCAGATTTCTAGCCTACTGGACTGTGAGAGAATAAACTTCTTTATGGACTATTCCAGATGGACACAGTGAAGCTTGAAAGCATACATAGCTAGCAAATGATTGAGCCAGAATTTAAGCTCAGAAAGTCTGAATCTAGGGCCCAGGCTCTTAACTATTACAAGCCACAGCTTTCTTTGATTGTTGAAGAGAGGATTTGGAAGGAAGAAATGTTTACCCTGAAGTACCTGAAATATTTGCACATCCTAGCCTAGATCGATGTGTGGTAAGAAAAACACACTTAGCAAAGCTGAAAGGATCCTTTTTTTTTTTTTCTCCACTGCTTGTTTGAATGATTGACTGGATTGAAGCAGCCATTTTCAACCTTTGAGGCCTTCAGAAAAAGCACATAGGCTTTAAATTCTTACATTGTTTGCTGGCTATGAAAGACACAACTTTAGCCTATTGAAAGTACCATAGTATTGTGGATACTACCCCTGACTGAGTAACCTTGGCCTCTGTTAAACTATATCACCTCTCTGAGTCACAGGTCCCTCAGTTATAAAATTAGAGAGCTACCCTAAATGGCCTCTCAGGTCCTCTCCAGCACTACAATTCTTTGAAGTTCAATTGCAGCGCCAGGCTAAGTAGGAACATGCAGTGTACACAGTACTAGAGATGTTTATCCATCTTTAGTTGCTGAAGTTATACTGTTTGGATTTGAAGCCATGGAACTCTGGCCGAGAGACAAAATCTAAACACATCTGTTGGTTTCTTGTCAGATCAGTAGAGGGCAAGAAATATTGGTGAGAACTTTTAAAAGAAAGGAAACAAAAGTACATATTTCAGACAGAACATATAGTACAAGACAAACCAAACTATCCCTTTTTCTCATACATTCTGGCTAACTAATCATACACTATTATGGATTGAATTGTGTCCTCCAAATATGTGTGCCAACTTGGTTAGGCTATGATTCACAGTATTGTATGGTTGTCTACCTTTTAGTGATCTGATGTGATTATTCTATGTACTGTAAATCCTAAACTCTATGATGTTAATGAGGCATTATTAGAGGCAGTTATGTTAATGAGGCAGGATGCGATCTACAGGACTAGGTTGCATCTTGAGTCAATCTCTTTTGAGATATAAAAGAGAGAAGTGAGCAGAGAGAAGAACCTCATGCTATCAAGAAAGAAGAGCCGAGAGTGGAGCACATCATTTGGACCTGAGGTTTCTGTGCTGAGAAGCTCCTAGACCAGGGGAAGATTGATGACAAGGACCTTCTCCCAGAGCTGACAGAGAAAGAAAGCCTGCACCTGGAGTTGGTGCCCTGAATTCAGACTTCTAGCCTCCTAGACTGTGAGAGAATAAATTTCTGTTTGTTAAAGCCATATACTTTTAGTATTTCTGTTGTACAGCATTAAATAACTATGATATCCAAAAATTAAAATGAAGGAACTTTGAAATTAGTATGCCTTATTGTATATAATCAAGTATATTCTATGAGATACTTTTACTACCACTAATGAAATAATAACAATAATACTGTTCTCACTGGCATTAATGTTGGTTTATGGCAATCAAATATATAAATTCTGCATGGATTTAATAATTAGAAAGTAATTGTAAAAAAAATAAAATTAGATTAACCCCCAAGGAGCTCATAATGTAAATCTACACTTTAAAGTAGCTGGAGGGAAAAAGGTATGAAAAGTCTAAACAGATTTTTACACACTTTGAGAAAAATACATCTCTGAGAAAAATACATTAAAACTGTAATGTTTATAATTTTTGTCTCTGTTCACCGGCAATTACATTTCTTACCATGTATTTCTTCTCAGAGTTCTTTTAAGCCAAATAAGAGGAATGGAAGCAGACAAGTCCAAAAACTTATTTTAGAACTAATGGCTTTGGAGGGAAGGAGAGTTGCTAAGAAGGGGCTGTGTTATTGGGAGGAAGAAGTAAATTCAATTCTTACTTTTATGAAGGAAACAACAAGGCATTTGGGAATGAGAACAAAGTCCTGTTCACAACTGCTTTTTGTTTTCCCTCCCTTTCTCTGTTTGACATAGAATTGGGAAGAAGTAAATGCATAATACTTTTTTTTTTTTTGCTTTAATCATAAAATTATTCCCCAGAGATTTGAACTGGAGCAACTGAGTTTTGTTTTTCTGTTTTTTTTTTTTTTAATTAGAGAAATAATAAAGGAGAAGTTTCGGCACTTCTCACTGCTTCTAATTTTCTTCTGTAATGAGTTTCCTGGCTTAATGTGTCCACAGTTCGTCCTCTTTCTTTATGGGAAAATGTGTGTAGCCGTTTAACTCTTCAGGAGCCAAGTTTCTTTCCAGGGCTCAGTCTGAAGGGAGATACATATAATTAGTAGCAGCTCAACCCAGTGTGGAAAACATTTGGAAGAACATGGAAGGTGTTGTTGAAAGAATAAATCAGGGATTTTTAGTTTTCTTTCTATAAACTGTTTCAAAGGAAAACATCAATAAAATAATTAGATATTGCAAGGGAAAGAGATGGCTTAAAGTGTTTCTCAATGTATGGTTTACTGACTACCTGAATGGAAGATTTCCTAGGTGCTTATCAAAAATACTGATAACAACAAGTACATGAGGAAATGTTCTCTATCATTAGCCATTAGAGAAATGCAAATCAAAACTACAATGAGATTCCATCGCACTCCAAGGCTGGCATTAATCCAAAAAACAAAATAATAAATGTTGGAGGGGTTGTAGAGAGATTAGAACACTTATACACTGCTGGTGAGAATGTAAAATGGTACAACCGCTTTGGAAATCGATTTGACGCTTCCTTAAAAAACTAGAAATAGAATTACCATATGATCCAGCAATCCCACTCCTTGGAATATTTCCTAGAGAAATAAGAACCTTTACACGAACACATATATGCACACTCATGTTCATGGCAGCACTGCTTACGATAGCAAAAAGTTGGAAGCAACCAAATTGCCCATCGACAGATGAATGGATAAATAAACTATGGTATATTCACACAATGGAATACTATACATTGATAAAGAACAATGTTGAATCCATGAAACATTTCATACCATGGAGAAATCTGGAAGACATTATGCTGAGTGAAAGCAGTCAATTGCAAAAGTACGAATATTGTATAAGACCACTATCATAAGAGCCGGAGAAACAGTTTAAGCAGAGAAGAAAATACTCTTGATGGTTATGAGAGGCGGGAGGGCAGGATGAAGGGAGGGGGTATTCACTAATTAGATAGTAGATAAGTTTCATTTTAGGTGAAGCGAAAGATGATACACAATAAAGGAGAGGTCAACACAAATGGACTAAACCAAAAACAAAGAAGTTTCCTTAAAAAATTGAACACTTCAAAGGACAGCATAGCAGGGGCAGGGGTTTGAGGACCATGGTTTCAGGGGACATCTAAGTCAACTGGCATAATAAAATCTATTAAGAAAACATTCTGCATCCCACTTTGGAGAGTGGTGTCTGCAGTCTTAAATGCTAACAAGCAGCCATCTAAGATGCATCTAACGGTTCTCAACCCACCTGGAACAAGGAATGAAGAACACCAAAGGCACAAAATAATTATGAGCCTAAGAGACAAAAAGGTCCACATAAATCAGAGACTACATCATCCTGAGACCAGAAGAGCTAGATGGTACCTGGCCACAACTGATGGCTGCCCTGACAGGGAACTCAACAGAGAAAGCCTGAGGGAGCAGGAGAGCAGTGGGATGCAGATCCCAAATTCTCATAAAAAAGACCAGACTTAATGGTCAGACTGGGACTGGAGGAACCGCGGAGGCCATGGACCCCAGACCTTCTGTTATCCCAGGGCAGAAACCATTCCCAAAGCCAACTCTTCAGACAGGGATTGGACTGGAACAGGGGATGGAAAATGAGACTGATGAAGAACAAGCTTCTTGGATCAAGTCGACACATGAGACTATGTTGGCATCTCCTGTTGGGAGGGGAGACGAGAGGGCAGAGGTGTCCAGAAGCTACCCAAATGTACACGAGGAGAGAGAGGGGAAGGAAGTACTGTGCTATCTCATCAGAGAGAGAGCAGTTAGGAGTATATAGCAAGGTGTATGTAAATTTTTATATGAGGGACTGACCTGATTTGTAAACTTTCACTTACAGCACAATAAAAGAAAAAAAAAAGGAGGACCAGAATTGCTGGCCTGACAGAGCCTGGAGAAGCCCTGAGAGTATGACCCCGGATACCCTTTTGGCTCAGTAATGAAGTCACTCTTGAGGTTCACCCTTCAGCCAAAGATTGGACGGGCCCATAAAACAAACTGAGACTAGAGGAGTACACCAGCCCTGGGGCAAGGATGAGAAGGCAGGAAGGGACAGGAAAGCTGGTAATAGGGAACAATTGAGAAGGGAGAGCGTTGACATGTCATGGGGTTGTTAACCAATGTAATAAAACAATATGTGTATTAACTGTTTAATGAGAAAGTAGCTTGTTTTGTAAACCTTCATCTAAAGTACAACAACAAAAAAAAAGAAAATGGAAAAAAAAAAATACTGATAACAAGTACAACCCCAGACCTACTAAAACAGAAACTGAGGGGGGCAAAGCTACATTTATAAAAATGACAACGCACATAAACACACACACACTAAGCGAGGGGTCCACAAACTATGGCCAGTGGGTCAAATCCAGCTTGCCACCTGCTTTGGGAAATAACATTTTATGGAAACAAAGCCACACAGTCTATGGCACTTTTGTGCTACAGTGGGATAATTGAGTAGTTGTGACAGAGACTATACGGCCTGCAAATATTAAAATACTTATAATCTGGCCCTTTACAGAAAAAGTTTGCTATCCCTGCTCTAAGCCAATGCCTCTCAAACTTTTATGTGCCTAGGAATCAGAGGTGTAACTAAAGCATGGCAGGCAGGGCTCATACCCTGGGCGCCCCTTAAGGAGGGGAGCTAATGAGAAGTTTCTACTGGCCATGGCAGTTTCCATCGCCAGCTGTTAGGGATCATTCTGCAATTAAAACCAGTTGTCATAGACACTATTTTCCGTAGATAGGCCCCTGCCGAATCACCCTGGAATCATGTTAAAATGACGCTTCTAATTCAGTGGGCCTGGGGTGGGTCCGAGATTCTGTGTTTCTAAAAAGCTCCCAGGTGATGCTGATACTACAGTCATGAAGATTACGTTTGAGTATCGAGGATCTAGATTAGTGATTCTCAGAGTGTGAGAAATGCACGTTCTCAGCCCCACGACAGACCTACTGGATCAGGAACTCCTCCCTTGGGACCCAGCAATCTATGGTTCTTCAAGCCCTCCAGGTGATTCCGATGCGTGCTAAAGCTTGCAAACCACTGGTCCAGATTATCTTCATACAAACTAAAACTTGATAACCACCATTTTCAGAGGACCTGAAATTATATGTTTTTGTTAGACTCCATTAACCCTGATTCTCCTAAACACAGTAGGTTTGTTGATCATAATAACCAACAGGGAAGGAGAGATAAGGACACCGTGTGAAACTGCTGCGTAAAACTATGCCATTTATTTCTCCCTCTGTCTTCAGAATGGAAGTCTCAAATAAAATGGCAAAATTGTCTTCACTGGTTTATTCTAATCAATATTTTAATTTTCTTTTATTTTTGTGGTTGCTCAAAATAGCTTCAAATGCTACGCCATTTCTAAAATGACCAACAGGGGGAGCTGTGTTATAACTCTAACCCCTAAAGAATGAGAGATTTTTTTTTCTCAATGACTGAATCAGAGAAGGAATGGCCCCTTAAATCACCCTTGATGAAAACGTTGTTTTGCTTGGATGTATAGCTCCTGGAAACCCTGGTGGTCTAGTGGTTAAGCGCTACGGCTGCTAACCGAAGGGTAGGCAATTCGAATCCACCAGGCACTCCTTGGAAACTCTATGGGGCAGTTCTACTCTGTCCTTTAGGGTTGCTGAGTCGGAATCGCCTCAACAGCACTGGGTTTGGTTTGGTTTTGGGTATAGCTCCTACTATCCATGTTTTTTTTTCGTATATATATAAAAATATATACAGTCATTTTAATGCCCCAAACAGCTAGAAGGTATATTCAAAGTAAATTGTAGCCTGTAATTCTATTCAATTACTTTTAGCATGCAGAGACTCATATGCTCAAGCAGTGTTCAAAGTATGAGAGGTTACTAGGACACAGAGCCTAGGAGCATGCCTAGAACACTGGTGGAAGTCAAGAAGACTTGTTTCTGCAGCTAAGCAAGGCTACAGTACAAGGAGGTAAGGTCAGGCAGGTAACGGGCCAGCTCATTTAAGGACTTGCAGGCCACTTAAGGAAACCCTGGGGGTGTAGTGGTTAAGAGCTACCACTGCTAACCAAAATGTTGACAGTTTGAATCCACCAGGCGCTCCTTGGAAACTCTGTCCTGTAGGGTTGCTATGAATCGGAATCTACTTAAGACAGCGGATTTGGGTTTTTGTTTGTTTGTTTGTTTGGTTTTTGAGGCCACATAAATGCCCTTGTGGTGCAGTGCTTAAGCATTCAGCTGTTAACCAAAAGGTCAGTGGTTCAAACTCACTAGTTGCTCTGTAGGAGAAAGATGTGGCTGTCTGCTCTCGTAAAGATTTATAGCCTTGGAAATCCTATGTGGCAGTTCTACACTATCCTATAGGGTCTCTATGAGCTGGAATCAACTTAAGACAATGGGTTTGGTTTTGGTTTTAGACCACTTAAATGATTTTGGCTTTTACTAAAAAGGAAGTGACCACCCATTGGAGGGGTTTCAGCAATGGTGTGACATGGTCTGTCTTATATTCTAATAGTATCACCAAGGCTTCCATTTGGAAAAATAACTAAAGGGACAAGAAGAGAAGCAGTTAGGAGAGTAATCCGGGCAAGGAATAATGGTAGCTTAGTGCAGTGTGGTAGTAGTGGAGACGGAGAGCAGGGAGCATATTGTGGATATATTTTGATTGATGATTGTGGGGTGAGAGAGAAAGAGAGGAACAAAAGATGACACCAGTGCTTTTTGGTTTGAACAATCAGAAGCATGGAGAAGACCGAGATAGAGTTTGTTGAAGGGAGCTAGGATCAGGAGTCTGGTTTGGACAAGTTAACTGTAAAATACCTATTATACAACCAAGTGAGGTCATAGAGGAGGCTGTTGTATATATGCATGTGACATTCATGATAGAGTTCTAGGTAGTAGATATATATGTGTGTGTATGTATGTATGTATATATATATATATATATATACACACCTGGAAGTTGTCCTCTACAGATGGCATTTGCAGCCTGAAGATGATTAGATCACCAAGGGGCTGGATGTGTATATAGAGAAGAGGAGATACAAGGCCTGAGCCTTGGGTCATCCAACACTTAGAATCAGAAAAAATTATACGAACAAGTAAAGGAGAGGCTGTCACGGAGCTTGTTCTAAAGGGGGGAGACATGTGGAAATAAGTGTAAGTAGGGTTGTATTCATTACACAGTGGGTTTAAAGGAGAGAGAGAGATGTCAAGTTTACCAAGGAAGTGGAGGATCAAAAAAGCTTTCATAGAGAAGAATCTGCTAGAAATGGGGTAAGGGTGTTCTAGACAGAGAGATGAGTCAACAAATTCAGCTCACTGTGATAGGGTCGGTTAAGAGCAGTGACTCTGGAGTCAGTCAGACTATCTGGATTTGAATCCTGGCTCTGCCACTTATTAGCTCTGTTACATTGGTCAAATTACTTAATCTATCTGGGTCTCAGTTTTTATCATTTATAATATGAGGATAATAATAGTACCTACATCATAGAGTTGTTATAATGATTAAATAATTTAATATTATAAAATTATTAGATTACATAGCATGACATGTGATACATAGAAAAAGTGTTAGCTAAATAAATAAGAACATGGAGATTTGAAACTCCATGAAACAATTTGGAAATTACAGTGGTTGGAGTACAAGGTGGCTGGCAGAAGAAATAGTGATGCATAAAGCTGGAGAGGTAGGCAAAGGCCAGCTCATGAAGACTTTTGATATCATAGTAAGAAATTTGGATTTTTTTCTTGGAAGCAATTGGTTAGATAGGTATTTTGAGGAATCCAAAATAGAACCCTGCAAAGCATTGGCACTGGGAGAAGAAAGGGCTGAAAAGAAGACAAAAATGATGATAAAGGTAGAAGAAACAAGGAAGAGGGAATTCTTGGAAGCCAAGGAAGAGAAACCACCAAGCAGTACAAGCACTGTAGAGCCAAATGCTACACACTGAAAGGTCAATGAAAATGAGAACAAAAGAGATTTCTTTAGGTTTGGCAATTATGAGATCATTGGTTCCTCCCCAGAAAAGTGAAGTGGTGAAAGCAGGAAGCTAATTACAATGGGTGTAGCAGATGCAGTTGATGCCCCGCCCATATTCCATTGGCACTGACTACTCCCGTACCTGTAGATGGCTTTCTACTGCAAACACCTGCCAATTTTTGCTTGAAGACTTTGTCCTCAGCAGGAGCCTAGCCCCTTCTTGGAACAGGCTAGAGTGCTAGAGTGTTAATGCCCCCAGGAGAAGCCCTCAATAATTTAGGACCAGATTTGATGGATAAGTACCCCAGTATTCCCACCCCTAAGCGGGGCGGGGGGCAACTCTAAGACATGTTTTACACAGTCTCCCAAGGGACCCTAGTGAGATTCAAGCCACAGTTTCCTATAGAAGTAACCTATGTATTGTTAGCTGCCATCAAATGCCCTTCTACCCATGGCAACCCGATGCACATGGAATGAAACACTGCCAAATCTTGCACTACCCCTGTGGTCAGTTTCAGATCATGGGGTTTTCACTGGCTGATTTTCAGAAGTAGATCTCCAGGCCTTTCTTCCTGGTCCACCTTAGTCAGGAAGCTCCACTAAAACCTGTTCAGCATCATAACAACACACAAGCCTCCACTGACAGACTGGTGGCGACTGTGCACGACGTACATTGGCCAGGAATCGTGTCCAGGGCTCCTGCATGGAAGGCGAGAAGTCTACCAGTGAACCATGCTGCCTCCTAACCTATGTATTAACACATCCTATTTTGGTTCTGTCCCTCCCCTGTTTCACTTCTCCATTACCCTACCCGGGATCATCTCCCACATAAACTACTTCCATCAAACTCTTATCTCAGAGCCTGCTTTTGGGGGTATACGACCTAAAACATTAGATAATAAAAGTTATAAAAGATGAAGATGAAAAAGAAGTTAGAATAGTTAAGGTGGGTTATGAATCAAAAAAGAGAGATTGAGCAGTAGACGACATAGGGTCAAAGGAATTTTTGTCTTTATGTCATAGGAGAAAGTTAAATAAGTTTATATACTAAGGGGAAAGAGCCTACAGGAAGGGCCTGAGGGCATAGTACAGGTAATAAGCTCATGGAGTAAGATTTCTGGGATCGTTACAAGGCATGTGACAGCAAAAAGAAGGGCTAATAGTAGAAGAAGGACACCTCTTTACTGAGTAAGAGGAAAGGAGAGCAGATGGGAGCAGTAACAGATAGGAGTATAGTTGTGTGTGCATGTTCTGGTGATCAGAAAGCAGACAGGAAGCTCATTTGCTAAGGGTGGGGAGGATTGGAGCGAAAGCATGCACCTATTGAGTGAGAAGACCAACAGAACATAGAGCCTAATAGACCACTTCCATTTAGGTGAAAGGAAAAGGAAAGACATTTAGAGAAGAAAGTTAAGAAGCATGTAATGCAGTGACACAGAAGCTAAGGAGCACTTTTAAAGGTGAGAGTGATTAAATCGCCCAATTCTTTATAGAGAGGTTGAGGCCAGTAGAAACAGGTTGTTGGATTTGACGATTTCCTGATCATCAATGATGTTGGAAAAAGGAGTTTCTATTGGGTCAACAGAATATTTTTACCTCAAAGGATAAAGGAGTAAGAGCACAGGGAAAAGATACCGAACTACAAATAGATAGAGGCCTTGATTACCTGATATTTCCAAAATAAACATTCACACCAATTTAATGGAGAAACACCCCGTGCCATTTCCAGGGACACCCAGATAGATGCCTGTATTTAAAACCTATCAGCTATTTGGTTGTATTATATGAAATTGCCTATATTTGACCACTTTTAACCTATAAAAATGGCAATTTTATGTGGTTCAACCCAATACTCAAAAATATCTTAGTAAGGTTTCGTACCCACTAGATTCTCAATACCTCTGGGTACTGAGGCTTAAAACCACCAAGGATTCTTTTTGGTTCATGAGCAACATGAACAAAGAATAATGAGAATTTATGGATAATGATTTCATTTTAAGTCTTTGCTAATAAATTATGCTCTACCAAAAGAATAATAGTTTCTATAATACAGTATGATAAATAAGCAGCTTTCTCTTTGATGGATTTTTCACAAGTATTCTGAAAGTAAAAATTTGCCTCTGCACCCTTCAGTGTTTTAATCTAAGCATGTTTGAGGTGAAAGAACTATAGTAGAATGAAACTATTAATGGTGACTTATCTGCTAGAGATATCGCTGAGTGAAAGCAACTTAAATGAACTTGATTGCTTTGGACTTTACTCTTTGCTTCAGTGGTTTTTCTTCCCCCTCAAATTTAATTGCTTAGAGACCAATGATGAAGGGCATGGAAAGTGCAATTAACAGATGAAAAATATCTCTTGTGAATTGATATTAAACAGGAGTGATGGAGTGTGACATTAAGAAATGGTATCAGAGGTACATACTTTGCATTTCACTTTAATTATATCAATTTCAGTTTCTGGAACGCTGCAGTTTCACACATGCTTAATTAAATTATGTCAGTACCAATACTTTTAGTACCAAAAAATTTGGGGGAAGAAGTTTTAGAGACAGGAAAAATGGGGACAGTAATTCCTTACCTTTCTGGCTACTGGAAAGGGATAAGCTCTTGAAGTCTCTCCTACCTTTAAAATTCTATGGCTGAATATGGGGTGATCTGAATGGAATTTAAAGTGCCCGAGACAAACGATCATTTCAAGTATACTTTGGGCCTATGGGAGGGAAACAGGGCTGTATTCATTCCACAACCCTACCGTCTCCATAACTACTTTCAGAC
Organism: Elephas maximus indicus; assembly: GCF_024166365.1. Lineage (NCBI taxonomy): Eukaryota > Metazoa > Chordata > Mammalia > Proboscidea > Elephantidae > Elephas > Elephas maximus. The sequence goes on along the minus strand of NC_064833.1, from coordinate 60,277,713 downwards.
TGGTGTAGTTCTTGGAAGATATTAAAAGAGAGGAGAGAGTTGTTAGCTACTACTGAGTTGATTCCAACTCACAGAGGCCTTATACATAACAGAACAAAATTGTGCCCAGCCCTACGCCATCTTTGTAATCAAAGATATGTTCAGTCCATTGTTGTGGCTGTGTCAATCCATCTCATTGAGGGTTTTCCTCATTTTCACTGACCCTCTACTTTACCAAACATGATGTCCTTTTCTAGCTACTGGTCTTTCCTGATACCATGTTCTAAGCAAGTAAACCAAAGTCTTGCCATTCTCATTTCTAGGGAGCATTCTGGTATATTTCTTCTAAGACTGATTTTTTTTCATTCTTCTGGCAGTCTACAGTATATTCAGTATTCTCTGCCAAAACCACAATTCAAATGCATCAATTCTTCTGTCTTCCTTTTTCATTGTCCAGCTTTCCCATGCATATGAGGCAATTGAAAAGACCATGGACGGGCACACTTTAGTCATCAAAGTAACATCTTTTCTTTTTAAAACTTAAAAGAGGCCTTTTGCAGCAGATTTGACCAATACATTACATGGTTTGATTTCTTAACTGTTGCTTCCATTGACATTGATCTTTGATCCAAGTAGAATGAAATTGTTGACAACTTGCAAAAAAAAAATCGAAGCTATTAACGAGAGAGACTATTGAAATCTCTTTTAAAAAATTAAAGAATGAAAACATTTCTTTTGTAAAGAAAAAATTAAAAGCTCCAATTACATCAGAAAATATTTTGCAGAAAAGAAACTAAGGCCTTCAGATATTGATGCTTAGGCAGTGTACTGCTGTTTGTTCAGTTGATATCTAAACTCTACCTGCGACACACCACGCACTGAATTCCTAGCCTAGATGTTCCTTTCGATGGGTTACGTTAATATGCAGGCATTTTTCTTCCTTTGTTCTGTCATTGTAATAGTAATTTTTTTTTTTTTTTTTTTGGTCTTTTTAAGAACTCATGTCCTGCCTTCTTTTCTCCACAATACCCCTTTCCTAGAGGCGTTACCCAGTAAAAACATGAATGAAAGTCATTGGCTGGAGCTGAAGTCCTCATATACGGGTTTTATTTATACGGGGTACCAGGGAAGCCTTAGGGGCTTCATAGTTCAGGTTTCAAAGAAAGTGTCTGGGGTCACAGAGAATGCCAGTTATCAGATGTTTTGAAACAGAACAGTTATTTCTGTCTGGAGCCATAAGCCTGTAACTTTAGACAATTTTAACATGTAATAGAAACCTTAGGAACAAAATAAAACTTAAATTTTAGATTCAGTTTATTTACTTCATTAGCAAGTAGGTTAGATATTTCTACTCATAATAGTAGTTACCATTTGCTGAATAATAACCTTATGTTATATATATATATATATGTTTATATATATATATGAGCCCTGGTGGTGCAGTGGTTAAGAGCTCTGCTGCTAACCAAAAAAAAAAAAAAACCAAAAGTTCGGCAATTTGAATCCACCAGTCGCTCCTCAGAAACTCTGTGGGGCAGCTCTACTCTGTCCTCTAGGGCCGCTATGAGTCTGAATCGACTCGAAGGCAATGACTACGATACGGTATGTATATATATACACACACATTATACACACACACACACACAAATATGCTATTTCCACTGAAACGGGTATTATGAAGGCCTTTTAAAAATCAAGAAACAGAAAAATTAAGTGATTTGCTAAGTATCACACAGCCTGCAGGGGGCAGAGCTAAAAATCAAGCTTACTTCTGTCTCACTCCAAATTCCACACTTTTCCACCCTACCATGTGGCCTCCACATGGACCATACAGATATCTTTCCAGTTACATATCACCCTTTCAGTTATCAGAGTAACATGTGTCTTAGTTTCTTAGTGCTGCTGTAATAGAAATACAACAAGTAGGTGGTTTTAAAGAACAGAAATTAATTTTCTCACAGTTTAAGAGGCTTGTGATGGTTAAGGTTGTGTGTCAACTTGGCTGGGCCACGATTCTCTGTAGCCTAGCAGTTCATAAGGTAGTTTGTCAGTTATGCAGTAATGTAATCACCTCCATGATGAGATCTGCTATGAGCAGCCCGTCAGTTGAAAGGGAGTTTCCTTACGGGGGATGGCTCGCATCCAATATGTATGGATTTTCCAGCAAAGCTTGCTGGCTTTTGCTCTGTTCTAGATCCTGAATTTGGCCCTTTGTCATCTGAATTCTGGTTCTTGGGACTTGAGCCAGCAGCCTACCATCTTACCTGCCAATCTTGGATTTGTCAGCCTCCACAACCTGTGAGCCAGCAGCCTGTTGTCTGACCTGCTGATCTTGGGTTTGTCAGCTCCTGCAGCTACATGAGTCAGGGGAAGCCTCCAGCCTGATGCCTGACCCAGGGACTTGGGTCTTTCCAGCCTCTGCAACTACGTAAGCCATGTCCTTGTTATAAATCTCTCTCTCTCTCGCTCGCTCTCTAAAATGCATTGCTCTCGAGTTAATTCCTACCCATAGCCACCCTATAGGCCAGAGTAGAACTGTCCCACAGGGTTTCCGAGGAGCAGCTGGTGGATTCAAACTCCTGACATTTCTCTTGGTTAGCAGCCAAATGCTTAACCACTGGGCCACCAGGGCTCTCTCTGTGTATATATACGTGTGTATATATATGTATATATCTATATATACACACACACACATATATATGTGTGTGTGTTTATTATGTGTGTATGTGTGTGTGTATATATATACACATATATGCTTCGCTGGTTTTGCTTCTCTAGAGAACCCAGCCTAAGACAAGGCAAGACATCCAAATTCAGGGCACTGGCTCTAGAGGAAGGTTCTCTCTATAGTCTTTGGGAGAAGACCTCTTTCAGTTTCTGTGGATCCAGCATTCCTTGATTCCTTGGTGATCTCCACATGGCATGTATCTTCCCCTCTGTTTGTGTTTGCTTCTCTGTGCCTAATCTGCTATATGTATGTATATGTATATATCTCAAAAGTGAGTAAGTTTAAGACACACCCTACACTGATATGGCCTCATTAATATTAAAAAAACCTTATTCCCAAATGTGATTACATACACAGGTAGGTTGTTGTTATTGCTAGGTGCCATCCAGTTGGTTCCAACTCATAGCAACCCCATGTAAAGTGGAACAAAACTGCCTGGTCCTGCACCATCCTCATAATCATTGCTATATTTAGCTAATTGTTGCAGCCAGTGTGTCAGTCCAACTCCTTGAGGGTCTTCCTCTTTTTCACTGACCCTTATCGAGCATGATGTCCTTCTCCAGGGACTGGTCCCTCCTGATAACATGTCCAAAGTAAGGGAGACGAAGTCTCGTCATCCTTGCTTCCAAGAACCTTGGCTGTACTTCTTCCAGACAGACTTGTTAAGTTCTTCTGGCAGGCCTTGGTACATTCAATATTCTTCACCAACACCATGATGATTTAAAGGCATCAATTCTTCTTTTGTCTTCCTTATTCTTTTTCTAGGCTTCAAATGCTTATGAGGTGACTGAAAATATCATGGCTTGGGTCAGGGACACTTTAGTCCTCAAAGTGATAGCTTTGCTTTTCAACACTTTAATGAGATTATAGGGGTTAGGGTTCCAACACACATTTTTTGGGAACAAAATTCAATACATACCATCTTGTAAAGTCAAAAGTGATCATATGGCCCCCTCAAAATCCACTTTCTTAAATGCCGAATTCAGACACCTCTTGCTGAACTCAGTTGACAGAGATGGGTTAAACTTGAAAAAGTAAAACTACCCAATTAAAATAACTGAAGAACATTTTTTTGTAAGCCAGAATTAATAACATATGTAGAATTTCATTAAGGCGTTTACTACTTTCTCCTGAGACATAATATGTCACAGATCTCTCATTAATCTTCCTATTTTATTTTTTCAAGAAACATTTTTAATGAAAGCATAATGCCATATAGAGAAGAACGCATAAATCCATGTAAGTGTACAGCTTGATGAAATATCACAATGTGAACCCATCCATGTTATCACCTTCCAGACAGAAAATTTTGCCAGCACCCTGAAGCTCCCCTCAGGTTCTCCTTAATCAGTGCCCTTTCTCTCCTTCTCAAAAGTAACCATTATCTTAACTTCTAAAAAGATAGATTAGTTTTTCCTATTTTTGAATAATTTATAAGTAGAATCTCCTGGTTTTTAACCTTTTTATTTTTTTAATGTGAATTCTTTCACTCAACATTATTTTTATCAAATTCATCCAGGTTGTTGCATATAGCCGTAGTTCTTTCATTTTCATTGCTGAATGTTATTTCATTATATGAATATACCACATTAAAAAAAAATTCTAACATAGGTTAACATTTGAGCTATTTCCATTTTGGGACTATTACAAATAACACTGCCACAAACATGCTTGTACCTGTCTCTTTGTGTACATGTTCAACTTAAGTAGATGATGTTGAACAGATTTCTGAAATGTTTGTATCAATGGACAATTCTGCAAGCTGTGAATGAAGGTTCCTAGTCTACATTTTAATCCTCAATTTTGATGTTTATTACTATTTCTGCAAGGTTGGTAGCTAGAAGGAATCGTCACAGCTATCCTAGTTCAGTATAGGGATGTTCAAGGTTCTACCCAGTGTGACTCTGTGAGTCAGAATGAACCCAGCTGTCTTCTTGACTCTTGTCATTGTGAGCTACTCCTTAGCTACAAGTGTTAACTCCCTAGCTGGAAGTGTTTTCTGAACCAAGCTGTGAACTGAGATAGTTTAATAAGATATGACAGGGCACTAGCACGACGATCTCATGTCTGAGTAGCCACTTTAAAATCATCCTAGTATTGCTGGTGACTCATTGGTCTGAAAGAGCAATACCAAGCCATATAGGAAGATGGAGGCACATTAAGCCTGGTCACAGCAAAAATGAAAAACGGGGGTGTTCTTAATGTATCTGCTAATCGCAGTTAATTGTATAGGAGTTGTGAAGATACCAAAATGTCTACAATACGCCATTCCTGAAGTGACATTAACTGAATTGGCAAAAGATGCCTAAAACACCTGATTCATTTCTTTTAAATGGGTCAAAGCCTTTATAAAAGTTTCTTATTAGAAAATAAAAGCTGTGGGACATTGTAATTTACCTTAAGTCATTCCTGGTGTCAGGAATAATCCCAGAAATAAGTATGCAAAATGAAATAGATCTATTACTTTAACTTTGAAATGTTCAGTGAGGGTTTGATAATGGTGTGAAAACTAAAAGGCAATGATAGTCATGAGTTTATTTGTAATTAACATATCTATATTTTTTCTTCTTGCTGATGTCAAGAAGAAAGTGAACAAGCAAGTTAAACTTGTAAGCTTTCAAAGAGAACCTCCCCTCCTTACCTCATGTACGTTAGGGAGGTGAAGAAGAAAAGGTGATGTAATCTCTGAATAATAAATAGAGACTTAATTTTCCATGGCATTTCTAGTACCCAGAGTTTCTTTCATCATGAAATCCATTCTCAAACTCCTGGTGGCTCAATATACGTACTTCAAATCTACTGATTCTGCCTTCTTGACATTTGCTTTCAAGGACATCAGTCAACTTAATTAATTTATAAAATACATTCGCCATCCCCATTGCCACTGAGGTTATTCTGACTCATAGTGACACTATGTGACAGAGTAGGACTGTACCATAGGGTTTACTAGGCTGTAGTCTTTATGGGATCAGATCACCAGGTCTTTTCTCCCAGGGAGTGGCTGGGTGATTTCAAACCCCTGACCTTTTGGTTAGCAGCTGAGTGCTTAACCACTGTGTCACCAGAGCTCCTGCATTTACCATTGCCATGGAGTCCATTGCAACTCATAGCAACCCTATAGGACAGAGAGTATAACTGCACCATAGGGTTTCCAAGGAGTGCTGGTGGATTCAAACTCTTCACTTTTAGGTTAGCAGCGGAACTCTTAACCTCTGTGCCACCAGGGCTCCAGCATATGTCTAAACAAAACAAAACAAAAAACCCAAAACCCGTTGCCGTATAGTCAATTCTGACTCATCGCAACACTTTTATTTTGGGCTAAGTTTTCATGCCTCAATTTCCTCCATGAATAAAGAGTAAGTTCCTTGGGGTCAGTGACTTTTTCTGTATTATGCTTTTTCATTTCCACAGAAGAGTGTCTTGATGATAGAATCATCATTTTAAGGCTGGAAGGTTGTCTTTAGCATTTTTTAAAGGTTATTCCTCAGAACATTCCAAGGATGTTAATAGTGTGGTGTCAAACAAACAGGACACTTTTGCAATCATCCCATTTGTAGAAATACTGATTTTAAAAAGCTAAATATATTTTTTAACTTCAAGATTTCTCAGAAGTACTAATACTTTGGAAACCCTGGTGGCGTAGTCGTTAAGAGTTACCGCTACTAACCAAAAGGTTGGCGGTTGGAATCCCCCAGGAGCTCCGTGGAAACCCGATGGGGCAGTTCTACTCTGTGCTATAGGGTAGCTATGAGTCGGAATCGACTGGAGGCAATGCATTTGGAGTTTTTTTTTTTGGACTAATACATTAATACCAGCTGAGAATGCCCAGTAGAAATCATGGTATGTGCCATTGCCCTAATTTATTTGGTACTGGAGTCCTTTTTCAAAGAGCTTTCACAGAAAATTTTAGTTTTCTCTGTTCTCTTTTTACAGATGAGAAATTAAAAAACAACTAAGTTTATACAGTTATTTTGTGGCAAAATTCATGTCTAGAACTAGAGTCTCCTATGTCCCAGGCCACTGCTCTTTCAATTATACCATTGTGCCTTTATGTTGTTTTTGTTGTTATCTGCCCTCTAGTCAGCTCTGGCTCATGGTTACCCAATGTATAATAGAACCAGTCATTGCCAGGTCCTGTGCCATCTTCACCATTGCTGGTATGCTCAAGTTCATTGTTTTGGTCACTGTGTATTTTGAGTACCTTCTAAACTAGGGGGCTCATCTTCTAGTATTATAATGGATAATATTCCTGGGTCTTTATAGTGAATGTTTAATAAAGTTATTGTTGAATGAATGATGCTAGTATTTCTTTGCTTGGCTAATTTTAACACATTGAAGCCTAGAGTTGTGAGTTGTGGTAGAGCCAAAAGCTGCCATCTAATTCAATTTTTAATTTTTTTCAGGATAATCTTTCTCCATTTAAGTCATGACAAAGAATTGGGGCCACAATGTGCCTTATGACATTTCTCTAAGGCACCTACAGTTTAAATAGTGAGCAAATTATATATACTTTGTATGTAATATAGAATATCTATAAAACATACATTATTATAATGACATATAGTCTTTCTGAGGAAGAGAAGAGGGTGGAGGCCAAACAATAGCATAACTAATCATAGTGTTAATTTTCCACAGCTAGCTGAAATCCATCACTAGTATTACTATAACCATCATTATTAACTATTATTTTCATAAGCTAAATATGAATTAATAGAAATAATTTAATTTTTAGGTTAATTCTTTCATTTTCATTTCTGTTTCCATAAAGTATTTTTTAAATACTTAAACACAGAATGTATGTGGCATTCTTGATAAACCTATAATTTGAGATTAGATTTTTGCTGACCCCAAAACGTCCTTTAGGCAACAATTGCAGTTGGATTATACAAATAATTATGTTTAGTACAGTGGAAATGATTCTTCTTCAAAATGTTTGTAATATGGTTCCATTAAACAAGTTTGTCATTATTATTTGATCCTTCATAGCCTCTAATTCTAAATTGAAAATGTCACTGAAATTCTTGTTCTTTTTCACTGTTATTTTTTGCTGTAATTGATATCATTCTCTCTCTCTCTCTATATATATTTATACCTTCCATTGCCATCGAGTCAATTCTGACTCATAGCAACCTTGTAGGACAAAGAAGAACTTTTCGGAAGCAGATTGCCACATCTTTCTCCCAAACAGTGGCTAGTGGCTTCGAACTGCCGACTTTTTGGTTAACAGTCAAGTGCTTAACCACTGTGCCACCATGTCCCTTCTCTCTCTCTGTATGTATACATATATATGTGTGTATTTTTTATTCACACACATATGTACTCACACACAACAAACATATATATACAGAGACAATAAATAAAATTCTATAAAATATATGTTATGATTGTGTGTATTTGCATATATTTGAGTGCCCAGGTAATTTTTGTGTGGACGAAATATCTGTCAGCAAATACTTATAGGACCACCATGGCTGAATAATTAAGCAGACATTCTATGTTCTTCTAGAGGACTAAACTAAGACCCAAAACTAGAAATTACTGGAAGCAGATTTCAGCACATTAGAAATAATGGCTTTCTACCAATCAGAGCTATTAAAACATGGAAAGTGTTGCTGGGAAAGGACATGAGGCCCACAGAAGAATTTGAGTAGAGACTGGATTTGTTATGTCAAGCCTTTTGTAGAAGGAATCTTACATGAGTTAGAGTTGAAGTAGAAGACATCTAATTTCTTTAAACTCTGAGATTTTAAGATTCTCTCTTAATTCTGAGTCCAAGTTGCTAATCTATATTTAGCACTGAAACTGTATAACTTCAAAGGATCTGGTAATAATATATCTGCTCAAGTGACAGTTAACTGGGTCATGGATCAGGCCTGACCAGGGATTATTGCCAAAATATACAATTAGAAATTGTATGACCTGGGTTTGTACATCAGCCATCAAGTTTTACTTCTGAATGTGGGATAGTGACTTGGACTAGCTGATGTTTAGGTTTCCATATAGCACTGAGGCCTCAAGAATTTGAATTATGAAAGATGAGCCAATATATGAAAGAACTAGAGGCTTTACCTGCAAAATCTGGGGGTTCTGCTATACCACCTCAGTGAAGTATAAAGCACGAGGAAAGCTGTTGAATTTTTCACAAGATTTAGTGTCATTGTTCATATTTATTGGAAAATGCTAAATGAAGGGTCTGCTGAATGTTGAAGGGGTTTTTATTTTGCTCCCAGTTACAATGTATGTCCCCACTTGCTTTCAAATGGGATATTAGGCAGCTATGGTTTTCTCTTCCATCATGATGCCTAACATTTTTTTTTCTGGAAATGTATCTTAGAATTGATTATGTCAACCAAAATGTAAAAATACAGTACAAAGAAAAGATATTCAATGGCGGGGAGGGGGGGGGAATCTTTGTAGTTATTTATCTCTTTCATATAGTAACATTCTAGAATATACTTGCTTGGCTGGGCCATGATTCTCAGTGGTTTGATAGTTGTATGATGGTGTGATCATTTTCATGATGAGATTTTATATTATGTGATCACCTCCATGATGGGATCTGCTGTGAGTAGTCAATCAGTTGAAAGGGAGTTTCCTTGGGCTTATGGCCTGCACTGAATATAAGGGGATATTCTGGCAAGGGTTGTGGGCTTTGGCTCGTTCTGGATCCTGCAGCTGGCGCCTGTTCATCTGACCTCTCCTTCTTGGGATTTGAGCTAGCAGTTTACCTGCAGTTTTGCCTGTCAATCTTTGGAATTCGCCTATCTTCACAGCCTTTGGACAACCCTGCTCTCTGATCCACTAATCTGGGTTCACCAGCCACTCTGGCTATGTGCATCAGAAGGAGCCTCTATTCTGACCCATGGACTTGGGACGTTCTAGCCTCTACAACTACAAGAGTCATTTCCTTGATATAAATCTCTATGTATATATTTATACACTTTACTGGTTTTGCTTCTCTGGAGAACCCAGCATAAGACAATATTCTTTCCTGTTTCTAGAAGCTGGTCCTAGCTGGGGATAGTAGAAAAGAACAAAAGAGAATTCCAGGAGGATACATTTTAGTTTAAGGGTTTTCTTGCAAGACTGATTTGAGTCTGTGGCTTCTCAGAGGGTTCATTGTAATACCTCTGTCTTTCTTGGCTAACTAGAGTTTTATTACTTTATATGCTAATAGAGTGGCAGAAGTGATAATGTTTTATACCTTGCAGCAAATATAATAAAACCTGCCATAAATGGCCTAGTTTCTTTCCCCGGGAACCAAACATAATTTCTATTGAAAAACAAGGCCACCAGACCATGTGTGGTAGAAATCATTAAACTTTGCTTTCGAGTCTCAGCTCTCAAAAGTGGGTGTCGGTGATATCATAAAAGGAACATAGCAGGATCTTCTGGTCCTTAGCAAGCTGCTGGGGGTGGTAGAGAACTCCTGTTCTGACTTGTACACTGACAAATTTTATTACACAAGCCATATACCTCAGCACACACCACAACCTCAGGGATAGCCAAGTGTCAGCTTATTCCCAGGTTCATGGCAAAGAACCAGCTCCAAAACACAGGGAGAGATGGGTAGTGACGTGAGCTGCTTCACCATCTCTAACCCAGTATTTCTCAGACGAGATCTTTCAAATCTGAGCAAGGTTTACCTCGGGTGACATTGCATCATTTGGCACATTTGTTTTAAGCAGAATGTACCTGTTTTGTATGCCCATCTGGTTCCTACAAATGAAGAGAGGTGTTTAAAAAATATATATATATTTTTTAATCCTAAATCCTAGAGTTTCCAGATGCAATTGCAAGCATAGTACCACGTTCAAAGAAATTTCCTAAGGTGTCTGCTCGGTAAACTTACTCGGTACGTACTTTAAAGATAAAATGAATAATGGGAAATCCGGGGGGTTCTATTTATCTGATATTTTCCAAGGCATTTGATACTTGAGAATTTTCAGAATGTGATGATCAAAAACAGAATAGATGCTTAATAAATTGAAAAAAAAAAATGAAATGCAGCTTCTTAATCTGGCATAGGCACAGATACCAAACTTATTGACAGCTGGTGTCTTTGACGCCAGGCTTGAGATCATGGGGATTTAGTATCATGATTCTGGTCAGTTCTTCTGATTTGGAGCAGAACCTTATTAAGAGAATGGGGGACAGGGCCTTCAGGAAGCAGAACTGGCAAGGCCTAGGCTGACGGTCAGATTCCAAGAGTAATACAAAAATTATCATGTGCCCTCCACGCCTTCCCAGCACATAATTCCAATTCCACGTAACTTTCAGGTGATCTAAAATGTGGGCAAACTTGAATCAGAGGAATACATCATGTGCAGACAGTTTTGCTTGCCCTTCATTTGTGGGGAAGTTGAGCTGTCTACACACATTTATATAATGTCTTGTGAACATGGACCCTCTATTTCTTCCCTCGGGTTCCACATTACATGATACTGGAGTGTCATGTTAATGTCTTCATTAAAATTTTGGCTTTGGAGCTGCCTGACAGGTGAGAATTTAATTCAACAATTCCACATCCGACATCATACAATTTGAGACACACTGGAGAGTGAAAGAAGGCACTTTTCTTAGTTACACCAGGACGAACACAACCCAGACTTGTCTCAGGCAAACCAGGACTCATGGTCGCCTTATCTTGTACTAGGCAAACAACACTGCACTCAGACCTGCTAACCTACCAGGGCAGGAAGTCCATTAGCAGCCCCAGCTTTGCCCTGATAGCAAAGTCTAGAATTAATATTATTAATAAAACATATTATCTGGGGAAGGGTGAAGGGCTCATGATAATTTTTGTGTTACTCTTGGAATCTGACCATCAGCCTAGGCCTTGCCAGTCCCTCTTCCTGAAGGCCCTGTCCCCATTCTGTTTCTAGGGTCCTAATCCAAATCAGAAGAACCAAGCAGAATCATGATGCTACCATCCCCTTGATTTCAAGCCTGACCTCAAAGACCCCAGCTGCCATGTTCCGCCTAAAGAGCAGAATCCTCATATCTTGGCATACCTCAGGCAAAGTTCCCATGGATTATGACATGGGGTGTGTGTTTCAAAGATGAGCCAGACTTGGTCCTCATTCCAAAAGGTAAATCTGATATATGGTATAGAAGAAGAAAGAACAGGAGGGAATGATTCCAATCCTTTAAGTCAATTTTATTGATATGTTGACACAGTCAATAAAACAGTGGAGCTGAGTTAACGAACATCCAAATGAAAATATCCATACCGGGAAGATGGAGGTTTGCAGCTCAGGCAATACCTATAGCACAAAGATATAGATTGTGGTCATTTTGAGAGAGGCTCATTTTGTAACGGAATATCATTTCTCAAGGCCATATCTGCCTGTTCTTGCTTCCTAAGTCCATTCAGTGGGGCTTTATCCTGCTTGGTTTAGTAGCACCTAAAACATAGTCTACGGAGTCAGTCTGTCTGGATTCATATCCCAGCTCTCTCGCCGCTCGCTATGTAATCTTATACAACTTACCTAGTTTTCCTTTCTGGGCATTGCTGTTTGTTTCAATATCATTAATGGCCAAGAATGAGTGGTGACTGAGGACGTAGTAACATCACTGCTGGCCCAGCTGATGCCGTGACCAGTGAGTGACAGGTCAAAGAACTTCAGGCTTAAATCTGAAGTAAGAAGTAGGGATTTCAGATCCATATCTAGAACCCCAGGGCCTTCGTAATTTGGGGATCTCCTGTCTGTAGTCCTCCATATTGAAAAGGGAAATTCAGTGGGATGTTCTGTATTTTAGTACTCAAAAGAACCTGAATGCCTGAGGACCTGAAGGGGATTAACTCTGTATTTTGAGGCAGAGAAATCGGTGACAAGATTTGAGATTTGTGGCACAAAAATTATTTATCCAAATCTTCTAAAAATATACCCAAACTAAGATCATGGTTGCCTTTCTCAGTGGCAACAATGACCTAGACTCCCAGGTCCTGCATGGAATTGCAGAGTTTAGCCAACCTAGAAAACAGTATGCGGTTCATTGGAAGCTCAAATTAGTTTCTCATTATTGGCAGTGAATCAATTATTTGAGTGACTGTTAGTTCATGCTAAGGATCCCTGGTATTGCAATGTTTAAGTGCTTGGCTGCTAACTGAAAGGCTCTGTGGGAGAAAAGACATGGCCATCTGCACCCATAAAGATTACAGTCTAGAAAAGCCTATGGGGCAGTTCTACTCTGTCATATGGAGTTTCTATGAGTCAGAATTGACTCGACAGCACCTAACAACAACATTAGTTAATGTAGAAAGAAGGAATTCAGAAACAAGAGTGGCAGGAGAGCACGGAAAAATGCGTGAGAAAGTAAAATATATCTTTCACTGCACACTGTTGAATTTATGTGTTTAAGTTTGGCCAATGCAAAAGTGATCAGGGGAACAAAGTATCCTATTGGTGAGTGAAAAAAGGTATCAGCCCTGCCTCTTTCTGGCTGCCTGAGGAGTCATAGAGTAGCTTAGATGTTGTTTTTGCAGCTCTCTGAGAATTATGGAGTAGTTCTTCCCACTGCCAAGTTAAGAGGGTCAGAGATAGCATCAAGAAAGGATCTTTGCTGAGGTTCAGGTAGGTATTAAGTGCTGGATGACTCTTCTGAAAAGCTAATTTAGGCAAAAGGAAGAGATGGGCTGAGCCATCAGGATAAATATCTCAGAAGCAAACAATCTCATGGTTTTGTAGATTTGATTTGAAGAATGATTAATTCTTGTGGCTAAATGAGAAAATATCAAATGGTATGAGCATTTGAGGGGGGGAATAGCAAATCATAATGTCATGGATTGAATTAGTGTCCCCAAAAAATATCTGTTGACTAGGTCATGATTTCCAGTATTGTATGATTGTCTACCACATTGTCATCTGATGTGATTTCCCTATGTGTTGTAAACCCTATCACTATGATGTAACGAGATGGATTGGTGGCAGTTATACTGATGAGCTCTACGAGCTAGGATAATGTCTTAAGCCAATTTCTTTTGAGATATAAAAGACAGAAGTGAGCAGAGAGACATGGGAATCTCATACCATCAAGAAAGCATCAACAGAGCAGAGCACGTCCTTTAGACCCTGGGTTTCTGTGCAGAGAAACTCCTCTTGAATTTGCACTTGTAGCCTCTAAACTGTGAAAGAATAAATTTCTTTTTGTTAATGCCATCCACCTGTGGTATTTCAGTTACAGCAGCACGAGATGACTAAGACACACAGAATGCCACATGGAAGGTAGAACTGAAAAATGAGAGAAGGTATCTGCAAGAAAAGAATTTGGTCTCTTCAGTGCAAAAATCTTATTTGGAGGTTTTGTTTGTTTTTGCTTTTGCAATTTTTAAGGGGCAAAGGTACCTTTATGGATGTGTCTGTGTGTTTTGAGCTGTACAAGGCCCAGACTTTCTATATAAGAAGGCTTAGGGGTGGCAGTTTGGTTGGAGGTGGGAATGGGGAAGTCCGAGTTTCTGGGAGATTTGTTTTGAAGTTGTGTTTGCCTGGTAAGCTTACCATTTTTACTAAGATCTTGTGTTTATTGAGGTGACTTTGCAGGCCTCCTCCTGCACTATTTCAAGCTGCCTCTTTGGTGTTGTGTTACTAAACCTGGAACACTTTGAACACTGCCTAAAGGAGGTGCAAAAATGTTAGCATAAACTACGGATTTTTTCAGTCCATTGCCATGAGCTATATAAAATGTAATTTCCAATAATACATAAGTCAGAACACTAGGTAAGATCTATGTAGGAAAGAGAAATTTAGTAATCTTACACTGAGAGTTTCCTTATCGAATGAGTCGTTCTATTCTCTGCTTTACTTTGAAACGAATCACCTTTTATTACTGAACTTATGCAACGTCTTTTTCTCTCTAGCTAGCCTTTTAGTCTAGTTACTTTAACAAGGCAATGCTTATGATGGATTATTTAGGCAATTAGAAAGTTTGAATGGTTGGCCATAGTCATGTTGTGTAAGAATCAAACGGCTTTAAGCAAAAGGATAAAGTTAATAAAATAACTACAGCTTTATAAATGCTTTCATTAGAAATAATCTTATTGCCAGCAAAAAACAAGACAAAAAAACTTCCAATGGTGGATGGTAGCTATATGCAATTCCTTGTTATCATGGATGTATTGAAGGATTTAGGACTTAATCTTCAGGGTGTGCCTTAGGCTGTGTGGCTCCCTGACCTTATTCTCATGTGGGAATGTTTTGCTACTACAGACAACTCACAAGACGCAGGTCTGTCCTCTGCTTACTTATTAGGATTTTTTTTCGGCAGTAATTCTAAATGGGATTTTCTTAATAAAGATTTAGTTAGAAGCTAGATACGTAAGGCATGTTTAGAGTAAGACAAGACAGAAAGAGGGTAAAAATAATTATAAAATTTAAGGAAGAGCCTAGGTTTAAATAAACATATTCTTTGCCCTCCTCACCTCCATTTGTCTTGTAAATCCTCCTACAATGCTTTCTGGAAAGCAAAGAGAAAAATGGCTGCTATAGACCAATTAGGGAAAAAATCCAAAAAGGTGAGTAAGGTAGTTTCCAGAACGAGGCTTACAATTTTCTGTCATGTCAATAAATTGTGAGAGGGACGTAATCAGAAAATACTTATACAGTGAAGCGAAAGTCACCTCGATGTGGCAAAGCCATGCACAGATTCTTGTATACTTTAGAGCCTTGCTACTCAAAGCATGGTCCCCAGACCAGCAGCACTGGCAGCACCTGGGAAATTGATAGAAATGCATGACCTTGGGCTCTAACCTGATCTACTGAATCAGCATTTGCAATTTAAGAAGATCCTAGGTGATTTGTTTGCACATTAAAACTGAGAAATCCCCTTTATAATAATGACATTGCTTCCCCCCACCTTTTTTTTTGTTGAATTTAGTCATGTACTTTGGCAAGACTCAATTGTTTGAACATGGATTGATTACTTTGTGTATTTCTGCAATGATTTCTTTAATGTGGTTCTCTCACTTTCTCTCTACCAGCTACATGCTTCTAGGCCACCAATGCTTTCTGTCCTGAGGAAATGATAGTATACTGTAATCGACTCTGTCATAGGCACATTTATCTGCCGAAACTATAACTGGGAAGTAAACTTACACAGACACTCCAAAGCTATGTGTGTGATTGTGAGATGTGAAGCTGAGAAGCCATCTATTAATGTTTATCAAATAAAACCTTACAGAAATATTACATTTTAGCCACTAGGTGGAAATAGAATAATCTGAGTACATCTTTCAGGGACATGCACTACTACTCCAGAGTACTTCATAGCTGAAAGGGACGTAAGAAATCACTTAGTCTAATTCTCATCTCCTTAATTTCATAGATTCAAGGCTCAGAAAGATTAAGTAAAATCGCATCTGGCTTACAAAAGATAGTCTTCTAGGACTACTGTGGAAGTTGTTGTTGTTAGGTGTTGTCAAGTCGGTTCTGACTCATGGAGATCCTATGTACAACAAAATGAAACACCGCCTGGTCCTGTGCTATCCTCACAGTCATTGTTACGCTTTGAGCCCATTGTTGCAGCCACTGTGGAAGAGTTGCTAGTATTTCTCGATTCTTCAGTCATTTTCATCCATCAGAATAATGTAAGTGCTATCATTTTTCAGCATGAAGACATATTGTGACACCTATATTGCCTCTGTGCCGTTACTAACAAGAATGGCCAGCACAGTAGCTAATATTTGCAAGGATAGGTTAGGATAAGACTCTTGTCCCTTGTTTGTAATGTAATTAATAGCAATCACTGATAATTCTCACTTTTTCCAAAGAAGAAATACTCAACAATCCCAGAAACTCATACAAGACTTCAATCAGATGTTTTTACATTTTGGGGGTTTTTACACCTCCCCCTGAGTTCATCTTAAGTCACCTAGAATAAGACCTTACTTAGCAGGTTACGGGAGTAATTAATGTCTTTTAGAGTTTGAAATCCATTATCATTATTCTGCAGAGGGGAAGGAAATCTGAATATTATGGCCTGGAAGGGCATTAGAAATCATCTACTCCCATCCTACTTCTTGTAAAGACGAGGCATCTGAGGACAGAGGAGATTAAGTGTGTGGCCCACAGCAGCAGAGTCATCACCACGCCCCACACTTTGCTGCAGTGAGGCAGTAACAGGTATTTTGGCCCATGTCTTGCTGTTTTGTTTCTTGGTGTGTTTTAGCCATAAAAGGATTATTTCCACTCATCACATCCTACAGCATGTTTAAAAGTAAAGTTTTAGGTACCTCCCCAGCTCGGGTTTAAAAACTATTTCTTAAGTACCTAAGTATCTAGTATACTGCCATTCTCCTTTTGATATTTCAGTAACATGGTAGACTAGGATAATGTAAAAATTAATATTCCAGTACTGGGGACCTGGCTTTATTCCCATCTTCCACACAGCACATGAAGAACCCAAGGCCTCACAGCAAGAGCTGCCTCTCCAGGACGCGGGGCTGGTGGGGTGCTTTGGGTATCTGGAAGCACTTGCATCCCTGATCAAGATCAGAGAAAAGGGCGCTCAGCTTCCCTCAGGACGTGAGCTTTTCCTGAGCAGCAGAGCCTCAGGTGTGGGATGCTCAGGCCCTGAATGGCACAACTCTATGACCTAAGTCATTCAGTATTAAAATGATACCACAAGGAAGACTGGGAAGACCCTAAAATTAGGGTCAGGAGTTGAAAGAAAGGGATGCGCTTCAGGGTAGGAAATGCCATGAGGCATGCTGGGGGATGGCAAACCAACCATAGTTTTCTCTAGTGTTAAAGATAAAACAGGAGCTAGTGTCTTGGTATGGTTTAGGGGGCTGTGACCTCAACACTCAGCTCTACTGAGTACAGTGAGAGAGAGGTAGGGAGGTGTAGTGGTTTTTCACAAGGTCTTGACTGAGAAGAACCTGGATGGAGATTCTGGATCTATATTGTGTGACCTTTCCCCACCTGATTTTCCTCTTGAAACACCGGAAACTATCAAAGTTTAGTGGCGATTGGAGCTCACAGGGAGTTCCTGGGTGGTGCAAACTGTTTAACCAAAAGGTTGGCAGTTTGAGTCCACCCAGAGTTGGCTTGGAAGAAAGGCCTGTGATCTACTTCTGAAAAATCAGCTATTGAAAACCCTGTGGTGCACAGTTCTACCCTGAGTTGGAGCAGACTCAACGGCAACTGGTAAGCTGAAAGAGCTAATGGATATGAAGTGCTCAGGGGACCCCATGCACAACGGGATGAGACTATTGTGATCCACAGGGTTTTCACTGGCTCGTTTTCCGAAGTGGATAGCCAGGCCTTTCTTCCTTAGTCTGGGAGCGCCACTGAAACCTGTTCAGCATCATAGCAACACACAAGCCTCCACTGAGGGAGGGGTGGTGGCTGTGCATGGGATGCACTGGCTGGGACTGGAATCCGGGTATCCCCCAAGGAAGGCAAGATTTCTACCCCTGAACCATTACTGCCCTCTAGCACATAGGAAACAAAACAAACAAAGTCCAAACCTGTTGCCATCAAGGGGAGCAGGCACTCAATGAATGGGCATTATCTCCACCAAAGTGCCCTCCTTTCTGGGTGCCAATATTCTGACCTCACTCAATCTCACCTCCACAGGGACCTGAGAGCACCAGGTCCCTGTGGAGGTGATACTTTGAAAAGTATCACGTTCTACACACAAGTACAGGGTATTATTATGATTAAACGATCTGGAGTTTAAATATTCCGGACTTGATATTGAGAGGATGGGAAGAGACTGTGAAGGGTTCACTCTCCGGAGAACATAAACAAATAAAACATTCTTGATTTTCCTATAGAGTTTTCCCTTAGAAACAGAACTTCCTGAGACATGGCACCCTACCCTGCACCTTCTGATAAAATCGCCTACTTCAAACTCACATTTACAACCACCATGAGGCCCTAATTGGGTCGGGAGCAGGTTCCGGGAGGCCTGAAAGCGGGGAGAACAGATTCTCAGGAGGGTGTGAGATGCGGGTTTGCCTGGTTTCTGGGTCCGCCAACAAAGGGCAGCGATTAGGGAGGCAAGGCAGCTTATCAATCAGTCGGTCAATTAATTCCTGCTGCCCTGCCCCGTCAGGGATAATAGATTCTTTGGCGGCTCAGCGGTAAAACGACCCGGCCCAAGAGGAAAAGGGAGAGGTGGGGTGCCTCTTGGGTGCCCCCTTTGGCTTCCTGGGTGTGCGGGGGCGCTGGAACGTGCAGGGGCTGGCGTCCGGGGACGCTTGGGGCGCGCCAGGCAAGTCCTCGCTTGCAGGTGGCGCCTCGGAGCCCTCGGTCCCCGGGCAGGTGGAGCCGGTCGGCACCTCCGGTCTCCCGGAGGCAGGCCCGGGGGCGCGCCAGGGGCGGGGCGCGGGCGGCGAGACGCGCCTCCCATTGGCCGCCCGGGGCCGCCCGGCGCGCGCTGCCTTCATAAAGCGGCCGTGGCGCCGGGCACCCGCACTCCACGCTCCCGGGCCGGACCCTCTCTGCCTACTCAGAACTGTCGCCTGTCCGCGCCCACCATGGCCACCGTTCAGCAGCTGGTAGGAAGATGGCGCCTGGTAGACAGCAAAGGTTTTGATGAATACATGAAGGAATTAGGTGAGGCACTCGGCCGGCAGCGCCGGCGACGTGGCGTGTGTGTGTCCATATGTCCGTCCGCCCGGTGAGCGTTCCGTGGCTGTGTGCCCCACCCTGCCACCACCACGCAGCGTCAGCCTGGCCGCTCGCTGCACCGAGCGCGAAAGCAGCCAGCAGAGTGCGGCGTGCGCGCCTTCCGCCTGCCGCAGGATCCCGGAGATACTCCGCTTCGGGGTCCCCCTAACCCTTTTTTCTCCTCCTCCTTTCGGCTCGTCATCCGCCGCGGCCTCCTGGCTCAGCATCGTGTCCTTTAGGGCGCTCACACCGCTCCCCCAAGCTTCACTTCTTTCCACCTTCTCCAGGCAGCCTCCTTAACTTTCCCTCTTTTTTCTTACCCCCGTCCTCAGTCACCATCCCCCGCCAGCATCCTGTCCCTCCCACCCGCCGAATCGTATCAGCACCCACTCCCCCATCCCGCCCTGCCCTCAGACTACCGCATCTTTTGTTCCTCGATGGCGCGCGGGCCCCCTCCCTATTCTCCACCGGGACGCGGTGCCAGGGCTCCCGGGAAGTCTGTGGTTTCCCGCAGAAGCCCTGTAGAGGATCTAAAGGAGGCTGCAGCTTCAGCTTTAATTCTGTTCTCTCCCCACCCCACCCCCCCGACCCCCCAAGTCCCCTGCCCTAATTCACCGAGTGAGCGAGGCCTTTTGGGTTGGCACAGCTCCGCGTGGAGAGCCGGCGCATCCTCGCCTCCTGGCCCCTGAGCTGCGCTGAGAGGTGTGGCACTGGCAGCGCTGATCCGTGGGTTCCGCCTGTCGCTGGCGCCGCAGAGGGCGGTGGCTGTGGGACGCGCAGTGAGGCCGCGTGTGCCTGGGAATGGGTGGTCTTCGCTGCCCTGGCCTCTGCATCTTGAGGATGAGGGGCAAGGAGGTAGTGTGCTTTGTTGGAAAACCTGGCAGCTCTTGCAACCTCTTTCATTTAATGAAAGGTTACTGTGTAAACTGTTTATACTGTTAACCGCATACAAGATGGGCTTGGTCCTGCCCAAAACACTTGTCTCCTTGAAGCCTTCCAGGGAGAATCTCTGTAGGAAGCTTCAAATTTGCCTTCTTAACTCAAAATAGTGCTTGATTTTCTATTACTGTCCTTTCCTAAGCCAATTACAATGAATGAATGCTGGCTGAGATACTGGGTAGATGGCAAACAAAAATGAAACTTTGTCACAGGCCACCAGAAAGTGGGGCGAAGTCTCATAGAGTAGATGCCATCTAGAAGTGGTCTTCCAGCCCTAGACTGCTGAGACTATGAGGGTGCTTCCAGAAGCTGCTATCCCACCCAGGTGTTAACATGAGTGCTCTCTGATGCAGGAGTCACTAGGAAGACCTGCTATTAGGAAACATAGAGCCTGATATACCATAGAAATACTCCTTCTCTAATCTTTATCCAACTAGAGTTGAGGCTGGTTCTGTGTTGAATCTTGAGTGTATTTATCGTGCTGTTGACAAAACAAGAAGGCAGTTTTTTCTTTTGTTTTTTCATTGTAAACATAGATCAAGATGACTGGGAAAAATTTTATCACATTTTATATCTAAGAAATAAAACATTTGTATCTGGGCATGAGTGTGAGGTCCAAGTAGAGAACCTTTGAAAGTAGAGACCATTGAAAGTAAATGTGTGGGATGACTTGTTTCTAAGATTCTGGGGTCATGAAGGTTGTAAAATCTCAATTTGAGATGGTGGCACAGTGGTTAAGAGCTCAGGCTACTAACCAAAAAGGTCAGCAGTTCGAATCCACCACCACTCCTTGGAAACCCTATGGGGCAGTTCTACTCTGTCCTATAGGGGCGCTATGAGTTGGAATTCACTCCCCGGCAGCGGGTTTTGTTTTTTGGTCAGGGAAGAACAGAGCCCATTTGCCCAAAGTGAGAGTAAGTAATCACTCAGCTGACAACACCAGGTACCAAACCTCAGCTGGCAAAAAGAGAGGGCTCTAAGGGAAAGTTTAAAATCTGGCTGAGTGATTGTCTTCAAGCCAGTTATCAGCTCAGGTTGTAGTCTTCTCATCTATGAAATAGGGAGTTGGCCTAGCGCCAAGGTTTCTTCTAAGTGCTAATACTGAAAGAAATTATACAAGATATAAAATAAATTATTAATTTAGTAATTAAGTTATACAGCTATGAAATGTTTTCTGTTTTTGATGGTAAGGTTGTTTTCATTTCTTACCACCAGGATTGTGTTAACTCCTGAAATATTGTGCTATTTGAATAACTCAGAATTGATTTCTGTTTTGTATGCCTCACTAACCAAGTATTTATCAATGGCCTTTTATGTGCCAGGTTATGAGTTGTAGCATACAATGGTTGGCAGAATCTAATGTATGGAAAAACACGGAGCAAGCCTCTGAGTTTGTGGTTTTGAATGCCTTATCGCCACCTTCCATCAGCTGCTTTGAGTAAATAAATTTTAGACGTCTATATTTATTCTCTAACTTATCACAGCTTGGAGACCCAGAGCTGAGAGTTGGAGCCAGAGCGCCTGCACTGTTTGCTTCCTAGTTGCATCACTTCCTAGCTGAATAACCTTGGGCAGGTGGCTTTAACCTCACATATCCATCAGTTTAGTGGAGACAGTGATATCCACCTTACAGGGTTGTTGCTAGGATTACATGAATTTATACATGTAAAGTGCTGGCACGTGGTGAGCCTGGTTACATGTTTCCAGTAGTTAACCGTTAAAGTGAGTAACTGAAAATAACCCCTTGCCATCAAGTGGATTTTAACTCATAGTGACCCTATAGGACAGAGTAGAACTGCCCATAGGGTTTCCAAGGATTCAAACTGCCAACCTTTTGGTTAGCAGCCAAGCTCTTAACTGTTGCTCCACTAGGACTCCAGGTGAAAATATGCCAAGCATAATAATTACAGTTGGTGGCTGCTTTAATTATATAAACTGTAACTTTGGTCTTCCTGTTATTTAACACGTTATAACATTCTACAGGAGTGGGAATGGCTTTGCGAAAAATGGGCGCGATGGCCAAGCCAGATTGTATCATCACTTGTGATGGCAAAAACCTCACTATAAAAACTGAGAGCACTTTGAAAACAACACAGTTTTGTTGTAACCTTGGAGAAAAGTTTGAAGAAACTACAGCTGATGGCAGAAAAACTCAGGTCAGTCATAACTTATTTTATAAAATCATAGAAGCTTCTAGAATGATACGCTATGATAATAAAACTCTTACTGTTTACAGGTAAGAACTTAGTGAAAAAGTCTCAAATTATTTTATGATTTGCATTTTGACAAATGGGCAAAAGTACCAGCTTCATAACTTAGTTTATTTTGTAGAAATAGCTTAAGAACAGGAGAGAAGAAAAAATGAGCATCTTTTGTGTGTTTCTGGATTGAAACGCATGAACTATATGAAGAAGATCAGTATGGGTCAATAAAGTAGACCCAGAAAGTAGAAGGTGAAAAAATGTCGATTAAGGAAGTTATAATTCAAGGAAACTCTTTGGGCAGTGTACTCTGGAAGAATTAAAAGGTGTACTTTATTTTTGCAGACTGTCTGCAACTTTACAGACGGTGTTTTGGTTCAACACCAGGAGTGGGATGGGAAGGAAAGCACAATAACAAGAAAACTGGAAGACGGGAAATTAGTGGTGGTAAGTACCAAACTTCCTGTGCCTTATTGGGCTACTTCTTTGCCTACATAGTTCACGTCACTGTTCTATATCACTGATCATAAACAGGAGAACTAGGTTTGGGAAGAAAACATGCAAAATAATAACTTAAATACTAGAACATTAATTATTAAAATCACTTGTGGGGACAGGGAAGTGACATGATGGGACAGGGAATGTACCTGGAGCTAAGTTTAGTCTTTGCTGTTACTTTATACTATAATCTTGGGCAAGCCACGAAACTCCCCTGTTGGGCATGCATTTTCTGTCTCTTTAAAATAGGTAATAATATTTGCCAAGGACCAAATGGATAATTTGATATTGTACTCAGTACTTTATAGGGGCAGTGATGGCTCAGTGGTAGAATTCTCACCTTCCATGCGGAAGACCGGGGTTCAACTCCTGGTCAGTGCACCTCACTGCAGTTGCCACCCTTCAGTCAGTGGAGGCTTGTGTGTTGCTATGATGCTGACTCGGTTTTCAGCAAATCTTCCAGACTAAGATGGATTAGGAAGAAAGGCTTGGCAATCTGTTTCTGAAAATCCGTCAGTGAAAACCCCATGGGTCACGATAGTCATGTGGGTGGCGCAGGACTGGGCAGCATTTTGTTCCATTGTGCGTGGGGTCACCATTAGTCAGGGACCATCTTGACAGAATACTAGCACCAATACAACAGGTTCTAGCTTCTCTCAAACTCAGAGTCCTAAAACAAATTTTTTGCATATACGAAGGAGATTACAAGGTTTTAAAGATTCTGACCCTAACATTTTACTACCACAGTTGCTGTGGTGTGCAAGGCTAACCTAACTATTAGTATTTTTTCTTCTAGGTGTGTACTATCAACGATGTCACCTGTACTCGGATATATGAAAAAGTAGAATAAAAATTCTATCATCACTTTGGACAGGAATTAGCTGTGAGAATGAACAAGCTCAGTTCAATGAGCAAATCTCCATACTGCTGCTTTTTTTTTTCTTTACTGTGTTTAGTTATTCCTATCACAAACATTTTACATACTGTTTTGAAGTGTTGGTTTAATTAGGATCATCCCTTTGGTTAGTAAATAAACGTGTTTATGCTAATACTAGTGTTGTGTTTATTCTTTAACTTTATAGGAATTAGTGATGAGTTTAATAATAAGGAGTTGAGTAAAGCTCTGGGATAGTCTAGAACAGGCTATGTTGACATATTCTGGTAATTTGCGTGTGAAGTTACTTCCAAGGCAGATAAGGTACCAATGATTAAAGCTTGTTGACACTATTTGAACTTTGCATCGACTCGAGAATCTTAAATTTCTGGCAGAGACTGTTCAAATTAGAGGGTAACAGTGTAAACTGTTTATAATTTAAATAATTAACAAAAGCTGGATCACCATCATTGACGAAATCATGTTTTAATGCTGCCCTTATGACTATCATTCAGGAATTCTGCAACCAAAAATTCATTTAATGATGTTATTGAGGACCTACCATGTGCCAGGCACTGTTCTAGAGGTTGAGGTGTATTTGATCACAACAGACAAATCAATGCCCTCAGTGTGGGGAGGAGCACTCCAGCTTTAGAAGAACACTAAGTACTCATTAATAAAAACAATACAGCTCAATTAATACTTCTTGTGTGTGTATATACGTATATGTCTAATATGCTGTATAAAGAATAACAAATTCTAATAAACCTCTATTTCTTGGGCCAAAATACAAATATCAGCAATTCACACTTAGAGAAATAGTTCTTAGGCAGTATGCTAAAGTTTTGCGTCCATGGTCCCCAGAGCAATACTTAGAAGGCCTGGTACCATTATCCGCACTACGAATAAGAAAACAGTTCTGACTAGCTAACCTGTCAAGGACGTAGGAAGTGTTAGAGCTGGCTTGTGAACACACATCTAGGTGAGTGAGCTCAAAGGACCGTGCTCAGTCTTTCAGCATCACTGAGTCTTTGCAGCTTGTTTAAAGATTCTGATTCTAAAGTCTCTCTAATGGAGACTTTTCTGGAACCGCTCTCCAGAGATGTTAGCTGATAAAAATCTTCTCTGTGAGAATTACCCAAAGCTAAGCAATCAATGAACGTTTGGCCTGACTGACACTGTAGCCCCGTGCCATCCAGTAGGTCGCCCCAAGTCCTTTGCAGCTCTTAGGGCAACTGAAGTCTGGCTAGTCTGATTGAGACATGCTGTGAGTGTAAAATACACGTCAGTCTTCAAAGTGTAGGAAAAAAAGTGAAATACCTCATCCATATTTTTTATAATGGCTACAGGTTAAAGTAATATTTTGGGATATTTTTGGTTACGTAAATATTTAAAAATCATGTCACCTACTTAACTGTTTTAATGTAGCTGTGGACAATTTAAAGGCACACGAGGCTTGCATTATATTTTTTACTGGACAGAGCTGCTCTAGATGTCCTTTTTATTTGAATTCCCACCTTACTCATTTTAGTCTCCATGCTAGGTTTCCTCCCTCGTTCCCCTTTTCCACTTCTAATAATAGTGTACATTTATTTGGCATTCTCCCTGAACCAAACACTGGGCAAAGGACTTCAAGTGTTTTTGTAATTCTCACAACCACCCTCGGTAATTTGTATTATGATTTCTTCATGTCTAGATGAGCAGACTCAGTGTCTAGGTAACAGGTCCAAGCCACATGGCTACTACAAGTCAGAGAACAGATTGGAGCACAAGTTCATATGACCCTACAACCTGTGGTACTAACCACCATGTCCTAATGCCTGTTGATGGACTGTGGAGTATTGGTTTGAGGGACAGTGGCCCCATGATTCTTACATGGGAGAGCTGTTGACATTTGGGTTGACAACTTTTCATTGTGCTATACTATGGCAAGCATCATGGGATGTTTAGCATTGAGACATAACTAATTACAATTTAGGTACCCGCACGTGGCTGGTGGCTGCTGATTTGAACAGCACAGAGCTCTAACCTAATGTATCCCCCAATCAAATTTCTTGTTTTTGATTTCAAACCTGCTTCTCCTGTAGTATTTCCCATCTTGGTCAATGGGAATGTCTATTCCAGTTTCCAGGCTAAGAGCCCTGGAGTCATCTTTCATTTTGATCTTTCTTTCCCATCCCATATCTAATCCATTAACAAACTATTTCAGCTTCACCTTCAAAATATATCTAGAATCTGATTACTTCTCACCTCCCCACAGAGAGCACTCTGGTTCAAACACCATCGTCATCTTTCCCCCGGCCTCTCTGTGTAATTTATCCTCCCAGTGCTACCATTTAACACAGGTTAGAGTATGTCACTCCTCTGCTGAGAACCCTCTATTGGCTTCCCATCTCACCTAGAAGCCTAAGTCTTTACAGTGGTCCACAAGGTCCTCCCTGAACTTGGCCTTTGTCCCCCACTTCCCAACACCCCCTCAAACATGCCCCTTCAACCACACGGGCCATTGTTGACACAAGTACCCTTCTGCCTTTGCACCTGTTACCACCGCTGCCTGGAGCAATCTTCCCCTGGGAATTTTCAGCCCACGCTTTCTCACTTCTCACATGTTACCACAGCGGTGAGTCATACCCAGACCACACTATGTGTACTAGCTACCACACTTTCATCATATTCTCAATTTCTCTACCCTGTTTTATTTTTCCCCATTGACTGCATATTAACATGGGGATTTTTAAAAAATTAACGTTTTTTTCTATAGTCTGCCTCCCACACTGAAAAATCAGCTCCTTGAAGAAAACAGCTTGTTTTTACAGTGCTCTATCTCTACCATTCAAATTACAAGAGACACTGTCACACAGAAGATAAACCGAAAAAACCAAACCCACTGCCATCCAGTCGATTCTGACTCATAGTGACCCTATAGGACAGAGTAGAACTGCCCCGTAGGGTTTCCAAGGAGTGCCTGGTGGATTTGAACTCCTGACCTTTTGGTTAGCAGCTGTGGCTCTTAACCACTATGCCACACAGAAGATTTTTGATAAATATTTGCTGAATAAACACATTTATTAATAAAGTAACAATTTCTTGATATTTAACACATTTTAATATTATGTAAGATCCTTTACGATTTTGCTTCAATCTATTCTTTAAACCGTATTTCATACCTTTATACAAATGGTTCAACTTAATCAGGTCCTTTACTTAACCCACACATAGTATGCTTGATGACTGTAGGATTGAAATGTTTGAAATAGCAAGTAAGGAATTCGGCCTTGTTTCCTAACTGGTATGTCATGCCACTTTGCTCTACCAGGAAGTAGACTTCCCAATTTTGATGAACGTGTAAAATTTCTTTCACTACAACTGAGTATATATTCTGCTAACAGACGGTGTTTGTCAAACAGAACTTGACCTGGGTTGTTTGTGGAACAAGATGTGGAGTCGATACAATTTGCTACAAGAAAGACATTTTAGCATAAGTCAAAACATCTCTAAAGAAAAATTTACAGGAAAGGGCTGACTTCTGGGCTATGCCCTTGAGCACTGTGAGGGCAGTCGACTGTTGTATTCAAATAGTCTGTTCACTGAAGGATGAATGATAGTGGTGAATCATGACTTTGAAACCTTGTAAACAATAGGAGGCATTGTTATACTCCTGTCCTGATTATGTTGCATTTATTGCTAACTTATTTAGTGCTTTGGGGGGTCTTTCAATCTCTTCAGGTGTTTTCTTAAATATTGGACTTTGAAATTAGGCAGTGAGCATAAAAAAGGTTGAGAACCGTCTTTCTAGCATCTAGATTTTAAAGCTGCCAACTCAATTTAGGTTATTACTCAATTCTTGCTGCTTACTAATCAATAATTATTAATGTCTGTTGTTTTTTAAATTCACTTTCAAGTCTGTGAGAATAATTATAGCTTTTCTTGGCTTTCCTATAGTCATTGTTCCCTTTTTTAGTGTTGCTGTGTTAGAATCCACTGCCATTTTTTGTGTCATGGGTGGTGTGGATAAGTAGGAAGAACTGATGAAGCTGTTGAATTGGTTAAAATAGCTGAGTGACACACTTTTGCAATATTGTGAAAGGCAGGGTGTATGACTCCTCACTGGTCACCAAGCGACTGGAAAAATCACTGGAGTCTTATGACATCTGGTCCACCAGGCTCTGTCACCAGATCTTATGTGAACACTCACTTATAATCAAGTCCATCTCCTCCTCCCACACTGCACACATTGAAAATTTCTGAAATGAGAAAGAAAGCATCTTAAAAATGCTTTTTTAAGGTGCTGGCAACACACGATCTGGAAAACAATAGAGAGCAGGATCCTTTTTCATGGAGTTTACGTTCTAGCCTAAGGAGAGAGTATATACACTATTAAAAGAAATGTCATTGAGTGGTAAGTGTGTGAGAAAAAATAAAGCCAAGTAACGCAACAAAGAGTAAGCAGGGTTGAAGCTAGTTGATACAGGGTGCTTAAAGAAGGGCTCTCTGAGAAGGTAAAGTTTGAGCTGAGATCTGACTAATGAACAGAAGTTAGGCAAGTGGACTGCTGGAGAAATGGCGTTCCAGGCAGAAGGACTCACAAATATAAAAGCCCTGAGGTGAGGACAGAGTCACAGAGTGACAGAAGCTTATTGAAAAGGGAACACTGTGGGACAAGATTTAATCTGATATTTGAGTAGGGAACAGAGGATGTGGGACCTTGTAGCTGCTAGTGAAGGATCTGGGTTTATCTAAAGGTGGTGGTGCAGTGGTTAAGAGCTCAGCTGCTAACCAAAAGGTCAGCAGTTCATCTACCAGCTGCTCCTTGGAAATCCCATGGGGCAGTTCTACTCTGTCGTTCGGTGTTGCATTGAGTTGGAATTGACTCGACAGTAATGGATTTGATTTACAGGTTAAAGGCTATCGAGTGCCTGCGTGGTGCAAATGGTAAACGCTCTTGGCTGATAATGAGAGGATGGAGGTTGGATTCCACCCAGAGGCACCTCAGAAGAAAGGCCGGGTGGCTTAAAAATGAAAAATCAGCCATTGAAAACTCCATGTTGCACAGTTCTATTCTGAGACACAAGGTGTGGCCACGAGTCAGGATCCACTTGACGGCAACTGGTTTTTTTTAATTCTTTTTTTAGGGGCTATGAGAAACCACAGGAAAAGTTCAATTAGGAAATAACAGATGACTTTTGAAAAAATACTCTAGCTTCTCTTCCAGTGATGGAAAACTGATCATGTGGAATAACCCTTACTATGGACAACTGAAAAAAACAGACCAAATGTATTTTTTAAATTTCCTGAAAGTGATAAAAAAGCTAATAAAATAGTGAGAAATTCCTTGGCCTTGATCTGGGAATCCAGAGAGGTAAGCCCAACTGACAGGGGCATTTCTACCCTAGAGTGTTTGTTTGCAGATACGGAAGAAGAGTCTGAGAGGCTGAGCTGGGCTTTTGTCAACATAGGAAACAATTGGGCCTTTGCCAGATGGTAGATGGGCTGACTCCATCTTCTACTGTCTTAGAAAAACAGTTGTTAGTGATCAGAAATTTAGTTATAAGAATATTCATTACAGTGCTATTTACACTAGCAGAGAACTGGAAAGCATGTAACTGTCCAGCAATAGCAGCTTGGTTAAATAATTGTGATACATCCATACAGGGAAATACAAAGCAGCCACTGAAAAATCAAGACAATTAACCCTTTGGAAAAAGTTTCATAATGCGTTGTAAAGTGGGGGAAAAAAAAAAAACTGGCTACAAATTTTTATGTACACTACTGTCCCATTTATGTAGTAATCTATGCATCTGTGCCTAAAAAATATAGAAGAATGTTAAGAGTGGTAATATTCTTGGGATTGTGGTGATGTTTAATTTCCTATTTATTTGATTATCTGCAATATAAAAAATGTGAAAATATTTTAATGCAAATAATGTTTGCATTACTATTTGAATTGTTTATTTTTAATGATAAATAATTATCTCTGTTCTTATAAAATGCTATAAAAAAGTACAAAGAAGAAAATAAATATCCCTGGAAGTCTCACTTCCATAGCTAATCAATGGCAATATTTGGTTATGATGCAGTCAGGCAATTCTTTATGCATTTATATGCATATATATATACCCAAAATGTTTTATAGATAGAACTAAAGCACACAGAGAGCCCTGGTGGCACAGTGGCTAAGCAGACTGGTAACCAAAAGGGTAACAGTTCGAACCCACCAGCTGCTCCGAGGGAGGAAAATGTAGCAGTCTGTTTCAGTAAGGATTACAGCCCTGGAAACTCATGGGGCAATTCTGCTACGCCCTATAGGGTCGAATGAGTCAGAACTGACTGGACAGCATTGTGTTTTAGAACACACGGTGTTTATTGGCATTACTTGTTTTTTTAAAACTCAAATATATAAGATATGAATACCCTTTCATATCAATAAATACAGGTCCATATTGGTTTTTTTACTTCGTAATATTCAACTTTAATTCTAATATTTTATCAACTTCCTATTAATGTTTACATTTTTGAAAAAACTCAACATTATTAATGATAATTTAGTAAACATTCTTACACATTAATAAAATGATTTTTCAATTATTGAAAAAATTCTTTCTCTTGAGTTAGGTCCCCAAAGAATTTTTTCAGCCTGCCTTGTAACTGCAGGTAACGCTGACTCACAAAGTTGTAGAATTTAGTAGGTACGTGATAAAGGAAACTTCTATCTCACAAAATATTTTTCCCCACATGCAATTTAACTATTTCAGCAGGAGGCAAAGATTTTCTTTTTTACAATTAAATATCCAGTTGAGGGTAATTGTTTGTTCAAGAGTCAACCTGAATGGAAAAGTTAAAGGACCAATATTTTATTTACGATGGAACAATTTTGCTCTTTTTCATTTGCTGGACTTTACGCAGGATCTCTGGGCATAACGGGGACCTCAGTTCTCATTCCAGTGTGCATGTCTGGCCCTGCCAGAGTCGCTACATCCATAGCCGGTGGGGCTACACCACCAAGGCCCTGGTGTTTGTTTTAGAGGGTTTTTTTTTTTTTTGCTTGGTTAATTTAGTGCCTTATTGCCTCTCCCACCTGAACATTGCTAAAAGAAATACAAGGGAAGGAAATTCCAGGCGTATGTTTCAGAGTTTTATAACAGTAGCAATGGAGATAACTGATCACAAAGAAGTATAGAAAAGTTGCATGTAAGAAAACAAAGACTTCTTTCATAAGTTAGACAGACTTGATTTGACAAAGATTTTTAGCAAGTCTCACAGCCAAATATAGAAACTAGGCTTGCTGACTCAGTCTATTGCACTAACCACCAAACTCAGCTTCCTCCCTTAGCTACACAGGGCAGAAACATTGCAAAGAAAAAAAAAAAGCCACTTTTTCTGAAACAGGCAGATTTATGGAAAATGGCCAGTGCTGGAGGTGGATCTGTATAATTCATCCCTTCACAAGTTGTGTGCCACACCCAGAAACCTTGGAGAAGCCTCATGACAGAAATGAGATAATCTCAAAATGTTTTAATCTTAAATTGAAATACTTCAGCATACCAACAGAAGGTTCTGATGAAAATTTAAATTCTTTATTCTGACAATAGGTGGTAGTTCTGGGATCCCAGAAAATTTAAATCAGTGTTGATTCTTTATGTTTGGGCAGTTGAAGAGGAAAACGTGCTTTTGCAATTCCATGTACTGAGGGACATAAAGACACACACTAATGTGAGAGATAAAGCACCAAACCCAAATAAGGCAACAAGTTACTGAAGGCAATAAGTCTAAAAGATAATTTCATAAAATATCACTGGAGCATTTGTCAACAGGGAATTATATTATCTCTGTCCCTGTCTCTTATTTCATTATACCTAGAGTTTATAAATAGTTCATGCAGCCATTATTTCTTGACCTAAGAGGAAAGCTTTATATCAAGAACAAAGACACACACAAATTAAATATTGCATATAACAAATCATTTCTCCTTTATTACATTTGCTCAGTTAGCTGATGAGGTGTTTAAGCTGTACCCTAATGTCAGTATATCTGGAATGGATTCACTCATATATTTCATTTGTCCATTCATTCATTCATTCATTCAATTCAGTAAGTATTTGTTGGGCTCCTACAATGTGCCAGGCATAGTGCTAATGGCTGGAGATACAAAATCAAACAAAGGTAAAAAGTCCTTGATTTCATGGTGCTTAGAGCTTGGAAGGAGAGCCAGACAATAAACAAACAACTAAAATAAAAATCACGTACTGTTATAATTGCTGTGAAGGAACTAAGCACACTCTAACAGAGACTAAGAGTGAGAACCAATAGTGGGTCAGTCAGGGATGGCCTCTCTGGGAGGAGAGATTGAAACTGAAACCTGAAGGAAGAAAAGGAGCCAGGCATGTGAGGAGTGGGACAAGAGCATTTTCAGCAAGAAGACTAACAAGTGCAAATGTCCTGTGGCTGGGAAGAACTTGGTATGGATCCAGGAGGAGAGACTAGTCCTGCAAGGACTTAGAGCCATGGGAGGGAGTACAGATTTCATCCAAGTCCACTGGGAAGTCACCAGAGAGCAAAACACAGGCAGAGTCATAGCAGAGGGTAGACACTTATATCCCAATCCCTTGGGGCCAAATATATATACATATTTTTTTATTTTTAAAAAATATTTTACCATGTTTCAGGTGAAAGTTTACACAGCAAATTAGGTTTCCATTTAACAATTTTTATGAAAATTGTTCTGCGACATTGGTTACAATTTTTTGCAACGTGTCATCATTTTCATTATTTCCATTTTGTTTGTTCTCTTCCCATGGATCTAGCTTCCCTGCCCTTCCTTGCCTTCTTCCCTTTGTTTTTGCATAAAGGTTGATGGTTTGGTCTCATATAGTTAATTGCTTTAGGAAGCACATTACTCGTGGGTGATATTCTTCATTTTATAAGCCAATATATTATTGGCTGAAAGGTGATCTCCAGAAATAGCTTCAGTTCCAAATTCAAAGAATATCTTAGGGTGATAGTTTCAAGGGTTCCTCTAGTCTCTATAGGTCTGGACTTTTTTAGGAATTTAAGTTTTGTTCTACATTTTTCTTCCATTCTACCTGGGACCTTCTACTGTGTCCCAGGTCAGAAGGTCGATACTGGTAGCTGGCTATCATCTAGTTCTTCTGGTTTCAGGTCAGAAGAGGCTGTGTTTCGTGTGGGCTCTTCGTCCTATGGATTAGTTTCTTTTTCTTTTTTTTATTACTGTACTTTAGATGAAGGTTTACGGAGCAAATTAGTTTCTCATTAAACAATTAATGCATATATTGTTTGTGACATTGGTTGTCAACCCCACGATGTGTCAACGCTCTCCCCTGTTGACCTTAGGTTCCCCGTTACCAGCTTTCCTGCCCCCTCCTTCCTTCTCAACCCTGCCCCTGAGCTGTCCATTTAGTCTTGTTTTGTTTTATGGGCCTTTCTAATCTTTGGTTGAAGGGTGAACCTCAGGAGTAGCTTCAGTACTGAGTTAAGAGTGTGTCCAGGGGCCATACTCTTGGGGCTTCTTCAGTCTCTGTCAGACCAGTAAGTCTGGTCTTTAATTATGAGCTAGAGTTTTGTTTTATATTTTCCCGTTGCTCTGTCCATGACTCTCTATTGTGATCCCTGTCAGAGCAGTCAGTGGCAGTAGCTGGGCACCATCTAGTTTTGCTGGATTCAGTCTGGTGGAGGCTGTGGTAGTTGTGGTCCATTAGTCCTTTGAATAAATCTTTCCTTTGTGTCATTAGTTTTCTTCATTCTCCCTTGCTCCAGATGGGGTGGGACCAGTGGAATATTTTAGATGGCTGCTCACAAGCTTTTAAGACTCCAGATGCTACTCACCAAAGCAGGATGTAGAACGTTTTCTTCATAAACTATGTTATGCCAATTGAGTTAGATGTCCCCTGAGACCATTGTCCCCAGCCCTCAGCCCAGTAATTCCATCCCTCATGGAGTTTGGATGTGTCTATGAAGCTTCCATGACCCTGCCATGCTCAAGTAGTGCTTACTTTCCAAGAATTGTGTACTCTCTTAAGCAACTTTACCAAAGTTACCACTTATCTATTGTCTAGTTAGCGTTTTTCCTTCTCCACCCTTTCCCTTCCTAAAAAAAAAAAGATTGTTTCTTCCTGTATGGAAACATTTTCATGAGTTTTTATAATAGGGGTCTCATACAGTATTTGTCCTTTCGTGACTGACTTATTACATTCAGCATAGTGCCCCCCAGGTTCATCCATGCTGTGAAATGTTTTACAGATTCTTCATTGTCCTTTATTCTTTATTCTGTAGTGTGTACATACCATAGTTTGTTTATCCATTTTTCTGTTGATGGGCACTTATGTTGTTTCCATCTGTTTGCTATTGTGAATAATGCTGCAGTGAACATGGGTGTGCATATGTCTATTTGTGGGGTGGCTCTTATTTCTCTAGGATATATTCCTAGGAGTAGAATTGCTGGATCACATGGTATTTCTATTTCTAGCTTTCTAAGGAATTGCCATATTGTTTTCCAAAATGGTTGCACCATTTTACATTCCAACCGCAGTGCATAAGAGTTCCAGGCTCCCCACAGCCTCTCCAATATTTGTTATTTTCTGTTGTTTTGATTCATACCAGTAATGTCAAGATGAGATGGTATCTCATTGTAGTTTTGATTTGCATTTCTCTAATGGCAAATGATCTCAAGCATTTCCTCATGTATCTGTTAGCTGCCTCAATGTCTTCTTTCCTGAAGTGTCTGTTCATTTCCTTTGCCCATTTTTTAGTGGATTATTTGTCTTTCTGTTGTAGAGGTGTTGGATTTTCCTATAGATTTTAGAGATGAGAGCTTTGTCTGATTTTTAATAACCAAAAATTTTTTCCCAGTCTGTATTTTCTCTTTTTACTTTTCTGGTGACGTCTTTTGATGAGCATAAATGTTTAATTTTTAGAAGATCACAGTTATCTAGCTTATCTCCTGGTGCTTGTGTGTTGTTAGTTATGGTTTGTATCCTATTTATGCCATGTATTAGGCCCTCCAGTGTTGACCCTATTTTTTTGCATGATCTTTATAGGTTTTGGTTTTATATTTAGGTCTTTGATCCATTGTGAATTACTTTTTGTGTGTGGTGTGAAGTATAGGTACCGTTTCTTTTTTTGCAGATAGCCATCCAGTTTTGCCAGCACCATTTGTTAAAAAGACTGTCTTTTCCCGATTTGATGGACTTTGGGCCTTCGTTGAAGATCAGGTGACCATAGGTGGATGGATTTACATCTGGGTTCATGATTCTGTTCCATTTGTCAACATGTCTATCGTTGTACCAGTACCAGGCTGTTTTGATTACCTTGGCTGTATAGTAGTTTCTGAGGTCTGGTACTGCGAGTCTTCCTACTTTATTCTTTTTCTTCAATAGTGTTTTACTTACCTGGGGCCTCTTTCCTTTCCATATAAAATTAATGATTAGTTTTTCCATTTTGTTAAAGAGTGCTGGTAGTATTTGGATTAAATTGCATTGTATTTGTAGATTGCTTTGGGTAGAATTGAGATTTTCACAACGTTGAGTCTACCTATCCATGAGCGTGGTATGTTTTTCCATTTATGTAGGTCTCGTTTGGTTTCTTGGGGTAGCGTTTTGTAGTTTTTTTTGTATAGGTCTTTTACATTCCTGGTTAGATATTTTCCTAACCATTTTATTTTTTTAGGGGCTATTGTAAACTGGTGTTGCTTTCCTGATTTCCTTTTCATGGTTCTCTTTAACTGGTGTATAGGAATCCAATTGATCTTTGTAGTATTATTTTGTATCCTGCTACTCTGCTGAATCTTTCTATTAGTTCCAGTGGTTTTTTTTTTTTTTTTGTGGAGTCCTTTGAGTTCTCTATGTATAGTATATTATCTGCAAATTGGGACAGTTTTACTTCTTTGCTACCAATTTGGATGCTCTTTATTTCTTTTTCTTGCCTTATTGCTCTAGTTAGAACGTCCAGCACAATGTTAAATACGAGTGGTTATAAGGGGCATTCTTGTCTTGTTCCTGTTCTCAGGGAGAATGTTTTCAGCCTCTCTCTGTTAAGAATGATGTTGTATCTGGAGGCAAGATGAGAAAGCAGAGGAGGATAGGAGCTGGTTGATTGGTCACAGGGAATACAGTGTAGAGAGGAGAGTGTGCTGTCTCATTAGGGGGAGAGCAGCTAGGAGTACATAGCAAAGTGT
Source organism: Elephas maximus indicus (assembly GCF_024166365.1). Classification (NCBI taxonomy): domain Eukaryota; kingdom Metazoa; phylum Chordata; class Mammalia; order Proboscidea; family Elephantidae; genus Elephas; species Elephas maximus. Next base: position 60,241,691 of record NC_064833.1, on the reverse strand, counting down.
GTATAAGTTTATATATGAGAGGCTGACTTGATTTGTAAACTTTCACTTAAAAAACAATTAAAAAAAAGAATGATGTTGGCTGTTCATTTTGTATAGATGCCTTTTATTATGATGAGAAATTTCCCTTCTTTGCCTATTTTATTGAGAGTTTTTTTCAGGAATGTGTGTTGGACTTTCTCAAATAACTTTTTTGCATTGATGAAGATGGCCATGTGATTCTTTTGTTTTATGTGGTGATTTACGTTGATTGATTTTCTAATGTTGAACCATCCTTGCCTACCTGATATGAATTCCGCTTGGTCGTGGTGTACTATATTTTTGATATAATGCTGAATCCTATTGGCTAGAATTTTGTTGAGAATTTTTGCATCTATGTTCATGAGAGATATTGGTCTGTAATTTTCTTTTTTTCTATTGTCTTTGCCTGGTTTTGGTATCAGAGTTATGCTGGCTTCATAGAATGAATTTGGAAGTATCCCTTCCTTTTTTATGTTCTGAAATAGTTTGAGTAGTCCTGGTGCAAGCTCTTCTCTGAATGTTTAGTAAAATTCTCCAGCGAAGCCATCTGGGCCAGGGCTTTTTTGTTGTTGTTGTTGGGAGTTTTTGTTTTTATTACCTTTTCAATCTCTTCTCTTATTATGGGTCTGTTCATATTTTTGACCTCAGTTTGTGTTAGTTTAGAAATGTGTCCATTTCCTCTAGGTTTTCAAGTTTGTTGGAGTATAATTTTTCATACTGCTCTGTTATGATCCTTTTTACTTCAGTTGGGTCTGTTATAATGTCCCCCATTTCGTTTCTTGTTAGGGTTATTCAAAGACCTGAAAAACTAAGTAAAACAAAGACACACATCATTCCTGGAACCCAAAGTATCAAATGAAGAAATAAGGAACTTAGCCAAACATTGAATGCAATAAGAAACTGACAGGAGCAGACAGTGAGGAGAGGTCCCCTATCAGCTAATGAAGCATGGATTCTCCAGCTCAGACTCCTGTTGGAGATCAATGGACAGGGAGCATGAAAAAGTAGCTTCACAGAGCTCCCAGCAGGAGACAGAACACACCGTAACCAGCGATAAGTGCTTTCCCACCCCCTATTCTCTCCCTGCTGCTCTACCTCCGTGCTTTCTGGCTGGCAGTGGTGCCATGGCTGGTTGGGAAGCTCAGCATCCATGCTGCTTAGAGACACCCTGCCCACATCAGAGATAGGCAGACAGGGAGTGTGGGAAAGCAGCTTCTCGAACTTCCCAGCAGGAGACAGAGAACCCAGTAACAAGTGATATACATTTTTCTAACCCCCACCTTTATTCCCTCCCCCCTTTGGCCTCCTCTGCTTCTCGCTGGCCACAGACTCTTGACCAGAAGGTAGCTGCTTTGGCCCAGACTGCTTGGATTTTCCCTGCCCATGCCGGCCAGCCCTGTGAGTGACATTTTGGTTGTGATGTTTCTTTTTTCCATTTCTTTTAGTTTCTCCTGTGCCTCCCACCACCTCCCCCTCCTTTCTCTTGAACACCTGGCTCCATGTGCTATCTTTGCTTCTTCTTGAAAGGCTGTGAAGCACTACCCTGGCCTGCAATACCATGCTGGTGGGATCCCTGGGGCTTTTTTTTTTTTTTTTTTGCTTTGTTTTGTTCTGTTTGTTTGTTTTCTTTTTCTTTTCATGGCTTGGGATCCCATTCTAGCCAGACTGCACTGCCCAGCTTAAGATCCACTTCCCCAGTCTGAGTAGCTCCTGGGGGCATTTTTTCTTTCTCCTTTTCTGTCTTTCTTCATTTCTCAGTTCTCATCTCTCTATACTTACCTTCTTTTCCTGTCTCCTGAATATCTGGTCCTGTGTGACATCTATACCTCCATCTAGCAGGCCACTTCTCCGGTCTTTGCAGCTGCACTGGTGGGATCCCCAGGGGCTTTCCCTTTCTTCTTCTTTTTTTTTTTTTTAATTTTTATCTAGTTATTTTTTTCTTTTTGCTTTTCCCAATTTCTCGCTTTCTCATCTCTCCACTCCAATGGCAACCTCCCTTAGCACTCTTTTTTTGTTTGTTTTTGGCTCCTGTTTCTTTCCCCCTCTCTCCTCTTTCCCATACCCATATTAGCTCCACACATCACAACACCCCCCCCGCCCCGCCTACCTGTAACATGTGCTGAACATCACATCCCTGAGCAGTACAGGCATGGCCTACTGAAACCTGCCCAGAACCAGTTTCCGGTCTGCCCTGTTGGCCCTAGTATGTGCCACAAGCAACCTATCCCAGTCCCTCCCCTTCAGCTTGACTTTCCCTGCTGCACCATAGCTGAGTGACTGGCCCTGCCCATTAGAGAAGGACATAAAAAATATCATGACCACAGACAAGCAAACAACAAAGAAGGGACAGCCTGCCTGCTCAGATAAAACCAAATAAAACAAAAAGGCAGGATGAAACAAGTAGATGTACAATTAATAAACGAAGAAGATAACTACTGAATGCCACAAAGACAGCAGACAATATCAAAACACATTTAAAAAAGGGCAGGATGGTTCCAGCACGCATGCAAAACAAAACACCAGATGACTTTCCAGTAGAAAAAACGGGACTAGGACTACCTGACAGGGCATTCAAATCTCTAATATTCAGAGCTATTCGAGAGTTGAAGCAAAAAGCAGACAAAGATGAGGAAAAAATAGACAAATTTATGGAAAAGGCAGACAAATTCATGGAAAATACAGACAAAAAGGGAACAATTCAGGAAAGAAATACAGGAAAGAAACGCCAAAAAGAAATTCACAACTAAAAATCATACAAAAACAACAACAATTAGAAATCCAAAAGATAAACAACAAGATTTCAGAAATGGACAGTGTCATAGAAATGAGGAGTAGGTTTGAAATGATGGAAGACAGGATCAGCAAAATTGAGAACAAATACTTGGACACAACTCTCTTTGAGAAAAAATCAGAAAAAAGAACAAAGAAAACCTGAGAATTATGTGGGATACAATCAAAAGCAAAAATTTGAGAGTGATTGGGGTTTCAGAACAGGGAGAGAAGATGGAAAACACACAGAGGATCATTGGAGAATTGCTGACAGAAAACTTCCCTAATACCATGAAAGATGAAAAGCTGACCATCCAAGAAGCTCAATGAAGCCCACGTAGGATAGACCCCCAAAAGAAAATCACCAAGGCATATCATAATCACACTCTCTAAAACCAAAGACAAAGAAAAAATCCTGAGAACAGCTCGAGAAAAACAAAAAGTCACATGCACAGGAGAAACAATAAGATTAAACTCTGATTACTAGGCAGAAACCACACAGGCAAGAAGGCAATGGGATGATATATATAAAACCTTGAGAGAAAATATATCCAACCAAGAATAATATTTCTGCAAAACTCTTGTTCAAATATGATGGTGAAATTAGGATAATTCCAGATAAATAGAAATTAAGGGAATATGTAAAAACCAAATCAAACTTACAAGAATTGTTAAAGGGAGTCTTTTAGTCTGAGAACAAACAACATCAAATCACAGCCTGACTCTAGGACGCAAGGTTGTACCAGCCAGATACCAACCTAGGAAATGAACTCTCAAGGACTATCCAAAACCAAAAGAATTGCAACAGGGAACCAAAGAGGTTAATCTGTAAACAACATCAGAAAAATAAAAGAGGGAATAAACAGTGTAGGTATAGAACTTTCAAATGGAGAGGAAGGCAGGGCAATACCAAGTAATAATAGACTGTTCAAACCTAGGAAGATAAGGGTAAAGTTCAAGGTAACCCCAAAGAAAGTTAACAAACCTACTCATCAAAATAAAGGAGAAAAACAAAGTCTCAATAAAAACAAAATCTACAAAAACAAAAGAAATGAAAAAGAAATCCACAAACAAAAGTAACTCAGCACAGGAGAGTAAGAGGAATAAAGAAAATATCAGCACCACAAAAAAAAAAACAAAAAAACTACAAGCTGACAGCAGTAAACTCACACCTGTCAATAATTACACTGACTGTAAATGGCCTATTTGTACCCATAAAGAGACAGAGATTAAAAAAAAAAAAAAAACAGGATCTATCAATATGCTGTCTACAAGAGACACACCTTAGAAACAAAGACATAAGTTTATTAAAAATCAAAGTATGGAAAAAATATATCAAGCAAATAACTACCAAAAAAAATAGCAGGAATGGCAATACTAGTCTCAAATAAAATAGACTTTAAAACAAAATCCACCATAAAGAAAAAGGAAGGCACTATGTAATGATAAGGGATGATCCATCATGAAGACTTAACTGTAATAAACTCTATTCACCCAATGACAGGGCTCCAAAATATATAAAACAAACTCCAACAGCACCGAGAAGAGAAATAATAGTAGGAGACTTCAACACACCACTCTTGGTAAAGGACAGAACATCTAGAAAGAAACTCAACAAAGATGCAGAAGAGCTAAAGGTCACAATTAGCCAACCTGACCTCATAGAAATATATAGGACACTCCACCCAACAGCTGCAAAGTACATGTTCTATTCCAATGCACATGCAACATTCTCCAGAATAGACTACATCTTAGGCCACAGAGCAATCCTTAACAAAATCCAAAACATTGAAACAATACAAAGTATCTTCTCTGACAACAGTGCCATCAAAATAGAAATTAACAACATGAAGAGCAAGGAAAAAAAAAAAAATCAATTCCATGGAAACTGAATAACACCTTGCTTAAAAGCCACCGGGTAATAGAAGAAATCAAAGATGGAATCAAAAAATTCCTAGACTCAAATGAGAATGAAAACACATCATACCAAAAACCTTTGTGACACAACAAAGACAGTCCTCAGAGGCCAATTTATAGCAATAGATGAACGCTTCAAAAAAGAAGAAAGTGACAAAATCAAAACATTAGCTACACAACTTGAACAAATAGAAAGAAAACAGCAAAATAAGCCTACAGCCACCAGAAGAAAGAAAATAATAAAGATCAGAGTAGAAATAAATGAAAAGGAGAATAGAAAAACAATAGAAAGAATCAACAAAATCAAAAGTTGGTTCTTTGGAAGAATCAATGAAATTGACAAACCACTGGCCGAACTGATCAAAAAAAAAAAAGAAAGAAGGAGAGGACACAAATAACTCAAATAAGAAATGAAATGGGAGACATTACAACAGAACCCAGCTGAAATAAAAAGGATCATAACAGTATTATGAAAAACTATACTCCAACAAATTTGAAAGTCTGGAGGAAATGGACACATTTCTAGAAACACACTACCTACTCAAACTAACACAAAATGATGTTGAAAATCTGAACAGACCCATAACAAGAGAAGAGATCAAAAATGTAATTAAAAAAAAAAAAAACTCCCAACAAAAAGAAAAAGGCCTGGCCCGGATGGCTTCACTGGAGAATTCTACCAAACATTCAGAGAAGAGCTTGCACAAGCACTACTCAAACTATTTCAGAACATAGAAAAGGAAGAAATACTTCCAAATTCATTCTATGAAGCCAGCATAACCCTGATACCAATACCAAAGGCACCACAAAAAAGAAAGTTACAGACCAATATCTCTCATGAATATAGATGCAAAAATTCTCAAAATTCTAGCCAATAGAATTCAGCATCATATCAAAAAAAATAATACACCATGACCAAGTAGGATTCATACCAGGTATGCAAGGATGGTTCAGCATTAGTAAATCAATCAATGTAATCCACCACATATATGAAAGGAATCACACGATAATCTCAATTGATGTAGAAAAGGCATTTGACAAAGTCCAACACCCATTCTTGATAAAAGCTCTCAATAAAATAAGTATAGAAGGGAAATTTCTCAAGATAATAAAGGGCATCTATGCAAAACCAATGGCCAAAATCATCTTAACAGAGAGGCTGAAAACATTCTCCTTGAGAACAGAAACAAGACAAGGATGCTCTTTATCACCACTCCTATTTAACATTGTCCTGAAAGTCCTAGCCAGAGCAATAAGGCAAGAAGAAGAAATAACAGGCACCCAAATTGGTAATGAAGAAGTTAAACTGTCCCTATTTGCAGAAGATATGATACCACACATAGAAAACCCAAAAGGCTCCACTAGAAAACTACAGGAACTAATAGATTCAGCTGAGTTGCAGGATACAAGATAAACATACAAAAAATAGATAAACATACACCAATAAAGAGAATGATGAAAAGGAAATCAGGAAAGCAATACCATTTATAATAGCCCTTAAAAAAATAAAAGACTTAGAAATAAACCCAAGCATGGATGTAAAAGACCTACACAAAAAAAACTACAAAACTCTACTGCAAGAAATCAAAAGAGATCTACATAAATGGGAAAACATACCATGCTCACAGATAGGTATACTCAACATTGTGAAAATGACAATTCTACCCAAAGTGATTTACAAATACAAAGCAATTCTGATCCAAATACCAACAATATTCTTTAAAGAGAGGGAAAAACTTATCATTAACTTTATTTGGAAAGGGAAGAAGTCCTGGATAAGTAAAGCACTACTGAAGAAGAAATAAAGTAGAAGGACTCACATTATCTGACCTCAGAACCTACTATACAACTACAGGAGTCAAAAAAGCCTCATACTGGTACAATGACAGATACGTTGACTAATGGAACAGAATTGAGAACCCAGATGTAAATCTATTCACCTATGGTCACCTGATCTTCGACAAGGCTCCAAAGTCCATCAAATGGGGGAAAAGACAGTCTTTTTAAGAAATGGTGCTGGCAAAACTGGATGTCCACCTGCAAAAAAAATGAAACAGGACCCATACCTCACACCATATACAAAAAGTAATTCAAAATAGATTAAAAACCTAAATATAAAGCCAAAAACTATGAAGTTCATAGAAGAAAAAATAGGATCAACACTAGAGACAGTAATACATGGCATTAACAGGATACAACTACAATCAATAACACATAAACTCCAAAAGATAAGCTAAGTAACTGGTATCTTCTGAAAATTAAACACTTATGCTCATCAGAAGACTTCATCAAAAGAGCAAAAAGAGGACGTACAGACTGGGAAAAAAAATTTGCCTATTACAAATCAAAGGTCTAATGTCTAAAATCTATCTACAAGAAAATCCAACACCTCTACAACAAAAAGACAAATAATCCATTAAAAAATGGGCAAAGGAAATGAACAGATACATCATCAAAGAAGACATTCCAGTGGCCAGCAGACACAAGGGGAAATGCTCATGATCACTAGCCATTAGAGAAAAGCAAATCAAAACCACAATGAGATACCATCTCACCATGGCATTATTGGCACAAATCAATAAAACAGGAAACAACAAATGTTGGAAAGCTGAGGGGAGATCAGAACTCCTATGCACTGTTGAGGGGAATGCAAAGTGATACAACCATTTTGGAAAACAATAGAGCAATTCCTTAGAAAGCTAGAAATAGAAATACCATATGATCCAGCAATCACAATCCTAGGAATATATCCTAGAGAAATAAGAGCCATCACACGAATAGACATATGCACATCCATGTTCCTTGCACCTTTGTTCACAATAGCAAAAAAGATGGAAACAACCTAGATGCCCATCAACAAATGATTGGATAAACAAACTGTGGTACTTGCACACAATGGAGTATTACACAATGACGAAGAACAACGATGACTCTGTGAAGTATCTCATAACATTGATGAATCTGGAGGGCATTATACTGAGTGAAATAAGTCAGTCACAAAAGGACAAATATTGTATGAGACCACTACTGTACTGAAAAGTTTTACACACAGAAAGAAACAATCTTTGATGGTTATGAGGGAGGGAAGGGCTGGGGATGGAAAAACACTAAATAGACAATTGATAAGTGGTAACTTTGGTGAAGGGTAAGACAGTACACAATACTGGGGAAGCCAGCACAACTTATATAAGGCAAGGTCACGAAAGCTCCATAGCACATCCAAACTCCCTGAGGGACCAAATTGCTGTGTTGAGAGCTGTGGGGATCATGGTCTTGGGAACATCTAGCTCAATTGGCATGACATAGTTTATAAAGAAAATGTTCCACATTCTACTTTGGTGAGTAGCATCTGGGGTCTTAAAAGCCTGTGAGCGGCAATCTAGGATACTCCACTGGTCTTACTCCTTCGGGAGCAAGGAAGAATGAAGAAAACTAAAGATACAAGGGAAAGATTAGTCCAAAGAACTAATGGACCACATCTTATCACGGCCTCCACCAGACTGAGTCCAGTGCAACTAGATGGTGTCTGGCTACCACCACTGACTGCTTTGACAGGGATCACAATACAAGATCCCAGACAGAGCTGGAGAAAAATGTAGAACAAAATTCTAACTCAGAAAGAAAGACTAGACTTCCTGGCCTGACAGAGACTGGAGAAACCTTGAGAGTATGGCCCCTGGACACCCTTGCCGCTCAGTGATGACGTCACTCCTGAGGTTTACTCTTTAGCCAAAGATTAGACAGGCCCAAAAAACAAAACGAGACTAAAGGGGCACACCAGCCCTGGGGCAAGGACGAGAAGGCAGGAAGGAACAGGAAACCTGGTAATAGGGAACTCAAGGTTGAGAAGGGATAGTGTTGACATGTTGTGGAGTTGTTAACCAATGTCATGAAACAACATGTGTACTAACTGTTTAATGAAAAATTAGTTGATAAAAAGAAAAAAGATTTTATATATGTCATCCCATTGCCTTCTTGACTACATGGTTTCTGTCATGTAATCAGAGTTTAGTCTTATTGTTTCCCCTTCGTACGTGGCTTTTGTTTTTCTTGAGCTGTTTGAAGATTCTTTCTTTGTCTTTGGTTTTAGCCAGTGTGATTATGATGTCTTGGTGTTTTTATTTTGGGGTGCATCCTATATGGGCTTCTTTGAGTTTCTTGGATGTTTGGCTTTTTGTCTGTCATGTTATTTGGGAAATGTTCTGTCAGCAAATCTTCGAAGGTTCTCTGTGTTTTCCATATTCTCCCCCTGTTCTGTAACTCCAATCACATGCAGATTTTTTGCTTTTGATTGTATCCCACATTGTTTGCAGGGTTCCTTCATTTTCCTGCATTCTTTTCTATTTTTCCACAAAGTGGTATCCAAGGATGTCTTCAATTTTGCTGATCTTGTCTTCCATTGTTTCAAATTTGCTTCTATAATCTTCTATTGCACTGTCCATTTTTGAAACCTTGTTGTTTATCTTTTGGATTTCTAGTTGCTGTTTTTTAAGATTTCTAGTTTTTAATTTTTATTTTGACATTTCGTTCCTGTATTATTTTCTAAATTCTTCCATTGTTTTGTGTGTCTTTCCCCTTATTTTGTCTATATTTTCCATGATTTTGTCTATTTTTTTCCTTAGTTTTGTCTGCATTTTCCTTCATCTATTAGAGAACCCTGAATATTAGAGTTTTGAATTCCCAATCAGATGGTTCCAGTGCCTTTTGTTCTGACAGAAGGTCATCTGGTCTTTTATTTTTTTTGCTTTATGGAGCCATCTTCTCCTAATTTTTTTTTTTTTAATACATTTTGATATTGTCTGCTGTCTCTGGGATATTCAGGAATTAAAAAAGCAAAAAATGAAGTAAAAAAAATTTTTTTTAATTTTAAAAAGTAAATAAAATATTGGTGCGGTAGGATTTGGGAGGGGGGAGGCAGACCCAGTGAGGCCATGTGTTGGTCTCTTTCTAGCCGAGTGGTGTGGCTTGGCCTATCAGGAATGGGTGTGGGTGGTGCACAAGGATCGGTGGGTGGGAGCAAAGAAAGGAAAGATGGAGAAAAGAGAGAAGAAATAATCAAATAAGAACAAACACAACAACAAAAATATGGTGGTGGGAGAGCCAACCATTGGGGGCAGGGTAGAACTGGTGTTACCATGAACTGATGTCTCTCTTGCCAGGTGGTGTGTCATGGCTCATAAGGAAGGGGAGGAAGCAGCTCAGGGCCTAGGTGGAAGGAAGAAGGAAAAGGAGAAGGGGAAAAATAAAGAAAAAATTAAAAATATGGCACTTAGGGAACTAACCTATGGGGGCAGCACAGACATGGGGAAGCTGTGTGCCAGAGGCTGTCCAGTTGAGCCTGCGGGGAGGGGGAGGTGGTATAGAGCAGGGTAGATGGGGGAAAGAAAAGGAAAGGAAAGAAGGGAGGGAGAAGAAACAAAACAAAGCAAAAAACAAAAACAAACAAAAATAAATAAAATGGCACTGAGGGAGCCAGTGGGTGATGGCAGTGCAGACCCAGGAGGCCTCACACAGTGGCAGTGGGCTAGTGTCTCTCCGGTCAAGCAACCATGAACTATTGGAGAGCAGTGGAGGCCTTGAAGAAGGATGCAGGGTGGAACAGTGTGCATCCCTGGTTACCAGTTGCTCTGTCTCCTGCTGGAAGCTCCATGAGTTGCCTTCCCATACTCACTGTCTGTGTTCTTTGGTGAATCCAGCCCTGTTAGCTGGTAGGGGACCTCCACTTTGTAGCTCTCTTCTTTCTCTGTTTTCTCTGTTTTTCTTGTTCCATTTGGTGCTCGATCGAGTTCTTCATACCTTCATTTGGTGCTTAGGATTCCAGGATTGATATTTATATCTGCTTTACTTAGTTTTTCAGGTCTTAGCTGCAGAAGGACAGCATGATGATTCTGTCTATAGTGTCGCGTTGGCTCCGCCCAGGGCCAGATATACTTTAGAATTCAGAATTTGTTTGGGATTTTAGGAAATTAATATTATGCACCTTACCCAAAGAGAACTGCAATCAAGTGCATTAACATAACTTTAGTAAAATACGTGAATATTCACACTAAGTGGGATAAATAGACTAGACATGGCCTCGTATCAGTTTAGCTCAGGCTTTGCTGCCAAACAAGCTTAGGTAAGATTAGATTTTGCCATCAACTGAATTAAGAAAAAGCTGTCAGTGTTTTTGTTTTCTTTTGTTTTGGTGTTGTTTTTTAGGAGCCCTGGTGGCAGAATTGTTAATTGCTTGGCTGCTAGCTGAAAGGTTGGCGTTTTGAATCCACCCAGCAACACCAAAGGAAAGACTTGGTGATGCTCCTGTAAAGATTGAAAAAAAAAAGAAGATTATAGCCTGAAAAACCCTATGGGGCAGTTCTACTCTGTCACCTGGGGTCACTATGAGTTTAAAATCAACTCAATAGCACCTAACAACAAGGGCATCATTTTCTAAAGGATTAAATGAAATTATGTATACAAAGCTATTATCTCAGTGTCTCATACAACTCATTACGGTGGCAGAAGACACAGGGTCCAGTTGGCTCAGGGTTGTGATATATGATGGGTTTGGTGGTTTCATGAGTTTGACAATAGCACATGGTCTGGCATGGGAGGTTTCTGCTGGCTGAGAAGATGAGTGGAGCAAATGAGGTGATGGATGTGGTATGCATGAAATGATTGTAATAGACTGATATTTATTTGAACCAACTCCCATTTGGTTAGAAACGCTCCTGACCTTCAGTAACTTTATGACAGGATGGCCTGACATGGAAATAGAACTGTTTTTGAAACAACACAAGAATGCTTTTGAACAGAATTCATATATTACAGTATGTCATTGTTAAGTGCCATGGAGTCAATTTTGACTCAGAGTGACCCCAGGTGACAGAGTAGAACTGCCCCATAGAGTTTTCTTGGGCGTAATCTTTAGAGGAGCAGATCGTCAGGTCTTTCTCCTGCAGAGTGGCTGGGTGGGTTCAAACCACCAGCCTTTCAGTTAGCAGCTGAGTGCTTAACCATCACACCACCAAGGCTGCATAAATAATATACAGTAAAACCTGAGAAAGCCAGAAACTGTGTAGAGCAGAAACCTGTCAGAGAAGGAAAACTCAAATATTTTCCACTAAAATGAATGATAGAAAAGTGCACCCTGTCAAAGGTGGAAAACTTGCAAGACATGGAAACACGAGACAGTTCCATTGAATTCTGCCTTTCTCAGGTTTCACTGTATATGGTTTAGATTTCTTTAAACTCCAAAATTCCTGTCATCAGGTATATTAAACTAGGTCCTGAAATAAGCCTCAACAAAGGCAGGCTAATGTAATTGGAACTTAATTAAAAATGGAAGATAATGGTTCATTAATTGCTGTGTGTCCTAAGTTTTTCCTCCTCTATTATTTTCATCCCCTTTAAAAATATTTTTATTACTTAAGGAAGACATAGCTCTGAAACATTAGATGAGCTTGTGGATTTTTCAATCTAGTTCTGCAGGAAACGTATTATTTGGGAAAGGAAGACCAGCAGATTAGACCCCATAGCTTTGTTTGTTCCTCTTTGACACTCTTACATGGTAAATGTCCACTGGTACAGAGTAGCAAAGGAGCCCTGGTGGCACAGTGATTAAAGCTCTTGGCCACTAACCAAAAGATTGGCAGTTAGAACCCACCAGCTACCCCGTGGGAGGAAGATGAGGCAATCAACTTCTATAAAGATTTACAGCCTTGGAAACCCTAGGAGGCAGTGTCCTCTGTCCTACAGTGTCCCTGTGAGTCAGAATCAACTCGGAAGCAGGTTTGATTTGGTTTGGTCATTAAGTAGCAGGTATTCTCTGAATTGTGTGCTCTCACGCTTCAGTTTGTAAGTTAAATAAACAACACAGAAATGGAAACAGTCTATGATTCTCAAGTACAAGGATCTTCTCAGCCACAGGATTTACTTTAGCACTTCCTGAGAAGTGCTACTGTAAATATACAAGCCCACACCCACCCACTTGCAAATTGTACTCAAAAAAGAATGCCAAATGAATGAGTCTCTTGAATGCGCCAGAGACGCTAGAGTGCAAAAAGCTGCATTTCTTCTAGAGTGCAAAAAAAAAAAAAAAAAAGACAAAACCAGCACACTAGTTTTTTTCAGGCATGTGTCTACAACTACTAGTCTGCCTACGTTCCCATTTCTTATTTCTTGCTTTTTCTAAGCCACCTACCCTTCAGTGTTTCCTCACTAGGCAAATTTAAAAACAATAAAAAAAAAAAAGTGGAAATTTTCTTTGTTCCAAAATCTCCTGACCTTCTCTATCTTCACTACAGTCCTTCCTGTTCTCACGGGTAGGCAAATAGGAATCAGAGAATCAAATAATCTCAAGCCTTAGAGGGATCTGGAAGATCATTTAGTAGAAAATCCAGGAAAGATAATATAAAATTTTAGATTTTTCAAAGCTGGAGTGAATCTTAAAAAGAATTCAACCCCATATTTGAATTCCCTCTGAAATACACAGAAATTGCTGAAAGACAATTTAAAATTCTTAAATCCTTAAGTCTACCTCCTTCCCACTTTTTAAAACACTAAATTATCAATTTGGACTTCTACACCAATAATGCTTCAAACTGTCATAAAATAATTACTGTACACATCATATAAAACTAATGCTATCTGTCATGCCTAAATTAAGTTTGGGGCCCTGGTAGCACAGTGGTTGAGAGCTAATCAAAAGGCTGGCAGTTTGAATCCACCGACCTCTTCTTGGAAACCTTATGGAACAGTTCTACTCTGTCTTATAGGGTTGCTATGAGTTGAAATCGACTCGATGGCAATGGGTTTGGGTTTTTTGTTTATTTGTTTAAATTAAGTTCATGATTTGTTTATTTTTGTTTAAAACAGTAATTCTTTCCCTCCTATGATAATCTTCCAGTCTGTTTTTTGATAGCAGAGAAAAAACAGAAAAACAGAAATCATCTCTACTTTCCTATTCTCTTTTTGGTTCAAATCTCAAAGGGTATTGAACTGGGAACTTAAGCATAATTAAAGAGAAAATAAAACAAGAAAAAGTAAACACAATAAACTATTTAAAAAATAAAATTCTAAAGCTGGAATGGACCTCAGAAAAAATCTAGTACAATATTTTTATTTTGTAAGATGAACAAAGGAAGACCTACAAAGTTTACGTGACTTACCCAAAACCAAACTCGTTGCCATCAAGTCGTTTCTGACTCATAGCAACCTTATAGGACTAAGTAGAACTGCTCCACAGGGTTTCCACGGATACACAAATGGCTAATGGTGTAGCCTTTGCTAGGCCCCCTTCTTTTGACTTTCAGAACATGAAAGATCTCAAGAGAAACTAACGTATAAAGAATATTTTGGCTTCTCTTGGCTCTCTTGGTTCCTGAAAGCTTCTTTACTAAGCATTTGGAGTCTGAGAACTTAATTTCTTTCTTTACTTTTTTTCTTTTTTGGCACAGCAGCTAACCTAATTTAAACTATTTCAGCCCCAAAGTTATAGAAATATGTGTTATATATGTACTCTTAATGAGCCAGTTCAATTTCCAGATCATTTTAAGTGTTTGGAAAGGATTACACAGCCTCCTAGTTCTTGGCTATCTACAATAACGAAAAGGAACAGTGATACAGGTAATTCAGAATAATAAATAACTCCAGTAATTTCAACCTAATTAAAATGTACACATTAGTAACTAGCGGAATATATTAATGGAATCAACCTTCTTAGGCAAGACCTATATGTCAGAAATTTTGTTGTTGTTGTTGTTAGGTGCTGTCGAGTTGGTTCCGACTCATAGTGACCCCATGCCCAACAGAATGAAACAATGCCCGGTTCTGAGTCATCCTTACAATCATTGTTATGCTTGAGCTCATTGTTGCAGCCACTGTGTCAATCCACCTCACTGAGGGTCTTCCTCTTTTCCGCTGACCCTGTACTCTGCCAAGCATGATGTCCTTCTCCAGGGACTGATCCCCCCTGACAACATGTCCAAAGTGTGTGAGACACAGTTTTGCCATCCTTGACTCTAAGGTGCATTCTGGCAGTACTTCTTCTAAGACAGATTTGTTTGTTCTTTTGGCAGTCCATGGTATATTCAATATTCTTCACCAGCAGCACAATTCAAAGGTGTCAATTCTTCTTCGGTCTTCCTTATGCATTGTCCAGTTTTCACATGCATATGATGTGATTAAAAATACCATGGCTTGGGTCAGGTACACCTTAGTCTTCAATGTGATATCTTTGCTCTTCAACACTTTGAAGAGGTCCTTTGCAGCAGATTTACCCAATGCAATGCATCTTTTGATTTCTTGACTGCTGCTTCCATCGGTGTTGATTGTGGATCCAAGTAAAAGGAAATCCCCACATGTCTGTCAGTTTGTCGTACTGTGGGGGCTTGTGTGTTGCTGTGATGCTGGAAGCTATGCCACCGGTATTCAAATACCAGCAGGGTCATCCATGGAGAACAGGTTTGAGCCGAGCTTCTGGACTAAGACAGAGTAGGAAGGAGGACCTGGCAGTCAGAAATTTTAGGGCCCTGCTTATAAGAGAAGTGTTGATAAGAACCTCAGATGTTCTGGAATATACCTCAGATTGGAGAGGTCTAAGCAGTAGGTTATGCTTTGCTTCAAAAGACGGAATATTCAGTATGTGCAAGGAAGTGGATGATAAAGCTGATATAGATTCTGTATAGAGTTCCTAGGATGGACCTAATATCCTGAATAGTTGTGGGAAGAATCAAAAGGAATCATCACTTGTAACCACAATGGTGCTCATCCACCCACTTCAATACATTCCAAGTTAATTATTCTTTCAATTCCATTTGAACTATACGCACCTCTTCCCTTTTTATCTTAGTAGATTTTTTCTTTTCTTTCCCCCAAATTTTATTATTTTTTTGTTGTTTCTGAGAATACAGATCTCAAAACATGCAACATTTCAACAGTTTCTACATTTCAACAATTTCTATATTTACCATTTAGTGAACATTGGTTACATTCTTCAAGTTGTGCAACCATTCTCACCCTCCTTTTCTGAGTTGTTCCTCCTCATGAACATAAACTCACTGCTCTCTAAGTTTCCTACCTCATCTTCCAATTTGCTGTTATCAGTTTGATCCCATAAAGCTAATTCTTAAAAGAGCATAATGTTCAAAGCAGATATAGCTTTTTGATACTCATCATTTTTAAGGGATGAGGCAATCAACTTTTTATTTACAAGGAGCTCTGGAGCTCTAGATCTATATCTATACGTTCTATATCTATACCTTCTGAGATGGACATTTTGCAAACTAGATTTATGACGAATAATTGAGAGTTCACTTTTAAAATTAAACCCCACGTACAGTTTCAGTACTTTCTTAGTTGTACTGGCACCACTGCAGAGAGCGTTCTCTAAAACTATGCCTGTACATGGGGAATCAAGAGATGTCGGCACAGCTGGTCTTCTCGGGTCACTCATCGTAGCGACCAGTGTGGATCCACGCATGCTGGGAATGAGCTGTGGTAGATCAGAGAATTGCTCTCATGATTATTTTTCTTACTGCTGGATGGGAAGACTATTCATGGATAAAGCTCTTTCTCATTCTCTGCAGATGGCATATGTCCAGATCTTTTAGAGTTTTTTCTCTTTTTAAGAATTATGTTACCCCTTGTATACATATTTTTTCAAATTATTTCTTCTTAAATAAAGAATTCCAGAACTAGATACCTTTGTGGATACAGTTTTTGCTAAAAAGCAGTTCTTCTTTATCTACAGTCTTTACTCCTTCAACCCATCCTACTTCAACCTTGAATATTCTGTTTCCAATTTTTGGCCACTAGGTGTCATAAGCATTCACACAAATACCACAAAAGTCCTTGAATATCTTGACTTTCCATGCAAAATTTTATGTTACTTGAGCCCACAGATTATCTCACATTTATGTGTAATTCAAACTCAGAATAGAAATTTCTGAAAAAGTCATAAACTAAAGGAAAAGCAAAAATGGAAACCTTTGATGGGCGTGAATGGTTTGTGCAGTACAATGGATCACTTTTACATTTTCACTGTGGTCTTGTAAATCCCACCAAATGATTGGGTGGGTCTATACAAATAAGATGCTTGTGGCCCACCAAGGGGATTGGACAGCTTGCTGATAATGCAAACAAGGTGAGTGGCACCTTGTGGGGATGGCACCATGCAAGTAAGGTGTATGGAACCCCAATGAAGGAATTGGACGGTTTTGTCATCCCACTAGACTTAAAATGAGCCATTCCAGAGGTGGAAAGGGGGGACCTCACTACTACCAAGCAGAAGAGCAGGGAGCAGAGCGCATCCTTTGGACCCAGGGCCCCCACACTGAGAAAGTCTTAGATTCAGGAGACAAAGAGCTGTAACAGCAGACATGGCACAAGACAGCAAGAAGCTGTGGCAAGCACAGCAGAAAACTGGCAGTAGCAGAACCAGGAGATGGTGTGGTGGGCTTCTCAGGCCACAGAACAAGAAAGCTCAGTGTTTTCAGGCAGGAGGTTTGCTGGTGGAATGGGGTGCTCTGAGCACTTGTTGGTGGAGCTAAAAAGTTTTGCAACACTTACCCAAGCAGGGCAGTATCTGGGCCAGGCCAAGAGGTCCAAGGGGCCAAGGGGCCGAGGGCTGAGAGGCCGAGGGCCAGGGACGGATCTGCCTGTAGGCACAGCCAAGAAGCTGTCCTGACCAAAGGGTTGTATCCTGAGTTGTTCCTGATCCTGAATTGTAACCTGTTACTTCCTTAATAAACCCCATAATCGTATTGTTTGTGAATTCTGTGTAGCCATTGCAATGAATTATCAAACTCGGCAACGAAGTAGAGTGCCATGGGAGGAAAGACTGGTGTCAGAATCGGGAAAAAGGTTGGAGAGCGGAGGTATGTTGACCCCTGCTTCACAGGAATAAGCTTTGTGCTGATACAGATGCTGATTCCGTCTCCCCACTGTGAAGTGAGAGGAGGTCAGAGGCCCCCACCACACCGTTTTCATAGTTCATCACAGGAGTAAATCCGCACAACTTTGAACTCTGCAGAACTCATTCCTTCCAGATTCTGTCCCCTGCTTTGCCTCCCGAGGGACCTTTATTCTTACCAGCAGTTGCTATGGAGTCAATTCGGACTCACGGAGACCCCACACGTGTCAGAGTAGAACTGTGAAGTTCTAAAAAGTTTTCAATGGCTGGTTTTTCAGAAGTAGATGGCTAGTCCTTTCTTCCAAGGCACCTCTTGATGGACTTGAACCTGCAACATTTTGGTTAGCAGTGTGTGCTTTAACCCTTTGCACCATCGTGGGATTCCTCTAGTCTTACAACATGAGATTAACAGGCAGCTTCTGCTTTTAGTGATGGTCTGCGCAATAGCACCTTGAAAAATCCTTCAGAAATCTTTGCGTTGCCTTGGAATAGGAAAACATGTGAGCCATCAGAACCCGCTCTAATTGTACTTATTTATGTTTCAACTGAAGGGGCTGACACATTACAAATTTATTTTAAAATCAGGGCCTCTTAGAGCTTCAAGGATTCTTAGAATGATCAATTCTAACCTTTTCATTTTATGTTAAGGAAATGATGCCTGAAGTGGTTGGTAGCAGAACTAGACCCTGGACACACACCCCTGACTCCTAGGTATCCTACTTCCTCTTTGTACTTATTATTTTTCTTAGGATAAATTCATGTATCAACTCTGGGATTTTGAAGAAAATATAAACCATAATATTTCTTGCTGTTTTTAGGTGCCATTGAGTCAGTTCCAACTCACAGCAACCCTACGTACAACAGAACGAAACACTGCCTGGTCCTGTGCATCCTCATAATTGTTGCTATGTTTGAGCCCATTGTTGCACCACTGTATCAATCCATTTTCTTGAGGGTCTTTCTCTCTTTTGCTGACCCTCTACCCAACATAGGAAACCCTGGTGGTGCAGCGGTTAAGAGCTACAGCTGCTAACCAAAGGGTCAGCCGTTCGAATCCACCAGGCGCTCCTTGGAAACTCTATGGGGCAGTTCTACTTTGTCCTGTGGGGTTGCTATGAGTCGGAATCGACTCGACAGCACTGGGTTGGGTCTACCCAACACGATATCCTATTCCAGGGACTGGTCCCTCCTGATAACATGTCCAAAGTATGTGATGAAGTCTCGCCATCCTTGCTTCTGAGGAGCATCCTGGCTGTACTTCTTCCAAGACAGATTCGTTCATCCTTTTGGCAATCTATAGTATATTCAATTTTCTTCACCAACACTGTAATTCAAAGTCAGCAATTCTTCTTCAGTCTTCCATATTCATTGTTCAGCTTTTGCTTGCATTCAAGGCAATGAAAATGCCATAGTTTGGGTCAGGCGCACCTTTGTCCTCAAAGTGACATCTGTGCTTTTCAACACGCTAAAGAGGTGTTTTGCAGCAGATTTGCCCAATGTAATGCATAGTTTTATTTATTTATTTTTTCATTTTCATCAACTCCCCCTACTTTTTTTTTTAATAAATAAGATATCAAAAACAACTCTGAACATATTTTTCATACTACTAGTAGTCAGAACCCACAGCGCTTCAAAAATTAACATAACTGCCAAAATATTCATTGTACTTGCTACTTAAAATAATTTAAACTGCAGCTTTTTCACTGAGCAAAATGGATACAGCATGGCCTTGATGGTTCCCTCCTGGAGACTGGTTTTCAGAAACATACATCCTTTCACAGCAACCTGACACTTCTCCAGCAAGCTTTCATTTTGTAAACTTGAATTCTATTTCCAGTACTTCAAGTTGATGTTTAAATGACAGTGCCTTGAGAAGAGAGAAGTGCTGCATTTTTCCTCCTGTGACCTGAAAACGTAACGGGTGTACAAATATTGAGTGTATTCTTACAAATGTCCAGGTCATGTTTAGCAGCTGGAATTCTTTGACTTAATGTGTAGGTATTTTGCATTGGCATACTTAATCAAGACAGTAACATCAGTAGAAGGTTTTTAATTCAAGACAAGTTTAGGATTCACTAATATTAATTGTTGTATGTTTGGCTTTCTGGTGGTTGTGGAAGCTTCATATTTTCTTTGGATAGCATTAGAGGTCCTAGCTTTTGAAGTGCAACTTTAATGCTATATGAATTTGCCATTTTGCTGACATTGATATGCTCCATGCATCCACCATTCCCCTGGAATTATTTATTCCATTCATATTTAGTTTTTGTTATAAATCTATATGATGGAGGAGCTTCTGGGTATTTAGACCCACATACGACTTTCAGGCTATATATTCTGTTTTCATAATTTGTCCTTGGTGGCCCAATTATCATGTCTGTCTACCTTGTAAGTGTCATATCTTCATCATCTTCAAGGCTAACCATACATCACTTACTCCTTTTTGTCCTTCTTCAAGTTCTTCCAACAAGCAAAAATTACAAGAAACTGTAACTCCTGGACTCTCTGTGAAAGGACGGACTGTATGGTCTTCCATGTTCTCAGCAGCAGCTAGCATTGAACATCCTCCAGCTCAGTAAGGTTCATTAGTGGAGATTTAATTTTTTAAAAATAGGCTATGAGTTGTTGGAGCAATGACAAGAAACACATTTTAATACTCTCATTATGCAGATTTTGCAGGTTACATCTTTATGCAGATAGATAGAATACCTGTTCTTTTTAGTTTTTAATTGGTATTTCAAGTCAACCAGATCCATACACATCTTTTAATGAAGTCTTTCTTTAAAAGAAAATGACCATGTTTGAAGAAAAAATGCCGTCTATCCACTGGTATTCTAATTCAAACAGAATGTTATTGTTATTCTCATCAAGATGAAAAGGAACATCAGTGTGATCATTAAGGTTGTGTGTCATCTTGGCTGGGCCATAATTCTCAGTGCTTTGACAGTTATAACGCAGTTTGGCAGTCGTATAATGATGCGATCACCTCCATGGTGGGATCTGCTGTGAATAGCCAATCAGTTGGAAGGGAGTTTCCTTGGGAGTCTAACCTGCATCTTATATAGCTGAACTTTCTGGCAAGGCTCTTGGGCTTTGGCTGGCTCTGGATCCCACAGCTTGTACCTGTTCGTCTGACCTCTGGTTGTCTGGACTTGAGCTAGCAGCTTACCTGCCATCTTGTTTGCCGATCTTGGGATCTGTGAGCCAGAGACCTGATGTTCAACTTGCCAGTCTTGGGATCATCAGCCCCTGTGGCTATGTGGATCAGGAAAAGCTTTCCGTCTGACCCATGGAATTGGGACATTTCAGCCTCTACAACCGCGTGAGCTATTTTCTGAATATACCAAAAACCAAAACGAAACCCATTGCCATCAAGTTGATTCCGACTCATAGCAACCCTATAGGACAGAGTAAAACTGCCCCATAGGGTTTCCAAGGAGCAGCTAATGGATTTGAACTGCCAACCTTTTGGTTAGCAGCCATACACTTAACCACTGCACCACCAGGTCTCCTCCGTATTATAAATCTCTCTCTGTATATATATTTAAACACTTCAGTGGTTTTACTTCTCTAGAGAACCCAGCCTAAGACAAGTAGCTTAGTTATTTGGATATAAAAGCAGTGAAAATATATTTTCAAAGTAGCTGTGCCATAAAATAACTAATTTTTGTCTGTTTCTTGAGATGAACAGTTCTTTTTTTTTGAATGACCAGGAGGCCTGGGAAGTCCACGTTCCTTGGAACTCTCTCTATTCCCAAGGAGAGGGGTATGCAGCTCCTTCTGGTAAATATGGTTCTTTTCTTCATTCTGGCTGAGGTTTCCATGATAAATTCAGATGCAGAATTTCTTTTCAGCAAGAATTTGCACATAAATCCTGGCAGCCTGTTTCTATAAGGTCACAGCTTTAAAAGCCCTATGGAGCACAGTTCTCCTTTGCACGCACGGGGTCACCATGAATTGGAATCAACTCCATGGCAACCAACAATAACAGCAAAGAATTTCTACCTAATTATAATAATTGCTAAATAATTGCTTTTGCTAAATTTTCTTAGAAATTTTTGAGACACTTAATTAAAAATGAGTTCTTTGGTCAGTGCCAGAGCACAAAAACTAGTAAACTAGTGATTCTGAGCTATATTTGAGATGTTCCTTCAAATAAAGTTACAAGGTCAAATAAGTTAGGGAAATAATGCTGTATGCTTAAGACACTTTCTTAAGACATTCATAATGCAAATTCTAAAAAAATTCTGCAATTAATAACCCTGAACAACTGAGTTTAAACTAACATTTTCCAAGGATAATTGACTATAGAACTTTTGTTGTAAAATACTAAATAGCACCTTGTGAAAAACAGGCAGTGAAATCTTGATTGCCAAGTTGATATAAGGCATTTACTTGATAAATAAAACTACTCGTGTCTTGCAGTGCACAACTCTTCCATCTGATTTTTATCTCATTTACTGGCAGTAGCTTAACGGTATCTACTCTACCTCCACAACCACTTGCTAGCCAACAGCAGGAATCAGAGTTGCAATACCAAAGGCACAAGCCTTATCAAGTTTATCCACAGAATTTCTCAAGTATCAATGTTCTGTCGAAAGATGTACTATTTTATAACACTACTTTTATATATGTTATAAAACAGTCTTTTCAGTTTCCTTTAACCTATTTTTTCTTCCCTTTTACTTAATGCAAAATTGTTCAGTGTTACTGAGTTCAAGGCTCTTTACTAGGGGTTGAGTAAGCCTGGACTGAAAGTATATTGTTCATATTTCCTAGAAGTTGATAATATGATTATTACCTGGTGGTAGGAACAGCACTTTCAGGATAAAATACTAAATTTTTAATATGGCATAAAAAGTTCAATGTGTCTGTTTCTAAGCTTGCATGGAAGTGGTACACTGAGATCACCACTGATAATGCAGACTCAGCATAAAAAATCAAGATAAAACAAGGTAATCTGGGATGCTGCCTGCGTCTGCTGTTGTAAATTTGCTTCAGATCCTGTTGCTTCCAAAATTGGGCTCTTCCATAAATTTCATGAAGAATTGTAACAATAGGAGGCAAGGCCAAGACGGCAGAATAGTCAGACACTTCCAGTCATCCCTCTTACAACAAAGACCTGAAAAAACAAGTGAATCAATTATATATGACAATCTAGGAGCCCTGAACATCAAAGGCAAAGTTGAGGAATCAGACTGAGTGGCAGAGGGAGGGAGAGACAGTTCAGAAGCAGTGAGGAGTTACCAGACCTGACTCAGTGGGAATCGGCACCCTGCAGGCCAGATTGGATGATGAGAGCGGTGAGGCAAGCAGTGGTGTTTGGGACACATTTTCCATGTTGGGAGAGACTGAGATGTGGAGAGTCTGCTCAACCGTCCAGAACCAGCAAGAAGCGGCCCTCAATCGGCAAAACATAAGTACATGCATCTAGCCTACGACACAGATCAAAATATACCCCATTAAGGAAGAACTTCTCTCCCTGCTTTCCCCCTGCTCTGCACCAGGTCCTGAGCTGGCTTCAATGATTGCTGATTGCTGCTTCCCCTGGGCCGGAAGTAGAGCCCTTCACGTGTCCTGAGGCATTCTCCCACATTTGATAGGGAACAAATTAACAAATGGGAAAAAATAATTTGTCAGCTCTTCTAAGCCAGGAACTCAGGGGAGGTATAGTTGCTTTGCCTAGGCATAGGTATAAGGGGTCCAAGGACTTTGAATGCCTTTCACCCCTGCCTAGACCTGTGCGGGCTCATATTAACACTTTAGACCCTTGTTAGCACAACAAAACAGGGTATATACCTGAGGGAAACCCTGGTGGCACAGTGGTTAAGTGCTATGGCTGGTAACCCAGAGGCTGGCAGTTCAAATCTGCCAGGGGCTCCTTGGAAACTGAATGGGGCAGTTCTACTCTGTCCTATAGGGTTGCTATGAGTCAGAATTGACTCGATGGCAGTGGGTTTGGTTTTTTTGGATATACCTGAAGCCTAACATCAGTATATCAGCTATATGGTGGAGTGGCAGTTTTGTGACATTTGACACTGCTCTGTCCATTAAGAAGGGTCCTCACCTACCCACATCAGGGACCTCAGGACTGGTGGCTCCACTCTTGCCACCTACCCACCTGCAGCAGTGTGTCCATGAACAAATGGTGCCTCCTAGTCCTTACAGCCAACAGCACTGGGTGCCCATACTCTGGATGCAAAACCCACCCACCTGCACGCTCTAGGGAACAGGGACACATTTTCCTCCCAGACACTCAGGGGCAGCCATCAGCCCCTTGCCTTGCTCAGCACGTGAACCCTACTGCAGCCAGATACCTGTGCCTACTCCAATCACCCCTGCCCATCTAGGACTGTAAGTAAAAGCCTGCACCACACACTTGGTGACCATCTATCTGGACACCTGAGCTGAATCCATACAAGAAAAGTTAATGGACTCCTGGGCTCATATACCTAGCAACTGCTCTAACCACCTGGTGACAGAATGTTAGAGCTTCAAAGTCAAAAATAATCAAACTAGCTCACTCGAGCAGTCTATATGGGCATATCAAAACCAAACAAGAAGCTAGGATACAGTAAGCAAAAACATAAAATGAATAAATGTGATTTATTGATGGCTCAGAGACAAAGTCAATATCAAATCACATAAAGAAGCAGACCATGATAGCTTCAGGAAGCTCCCAAGACAAAGAATCAATAAATCTTCCAGAGTAAGATAACTTCCTGGAAGTACTGGAGGTAGAATTCAAAAGATTAATATGCAGAACTCTTCAAGAGATCAGGAAAGAGATCAGGCAAAATGCAGAACAAGCCAAGGAACACAAAGACGAAGCAATAGAGGAACTTAAGAAGATTATAGAAGAGTCCGATGACAAATTTAACAGGATGCAAGAATCTATAGGGAGGCAGCAAACTGAAATTCAGAAGATTAACAATAAAATTTCAGAGTTAGACAACCTAATAGAAAGTCATAGAAGCAGAATTGAGGCAATGGAAGGCAGAATTAGTGGGACTGAAGATAAACCATTTGACACCAACTTATTTGAGCAAAAACCAGATAAAAGAACTTTAAAAAATGAAGAAACCCTAAGAATTATGTGTGACTCTATCAAAAGGAATAATCTATGAGTGATTGGAAACAGAACGGGGGGATAACAGAATTAAAAAAAAAAAAAAAAAAACAACACATTGCCATCAAGTAGCTTCCAAATCATAGTGACCCAATAGGACAGAGTAGAACTGCTCCATAGAATTTCCAAGAAGCACCTGGTGGAACTGAACTGCCAACCTTTTGATAAGCAGTCATAGCACTTAACCACTATGCCTCCAGGGTTTCCATAACAGAATATACAGAGAGAACTGTTGAAGAATTGTTGGCAGAAAACTTCCATGATATCATGAAAGATGAGAAGACATCTATCCAAGAATCTCATCGAATCCTACACAAGGTAGATCCCAAAAGAAAATGAACAAGACATATTATAATCAATCTTGCCAAAAGCAAAAATAGAGAATTTTAAGAGCAGCTAGGGATAAATGAAAAGTCATCTACAAAGGAGAGTCAATAAGACTAGGCTCAGACTACTCAGCAGAAACCATACAGGCAAGAAAGCAATGGAATGACATATATAAAGCCTTGAAGGAAAAAAAAAAAAAAAAAAAACTTCCAGCCAAGAATTATATATCCAACAAAACTGTCTCTCAAATATGATGGCAAAGTCAGGGCATTTCCAGATAAATAGAAGTTTAGGGATTTGCAAAAACCAAACCAAAAATTACAAGAAATACTGAAGAGAATCCTCCGGTTACAAAATCAATAACATCAGATAACAACCCAAGACTAAAACACAGGACAGAGCAACCAGATATAAACCCAGATAGGGAAGTCACAAAAATAAATCAAAGCTAAAATGCTGAAAATAGGAAAACAGAGATGTCAATAAGTAAAAGATGACATTAAAACAAAAAAGAGGGACTGAAAAAATGTAGTCATAGATCTTTCATATGGAGAGGAAGTCAAGGCAATATGAAGAAATAAAAGTTTGGCTTAAACTTAGAAATATATTAAGGTAACCACAGAGGAAACTAACAACCCTACACATCAAAATAAAAAAGGAAAAACAGACTCACCAAATACAAAATCAAAAACACTGAAAAAGATGAAAAGAAAATACACAAAGAAAAAAAAACTCAGCAAAGAAAATTCAGTGGAACAAAGAAACTCTCAACAACACACAAAAAAAGACATCAAAATGACAGCACTAAACTCATACCTATCAATAATTATGCTGAATGTAAATGGATTAAATGCACCAATAAAGAGACAGAGAGTGGCAGAATGGGTTAAAAAAAACATGATCCATCTATATGCTGCCTACCAGAGACACACCTTAGACTCAAAGACACAAACAAACTAAAACTTGAAGGAGGGAAAAAAATATATCGAGGAAACAACAATCAAAAAAGAGCAATATTAATCCCTGACAAAATAAACTTTAAAGTAAAATCCACCACAAATGATAAGGAAGGACGCTATATAATGATTAAAGGGTCAATACACCAAGAGGACATAACCATAATAAATATTTATGCACCCAAGGACAGGGCTTCAAAATACATAAAACAAATTCTAACAGCACTGAAAAGAGAGATAGATTAAGCATTGAAAAGAGAGATAGATAGCTCCACAAAAATAGTAGGAGACTTCAACACACCACTTTCGGTGAAGGACAGAACGTCCAGAAAGAAGCTCAATAAAGACACAGAGGATCTAAAGGGGACAATCAACCAACTTGATCTCATACACATATATAGAACACTCCATCCAACAGCAGCCAAATATACTTTCTTTTCCAACACACATGGAACAGTCTCTAGAATAGACAATGTATTAGGCCATAAAGCAAGCCTTAACAGAATTCGAAGCATCAAAATATTACAAAGCATCTTTTCTGACCATAAAGCCATAAAAGTAGAAATCAATAACAGAAAAAGCAAGGAAAAAAATCAAACACATGGAAACTGAAGAAAAGGGATAACCTACGAATGATTGGAGCACCAGACCTTGCTCAAAAACTACTGGGTTATAGAAGAAATCAAGGACAGAATAAAGAAATTCACAGAATCAAATGAGAATGAAAACACATCCTACCAGAACCTTTGGGACACAGCAAAAGCAGTGCTCAGAGGTCAATTTATAGCAATAAACACACACATCCAAAAAGAAGAAAGGGCCAAAATCAAAACATTAACTCTACAACTCAAACAAATAGAAAGAGAGCAGTAAAAGAAGCCCTCAGGCACCAGAAGAAACCACATAGTAAAAATTAGAGCAGAATTAAATGAAATAGAAAAACAATTGAAAGAGTTAACAAGACCAAAACCTGGTTCTTTGGAAAGGTCAACAAAATTGATAAACCACTGACCAAACCAACAAAAGAAAAACAGGAGAGGAAGCAAATAACCCAAATAAGAAATGAGATGGGAGATATCAAAACAGACCTAACTGAAATTAAAAAAAAAAAACATAACAGAATACTATGAAAAATTGTACTCTAACAAATGGGAAAACCTAGAGAAAATGGACAAATTTCTAGACACACACTACCTACCTAAATTAACAAAAACAGAGGTAGAACAACTAAATAAACCCATAGCAAAAGAAGAAATTGAAAAGGTAATAAAAAAAAACTCCCAACAACAAAAAAAAGCCCTGGCCCAGATGGCTTCACTGCAGAGTTCTACAAAACTTTTAAAGAAAAGTTAACCCCACTACTACTAAAGGTATTTCAGAGCATAGAAAAGGACAGAATACTCCCAAACTCATTCTATGAAGCTAGCATATCCCTGATACCAAAACCAGGTAAAGGCACCACAAAAAAAGAAACTTACAGACCAATATCCCTCATGAACACAGGCGCAAAAATCCTCAACAAAATTCTAGCCAATATAATTCAACAACATATCAAAAAAATAATTCACCATGACCAAGTAGGATTCATACCAGGTATGCAGGGATGGTACAACACTAGAAAAAAAATTAACGTAATTCATCTCATAAGTAAAACAAAAGATAAGAACCGCATGATCTTATCAATTGATTCAGAAAAGTCTAACAAAGTCTAACACCCATTCATAATAAAAACTCTCAGCAAAATAGGAATAAAAGGGAAATTCCTCAACATAATAAAGGGCATTTATATAAAGCCAACAGCCAACATTGCCCTACATGGAGAGAGTCTGAAAGCATTCCTCTTGGTAATGAGAACCAGTCAAGAATGCCCTTTATTACCACTCTTATTCAACATTGTGCTGGAGGTCCTAGCCAGAGCAGTTAGGGTAGAAAAAGAAATAAAGGGCATCCAAATTGGCAAGGAAGAAGCGAAGTGTCTCTGTTTGCAGATGGTATGATCTTATACACTGAAAACCTTATACACAGTAGAAAACTACTGGAACTAATAAAAGATTTCAGCGAAGTGTCAGGATACAAGATAAACATACAAAAATCAGCTGGATTCCTCTACACCAACAAATAGAACTTCAAAGAGGAACTCACCAAATCAATACCATTTACAATAGGCACCAAAAAGATAAAATACTTAGGAATAAATCTAACCAGAGATGTAAAAGACCTATACAAAGAAAACTAAAAGACAGTGTTGCAAGAAGCCAAAAAAGACCTAAGTAAGCGGCAAAACATACCTTCCTAACGAATAGGAAGACTCAACAAAGCAACCTACAGATACATTGCAATCTGGATTCAAATTCCAATGGCATTTTTAGCGATACGGAAAAACAAATCACCGACTTCATTTGGAGAGGGAAAAGGCCTCAGATAAGTAAAACATTACTGAGAAAGAAGAACAAAGTGGGAGGCTCACACTACTTGATTTTAGAACCTATTGTACTGCCACGGTAGTTAAAACAGGCTGGTACTGGTACAACAACAGATACATAGACCAATGGAGCAGAATCGAGAACTCAGACGTAAGTTTATCCACCTATGAGCAGCTGACATTTGACAAAGGCCCAAAGTCCGTTAAATGGGGAAAAGACAGTCTCTTTAACAAATGCTGCTGCCATAACTGATATCCATATGCAAAAAAAAAATGAAACAAGATCCATATCTCACTCCATGCACAAAAACTAACTCCAAATGGATCAAAGACTTAAATATAAAATCTAAAATGATAAAGATGATGGGAGAAAAAATAGGGACAATGCTAGGAGCCATAATATGTGGCATAAACAGAATACAAACATTGCTAATGATGCACAAACACCAGAAGAGAAACTAGACAACTGGGAGCTCCTGCAAATCAAACACGTATGCTCAACAAAAGACTTCGCCAAAAGAGTAAAAAGACAACCTATAGACTGGGAAAAATTTTTTGGTTACGATAATTCTGATCAGCACCTGATCTCTAAAATCTACAAAAAAAAAAAAAGCAAAATCTCAACAACAAAAAGGCAAATACCCCAATTAAAAAGTGGGCAAAGAATATGAATAGCCACTTCACCAAAGAAGACTTTCCAGCGGCTAACAGATACGTGAAGAAATGCTCACGATCATTAGCCATTAGAGAAATGCAAATCAAAACTGCAATATCATCTCATCCCCAAAAGGCTAGCATTAATTAAAAAAAACACAAAGTAATAAATGTTGGAGAGGTTGTGGAGAGACTAGAATACTTATACACTGCTGGTAGGAATGTAAAATGGTACAACCACTTTGGAAATCAATTTAGTGCTTAATTAAAAAGCCAGAAATAGAAGTACCATAAGATCCAACAATCCCACTCCTTGGAATACATCCTAGAGAAATAAGAACTGTCACATGAGTAGATATATACACATCCATGTTCATTGCAACACTGTTTGCAGTAGCAAAAAGATGGAGACAACCTAGGTGCCCATCAATGGGCGAATGGATAAACAAATTATGGTATATTCACACAATGGAATACTACGCAATGATGAATAACGATGAATCTGTGAAACATCTCATAACATGAATGAACCTCGAAGGCATTATGCTGAGTGAGATTAGTCACAAAAGGACAAATATTGCATGCGATCACTATTATAAGAACTCAAAAAAAGCTTCAAACACAAAAGAAAACATTCTTTGATGGTTACGAGGGTGGGGAAGGATGGAGAATGGTATTCACTAACTAGATAGTAGACAAGAAATATCTTAGGTGAAGGGAAGGACAACACACAGTACAGGGGAAGTCAGCACAACTGGACTAAATCAAAAGCTAAGAAGTTTCCTGAATACAACCAAATACTTCAAGGGACTGAGTAGCAGGGGTGGGGGTCTGTGGACCATGGTTTTAGAAGACTTCTTCGTCAACTGGCATAACCAAGTTTATTAAGAAAATGTTCTGCATCTCACTTTGGTGAGTGGTGTCTGGGGTCTTAAAAGCTAGCAGGCAGCCATCTAAGAAGCATCAATTGGTCCCAACCTACCTGGAGCAAAGGAGAATGAAGAACACCAAAGACACAAGGAAAATATTAGCCCAAGAGACAGAAAGGGCCACATGAACCAGAGACTCCATCAGCCTGGGACCAGAAGAACTAGGTGGTGCCTGGCTACCACCAATGACTGCTGTGACAGGGAACACAACAAAGAATCCCTGATGGAGCAGGACAAAATTGGGGTGCGGAACTCAAATTCTAGTAAAAAGACCAGACTTAACAGTCTGACTGAGACTAAAGCAACCCCAGAAGACATGGCCCCTAGGCTTTCTGTTAGCCCAGAACTGAAACCATTCCCCAAACCAACTCTTCAGACAAAAATTAGGCTGGACTATAACACATCAAATGATACTTGTGAAGAGAGTGCTTCTTAGGTCAAGTAGATACATGAGACTCAATGGGCAGTTGGTGTCCCTAGGGGAGATGAGAAGGCAAAAAGGGACAGGAGCTGGATGAATGGACATGAGAATTCCGGGGTGGAAAGGAGAAGTGTGCTGTCACATTATAAGGAGAACAACTAGGGTCACATAACAATGTGTGTATAAATTTTTGTATGAGAAACTAACTTCAACTGTAAACTGTCACTTAAAGCAACAATTAAAGAAAAGAAAAGAATTGTAACAATAACTTTGCATTATTTTGGATATGTTGCTCTTAGGTGCCTTTGAGTTGATTCCAACTCATAGCGACCCCATGTGACATAGTTTTCTTGGCTGTAATTTTTACAGAAGTAAAGCGCCAGGTCTTTCTCCTGCTGAGCTGCTGGGTGGGTTGGAACTGCCAACCTTTCAGTTAACAACTGAATGCTTAACCATTGTGCATCCACGGCTCCGTATTTTGTATATAACCATAACTTAAGTTATCTGCCTTCCCTGTGAGCATTTTCTATTCATTCATCCATCCCAAGAGAGATGATTCGTTTTGATTAGTCAGCCACTATCCCATTCGAAGAACTCAAAAAGCAGAGTTTTGTGTCAAGCTACTGCAAAGGCCATTGATCAACCATGAGTTCAGGTTCCATTTGACTGTCTTTGGAACTAGCCCAATATCAAACATCAATTATGTGTAGAGTTCCGCCATTTGCTTCTCCTGGTGCCCATGTCATGAGTAGTAGGAAAAATTTTCAGAAAGAATGATCTGCTCTTTCTGTCCTCAAAGGTGATATAATGAGTATGGTACCAGGAATCCTGAGATTCGTAGAATTTGTTTTAGTTCAAGGCCTTTACAATCTGGTGTCTACCTGCTACTTCGACAACTCATTTCCATGAGTAAGAATGGCCCAGTCTTGATGTGTTGAGTTTTGGATATGTAGTTTCCGACTGAGCTGCAGTTTCCTGGTGACAACGTATACTGTGGAAGAACCGGCACACAATTTTAAGAGAACAGTTAGCTGTCTCTACCTCTCTTAGTATTCCTATGTTTGCAAAGGACATAGCCCCAAGTTAAAAAAAAGCTTGAACAACCAAAAAAAAAGTTTTAATGGAAGTCATTCTGGAGTCATTCCAAGAAGACAAGGAAGAGCTGCTAGGATCGAGTAACCCTGGAGAACTTTAGATATGGAATCTGAAGACACAATGCCACCATGATTACCTATTGTCTCAGCTTTTCGTGTTGTCCACTTTGATTTAGGCTGTTTGGTTCTAAATGAGCCCATTAGCCTTGTTTGGGAACTTCAGGTCCATGAATTTTAATACCTTGTATCTTAATGAATTGTAGGGATTTTCTGGGAGAATAGTAAGGAAGAGAGAGAAGAGATGGGGGTAGACGGTGAAAACAACTGCTACAATATAGGAGATGGACTTCAAGTACCCAGGACAGAAGAAAGGCCATTTGCTTTATTGGCGTTTCACTCAGGATCTGCCTCCTGGCACTTCTCGCTTCTCCCAGTTCTGTGTCTAGAAAACATTCTTTTCCTTTGTTCCTCACATCACTTATTCTTAGTTTTTTTTCTTAATCTGGACAAATATGAAAATTTTTCTAAGAACCAGAGAATCTTCAAAGGGGTTAAAGACATTAACAGGCAGATTTTCGTAAGAAAGACAGGCAGAGAGAGAGAGAGAGAAAGAGAGAGAGAGACAGAAATGGTTGTCAGTATTCCTCAACTTCTTTTAAGTATCAGTCCCCAAGGAGTCTTTTTGGGACCCCCTGGGTGGCATAAATGGTTAAGTGCTCAACTCCTGGCCAAAATGTTGGTGATTCCAACCCACTCAGAGGCATCTGGTAAGATAGGCCTGGCAGTGTGCTTCCAAAAGGTCACAGCCTTGAAAACCCCATGGAGCAGCTCTAGCCTGCACAAATGGAGTCACCATAAGTTGGAATTGACTCCGACAACAACTAAGAGCTATGAGTCTTTTTAGACACTTTTTCCTCCCATAATCTTCCCCCTCCCTATGAAATTTTAATATTGCCTGTATAAGGAACCTTGGTGCAGAATGGTTAAACTCTCACCTGCTAACCGAAAGGTTGGCAGTTCAAACCCATCTACCTGCTCCATGGGAGAAAGACCCGGTGATCTGCTCTCATAGATATTACAGCCTAGAAAACCCTATAGGCCAGTTCTACCCTGTCACACGGGGTCGTGATGAGTCAAAAAATCGGCTCAACGGCACCTAACGATAGCATACTTTGTATACCTGTTTAAGTTCTATGGTCCTTTGAAGGGCCACAAAAAATCTTGTAATATCTAAGTTTTTTTTTCTTTTTCAGCCCCTAAGGAGCAATTTTTGTCCCTTAGATTAATAACACCCTCGCTGACAATGTCTGGGTCAAGTTAATACTTCTGCTTCATCACAATTAGTGTGGAATAATCAAAAGAATAATTTATAGTTATTTGCCTATGGAGAATTAGGATACCAACTCTACCCCTTACTGTGTTTAGAAAAATCATTTAATTTCTTTGGATCTCGATTTTCTCATGTATAAAATGGGCTAAGGAAACCCTGGTGGCATAGTGGTTAAGTGCTACGGCTACTAACCAAAAGGTCAGCAGTTCAAATACACCAGGCACTCCTTGGAAACTCTATGGGGCAGTTCTACTCTGTCCTTCAGGGTCGCTATGAGTCGGAATCAACTCGACGGCAACAGGTAACAGGTAAGGTTAAAATAAATAAAAACCAAACAGGTCTATAAATATCTCATTTGCCTATATCGTAGAGTTGTGAGAGCAACTTTCTCTGAGATAAGACACAACTCATCACACTTGCCTATCAGCTCTTTATTCACAAGTCACACAGAAAGGGCTCAAGCGTTTGCACTGTAGTGATAGGAATGTGGAAATAAGCTCTGTGTCTCGGTTGAGCAGGCAGCCAGATAGCTATGTTCTTTAGTGCAGACTTTGTCTAGGCATAAAGAAAGAGAACTTAAACTTAATGGAGGAAAAGGCCACAAAGGGAAATATTGTAGTATTTCCCTTGAAAACTCTGAAAACAGTATCAATAATTTCTTGACAACAGTAAATTATTTGGAATGAAGAACTGGACTAGGGGATTGCAAAGCATTCTAATATTTAACTTGTCGCTTTTCTATGAAGAATTTGATTATTTTTAGGCAATCTAAGATTTAAATGTGAACTTCTATTAAGTGAAGTTTCTATATATGTTGGACTAAATAAAAATGCATTTATCTTTTAACTGCCCACAACTTCTAAAATACACATTTTTTTGAAAACTACTAATACATTTAGCATTTATTGAGTACATAGTGTATGCCAGGCACTGGACTAGGTGTGTTGTAGTCATTGTTTCCAATCCTTATAACAACTTGCAGAGTCAATATTGCACACTCTATCAGTTATTGATTGTAACAAAACCATTTTATTTACTCCCAATTCTTCGGGTCAGCAATTTGCTCTGAGCTCAGCTGGCCATTTCTTCTGCGGATCAGATTTGGGGTCACTCATATAGTAGCCATCCATGGGAGGGTAGACTGGGGCTAGTTGATGTAGAAGGGTTTTTCTCCCTCCACATGGTCTCTTTTCTTGAGCAAGTTAGCTGGAGCTCATTCTCATGGCTGCAGCGCCCCAAGAGGACAAGACTGGAAGTTGCATGGCTTCATGATACAAAGACTCAAAACTTGCACATCATTTTCTGCATTCAGTTGGTCAAAGCCAGTCACAAGCCTAGCCCGTATTCAAGGAGTGTGGAAATAGATTCCATTTCTAGATTGGAGGAGCTGCAAAAAATTTGTGATGTGACCACTTCTAATCTACTACAAACGCATTTACAGATGAGCAACCCGAGACTCAGAGGGCTTACATAACATGTATAAATTC
Source organism: Elephas maximus indicus (assembly GCF_024166365.1). NCBI lineage: Eukaryota > Metazoa > Chordata > Mammalia > Proboscidea > Elephantidae > Elephas > Elephas maximus. The sequence continues at coordinate 60,207,346 of NC_064833.1, read as the reverse complement.
TCACAGGTAGCAATGGAATAGCAGAAGTGAGATTTGAATCCAGGTTTTTCCAATTCCAAAGTCCATGTTCTTTTTACTACTGCTTTCAATGAGTGTTTCAAAACACTATTATATTCATTGACTTGTTTGATTTTTATAATTAATGTGTAAGACTGGCTGGTAAACTACTATTGTTGTTGTTAAAATAATTTTATCCAAGGGAGAATCTAAGCACCTTGCTCCATTGGGCTGGTAAGTGGTGGAGCCTCATTAGAAACGAGGTCTTCTGGTTCTGGACACAACGTTTTCTCTACTATAATGAGATCTATAAGTCATTTTCAATTCTCAAATCCTTCTGTCGAGGCTGAGAAGATATAAGTTAGTTCTGTCTTTTGTACAAAACTGATAGTTTGATAACCAGAACACAGTTCTAAGGCAATGTTTTGCCTATATCTTTTCTCATTAAGAGTGGGTATTTGTTATTTAAGACGCTTCCTAATACATTGTTTTTCTTAGTGTGGTAGGCTGACTTGAAAGCGGACAACTTCTAGGGGCGGGGGTGGGGGTGGGGGTGGGGAAGCCATGGGGCTGGCAGATTTGCTACAGCCACCTTTCCCCTCTTTTAGAGAGCTGTATAAAGGGGTGCTGTATCTGCAAATTTAAGCAGGAGGATGGGAAATAGTCTGTCAACGGAGCTTGATGCAATGGGCAGTAGACCATAGTGGACTTTAGAATTACACAGATATGTTAAACCCCCTGCTCTATTGCTTTTTTATTTTCTGACTTTGGGATTTTGGGGAAATTAATTTCTCTGATTCTCAGTTTCCTCATCTTCAACATGGAAATGATACATAACTCATGGAATTTTTGTGAGCACTAAATGATCAATAGCATTAAAGTATAATACCTAGAATGAAGTAGATGCTTATTACATGGTAATTATGAGTAGAAATAAATTAAGTTGAACTTTACATACATTGCTTATGTCATCTTATGGAGCCATACATAATATTATTTATTTATTCATTTATTCAGCAGTTATTTGTGATACTATTTATGGTGCTAGGTACTAGGCTAAATGATGGGGAAGACAGTGGTTAGTCAACAGACAAAATCTATCATCTCATGGAGCTTGTAGTCTAATTGTCTTGTATTCAAAGTGTCATCTGAAGACTAGCAACATTGCCATCACCTGGAAGCTTGTTAGAAACACAGACCCTCGGGTCCCACCTCATACCTACTAAATCAGAAATCAGCATTTTAACAAGACCCTACAGGTGATTCTTTATGCACGTTAATGTTTGAGAAGCACTGACTCAAGCAAACCTTAGGTGAAGTCGATAACATTTTACACCATTTGGTACCTAAAGCTTTCCTAGGAATATTCTTGTTTTAAAGAGAGTTGTAAATCTGAAATACAGAACACACAAGTTAGAGATAACAAGCTAGAAAGAGTTTCATTCCAACCACCTTAATCTAACAGAAAGAAATCAGATAAGACCTATTGTACAAAGTATTAAAGAGGAAAGAATGACCAAAAAAGAAAGGGCATGAGTATTCTACGGACCTGAATTTCTCTTGATCTTCAGTTTCCTCAATTATGGAGGCTGTGTTGCAAGCTTTGATATTACCAACCACACCCTAAATCCCCCGCTCTCAGCCTTACTATATTTAGGTGATTCTTGTTGAATGAGTGATACGGTTAAGGCATTTTTCACCACTGGACGCGGGAGGACCTTTCACTTCCTGAATGTGCCTGTGCTTAGGTCCTCTTCAACATTTGCATCAATGACATGAAGGAAATTATAAGAAGAATGTGTTCATGCTTACCAAACACAAAACTTAGAGGGTGTGGCAGACACTGCTACTGGGCCCCAAATGACTGTTTGTTCCCTCTTACTTCGTAATGGAAACATATACGTATTTTTTAAGCCAGAAACACAGATGCCCAGAACAGAGACTGTATTTTTCAGCCTCCCTTGCAGATAAGTGAGGTAATGTGGCTAAGTTCTAGCTAATGATCTATATTTCAAAAAAAAGTTATATGGAATAGAACTTCTGAGAGGTCACATTTCATGGTCTGAAACATGAACTCCTTGGCTCCTTCCTCCTTCCTATTTTCTGGAATGTGGACATGACAGCTGAGGCTCTAGATGCCATCTTGGACGATGAGGTGAAAGAGGTTTTAGAATAATAGAACTTAGTCAAACTTACCTGGGTCCCCGATCATTACAGGGTGATCACTCCAGTCCTGGAGTGCCTGTCTATGATCTTCGTTTATATAAATCTAGCTAGAATTCAAAATAGCTGACTATACGGAGTGTTACAAGGATGCAGAGCATTGCTAGTGCACTGCAACCTCTTTATAAAACTATTCTCTATTATCTTCAAAATTTGAACATATTCATACTCTATTAGCAGCAATTATATTCCTAGGCAAATACTAAAAATAAATGCACATGTATACTAAAGGACGTTCAAGAATGTTCAAAACAATATCATTGTAACAGCCCCAAACCTGAAATATTTCAAACTTCTGCAAAGAGTCAAATGAATAAACAAATTTTTGAATATTTACACAATGGGATAAATATTAGTTGCTGTATTTCCACTCATGACGATCCCATGTGTGTCAGAGTAGAATTAGGGTCCCTAGAGTTTTCAGTGGCTGATTTTTCAGAAGTAGATTGCCAGCCCTTTCTTCCGAGGTGTCTCTGGATGGACTGGAACTGCCGAACTTTTGGTTAGCAGCCAAGTATGTTAACCATTTATATGACCCAGGGACTCCCTAACTATACTAAAGGGTCAGAAAGGAATTGGTTAATTTTGTTCCTGCAAGAAGTCAGGGTTGGGAGTTACCTAAAAGGGACATAAGAGTTAGGAGGCTGTCCTAAAGAAATATTCACATATTAATTGGAATGAGTTTTGGATGCTAGAGGGTAAAAAAAAAGGCCTTCTGTGATACTCTTCCTCATACTGAAGAATGACCAAATCAATGATTTGTGTTAGCAACTGGAATCACGGTCAAGGTGAAGGAAGGGAGGGATGCTGTAGGAAGGACAGGAGGCTATAATTAATCTTACACTCCACAGAACTTCGTGGTAGAAGCAACCTGGTGGTTCCTTGAGTTTTGCATCTCTAATGGTTACATGGCACTCACTGTGTTGCTTTAAGCTGAGCTCAACACTTGCTTTCCAAACTGAGTTGATTCTCGGTCTTAAGACAGTGAAATACAAAATAAGGTTGCATGTCAATCATTTTAAAGATTCAACAGGGTGAAAAAAGAATGAGAACAACAAAGACAATAGAAAACCCAACAGACATCTCAGAGTATCTCAAGCAGCAATCAATTATGCAGTGGCAACAAAGGCAGTGGCTGCTTCTGTCTGTGTAGCCAGGGTAGTTTAGGAAAACAAGCAGAATTTTAAGGGAGGATGCTTGTTATTAGTCAATAATAATACTTTGCAGTTTGTAGCAACTTTTTTCCAGGGTCTAGAAAACAGGTTCAGCCCTGCTTCATAAACAGGAACAGCTTGGTTTGTTAGGACGAGTCTCAAGTAACAGTGCCAAGGCTGCAGATGTTATATCCTGAATCTGACCTTTGTTAATTCTGCTAACTAGGTAGTTTCATGTTTAATACAAAGGATAAAATCCTGCCATAGAAAAGTTTTTGTTGTGTCAGGCTGTGTTATATGCTACCTAACACATTTATTTTAGAGAGGTCATTTCTTGTATTTCAATGTTAGCTTTTCAAAATTTGTTGAGCATTTCGTGATCATTAATAATTTTTTGGCCCTATGATATTGCTGGTAGGAGAGTATTACTGGTTTAGAATTTAGTAATAATAAGCCAGTTAAAAAAACCAAAGCCCAGCAGCCCACCAACAAGCATCCCTCATGTGTGTCAGAGTAGAACTATGTTCCATAGGGTTTTCAATGGCTGATATTTTGGAAGTAGATGGTCAGGGCTTGCTTTCTGGTGCCTCTGGGTGGACTTGAACTTCCAACCTTTTGTTTAGCAGCTGAGGGCGTTAACCATTTGACCACCCAGGAATTCTTTAATAATAAAAAAAAGCTAATATTTATCAAATAATTATTATGTACCATACATAATAAGATATTTAAGCACATTATTTCACTTAATTCTCAAATTATTCTCATTTTATACATGAGTAAACTCGTATAGAAGGTTCCAAGGTCAGTGACTAGCAATAGTGAGGGAAGAATTTGGACTCAGGCTGATTCCGAAGCCAGCATACAGGATTGCTTATGAAACTGGATCAATAAATTAAGATTACTCCTTGCTCACAAGCCAGTATCTTTTTATTAATAACTCGAAAATTATCTGAAATATTTTTGTAACACCAATATTGTAATCAATATTCTGCATAAGTTTTGAGGGAAATGCCAGTGGGAGAAGGAGTTAGCAGGAGGAGGCAGGAGGAAGAGGAGGAGTTAGCAGGAAGAGGCAGGAGGAAGAGGAGGAGTTAGCAGGAGGAGGCAGAAAGGAAGAGGATAAGTGAGAAGGAGGAGGTGGAAGACAGAAGGATGAGGAAAAAGAAGGGAGGAAGGTATGTATCAGGATCATTTGTGAAGTTTTTCGGCATACTCATGCCTGCTCTCCCTCTGCCCTCTGCATTTCGGCAACTAGGTAGGTGGGATGGAAGGAACCCTCCCTTGAGAAAGGGAGCCAGAGAAGCCAGGCCCAGTGCCTGAGGCTGAACCTGAAAGCTGGCTAGGAGAGGCCAGAACAGTTAACATTTGTGGGAGAGTCTAGGTATTACACTGGAGAGACACACTTCAGCTGTAATTACTTTGTTATTAAAAGAATTACTTTTTCCTAGGATGCGTGTTGGTATTCCCTGGGTTACTTCATGCAAGGCTTTCCGTGTTGAGAGATGAATTTATACCTTTAACAATGTCTGCATCCCACCTCGGCATTGGATTAGACTTTTACTGATTTAAAGGAGGGAGGGGATACAGCATGACTGTCACCGTTAACAAGCTTTCAGCTTCTATAATCCTTAATGGATGAAAAGAACTGCATCCTTTTCTTTCCAAAGTCTGGAGAGAGTTGGAAGAGGTGAGGCGGGATATATTACATTATCATGGGCAGGCAGTATTGTCAGCTTCTGAGTACGGCTCAGGCCTTACCCTGGAAACATGCCGCATCATTTACACACGGGAGTGCAAGAAGAACTTAATCCTGCCATCAGCACACTTTGCATTTGGAGCTTCTTTATTTCAAAAAGCATCAGCTTTCAAGGGGTCTGGCTACTTTCTTAATCATCTTTGCAACACCGCAAACGCATTATATTCCAAAGAGAAGGTCATTTACTTTATATCTCTTTCTTCCTGTGTGCAAATGCGCCTCTAGCAGTTTTTTGATGGGCTGGAGAGCTATAAAAACAAATCCCTTATGATCTTTTATACTTATTCTTTGCTTCCAGGAATGTGCTGAGGTGGCCAAGGCTGCTTGCCATGTCGGATAGTAAAAGTGGTGTGATGATGACAGAGTTGGATGGTGAATGGAGGATTCCCAACACCAGGTATAAGCCAGCCAACAGGGTACAGGCTGGCTCCACAGCAGCGGAAAGTTGCTCTGTAGGCCGATAGCAAGGCTGAGAAATGGGCTGATCCAAACAGAAGCCAGTCCTGATTGCGCTCCAGCTCTGCCTCCCAAGCTCTGGCCATGAGGCAGAACACTGCCTGCATTGCTGACGGAGGAGTTCTCACAAAGCCTCACTGTTGGCTCTGGGCACAACCTCCCACACCTCCAGATAAAACAGAGAGGAAGATTAACATTCATTAGAACTAAGCAAATAACTTAAGACATAATGTTTAAAAGTGCTTATGTGTCTAGATCATGACCTTTTATTCAATTTCATGCTATGCAAGGAAGACCGCTTGAGATGGTTTTAGGGCTTACAAGTCCTGTGCAGTGTTCGTTATCATAGCTCCTGGCCTGTCCAGGTAGAAGAGTTTAATTTTATCTAGCTATCATTTTTTTTTTTTTTATCAATCCAATTAGCAGAAGTATGCCAAGTAACTTCTGTGTGGAGGCAGAGGTGGGGAAGACCTGATATATTGATGTGGGAGGGCATTATGGGTGAGGGTTCATAAATTCAACTCCTGGCCCCCTAGGTGACCTTATGCAGATCTGAAGAGGGAATTTCAATAGAGCAAAAACCAAAGAGATAAAGTGTGGCCTAACAGTTTGTGGCGTATAAATTGTCCTGTTTACATCTTTAAATTGGAAATGCCTCTCTATTAGGCTAACAAGAGAAGTGTTAAGCATTCATACTATAATATCTAAAAGCAAATACTTTGGGGTTATTAGATGAAAGGAGCTAAATACTTATAAACCAACAAACAAACCCAGTGCCACTTAAGCACTTAACCACTACGCCAACAGGGTTTCCTAAATACTTGCAGAGAAGAATAAGTGTTCAGAAAGAGCTGTTGACTTTTCCAATAAATTCTTTTGTTATTATCTTTATATTACAACTTTGCATTCATACCAAAAAAAGAAAGAAAAAATACTTCAGATGTTTGAGTTACTCTCATCTCATGCCTTTAAAACCAAACCAAACCCATTGCCCTCGAGTCAATTCTGACTCATAGTGACCCATAGAGTCTTATAGGCTGTAGTTTTTACGGAAGCAGACTGCCACATCTTTCTCCAGTGGAACGGAGCAGCAAGTGGCTTCAAACCCCTGACATTTTGGTTAGCAGTCAAGCACTTAACCACTGAACCACCAGGGCTCCCCTCTCATACCTCTAAACTCAAATATTGGTGTGATTGCTTTTGCCATAAGCGTCACTAGGTAAGCAAGATGAACGTCAGTGTATCTTCATTTTCCCGTGGGAAGATGGTATTTAGACGACCACATGTTAGTCAACTGCTTAAAATCTTTTCTGGAAAAAAGTAAAATAGAAATAACCTAAAAAAAAAAAAGATAATTACAGAAAATTACCTTCCCTTTACTCTGGAAAATGAGAGTGCTCTCAACAGTCCAAAGAGCAGCTCTCGTGCTGCTCCGTTTCCCTCCACCAGGGTTATTATGTTTAGGTTCAGGAACCACGTTTCTCCACAGAGGATGATGCAGAAAACAACATGGAGAAGTGTTGGAACAGAGAAATACACAACAGGGAAGCGTGAGTGGGAAAATGTTGATGATGTATTATTCCTTGCTCTCTCTGCCCCGGCTCCTAGTGCTTTCCTAAGTGCCTGTTCACTGTTGGAAAGGCTCACCCTCTCTCTCTTTCCTTTGCCTTCTGCCCTATGAAAAGCCACGAGAGGCTTCTCTATTAACAGTTTATGCCTGGAAACTCAAACACAACCATTTCTAAGTTTTCACTATTTGGAAAATATAAGTGTTCTGATTCCTACATTCTTTAAGCGGAAGATTCCTATAATTTTACCCGTTTCTGGCCTCCCTGCATGGAGATGCTGTATATTGAGAAATCCTTTGTATAGTGGATATAAGCCCTTAGAGAGAAACCTCGTGACCGCAGCCTTTGGTACACATTACTCAACTGTTCGCCTTGGGCATATCTGGGGCGGGGATATTGATGCTATGTTGGGAAATATCCCACGGAGGCAATAAGCACCAATGTGTTTTCTCAAGGAACACCCACTCCTCCCCCGATTTCTAGGCTAGAGGTCATAGTTAAGTGCCTAATTAAAAAGCTGAAGAGATGCAAAGAAAATAAACTTCAGAGAATTTTCAAAGGACAATTCTTAAGAAGTTCTTAGAAGACTAGCTATTAAATTCATAATGGCTTCTTCTAAAGATCTGATTTCTGGCACTGCTATGTTTTACAAATACTATTGCCTTAGTAGAGATGAGTGGCTGGGCACTTGGCAGTCCTGTTTTTAACATACTCCGAGGTAAGAGTCTCCCATTGCTAGCCCTTGTAAATTCTAAAAGGTTAGCCAAATGGGAGCCATTATGAAATATGAGCTATGATCCAGTTTTTATGAAACTGTCAAAATAAAGTAATGTGATTTTATTTTCCTAATGAATAAAACAAATTTAATCTTATCTACGTGTCAGTAAGAGCATCATGGTGGAACATAGAAGCACAGATGACACCGATCAGCTGCAAGCCCTAGCACTCAATTGTGTATAAATGTGTATAACTTAACCCCAGTGTTTCACTCCTTGGTTTGAGGAGATCGGATTTCATGAAGGAAGTGTGGTCAGATAGTATCAACCAAATAAATCAAGGGTAATAAGCAAAGTCAATCCAGGGGCAATTTTATAGGAAGGGGGGGTTGCTACCATTATTAAGCATCTGTTTTTTATCAAGCACTACTCTAAGCACTTTGCATACCTAATCTCGTGTATTCCTATCAGCAGCTGTAGGCACTTGGTACAATTATCTCAGTCCGCGTCCTGATTCCAGAGTCCAAAGCCCATGCTTCTTCTCTGTGGCCTCTCCCCTAGGTGAACATCAAGGGCACCCAATAAAGGGAAAACAAAATCTCAGTGGGCCTACTGGCAAGATGCTTGCTGAATGAAGGGAAAATCTCACTGCTGAACTACCAGAAGAAGCATATTAACTCCGCACTCCCCTTTACACCAGGAGTCCCTGGGTGGTGCAAACAGTTAATGTGCTTAGCTGCTAACAGAAAGATTGGAGGAGGAGCCTTAGAAAAAGGCCTGGCGATTTGCTTCCAAAAAATCAGCCATTGAAAATCCCATGGAGCAGTCAGATTCTGATGCAAACGGGGTCACCATGAGTCAAAATCTACTCCATGGCAACTGGTTACTGGTAACCTTTAAACCAACCCAGTCCCTGCAACAAACCCTCCTCATGCTGGAGGTTCACCCACTTAATCTCTGGAATTTATCCAGACCCCAATTTCATCCTGTTTCTCTGACCTTGTTTAATATCTCACCTTGGCTACCAGTCACTGCCTTAGGGCTCCTTACGTTCCGGGATCCTGCCCAAAGCTCTCCAGTTTCTCCTCTAGGTACTCCCTTGGATGGGATTCCATGATTCTGACTTTCGTGTTTCAGCTGCTGCCTTTTACTTTTACCTATTTGGAATCTCTGGTCAACCCTGTTCATTGCACAGTTTTCTGCAACAGGAAGGACAATGAGCTATAATAATATCTGAACATTTTTCTAATAGTTGTTAAGAGATTCTTTTCAAAGCTGCTAAAACCATTCTTTTGTTGTTGGTGTAAATCAGTACATTTAATTCTCCAGCGACTTGATCATCTGGTGGATTAATTTTTCTTCATTTCCTGACTGGGGCTGAAGAATGACAGCTGAACAGAGCTCAGCCCAGCAGCTGCCTTTCTCCTGCTGGGCTGAGAAGATTCCGGGATGTGGATGTGAAATCCCTGGGAGTCAGTCCCTGGGGGCAAAGTAGCAGGGACATGGGGAGTTATTCTGAAACGGTGGCTGGAGGAGGAGTGGGTCAATTTTCCTACAGTAAAGCAGGGTCTGGACAGTCTTGATGGGAACGAGTTCCTCTTGTTATTTTAGCAAGTATTCCCCGACCACTCCCTGAAATGAGGCTTTGAGTTCATTCCTCTTCAACTCTTGCAGAAGGCAGAATTTAGAAGCATCTTGGACTACTGACTTTCCTTCCCTTACAGAGGTCCTAGATTAGATTAATATGCTCATAATTAATTCGCTAGATGATCAAACTGACAAATAAGCAAATTTACTGGTTTAACCCAAAAAATAGCCTTAACAGCTTTAAGAAGATGGTTTATCATGTTTTAGAAAAAGGTCCAAGTATAGTTCCTGATGATTAAATATATTTTTCTGAACACAGCTAGTATTTAGCATTTCAAATGAAAATTTTTCAGTTATAATGATTTTTGATTCACAATTTTATACACCATTTTCAGTGTGCTAACATTTTAGCATCTAAATTTTAATATTTTTAAGATTTCTAACAATATTTTTGTTTCTTTTACAATTTTTACTGTATTCTATACAAAATTTATTTTGACCATGAGTGAATATGAAATTGACTTGAGGTATAATTTATCCAGTCCATGATAGTATTCCCTTGTAAATGTCCTTCCTTTTTACTGATTTGAACAGTTTATATTTTTAAGTTGAAGCTTTCTGTGAAGTGATGCCCATTTTCTGTTTCTGAATTTCTTGTCAGAAACCAGAATGTCAGCATTTCATCTCTGATGGGAATATTTTGGCTAATTCTGAATGATTTCAGATGCTCTTCAAATGACATTTTAATTTAATTAAAAATCCATTAATTTAAATTGCAAATGAACTTTAATTAAAATTTGAATTTATTTTGTATGCTTAAAATTTTTAACTAATTCAATTAAAAATTACTTGCTGAAAATATAAATCAAGGCTGACATGCCATTTGAGGAGGTGGTGAAATAATACTAAATATGCTTACATTTTAGAAAAAATAATTTCATTACAAAGTCCTGAAAAACTCAAGTCACATACCGAATACTAAAATTTTGGATGGAAACAGTAGTTCATCTTGGCGTTTTCAGTAAGTTTCTGATTTGCTACCATTTGAGCATGTCTTCAGATTCTTATTATTGGGTAGGAGTCCCTAGGGGGTACAACTGGTGCTAACCAAAACGTTAGAGATTCAAATTCACCCAGAGGCACCTTGGAAGAAAGGCCTGGCAATCTACCACTGAAAAATCAACGATTGAAAACTCTATGAAGTACCTTTCTACACTGACATTCATGGGATCAACATGAGTTGGAGTTGACTAGATAGCAACCAGTTTTAATTAAGGTTAGTTTAGCTAATATACAAAAGAACATTTGATTCAATGTAATATTTAATAATTCAACATACAAATACATTTTATTAAATATAATAAAAATGAAACACGTTTATTAAAGCTGCTAAAGGTTGCAGTTTGTAATTTTAGTCATTCTTCTGATTGTTTCAAGAATTGATTTTTAGTGACTTGGCTTGGCTTCCTCTGCAAGCCTGCAGTTAAAAATAGAAACAAGAGCAGCAATAATGGTGACAACATTTACTATAAACAGGTGGCCAGCCAGCACCGTGCTAGTCTGAAGTAACTGCCTTCATTTAATACAAACAACAATTTTTCAAATTAGATACTATTATCATTTGACAGAGAAAGGACCTGAGGTTCAAAGACGTTAATAATTTAAGTTGCCCAAGTGAGTCAGAGTCAAGCCTGTTTGTCTCAAAGTCCAGACAGCGCCACCAGACTGGGTGTCTAGTACATTTCCCAGCCTGAGAGATGCTACTATGCAGGACGGAAATTATCCATCCCTGCCCTTGATCGGTAAGGATCGACGTGAGGAAAGAAGCTTGCTCCCACTTTGCTGCCCAATTGGAAAGAGCTCAGTATCTCCATATACTGCAGCACCTGCGGCAAAGAGCAGGTAAGGTGGAAAGATCTCCAGCCTCTCGGAATAGGAGTGGCAGCAGAAGTGGCCCAGGTGATGGATCAGGTCAGGCCATCCAGCTGGCACAGAGATAAGACACTGCCATTTGCTGGCAGTGGCTACCGCTCCACATCACCTTAGTTAGCTGCCTGTTCCCTGACTGCTCAGCACTGTTCTCCGTATTTTCCCTCTAAGGCCACAAGCCTATTATATACAAAGGAGTGGGGCCCTTACTGCTTGGTGCAGCATTGAACTGCTTTCTGGAATAATGTTAGCCCTGCATGACTAGGCAGAAAGTGAAAGGGCCTCTTGTCTTGGAACCTCAAAACATGAAACTGAAGGGCAAATGCTCAAATCTAGCTCAAGGCAACCATCCATAGGGGTCAGCGAAGCAAGAAGGTTGTATATGGAGCGGCTTTGACGGCTGTGGAGTCAGTTTTTGGCTGGGTAGATTGGGATGAGATGTTTATGAGCAGATCTCTTGTTATTGAGCCTTAGAGCTTTACTGATACCAGCTAGTCAGTACCCTTCCTCTCCCTTTCCTATGCCTTTTACACCTCTCACTGACCAGTCTGGAGTGATTACCCTAAAGTTTTACACCGCAGTGACAAACCTGGGTATATCCGGTAATTGCTTCATGCTCTATCACGTCCACCATGTGCACATTGCTTCCTCTTTCCTACTGCAGCTTCAGAAAGAAAGGGCTTGAGAGGAAGGGGAACAGAGTGATACAGAAGGAAAGATTTTGTATGCTGTTGAAATTAAGTTGTTTTCAATCTGAACTGTATTGTTACAAATTAAGATGTTAACTGTAAAAAGATAGATGCACTTCCTAACTCATCCTATAGTGCCAGGCTTACCCCGGTACCAAAAACAGACAGACATCACAAGAAAATTATAGATCAATAACCTGTATGAGTAGACACAAAAATCTCATCAAAATACTAGCAAGCTGTCATGGGTTGAATTGTATTCCCCCAAAATATGTGTCAGCTTATTTAGGCCATGATTCCCGGTATTATGTGGTTGTCCCTCATTTTGTGATTGTAATGTTATACTAAAGAGGATTAGGGTGGGATTATAACACCCTTACCAAGGTCACATCCCTGATCCAATGTAAAGGGAGTTTCCTAGGGGTGTGGCCTGCACCACCTTTTATCTCTTAAGAGATAAAAGGAAAGGGAAGCCAGTAGAAAGGGAGAACCTCATAGCACCAAGAAAGCAGTGCCGGGAGCAGAGTGTGTCCTTCAGACCTGGGGTCCCTGCGTAGAGAAGCTCCTAGTCTAGGCGAAGATTGATGAGAAGGCCAAAAAGAGAGAAAGCCTTCCCCTGGAGCTGGTGCCCTGAATTTGGATTTTTAGCCGACTTTACTTTTCTCTTTGTTAAAGCCATCTGCTTGTGGTATTTCTGTTATTGCAGCACTAGGCGTCTAAGACACAAGCCAAATCCAGAAACATAGAAAAAGGATTATATACCATGAACAAGTGGTATTTATCCCAGGGATGAACCAATCCCAAGTTGGTTCAACATATGGAAATCAATGAATATAATACACCATACTAATAAAGGACAAATGCCACATGTTCATCTCAATATCAGTAGTAAAAGCATTTCACAAAATCCAATACCCTTTAATAATTTAAAAGAAAACCCCACACACTAAGTATAAAAGGGTCTCTATAGAGATCCCACAGTGAACTTAATACTTAATGGCGAGAGACTGTAAACTTTTCCCCTGAGATCAAGGACTAAAAGGGATCAAAGCAGCAGCATATAGGGACATATCCTAACCAGACTTCAGTATTGCAGGGGTTCTTTGAGCTGGTAAGTGTTCTAGAGAGAATTCTTCAAGATATAGAGAAACTGACAGGATATAAAGCAAGAAATCCAAGGACCTACAAAGGATCAGATAAGTTTAAGTTTCAGGCTTGTTCAACCTTACACAATTGGAATGGGGCAAATGGTTATCAGGAATCTGAACAAAATATTTAGAGAAGTAAAAATACCATGGTAGTGGATTGAAGAGCTATAGCTTAATTATCCTAAGGGCTCATGAGTTTGGGCCATCCTCAAGAAATCTGACATTATCCTGTTCCTTGTTTTTGTTTCTGACCTGATGTGCTAGTAGGGAGAAGGTTCCGAATATACCACCAGGCCTGGGACTCATTAGCTCAGACACGGCAAGGTGTACCCTGTAGACTATAGAGTGAGACTAAGGTAGGCTGGGTATGATCACTTGCATATTTGTTTATTTGATTTATTTATGAATAAGATTTTAAGGAGGCTTATAAAAATTTTTTTTTCTTTTTTTTTATAATAACATTTATCCAACCATGAACTCATACAAGAAGCATTTATTGAGCATATTCTGTATGCCAAGAACTGAGAACATAGCAATGAGTAAAATAGGCTTTTGCCCTTCGGGAGCTCATGGACTGTGGAAGAGAGAAGACGTAAGCACCAAGCATGATATAATGTGGCAAACGCTGTAATGGAATTATAAACCAAGAGCTGTTTATACCTAGAGACCAGAATAACTACATTTGCATGAAACAATAAGGAGACTCTTCATGTAGAAGGTGACATTGGGTTGGGCCTTGAAATAAAGGACAAAAGCAGACTAATGCCAAAAAATAAAAACAAAAAAACTCATCGCTGTTGAGAACCACTCTACAGAGTTTTCTTGGCTGTAATCTTTATGGAAGTAGATATCCAGGTCTTTCTTCCATGGTGCCAGTGGGTGGGTTTGAACCAACAACCTTTAGGTTATAAGTCAACCAAAAACAACTTGCATCACGCAGGGACCTACTAGACTAAAGCTAAAAACCACTAAATAAGAATATGTGTTGTAATCTGTGTGATAAACCTACAAAGTTGAATTAGGGTTGTGATTCAACTAAGACTACTTGTGGTTTTATTTAAAACCCATGGCTACAGGGCCACCTGAGCTCAACTGAAATTATAAGCCAGAGCAGAAAGTATGTGACCATGAGTCATCAATGCCCCACCTGTCACCTTGACCCTACTTGACTCCCTAGCATATGCTTTGGCGCTTTCTATCTTGACTTCCTTGAACCTGAAGGTTGCTGGTCTATCTGTGCAGTAAATCCTTGATCTTTCTTGAATGGATTCCTGATCCTGATAAGTTTACCTGGTACTCCACCAGGGCATGGCTGTAAACAGTGTCTGAAGTCTTATAGCCACCACCCACCTGTCAGTGGAGGGTTGTGTGTTGCTACGATGCTGATGAAGTTTCAATGGAGCTTTCAGACTAAGACAGACTAGGAAGAAAGGCCTGGTGATCTATTTCTGAAAACCAGTTGGTGAAAACCCTATGGATCCCAACAGTCCAATCCCCAACTGATCATGAGGATGGTGCAGAACTGAGCGTTGTTTCTTTCTGTTGCCCATAGGTTTACCATGAATCAGAGGCCTACTTCGTGGTAGCTAACAACAACAACCACAAAATCTTAAGTCTTACCTTCGCCCTAAAGCTTTCCTCCTGAGTTTTGTATGATCTTTGTTTGCCAGTCACTCTAACCAACTAAAATATTCGGCACAAATAAATGCTAAAGAATACCTGTGCTGTGTATTTTTGTTTATGAATTTATTTATAACTTCTTGTGTTTCAGGTAACACCACTTATGATAATGATAATCCCTAGAAGAAAATTAAAGAAAAGCCACAGTCTCCCTCTTACTACCTATAGTCATCATTTCCCCTAAATAATGGTTTACCAATTATCCATAAATATATAAATAGGTACATAAGGATAAACAGAATAGAAACCCACGTTTTCCAGAACTTATTGGGAATAAGTCTCAAAGAAACTAGGCCAATGTGATTTGAACAATTTGTAAAACTTGCCTTCCTCTGTGAAATTTGAATGTATCTCTGTAGAAAGCAGGCAATTTTCTGACTTAAAAGGGAAAAGAAGGGCCTGAAAGCTCTTGATAGAAACACACACACACACACACACACACACACACACTAGCTTACAGAGAAAAGACAACCTGTGATTCCTAATGATTACATATGGTACAGAGTGAACCAAGATAACATATTAATGGCAAGTAAGTCAAGCAAGTTATTGAAACTAGAAATGGACACTGTCATTAGCATGTAATAGAATTAACATTTACACTAAAGTGAGATAAAAATACTAAAAATAAGACTGCTAGGCAAGAAACGAGATAGAATTGCCTGAACGAAGGAATAAGAAATCCTGCTTCATTGTATGTTAGTAACTGAAACGATGTGATTTTCACGGAAAACAATTAGCTAGGAAGTTGCCTGCCATGTGCAAGAACAAGAGAGTAGGAGAAGATAGGATATCCTAAAATACTCAAGGAAGCATCCTTTTTGTGTAAACCAGAAAGATAACAATGGTTGGTTGGAGGAAGAGAGCTCTTAAATGACCATGGACTCTTATCATTTTTCTCAAAATTCCTTAGGAAAACAAAGGAAACCAATATAAATGATGAGAATTACAATCCCATGAAGATCTCTGATCCATTTAGGAAATGGAAAACAATGTCCAACAGCAAGAGTTGGACAGATCCAAATCTATACAGCAGTGGTGGAAAATTCCATCCTTCTGAATGTTTACCCCTCTAAGAACACAGCAGAATACATACTGTTAACGTTTGGTCAGTGGGACATGAATTGGAATGATTTAATCAATCAAAGATAGTAGCTAAAATTTTATCCTCATATCTAGGAGAAGCAGTCTCTCACAGGTGTTTATACATATTTAGAATCACTTGGGAAAGAGACATTTTCTGGGTTACAGAGGGAGAATGCTAGAGTAGAATTACTTGTACACATTTCAGTGGTTCCGGGGCATCAGGTTTAGCTATTAGGCTGCTCTGCATAAAGTCCCTGGAAGTTAATAGGAATTAATACAGGATTATGTCCCATGTTAAGACCAAAGGGATGGTTTGTAGGATGACAAAGTTGAACATCTGGCTCTCAACTTTGCAGATTAAGAACATACAAAAACTCTTTATAGTCTCTATCAGAACCCATTGGGATATGTCACAATGGTTTCCCTTAAACCTTTACGATAATCTCTGTATGTTTTCCTTACCACCCATATTTATTAGAGTTTCACTACATGTTACAGAGTCCTGCAATGCCAATGGCTTAAACAAAATAGAATTTTATTTCTTTAATGTAAAGTCCAGAGGTGGACAGTACAGGGTTGATATGATAGTACTGAGCCAAAATGTGCTCAGGGACCCATTTTCCTTCCAGCTTACCACTTTACTCATGTATCCTCTTGTCCTCCTGTTCCTGGTAGTAGGACGGAGGAAGGGATGAAGAGGGGTGACTGGTGTGGCCCAGCTAATTTGTAAGGAATACTAGAGAAGCTGCCAGAGAAAATTTCCCCTTGTATCTTGTTGGTCAGAACTTAATTACATGACCACACTGAAAAGCAAGGGAGGCTGGGAAATGCAGTTTTAATTTCCAAAGCCTTTTGTCCAGCTGAAAAATATAGGTTCAATTGCCACAAAATAAAAGGAAAACAAATATTCGGGGACAGACAACATTATCTGCCATACTGCATTGAGCTTCTGTGTTGCTTCCTAGTGATAACAGGCTTGGTATTAGTTACAAAGTAATTAAAAATTAATGCCTGAATCAAGCCTGTTGTTGTCCAGTCCCAAAACTTACAGAGTATAACTGCTCCATAGGGTTTTTATGATTGTTATCTTTACAGAAGCACTTTGCCAGGCTTTTCTTACGCAAAGCAGCTGGGTGGGTTCAAACCACCAACCTTTAGGTTAGCATCCAATTGCAAACCACCCGTGCCACCCAGGCTCCTTGTCTGAAAGCTATTGGTACAGAAATAGGAACTAGACAGGAGTGTACATAATGGCGTTAACTGAGTTTAATGAGATTTCCTTTCAATGTGATACTAGTTTTACCAAATGGCTGTGTTTGTCCATTGTGTACACTTCCTGTGATTATCAATTTTAGTTACTTACATCGTAACAAATTATAAGATTTAACTGCTCAGCAAATCATCTTTCCAGACTGACTCCTAAACTTTTTTGACTTTGTTTAAGGTCATCCCCGCATCACTTTGAATGCTCTCCTCTGGACCTTCTCGGTGTTGCTTCTTCTTTGACAAATGTGAGAACTGAGTGAATAAAACTCACCTCAATGAGAGACATACTTTTGATAATTAAAATTCATCAATGGTTTGGTCATCAAAAAGAGGTTACCAACTGAGACCAAAGAGAGGGTATCTTAGTTATCTAGTACAGCTGTAACAAAAATACCACAAGTAGATGGCTTTAACAAACAGAAATTTTTTTTTCTCACAGTCTAGTAGGTTACAAGTCGAAATTCAGGGCGTCAGCTCCAGGGGAAGTCTTTCTCTCTTTGTTGGCTCTGGAAGAAGATCCTTGTCCTCAATCTTTCCCTGGTTGAGGAGTTTCTCAGGCACAGGGAACCTGGGTCCAAAGGATGTGCTCTGCTCCTGGTGCTGCTTTCTTGGTGGTATGAGGTCCCAAACTCTTTGCTTGCTTCCCTTTCCTTTTATCTCTTGAAAGATAAAAGGTGGTGCAGGCCACACCCCAAGGAAACTCCCTTTACCTTGAATCAGGGAGGTGACCTAAGTAAGGGTGGTATTACAATTCTACCCTAATCCTTTCTACATAAAATTGCGATCACAAAATAGAGGATAAGGACACAGTGCTGGGAATCATGGACTAAGTTGACACATATTTTGGGGGGACACAATTCAATCCAAGACAGAGGGAAACAGATAATCTCATTTAAAATGTGGGAATGCAGTGACAGGAAAAAGACATATTGAAATATCATAAATGTTTAAAGGAAACCTTGCTACCAATTAGGCACCAATTAGAGCAGACTGCCAAGTTAAAAAGAAAAAAATATAGTCTATTTTAAGTCTATTTTTAAGCTATATAACTGTGAGCAAGATGGATTTTTAGTAGCACATCTAACATTAAATTTAATTCATCCCAGTTCCTCCATTTTGTTTGTGGATTTCTTTTGTTTCTGTAGATTTTGTTTTTATTGAGAATTTATGTTTTTCTTTATTTTGATGAGTAGCTTTGTTGAGTTTCTTTGAAATTTACCCTTATGTTCCTAGGTTTGAACCAGCCTATTATCACTTGGTATCGCCTTGCCTTCCTCTCCATAGCTACACTGTTTAGTCCCTCTTTTATCGTTCTGACGTTGTTGTCATTTACAGATTAGCCTCTCTGGTTCCTTGTTGGAATTCTTTTAGTTCTGGATAGTCCTTGAGAGTTCATTTCCTCTGTCAGTTTCTTGTTCCATTTGGTGTTTGGCTGAATTCTTTATCTCTTGATTTGACACTTCAGGTTCCAGGAATGTCATTTGTCTCTGTTTTACTTAGTTTTTTGGGTCTTTGCTGTGGAAGGACAGTGTGGTGCTTCTGTCTATGCTGTCATGTTGACCAGAAGTCTCCAGTCCCTTCATTTTATAGATGAAGTTACTGAGATCTAGGGAAGTGAACTGGACACAGTCATAAAATTACTAATAAACCTCTTGGGAAAATGGTTTCTGTTTCTGTAGCTATTGAAAAATTATTACCTATAGACAAATAAAAATTTTTAGAATCTCATAAAGAGATACAAATGATAAAAAATAATGTAAATTACTGATTAATGGAAAAAGTTTTAATGAATTAATGTAAATCTTGGAGCAAATCCCTGAACTCCAACAAATGAGGGGAAAGAATTATGTCATAAAAATGATGTAGTTCAGGGGTGAGATTGGCATTCAAATATATATTATCCTATTTGTGGATGCAAAGTCAGTCAGTATTTAAGTATGTGTGTATCTAACTAATTAAATTGAAATGTAAAAAAATTGATTTTGGAAGTAGAGAAGTAGCTATTTAAACTCTGTTGCCCATTATTTAGAGTAAATGCAGTTGGTGTTATATTGGCTATGAGACTCACAATCAACAATAACTGCTTTTTTGTAATTTATTTCCTACATTCTCAGTTTTTCAGAGTTTGATGGGTCAGAGAGAAAATTGTCTCAGTAAAACCTAATGAGGAAACCCACCAATGTGGCCAACAGGGCCCATATCAAGACATCCTTTAGATAAAAACCCATTGCTGTTGAGCGATTCTGACTCATAGCAACCCTGTAGGACAGAGTAGAACTGCTCCATAGAGTTTCCAAGGAGCACCTGGTGGATTCGAACTGCTGACCTTTTGATTAGCAGATGTAGCACTTAACCACTATACCATAGGTGTTTCCATCCATTAGATAGTCCTACTTATTTCTTCATTAGCTGCTTCTTCTCAATATTTTCTTATAAAAGGTGCTTTTGAAAATATTTCATCTCCTTCTATTGGATAAGGAAGTCTTTTTTCTTCTTCACTGGCCAATGAAGAAAACAATCAGCATGACCTGCTTGAGGGCTATAGTGGTTAATGGTAGAACTTTTGTTTTCTATGAGAGAGACTCAGGTGGATTCCCACCCAGGCACCTCCTGCACAGCCATGACTACTCTATCAGTGGAAATTACGTGCTCCTGTAATGCTGAACAGGTTTCAGCTGAGCTTCTAGACTAAGCCAGACTAGGAAAATGGCCTATTGAAAAAACCAGCCAATGAAAACCCTATGGATCACAACAGTTAGATCCCATTGTGCGTAGGATCACCATGAATCCAAGGCTGACAGGACGGCAGATAACAATAACATTACTTACTCAATAAACAAGACCACAGAAAATCTAACCATGAAGGTAAAATTATTACTGACCTTTCATTGTTTCTAAAATATTTCTGCCTGAAAAGTTCAACCAAAAAATCAATACCAATTCCTGTCAAGACTTTTTATCACTGAAAGTTGCTCAGAAAAGAGCAGATGTGGCCCAGTGCACTAAAGATGTGATTTCTGACTGTTTTAAATGGCTCCTCTGCCAATTTTATTGCCACAGACATCCATCCTTTCTTAAAATTTCCTAAATTAAAATTGAAACCTTCATGGAGAGTTATTATTATAATGTGGTATTAAAAAATATTTGTCTTTAACAACACTCAATACATGGAAGGTCAGCCCAATTGGACTGGACTAAAAGCAAAGAGGTTTCCGGGATAAAATGAATGCTTCAAAGGTCAGCGGAGCAGGGGCGGGGGTCTGGGGAACATGGTTTGAGGGGACTTCTAAGTCAATTGGCAAAATAATTCTATTATGAAAACATTCTGCATCCCACTTTGAAATGTGGCGTCTGGGGTCCTAAATGCTAACAAGCGGCCATCTAAGATGCGTCAATTGGTCTCAACCCACCTGGAGCAAAGGAAAATGAAGAACACCAAGGTCACACAACAACTAAGAACCCAAGAGACAGAAAGGGCCACATAAACCAGAGACCTACATCATCCTGAGACCAGAAGAACTAGTTGGTGCCTGGCCACAATTGATGACTGCCCTGTCAGGGAGCACAACAGAGAACTCCTGAGGAGTGGGATGCAGACCCCAAATTCTCATAAAAAGACCATACTTAGTGGTCTGACTGCGACTAGAGGAATCCCGGCGGCAATGCTCCCCGGACTTTCTGTCGGCACGGGACAGGAACCATCCCCGAAGACAACTCATCAGACATGAAAGGGACTGGTTAGCGGGGGGGAGAGAGATGCTGATGAAGAGTGAGCTAATTAAATCAGGTGGACACTTGAGAGTGTGTTGGCAACTCTTGACTGGAGGGGGGATGGGAAGATAGAGAGAGAGGGAAGCTGGCAAAATTGTCACGAAAGGAGGGACTGAAAGGGCTGACTCAATAGGGGGAGAGCAAGTGGGAGAAGGGAGTAAGAAGTATGTAAACTTACATGTGACAGACTGATTGGATTTGTAAATGTTCACTTGAAGCTTAATAAAAGTTAATTAAAAAAAAAATATTTGTCTTTAAAATTTTTAACCACCTTCTTAAATGTTACCAGGGTGGGGAAATAAAGAAGCAAATATGAACAGAGAGAATTCTGTAGAACTTGTAGTCCCTCTTCCTTCCTTTCCTCTCTTCCCTCTCTCTCTTTTTTCCTTTCTTCCTTTTTTCCATCTTCCTCTTAGAAACTGCTTACTTGAAATCTGTTACTTAATGATTTTGTAATGTCAGGACATGCTCTGGCAACATCTCAAATGCTTGAAGGGATTAACAAGAAGAACGGGCTGGCAGCCTGCTGAATTCATTAGAAGGCAACAAATGCTATAGAATAAACAATAAAAATATGAGTGGTAAGTAGTTTTTAAAGCAAGGTTTTTTTTTTTTTAACCAATATCCGTTGAACTGATTCTTCGCTGCAGAAGGGCCATCGTCATGCTGTTAAGCCTAGAGAGAAATGCTGCTGAGTTGTAAGCTTTGTAATGGTGGTGTATGGAGATGACTTATTTCAATATATCTGACTTGGTGTCTTTATTTATAGTCATTACAAGAACTCAGGAATAATTCAGATATAGTGTGTTCAAGAAACAGATTAAAACCAGCAATTGAACAAAACCTCTATTATCAATTAGATTATTGGGGTGGGGAGGGGTCTTATGGTAAGCACTCCAGACTTAGGGCCTTTCTTGCCACTTTGGCTAAAGCCCTCTCAGCTGCCATTGGCTTCCCCCCCCGCCCCAGAATTCCTAGGTCTTTAATTCCTAGGAATCTCTAATTCCTCGGTCTCTAATCTCTAATTCCTAGCTCTCTTCTTTAGCTGATTTTTGACTGGCGATGAGTCATGGCTCACTTAAGCTGACTTGATACACAAAAATACAAAAAACATAACATTCTTGGTATACTATACATTCTTGGTAGATAGGTTCAATTAATTATTCCCTTCAGATTTGTTCTGCCCATTGACCCTGTTCTAATTGCTATTTTTTTGTCTTTGTTATTTATGAATGGGGCTATGTGGTGCCAGGGAGCCTAAATTATTGCCTGATAAGAAATTACCAAATCGCACTGACTGTTTTAGGGCTCAGAGGTAATGCTTCTCACTGAGCTGTTTCCTCCTTGTTCTGTGCTTTACCTGAGGGAGAAAACACAGTCCAGAGTATCTCAGATCACCCTGCTGAGCTGCACCTTCTAGGAAAGCCTCTTCAAGTAGAAGCTGAAGTTTAACAGAAATTTGCCATCATTATCTTTTCCTTTCTGCTGGTTGCCTGCTCAGGGAAAGCTGTCTTTGTTGTAATGGTTTTAATTATTATCTTCTGCTCTAATATTTTCTAAGTAGAAAATACACATGGTAAAAACTTCAAGCAGTACAAAAATGTTCACTGTAAGCCTCTTTCTAACCTTAAGACCCAGCCCTCTAACTCATCTCCTTAAAGAAATGTGTCTAAAGTGTAGTGTCTTAGTCATCTAGTGCTGCTGTAACAGAAACACAACGAGTGGATGGCTTTAACAAACAGCTTATTCTTTCATAGTCTAGTAGGCTAGAAGTCCAAATTCAGGGTGTCAGCTCCAGGGGGCAGCTTTCTCTGTCAGCTCTGGAGGAGGATCCTTATCATCAATCTTCTCCTGGACTAGGAGCTTCTCCGCACAGGAATCCTGGGTCCAAAGGATGCGCTCTGTTTCCGGTGCTGCTTTCTTGGTGGTATGAGGTCCCCATATCTCTCTACTCGCATCTCTGTTTTATATCTCAAAAGAGATTGGCTTAAGACACAATCTGATCTTGTAGATCTCGTCAACATAACTGCTGCCGATCTATCATAGTGGTAGGATTTACAACACAGGAAAATAACATCAGATGACAAAAATGGTAGACAATCACACAATACTGGAAATCATGGCCTAACCAAGTTGACACATATTTTGGGGGACACAACTCAATATGTGACACAGCTTCCCATTACGTACAGAAAAAATTCAATTCCTTAGGCTAAAATTCAAAACTGTCCACGATCTCTCCTCAACCTCTTTCCCCCTCCCCCCGACCTTTTTCCTGCTACCCCAGGTTGCTGTTGTTGTTAGTTACTGTCAAGCTGGCTCCAACTCATGGAGGCCTCATGTACAAGAGAAGGAAATACTGCCCAGCCTGCATTATCTTTGTGATTGTTGGTGCGTTTGAGTCCATTGTTGTGTCCCACTGTGTGTTTTCAGTTCCTTCCAGTTTAGGGGGTTCATCTTCCAGCAGTATACCAGATAATATTCTTTTGTTATCCATAAGGTTTTCACTGGCTGATTTTCAGAAGTAGCCTTTTTTCCTAGTATGTCTCAGTCTGGGAGATCTGCTGAAATCTCCCCGCCAAGAGTGACTTTGTTGGTATTTGAAATACTGGTGACATAGCTTCCAGCATCGTAGTACCATAGTATGACAGGTGGTGGGCTGCCCCAGGCACATACCCTTTCCTCCAGCCATATTTGCTCTCCAGTGCCTGGGTAAGCCCTGAGTCTTTGTTCTGGTGGTTCCTTCCATTGGACTACCCTCCATCCACCTGCCAAATCCTGCCCAGCCTTCAAGGCACAGGTCTAATCTGCCTTGCAAGGTCTTCAAAATTTCCTTAATATGAAATTATTATCCTCTCCCTTTTCATCTTGTCGGAACCTTTATTACGGTTGTCATTATCATTAATTTACTTGCATTAACTTCTTATCTCTACTAAGATCTAGAAGGGAAGGAGTACAGAATCTAGGATTCTAGACTCAACCATTAATAGCTGTGTGATGCAGACAAAGAGATTTGGTCTCCCAGGGCCTGGTTGTCTCATCTGTTACAATAATTTTGAAAAAGAATAGCCAAGTGCTACAAGGCTCAAGAAGAAAGGAATAGCTCAGGCTGCCTCTATGTTCTTAAAGCAGGCAGACATATTCCCCCTTTCCTATGTAAATGAAAACAAATACATGCAACAAGAAATTAGTTTGTTATTATTCCCAGGAAATATGAGCCTAGTGGAAAAATCTGTTATTGATGTTCATGAGTTAAAAACTGGGAGTTATAAATCTAAGTGATTAATATAGAACCCCCAAGTTCCATGGAATGTTTAATTAATAAGCTAAGACTCTCCACTCAAGCCAATAAGTTTGCTTTTGACTGAATTCACAGATTTTTATTGGTGAGGTTCCAAATGAAATTCTTTGAGTTTTCAAGTATAGTTTATAGTATGAGCAGGTGCAATCTCAGGGAGGGATTATGAGAAGCTTGTGACTGTATTTGCATAGGTAAAATGCTCAGTACACAATCACTGAGATGTCCTTCTAGGAAAGAATTTTATTTAAATCCAGTTAAAGTAGACTATAAAATTCATAAGAGGATAGAATTGTTTTCTGGCTTAATCTATCATGCAGAGTATTGTGGAAAGAATTAAATGAAACTCAGAGACTTAATATTTTAACGGAAATTTTTCTTTGAAAAACTGGAAATAAAAAAGAGAAAAAATTTAGCCTTTCATGTCATGGAAATGAGCTTATAAAATATTCAAACCACAAATGCTAAGGTACATTGACAAAGGAAATTAAAAGAATCATAAGAGATTTCTTTGTTTAGGTCTATGCAAATAACTCTGCAAACCTGGATGAAATAAATAATATTCTAGAAAGATACAATTTCCTACAACTTATCTGAAAGATAAAAAATTCTAGGCAGATAAACTTCTAAAGAAGGAATACAGTAGTCAAAAAGTCACTTTTGTTGCTTCAAATGCTTTCTGGGGGGATTCTACAAACCCTTTAGAGAACACATAATTCCAATGATATTTACATTGTTTCAGACCACAGAAAAGGAAGAAAAGCCTCCAAGTACATTTCATGAAGCAAGTTTTACACTGATACCAAAGCCGTGACAAATATCACACCAACAAGGAAATCTTTAAACTGATCTCATTTATTAACAAAGTGACAAAAAAAAGAAACAAAGTATTATCAAAGAAAACTCAGTAGATTATTCAAAGAACAGTAAATCATTACCAACTGGGATTTATTCTAGAAATGTAAGTTTAGTCAACATTACAAACTGTAATTCATCATTTGTCAGATCAAAGAGAAAAAGCATATGATGATCATTAACGATGCAGAAAAAAAAAACCACTGAACCAGAATCATGTTTTATGGCAAAACTCAAGAAGCATTCTGTTGAAGACAGGAAAAATTAAGCAATGTCACTGTCACCGTTACAATTAAACATTGAGCTAAAACATTAACCAAATCAATTTTAAAAAGTAAAAGAAATTAGAGGCTCAAATATTTAAAAAAAAAGGAAAAAGAAAAAGCAGGTAAGATAATCTTCACTGGAATTGGTATGCCCTCATGCCTAAAAAATTAAAAGATAACTAACTGGTGAAATTAATGCAAATAATAAGGAAATTTAGTAATTGGGAACAAAATTAGTAACGATAAATCAGTGGCCTTTAAGTATACAACAAAAGGCGATATAATGAAGAATAGATTTCATTTGCCATAGCAATAAAAATAATACTTAAGAGAAGCATGAAAATCTATATGAAAAACATGTTTAGAAAAAATTTTGAATACTTCAGAAGGCACAAAAGAAAGCTTGAATAAATGTAAAAATATACCATCCTCTTTGATAGATCATAAGAGGGTCAATTCTAAGTCAATTTATAACGTTGGCATGATCTCAATAAAAATGCCAACTGCTTTTATTTTTTCTTTTTTTGATGGAGGGATGAGATCTATTGGAGCTGATTTTCAAGTTTATTTTAAAAAATAAGTATACCTCATGCATACATCAAGATGAATTACTCTGAATGAATTTACATTAAAAAGTAAAATAATAAAAATGTGAGATAAAACCATGAATAAGTTCCTTTATAACCCCCGAGTGAGGCCTTTTTAATTATAGACTCAAAATCCGTAAACCGTAAAGCAGAAGACTATAAAATTCAGCTTGGGGGGGGAAAATATTAAACATTATAAGCAAGTTTTAAAAACAGACAACAAACTGGGGAAAATGATAACTCTTCTACAAAGTAAAGGCTCATCTCCCTTTTATATAAAAATCCCCTTAAAGTAAATTAAAAATGTATTTTAAATAAATAGAAAAAAAAAAGCAACAAGAAGACAAAGGGTCTTTGTTCAGTATAGGCAATACAAATGACATTTAGATTTATAAGAAGTGCTCATCTGTACCCACAGTAAGAGAGATGCTAATTCAAGCAATTCTACTATGGTGGTTTCAAAACATGGCTCTGGAAATAAGATAGTTAATTTTATGTGTCAACTGGGCTAGGCGATGGTGCCCAGTTATTTGATCAAACATTAATCTAGATGGTGCTATGAAGATATTTACATGCGATTGGCATTTAAATCAGTTGACCTTACGTAGATTAGCCTCTATAATGTGAGCTGGCCTCCTCCAATCAGTTGAACGACTTAAGAGCAAAACTGAAGTTTCCTAACAAAAAATGTTTTTATTCAAGATTGTAAATAGACATCCTGCTGAAATTTCCAGCCCTCCTCCTGATCTTTTTTCTTTTTTTCCTGATCTACTGATTTTGGACACAAGAATGCTGGAGTTTCCAACCTGTCACCTGTCCTACAGATTTTGGACTTGCCAGACCCCACATTCGCATGAGTTAATTCCTTTAAAATAAATCTCTCTCTCTGTGTATGTGCGTTTGTGTGTGTGTATTTTACCGGTTTTGTTTCTCTAGAAAACTCTGAATATGACAGTCTTTCTATCAGGAGGTGAAGTTTACATCTTTTTCCGTTGGGTCTGGGTTTTGTAACTTCTTGACTGGTAGAATACAACAGAGATTTTTTGTGCCAGTGTCTGAACCAAAACTTTAAGAAACCAGTGATTCCCTCTCTCTGTCTCTTGGGATGCTTGCTCTTAGAACCTAGCGACCATGCTGTGAGGAAGTACAAGTCTCCCAGTGGAGAGGCCCATGTGGACAGGAACCAATAGCCAGTATTAGCTTGCCAGCCTCGTGATTGGGTCATCTTGGAAGGAGACCCTCCAGCCTCAGTTGAGCTGCCCCTGCTAATGATGAATGGAACAGAAATAAGCTTTCCTCACTGAGCCTGGCCCAAATTGAAGATTTATGAGCAAATTAAACAATTTTTTTAAGCCATTAAGGGTTGGTTTCATGTGGTTTTTAAAAATACAGCAAAAGATAGCCAGAACAATCACAGTTACTATTTTTTAACCTCTTTTAGAAAGGCAAAGATTCAGGGATTTGACAACTCATTATTTTGTCAAGGCTGTGTGGAAACAGGTATTCTTACACATTGAAAGGAGACGGGGAGTGGCAAGCACTGGGGCTGCTGTGGAAGAGAAACTTTTCCTGTATTATTCGCTCTTACTATTTTGATTTTGGAACAATATGATATAATAGGTCTACAATGAAGTCCATCTTGACAAGAAAAAATTTAATGTATATACAACTTTTACTTGGATCCACAATCAACACCCATGGAAGCAGCAGTCAAGAAATCAAACCTGCTGCAGAAGACCTCTTTGAAGTGCTTAAAAGGAAAGATGTCACCTTGAAGTCTAAGGTGTGCCTGACTCGAGCCATGGTGTTTTCAATCGCCTCATATGCATGTGAAAGCTGGACAATGAATAAGGAAGACTGAAGAATTGATGCCTTCAAATTATTCGTGTTGGCAAAGAATATTGAATGTTTCATGCACTGCCAAAAGAATGAACAAATCTGTCTTGGAAGAAGTATAGCCAGAATGCTCCTTAGAAGCAACGATGGCAAGACTAGTCTCACATACTTTGGACATGTTGTCAGGAGCGATCAGTCCCTGGAGAAGGACATCACGCTTGGTAAAATAGAGGGTCTGTAAAAAAGAGGAATGAGAATACAGTATCAAATAATATGATTATGTACATAAACAAGCAATTTTCAACAACAGTGGTTGCAACAATGGGCTCAAGCATAACAGTGATTGTGAGGATGGTGCAGGACTGGGAAGTGTTTTCTTCTGTTTGTTGTACATAGGGTTTCTATGAATCAGAACCAACTCAACGGCACCTAACAACAACAAAATTAGTATATTATCTAGGAAAATTGCTTGTTCATGTACATAATCATATTATTTGATACTGTATTTTCATGTCCTCATAGGTCATATCCTTTTATATGCAGATGATATATAAATTCTATGTAAAACTTTGTAATAGCTCTCTGAGTTGTATTTTACAGAATTGTGACATTATATCCTTGGAACTGGAAGGGGCCTGAAAGAGTGAATCCAACTTCCTCATTTTGATCAGAGAGGCAGAGGTCCAGTGAGTGTAAGTGTTTTGCCCAAGGTTGCTTGGGTAGAACGTGGCACTAATGAGCTGGACCCGGAGTTCTGACTGCCAGGACCTTTTAAACGAAAGTCTTGAATTAAAAATTGACTATAGGCAATCCTGACTAGGGTGATGGATAGATATGTGGATGTTCGTTTCCAAAAAGGTTAAGAGGCAAAAATAAGGTGAGAAGGCAGGGTCCAGGAAAGCTGTTAATTGTTTTTGTTGTTGTTGTTGTTTGTTTTCTGATAATAGTATAGAAAAATGGTCTATGAAAGGAAAAAATGCAGGGAACCTAGGCATAATCTGTGTAGTGTTACATAGGCTTCTGCCAGAGAGGAATAATTCAAATTATTGTTCATGACTGTTCCATTCACATGATCTCTCTTTTTAAGGCTGGGATACATGAGTCACACATAAAATCAATGCTACAGCAAGAGAGCACCATGTTTGTGTGTGTGTGTAGTGTATATGTGTCTGTATATGGGGTCGTGGGAGAAAGCACACTACCCAAAGCTTGGTGCCATGGAAGAAAACTCTAGAAGATAATGGTGCTCAGAGAGTCTGCTCTTTGTTGTAGCTATACAGTCAGGAAAAAGGCGTGAGAGAATAACTCAGATGAGAAGACAGTGCTGCGTGTGGTAGCACAGAATAGTGGTGAATTACGTTACTGAAGGCTCCATGAACTCACTGACCCAAGCACATGACCCCGCCACACATTGAGCTCCAACTACTGACTCACTAAGTGACACAGCATGAGCCACTTGACTGTTATTTCCCTACCTTGTTAACAGAGGAGTAATAAACAGAGATTTTATTGAATTAGATAACAAATTAGAATAAAAGACTTTGCAATGTATAGCTTAATGAAATAGAGTATTCTTGTTTAGAGCTATTTATTCTCATAAGATTTTTTTTTATAAGGTTCTAATTTGGTTTTTTAAATTTCATTAGGGAATCATCTGGAAGTTCAAGAAACCAGGAAGAAGATCAGGTCATTTCTCTAGAGTACATAGCTCTAATATTTGAGATATGTTAATTATTCATTCGTTGAGATTCTCCTTATAATAACCTTATAGAAAGCGCCTGAAGGAGCTCTGGTGGCACAGTGGTTAAGTGCTTGGCTGGTAATGGAAAGGTTGGTGGTTCAAATCCACCAGCTGCTCTGAGGGAGAAAGGTGTGGCACTCTGCTTCCCTAAAGACTACAATCTTGGAAATCATATGGGGCAGTCCTACTCTGTCCTGTAGGGTCACTATGAGTCAGAATCTACTTGATGGGAATAGGTTGAAAGCACCTAGACATTTTGCTCAGCTTATCTGTAACTGAGGTAATTGGTTCATGTATCTAGTATCATCTGTTTATTTTGCTCTTTTTAGATAATCAAATTTCTTTATGTACCTCGTCATATTATTTGATACTATATTCTCATATCCTCATATGCCTCATACCATTTTATATGTAGGTGGTATATACATTGTATATGCAAATTTATCATAGTTCTCTGAGTTATATTCTCTGTGCTTGAGAGGTCCTCAATGCTGTTACCTCCTTGGCCATATCCAGGATTCTCCCAGTCCACTGCCTCTCTTAGCACTTCTGTGGTCCACTTACCTAAACCTGCCCACAGAGGATTCCCTATGTGCTAACATGGGACCCCTGGGTGACACAAACTGTTTGCTCTGGACCTCTAACCTAAAGGTTGGCAGTTGGAACTCACCCAGCGGTTCCACGGAAAAAGGCCTGGCAATCTGCTTCTATGAGGATTACAGCCAAGAAGACTCTATAGTGCAGTTCTGCTCTGTAATACATGGAGCTGCCATGAGTCAGAGTCAACTAAACGGCATCAGGTATAGTTTTTGGCTTATGTGCTAACCAGAGGTTGGTTGTAGACAACCAAGGGCACTGTTCCAAGTTTGTAGACACTGCCTTTGCTAATATCGCTCTACTCCCCAGCAACATGTTAGATGCTGTAGGGAAAAAGAATAACAGACTGGATGGTTCTAGATTCTTCTTTTGCAACCAGCCTGGGGTTTCTGTTGCAGTTTCTATTTTCTTCTTCTCATCCACCAAGACCTAGGGTGATGGCAGTGGTGGTAGTGGTGTCTCTCTCCTCTGTGTCAGGGATACTCTTCTGTGAATATCTTCCATTGTCTACGTTCTTATAGTTGCCTTTCTCAGACCTCTAGTCTTTGCTCCTGATCACTATTAGAAAGTTTTAGGAATTTATAAAACACTCTTCTCATCCTTAAGAGCCAGGATTTCAAGAATATTGTCTTACTATTTAAAAAAGAAAGAAAGAAAACCACTTTGAAATCAAAACAGAAATACCTTTGTAGTACTAGGTGGTATCCCTTGTCCTAATGAAGAAATAAATGCCATTGGTTCAGTGAATGGAGAGGCACAGGCAACGTGATTAATAAATTTACTTTAAAAAGTAGTATCCTTGTTGCATAAGTATTCCCACAGGAATTGAATATCTCCTTTCTAAATATTCTTCTTCATCCACATTGTTTTATTCAAGTGCTGATTTGATGTGTCATGTGTCAATTATGTTTTCTTAAGAGTTCTTCTAATTGAAGAGATTCAAAGTTGTTTGTAAATGCTAACCCAGAAGAGTAAATAGACTCTATTTAACTTAGTCTTTATAGATCTTGAAAATGTAGGTAATGGCTATATTTATGAAACATACCTGTGAAAACACAGATTGAATAATTACGGAGAACAGATTAAATAAGTACAATATTGGAGAATAGCAAAAGAAGTATAAATATCCTTTTATGGGGCCATGTCCCCTTTACTATCTTTCATAACAGATCTTATCATCCAAACGCAGAATAATTAATATGAATAGAGCTAAAATGTATTGAATACTGAAAAATAAACACTGATTATTTATAGATTCAGAAGCCCCTGGGTGGTGCTGAAACGGTGGTGGTTGGAAACCAACCAGAGGTACCTTGGAAGACAGGCCTGGCAACCTGCTTTGAGCTATCACAGCCTTGAAAACTCTATGGAGTAGGTCTACTCTGCTACACATGTGATTGTCATGAGTCAGAATTGACTCCATGGTAACTAACAACAATAACATGCATAGATTAAAGTCCCTGGGTGGTGCCAACAGTTTGTGCTGGACTACTAATATAAAGTTTGACGTTGAAACCCACCCATCAGTGCTGCAGTAGAAACAGTTGGCAATCTGTTTCTACAAAAATTACAGAATTAAAAAAATTAGATTAAAAAAAATTCCAAAAAGTTAAGAAAACTCTATGGGGGAAGTTCTACCCTGTAACATACGGGTTCCTTGAGTCAGAATCGATTCAAAGGCAACTGGATTCAGCTTGAAATTTCTGAGACTGTGAAAAAACACTGAGGCGACACAGCATCCCCTGCTTTCAAAGGCAACTGATTTTTTGTTTTTTGAATAGAACATTTTCTCATATTAGGGCTCCTTTCTGGGGTTAATAAATGTTACACAAGAATCTAAGATATTCTTGGATAACTAATATAATTCCTGAAATATTACTGTTTCTAGAACTAATAGAAAGCAATACTCAAAGCTGTTAAAAGCCAAAGCTTTGGCATCATGTAGACCCAGATTTCAGCCTCCATCCCTTCACTTACCAGCTGTATAAAAAAAACAGACCAAATTTGTTGCTGTCTAGTTGATTCCAAGTCATAGTGACCCTACAGGACAGAACTGCCTCATAATGTTCCCAAGGAGTGGCCGGTGGATTCAAACTGCCAACTTTTTGCTTAGCAGCTGAGCCCTTAACCACTGTGCCACCAGAGCTCCTACTAGCTATATGTCCTTGAGTAAATTACTTGACTTCTCTGAATCTCTTTCCATTGCTATAAAACAAACAAACAAACAAAAAAACCCACACGGTTTGCTGTCTAGTCAGACTCATAGCAACCCTATAGGACAGAGTAGAACTGCCCTATAGGGTTTCCAAGGCTGTAAATCTTTATGGAAGGAGACTGCCTCTCTTTCTCCTGTAGAGCAGTTGGTGGGTTTGAACTGCCAACCTTTCAGTTAGCAGCTGAGCACTTAACCTCTGTGCCACCAGGGCTCCTTTTCCACAGCTATACAATGGGAATAATAATAGGTTCTACTTCATTGGTAGGTTGCTTTGAGGAGTAAATGGGACAATATATGTAAAAAGTTTAGTACAATACCTAGCACATACTAAGAACTCAATCAATGTTAGCACTCCTCTTTTTCTGGTTTAGGTCAGCAGCCTACCAAATTTACTAGCCACTCCTTAGAAATCTTATGGGACAGTTCTACCCTGTCTTATAGGGTTGCTATGAGTTGGAATCGACTCAATGGGAATGGGTTTGGTTTTTTGTTTTGTTTTTTTCATTTGAAATTATTTCTCTGGTCTTCTATTTGCTCTCAGGTTGAAATAGACTTATTTTTATATCTAAGTTGACCTTCCTTTCACATTTTGTACCACACGCAATTTTTTGATTTACTGTATTCAAAGAGATTGTGTCTCTAGCAAAGAAACCTGAACTATGGGATGAAGTGGACTTGGAAAAATGACAGAAGACCTAGTGTTTGGATTTCTTGGAAGAGCCTTAACTGGGACATTGGTCAGGAAATGTTACTAACACTACTCATCATGCTTGGAAGGGTCCCCTCTGGGGACCAGGAAAGGAGAGCAAAGAGACTGGCCAGTTCTCAATTCAGAGTTCTCATTTACAGTCATCAGGAGCAGACAAGCTGGTTGTGTTCTAAGGGCCTTCCAATTCATGAGAGACAAAGGTTCTCACAAAAAGTGCTACTTGAACCTTCCTGTCTAGCCTGGGAATGTCAGTGGACTGTATGGCGTAACTCTAAGCTTGCTTATAGTTTGGCACGTATAAACCACCATCTGCCACGCATGATTTATCTCAGCCTTGATAATACTATGTGTCAGTAATACCACTGGGATGTTTTTAGGTGAGATAAGTGGTAAGAGTAAATTACTCCTTTAAACTAAAGGACGTATGTTATGAAGATTACCATTACCAAGCAGTGCACAAAGTAGTTTGTTCCTAAAGGAAAATACTCTGAAAATTTTAATCACTGATACTCTTCTTATCACTAGCATTAATTATAATACACCCAAAGTACTACTAAGAGTTGTCTATTTCTGTCCCCCTTTTTTCTGTATGAATTAATGCTCTCCTCATTTCCGGTAGAACTGAGAGGCTGTCTTTTGTCAAGCTTGTCTAACAAAGCAACTGCAAACTTAATGAGAGCCTGGAAGAATCTAGACAGCTACTAGAAAACAGTAGTTTTGCAGGACATTGGACGCAAAACCTGTGATTTCTGGGGCCATCGGGAAAGTTAGCAAAAGCTATCACAGCAGATGGTGGCCTAGACTATGGCTCAGCACCCTGTTTTTCTCAGCATTGTGCCTCTTCAGCTTCTCATAATATATTTCTCTCTTGCCTTTCACTTATATCCTTCCAACTGCCTGAGAAAAACACACTTAGGCACACATGCACTTTAGTATACATACATTTACCATCTTTCTCTGGCTCTTCTTCAGTCTCCCTCCTTTGCTAAAATGGAAAAAAGACAAGCCTTAGGCATCAGATCACCATACTGTCAATTTCTCCTATTGCTATTTAAATTTATCACCAGATAATTATGGATTAATTAGTAGCGCAGGAAATTACCAATTTCACACATAAATTCCATTCAGGGGTTAATAAAGGTTATATAAAACACAGGAAATTCAGTGAAGCTATAGAACACTTGTTTATTATAGTTGTATGTTGTAATTTGCATAAATTATAAGCCCTAAGGAAGTGGAGTTTGTGTCAATTTTTTCACCATTGGGTTGCCAACACTTAGAACAATGCCCAGCATGTATCAAGTTATTCAATAAGTGCTTGATAAGTGAGTGATCTCATTGCATGCTTGCTATATGTCAGCCACTGAGTTAGGTCCTGAATAAGAAGAAACCTCAACACTGAAGGTCTTCACAGTCTAAAAAGAGCCATGTGGGAAACAAATGAAGGAGCAATGGACTCTCCTTATGAGGTGATAGCGGAGGGAGCCAAGGAAAACTGTAAAGAAGAATTGAATTTTAAGCTGGACATAGACCAATTAAAAGTTCATCAGATAAAATGGGAAAGCAGGAAGAATATTCCTGGCAGGGAAAATAAAAATTTAAAAGGCATGGAGGATTGACAGTGCATTTGGGAACCGCAAGTGAAAAGGGCAGCCAGAGCTGTGGCCAGGTGTGAAAGTGTGAAGCAAACAAGGCTTGAAAGATGTCCACAGAAGTTGAACTTCACTCAGTGGGGGGAGCCATATTCAATTACTGGGTAAATGGATGAGAGGAGAGAATGGATCAAGGATAACCTATATGCAAGGTCTGCAGAGGCATAGTGGGGGGCAGGGGCAGACGGGGGCCCTTGGATGCAAGTCCAAGGGGGCACCACAAATATGAAAGGCATCTGACTAAGGCAGCCAGACAAGAGGGAGGAAGGTGTTTCTGCTGATGCATCAGCTGCTATCAAAGTCTATTCATCTTGAAATTGCAGGGGAAGGGAAGGGGGGCAAT
This sequence comes from Elephas maximus indicus, assembly GCF_024166365.1. Classification (NCBI taxonomy): domain Eukaryota; kingdom Metazoa; phylum Chordata; class Mammalia; order Proboscidea; family Elephantidae; genus Elephas; species Elephas maximus. The sequence continues at coordinate 60,172,221 of NC_064833.1, read as the reverse complement.
TTAGAAATTGCCCCTGGGTACTCCTTACCCTTGCTAAGGCCCTGAGGAGGGACAGAGGAGGGTGTGAATGAGAAGACAGCTACAGGATAGAATGGAGGGTTTGGTTGTGAGCTACAGTGATGCAGTAGAACTAACAGGATTGAACTACTAATGGAATTATGGAGGAGGGGAGGGAGGCACCTCTATGACCCAAAGGCTTGTCTCCTAAGTGACCTGTACAGTTGGGTGACACATAACAAGACAGTAAATGTGAGAACAGCAGTTTGGGGGAAAATGATGAGTATAATTTGGAAGATGTTTATCAGTGGTACCGGCTTTGAGGGTTTCAAGGTGATGAATTGGAATGTGGATCCAGAGCTCAGAAGAAATGTCAGTGCTAGAGATAAAGTCAAAACTGATTTGCTTTAGAGCTGACAGCTGAAGTCTTGTATGAGATCACTAATTTAGAGCATGCCAGATAAAATGACAAGAAGGCTAAAGACTAAATCCTGGGAAATGTCTCTTTTTAAGGGAGGATAGAAAAGAATTATTGAAAGTGTTAAGAAGAGAATTTCAGGAAAAATACAGAGTATGCAGTGATAGAAGCCAAGTGAGAGAAATTTCACAAATAGGGCAAGTCAACAGTGCCAAATACTGAAGAAACTTGGGTGACTTAATGGAATGCCTTTGGAATTTAAAAATTCTTTGGTGATTTTTAGAAAGTGCAGTTATTTGGTGTCTATAGAATTCAAATTATAGGGAGTTAAGAAGCGACTATGAGGTGAGAAAGAAAACAGTGAGCATCTTAACTACTCTATAACATATTAGAAATGAATGGAAAGGAAGATCCACTGAAAGCTTGATGGGGGAGCAGAGTCTGGGAAGGTTTTTATTAAGATTGGAGAAATTTGGAAGGTCTAGGAAAAAGTAGTCATTGGAGAGGAAGGGGCTGAAGATTTGAGAGAAAAAATGTTACTTATGGAACAATCCAGAGGAATGAAAAAATAAAGTAGGGTCTTTTGCTTGGGTCTTAAAGGGATTAATTTCATTCTTCCACTGCTGTTAGATGATGGAATTTGTGATTTCTCCAAGGTCCAGAAAGAGTAAAGCTTTTCTAGGCAATATTTATAAATTATAATTATAAAAGAATCATGCTGTTCTGAGGACTTTTTAGGGCTGAAACCTCAGGATACGTGAGAATATAAACTTAGTCTCATCTGTACTGAGTAGCTGGCATCCAGGACTCTGCCCTGAGGGTTGGCAGAATGAGTACCCATGCCTTGGCCACCATTCTTAGCATCCACCATAGCCACTGTATTTCTTAGATACTAAGGAAAGTACTTATTACATTACAGTCCATTCTACTTGGATCTCCATTAGAAGTTAGCTCCTGATTATAACAGTGTTGTAAAAAAATTTTCTCAAGCGTGGTGGGTAGACTGTGGGCTGAATGATTCTAAATAATCTTGAATGCTTTTCTTTTGGGTCTGTGAGCTGTGCCTGGCATGGTAACATTGGAGTAAGAATGAAAACCGTGATTGAACCATTTGACCACAAATGCACTCATATAACATGCATTGTTGTTGTTGTGTGTCATTGAGGCAATTCTAACTTATACCTACCTATAGGACAGAGTGGAGCTGCCCCTTAGAGTTCCTACGCTGTAATTTTTTAGGGGAACTGATCTCCAGGTCTTTTCTCCCACGGAGCTGTCAGTTGGTCCTAACCATAGACCTTTTGGTCAACAGCGTAAGCATTGCTCCATCAAGTCTCATTATAACATGCATATAATGTTTAAGTGTAGAGTATTTTCCCTTCCAACATTCTTCTTAGAAAAAGAGAGCAAAGAAAAGTTGATATTTGTGTTTAGTTAATATGTTTGTAGAGGAAGCTAATCCTACATGGATCAAGGGGCAGTCATCTGAACACAACAAGGGGATACTTCATGGTTTAAAGTCAGGAAAGGTGTGTATCAGGGTTGCATCCTTTCACTGTACCTATTCAATCTGTATACTGAGGGAATAATCCAAGAAGCTGGACTATATGAAGAAGAACGGGGCATCAGGATTGGAGCAAGACTCATTAACAACCTGCGTTACGCAGCTAACACAACCTTACTTGCCGAAAGTGAAGAGGACTTGAAGCACTTACTGATAAAAATCAAAGACCACAGCCTTCAGTATGGATTACATGTCAACATAAAGAAAACGAAAATCCTCACAACTGGACCAATAAGCAACATCATGATAAATGGAAAAAAGATTGAGGTTGTCAAGGATTTTCATTTTACTTGGATCCACAATCAACACCATGGAAGCAGCAGTCAAGAAATCAAAAGACACACTGAGTTGGGTAAATTGGCTGCAAGAGATCTCTTTAAAGTGTTAAAAAGCGAAGATGTCACCTTGAGGACTAAGGTGCACCTGGCCCAAGCCATGATGTTTTCAATCGCCTCATATGCACATGAAAGCTGGACAATGAATAAGGAAGACCAAAGAAGAATTGCACCTTTGAATTGTGGTGCTGGTGAAGAATATTGAATATACCATGGACTGCCAAAGGAACAAACAAATCTGTCTTGGAAGAAGTACAACCAGAATGCTCCTTGGAAGCAAGGATGGTGAGACTGCGTCTCACATACTTTGAAAGTGTTGTCAGGAGGGATCAGTCCCTGGAGAAGGACATTGTGCTTGCTACAGTAGAGGGTCAGTGAAAAAGAAGAAGACACTTAACGAGATGAATTGACACAATGGCTGCAACAACGGGCTCAAGCATAGCAACAATTGTGAGGATGGTGTAGGACCGGGCAGTGTTTCATTCTTTGTGCATAGGGTTGCTATGAGTTGGAATCAACTTGACGGCACGTAACAACAACAGCGAACCTTTGTCTGTTTGAACAGACTTGGTATTGCCTAAGTTCCTAAAGAAGAAGAGGAAGGAACGAGAGGTTTTTCAAGTATGATATTTTGGATTTGCTTAAAACAACAGTGGTCAGTATTTCTGAAAATAACAATAGCAACAACAACAAAAATATCAATAAGTAGAAAATCAACATAATAGAATTCTTGGGTGTTCTTTTTTTTGCATTATACTTTAAGCAGGGCTGGCATCTAATTTCGAGCTCCGTCAAGCACAATTCTGTTAGCTACAGGGAATCGGGCACAATGGAAAGATTTGGATCTGAAACTATACCCTCTTACAGATGACAGAGCAGTTCAGGAAGAGCTAAAGATCACAGTGAAAGGCAAAACTGGGTGAGACAGCAAGAAGTCCCAGATATTTGAGAGCTGTGTCTTCTTTGCCTTTTTGTTCCTGGGATATTTCACAATTTCCAGTATACATAGAAGTCACTCAAAAACTATTTGTTGGTCCCTGACAGAGCAGGAGAAACGTGGGATGCGGAACTCAAATTCTAGCAAAAAGACCGGACCTAATGGTCTGACTGAGACTGGAGGGACCCCAGAAGACATTGCCCCTGGACTCTCTCTTAGCCCAAAACTAAAACCATTCCTGAAGCCAACTCTTCAGACAAAGATTAGATTGGACTATAAGACATAAAATGATACTCATGAAGAATGTCCTTCTTAGCTCAAGTAGCTACATAAGACTAAATGGGCAGCTTCTGTCTGGAGGTGAGATGAGAAGGCAGAGAGGGACAGGAACTGGTTGAATGGACACGGGAAATACAGGGTGGAAAGGAAGAGTGTGCTGTCACATTATAGGGAGAGCAACTAGGGTCACATAGCGAAATGTGTATAATTTTTGTATTGGAAACTGACTTGAACTGTAAACTTTCACTTAAAGCACAATAGAAAAAAAATTAAATTAAAACAAAACAAAACAAACCTATTTATTGAATAAATGGAGACCAGGTAATGAATGACCTGTCAGACAAACTATAGTGAGGGGAAAATCCAGGGATAGAAGTCTTCAGAAATTCAGGCTGTTGGTAGTAGAGGAAAGTCTATTAAGAGGCAATGGGGGACAAACTTAGACAGGAGCTTAGGGTAAGTTTCTGAGTCCCAAGAGAGCAGGACTGAGATACTCCTAGAAGTGCTGATATTGAAAGCAAGTTGCCAAAGCGAGATTCAAGTCTAGAGAGTAATGCATAAGTCTATTTATCGGGTCATTCATTCATTTAACAATTGATTATTTAGTGCCTTCTCTTTGCCAGATGAAGTCCCCTTGGTGGTGCAAATGACAGTGCTTGGCTGCTAACCAAAAGGTTGAAGGTTTGGTTCCACCCAGAGGTGCCTTGGAAGAAAGGCCTGGTGATCTACTTCTGAAAAATTCGCCATCGAAAACCGTATGGAGCAGAGTTCTACTCTGACACACACGAGGTCACCGTAAGTTGGAACTGACTCAACGGCAATTGGATTTCTCTGTGCCAGATATAGTGCTAGATGCCAGGGATAAAGCAAAAAGATAGAGGCAAAGAGTCCTTTTTCCATGGGGCTTATAGTAAGGGGAGACAGGTAGTAAAGAACCTGTTGCCACTGAGTCGATTCCAACTTACGGTGACCCGGTGCATTACAGAGTAGAGCTGCTCCGTCAGATTTTCTTGGCTGTAATCTTATGGAAGCAGGTTGTCAGGCCTTTCTTTTGCAGCACTGCTGGGTGGGTTTGGACGGCCAATCTTTAGGTTAGTAGTCAGGCGCAAACCATTTGCACCACCCAGGAATCATGTAATAAAGAAAAATGGTAAGTAAAATATATGGTATAATAAAAATTCATTGCCACCGAGTTGATTCCGACTCTTAGCGACCCTACAAGACAGAGTACAGCTGCCCCATAGGGTTTTCAAGGAGTGCCTGGTAGATTTGAACTGCCCATCTTTTGGTTAGCAGACATAGCTCTTAACCTCTGCACCACCAGGGCTCCACAGTATGATAGATAGTGTTAAATATTTTACAGAAAAATAAAGCAAGCAAGAGGGATAGCAAGCATTGGAAGGAGCTGTGATTTTTAAATAGGGTGGCCAGGGAAGACATCACTAAGAAGGTGACATTTGGATACAGACAAGAAAGAGGTAAGGGAGTCATCCACACAGATACCTGGGGAAGGAGTGGCCCAGGCAGAGGGATAGCACGTGCAAAGGCTCTGAGGTTCTAAAACTAGATGTGATTTTTTTTCTAGAAAGCAGGGAGGCTTGTGGGACTTGAGGGAAGTAATCAAGCAGGAGATGAGATTAGAAAGGTGAGGACAGGGGAAGTGGGAGCAGATCCTGTAGGGCCTTGTGGGAATAGACTAGAGGGGCCGAAATCTTGCTTCTGCAAAATCAGAACTGTTCCTCAAAACCAAGGCCTACCAGGGCTGGTCAAATAAAAAGTCCTTCTGTGCTGGGTGAGGAGGCTGGGAACCAAGTGGGTGTCCTCAGCTAATCCTCAGGGGGAAAAGCATAATACGTCACTCTCCCCTTCTCCTGGGGACCTGTCCTGCTGCCCTCTGCCTACTTCCCAAAGAAACACATTTATGCCATATTTATGCAGAATTTTGTTTTCTATAGAAAATTCAAGCTTAGCTTCTCTGATTTAATATCAACCAGTGATTGGAAACAATAGTAGAGTACTGGTTAAGAGCTACGGCTGCTAACCAAAAGGTTGGCAGTTTGAATCCACCAGGCGCTCCTTGGAAACTCTATGGGACGGTTCTACTCTGCCTTACAGGGTCTCTATGAGTCGGAATCAGCTTGACAGCAACGGGTTTGCTGTTTTTTTCTAAGGGTTATTTAAATTATAATTAGGGTAGGCTAAAAAGTTTTCGGTATCTAAATGAACATGATGATGGAATGATAAGCCTTGGAGTTGACAAGCTTGGATGTAAACCTTGTTACCTTTACCTGGTTCACTATTGGCAACTCCCTGTGTGAACAACAACTAGATCTAAACAAAGTTCTCATTTTTATAGTCTCTCTCTGTATGTATACAAAACAACAAAAGAAAAGAAAACAAAAACAACCAGTCGCTCTGGAGTTGATTCCCGTTGATGGCAACTTCATGTGCGTCAGAGTAGAATTGTGCTCCATAGTGTTTTCAGTGGCTGATTTTTCAGAAGGAGATGACCAGCTTTTTCTTCTAAGGTGCTTCTGGGTAGACTCAAACCTCCAACCTTTCTGTTAGCAGTCAATCATGTTAGCCATTTGCACTACCCAAAGACTACGGCCTTAAGCAAACCCATTGCCATAGAGTAGATCCCAACTCATTGTGACCCTATAGAACAGAGTAGAACTAGAACTGGCCCATAGGGTTTCCAAGGAGCAGCTGGTGGATTTGAACTGCTGATCTTTTGGTTAGCAGCCAAGCTCTTAACCATTGTGTCACCAGGGCTCCATGTGTGTATGTGTGTTAAGAGCTCGGCTGCTAACCAAAATGTCAGCAGTTTGAATCCCCTAGCTGATCCTTGGAAACCCTATGCAGAAGTTCTACTCTGTCCTGTAGGGTCACTATGAGTCAGAATGGACTCCACGGCAACGGGTTTGGTTTTTTATATTTATACTTAACTGTTTGTTCAAGTAAAATTCCTGGTGTTATCTGGCTTTTAAATAAAGATAATAAAAACAAGATAAAGACTAAATTTAAGAAGTGATTTCCAACTTTCTAACTCTGGCTTGTCTACTCTTCTCCATTATCCATTTACTAAGCCAATTGACAGGCAAGACCTGACCCCTAGGTAAGTGCCACAGGAAGGAAGAAGGGGACTTACAGACCTGGAGACTCAATAGAGACATTTATAGACCAACTTTATTTGCATAAAGCTACTGGGCTTGTTCACTTCTATTTTAAAATCCTTGGTAAACTCTCCTCCCACAGCGACACAGGCCTGATTCTTCATATACTTGACGAGTGGTAAGTGTGTAGTGTAGATGGTACATGTTGTTTTGTTCTTTTATTCAGGAAAACAGGACCTCTTGAGATGGGGGGACCCAGAAGTGTCCAGGAACTAAGTTGTATCCTATTTCATATTCATCATAAGCCAAACCCAGGTTTCCATGAGTCAAAATTCAGTTGTTCAGCCACTGCTTAGCACAGCTAGTTCATCAAGCAGGGTATTGTGGAGTCTAAATAGAAACAAAAAGCTTTTTCATTTGGGCAATCCTCATGACAGCTCATTGAATTTATTGTGATATTTTTCTTTCTACAAAAAACAAGCAGATTAGTATCTGATAATAGATCAGCACATTTACAAAGGCTGAAGGCTGAGCTGTGGGCAACATGTGATTAGGTGGAGAATGTGTGATTATTTTGCTGTTATTGTGTTTGTTGCAATGACAGGGAGGGATAATGAGTTTCCGATCTCTTCTCCAGGGGCCTGAAAGAGCAATGAGTCAGGCGGAGGTGGGCCTTGCCCTGGGGGTGCATACCTGTTTGGGCCTGGTCCTGAGAGGCTGTACAAGACAGGTCTTGGCGCTAAATGTGAAGATTCGGAGTGGAAAATAGAGAAGGAAGATGTAAATACTCTGGCAGGTTAATCTGCTCTTGCCTGCCAGGTGCTCCTATCACCCCTGGGGCATGATACCAGTACGGTGGTGGGAAAAGGAGTTGTGGGAGTTACTGAGGTGTCAAGGCAATTGATTCTGCATTTTCACCTGAATGATCAGTTGAAAATCAGGGAGACTTGAGTGATGATGACACAAGAGGTAGTTATTCACGTTTAAGAGAGAGTTAACCTGGAGGTGAATTATACCAACCAGGTCTGCAAAGCAAAGTTTTTTGTTTGTTTGTGGTAAATGTTAAAAAACAAGACACACACATACACTGTTTATTGAAATTTAATATGCATACAGAAAAGCACATTTATTTATGCTGTAATGAATCTTTACAAACTGAGCCACACATGTAACCGCTACTCATATCAAGAAATAATATTATCAGCAAGCCAGGAGACACCCTCAGGCCCCTTCTAGTCATTACAACTTCCAAAGAAACCACTATCCCGACTCCTAATAGTATCCTTTAGTCTTACCTGCTGTGGTGTTTATGTAATGGTATCATACTGTGTGTAATCTTTTGTGCTTGGCTTTTTTTCACTAAACGTTCTTTGTGAGATTCATCCATGTGGTTGCATGCCATTTATTCTTATTGTTGTAGAGTACTCCATTATACAAATATGTCACAATTTGTATACCCATTCTATTATTTATGGACCTTTGGATAGTTTCTAATTTTCAGTTCTTATGAATAGTGTTTCCATGAGCATTCCAGTGCATTCTTTCAGTGAATATATGCATGCATTTCTGTTGGGTATACACCCAGAAGTGGAATTGCTAAATCATAGGGAATTTATTTTAGGGAATGTGTTCAGCTTTGGTAGGTTCTGTCAGCTTTCCAATACCAGTTTTTATCTGTGCACGTGTGTGTGTGTGTGTGTGTGTGTGTGTGTTTTAATTTGGGCGGCACGAAACTTTCCACTTAGATCTTGCCTGAGGTACTTCCTTTCTCCCCACTTGTCTTAAAGCGTCCATGTTTTGGGTAACAGGAAAGCTTTCTGCCAAATCCTAAGATATGGAGTTCATAGAAGAAAAGAAGGGGGAGATGGGAGAGTTGGTTTGAGCACAAAAAAATTACCTGAGGTTGTCATATGTACCTGGGCCCCCATGTCCCTTTAGCTCTGTGTGGAATACAGATCTCGATTTGGACTTTGCCTCTGGTTTCTGAAAATAACCTGAGCAATTAGATGCTCTTTGTTTTCCAAAACAGCCAGGCAAATAGGGGCTACACAAGCATCACACCTAGTGAACTAATCTCAGGAAGGGAGGGGACATGATGCAGTCATGCATATTCACTGATTGAATCGATCATAACTATGTATTAAGGCCTCCATTATGCATATTCATTGTGGCCTCAGTGACTAAGGGACTCTGGACCCTGGAGCTCTCTTTTTGGGGGCTTCTTGGATTTGGTGATAACATCCATGAATGGGAGAGGGTAGCACATTCCTGGGGACAATGGAAGATTTGTGCTGGGAACTCTCCCAGACATTACCTGATGTGTCTCTTTGCTTATATCCTATCTGGCTATAATAAATGGTTAACTGTAAGTATAAGTTTTAAGGACAAGGTCCTAACTCATGAGGAACCAACCTTGGGTAGCTGGGTGATAGAGAAATGCTGCATGGGCAGTCAAAGGAGGACAGAGTAGGTCTAGCTTGTGACCTAGACCCAGGGGGCTAGAGGGAGAGAGAGAAGTTGGCCAGTCTGAAGTGCAGGGAGCCGTGCAGACTCCTCAGCCTATGGCTGGTACCCGATGACCTGGCTCCAGGTGGCCAGGGATATTTTTACCTAACTCTGGGTAGTTAGGGTGAGAGAGGAAGTGTCACAGAAGAAGTGGCTGGCAGTGAAAAATGAAGATGTGGGAAGGTGAAGGCTAGGTCTACCTCCAAGTGAGAATTGGATTTATTCTGATCCTTTTGCCATGAAATTAGCAATAAATTTGGCATTTGCCCACCTCATCCTTTTCATAGTGTCACAAGCTCTTATTCTTCATCTGAGTATCAGCCCGTGCTTAACTCCTATACACCACTAAAGGAAATTACCCTGATTTTGCTTACCCGCTGTGATGGTTAAGGTTGTGTGTCAGCTTGGCTGGGCCGTGATTCCCAGTGTTTTGGCAGTTCTGTAATGATGTCATTTGGTAATTCTGTAATGATGTAGTTATCTTCCATTCTGTCATGTGATGTCATCACCTCCATGATGTGATCTGATATGATTAGCCAATCAGTTGTAAGGGGAGCTTCCTTGGGGGTGTGGCCTTCATCAAATATGTATGGATGTTCTGGCAAAACTCAGTGGCTTTTGCTTGCTCTGGATCCTACATCTGGCTTGTCATCTGAACTCTATTTCTTGGGACTTGAACCAGTGGCATGCCATGTTGCCTGCCAATCTTGGATTTGTCAGTCTTGTAGCTATGTGAATCAGGAAAAGTCTACAGCCTGATGCCTGATCCATGGACTTGGGACTTTCCAGGCTCTACAACTGCATGAGCCATTTCCTTGAGATAAATCTCTCTCTATATATACACTTCACTAGTTTTGCTTCTCTAAAGAACCTAGTCTCAGATATCTCTCAAAGCTGCCAACCTCCTCAGGTCCCTCCCAGCATGAAGGCGTAGAAGTTAGATCTCAGAACTCCCAGTGTATTGGGTGTTGGACCCTAGCATCTGAGTTTAGACTTCTTGTCATATTTTCTCCAGGAAATAGTGTTAGGTGACTTCGTTGGGTCCTACAGTGAGAATAGTAACATATTGATTAATAAGACTTTTAGGGCTGCCCATAGTATAACCAGCATGTATTATAATACACCGATAATAAAAACAATCCCCAAAACTGACTTTTTTTTTTTCACATGCTGGGACAATAAATTGGGAAGGCATTGTATTTTTACATCAAACCTCAGTGTCCTCGATTTCAAATAATTAGAAGTTATGAAATAAATTCGTGGTCTGCTGAAGGCTATCTTTCTAACCAGAGTCAATTTTATAAAAAGCTGAGTTATCAGAAACAAAAACAAATTCTAGGAGCATTAAGGAAAGGAGTCAGTGTTGACAGTGTCTCTGCCATAGGCTATGGGACAAGTGGCTGAGACCAGCTCCTGGGAGGGTCTCTTATTACACAGACTCATCTACTAGCCTTTTGTGCTTAATCTCATTTCACACAGGGAAGGGAATTCCAACAAATTACGTTTCTGGTGAGACCTGTCCCTTATGACATTGAACAGTACATGCCTTCCCCAAGGCTAGAGCACCCCTGCCAAATACCAGGGTAGTATGTGTGCCAGATTTATTGGATAAACCCCAGAGTACAGAAGAGGCAACAACTGCAGGGAATATTTATCTCACTAAAATGTCCACTGATATAACTCCTATTGATATCTTCCTAATGTGTAAAAAGGAGCCCTGGTAGCACAGTGGTTAAGCACTCAGCTGCTTACTGAAGGGTCAGTGGTTCAAACCCACCAGCTGTTCCACAGGAGAAGAATGTGGAAGTCTGCTTCCATAAAGATTTCAGCCTTGGAAGCTCTATGGGGCAGTTCTACTCTGCCCTGTGGGGTTCTATGAGTAGGAATTACCTCAGTGGCAATGGGTTTGGTTTTTAATGTTTAAAAATATGATTACATAACTCAACTGTTGAACTCTGACTGTAAAAGAGACCCATCAAGCAAGAGTAGTCAAACGTCTCAAAAGTGGTCCTTAACCACTTCTGAGTCACTGGAGAAGATTGCTTGCTGAAAATCTGTATACGCTTGGGAGCAAATACAGGAAATAACATGATCTTATATTTAAATTTTATATACTGTATCCACTGGTGTTGGTCCTTGGTCCTAAAAATCCTCATCTATTATCTTGCTTTACAAGATACTGTCTGATGTGTATGCCTTTTTTAAAACTATGATATATTTGAACTTTCTGTGGATAAGTGTTCCCTAAATAGTTGTTGAGTTGAAATCAATGTGGTCTTAGTTGTAGATGCGGTAGTGAGTTAAACAGATTGTGTACTGACCTCAAGGCAAATTTTCACAGATGTTTTTCTGAACAAATTCTTGTTATCAGCTTTTTGAGTAGACAGTTTGTTCTTTCCCCTGAATTTGGAAGACCCAAGGGAAAATAGTTTCTTTCTGGTTAACCCTAGCCTTGTTTATATGAGATTTTCTTCCTTCTTTAAAAAATAAATTTTCTGAAATTAATGGTTAAAATATGTTCTTAGAAATCAGTCATGGAACTTTCATTGTGTCTTTTAAATGTAACGACCTGAATTAAGGAGAGAACCAGAGACAGAATCCTTGACTCTAGGGAACTTTCATAGACCTAATGCATGGATTTAATCAGAGCTCTTCAGTTTACAGGGATAGAAACCCAATTAAAGAAGATGTAAGGAAAGGAGGGAATTAATAGTGAAGCTCCATGTTGACATCCCCTCTACTCTTAATATTGCCGTTCTCACTGGCCTCACTCTCCATTTCAAGCACCTATGACTCTTTTGTGAGCTCTTTCTGGCCTTATGTGGAGAAGACTGGAAGTGCTCTAGAATAAAGTGTTAGGAGAATTCATCAAACAGTAATAGGGGCTGGAGGATAAACACCCCACTTCTTTCACTTCTCAAGCAGGATAACTCTGAGGCATGTGTTTCTACACCAGATCCCAGAACCTCCTAGTAGGATTACCACACTGTTGCCCACAGTGGTATCTTACTTGGTAATGTACCATTTATTGACTTATTTCTCTTCCCTATCTCACTTCCCTACTCTTACAGTAGCATTTCTGGGATTGACCCCTAAATAAACTACTTGCGCTATAATCCTTATCTGAGACTACTTCTGGGTGACCCATATTAAAACAATTGACTTCCTAAGTGAGAAGTCCAGTGGTAGACTCAGAGGATGGCTGGGGCTTAAATGATGTCATTGGCAGTATACTTCCCTCATTTAGTTCTTCTATCATTTATTTTAAGGAGCCTTGGTGGTACAGTGGTTAAAACATTTGGCTGCTAATCAAAAGTCTGCACTTTGAACCCACCAACTATTCGGCAGGATCAATATGTGGCATTCTGATTCTGTGAAGATTATAGCCTTGGAAACCCTACCTGTTAGTTCTACTCTGTCCTGTAGGGTTGCTATGACTCGGAATCAACTGAATGCCAATGGGTTTTAGTTTTAACCTTTATTTTTAGTTTCATTCTCACCCACAGGCTTCCCTTAGGGGGGCAATATGGTTGTTAGCAGCCCAGCTGCAGACTTCAACAACACCAACACCAAAAGAGCTATTTTTCCCTAGTAGTTCTGATGGAAGCTCTGGGCATGACGTCATCGACCTGAATTTAGTCCATGCCTAACTCTAATCCAGTCACTATGGGAGAGAGATGGAGTACACTGACTGTGCTATAACTGGTCAAGTATCTAACCTTGGTGCTAGAAGAGAGTCAGTCCCATCTACACAACATTCTCTGTGAACGAAATAGAGATATTTTTTCAAGGGAAAATCAGGTTTCTATTATAGAAAAGAAAAAGAATAAAGATGATAAAAAGGCAAAAACTATAGGGAAAGAAGACATCTATGTTTAACCACCTCATATAAGGCAATATATACGTATCAAATAGGTGACCAGAACATTTGTGATATAGGGAGGGTTATCAGCCAGGGTTTAGGAACAGCACTAGGCAGAGAAAGAGAGTGAATGTTAATTCTTGTTAATCAATCCATGTCCTCCGTTTGTGAACTATGACCAATGCTACCACCATCAGTTGAAGTGACACATAGAAAATCTCCTCTAAAGGTAGCCAACAGTTTGCTTTAGTCCTGAGAAAAGACAGTCATCAATACACATTTTACTGCATTGGCCTACCTACAGCTAAACATGTTTCTATAGACAGCAAAATCATCAAAACATCCTATCACATAATTAATTATTTGGTAATTGGCAAATTTATTTATGTACTTATTTTATAAGATCCCGATTCAGAGTTAATGTAGTATTTAGAGTAAATTTAAGGGTAGTATGTGATGGATGGAAACCCTGGTGGCGTAGTGGTTAAGTGCTATGGCTGCTAACCAAAGGGTTGGCAGTTTGAATCCTCCAGGTGCTCCTTGGAAACTTTATGGGGCAGTTCTACTCTGTCCTATAGGGTCGCTGTGAGCCGGAATCGACTCCACGGCACTGGGTTGGTTTGGTTTGGTTTGGTTTATGTGATGGATATGGTGGAATTCACAGTCTACTTTGATCTATTTCCTACCCCTCCATGTCCTATATGTGGAAACAAGAAAACAAAGGGGGTCATGAACCCTTTTTGGTGTCTGCCATTCCTGATTGGGCTGAGCAATATTTATGCAGAAGGGAAAATATATCAAATTTATTATGATCAGAAATTTTGAACAGTTCTGGATCTGTTAAATGGGGATACTAATACCACCTGATGAATTTTTTTGTAATAGGTATATGGAATTAACCTGTATATTGTAAGCTTTTTTTTAAAAGCAATTGTCATGCTTTGCATCTGAAGACATATAATCCAAAAAACCCATTGCTGTCAAGTCAATTCCGACTCATAGCGACCCTATAGGACAGAGTAGAACTGCCCCATACGGTTTCCAAGGAATGGCTGGTGGATTTGAACTGCTGAACTCCTGGTTAGCAGTTGTAGCTCTTAACCACTGTGCCACCGGGGCTTCTAGATAACTATTAAAAACATAGAATGTGTTCCAAGAACAAAAAGTAGATATTAAATATGCTATGGGAGAGGATATCATGCTTAGTAAAATGGAGGGTCAACAAAAAGGAGGAAGACCCCAGTGAGATGGATTGACACAGTGGTTGCAACAATGGGCTCAAATATAGCAATGATTGTGAGAATGGTGCAGGACCCTGGCAATGTTTATTCTGTTGTACATAGGGTTGCTATGAGTCAGAACCTACTCAAGGGCACCTAACACTAACATTGGGAGAGTTGAAATAATTGCTGTGATTTAAATTCAAATTTAACTTTGAGTTCCTGGTTGTCAAAGCAAACGGGGAAATTTTATACATAGGATTATACACAGGATTTAGGATTATACACAGCATTTAGGATTATACACAGCATTTGTCATCAAAATAATTTTCAAGGGAGATGCTGTGCGTGTGTTTTTCTAAACTCTAAGTCAGCTCTGAACTGAGAAATCCATTGTGCTGGGCAATTGGGCAACGTTTTCAGTGTTTTTGTTTTCTTTTCCAGCCTATGCATGTCATATTTTATTTTATCTTTTTGTACCGTCTTCCTGCATCATTCCTGATTCTTGGTCCCACTCGTCTCCATCACATACATGTCCACTCTGATGTGGTTGATTGGTGGTTTCCCACTGATTCAGAAAAGTGTGTTATTTGGCTATTGTTGTAAGACCTTTGGGAAGGGCAAAGTGTATACCATTAAAATACCACTATGGAGAAGTTCTTCTTTTAGAGAAAGATAATTTTGCTAAATATTACAAGCATCTAGTGGTCTATCTACATCTAAAAAGAGAAATTAGAATATTCAGAAAAATAGAGAGCACTTCTGTGATGGCGCAGCAGTTGAGAGTTCAGCTGCTAACAAAAATGTCAGCAGTTCTCGCCTGATATAACTTCTATTAGCATCTTCCTAATGTTTAAAAAGGAGCCCTAGTAGCACTGTGGTTAAGCATGTGGCTGCTAACCAAAGGGTCAGTGGTTTGAACCCATCAGCTGCTCCACAGGAGAAAAATGTGGCAGTCTGCTTCCATAAAGATTTTAGCCTTGAAAACCCTATGGGGCTGTTCTACCCTGTCCTATAGAGTTGCTATGAGTTGGAATCAACTTAGCAGCAACAGTTTTTTTTTTTTTCCTCTTATTTTTTTGTTAAGTATCATTTAACTGATATATCTTTTTTTAAAAAACAATTTGTAATAATTATAAAATCTCAGATTACAGTGCAGCGTGTGGATATTCTCTATGTGTTTGTGTACAGTGAGGTCACATGGTATATTAAAAGAAGATGAGATTTGGAGTTGCATGAACCTTGGTTCAAATCATGGCTCCCCCATTTTTGAACTGCATGAACTTAGGATCTGTAGTGTTCTCCAGGTCTTTGATTCTCACTTTCCTCAGCTGTATTCCACAAGTGGTTTGGTAACACATCTCTCACACATTTGTGAGCATTGAATGAGAGAACAAATTTATGTAAAACATCTGATAGTGCAGAGTTCAATCCATATTTTTAAGTGAATAAATGAGCAGGTCCTCAATAAAATATGATTATGATGATGGCAATGATGACTTGTAAGAGAAAAATTTAGACTGAAGGACAGTATCAGGTAAACAAAAGTAATTAAACAACAATTTCAACAGTCTCCGCAAGAATTTGGGTTGTTATCTTCAAATAAGCAAGGAGAGACCATGACAGGCATAATTTAACTTAGAATGCTGGTATACTCCCACTAGTTCAAATCAATCTGGCAACTAAGTTTTTCTTTCTTTCATTTTTTTTTTTTTTTAATTGTACTTTAGGTGAAGGTTTACTGACAAACTAGTTTCTCATTGAACAGTTTGTATACATATTGATTTATGACATTGGTTACCAACCTTAAGACATGTCAACACTCTCCCTTCTCAAACTTGGGTCTCCTATTACCAGCTTTCCTGTCCCCTCCTGCCTTCTTGTCCTTGCCCATGGGCTGTGGTGCCCCTTTAGTCTCATTTTGTTTTATGGCCTTGTCTGATCTTTGGCTGCATGGTGAATCTCAGTAGTGACTTCATTACTGAGCTGGAAGGGTGTCCGGGGGCCATAGTCTCAGGGTTTCTCCAGTCTCTGTCAGGCCAGTAAGTCTGGTCTTTTTTTGTGATTTAGAATTTCATTCTACATTTTTGTCCAGCTCTGCCTGGGACCGTCTATTTTGATCTCTGTCAGAGCAGTCAGTGGTGGTAGCCGGGCACCATCTAGTTGTACTGGGCTCAGTCTGGTGGAGGCTGTGGTAGTTGTGGTTCATTAGTCTTTTGGACTAATCTTTCCCTTGTGTCTTTAGTTTTCTTCATTTGCTTGGTCCTGAAGGCGTGAGACCAGCTGAGTATCTTAGATGGTACTCACAGGCTTTCAAGACCCCAGACACTACTCACTAAAGTAGAATGTAGAACGTTTTCATTATAAACTACATTACTGGCAACTCATTTTCTGCTTTGCAGTTTTTGAAAGGAAATAAACTGATTAATTTTTCTTCAAAAAGATAAAAATACACAATCGTGAAGAACCTTCCTCTATTTCTTTGAGGGAAATTTATGTAACCCTTTGCTTCTGTGTCCCTCTTGGGCATAGAAAATATGTTTCAGTGGCTCTTGGCCATTTTACTGGATTCCTAACAAGGAAGAAATCGGAACTAGGAAGTTTTTTCAAGAATATGGCTATCCTTTTAATAACTAAAAAATATATATGGTTTATTTCTTATCTGTTATCTGTTATATATCTCTTCCATATCCATTGCGTTAAGAAGAAATTGACAAGGTTGTTCAGAAAGGCTGGCAATGAAAGGAAAAGCAAATGCAAACCAGGCAGATGGACACAAAAAGAAAGGAAGGATTGTCATCTAGATATTACACAAGTTTGAATTCAGGGAAAACAGAATTAAATGAGGCAAAGGAGGAAATTTTATGGTGATAAGCATTATGATCCACAATGAAGAATGTCTATGTGCCAATTAACATAGCTTCACATAAATCCCCAGATAAAACTTATAGGAACTACAAGGGGAAATAGATGGAAATGCAGCACGAGAAGAAACTTTCAGCACATGACAGACCAAGTTGTCTAAAAATAAATAATGGTATCAAAAGACCAAATGATGTAATTAATTAGGTAGACCTAATTGATATATGGAAGAAAAGCTTGGTGACCTACTTCTGGAAGTCAGCCAATGAAAACTCTATGGCTCACAAAGGTCTAATTTGCAATGTTTTCAGCTGTGCATGGGTTCACGGTGAGCCAGGGTGGACGGACTCGACAAATTGAAATGTATCAAACTCTTTTTAAGGGTCCATGAAACAACTACAAAAATTGACAATTTTGTTACAAAGAAAATCATAATTAATTCCGAGAAGTGGAAAGAGCACAGAGAACATTCTCTGATCAGATTGCAATAAAATAAGAAATTAATAATAAAACAAAGCAAAAAAACTAAAACAATGGTCTCCATAGTCTGATATATGACTCCTGGATAAAAGAGAAAATCAAAGCCCATATAAAATAATCTTTATAAAATAATATTAATAAAACACTACATATCTGAAACTAGAATTCTAAAGTACTTAGGGAAAACACCAATCTTAAAAACTTACATTGAAAAATAAAAATGAATGAAAATGAACAAGGGAATGATGTAGCCAACTCAAGAAATTATAAAAAAAAAAAGAATGAAACAAGAGTAACATAAGGAAATTATTAATAATAAAGAAGAAATTAATAAAATATTTTGAAAACAGGAGAAAAATAGGTCAAAGCTCTAATTCTTCACACAAAAAGACAAACCATTGTTAACGTGATCAAGAGAAAAATGAGATTATAAATACAGAAAGAATGATAATGTAATGACAAAATAGAAGAAATAAATAAGAATCATAAGAGATATTATGTTTAATTTTATAAGCATACATTTAAAATGTGAATAAAATAGACCCCATGAAAAAAATTGAAATCTAAAAAGGCTAAACAAATGGCAAAATAGAGAAAACTGTCAAAAAACTATAACCCACTTTATGTCCCCCCCAAAATATTGCTAAAAATCCAGATATTTAGGAAACGTATATTTCCAATGATATGGAAACTGTTTTTTGGAATACAGAAAAAGATGGGACATCTCCAAAACCTTTATGAAGTCAACATAATGTTCTGACAAATAAAGATCTGAATAATCTAAAAACTATTAAGGAAATGAAATCAGTATTTACGACTCTTCCCATAAAGAAAAATTGGAGCCTCAGATGGTCCCCGTGGCAGGTTCTACCAACCATTCAAGAAACACTTAACAGCCATCTAACAAAATGTTTGTAGAGAATGGAGAAATAGAGAACATTTCCCAATTTATGAGAGTAGCATATCCTTTACACAAAACCCCCAAACAGTACAGGAAACTTGTATTACAGATCAGTCTCACTCATGAATTCAGATGCATAATCCTAAAAAAAATTGTTAGCAATTTGAATCCAGCAATGTATATATTAAAAACAAAAAGCTTCATTGCCAAACTGGGTTTATCCAAGGAATTCAAAGTTGTTTTAATATTAGAAAATCAATTAATTTACTTCATCACCTTAATAGATGATCAGATCACCAGATGCAAAAAGTTTAATGCCTACTCATGATAAAAATTCTTAGTAAACAAGGAATGGGAAGAGAACTTTCTTAACTAGATAAAGGGCATCCAGAAAAACCTGCTCCCCCACCCGCTGCTGTCGAGTGGATTCCGACTCATAGCGACCCTATAGGGCAGAGTAGAACTGCCCCATAGAGTGCAGCTAATACTATACTTAATGGTGACATATTGAAAGCATTATCTTTAAGATCAAGAATAAAACAGGGATGCCCTCTATCACCACTCTTATTCAACATTCTGCTAGTTGTCCTAGATGATGCAGAATGGTAAGAAAAATATGTTAAAAAAAATTTCACAGAGATTAGGAAGAATACAGTGATATAGTATGTATAGTATATACTATATATTTTTTTTTTATAGTATTATAGCCTACAAGGCTTATACGATCTGGTTCTGATTTACAGCTTAGGTCTCATTTCTTTGTATTCCGTCCAGGCTTGCTGCCTCTCTCCCAGCAAGCAACCTTTGCTGCTCCTACCTTGGAGCCTTTGTATTTGCTACTCCCCGATGGTGCAGTGGTTAAAGTGCTCGGCTGCTAATCGAAAGATCAGCAGTTCTACCTACCAGTTGCCCTGTGGGAAAAAGATGTAGCAGTCTGCTTCTGTAAAGATTTATAGCCTTGGAAACCCTATTGGGAAGTTCTACCCTGTCCTATAGGGTTACTATGAGTCAGAATTGTTTTTTTTTTGTTTTTTTGCTCACTGCCACAGAGTTTCTGGGTGGTGTAATATGTTAACATACTTAGCTGCTAACCAAAAACATGGAAGTTCAAGTCCACTTAGATGTACCTCAGAAGAAATGCCTGGTGATCTACTTCAGAAAAAAGAGCCATTAAAAGCCCCTATGAGCATAGTCCTACTGTGACACATATGAGTCATATCAATTCAACAGTACTTAGTTTTTCTGTCTGCCACACTCTTCCAAAGTTACCGGCATGACTCACTCCTTCAAATCCTTGCAAAAATGCCCCTTTCTCAGGATAGCTTTCTTTGACCACCCTATTTATAAATAAAACACTTCTCCCCTCTCCCTTTTCTATATTTACTTATTTGTTTATTATCTCTCTCCTCCTACAAAAATAGAAGCTTCATTAGAGCAGGGATTTTTTTTCTTCTTCTTTTATTGACTACTGAATCCATAGGTCCTTGAAAAGTGCCTGGAACAGAGGAGGCAATTAAAATATACTTACTAAATAAATGAATAAATTATCTATATCTGAAGCCCACAAGATTCTATTGCTGTAATGAGTTTGGAAAGGTAGCTTAAAGCAAAATCGGTACCGTTATTTGAATTTCTTTCAACACATACAATTTTAAAAATTGTAAAAGACATAAAAGAAGATTGAAATAAATAGATAAATATACCATACCCTTCTGTGGAAACTCAGTGTCTTAAATTTTATTTCACTCTTCCCCAAACTGATGTTCAGTGTCAAAGCAATTCCAGTAAAAGTTTGTGGTGAAATGAGTTCCTTTATGTGGCCTTTTGCCTTGGTTCTTTGGAAAAAAACAGTCTGAGAGATTTTTCCCCCAAGCCCCTTTACCCTAGTTTTCTACCTAAGAGGGTTTGTCACTTTTGTCCAGGTTGATTGACATTTCCTGGGTAAGCTGTAAACAACTTGGTTTTGACATTTTTTGTCTGATCCCAGGCTGTAGCCTGCCCTATGATTGCTATGCATCTTGTAGGGACTGGTCAATAGACTATGCAAATGAGATGACTATAGCCTACTACGCAAATGAAGTGTCTCTGGCCTAACCAAGAGGGGATTGGTCAGTTTGTGGCGCTGCTGGGAAGGGCCATGCCTTGAAATTGACAAGGAGGTATGTATAAGCAGTTAACCCCACAGAGGTTTTTCAGATGGAAAGAAGAAGAAAGAGAAGCAGCAGGAAGAAAGCAGGAAGAGGAAGCAGAGAGAGAGAGGAGGCAAGAAACTTCCCAAAAGCTGTAACATGGGCCAAGAGCTATAACACTGAAGACAGTGAGATGGACAGAAGGGGCCAGATGGCAGAGCCAGCAGGGACAGATGGCAGGGCCAAGAGAAGCCTGTCTTCATGAGGCTGAAAAGAGGCCTGCACAGTCAAGAGGAGCTGAGAGAGCTGTCCTGCACTGAAGAAGGCAGACTTTGCCTACATGCTTCCTGATCTAGATCCTGAGTTGTAGCCTATGGATCCTGATCTGGAGCTCTACCCTGTTCCTTAATATACCACTTAACTGTTAAGTACGATCTGTGAGTTCTGTGAGATGTTGCAGCAAATTGCCAAGCCCAAAAGGGGAAGAGAATTGAACCGAGGTGGAGAGTGGTCAGTGTCAGAGATGGAATGGTACAGCAGATTGGAGAATGTGGAAATCTGGGATATATTTCACCTCCACCTCATAGGAACTGGCTTTGTGCTGATTCTTATTTTCAAAGTTATTCCTACAAAGTTCCACAGAGTTCTTTTTTGTGGAAACTTGACATGTTGATTTCAAAATTTATACAGAAGACAAAAGGGTCATGAATAACCAAAACACTCCTAAAGAAGACCTAGGTTGAGGGAACTTCCGTGTTACGAATCACTATAAAGCTGTTGTAATTAAGACAGTTTGGTATTGGTGTGAAAAAGTGTAGGGATAGATAAATAGATGAACAGAATTGAGGAGAGTCCAGAAACAAATTCACATATATATGGAAAATGAATTTATGACATAGTGGCCATTCAGATCATTGAGTTAAGAACATAATAAATTTTAATGTAGCTGGAGTATCAATTGTTGTTGTTAGGTGCCGTTGAGTCAGTTCCAACTCATAGTGACCCTATGCACAACAGCAGGAAACACTGCCCGGTCCTGAGCCATCCTCACAATCGTTGTTATGCTTGAGCTCATTGTTGTAGCCACTGTGTCAATCCACCTCATTGAGGGTCTTCCTCTTTTCAGCTGACCGTGTACCCTGCCCAGCACGATGTCCTTCTCCAGGGACTGATCCCTCCTGACAACATGTCTGAAGTTTGTAAGACGCAGTCTCTCCATCCTTGCCTCTAAGGAGCATTCTGGTTGTACTTCTTCCAAGACAGATTTGTTCGTTCTTTTGGCAGTCCATGGTATATTCAATATTCTTCACCAATACCACAATTCAAAGACGTTAATTCTTCTTCAGTCTTCCTTATTCATTGTCCAGTTTTCACATGCATATGATGCGATCGAAAATACCATGGCCTGGGTAAGGCGCGCCTTAGTCTTCAAGGTGACATCTTTGCTCTTCAACACTTTGAAGAGGTCCTTTGCAACAGATTTACCCAATGCAATGTGTCTTTTGATTTTCTTGACTGCTGCTTCCATGGCTGTTGATTGTGGATCCAAGTAAAATGAAATCCTTGACAACTTCAGTCTTTTCTCCGCTTATCATGATGTAGCTCATTGGTCCAGCTGTGAGGATTTTTGTTTTCTTTATGTTGAGGTGCAATCCATACTGAAGGCTGTGGTCTTTGATCTTCATTAGTAAGTGCTTCAAGTCCTCTTCACTTTCAGCAAGCAAGGTTATGTCATCTGCATAACGCAGGTTGTTAATGAGTCTTGCTCCAATCCTGATGCCCTGTTCTTCTTTATATAGTCTAGCTTCTTGGATTATTTGCTCAACATACAGATTGAATACGTATGGTGAAAGAATACAACCCTGACCCACACCTTTCCTGACTTTAATCAATCAGTATCCCCTTGTTCTGTCCGAACAACTGCCTCATGAGCACAATTAAGTGTTCTGGAATTCCCATTCCTTGCAAAGTTATCCATAATTTGTTATGATCCATACAGTCGAATGCCTTTGCATAGTCAATAAAACACAGGTAAACATCCTTTTGATATTCTCTGCTTTCAGCCAGGATCTATCTGACATCAGCAATGATATCCCTGGTTCCACATCCTCTTCTGAAACTGGCCTGAATTTCTGGCAGTTCCCTGTCGATACACTGCTGCATCCATTTTTGAAAGATCTTTAGCAAAATTTTAATTTAATGATGTTGTTCTATAACTTCCACATTCTGTTGGATCACCTTTCTTGGGAATAGGCATAAATATGGATCTCTTCCAGTCAGTTGGCCAGGAAGCTATCTTCCATATTTCTTGGCATGGATGAGTGAGCACCTCCAGTGCTGCATCTATTTGTTGAAACATCTCAATTGGTATTCCATCAATTCCTGGAACCTTGTTTTTCACCAATGCCTGCAGAGCAGCTAGGACTTCTTCCTTCAGTACCATCGGCTCCTGATCATATGCTACCTCTTGAAATGGTTGAACATTGACTAATTCTTTTTGGTATAATGGCTCTGTGTATTCCTTCCATTTTTTTTTTTTTTTTTTTTGATGCTTCCTGCAGAGTTTAATATTTTCCCCATAGAATCCTTCACCATTGCAACTCGAGCCTTCAGTTTTTTCTTCGGTTCTTTCAGCTTGAGAAACGCTCAGCGTGTTCTTCCCTTTTGGTTTTCCATCCCCAGCTCTTTACATATGTCATTATAATACTTTACTTTGTCTTCTCGAGCCGCCCTTTGAAATCTTCTGTTCAGTTCTTTTACTTCATCAACCCTTCCTTTTGCTTTAGCTGCTCGACTTTCAAAAGCAAGTTTCAGAGTCTCCTCTGACATCCATCTTGGTCTTTTCTTTCTTTCCTGTCTTTTCAATGACCTCTTGCTTTCTTCATGTATGATGTTCTTGATGTCATTCCACAACTCGTCTGGTCTTCGGTCACTAGTGTTCAATGTGTCAAACCTATTCTTCAGATGGTCTCTAGGATTATCAATAGGTTCCTGATAATATTTGTGCTTCTTGTATCTTGTTAAAGAAATCCTTTATAAGTCTGCAATCATAAGGATATTCTCCTATACTATCTACTAAAAGCTCTACAATTTTTCGTTTACATTTATGTCTTCAATCTACCTAGAACTTA
Source organism: Elephas maximus indicus (assembly GCF_024166365.1). Taxonomy (NCBI): domain Eukaryota; kingdom Metazoa; phylum Chordata; class Mammalia; order Proboscidea; family Elephantidae; genus Elephas; species Elephas maximus. The sequence goes on along the minus strand of NC_064833.1, from coordinate 60,148,485 downwards.
GTTTTTTTGTGCATGAGGTGAGGTAGGGACCCATTTAATTTATTTATTTTTCCACAGAGAGGACCAACTGGTACAGTCCATTCTTTGCCTCACTGATTTGCAATGTCCACCCTGTCATAAATCAGGTTTCTGCATATATGTGGGTCTGTTTCTGGGTCTCTCTACTCTGAGCTGTGTAAATACAAAGAGACGCTCAACCTCACATGTCATAGAGATGCAAATTAAAATCATTGCAGATCTACCAAGTTGGCAAAATTAGAAAACCAGATAATAATATCATGTGTTTACACAATATGAAACAATGGGAGCTTTCATCTATTATTGGTAAGAATGTAAACTAGTAAAACTAATTTAGAATACAGTTTGGCATTACCTTGAAAATTTGAACTCTCTGACCCAACAATGACATTCCCAGGTGTATTCCTCAGAGGAACTCTTGCACATGTACACCAGGAGCATATAAACAATATTCACAACAGCATTTTTGTAAACTAAAAAAGTAAGAAACAAATCAAACACCAGTGACCAGGGGTGGATTAACCAGTAATTGTGCTTATTTACTAATCTGTACTGAACAATTTCGCATGGGTTTCAATGCTGCCAAAGATCCATTCTTGCCAGCTACTAATAACCTGGAAAAACAGTCTGTTATATTCATATAATGGAAGGTGTACAGCAGCATCAACATGGAGGAATCTGAAAACCATACCAGGAGTGAAAGAAGCAGTTATTGAAAAATACCTAAAGTATTGCTTAATCCATATAAAACTGAACAAACCCTGAGCAATAGATGTTTCAGGAATACATACAAACCCAAAAACCAAACCCACTGCCATCCAGTTGATTCCAACTCATAGCAACCCTATAGGGTTTCTGAGGACATAAATCTCTATGGAATATATACAGCGATATACACAGAAGGAATAGAATTATAAAGAAAGACAAGGGAATGATTACTACAAACCTTCAGGGTGATGGTTATCTCTGTGTGGGGTAGTGAGATAGGGATGTGTTCAGGGAGAGATTCTTGGGGTTTCTAACCTGTATGATGCCTACATTCTTTTTTAATTATTATTTTTTAAACTGTACATATACATTTATATGCTCTTTTATATATATGTTTCACAATAAAAACAATTAAAAAAATTGTTGTTGTTAGTTGCCTTTAAGTTGCCTCTGACTGATGGTGACCCCATGTACACCAGAATGAAAAGTCACCCGGTCCTGCACCATCTTCACAATCCTTGGTGCATTTGAGTTCATTGTTGTGACTGCTATGTTTTGAGTGCCTTCCAACCTAGGAGGCTCATCTTCCAGCACTGTATCAGACAATATTTTTTTTGTGATCCATAGGTTTTTTATTAGCTAATTTTCCGAAGTAGATAGCCAAGCCTTTCTTTCTAGTCTGCCTTACTCTGGGAGCTCTGCTGAAACCTGTTCATCACGGATGACCCTGCTGGTACTTGAAATACAAGTGGCATAACTTCCAGAATCACAACGACATGCAAGCCACAACAGGATAAAAAGCCAACAGACGGGTGGTAGTTTTTTTTAAACATAAGTGATTATAATACAATAATACGAATGCTACCTAAAAAATGTTTTTTTTTTTTTTTTTTTTTAAGGTATTATGAAGGAGATTAGAACAATTAAGTAAACAGTTGGTAAGAAAACAAATTAAGGTTTGTGATGGGCATGATAAGCCTGGAAACTTGCGATCAGGAACAGGATGCTTTGAGAGCCAAGTGACCCTCATCACTCTCAGGACAACAGAACTCGGTCAGAGGTCAAATGACATCTAATACTGGCAATTTTATCATCTAATTCTTGTGTGTAGTCATCTTGAAGATGGCTACTTATCCTTCTGAGTATACTTAATAACATTCTTTCTTCCAACCTAAGTTTTAAAAAATTTACAGTTTCCATGTTCTCAGAATCATTTCCATTGGTTGTAATTTTGGGTTGATTGTTTACAGAAAAAATATCTATAAAACTTTTACATAAAATTTCTCCAAATTATATCACAAAATTAGTTGTCTTTTTACATTTCCTAGAAATCCTTGCTCAAACCAAGCTGTGCAGAATCTTGTTTGATTTTTTAATTAACATAAAGCCACTTCCTTGAGGACTAAGATGTGCCTGACCCAAGCAATGGTATTTTCAAGCTCCTATATGCATGGGAAAGCTGGACAATGAAGAAGGAAAAATGAAGAATTTATGCATTTGAATTGTGATGTTGGCAAAAAATATTGAATATACCATGGATTGCCAGAAGAACAAACAAATTTGTCTTGGGAGAAGTGTTGCCAGAATGCTCCTTAGAAGCAAGGATGGTGAAACTTTGTTTCACATACTTTGGACGTGTTAGCAGGAGGGTCCAGTCCCTGGAGAAGGACATCATGCCTGGTAGAGTAGAGGGTCAGTGAAAAAGAGGAAGACCTCTGAGATGGATTGACACAGCGCCTGCACTAATGGGCTCAAACATAGTGTTATGGCTTGAATAGTGTCCCTCAAAAATATGTGTTGTAAATCCCAACTTCTATGCGTGTGGTTACAAACCCATTTGGAAATGGGCTGCTTTTTTATGTTCATTAGGCAGGATTAGTGTAAAGAGTGTCTTGAGTCAATCTCTTTTGAGATATAAAAGAGATTAAACAAGCAATAGAGCAAGCAGAGATGGGGGAAGATTGATGCCAAGAAATCAAGAAATAAGCTGAAGTGACAAGGACCTTCTGCCAGAGCCAACAGAGAGAGAAAGCCTTCCCCTAGAGCTGATGCTCTGAATTCAAACTCCTAGCCTTCTAAACTGTGAGAAAATAATTTTTTGTTTGTTAAAGCCACCCACTTGTGGTATTTCTGTTATAGCAGTACTAAATAACTAAGGATTTGGTACCTGGAGAATGGGGTGCAGCTCTAACAAATACCTGCAACGTGGAAGTGGTTTTGGAACTGGGTAATTGGTAGATGCTGGAAGAGCTTTAAGGTGCCTAAGAGTAAAAGCCTAGATTGCCTTGAGGAGACTGTTGGTAGAATTAGGGACGTCAAAGGCAAATCTGATGAGGGCTTAGAAGGAAGTGATGAGATCTATAAAGTATCACCTTTGAAAATACATATGGCTCCAGGTTGCTGGAAATACGGACATTAAATGTGCTTCTCTGGTGGTTTTTTTAAAGAAAATGATGAGCACGTGATTGAACAATGGAGGAAGGATGATGCTTTTTATGCAGTGGCAAAGAGCTTGTCGGAATTATATTTAAATGTTTGGTAGAAGGCAGACCTTGTAAGAGATGAACTTGAATATCCAGCTGATGAGATTTCTAAGCAATATCTTACAGGGGTCATGTGGTTTAACCTTGCTACTTATAGTAAAATGTGAGAGGAAAGAGATGAACTTCAAACTGTACGAATTAAAAATACAACTTAAAGATTTGGAAAATTATGTTGTACGAACCAAGGACAAGTGTCCTAGAATTTTCACAAAGGACATGGCTACACAAACTTTCGTTAAAGAGATTAAGCCTGTGACTGATGGATCTAAGCAACTACCACAGCAGATGAAAACCCATCAGCTTAGACTAAAGGGGACAGAGAAAGAAAGAAAGAAAGAAAGGAAAAAACACTGTCTGCCTCTTAGATTTCTACAGACAGGAAACAGGCCAAAGGAGCTACATCTGTTGTCCTCCAAGAAAAGAAAAAGACCATCCATGGAGCAGCTCAGAGATCAGCAGAACTGTTGGAAGGAGGATGGGAAGCAAGGCCTTCTTGGTTTCAAAGGGTAGGGCAATGGTCTCCTGGATCTCAAAGTCTCCTAGGTTTCAGGGTCAGATCTTCACCAACTCTGTTCTGGAGAGTGGGGCTGCTGCTAAGGCATGCCAGCGGATGGGGCCACCACCCAAAGCTGAGGGGATAGGACTGCCATACCCAAGGGGCAAAAGAATGGGGCCTGCCAGGGCTGAGGGGGTGAGGTTGACACTCAGAAGGGCTAGGAGAATGGAGCTACCCAAAGCTGAGAGAGCAGAGTTGCCACTCCTGTGGGCCTGGAACAAGAAGCTGAATCCTAGGGGTGATGGTCCTCCACCCAGAATCCAGAGGATGTGGCCAATACCCAGAGTCTGGAGGATGGGGCCATTGCCCAGATGGTCTCAGGGAACAGAGGATTATTTTCAGGGCTTGAGAGCAAATGTAATTTTTTCTACTGAGTTTTGGACTTGCTTGGTGCCAGTTATCCCTTCTTTCCCTCTGATTTCTTCCATTTGCAATGAAAATGTCTACCTTGTGCCTGTTCTACCATCATACTTTGGAAGCAGAGAGCTTGTATTCTAGATTATACAGGTTCACAGATGAAGAGAAATTTTGCCCAAGGATGAAATACACTTAAAAATCTCACCCTTATTTGATTTAGATGATTCAGAAGATAAAATTTCGGACTTGGAGTTGATTTAAGACTTTTGGGATGACGTTATGGGGCAAATGTGTTTTGCCTGTGGCAAGGACATGAATTTTTGAGGGCCAAACAGTAGAATGTTATGGATTGAACCGTGTCCCCCAAATATTAAAAAAAAAAAAAAAAAAATAGCCATTGAGTCAATTCCAGCCCACAGCGAACCTATAGAACAGAGTAGAGCTGCCCCATAGGATTTCTGAAGTTGTAATCTTTATAGATTACCTTGTGCCACCAGCACCTGGGCTGTAAAGCCTAACCTCTATGCCTGTGGTTATAATCCCAATTGGGAATGGGTCACTTTGTTATTGAATGAAGCAGGATTAGTGTAGAGTGTGTCTTGAGTCAACCTCTTTTGATATATAAAAGAGATTAAACAAGCAATCGAGCAAGAAGAGATGGAGGAAGATTGATGCCAAGCCACATGGAGATCTCCAATGAACCAGGAAACAAGTTGAAGAGACCAGGACCTCCATAGCCAATAGCGAGAGAAAGCCTTCCTTTAGAGCCAGCGCCCTGAATTTGGACTTCTGGCCTCTTAGACTGTGAGAAAATAAATTTCTGTTTGTTAAAGCCATCCACTTGTTGTATTTAGGTTATAGCAGCACTAGATAACTAAGACATGTAGCAATGATTATGAGGATGGCACAGGACTGGGCAGCGTTTTGTTCTGTTGTATACAGGATTGCTATGAGTCAGAATTGACTAGATGGCACCCAGCAACAACAGCTTCCTCAGCCCCCCTAAATTTAGCCATCTATTTTTGATTCCCACGTTGGTTTATTCCCTGAAGTAAGTAAATTCAACCGCTACCCAGTTTCATTCAAATTTCACTTAGCTTGATCCATATTAGGAAACCCTGGTGGTGTAGTGGTTATGTGCTATGGTTGCTAACCAAAGGGTCAGCAGTTTGAATCCACCAGGTGCTCCTTGGAAACTCTATGGGGCAGTTCTACTCTGTCCTATAGGGTCGCTATGAGTCAAAATCTACTCCACGGCACTGGGTTTGGTTTGGTTTTGGTTTTGATCCATATTAAAAGAATATTTGACTAAAAAAATTCCTTCTCAATGAAAAAAACAAGTTAAACAATCTTTATGGTTTCTCTCTTTCCAAAGGCAGGTTAAATTGTGGTACCAGATTAGGTTTTGCAAATAATCTGTGTGCCTCAATACTATAAATAAAAGGTGTTTAATGATGCTGTTATTAAATCTTTACACAACTTCTCTTAATCTTTCCAATCCTGTGCCCCAAAGAGGATGATATCCCTCTCTTCGTCACTGTCAGTCACTCTCATCTAAACCACTTGACAAAAACAAACAAAAAAACCACTTGACACCAGGTTATAAATCTTAGTTTACCTGTCTTCTACTTCCTTTCTGTGGGAATAGCCCATTGTTTTGAATTAAGGTTTCCAAAGATACTGGAACCATCCTAACGGTTCATCCCCAGGCAGTTGTGGATGAGTTCTTAATTTCATTCAAAAACAGGGCACAGAGGCCGGTATGCTCATTGCCAGCTCCGAGGGCTCTTTTTTCTGAATTCATTTAGTCTTAGCCACTTAGTTTTTTGGGAACTGATCTGGGATACAATGGGCAGAATAAACAACAAGGAATGGAGCCAAGCCCACATTCTGATTCTGAGAAAAACCCTCCCTGTGGCAAGAATTCAGGCATGGGAGTAGGTGGGGTGGGGAGAAGAAAGAAAGAAGCAAATTGTTCAACCAGCTCTCTGCAATGAAGGAAATTACTTCAGATATAGGCAGAAATTGAGACTTCTTTATCACATTGGGTCTACATAGATATTCTGTTAAGAATTCAGGCCATTTCTTCAAGATAAATATGATTTATTTCTGAATCTCCAGGATCCATACTTAGCAAACTTACAATGTTGTTGTTGTTAGTGCTGTAGAGTAGATTTCGACTCATAGCAACACCATGTGACAGAGTAGAACTGCCCCATAGGGTTTTTTTTTGGGTGTAATCTTTATGGGAAACAGATTGCCAGGTCTTTCTCCTGTGGAGCTGCTAGGTGAATTCAAATCGTCCGCTTTTCAGTTAGCAGCTGAACGCTTAAGTATTGCGCCACCAGGGCTCCTTAAAGTAGTCTTGTCTTTGTAATATGGGCATCATTGATCTCCAAGAAAAAATCTGTAAGATAGATTTGAATTGCTCAAGTGATAAAACTTACTCCAAAAAATTACAAACTTCTCATCTAAATTCCTTCATTTGATGCTGAAAACATGAATAGATGATTTTAGTTTTGGGGGCTATTCACGAATAGTTTATATCCATAGCATTTTAGGAACAAATCAATAAAGTTTAGTAGAAGTCACATAATGCTGTTGGTAAAAATTTACTCAAAAGAAATATATGTCTCTGATAGGTTGTTAGGTATCCTATCATGAATGATTATGAATTATTATGCTGGGAAAAATGTAATAAATTCATTTCATTTCTAGGTCGTATAATAAATCCAGGGAGGTCTAAAAAAAATCAGGCAATAAATGTGATGAAAATCATGAAATTGTTCCAATCACAAGTACCAGATTGTCAAACTTTAGAAACAAAACTTGGAATCTGAAAGTCAATGCCTTACTTAAGTCAATTTTTAAAGCTATTGAACTAATAACATAAAAGCTATTTATTTGCTCTCGATTAAATAAAAATGAAATTATTTTTCAATTTATTTTAAGTTAACAAAAGCAAAGTTATATTTACTATCATATACTAGCACATGATAAGGAACCGATAGTACTGAAGGAAGAGTCCAAGCTGCTCTGAAGGCATTGGCAAAAAACAAGGTTCCAGGAATTGATGGAATATCAGTTGAGATGTTTCAACAAACAGATGCAGCTGCTCACTCATTTATGCCAAGTAATATGGAAGACAGCTTCCTGGCCAACTGACTGGAAGAGACCCATATTTATGCCTATTCCCAAGAAAGATGATCCAACTGAATGTGGAAATTATAGAACAATATCATTAATACCACACGCAAGCAAAATTCTGCAGAAGACGATTAAAAATTGGCTGTAGCAGTATATTGACAGGGAACTGCCAGAAATTGAGGCCAGTTTCAGAAGAGGACATGGATCCAGGGATATCATTGCTGATGTCAAATGGATTCTGGCTGAAAGCAGAGAATATCAGAAGGATGTTTACCTGTGTTTTACTGACTATGCAAAGGCATTCGACTGTGTGGATCATAACAAATTATGGATAACATTGCAAAGAATGGGAATTCCAGAACACTTAATTGTGTTCATGAGGCACCTTGATATAAATCAAGAGGCGGTTGTTCGAACAGAACAAGGGGATACTGATTGATTTAAAGTCAGGAAAAGTATGCGTCAGGGTTGTATTCTTTCACCATACCTATTCAATCTGTATGCTGAGCAAATAATCCAAGAAGCTGGACTATATGAAGAAGGACAGGGTATCAGGATTGGAGGAAGACTCATCAACAACCTGCGTTATACAGATGACACAACCTTGCTTGCTGAAAGTGAAGAGGACTTGAAGCACTTACTAATGAAGATCAAAGACCACAGCCTTCAGTATGGACTGCACCTGGACATAAAAAAAACAAAAATCCTCACAGCTGGACCAATGAGCTACAACATGATAAGCGGAGAAAAGATTGAAGTTGTCAAGGATTTCATTTTACTTGGATCCACAATCAACACTTATGCAAGCAGCGGTCGAGAAATCAAAAGACGCATTGCATTGGGTAAATCTGTTGCAAAGGACCTCTTTAAAGTGTTGAAGAGCAAAGATGTCACCTTGAAGACTAAGGCGCGCCTTACCCAGGCCATGGTATTTTCGATCGCATCATATGCATGTGAAAACTGGACAATGAATAAGGAAGACCGAAGAAGAACTGACACCTTTGAATTGTGGTATTGGCAAAGAATATCGAATATACCATGGACTGCCAAAAGAACAAACAAATCTGTCTTAGAAGTACAACCAGAATGCTCCTTAGAGGCAAGGAAGGTGATATTGCGTCTTACATACTTTGGACATGTTGTCAGGAGGGATCAGTCCCTGGAGAAGGACATCATCCTTGGCAAAGTACAGAGTCAGGGGAAAGGGAAAGACCCTTGATGAGGTGGATTGACACAGTGGCTGCAACAATGATCTCAAGCATAACAATAATTGTAAGGATGGCACAGGACCCGGCAGTGTTTTGTTCTGTTGTGCATAGGGTCGCTATGAGTCAGAACTGACTCAAGGGCACCTAACAACAACAACGCTAGTACATGGGATACCATAAACAAAGATTGCTGTTTTAAAGTAGTCTTTAATTGCCTTTTCATTTAGTTTTCTCGAAAGTTTGTATTTGGGAGGAAATATAAGATTGGAAGCACTTAAAATATTTACTGAGAGACACTTAGGCTCTCCTGGTCACATGAAATAACTCAAAAAGCTCACAGAACTTGGTGCCAGATTAGACACTGGGGTGAAAGAATAGGGAGCAGTGACAGGGAGATATGAGGGATGGATGTGGTTAGGGAGGAATGGGACAACAGTTAATGTGAGCCTAGAGATGCAAATATTATGGACTGATTATCATTTTCAAAGCTTATACCTAAAAAAGTTGAGTAATTTAAGAACTGTATGGGGCCTTCTGCATAATTATTACTACTATGTTCCAAAACTTCCCTTTTCACTTCATAAATTACCCTGCACACAGTCTTTTTTTATTTTACTATTTTTAAACAATAACAAAAAACAATGTGGGTGTGTTTTCACTCTGCAGCTGCAGAGGTGGTCATTGTTCTCAGCCACTTCAGGTGATGGAGGTTAAGAGTTCAGCTGCCATGATGATGATGACTTCCGGCAGGCGGCTTTAGAGAAACCTCTGGGGTTTGCGTGACATGGGACATGTTTTCCTGAACCAAGGGGAAGCAAGTCAAGTCTTTGTTACCTCTCTATTTGAAAAATGGCCTGTAGTGGATATGCAGAATTGACTGGAGCTAAAGGAATGATTGGGAGCCCTGGTGGCATAGTGGTTTAGGAGCTTGGCTGCTAACTAAAAGGTTGAGAGTTCAAAATCCACCAGCCACTCCTTGGAAACCCCATGGGGCAGTTCTACTCTGTCTTATAGGGCAGCTATGAGTCGGAATCGACTCAACGGCACCTAACAACAACAAAAGAATGATTGTATATTGAAAGAGCTATGTGCTGTTTGATCAGAAGACACAGAATAGGGGTGGTGTAGTTACGAGAGAGAAGTAGAGAAACAGACTTGCTTTGCTGCTATAAAAAATGAGATGGAAATACTTTTTGATGTTACTTTAAAGTAAGACACTTGGGAGGAATCTCAAAAATACTTAAGGTGTGGAGCTGAAGATTCCTTTTCACATTTGGAAAGTTGATGTGGGCTGGCTAAAGTAACCAGATTTTAAGAATTCCAGAAATCCCATTTCCCTAAAACATCTCCCCCATCTAAAGTGGTATTGTTGTTGTTAGATGCCCCGTCGAGTTGGTCTCAACTCCTAATGACCCTATGTACAACAGAATGAAACACTGCTGAGTCCTGTACCACTCTCACCATCCTTGTTATGCTTGAGACCATTGCTGCAGCTGCTGTGTCAATCCATTTCATCGAGAGTCTTCCTCTTTTTCACTGGTCCTGTGCCTTACAAAGCATGATGTCCTCCTCCAGAGAGTGATCCTTACTGATAACACGTCCAAAGTGCTTGACACAAAGTCTTACCATCCTGGCTTCCAAAGAGAACTCTGGCTGTGCTTCTCAAAGACAGACTTGTTCATTCTTCTGGCAGTCCGTGGACTATTCAATATTCTTTGCCAACCCCATAATTCAAAGGCATCAATTCTTCTTCAGTCTTTCTTATTCATTGTCCCCACATAAAGTAAACCCACAATATTAGTGTGAATAATGGATTAGATAGGTACACTGACTCTGTATGGCCACTTTGACCCCTCTCCCATTAGTTTATTGCAAGTGAATACTTTCAAAGGGGCAAACAAATCATTATCAAACTCTGTTATATGGTGCAGGCCTTGGGCCAGAGAGTGATCACAATACATGCCTGGGAAAGGATGATGGTTCGGGGATAGTTTTGCATACTTTCCGTCCTGGTTGGAACATTCATTTCCACAGCTTCTCTATTACCCTTCAGTGAGAATAAAGTCTCTAATTTTATATTACTCCAGTGTTAGAGGAAGAAAAGTTTCATCAGCTTTTGCTCCTGGGGGATAAAATCTGGGGATTATTAAGGAAGGATAATAAAGAAAGTATATGGCATTATTTTATCTCCTGCAACACTATTCCCAAGCTTGAGATTCCATTCAGATAAAAATCTGATCAAGAGCCAATTTGTTGGTTTTCCAGTAGGTCACAAAAATGCTCCAGAAATCGTGACTTTCTTCCTGCACGTGATGAGGTATGGACTCCACCCTACTGTTCAAATCATTTAGTTTCTGAGAAAAGAAAACAGGAAAATACCAGCAAAAGCATTTACTTCCTTGCTCACTAGGCCTTAATTACCTATCTTAAAATGGGGCCAAGGTTTAAAATTACTTCAAGTGGAAATAAAATAGTGGCATCAACTGCAAAGGTGAGTCCATGAATGTACTGAAATTGTATTGAAAATTTTATAAGCATCAGCATATGTATGTGCCCTTTTTGTGGGAAAGCATCCATATTTTTCATCAGCTTCTCAAATGGAAGCCTGACCCAAGAAAAGTTAAGAATAATTGTAGAAGATTTAAAATTTTGAGAGGGTGACTTTGCTCTAAGGGGAAAGGACTATAAAAGGTGGAATTTATAATGAACTCACTTTGGTGATACAATTTGGTGCAACAGTGCTGTAGTGGATTAATTAATTTTGTGTGTGGCTTTTCTAGCCATGAGCTTGTAACCCCCACCCAGGTGACTGTGTGGTAGGGTAATTGTGGCCTACCAAGGGGATTGGTCAGTTTTGCCTTAAAAGAGAGTCAATTCCAGAGCACAGAAGAGGAGCCCATCGCTAAAGAAGGAGAGACCCAGAGCAGAAGACAGCGTGGTGGGCTTCCTGGTACAAGGAGAGAGAAAGCTGAGTGCCTTTGGGCAGAGGCTGAGGGCCAGAGAGACACATGCCTGGGAGTACAGCTGGCAAGAGGCTATCTTGATGGAAGAACCATATCCTGAATGTTCTAGAGCCTGAATTGTAACTGTTACTTCCCTAATAAACCCCATAATTGTGCATATGGTCTGTGAGTTCTATGTGGCCATTGCAATGAATTATTGAACCAAGCAGAGAGTGCTATGGGAGGGACAGTTGAGAGAGGAGGCATGCTTGACCTTCACTTCCCAGGAATCAGCCTCGGGCTGTTGATCTTAGTTCTCCTCCCCCTTGGGAAGTTGGAGGAGGTCTGACACTGTCCCCATGCTGTTTTTACAAGTGCCTAAAACAGATACAAGAATGTACAATCATTAGTTTGGTTCACATTGCTCATATGCGTAGTCACTTACCTCCCACATAAAAAAAAAAAAAATTTTTTTCTTTTTTTATGGGACCCAGAAATTCACGTTGATGTAAGTTGCACTATTTTCTGGGTATTTAAGGGAATAGATGCAGATCTGATGCATTACTGAAGGTTATGTCTCCAGTCAGGGTTAGGGGTGTTCTTAAATATGACGAGATCTGAGTAGTGTCATTTAAAGGAAGTCCTCTTAATGAAACCAAAATTTCCACTCTTTTATGTTAGTTTAAATTATTGCTTTTCTATCACCTAGCACTAAAATGTGAATGAATTATGGACATTCTTGGCTGCTTAACTCTTTCCAGTCCTGTTTATTTCTCTCAGGTTAGATGGTTAAAAAGAGCTGGTATGATTTTAGTAGAGAAGAAGGAAGGGTATTGGCCAACTCCTGAAAATTCTCGTAAGATTATTCTTCTTATCATCCTCTCCACCCCACCCCCCTTGATGTAACATTTAATACTCTAACATAGCAGCATTTCATGATTATTATAACCTTTAACAGAAATTAAATGGGAAGATAATATGAAGAGAAGGTATGGAATTACTTATTATCTCTGTTTGTAAAACTTCTTATCAAAAATCACCAGTGGCTTATTCTTTTCATTTTGTAGTGAATGATGGTTTAGTAAATTTGAATTTTAGAACCAATTATGGTCCCAGTGTAAATTTAAATATTATTGTTAGTAAAAATTCCCAATTAAATAGTCATGAGATATAAAACATAGACTTTGTGCATGGTGTGAATATTAGAAATTCACCTCAAAATAGTGTAAAATTTCAGAAAAAAAGAAAACAAATCTTCTACAGAGAATCTACTTGCCAACTGGGTTTTGTTGGTTAATTTGACAAAGAAGGCAGAGGAATTAAAAATAATAATATTTGGAACATTTCAGTGTAATGCTATTTTTTGTTCCATTATTAAAGGCATCATTAATGCAGAATGGGCATTTTAAAAAATGGTATTTAAGCAGTATTCCACATTATGACACATGAGTTCAGTTTTTTTCCAACTAACCTTATCATAAATTTAGTATAAAACCTAAACTCTTTCAGGTCAGTTTGAGTAAAGCATTGCAGATGTTCTAGATCAGGGGTCAGCAAATTTTATCTGTAAAGGGCCAAACAGTAAATTTGTGCCTCTGTGGGGCACCCCATCTCTGTCTGAGCTTGGGTGTTGTAGCGCAAAGGCAGCCACCAACAGCACGTACCTGAAGGACGTGGGTTCCAATAAAATTTACGTATAAAAATAGGCAGCTGGCTGAATGCCAGTTGGCCATTGTTTGCTAACCCCTGTTCTAAATAGTTTTTCAGTTACAGTCATCTGGAAATATGTGGATGTAGAAGACTGGGATGTGTTGTGTGAATCTCTTCAAAGAGGTTGTCTCTCCAACTCCATGTTTAGAAGACAGACTTTGAGACAGGAAGACTGAAAGACAAATTAGCTCATGGTTAAATAAACTACCTGATCCTAAAGGGGAGAATCTGGTTTACCTTGAATTTTTAAGATGTATCTTTTTTTTTTTATTATTTTTATTCTGGAGCTTGGAAACCCTGGTGGCATAGTGGCTAAGTGCTACGGCTGCTAACCCAAGTGTTCAGCAGTTCGAATCTATCAGGCGCTCCTTGGAAACTCTAGGGGGCAGCTCTACTCTGTTCTATAAGGTCGCTATGAGTTGGAATCAACTCAATGGCAGTGGGTTTGGTTTTGGGTTATTCTGGAGCTTGTCTGAAAAGCTTCCTATACTTTCCAGAACTCCTCCCCAGTTCCTCTTAGAGAGAAGTGTTTACTCAGCAGCTATTGCACAGTGATCATGTGTGCCATCCTTTAAATGACAACATATCTGAACTGATTATTTTCCCAAGATAAATGAGCTGTATCAATAATTTTTTCTCTTAAAGAAAATCTACACTTCATCCTATTAATATATAAACAAGAAGACAATTATGACCAATGTTGTTACTGGATTTGGTTCTTAAATTTTATCTTAAATGCAGAGTGAATACAGAAGGTACAAATGCTAATTAAATAATAATGTATTAAACCCAAATATCTATGGTCAATTGACTTCCATAAGGGTGTTAAGTCTATTCAATGGGGAAAGTATAGTCTCTTTAAATAAATGGTGCTAGGACAACTGGATTTTCAAATGCAGAAGAATGAAATTGGACCCATACTTCACACCATATACAAAAATTAACTTATAATGGATCAAGGATATAATGTAAGAACTCAAACCATAAAACTCTTAGAAGAAAACATAGGAATCTTGGGGAACTAGTTTTTGACAATAGATTCTTAGATTTGACTCCAAAAGCACAAACAAAAGACAAAATAGATAACTGGGCTTCATCAAAATTAAAACTTTTTGTTCGTCCAAGAACTTTATCACCAAAATGATGGAACAACTTTAATTTTGGAAGATTGGGAGAAAATTTTGGGGACCCATCCATTAAATATGGGTCTAATATCCAGAATATATAAATAACTACTACAATTTAATAACGAAAAGACAGCCCAATTAAAAAACAGGCAAAGAACTTGAATAGACATTTCACCAAAGAAGATAGTCAAATGGCCAACAAGCAGATGAAAAGATGCTCAATGTCATTAGTCAGTAGGGAAATACAAATCAAAACCACAGTAAGATATCACTTCACCTCCACTACGATGACCCTAAACACACACACACACACACACACACACACATGCACTCACACACACCAAAAAAAACAAAGCAACAGGAGTTGATGTGAGTGTGGAGTAATTGGACCCTTCATCCACTGCTGGAGGGATTGTAAAATGTACAGCCACTGTGGAAAACAGTTTCACAGTTCCTCAAAAAGTTAAACATAGAATTACCATATGATCCAGCAACCCCACTTCTAGGTATATATCGAAAAGAATTGAAAGCAGGAACACAAACAGGTACTTAAAGACGAGTGTTCATTGCAGCACTTTTCACAATAAACAAATGGTAGAAACAGCCTAAAAGTCCATCAACAGATGACTAGACAAACAAAACATACAGTGGGATGTTACTCAGCCATGAAGAGAAATGAAGTGCTGATACACGCTACAACATGGATAAAGCTTGAAAACATTATGTGAGTCAGATAAGTCAGTCAGAAAAGGACAAATATTATATGATTTTACTTATATGAAATATCTAGAATAGGCAAATGTATAGAGACCAAAGTTCTAAGATGGGAGGAAGAATGGAGTCATTACTTAACATGCACTGAGTTTCTGTCCAGGCAAATGGAAAAAATTGGTAATGGATAGTGGTGATGGTTGCACGACATGATGAATGTAATTAATGTCACTGAATTGTTCACGTAAAAAATGTTGAGACGGCAAATGTTTTGTTATATATATTTTTACTACAACAGCAACAACAAAATATTAAAGAGTGAAGATTCCATAGCTGAGATGACATTAAGGCAAAAATACTAGAGCTTGTAAAGAGTTTAAAGAGTAGAATGAAACACTCCTTGCCTAGTAAAGGGTATCAGAGTCTCCTAATCTTTACAAGGTCTGGGTCAGATCTAAGACAAGATTCCTACATTCTTGTAGCTTCAACGTATATGAATAATTACTAATATTTATATACTGCTTTAAATTTTACAAAGTGTCTTCAAGCATATTGTTATATTTAACCCTTACAGCAAACCTGTGAACTTTGGAGGACAAGGTTTGTATTTTGTTCACTGTTGTATTCCCTGTGTCTTCACTGTGCCTGGCATTTAGTAGCCACTCAGTAAATTTTTGAATGGATGAATGAAAGAAAGGTAAAGTGACTTAGTCAATACCACATGGCCAGTGTATAGAGAAATTTGGGCTTAATCTTGGTCATCTTCTTCTGATTTCCTCAGAGCTCACTCTTTCTTTTATTTATTTTTAAACTATGAAGTTAGGTAATTAGAATCAGGTGCTGACAAACATTTTCTGTAAGGAGCCAGATAGTAAGTATTTTGGTTTTGTGGGCTGTATGGTCTTTGTTGCAACTACTCACCTCTGCTGTTGTAGCATGAGAACAACCATAGACAACACATAAATGAATAGGCACAGCTGTGTTCTAATAAAATTTTACTTATTTGAATTTCATAGACCTTTTTATGCCATGGAATATTATTCTTTTTTTGATTTTTTTAACACCATTTTGGAATGTAAAAACTATTTCTATCTTGTGGGCCCAACGAAAACAGGTAGCCAGGTGGATTTGGTCTACAGTTCTCAGTTTGCCAATTCCTGGTTTAAATAATGATAATAACACCAACAACACCCCAACTTTCGTGTATAATAATGAAATAAAATCAGTCCAATCATTCTTACATTGGTGAGATCTTGTGTCAGGCAAGAAGATACTTAATAGAGCTTTCTCAGTGGCTTCTCCTTACCAACCAATGTGGTAACAGGTGGTAAGTGGTGAAAAGCCGTCAGTGGTAGGTCATTATTTTGTTTGGGAAAACTGAGTGACAAGGGGGGTCATGAGGAACAGACTGAAGTACCCTTTTGTTTAATTGTACAATTCAGTCATTGGAAATCAGTTCAGGACTACGTCAGTGCTGAGTCTGTCCAGGACTTCAGGAAAGGAAATTCTAAGACTAACAAAAGGAAAGTTTTCCTGCCTGAAAATATAAACATACTGTTAAAAATTTAAAAAAAAAAAAAAAATTTTTTTTTTTAAATATTTTTGTTCGAAAACTGGTGTATCTATCCCGGTATATTTACAATCAGGAACAAGAACAAATCTCAAAAGCTAATACATATGTGCTTTGGGGAAAATAAACATTATGGCAGAATTTCTGTAGGGAAATAAAAATGAAATTTAATGAAATAATACAAAAATGCTGCTCAGGGAAGGGAGGTGGAGTGGTGGGAAGGAGACGTTTCCAGAGAGCCAAGATGATGAGGCTTAACTGATACAGAGAGAAGCTGGCTTTATTCTTGGCTGTGTATTGCATCAGTGTTGTTAAACATTCTTATTAAATTACTGAAGTACAATCACAGTATGACTACAAAATAATCTGTCATGTTTCATGAGGAATTGCATGAAAATAGAACTTTAGAATAAGAATGTAATCTCTGCATTCTTTCATTCACAATTCTTTGTGGTTGGAAGGGGACTGAGGGAAGAGTGAGCAAGTCGAAGTCATAATCATTTTATCACTGGGGCCTCTATTATTACTATTTTAGGTCAGTTTAAAATGTGTTTTCAGTCCCATTCATTCACTGTAACTCTTTCATTTTGGAGAGGGAAAAAAGAATCTGAAATTTTGTTGAGAGCTCAGTTTTCCAGTGTCGGTGAGGATATATACGTTTGGATGAAATAATTTGTACTTCTGTTGCTAAGTAGATGAAGAATTTCTCTACAGATGAAATGATAGGACCATGTTCCTGTGATGACATTGCCAAACATTCTCATGGGAAACATACATTTTATGGGAGAAACCAGCAGACTTCCCCTCAAAACGTTCCTTTGATCTCAGGGACAGATTGTCATCATTCCAATCCACAAAATTAAGGCAGGCTGAGCTGTATCAAACATTCCTTCTCATTTTGACCTCAGACTTTTGTTGTGGTTTTATTCAATAGGAGGTAAGACATGAAAACATGAAAGGGCATGAGTTGCTGCTTCCTGAGTACAGGGTTTAAATTTAATTTTTGAATGTTTACTTGTTTCTTGTACATAAAGCTTCCACCCTTCAGTGTTGACTTTGGAAATCACAGAAACAGTTCAGATTTCTTCTTTGCCATATTCAGATGTTCACATCTGAAGAATTAATGAGGGTGTATTTCCATTGTGCATCATAGGGGTTTCCATTTCATGTTTCTTCCCCTTGAACTGGAATATTAGACTATAACATCTGTTTTGGTCTTCTGGAGCAAGTTCTGCATCTCCTCAGAAGAAGAATCTTCATGGTCCAAAGGGCAGTTACTCCAAGTGTAAGCTCTGATATAGATCTCCCTAATTAGAGACCTGCCTAATTAGAGCGTGTCCTGTTTGATACTAAGAGGGCGTGCACTGGTCCATACCGACACAAACACACTGGTTCGGGTCCACTCTGCCTCCACTAGCTTTGAAACATTGGGAAATTCACCAAATCTCTTTCTACTTTTCATCTGTAAAAATGAGATTAAAATTAATTGAATTGCATTTTGGACAGCATATGCTTGGTTTTGCTGTGGTAACAAACATCTTCGAAACTTTGGTTGTATAAAAGAACATATGTTTTCATATATTAATCAAGGATTGGCAGGAGATTTTAGTTCTGGAGAGTCACTTAGGGACTCAGACTCAGTGTCTCGTCAAATGCTGCCTAATGTAACCATCACAGATTATTAATATTCAGTTTTCAAACCACTTCCCAAGATCTCAAGTTCATTAAGCACATACACGTTTCCAATTTATTTCAGGTACGGATTTACTGAATGTTTTGTCACTGAAAAGCACATATTGCCATCCTTGAGGCCCTCAACGAGATGGATTGACACAGTGGCTGCAACAATGGGCTCAAGCATAGCAATGATTGTGAGGATGGCACAGGGCAGGGCATTGTTTCATTACTTAGGGTTGTTGTATTTAGGGTTGCCATGAGTCAGAACTGACTAGACGGCACCTAACAACAACAACAAGGCCTCTAAATACCAGTTTACTCATCAGCCACTGCTTGATTCCTAAATCAATGCCACATGTTTTAGTTTGGCACAGAACCCTAGTTACATATACAAATTTCTGCATCCACCAGGTTAGTATGGATTATTATGTGGTAGCAACCAATTCCAAAAACGTTAATGGCTTAAAACAACAAGGTGTATTTCTTGTTCAGGATACATTCCTCTAAAGGTTGGCAGGGTCTTTGTTAATTACAGCCCCTCAGCAATCCAAACACAACAAATTTTTGCCACTAGGCCAAACATCATTGACTGCCACACCAAAGAGGAAGGAGACTCTTGAGGTTCTTGCACCAGCAACTAAATACCAGCTTAGATGCATCACATGGGAATACCTTCTGCTCCGAACTCATTGCAGGTACAAGTCACATGCCCCCACCAAAGGGACTTACTTTGTGCCCAGAAAGGGAGAACCTGTAAATATTTTAAGAAAAGCACCAAAGACTATCCCAAAGTACATAACCTTTAAGTCCCTCCCGATCATAGAATTCCTGACCCCTTTTGCTGTTGAGTCAATTCCAACTCATAGCAACTCTACAGGACAGAGTAGAGCTGCCCCATAGGGTTTCCAAGGAGCGGGTGGTGGATTTGAACTGCTGAACTTTTTGGTTAGCAGCGGAACTTTTAACCAGTATGCCACCAGGGTTGTCATCATAGAATTTACATGATGGTATTTTTCTTACTATACTCCAGGGAAATTTTTGAGCAACAACCCTAGACCACGGAAAGATAATCATTATACATAAATAAAATAGTATAACATTAAAGTAATATTCCTGGACCTGTAAAAGCAGTGCAAATTCTAGTGCCTATGAATGAAGATATCTAATTGTAACTGTAGTAGAAAGTGAATTTATTCTATTTGCATTCAGTTCACACCTCCCTAACTATTTCTTTTGTGCCGTGGTTTTTCTGGGGCAAATGCAGTCAATTCCAGTGAAGCCTGAAGTCAGTGTTGGAAAAGGGTACAACACTCTCAGCTGGTTCTTGTCTAATGTATTGGCTAGTCTTGATAGCAGCGAATTTGTCAGCAGCCAATTTTCTACTTACCTCCATTTCCCAGAAGTTGTGAGGGTGTTGCCGAGCAGGGTACTAAACAGAGGCATCACTGTTTACTGATGGTGTAAGGTATTTTAGGCACACTGATTGATGTTCAAATGGGAAAACACCGTAGCTTGACTGGGCAATGGTGAGCCAGTTCTGTAATCCTTTTTACTTGCCCTGGAGGCGAATAGGACATGAGCAGGAAGTGAGAGAAAACAAATGCGGCACTCTGTGGTTAAATGCCCAGATGATGATAATTATAGTCATTAGGCCACAGGTTAAAAAAAAAAAAAGAAAATTTCTCCTCCAACACATGGCACACAAGTCTGCAGGTAGGGTAATGTAGATGCTCTCTTTCAATAGAGCCAAGGGCTGCGTCATAGTTTCAAGAAAGGAGTGACTGGGCCTGCGAAACAAAAGTTCTTGATGCTCATGTGGTCACTAGCTGTGACCCTATTTGGGGGTCCGCTTATGAAATCTAACAAGTTTCTGACTTATGATTACATCTTGCAGTTTAGCCTTCCAGCCTAGAAGTTCTAGAGTCATCTTTGATAACCTGGTTCTGCTGCCTCACAGCTGTACGACGTTGGCCAATTGCTTTATCTCTCTGGGCCTCAGCTTCCTCATAAACACATTACTTCATGTAAAGCATTTAGTGCATAGTAAGCACTCAAAACATGTTAGCTTGTGGCTCAGAAATCATCTGTTTCTGAGGAATATGGTAATATCCACAGCCATCTTACTTCTAAATTGTGAATAAAAAATCTAAAAGTGGTTGATTAAAGATGTTCTTGGGGTAGATAATATGTAAACATTTTTCTCTGCTCCTCCAGGGTTTTCCACAAAGGCTTGCTTCTGCATTATGAAATTCTCTGTATCCTGGTGTATTCTGAAACATGTAATTCATATTTCAAATATTTGCCTCGACCTAATCTTCCCAACCCTTTTTGAGAGAAAAGAATTTTTCCGTAATGAAAAGTTGCTTTCAGCATTAAAACAATTCCTCATGATAAAGCCCAGTCTAAGTTAAAATGTTAACCTATACCACTTTCCAGCACTTACAAAGTCACTCCATGATTGCAGTGAAGATAGCTCTAGTTTCAAGATTTATTTAGTTCTTCTATACCTTTGTAAACACCCACCAAATCCCAGGGAGAAAAGAAGACTTGGGAAAAAAAAAGCAATTTGAACTTAATATCAAATAAGTTCTTTTATTCAGAATTTTGGAGAATACCTGTGTGCAAAAATTGTATGCAGGCATATTACTTGGGATTTATAAGTGGCTTAAAAAAGATGGAAATCTATTTCTCTCTCATGTTAAAGTTTAAGCTGTATAGCATCTTCCCTCCATGAAGTCAACAGAGGCCCCAGGATCTTTCGTCTTCTGGCTCCTTCAATCTATAGAATATGCATCCCTTAGTTAAGGTAGGCTACTTTTGCTCATATTCCCTGGGCCAAAGCTCAGTCACATGACTACATATAGCTAACAGAGGAGCCAACAAATGTCATTTTTATTCTTGGTGGCCATGCACCCAACAAAAAATCAGAGTTTCATTACTAGGAGAGAAATGGAAAGAGCAGACACTGGAGCAGAATGAATAGCTTCTGCCTTGGTAGGAGACCGGGTGCTAGGTGATATTCTATATACAAATCATGCAGAATTTTATAAATTACCCCAGGTTTATGGATGTATGTATATTATGAATTATATAGATGAAATACATTCCTGGTGTTCTGTGTAATTTTAAAAATAATTTTTGTGTGTGTAATTTTAATCTGAGGAATTGTCTAACCTGTCTATGTCTGAGCCTCCACAATTGCAAAGTGGGAGCAGTCACATTAACCACAAGGAGAAGGCTCAAGAAATATCTGAATCGATTGATCTTAAATCAAAGTTTAAAAATCAATGAAATACTGTTTAATACCAACTAAATCGTGGAGTTACTGTTATTTTAAAAAATAGTTTTTTTTTTTTTTTTTGTCATTCATTATGTTGTTGTCGTTAGCTGCTATCAGTTTGGCCCCTGCCTCTTGTAGCTAGCTAGTGGTTAAACACGTAATGTTTTATTCTTGACTACAAGCTTTTCCCTTAGAAAAAGGCAGCTGTTTCTGTTTTAAGCCAGATTTCAGACTCAAGAGGAGGATTTATTCCTAAAAATTAGGCAATTTTCTCTCAGGCTAAAAGTGGCCATGTTGTATAATTGGATGTACATGGTAGGTAAAAGAAATTTTGAAGAAAAATTTGACTTTGGCTTAAAGAATGTTAAAGAGAGTGGAACTAGAAAATCCTTAAAGCCTTCATATTAGGACTACACAAATAAACAAAACTCAAAAAAATCCATTCATTCATTCAACATATATTTATGTTGAACCTACTAGAGTCTAGGCTAGAAGCTGGATATACAAGGATAATAAAGGCAGACAAGATTCCTACCCTCAAGGACTTTGCATGCTACTTGGGGTGGGGGAGGGGGTGGGTAATAAAGAAGTAAACAAAACATGATATAACAGATAATAATAAATGCTATAAAATAAATAAGCAGTATGCTTGACAGAGAATAAGAGGGGGAATCTACTTTAGCTTATGGTGTTAAAGAAGTCTCTATGAAAGGGAGAAATTTAAGAAGAGGACAGAAAGAGAGAGCATCAGTTATGGGGAAAGAGGGAAGAAAAGAATTCCAGACATAGAAGGCAAAACTCTAGGACAGAAAATATTTTCACATTTTCAGCATAAATAGGGTTAATAATAAGAGCCAAGATTTTTTTTGCACTTCATGTCCATTGTAGCTTCAATTATTATTTATTAGTGAAAAAATAGCAATTTAAAAATAAACCAATACGGAGTGTTAAATTTTGATGGCCAAGACAGAATACCTATAAATAGAAGTCCTCGGAATAAAGTATTTCAGAAATGTATAGAACAAATCACTGAAAAGGCAAAAATACTAGCATGTAATTAATTTTAAGTCTATTTAGGAAATCCTGGCTGTTGCCAGTTTTTAATCAGTGCTCCTAAAACATGGCTCTTTCTAATTTTGTAGACAAGCTGCCTCTCCCACATTTAACTGGAGATGTGTTTACTTTATAATCAGAAGAATTACCCATTCCTAGTTCTACTGGGTTTAAAGATGGATTGTTTCCTTATCTTGAGTGTAGGCTCTCTTCCAATTTGAATCCCCAAGGAGCCGTGTTTGTCTATATCTGGAAACCCCATCAGGCTGAACACGCTGCTGTGGCGTCAGCCCTTCCGTGTTTTCAGTGCATCCCCTTACTTATAGAATTGGAATCTTTACCAACTCTTTTGTGTGCTGACCCTTTCTTCAAATACCAAGGAATGCATTTTGGAAACTATGCCAAGAAAGTTTGCATTCCCAAGCTTACTCAGTTTACTTCCTAAATTGCCAAGTCACCTTTCACCCTGAACCTCTTGAAAGGAAAGCCTATAGAGATTGGGTAATGAAATTTGTTTTTCAAAGATGTTCTAACTCTTTTGTCCATTAATGGATGACCTGCCAAAGACTTGTATACAGTTTGGAACAGAACTTCAGACACAGAGGGTACAGGCCACGAGCATGTGATATGCAGCTCCGTACATAATGGAACAGGAGCACTCAGAAAAATGAAGATGAGTGGCAAGGTCTGACAATGCCTTTGGCAGGGAGCTGCTTCTCAGAAAAGCTCACCTATCCTTTCCTAATGAGGAAATTTCAAAAAGTGAAGCTGAAAGCTTTTGATTGTGAAAGGATACTAAATAGTCTTGGGAGAAAATTGGACAAATGCAGAAATAAGGCAAATGTGACTTTTGACTAGGAGATATCTCCAGAAAATATGGTGGTCATACCATATCTGACTGATTAGTTTGAAACATTTGGACTAGGAGGAAAAGGGGGTCAAAACTTTCCTAGAAGATTTAGGGTGGGCCACAACTTGACTGATACCCGTTTGGTTGTGGGGCTTCCTGCTGATGTGCCTTGTGAAGATTCCTAGCCGAGAGAGTACTTGGAACATGTATAACTTGTTTTCCAACCTTCACTTACTCATAATTATGTGTAGCTCCTAACCAGGAGGAAGCTGAATGTCTTCTTTAAGAAAATCTAATTGGTTGTATGTCTTTGTCATCATAGGGATAGAGTCTTACATAAAAAAAAAAAAAAAGGTGACTACATATTAC
Source organism: Elephas maximus indicus (assembly GCF_024166365.1). Lineage (NCBI taxonomy): Eukaryota > Metazoa > Chordata > Mammalia > Proboscidea > Elephantidae > Elephas > Elephas maximus. The sequence goes on along the minus strand of NC_064833.1, from coordinate 60,124,659 downwards.
TGAATTACTTTCCCACCAACCCTTTCTGTTGACTTCCAATCCATTTTACGTCCTAGATTTATTCTCTTCTCCTATCATTCTGTTTTTAGTTCTTCTGTCCAATCACCATGGCATAATAGTAGATGGAGCACTAAACTTACAGTCAGAAAACTAGTTGTATGTGATATGGGGCATGCCACTTAACATCCATCAACCATACTTTCCTAATCTATAAAATGAGAACGGAAACACTTATCTATCTCTGAAGATTGCTAAGAGCATCAAGTAGATGTGATTATGAATGCGTTTTGTAAATTTCAAAGGTTTAAAGAAATGTCGGTTGTTATTTGTCTTATTTTAGCTTGGAGGAAGAAGGTAAATTCTAGCTTGTGAATTTTTTGGATACTAGTGGGAATGTAGAAATGAAAATATCAAAAGGGATCTTATCCTGTTTCCCTAACTGTTGGCAGGACAAAGTCATCTTCAGAAAGATGTCTTATACACTTTCACACTTGTTAAAATGCAGATTCTGACTCAGTGGATCTGGACAGGGCCTGAGATTCTGTGTTTCTAAAAGCTTTCAGTTAATGCTGATACTGCTAGTCCATAGATTATACATTGAATATTAATGGATCAAGGAAAATGGGGCAAAGGGAGGGGGTAGGTAACACAGGTGAAGGGAGTAATGAAGACTGAGCCTTCTTGGCTGTTGTCCCTTCATCTTAACACCATACCAATGAAATGAGTACAAGATAATAATAATTTTTGTTAAAAAATCTTTCTATTAATACTGTTGAGTATCTGGAAATGGTTTATTGTTTTTAATTGAGCATCTTTCATGGGGAGTAAATCTATTAGAAGAGTTATAGAAGGCATTGTGACCTAACTTTGAACATGTAGGCCTTGGCCGTGATCTTCTACATACATAGTAGCATTCCAGGGAAATTCAGTTCGTTAAAGAAGCAATCTGTATTCTGCTAACTGGGAACTGATCCTACAATAATAAGATAATTAGCTTATGTGATATTTAATGGATATTCTCAGGGGAACCTACAATAACATGTCTTGACTGGACATTGTGAACTAACATCCTTGTTCGCATTTAGAATCAAATAATTTCCTTCTGGCATTTTCATAGCCATTTGCTAGCCTATCATAATATTATGCATTGTTCAAAATAATTTTCCATGTTACTGAGGTTGATTCCCCCGATTTATAGCTATTTGTAAAAGGTGGCTTTTAAGAGGAATTATTTCAAGAAGAAAATAACTTTACAATAAACTACTCCAAATGAAAAGAAGATGGTCAGATTCTTGAAATACTGTGGTAAGTCCATAAACGTATAGACTTATGATATGTAGTTCTTGCTGACCCATTTCTACTGGGCAGCTGTCACTCATTTTTTTTCCTTCAAGATATAGTGGTTTCTTGGCTCTTTGTTAGCTACCCAAATAACATCCCTTCTTTGTGAAAATGTACTGTTGTTATCCGTGATAAAGCCACACAGGCGTAAACTTCGCTGAGGCTTTATTCTCTAAGATTTACTGTCAGCCCACTTATCTAGTCAGCCCACTTAGATTACCATAATCTCTGTGAAAATTACCTATAGGGGATCATCTGGTAAAATATCTACTTAAAACAATAAATGATAGGATCTTTTAGCTCAACATTTTATATTAACAAAAGAGAAACAGAGTGAAGAGTGAATGTCAACTATGTAATGAGAACTCTACCCTAGTTCTACACTTTTGTTTATTAAAGAGTTTTAAAAATCATTCATACGGATGATATAAGAAAACAGAAGTATTGATAGTCGGTTCTGTTGTTACTTTCCATTTGATTTCAAAGAAATTTTTGAGACTCTTAGCTGAGGATGGCTAAAGGGCAGTCCTGGGCAATGGTGCAGTCTACGCACAAGCCCGTAGTTGTTGCTGACACACAAATCCTTTTCATGTTCAACATCAGCCTTTATTGCACTAAAACATTCACTTCTATGTACATGGATTTTTAACAATAATTGTAGAGAACTCTCAATCCCTTAGTCTGCAATTGCTCAAAGATCTAGTACTGAATCTTCAACAAATGTGTTTCTATAGCTTTAACTATTTCTGTTCTTAACTGCATAACTTTCCTCCGAGAACTATTAAAAAAAGATTTTAATCCATTTTAAATTGTTTTCCTCTTTTTACTTCATCCCACATACATTGATATAAAATTACTGGAGGAAGTGCTTAGATTTGTTGGGTAATAAAGGACCAAACCATATGAGCTAAACAGCCTCAGAGTGTTGTGGAGCCCATCATGTTATTTGCACTCTAATTGCTTTAAATCCTAAGGTTCTAAAAGAAAGGAAACTTTTCTTTGTTCTGTCCTATGCTTGGTGATAAACCTCACCCTCATTTAATAAAAAGCATTTTCAGTTGCTGTGAAGTCGACTTCAACTCATAGAGACCCCGTGTGCGTCAGCGTAGGGCTGTGCCTCGTAGGATTTTGAATGGCTGATTTGTCAGTACATCGCCAGTCCTTTCTTCCAAGGTGCCTTTGCATAGACTTGGACCTCCAAACCTTCAGCTAGCAGCTGAGCACATTAACCGTTGGCACCACTTCAACATCTGTGATCAAGATCCTATGAATTACCTTCTTTAAACCAGGACTTCAAACAGGTTCATTCTGGTTCAAGCCCCTGTTGAGAATTTGCATTTCTAACATCTTCCCAGGCAATGCTAATGCTGTTGGTTAGAGTCTAATTCTGAGAACCACAGGTAGAGCAGTGGTTCTCAATATTTATTATACACAATAATCACCCGGCAAATCTTTTTAAAATGTAGATTCTGATTCAGTGTATCTGGGGTGGAAATGCAAATTCTCAGCAGTGGTTTGAGCTGGAAAGAACTGGTTCAAAGCCCTGCTTTAAACCTATCTGCAAAGAACAAGATGTTTCTATTTAGATGCCATTGAGTTGGCCCCTGACTCATGGTGCCCACATGCTCGATAGAACAAAATGCTGCCCAGTCCTATGCCATCTCCATGAATGACTGCAGATTAGATGTTTGTGATTCATAGGGTTTTCACTGGCTAATTTTTGGAAGTATGGTGCTAGGCCTTTCTTTCTAGTCTGTCTTGGTCTGGAAGCTCCACTGAAACCTGTTTAGCATCATAGCAGCCCACAATCCTCTACTGACAGATGGGTGATGGTTGTGCATGAGGCGTATTGGCCTAGAATCAAAGACAGGCCTCGCTCATAGAAGGCAAGAATTCTACCACTGAACAAAAGAAAGAAAAGCACATTTTTTTTTTTCTCAGTTAACCTCCTTCAACATGTTTCTGTCCTCCACCTCTCAGCTGACCTCCCCCTTGGTGACGAATACTTGAAGGCAGGGCCTTTCCTTATTCATCTTTCTGTTGCTGTGATGTTTCTTGAATGAATTACTCTGACCACTCAATCCAAAAGATGGCTGTTTGAACCCACACAGTGACACCACCAAAGACAGGCCTGGTGATCTGCTTCTGTAAAGACTACAGCCAAGAAAACCCTAGGAAGCAGTTCTACTTCTTACCACATCGGGTTGCCATGATTCAGAATTCAGTCAAAACCAACTCATGGGGAACGGGTTAAGTTTTTGTTTTGACCTAAAGGAGACAAAGGGACTTCAGTATAGACATTTGCTGACTACAGACTGGTCTGACTAAAAGCGATCTCACGCAGCTGCCAGCTGAGTCAGCAAAGGATTTAAATCAGCAGGAAGGCTCAGAGGCTCTCTGATGGAGCCCACAGGAATTCGGGACTCAGAGAGCTATAAACACAGTTCACAAATACATGGAGAATGCGAAGAGTTTCCATCTGTGCTTTTCTGATTGTTCGCTCCGCCACCCCCTACCCAACGGTTTTATACTCACATCAACATTTCAGAACTCTAAAATTGACACAATTCTACACAAGATACAGAATGTGCATTTGGAAAGGGTCTCAGAACTGACCTAATCTATGCGCCTTGTCACAGGCAGAAATCAATCTAGTCATATTGCTTATTCACAGAATCACTCACCTGTCTTTCATGATTTCTAAATAAATAAAGTTCCTCGTCTTTCCTGTGGAATCAGCTCAGGTGTTTAACCATCCTTTGATTATGCATGTGACTTACAAGAGAAGCAAAGCAGCAGACAGATTTCCTGTTTATAGTTTAACATTCCAGACCTATTTCAAGAGGGAGAAAGGGAACATTAGACGTGACAACATGTAGTGGCACTTTCATTGTTCTTTATTGTCTGTAAAGTTCCCAGGAAAAAAAATTATGACCTTGGCTAAGCTTTGTGGAACCTATCCATCTGTTTTTAAACTCAGTGAGGTTGAGGCAGCTTTGCACATGATACTGTGGCCAGAATTGGTGAAGTGGGGCTCATGCACGCAATCATTTATTTAGCAAATGTTTGCAAAGCCTCTTCTATAAATCAAAGACTATGGACTGGAAATTTTTACAAAATGAGGCTTTTTCCTCAACTGAGCTCTCAAGCTAGTATTAGAGACTTAAAGGAACTATTAAACACAGAGAAGGCAGGCCAGAGAGGTCAGCATAGAATGGACATCTCTTGAAAAATGGCAAGGTATCTATTGGGTGGAATAATGGGGGAGGAGGGTAGGGTGAGGAAGGAAAAATATAGAATGTTTATCTCTGTCCATATTAAACTTTCTAAGTGTTGGAAAGCAGGTAGCTATTTGCATAAAGTTCATGAACATAATAAGGTATTTCAATATTACATAGCCAATTATAATAGATACCGTGATATAAAATTTAGAACTAACAGGGATCTTAGATATTATCTAGATCAGCCCCTTCCTTTTAAAGATTGTGACACCGGGGCTGTACAATGACAAATGACTTACACAAGATCACCAGCTGGTAGGTGATAGAACCAGGATCCAAGCCCAGTTCTTCAGATGCTGAATAATGCTCTATTTAACGGCATCTCATCTGATCTGTTCCATCTTGTTACTTGAAAAACAAAGACTGTGTAATATATTCAACATTATTCATTCTATGTTCTCCAACTAACTAATCAGGAGCCTGATAAATGGAGAAGGCTTTATATACAGTCATTATTTGGACCACTTCTATATCCACCCCCCCAAAACAAAAAACCAAGACCTGATATGCTGAATATAAGAATGCATATTTATGTGTGCTTCATAGATGGAAACACTGGAAGTGTAGTGGTTAAGTGCTACGGCTGCTAACCAAGTGGTCAGTAGTTGGAATCTGCCAGGTGCTCCTTGGAATCTCTACGGGGAAGTTCTACTCTGTCCTGTAGGGTCGCTATGAGTCAGATTCCAATCGACAGCAGTGGTTTTTTTTTGTTTGTTTGTTTTAGAAGCATAGACATAATAAGTGTTTTCATATACAACATATTTTTTCCTCCCACATCACCTGTGTTGGGTAGCCATCATTGCCTTCAGTGTAGAAATTAGAATATTGCAAATTAGAAGCTATGACTTATTCAATGCCGTACAGGTAATAAGTGGCAAAACCAAGGCTCAGATCCCTGTTTTCCCACTACACTTACAGTATTCTTGCTGTCGAACTCCCATTTCCTCTCTAACATATGCAATAGATGCCCTGCACCTTCCAGTGTCAGCTGGTATTTAATTCACATGTGTTATGACCTAGCACAAAGGTCCCTGGGTGGTGCAGACAGTTAACGCTCAACTACTAACCTAAAAGTTGGCAGTTCAAACTCACCCAGTGGCACCACGAAAGAAAGGCTGGCAATCTGCTTCTGTAAAGATCACAGCCAGCAAAACCCTACAGAGAAGTTCTATTCCTTGACACATGGGGTCACCATAGTTGGAATAGACTCTATGGCCACGAGTCTGGCTTGGTCTATGACCTAGCACTCTCTTGGAAGCTCTTGTGGACACAGATCAGTTTGGGGTATGGTTCTTCGTTCAGTATACAATCTAGCATACAATTTAGCTAAGGGAGATGGGGCTGAAATGAATAAAATCGAGCCTAATGCAAGTTTGCTTTTAATTAAGATCTAACTTTGTGCCGGCTTTAAGTGCAGTAATTCTCCAAATGCCAAATTACACTGGGGAAGCAAAAGCTCAGAGATGGTTTATTTTGGGAACCCTAAAACTGAAATTTATTGTCAGCTTACACTATAATTTATTTAATCCATCAATGATGCATTAATAATCCATTGCTGTTTTTGTTGTTTGCCATCGAGTCGATTCCAACTCATAACGACCCTGCAGGACAGAGTAGAACTGCTCCCTAGGGTTTCCAAAATTGTGGTCTTTATGGAAGCAGACTGCCACGTCTTTCTCCCACAGAGTGGCTGGTGGATTCAAACCACAGACCTTTCTGTTAGCAGCCGAGCTTAACCACTGCAACACCAGGGCTTCTTTTTAATAATCTGAAAAAATATACAGAAGATCAAGAATGATAATACTAAAATTTCAAAGACCAGGTTTTACAAAAACTCATGCCCATCTTAAATTCAAGCAAAGGAATGGCAATATTTGGTTTTCTTAATGAATGTGAAACAGACCTAATCACACATCTAGATTTCAAAACCAACTAACTGTAGAAACATCAATCCTTTAGTGCTCCTGGGATATCCACTCTGCACCACCAGGCCCAATAAAACAAGTTACATGATCATTAGCTAAGGGGAGGATTTTATGTGTCAATTAAAAAAACAAAAAACACTAAACCTATTGCCATGAAGTCAATTCTGACTCATAGAGGCCCTATAGGACAGAGTAGAAAGAGTAGAAGGGTCCCATAAGATTTCCAAGGCTGTAAATCTTTATGGAAGGTGATTGCCACATATTTCTCTCGTGGAGTGCCTGGTGAATTTGAACTGCCAACCTTTTTGTTAGCAGCCGAGCGCTGAACCACCGTGCCACCAGGGCTCTGTATGCTGCAATAAACCTGTTGCCACCACCTCGGTTCCAACTCATAGTGGCCCTATAGAACAGAGTAGAAGTGGCCCATAGGATTGCCAAGGCTGTAATCTTCGTGGAAGCAAATTTCCAGGTCATAATCTAAACAAAACCCTATTGCCATCAAGTCCATTCGGACTCATAGCAACCCTAGAGGACAGAGTAGAACTTCCCCCTAGAGTTTCCAAGGCTGCAGATCTCTATGGAAGCCTGACTGCTCTGTCATTCTCCTGTGGTGGATTCAAACTGCCACCTTTCCTTTAGCGGCACAGCACTTAATCACTGCACCACCAGGGCTCCTTTGCCAAGTCATGTTGTTGTTGTTAGGTGCCATCAAGTTGGTTCTGACTCATAGTGACCCTATGTACAACAAAATGAAACCCTGCCCAGTCCTGCGCCATCCTTACAATCATTGCCATGTTTGCCATTCTTGCGGCCACCGTATCAATCCATCTCATTGATGGTCTTCCTCTTTTTTGCTGACCCTCTTTTTTTCTGCTTTACCAAGCATGATGTCCTTCTTCAGGGGCTGGTCCCTTCTGACAGCGTGTCCAGAGTATGTGAGACAAGTCTAGCCATCCTCACTTCTAAGGAGCATTCTGGCTGTACTTCTTCCAAGACAGATTTGTTCAATCTTCTGGCAGTCCATGGTGTATTCAGTATTCTCCGCCAACACCATGATTCAAAGGTGTCAGTTAGATCTTCCTTATTCACTGTCCAGCTTTTGCATGCATATGAAGTGATTGAAAAACCATGGCTTGGGACAAATGCACCTTAGTCCTCAAAGTGACATCTTTGCTTTTTAACACTTTAAAGAGTTTTTTTGCTGCAGATTTGCCCAACACAATGTCATTTGATTTTTTTGCTTTTTAACTTTTTATTGCCCATTAGGTGAAAGTTTACAGAGCAAATTAGTTTCCCTTTCGGTAGCTTTCTACACAAAGTGTCCCGTGATATTGGCTTCATTCCCCACAATGTGTGAGCACTTCCAGCATTTCTGCCTTAGGTTCCCCATTTACTCTCTTCCTGATTCTCTACTCTTCCCTGCCTACTTATCTTTGCTTTTGGGCAAATGTTCCCCTTTTGATCTCTTATAATTGATTGTGTTAAGGAGCACGCTCCTCTTGAGTGTTATTATTTATTTTATGGAACTGTCTATAGTTTGTCCAAAAGGTGTTCTCCAGGAATGGCTTCAGTTCCATTTCAGAAGGGTCATAGTCTTGGTTGTTCCTGTAGTCTCTCCAAGACCAATAAGTCTGGTCTTTTTTGTGAATTTGATTTTTGTTCTACAGTTTTTCTCCCGCTCTGTCCAGAACCCTCACTTATGATACCAGTCAGAGTGGTCAGTAGTTGTAGCTGGACACCAACTTGTTCTTCTGATCTCGAGGACGTGTAGGCTGTGGTTCCTGTGGTCCATTAGTCCTTAGGACTAATTGCTCCCTTGAGTCTGGTTATCTTCGTTCTCCTTTGCTTCAAGTAGTAAGGGGCCAATTGTTGTATCTTAGATGGCCAATTGCAAGCTTTTAAGACCTCTAAGTGGGTGGGTTAATGAATGTCTGGTAGAATTCTGTAGTGAAGCCATCCAGCTTCTGTTAGTCTAGGTAGGTAGTGTTTTTCTAGAAATTTGTCCGTTTCCTCTAGGTTTTCAAATTTGTTGGAGTACAATCTTTCATAGTCTTCTGTTAAGATCCTTTTTGTTTCAGTTGGTTCTTTTGTAATGTCACCCATCTCATCTCTTATTCAGGTTATTTCCCTCCTCTCCTGCTTTTCTTTAATCAATTTGGCCAATGGTTTGCTGACTTTGTCAATCATTTCAAAGAACCAACTTCTAGTCTTGTTGATTCTTTCTCTTGTTTTTCTGATTTTTATTTCATTTGTTTCTTCTCTAATCTTTATTAGTTCCTTTCTTCTGGTGAGTGTGGGCTTCTTTTGTTTCTCTCTATTTGTCTGAGTTGTAGAGTTAATGCTTTGATTCTGGCCCTTTCTTCTTTTTTGAAATGTGCGTTTATTGCTATAAATTGATGTCTGAGCACTGCTTTTTCTGTGTCCCAAAGCTTTTTGTAAGATATGTTTTCATTCTTATTTGATTCTAGGAGTTTGTTGATTCCATCTTTGATTTCTTCTATTACCCAGTGGTTTTTAAGCAAAGTATTATTCAGTTTCCATGTATTTGATTTTTTTTAAACTTGATCTTCCTGTAATTGATTTTTGCTTTTATGGTGCTGTAATCAAAGAAGTGCTTTGTATTATTTCAATATTTTGAGTTTTGTTGAGGCTTGCTTTGTGGCTTATAATGTGGCCTGTTCTGGGGAATGTTCTATGCGATTTGGAAAAGAATGTATACTTTGCTGCTGTTGGATAGAGTGTTGTGTATATATCTATGAGGTCGAGTTGGTTGATTGTGGCATTTAGATCTTCTGTATCTTTGTTGAATTTCTTTCTAGATGTTCTGTCCTTCACCAAAAGTGGTGTTTTGGTGTTTTGAAGTCTGCCAGCTGATATTAGACAATGCTCTCTGTGTTTTCCATTGCCTCCTCCTGTTCTGGAACTCCAATCATGAACAAATGTTTCCTTTTGATAGTATTCCACATAATTCTTAGGATTTCTTCATTCAAATTTGCCTCAAACAAATTGGTGTCAAGGGATTTGTCTTCAATTTCGCTGTTTCTGTCTTCTAGTGTTTCATATCTGCTCTTATATCCTTCTGTTGAGTTGTGTATTTCTGAAATTTTATTGCTAATCTTTTGGATTGCTAATTGCTGTTTTTGTGTGACTTCCAATTATCTATTTACTTTGTTGTTTTGTTCTTGTTTTGTTTTCTCGAATTCTTCTGTTGCTTTGTTTGTGTTTTCCTTGATTTTATCTCTGTTCCCCCCTCCCTTTTTTCCCCTGTATTATCTGTTCTTTGATCTTTTGGAGAGCCTTGCATATTAGACTTTTGAATTCCTTATCAGGTAGTTCTATTGGTATTTCTGCCTCCAGAAGATTTTCTGCTTCTATATTTTGGCCACTTGCTGAAGCCGTCTTGTCCTGCTTCTTTACATAATTTGATGTTGTCTGTCATCTCTGAGGCATCGAGAAGTTACTATATTTATCTATTGTATATTTTTCTGCTGCTTCCTGAATTTTTATTTTGTTTTGTGTCGATATATTCAAGCAGGTTAGGCATGTGTGCTATTTTGATTGCCAGTCTGGCCACATTTAAGCTTTCACCTCCCATCTTCAGGTGGGTGGGGCAGCGACTGGGTGTATGAGCATGAGTCTCTGTTCACTGGTCTTGTGGGGCTGCTGAGGAAGTAGCTGGCATTTCTGGTGAGGTGATATGTCTGTATGCAAATCACATGGCCGTGGGTGCAGGGGCAGTTTTCCTTGTTTGATGGGATGGGTGTGGTATGTGTGCTCTGTCAATTGCTGGGTGGTTGAGGCAAGGGTGCTCAGGTCATTCGTCACCAAGTGGGTAGTACGGAAACTCTCACCAACAGTCCTGGGTGGGCAGGGCCGTGTGGGGGCATTCAGAGTGGGCACAAGCCTCCAGTGGCAAGGGGTGGGGGTGATATGGAGCACGAGCCAGGGGGAATGTAATCTGTCCAGGGGTTGGAGTGTGTGCCCCTGTCCACTACAGTGCATCATGGGGGAGGTTGTTCAGCTGGTCCTTGGTCTCCTGGTACAGATGGCTGTAGGGAGTAGGAGGTACTGCTGGTCCTCAGGCCCCTGGTGCAGGTGGGTGGAAGAAGTAGGAAGAGTGCCAGTCCTTGGGACACTGGCACAGGTGGCTGGAGGAAGTAGGAGGCACCACTGGCCCTCAAGCCTCTGGTGTGGGTGACTTGAGGGAGTAGGAGATGCTGCAGGTCTGTGGGCCCAAGTGGCTGAGTGAAGGGGCAGGCATCTCCAGTCCGTGGGCTGTAGGCTTAGGGGGTGGGATGGTGGTGGGTACCAATGGACTGTAACTGTATGTGAGGAGGGGGGATAGCTTGGGGAGTAGGGGAGCCCTACAGGTCCACAGGCCTCTGGAACAGGAGGACTAGGGTTAGTGTGGTGGTGAGGTGTGTGCACTTAACTTTCACAGGGTAGGAAACACTCCTGCCTGTCCCTGGACATGAGTGCAGAGTCTCTTCTGCTTGGCTGCACCAGGTGATGGGGGTTTTGGCTGGGAATGCTTGCTTGCTTTTTCTCAATATGGTTGTGCAGTGCAGGTTCAGCTAGCAGGGGACAGGTGATCCACAGTTCTCCATGTCTGCTGCTTTCGTACTGTCTCTCTACTTGGCGCTGGGTTTGATTCTTCAGCCTTGTCTTTGATGCTCAAGGTTCCCAAGTTGTCATCTATATATTATTCACTTGTTTTCTTGGGTCTTTGTTGTAAGAGAGACGTTATGAAGCCTCTGACTACTCTGCCATCTTGGACCGCCTCCATTGTTTGATTTCTTGACTGCTTCTTCCACGGGCATTGATTGTGGATCCCAGTGAAATGAAATCTTTGAAAACCATCAATATTTTCTTCATTTATCATGATGCTGCTTATTTTTCCAGTTGTGAGGACTTTTATTCTCTTTATGTTGAGTTGTAATCCATAGTGTAGGTTATAGTCTTTGATCTTCATCAGTAAGTGCTTCAAATCCTCTTCTCAAGGTTGTGTCATCTGCATATCACAGGTTGTTAATTAGTCTTCCACCAATCCTGCCAGGTCATGATCTCCCTTAAATAGTCTCCCTTAAATAAAGTTGTTGCTTTTTAATAGATAGCAAAATGTGGAAAAGGCAGTTTCAAACCTTAGTTCCATGCTATACATTTTTATTGAGTAATTTGAACTTTCTTCACAATTTTTGTTGAAAGAATTATAATTTGCAAAGGTTTAGCTTTATATACTTGTTTGACTTGATTCGCATTTTGCTAGTTTTGAAGCTTCACTTTTCTGTATGCTTTGTCATAGATAATAGCCAATTATGTTGCCTACTCTGGAAATAACAAAATAAGCAGAAAAGAGTTGCTTTCCTAACAAAGGACTTGATTACATCTAAATTGATTTTGAGGTATTCTTTCACTACCAACTCTTAGTTAATTTCATATGAAGAAGGCTTTGTACTAGTGGCTCTGATGACTTTTCACTCCATTTAATTGACATCAATGTGAAAATAATAAAAAATAAAATAAGATCTGTTGCTGTTAAGTTGATTCCAACTCATGGCTACCCCATGTGTAACACAGTAGAACTGCATTTTCTTGGCTGTAATATTTATGGAAAATGATCACCAGACCTTTCTTTCATGGTGCTGTTGAGTTGGTTCAAACCTTCAATCTTTAGTAGTGGCACACAAACAATTTTTGTATCACCCAGTAACCTTAACATGATATTATTGTTGTTGTTATTGGGTGCCATTGAGTCAATTCCAACACTATTAACAACAGAATGAATCACTGCCCAGTCCTGTGCCATCCTCACAATCATTGTTATGTTTAAGCCCATTGTTGCAGCCGCTGTATCAATCCATCTCATTAAGGGGCTTCCCTTTTTTGCTGACCCTCTGCTTTACCAAGCATGATGTCCTTCTCCAGGGATTGATCCCTCCTGACAGCATGTCCAAAGTATGTGAGATGTAGTTTCTCCATCTTTGCTTCTAACAAGCATTCTGGTCATACTTCTTCCAAGACAGATTTGTTTGTTCTTTTAGCAGTCCATGGTATATTCAATATTCTTCTCCAACACCACAATTCAAAGGCATCAAGTCTTCTGTCTTCTTCATTCTTTGTCCAGCATTTGTATGCATATGAGGCGGTTGAAAACACCATGGCTTGGGTCAAGTACACATTAGTCCTTAAAGTGACATCTTTGCTTATTAACATTTTAAAGAGGTCTTTTCCAACAGATTTGACCAATGCAACGTGTCATTTGATTTATTGACTGCTGCTTCCACGGGCCTTGATTGTGGATCTGAAAAAAATGAAATTCTTGACAGTTTCAATATATTTTTCTTTGCTTATCATGATGTTGCTTATTGGTCCAGTTGTGAGGATTTTTTTTTTTCTTTATGCTGAGTTATAATTCATACTAAAGGCTTTGATCTTCATCAATAGGTACTTCAAGTCCTCTTCACTTTCAGCAAGCAAGGTTGTATCATCTGCATGTCACAGGCTGTTAATGAGTCTTTCTCCAATCCTGAAGGCGTGTTCTTCTTCATATAGTCCAGGTTCTCACATTATTTGCTCAGTACCCAGATTGAATAAATATGGTGAAAGGATACAACCCTGACATATACTTTCCTGATTTTAAACCGCACAGTATCTCCTTGTTCTGTTCGAATGACTGCCTCTTGGCCTACGTACAGGTTCCTCATGAGCACAATTAAGTGTTCCGAAATTACCATTCTTCGCAATGTTATCTATAATTTGCTATGATCTATACAGTAGGGCAATTTTGCATAATCGATAAAACACAGGTAAACACATTTCTGCTATTCTATGATTTCAGCCAAGACCCATCTGCCATCAGCAATTATATCCCTCCTTCCACCTCGTCTTCTGAGTCTGGCTTGAATTTTTGGCAGTTCCTTGTTAATGTACTGTTGCAACTGTTTTTAAATGATCTTCAGTGAAATTTTACTTGTGTGCAATATTAATGATATTTCCAATAATTTCCACATTCTATTGGATACTTTTCTTCGGAATGGGTACAAATATGGATATCTTCCAGTCAGTTGGCCAGATAGCTGTCTTCCAAATTTCTTGGATAGACAAATGAGCACTTCTAGAGCTGCATATGTTTGTTGAAACATCTCAGTTGGTATTCCGTCAATTCCTGGGGCCTTGTTTTTCGCCAGTGCCGTCAGTGCAGCTTGGACTTCTTCCTTTAATACCATTGGTTCTTGATCATATGCTACCTCCTAAAATGGTTGAACGTCAATCAGTTCTTTTTGATATAGTGACTGTATGTATTGTTTCCATCTTCTTTTGATGCTTCCTGTGTCATTTAATACTTTCCCCTTAGAACCTTCACTATTGCAACTCAAGGCTTGAATTTTTTCTTCAGTTCTTTCAGCTTGAGAAATGCCGAGCATGTTCTTCTCTTTGGGTTTTCTCTTTCCAGGTCTCTGCATATTTCATTGTAACACTTTACTTTGTCTTCTTGAGCCGCCCTTTGAAATCTGTTCTGCTCTTTTATGTCACCATTTTCTCCTTTCACTTTAGCTACTCTATGTTCAAGGGTAAGTTTTCAGAGTCTCTTACATCCATTTTGGTATTTTTTTTTCCCCCATCCTGTCTTTTTAATGACCTCTGGCTTTCTTCATGTACGATGTCTTTGATGTCATTCCACTACTCATCTGGTCTTCGATTATTAGTGTTTAATGAGTCATATCTATTCTTGAAATGGTCTCTAAATTCAGGTGGAATATACTCGGGGTGGTATTTTGGATCTTGTGGACTTGTTCTCATTTTCTTCAGCTTCAACTTAAACTTGCAAATGAGTACTTGATGGTCTGTTCCAAGGTCAGCCCTAGCCTTATTTTGACTGATGATATTGAGTTTTTCCATTGTCTCTTTCCACAAAAGTAGTTGATTGGATTCCTGTGTATTCCCTTAGGCAAGGTCCAAGTGTATAGTCACAATTTATGTTGATGAAAAAAGGTATTTGCAATGAAGAAGTCATTGGTCTTGCAAAATTCTATCATGCAATCTCGACACCATTTCTGTCACCAAGACCGTATTTTTCCAACTACCAATCCCTCTTCTTTGTTTCCAACTTTCACATTCAAATCACCAGTAATTATCAATGCATCTTGATTACATATTTGATCAGTTTCAGACTGCAGGCATTGGTAAAAATCTTCAATTTTCTCATCTTTGGCCTTAGAGGTTGGTGTGTAAATTTGAATAATATTTGTATTAATTGATTTTCTTTGTAGGTGTATGTATATTATCAGAATAGGTCTTGAAATGTTCTTTTTGACAGTGAATGTGATGCCATTCCACTTCAAGTTGTCATTACTGGCATAGTAGACCATATGTTTGTCCAATTCAAAATGGCGAATACCAGTCTATTTCAGCTCACTAATGCCTAGGATATGGATGTTTATGAGTTCAATTTCATATTTGATGACTTCCAATCTTCCTAGATTCATACTTCTTACATTCCACATTCTTATTGTTAATGGATATTTACCGCTATTTCTTCTCACTTTGAGTCATGCCACATCAGCAAATGAAGTTCCTGAAAACTTGACTCCATCCACGTCATTAAGGTCAACTCTACTTTGAGGAGGCAGCTCTTCCCCAGTCATCTTTTGAGTGTTTTCCAACCCAAGTGTCTCATCTTCTGGCACTATACCAAACAATGTTCCACTGCTGTTCATGAAGTTTTCACTGGCTAATTTTCCAGCCAGGTCCTTCTTCTTAGTCAGTCTTAGTCTGGAAGCTCAACATTCCTGTTTCAAAAATTTCTTAGATTAGCAGTTTTATATAGGAATGTTTGTTGACTTTTCTTTGGATTCATATTATTAGGATTCTTGACTGTTTTGGCTTCTGTGTATAGTAGTCCCCTCTTATCCATGGGTATGCATTCCTATACCCCCAGTAGATGCCTGAAGCCACTGATAGTACCAAACCCTCTACATGCTATATTTTTTTCCTGTATCTACATACCTATGATAAAGTTTAATTTATAAGTTAGGTACAGTAAGAGATTAATAACAATAACTAATAATAAAATTGAACAATTATGAAGTAAAATGAAGGATGATTGAACGCAAGCACTGGATATGGTGATAATAAATCTGATAATTGAGACAGCTACTAAGTGACTAACAGGTGGGTAGTGTATGCAGCCCGGATACGCTGGACTAAGGGATGAGTCACATCTTGAGCAGGACCGAGTGGGAAGGTATGAATTTCATCACGCTACTCAGACCTGCGTGCAATTTAAAACTTTTGAATTGTTTATTTCTGGAATTTTTCATTTAATATTTTCAGACTGCAGTCGATTGCAGGTAACTGAGACTACAGAAAGTGGATAATGGGGACTACTGTACCTAATATCCATAATAAATATATTCAATTGGTGTGAAGATCACTTAGAACATCAAGAGCTATGAAATTTGGTGAATTCTCTTCACTTTGAGGTATAATAAAATTATATATTTGAGCATCATATAACTACTAAAAAATAATAACAGAAGTCACTTCTACAACGCTTTTCCTATGCCAAACACTGCTCTAAGCACTTTACATACATTAATTCATTTATTCCTCACAATTCTTTGAGATATGTTCTGTTATTATCCCCATTTTACAGCTGAAGGACCTGAAAGGCAGAGAAGTAAGCTGTTCGAGGACACACAAGTAACAAATGGGGATTTGAGTTAGGCAGTCTGATACCAAAATGATATTCTGAGTTATTTTTTAATATTGCAGGACTCAAGCTTTCGTGTTTTTTCTGTCTTCTGCTTGTGTGACAATGTTTTTCATGTACCACATGCCAAAATGTTGTTTTTTGTCTTCTGCATTATCAGTGCCGTTCTACTTTTCCTATTATGAAAGGGCAAAGTACCCATGGTTTTTGTGTAATAGAGCAATTATATTTATTGAGGAATACATTTTATAGCAAATTATATTACCACAAACCTCTAAAAATAGCAACAGGGTTTTTTAAACTCTGCTTTTTATGGGTTTATCTGGGTAGAGACCAAAAAAACCACACCTAGGTTCATGATGTCTCCCGGATACTTGCCGACCCAGAGGCAGAGAAAGGTTTTCCAAGTGCAGTTTCTTTCCTCCTCCTCCTCCTCTTCTTCCTTTTTCTCCTTCTCCTTCTTCTTCCTCTTTTTTTTTTTTTTTTGGTGGTGTTTTGGAAATAATTTCAAACTGACAGAAAAGTTGCAGGAAGCAGACTGATTTAAAGAAAGCACGTATGTTCTTTACCCAGATTCATCTGTTGTTAATATTTTACCCCATTTGATTTACCTGTCTGCATGTGTGTGCTTGCATGCATACACATATACACACAAGTAAAATTCATACAACATGGCCCATTATTCTAAAATAATACCTCATTGTATGTTTCTCCAAAATAGAGATACTGTCTTACACAATCACAATACGCTTTTCATCTAATCTGCTATTGGTATTCCAATTTTGCCAAATGACCCAATATTGTCCTTTGGATCATTTATTTGTCCTCTGGTACAGGACCCAGTCTAGGATCACTTACTGCATTAGTTGTCATTTATTTTTAGTATCATTTAATGTGGAACATTTTCACAGCCTGTCTTTGTCTTTTATGATGCTGACATTTTTTAAGAATTCAATCAACGCCCCCCCCCCCCCTTTTTTTTCCTAATAGTACATTCTTCAGTTGGAATTTGTCTGATGTTTCCTCACGATTAGATTCAGGTTACGGACTCCAGGCCAAAACACTACATAAGTGATGTTGCTTCCTTCTGTGGGTACCACAATTGAAGGCACTACCTCACTGGTGAGGTTAAATTTGATAACCCGGTTAAGGGATTGTTTAATTTTTCCACTGCATAATTTCTATTTTTCCCTTGTGACTAATAAACAGTCTGTAAGGAAACACATAAAGACCAAACTAATTTGTTCCTCATGAACTTTCCCCCTTGATTTAGCATCCTCTGATTCTTGCGTGAATCAATATTTACTACCTTGGTTGAAAAATGATGATTTTCCAATTCTAGAACTCCTACATTTACTAGTCGGTTCATGGCATTATATTGTAGGGAAGAGACCTCCTTTTTGTCTGTCCTTCCGTCCACCTGCCCATCCATCCATCCATCCATCCATCCATCCATCCATCCATCCATCCATCCATCCATCCATCCATCCATCCATCCATCCACCCATCATCTATCTATCTGTCTGTCTGTCTATCTATTATCTATCATCAGTATGGGCTCATAGATTCCTATCGTCCCTCCCAGAGGTTTATAATTTATGACTCAACTATTTTGCTACTCAAATTATCCTAGGTTTTGCCAGTTGGTTCCCCTTCAAGTTGGCTTCCATATTTTGGTGATATGCCCTGGCTATTATTTTTTGAACGTTTCTTTATTTTCAAGCATAGTAAGATGTTACAGGCTCATCTTGTACCTACCTTGTTCTTGTATTGGGATCAGACATTTCTCCAAGAAAGCATGGTTCCTTTGTGGTGGGGAATGATATTAGACACCAAGTTCCGGTGCTTGGCATGCTCATTCCTGTTGGGGTATCTTTGCTTCCAAGCCTTTTTTGGCAGATAGTGTGAGGAAATATATGCATGTATACACATGTATGCATATAAATAGACAAGTATATATATATGTACACAGACACACGCACACTTATACATATACACACAAATGTACATGTGCAATGGTACACATATATACACACATATATACAAGGTTTAGAAATCATGAGTTTACATTGATCCCAATCCATTTCTTGCCTTCCTCGTTCTGTATTTTTATGTTTCGTCTTCTCTAGTGAGAACCTGGCTTCCAACAACATTTCCTCGTTTGCTCAATCATATAATATGTATAAAAGATTGCATAATTATTTGGCCACAGTAGTCCCCCACTTCTGTGTGTCAAAAAATCAGATGGTCCCTGTAACTTCATGCCTAGTTATTTATCTGAAAGAAGGAAAATTGTATGTCCACAAAAAGCCTTCTACAGCTTTATTCATAGTAAAAAAAAAAAAAAACCAAAAAACTGTAAACAGCCCAATTGTCTTAACAGGAGAATAGATAAATCGGTCACTGTGATATATTCATACAAAATCGTACTACACAGCAATAAAAGGAACAGACTATTGCTACATGCAACAATATAGATGAATCTTACAAACATTATGCTGAATTTAAAAAGGCAAACAGGAAAGAGGACATCATGTATGTTCCCATTTGTATGAATTCAAGAACTAATCTGTGGCGATAGAAACTAAATCACTGGTTGCCTTTGGTGAGGGTTAGGTTGGGGGAAGGACATTGGTTAGAAAGGGGCAGTAGGGAACTTTCTGGGATTAAGGAAATGTTCTATATCTTCATCAAGATCTGAGTTGTATGGATGCATGCCTTTTGTCAAAATAGAGCAAACTCTACCCTTCTTAATATCTGTGCATTTCACTGTCTGTAAATCACACCTCAATTTTTAAAAATTGTCTGGAGTAGAATAGAGTCTGCTCCTTTTTTGTACAGACAAAAACTCCTAATTCACAACAACTCCTCCTCCTACTAGATCACCTTACTTCTGAATCTTTTCCTATATTATTCTCCTGGCCCCTGAAGGCATTTGAGTTTGCTATCCCTGATCAATTCTAGTACCAATCTTCCTTCAGCTATCATTTCAAATATACAACTTACAACATAGATTAGAATTTCTCCGATAATTTAATGACATAACCAACTATTTAGGTCTGGCCAATATGCATGCTCTATTGCAGTAAAGATATGCATCCAAGTTGAAAATGTTTAAACAGTGCTCAACATTAGATTAATTCTCAGTTTAGGGCTTTTCCTATCTGACACATTAAGACAAAAGCAAAAATAATCTGCAGCGTAGTCAGGCTTTGCCAGTGGAAGCAGGTGATTTCCGAAATCAAATGATCAAATACCACTTCAATGAGGAGACGATTTTCTCAGACCTTCTCGTAGATTCTGGTGCAGGCTATACCCTTAATCATACATTCCTTAAGAAGAAAGAGAGATTAACTGAGTATCTAAAACTCAAACCAGGGACCAGTAAATTCATAATAAAAGTAGAAAATTAAAACAAACTCATAAGATTGAATTTATAAAGAAATAAAATATCGATACGACAATCTCCAGTCGTTCAGATTTATAACCATTGATACAGGAGAAACAATTTTGAAAGTTGATCTATGTTACTGCAGAGGAACGAAAACAAAAGTGTCAAGTTTTTAGGTATCATTTTGCATGCATTTGATAAACCTACTAAAACTGGTTTTCAAAACTGTCTGCACAGTTGCACTGCCTGGAAGATATTTAAAAAACATTGATGGTTCCTCCCCAGCGACCCCCTATTTGCCTGCACCGAGATGTTTGGATTCAGTTGGTCCCTGGGGGGACACCAGTTTTTTTTTTTTTTTTTTAGTAAAGCTCCCCAGATAAATCAATTGTGCAGCTAGGGTTAAGAACTACTGTACTAAAGGAAGAAACATTCAAAACATTGCATAATTCTGTTTATATTTCATGTGTGCATCAACTAGTAAGCATTTTTCTTTTTTTTTCTAGTAAGCATACAACTTTAAAAAAATCATGAGAGATTGTCTCATGTAACTTTTGTCGTCATTCTTAACTGCTGGCTGAAAGAGATCTTTGACAGGCTCAGTTTGCATTGTCCAGTTACTATGGATTCTTGAAAGCAGAATGCTTAAATATCTGCAAATAGTCTACCATTTAGTCTTTGGGGATTAGTTTTGCTTTTAAAATTCAAACTTTCTTTTCTCTTTGTGAATCAAAATTAATGAAATTTATCCATACTTTCTTTAACTTTACTACCTGATTTAGGCCTTTATTATGTCTAATATCTTGGGCCACTACTTCAAGTACTTCAAGATGAGAGTCTTTATGGTTTAAATATCACCTAGGCATTTTTTTTTTCTTTAACTCTGACTTTATTCTTAGTTATTTTTATCCACTTGTATTCCTAAGAAAAAAGAATATTTAGAAAATAATATAACTAGTTTTCCTATGTGAATAACATTCTTCTGTATTCAGAAGTGAAAACACTCTTACCACAACCATTTTTCCGTCCACTAACTTTCTCTTTATTGTTGTCTCTTTGCCATCCCATTTCTGTACGTGATTCAGTGAGCCTCTCTCCAAGGTTACAATGCTCTGTAAAGACATGTTCACATAATTGGCCTGCGTGGTGTCTAGTTGATAAAAGAAACAAATCATTGAATATTGAATCATTTTCATAATGGAAGTCTCATGTGGCACGTTAATTCTAAAAGGGAGTCTACCTTTTGGAACACTAGAAGGAATAATACTTTCTCTCAAACAGTAGACTGAGCAAACTTTGCAAAGACCTTTAAAGCTTACCTTTGTTTTCCTATTATCAGCTGTGGTTTCTTCAAATTCCTGACCTAGCTTGAAGGAGATCTCTGTATTTTTAAAGGTACTTTCTGTTCTTATAGTTATAATGTCCCCTTTCTTGCTGATGATCACTCTGGGCTTGGCCAAATTTCCCAGTTTTCTGGTGGCTAACCCCACACCTGAAAAATCAAGATAGTGTTAGAATTGTGTTGACTGAGACAACATACCAGGAGAGATCATGCATAGCCACATTTTGTTCTCATTTGTGTCTCAGGTGTCAGATGACAGGCAATATGGCTTATTACTGAAGGTCTTCCCCATATTTCATCAGTTAATAAAAATGCATGTCCATTGTAACACTTGAAGATTTTTGAAGAGACCGTTCAGCCTAAATCGTACAAGTTGTACATTTTTTCCATATATGGCCCCACTTACCATTGAAAATCACTAACTGTAGTTTTGTGCAGATCATTTTAGTTGGGGAAAACAAATATTATAGATATATAATAGGTATATGTTGAAAAGTGAAACCATGACATATACACACACTGTTCTGTGATATTTTTTCCCCTTGTCATATATTATGGGTATAGAGAACTCTCCCATCATCCATGATAGAATCTCACTTCGTTTTTTTGTGTGTGTGTGGCTTCCTAAGTCTCTCTGGTTGGAAAAAAACTCTCCATCTAGCCTCAAGATATATACAGTTGGAAATGAACATAGATAAATCAAATTATTTTTAAAAAGCCTGCATTTGAAAAATAAAACAAAAGTAAACTTGTGTTTTCTTACTATTATTACACAAGACTACAGAAATCCATGGAAAAGGCAAAATGTCAAATGAGAAAAATACATAAAAGAAAAACTAGTTTCCCAAGCCTCCTAAGGCTCCTGTTATGGAAACCCTAGAGGTGCAGTGGTTTAGAGCTACAGCCGCTAACCAAAAAGGTTGCCAGTTCAAATTCACCAGGCCTTCCTTGGAAACCATATGGAGCAGTTCTACTCTGTCCTATAAGGTCGCTATGAGTCAGAATTGACTCAACGGCAAAGGGTTTTAAGGCTCCTGTTGGAAGTCCCAATGCTTAGATTTACTTCCCCCTATTAAAAAAATATAAAAAAAAAAATATATATATGCTAAAAAAAACTTGAAGAGTTACAGCTCATAGGAACTATGACTCAAGTGTTCTTCTAATCCTGGTTAAGCTTTTGTTATTTCATGTGATATAGGAAAGCATTTCTCCAATTAAATCAGAATCTCTGGATTAGAGCCTGAGAATCTGCATTTAACAAGTTTTCTTGTGAACTCTAAAATTTGGACACAACTGAATTAGGAAGTCTCTTACTGAGACTGTCTTATACTTTGCTTCTTCCTCAGCTGCAAAATGAAGTCCATAAATCTAATCAACCTCACAGTATGGCTCTATCCCCAAAAGCTTTCATAGCTTTCCAGGCAACAAAGACATGATTTTGCTCATTTTACCTAAAAATAGAACCTCTTGGATAAACTTTCTGAACAGGTAAGTAAAATTACAGGCACTTTGACAAGCATGGCAACCCAAGGTCATTGGCATCACTTTTACATTTATACAGCTCTGAAAATTTCCGAAGGGTCTTCACATCTGTTGTGTTCAAATATGTGGACCATTCGCTGGAAATAGTATAAAATAAAATTGATGTTAACTAGTGACTGAGTCTTCAACCGTACCAACTACTCTAACTCTCTCTCAGTAACTCCCTTAGGCTATGAACTTCCTACTTTTGGAAGCATTTTTTTCTTCTTCAAACTCTCTGTATCTATGTGAGTATGTAATAATGGACAACCTAGAAGTAGAGAGAGGAGACTAAATTTTAGTTAAGCTAAACATCAAAATTTAAAATTGGAACTTCCGAGTATCTTCAATATACTGAACTTTATGAGCACATAAGTTGCTATAAAACTAGCTATTAGAAAAACCTGGGAACGGGCTGACTAAGCTTCTAAAATTTCTGTCCTCTGGTCTGAAACCAAAGCCTGATTGATATGGAACTGCAGTTGAAATCAGTGGGGATCTCATGCACTTAAGCAGCTCTCTTAGGTTAAAACCTAGTAAAATTGCCACAAACAAAATGCAAATAAATTAGTTGAATGACCCAACAGAATGTTAACCCCTGAAGACGATGGTACTTCAGCCTATGCATACTTCCCCAGACTCCTGGAAAAGGAGTTAGAAGGAAATAATCATCCAACTTTATCCAAAAGGATCTTCTAAAAAAAAAAAAAAGATCTCAGCCAAAATTACAAAGAACAATTTCTTACCCAGAGCTTTCATGTACTCATCAAAGTTCTCACTGGAGACAAGTTTCCAGGTGCCCAGGAATTTTTTGCACATTGTGGTGGATGACTGTTCACCACAGTTCTAGCTGGGACTCGGGAGACTCAAGTGAGGTGTCCAGGCTCATTTCAAGATTCTTTTCAAAGATGCCCCAAACATGTGACTCTCACAGAGACCCAATGGGGAAAGGCAGTGTCAGGACTGGGCAATGAATGGCTCTTCAATCATCAGCTGCCCATTCATTAGGACAAAAGATAGCCCCACATAATGCCGCCTCTGTCTTTTTTATAAAAATTATAAAAATGAATGAGAGAGCTATTTGAACCTTCAAAAAACATTTGGTTGACTTTATATTTATAAGAAGTGCTTGGGTTCTTAATGCTTTGGAAAAGACTCCATGAATTAAATCCTATGCCAGGCTAAATTGTGCCAGTATCAGTGAATGTATGTATGTCTCTGTGTGCTTAGGCATCTTGGTCACTCTCAATCTTGAGTTGGCACAATTAGGAATTCTTATTAAAAGGGAAAAAAGAGGAAAAATGACCATGACTATTGTGATAAACTCCTCAAATATGGTGTGGGAGAGAAATGCAAGGGAGCAGTGTGAGGAAGTATTCATAGGTAAGGGAGGCTTGACATAGTTCACATATCCAGGCAGGCAGAGTAGGCAGACAATGAGGTCGGTCTATTGCAGTAGAAGACAGAAATTCTATTCATGTATCCGGACAAGGAGTAGCACTATGACATGCTCTTTGGCCACAGCAAAGATTTTCATCTATCAAAAAAAAAAAAAACCTTAAGTCATAACTAAGCAGCTTTTAGTTAATTTAACAATGTTGAGTTACTTAAGTCATTTTAGATAAATCTAATGTTTTACAAAGAGAAAGGATTATCAGTAATAACAATGCTAACGTATACTGAGAGCTCATTATGTGCGAGGCACTGTGCTAAGTGCTTAATACACACTATCTCATTTAATCATCACAGTTAACTCCAAGAGTTGGGTGCTATTATTGTGTCAGTTCTACCAATGAGAAAACCAGAGCCCAGCGAGTTTACATCATTTGCTCAAGATCCCAAGACCTGAATGGGAAGAAGCACAATTTGAACCTGGCTTTGTGCCCCAGAACCCAGAATCTGAACTGCTCTCTTACACTGCTCCCTGTCCACCATACATGCACAGAGGCCCCAGCCAAAGAATAGGTTACCCTGGCATCACTATGACTAGCTAGAGACACTCATTCTCTGCTCACTAATCAAGAAAGGTAAAAATCAAGAGCTGAAGCCGCCAGGCTGTTATGGTGCGCCAGAGTGCCAGGCTTGACCAGGGGGACTAGCAGGTTTTCAATGTTAGCTTTAGTCATGGCTATGAGACAACTGACATTACCAGGGTTTTACATTTATTTAATGTCATATTTTACATATTGACTTCTCTGTTTCCCTATTTTTGGTGTTTCAGCTTTAATTTATTTGTGACTTCCCTATCTTGGTTGCTATCTGGTGGTTCTGTCCTGTGTTCTAGTCTTGGGTTGTTATATGAGATTGATTTTCTAACTGGAGGACTCCTTTTAGTATTTTTTGCAATTTTGTTTTGGTTTTTGCAAATTCTCTAAACTTCTGTTTATCTGGAAATGCCCTGATTTGTCCATCATATTTGAGAGTTAGTTTTGCTGGATATATAACCCTTGGCTGGCAATTTTTTTTTTCCTTCAAAGTTTAATATATGTCAACCATTGCTTTATTGCCTGTATGGTTTCTGCTGAGTAGTCCAAGCTTAGTCTTATTGGCTCTTCTTTGTAGATGACTTTCATTTATCCCTAGCTGCTCTTAAATTCTCTATCTTCGGTTTTGGCAAATTTGATTGTAATATGTCTTGGTGACTTTCTTTTGGGATCAACCCCTTGTGTGGGGTTTGATGAGATTCTTGGATAGATATCTTCTCATCTTTCATGATATCAGGGAGATTTTCTGCCAACAAATTTTCAACAATTTTCTCTGTATTTTCTGTTATCCCCCCATTTTCTGGTACCCCAATCACTTGTAGGTTATTCCTCTTGATACAGTCCCCCATAATTCTTAGGGTTTCTTCATTTTTTCAAAATTCTTTTATCTGATTTTTCCTCAAATAAGTTGATATCAAGTGCTTTATCTTCAATCTCACTGATTCTGCCTTCCATTGCCTCATTCTGCTCCTATTACTTTCAATTGAATTGTCTAATTCTGAAATTTTACTGTTAATCTTCTGGGTTTCTGTTTGCTGTCTCTCTATGAATTCTTGCAGCCTGTTAAATTTGTCTTTATGCTCTCGTATAACCTTATTAACTTCCTTTATTGCTTTGTCTGCTTGTTCCTTGCCTTGTTCTGTGTTTTGCCTGATCTCCTTCCTGATCTCTTGAAGAGCTCTGTATATTAATCTTTTCAATTTTACCTCTGGTAATTCCAAGTTATCTTCCTCTGGAAGATTTCTTGATTCTTTGTCTTCGACACTTGCTGAAGCCATCATGGTCTGCCTCTTCATGTGATTTAATATTGACTGTTGTCTCTGAGCCATCAATAAGTTATTATATTTATTTATTTTATGTTTGCATACTGTGTCCTAGCTTCTAGTTTTGTATTGTTTTGATATGCCCAAATAGGCTGGTTGCGAGAGTTAGTTTGATTATCAAAGGTTTGAAGCTCTCACATCCTGTTGCCAGGTGGTTAGAGCTGTTAAAATGTATGTGAGCCAATGAGTCCACTTACTTTTCTTGTATGGATTCAGCTCAGGTGTCCAGGTAGTGGGTCACCAAGTGTGTGGTACAGGTTCTCACTTATATTTCTAGATGGGCAGGGGTGATTGAAGTAGGCACAGGTATCTGGCTGCAGTAGGCTTTAGTCATACACTGAGCAAGGCAGGGGGCTGACACCTCCCCTTGAGTGTCTGGGAGGAAAGCATGTCCCTGTTCCCTACAGCACATAGGTGGGTGGGTTTTGCAGCTGGATTATGGGCACCCAATGCTGTTGGCTGTAAGGACTAGGTGGAACCGCTTATTCTTGGGCCCCATCGCAGGTGGCTAGGTGGTGTGGGTGGAGTCACCAATCCCCAGGCCCCTGATGTGGGTAGGTGAAGGCCCTGCTTAATGGGTGGAGTGATGTCAAATGTCTTGAATCTGCCACTCCAGCTTATAGCTGATACGGTTGAAATTAGACTTCAGGTATATACCCTGTTGTACTGTGCTAATGAGGGCCTTCTCTGTTGAGATGGGCCCTCACAGTTCTATGCAGAGGTGAAAGGCATTCAAAGTCTATGGACCCCTTATGCCTGTGGCTAGGCAAAGGGGCTGTGTCTGCCCTGAGTTCCTGGCTTAGGGAAGCTGAAAGATTATTCTTTCTTGTTTGCTAATTTGTTCCCTCTCCAAAGCCAGGAAAATGGCTCAGCGCACGCGATGGGTCCTACTTCTGGCCCAGGGGCACAACAATCATTGAACCCAGTCCAGGACCCAGTGCAGAGTCGGCAGGTAAATGGGAGAGAGGTTCTTCCCAAAAGGG
The DNA here is from genome assembly GCF_024166365.1 of Elephas maximus indicus. Lineage (NCBI taxonomy): Eukaryota > Metazoa > Chordata > Mammalia > Proboscidea > Elephantidae > Elephas > Elephas maximus. The sequence continues at coordinate 60,097,856 of NC_064833.1, read as the reverse complement.
GTGTTTTCTGATCCACTTGGTAGGTTAGACACATGTACTTATCTTTTGCTTATTGAGTGCTGCTTTTCACTGGTTCTGGAGGCTCGAGTGGACTCTTCACCATTCAGCCTCTCCTGATGTGGAAAATGCGTCCTGTGTGTCACTGCTTGCCTTCCCTCGCATGCCAGGTGATCCAGCCTGCAGGGTGCCAGTTCCCGCTGGGTCAGGTCTGGCAGCTCCTTGCTGCTTCTGAACTTTCTCTCCCTCCCTCTGCCTCTAAGTCTGATTCCTCAACTTTGCCTTTGATGTTCAGGGCTCCTAGATTGTCATATATAATCGATTCACTTGTTTTTTGAGGTCTTTTTTGTAAGAGGGACCACAGGAAGCGTCTGAGTACTCTGCCGTCTTGGCCCCACCTCCCAGGTTTTTATATTTAGTACACAGGTTGGCACTTTTCACAGCAATGAAAATATCTCCTGGTCAATTTGCTCATAACAAATAGAATCATTGGCTTCAAGGTCTCAGCTTGCCAGTGTCATGCTGTGTCATAGCTATTGTAATTATGTGGTTAGGATACAAGCCAGGTCAAAATGCAACATTATATACTGTGGGCCCAAATCTCATCTTACATTACTAGTGCATGAATAACTTAAAGTGAGCATGAAACAATAAATAGAAAAATTCCTGAGCTAACCAGCTAACCCACTCCCAGCCCCAAGAGAATGTAACTGGAGGGGCATATTGAACTTGGACAGAGAAAACAGTTATTTTTTAAAAAGGGTTTTGATTAGTGAATGTGTGTTTCTTCTCCAAAACACTTTATAAAAATGAATGATGACTTCTGTGAAGGGTAAGAGAATTCACAATACTGGGGAAGCCAGCACAACTTTCCAAGGGAAGGTCATGGAAGCTCCATAGACACATACAAACTCCCTGAAAGACTGAATAATTGGGCTGAGGGCTATGAGGACCATGATCTCAGGAAACTTCTAGCTCAACTGGCATAACATAGTTGACGAAGAAAATGTTCTACATTCTACCTTGGCAAGTGGCGTCTGAGGCCTTAAAAGCTTGTAAGCAGCCATCAAAGACACTCTACTGGTCTCACCCCATCTGGAGCAAGGGAGAATGACCAAAAAAACCAAACCAAACCCACTGTCGTCAAGTCGATTCTGACTCATAGCAACCCTATAAGACAGGGTAGAACAGCCCCATACAGAGAATGAAGAAAACCAAAAACACAAGAGAAAGATTAGTCCAAATGACTGATGGACCGCAATTTCAATAGCCTCTATTAGACTAAGTCAAGCACAACTAGATGGTGCCTGGCTACCAGCAGTGACTTCTCTGACAGGGATCACAATAGAGGGTCCTGGACAGAGCTAGAGAAAAACCAAAATTAGACCAAAATTCTAACTCACACAAATGCATGGGTGCATACAAACACACACACACAAAGACCAGACTTACTGGTCTGACAGAGACTGGAGAAACCCCGAGAATATGGCCCCCAGACACCCTTATAGTTCAGTAATGAAGTCACTCCTTCAGTCAAAGATTAGACAAGCCCATAAAACAAAATGAGATTAAAGGGGAACAGCAGCCCAGGGGCAAGGCCTAGAAGGCAGGAGGGGACAGGAAAGCTGGTAATAGGAAACCCAAAGTTAAGAAGGGAGAGTGTTGACATGTTGTGGGGTTGGTAACCAATGTCACAAAACAGTATGTGTACTATTTGTTGAATGAGAAGCTAGTTTGTTCTGTAAACCTTCATCTAAAGTATGTTAAAAAAATTATGCAAAAAAAAAAATACAAATAAAAATGCATGATGATATCATTTGTGCCTTCAAAAAACTTTTTTTTCAGGCCTACTTTAATGTTGATGTTGTTAGGTGCCCTTGAGTTGGCTCCGACTCATAGCAACCCTATGCACAACAAAACGAAACAGTGCCCAGTCCTGTGCCATACTCACAATTATTGCTGTGCTTGAGCCGATTGTTGCAGCCACTGCGTCAATCCATCTCATTGAGGGGCTTCCTCTCTTTTTCTGACCCTCTGTCTACCAAGCATGATGTTCTTCTGCAGGGTCTGGTCCCTTCTGATAATATGTCCAAAGTATGTGAGGTGAGGTCTCACCATTCTCACTTCTAAGGAGCATTCTGGCTGTACTTCTTTCAAGACAGACTTCTTTGTTCTTCTGGCAATCCATGGCATATTCAGTGTTCTTCACCAACACCATAATTCAAAGGCATCAATTCTTGCTCAGTCTTCATTATCCACTGTTCAGCTTTCTCATACATATGAGGCGATTGAAAACACCATGGCTTGGGTCAGGTGCACCTTAGTCCTCAAAGTTACATCCTTGCTTTTTAACACTTTGAAGAGATCTTTTGCAATAGATTTGCCCGTTGCAATGCATCGTTTGATTTCTTGACTGCTGCTTCCACGGGCGTTGATTATAGATCCAAGTAAAATAAAATCCTTGACAACTTCAATCTTTTCTTCATTTATCATGATGTTTCTTATTGGTCCAGTTGTGAGTGTTTTTATTTCCTTTATGTTGAGGTGTAACCCATACACCTCAACATAAATTCTGTGGTTTTTGATCTTCAGCAATAAGTGCTTCAAGTCCTCTTCACTTTCCTTAAGCAAGGTTGTGTCATCTGCATATTGCAGGTTGTTAGTGAGTCTTTCTCCAAACCTGATGCCCCATTCTTCTTCATATAATCCAGCTTCTCTCACTGTTTGCTCAGCATACAGATTGACTAAGTATGGTGAAAGGTTACAACTCTGACACACACCTTTCTTGATTTTAAACCATGCTGTATCTCCTTGTTCTGTTCAAATAACTGCCTCTTGGTTTAAGTATAGATTCCATGAGCACAATTAAGTGTTCTGGAATCCCCATTCTTCACAACGTTATCCGTAACTTGTTATGATCCACACGGTTGAATGCCTCTGCATAGTCAATAAAACACAGGTAAACATCTTTCTGGTATTCTCTGCTTTCAACCAGGATCCATCTGACATCAGCAATGATATCGCTTGTTCCACAGCCTCTTCCAAATTCAGCTTGAATTTCTGGCAGTTCCCTGTCAATGTACTGCTGCAACTGTTTTTGAATGCTCTTCAGCAAATTTTACTTGTGTGTGATATTAATGATATTGTTCAATAATTTACACATTCTGTTGGATCACTTTTCTTTGGGATGGGTACAAATATTTATCTTTCCCAGTTGGTTGGCCAACTTTTCTTAGGAAGTATGTTATTCAGTGTTAAGTTTTCTGTCTAAATCCTTGAAGGACTCTTAAGTCTTCCCACTGGAGCTGAGCACTTGGATTGAGAGGGACTAGTATAGGAGAGTTGTATGAATTTTCAACAATTCCTATATTGAAACCCACAGTTGCTGAGTTGATTCTGACCCATAGTGGCCCTATAGGACAGAGTAAAACTGCTCCATAGGGTTTCCAAGGAGCAGCTGGGGGATTCGAACTGCTGACCTTTTGGTTAGTAGCTGAGCTCTTAAAAACTGCACCATTAGGGATCCATATAAATAACAGTGGGGTTTAAAACAAAAACATTGATCTACATATTGCCAAGGCAGGAAGCATATGACCTTGAAACAATTTTAGAAAAAGAAAAGAGCCTTCTACTTTTAGTATATCAGCAACTGTATGTGACTTCCTTCTTGGAATTGACTAGATGAGTTTGGATCAAGATGGGATTCTGAAGGCAATAATATGAGCCAAAGGCACAGATCAGAGCAATAAGAGAAGATCCAGACTGAACCAGTGTTGAGACATTAAGTCACACCCAGCTAAGAATGTCTTCAATGTCATAGAGAGAAAAGATTGATAATGAACCCCAAAACCACATTATAATTTTGTTTGTTGTTGTGTGCTATCGAGTAGATTCAGACTCATAGTGACCGTATATTTAGACTTGAACTAACTGATTATGAAATGGATATAGTGTCTCTACAGTGTGGGTTTAGTTCTTCTCCTCCCAGCAATTTGTTGCTCATATAAAATCTCACAGTAAATGGGAGTTACTTGAATTATGCACTGTAAAGAACATCCTGAGATCGAAACAAAACAGACAAGGAATGCATATTGTCTTTAAGCTACAACCAGTTGTATACAGTTGGCCCTCTGTATCTGAAGGTTCTGCATCCATGGATTCAACCAACTACGGATCGAAAATATTTGGGGGAAAAAAAAGAAAGTTCCAAAAAGCAAAACTTGCATTTGCTGTGCTTATTGAGCTCTATGACGAATCCAAGTAAATGAAGTGATGTGTAGGCAAACCCTGCTGTAGTCTCCTGCCATTTCACCATCCTCAGTCTCTCTGCAGCACTCATTGTTTAAGCATTGTATGTTCCTCTCAGATGCCCTTTGTTAGCTACTTGTGTTGTGGGCACCCTTTGTTTCTGTGAAACAATGGCTCCTAAAAAGCAATGAAGTGATCAAAGCAATCCCTCAAAGGCTAAGTGTGAAGGAATTAAGGAGAGCAAGAGGAAGGAGTTTAAGACTAGTAATGGATGGCTGGCTACCTCTGTAAAGTGCTACAGACTCAAGAACTTCAAGATCGTGAGTGAATCAGCCTTGGCTGATGCCCAGGCAGCATCACCGTTCCCAGAAGAGCTCAAGAAACTCAGAGTAGAGAAAGGCTACCTTCCAGAGCAAATCTTCAATTATAAGGAAACAGCTATTTACATAGCATTTATATTATATTAGGTATTAGAAGTAATCTTGGGATGATTTAAAGTATACAGGAGTATGTGTGTAGGTTCTATGCAAATACCTGCCATTTCATATAAGGAACTTAAGTATCCAAGAATTTTGGTATACCCAGGGGTCCTGGAACCAATCTCCTGTGGATACAGGGGAGGGATTGTATTTGGAAAGGGGATCATCAACCACCATGTAGCAAATGAGCAAAGACTTCAAGGTCCTTGGATGCCAAAGATATGACTCCATTCTTTTCATTCATTGATTGCAAAAATATTTATTGAGAGCCTTCTAAGCTCCAGGCACTGCTCAAGGTGCTGGGTATGCATCACTGAAAAAAATTCCATGCCCTCATGGAGCTTACAGTCTACCCATGATTTGATAAAGTCTTCAAACACAAACTTTTAATTCTGATGAGTCTGAAATCATTTGTAAAACAGAAATATTGTGATAATAAGTGACAGCACGAGAGGCATGCTATATAATACTAGCAGGAATAACCAATAAAAACAGTCATTTTAAAAAACAATTGAGAAGATAATAAAAATACACCTTAGACGTTTCACTTCTAGCAAGGGCGGATGAGGAAATTAAACTAATTTTCCTACTGAGACATCCAAAAAAACTGAGCAAAAAAAAAAAACTTGAAGACATCAGAGTAATAAAAGGCAGAGAAAAATTAAGGTTGAAATTTTGGGAGAAAAAGGAAAGCTCAGAGAGACAAGCCCAATACTGGGGACTGCTGCTCCTTTAGGGATAGACCAATTCTCCAAGAGGTAGGTGAGAGGCAAGAAAATCTAAGGACCATTTATGACATTACTACAGGATTAGAGGAACAATGAGGGACAGGCCTGGTTAACCATCATGCTTTGGCTTGGGACTTTGGAAGTCTGCAACATAGGAGTGAAGATGAACAAGGAACAGACCCATGCTAGCATCAGCTCATTTCTTAAAATTGAATTAACTACATCTGGGTAGAGCCGGTGAACTTAGCTAACAGTCAGAAACAAACATAACCCTCTTTGAAGAAAGATAATGTCTCCCTAGTTCAAACCCTATATGGCAGTTCTACTCTCTGTTATAGGGTCGCTATGAGTCAGAATCGACTTGACGGCAATGGGTTAGTTCAAATTATTTTTACATTTGTTCATACACACTATTAATCAAAAATTAAAAACCAAAGCAAAACTCCTGCTCTCCTCTCCCTCCCTGCCATCTCTTTACTCTCTTCTTTCCCTTTTTTATACACTCTGGAAGCATGGATAGGTCCCTGGGTGACACAGTTTGCTCTTGACTACTAACCTAAGGGATGACTATTTGAACTCACCCAGCAGTACTTTGGAAGAAAGACTTGTTGATCTGCTTCCGTACAGATTACAGCCAAAAAACCGCGATGGAGCTCTTCTACTCTGTAACACAAGGGGTCACTGTAAGTCAGAAGCTACTTGATGGCGGCGGGTTTGTTTGTTTGTTTGAAGACATGGAAATAGCGCAGGCTTTGGAGTCATATCTAAGTTTGAAAATACTTTTTTAATACCCACTTCTTCATTTGGTCCTTCCTTTAGTCAGTGGCGAAAGCAGGTGCTTCTTTCTAGGTCCAGGATGACAAGAACTTGTTGTGACACTAGGAAAAGTACATGGCAGATAATTCCAAGATTTGTTGTACACATGCTCACCTGCAGGAATACAGACCCTTATTTCACACGTATCTATTGCACTGTGGTAGCGTTGAGGTAATATGGTGACTAACACAGAAACAATTCTTGCCCTCATGGTCCTTATACTCTAGTTAGGGAGATAGACATTAAGCAAACATTCCAAAGCATACAAAACTGCTCCAATTATTATTTTCTACAGTTTGCAGATGGAGGCCATGAGAATACCATTCAAGAGCCAGTTGCCCGTTACTATGTAGAAAGATACCTGGGGGAATTTCTTAGACACCAGATGACATGAGATGGAGGATCCGATTTATTTTCAGAAGTCAGCCACCAGGGCATCTAATATCCCTCCCAGACAACCGTTTGGCAGAAAGTGACAATGGCACTTTAACCTGATATCCCTCTCTTTCCTGTTTTAAGTCTTTTTCTCTAAATTTAACAATGCCAAGATTAAAATTGCTTTCTTAATGCAAACCATGTCTTGTTATCTTCTCAGCCATTAGTGGATACTGGTCTTTGGTTGCTATGGTGACTATTGCATTTATGCTGCCCCAAAGGTAGTTGATAGCTTTTCTTTAATGGAATGACAATAAAGAGAGGGAAGAAGTAGTCTGTGATGCCTCTTAACAATGCAATTAACTTTGTTTTTGCTAGAGCCTAATACACATGGCTTTTCCTAAGGCTAGTCTGAGATTTCACACCATTATTCCTAATAGAGCACCTGAGAATTGAAGTTGTTCATTCACTGGGGAGGGAATAGATGGATGGTAGGATTTCTGCATTTCAGTTCCTCTCTTTACCCATTAGAGCACACTGAGCTTCCCACAGGTTTTCTGCTCCATTTGCATTTCCTCGCAGAGAGAAAGTGACATTAACAGCATCAAAGTAGGTTGTACTTCTCAGATATTAGCAGAGAGAGCTGTAGGAGACATTTTGTAGGACTCAGCCATCTGCTTCCTTCCTGCTGAGGGGAAAAAGGACTCCCTTAAGAAAGAAATTACTTTCTTGCAAAGCATAGCAAAAAAAAAGTGTGTGTGTGTAGCTTCATTTCATAAGGAACAAAGATAAACTCATAAATATTTAGGTGGTTTTCTAATCATGTGTTATTCAGGTCACCTGTTTTGTTTCCTACTTTATTACCTTGATTATGTCCTTATAAAATGGTATCGACAATTAAAAATGTATAAAAGCTTTGACAGAAAGAGTAATTTACACATAAACTTTTTTTTTTTGTAAATTTTGCATCTTGGTAAATGTAGATCAGAGAATAAATTCACGTTTAAGTTATGGTTTATTATATCCATTATAATATTATTTTCATAATAATAGTATATTACATCAAATTGTATTCACAGCCCATGCTTTATCCCTCCAAACGATTGAGAACTAGTTTTTTAGCTAAGGAGTCCCTGGGTGGTGCAAACAGTTAACATGATTGCCTGCTAATTCAAAGGCTGGAGGTTTGAGTCCACATAGAGGCACGTCGGAAGAAAAGACATTTAAAACCCTGTGGAGCACAGCTCTGCTCTGACACACATGGGGTCACCATAAGTAGGAGTTGACTCGACAGCAACTGGCTTGTTTTATTTGTTTTTGTAGTTAAATTCCAGCCTATAACATGCTCACGACTGGGGATACACTCTAAAAATGCAACCTCTTAGATTCCACACCGACACAGTTTGTGTAATACTGTCTGCTGCAGTAAACTCCAAAATTTCAATGCCTTAACCCAGAAGTTTATTTCTTGCTAGTGACTAGTCCAGCCCAGGCATTCTTGGTCTGCGAGCAGATTTCTTCCATGAAGTGACTCAGAGGCCTCGGATCCATTCTTCTTGTGACCCGACATCCCCTAGGGTTTCAGAGCCACCTCCTCCAAGCAAACAGGGTTGAGGGGCTAAAGAAGGTAGCATTTGCCTCTTAACTGTCTTGGTCCCGAAGTGGCACACATCATTTCCCACTTGCAGATTCCAACACAAGAATTAGTCCCATGGTCCTGACAAGATGCAGGAGGGCTGGGCAGTGCAGATCCTGGCATGCAGTCTCTTCCCAGCAATAGCTCTGTTGCTAGTGGGCACCTAGCCAGTGCTGTCACGGTGGCATTTGAATCTTGGCACACAGGTTCCTGACATTATTTCTCAGTGTAAGAAGATAGAAGGCAAGAATGAGCTCGGAGTAAGCTCTGATTTGCTCTTTATCAGTTACTAGATGGATGACTCTTGAGTTGCAGTTCGATTATCTGTAAAATGTTAGTTGTTCTGATGACCAAAAATGATAGCCTTTGTGGAATTGCTTTTTAACTTACGTTTCGAATATAGGTATTTTAACACTAAAAAAAAAAAAAAAACCTTACTGCTGTGGAGTGGATTACAACTTCATGTGTTACAGAGTAGGGCTGCTCCATAGGGTTTTCTTGGCTGTAATCTTTACAGAAGTAGGTCACCAGGCCTTTCTTCTGCAGCCCTGCTAGGTGGGTTTGAACTCTCAACCTTTGGTAGTAGTCCAGTGTAAACCGTTTGCGCCGTTCAGGTACATGTAAGCATGTACTAAAATCTGGGCTATATTTTACAAAGGAAATCAGGATTTATTTTCACTGCTCATTTTCCTCACAACTTATTTCTAACTAATTAGTTGTTTCAAGACCCTGCTGAAAGTTTACATCTGCTGAAACACACTTCTGCTTCAACTTGTTGTGCTCACTGTTTCAGTGCCCATGTCTCCAGTTACATTGTTCCTGCTCTTTGAATTCAAATTGCCTTATAATCAGGGAGGGGGCTCTGGAGAAATAAGAAGACTTGAGCAGTTTCCTGTGCCAGGTTGGTTGTGTAAGTTCTCTCATTTACCCTCACCGCAGCCTTCTGAAGCAGGTATTCTCCGCCCTACAAAGGAGAAGACTAATGAGGTTAAGCAGTTGGCACAAACTCACACAGCTGTCAAAGGCAGAAGCAGGAACAAGCCCGTTCCAACTAGTTCTCAACCCCACTTCCCTTCACCGAAGTGCATCTCAGAGGAACAGACAATTCTGGTTCTATCGTGGGGCTGGTGGTTAGATGATCCTTTCCACCTTGCTGGAAAAGATGACACCAGGCCTGGATACCGGACTTTGAAGTGGATAGGCTGACTATATTTTTCTCCTAAATGTTCAAAACAGAAATTTTAACCTGCAACTTGAGGACTGTCCCAATGCTTCAATCTCATTTTCCATTTATTTTGGCAATTACCCTTGGAATCTATTCCTAAGCACTTCTCAAAAACTCAAAGCCAGCTAAAAGAATTTTGCCCTGGTTTGAGTTGTTGCCAGAGGTACTATTTTTACACCAGTGGAGAAAAGCATGACCTTTATGGTTTTTGCATTTTTATAAGAAGTATAAAAATCATGTGCTACTAAGAATGTTCAAAATAAATCTTGTTTTTTTCAAGTGATTTGTTAAATACTAATAGATAGCCAAAAAGCAAATCAGGTGAATTATTCTCAAATAATAATATGATTGATGACTTTAGCATGATTGATCTTTGGATATTTAAGACTTTCCTACAAGCTTCAGTATGGATTTGAAATATAATGATTTGTTATTAAGCTCTTCAGACTAAAAATATTCCAAAAAAAAAAAAAAATTTGTGGAGCTTATAAAAACTATTCTTACTCTTGTTTTTTCCAAACCCTTTTGGAAAGTAGATAAATAATGGCTTTTTATAGCTCAACATTTTGTAAAGAAAAGTTTCATTATTATCCTTCTTCTACAAGCTTCATACAATTTGGCCAATATAACATGCTATCGTTTACTTTTTCTACTATGTCACATGAGGTCACTATGAGTTGGAATAAACTCAATGGCAGCAGGTTTTTTTGCGGCGGGGGGTGTTGACTGAGAATTAAAAAAAAAAAAAAATTCGGGTTTCAAGATGTCTGTACCACCCAAAACACCAAAAGGCAGCTGTGAATGCCACAAAGGTAGGGACCTTCTCTATTTAATTCATTGCTATATTTCCAGCAGCCAACACTTGTCAGACACGTTGTGGTCCCTGACTAAGAACTTGGTGAATGAGTGAGTAAATTATTTCCTCAGGAGTAGTATGCTTTATTCTACCTCCTAAATATTCAGGGCTTTGTTTCTCATTCAGACTGTACTTAGAGCTATGATGTTTATGAGAAGGGAAACAAGTCTGAAAATTCAGAACTGTATTATTTTTTTCTTAATTAAAGAATTAAAGTAATAAATTAAAGTCAAGGATTTAAAGGAGTAAGTGCCTAGTTCTTTCTTTAAGTTATTACTTATTTAAATTGTTAAGTTTACTACGTTATTTGAGTGATTCCATCTACCTAATGGCTGTGGATATTGCTTCGACCCCTACTCTGAGGAGATGCTGGAGGGCCTGTCATCTCCAGCCCGTCACGCAGAATGTCTTCTGATTACAGGGCCATTGGCATGCTCTCCCTTTGTGCACAGGCCACCATCTTGGTAGCTAAAAACTTCTTTGATTTCTGGAGAGCAAGTGCTACTGTGTTGTGTACATACTTGAGTCCTGTAGGAAGGAGAAGGACAAGTCATATGAGGATGACCCTCCTGCCTATACCAGGCAGCTACGCGGCTACTACCATGCCTATCATTTCTGGTGCAGCTGAATGCTCACCGGCCTTCAGGATTTACATATGACAGCCCTTGACCCCTTCCTTGGCCTGTCATTCCCCAACCCTATGCTTTAGTCCTTTTGTATATTACCTTCAGTTCCACCCTCACTAAAAAAAACAAAACCAAACTGTTGATGTCTAGTCGATTTCGACTTATAGTGACCCTCACTAAAGTGACTATATATAGCAGTTAGCCTAAAACAGTGTCAATGTTTGCCTGTTGTCCGGGTGTAGTTGTTAATTGTGTCCCTTTTCATTTCTCACCCACTTTGGATGACAAATTACACTGATATTCTACTATAGTCCACATCTTAAACATAACTCTCAGGGCATATTTTGACCAATGGCTATCTATTTTAAGGTGCACTATGATTATCTATACCATTTGCTCTCTTTCTCCTTTTCTCCTCCCTCTGCCATGAATGCCCTTAGTCTTTTAGGCTTTACCCTTTAATTTTACCTACATTATTCTGTTTGGTTCTAAACCCTGAGAGCACCCATTCCTAGCAACAGTACTTGGTGAAACTATTAGGCACCTGATGTAGCTCTAACAATTATACTCTTATTAACCCAAAACCCAAACCCGTTGCCATCAAGTCGATTGTGACTCATTAGGCATTTAAGAATTCTGAACTGGCATTGAATAAAATGTCATCTTGCAAAGGCTGCGTTGTAAAAGTGGTGACGGAGGCAGTTACCTTATTATTTTAAATGAATTTATAGGTGAGACAATGATTGTTTTAAATATTCTTCTGTAACAACCCAACCACAATGTATAATGTCCAAGCTCTATTTTGTGTACTACCTATCGTCTATCTACCTATGATCTATCCATCAACTTTTGGCAGGTCCAGTCTTCTGCAAAAATAAAAAATCAGCAATATTGGTTTTCAGCATTCGTGCTGCCCAAAGTAGGGTCCAATAATTATAATATATCCCCTACTGAACCAGTTGCCATCGAGTCAGTTCTGATTCATGGAGACCCCATGTGGGTCAGAGTAGAATTTGATCCATAGGGTTTTCAATGGATGATTTTTGGGGTGTAGATGGCCAGGCCTTTCTTCTGAGGTACCTCTAGGTGGACTCAAACTGCCAATCTTTTGGTTAGAAGCCAACAGCGTTAACCACTTGCACCACCCAGGAATTCCATCCCCCTTCTAAACAAAAAAGCCCAAACCCGTTTACTGTTGAGTTGATTACAACTCATAGCGACCCTATAGGACACATAGACTTCATTGGAAGGCTTTTTGAGAGACTGCCTTAACCTAAGTGGAACGGTTCTATTAGAGCAATCTCAAGGACTGTGGAAGTCAGATGGCCAGAGGGTGGAGACTTCAGTGCTCTTAAAATCACACCATAGGCAAGTAGCTTCTCTCCTCACAAATTCATCAGACTGATCCTAACCCTCAACGTCACACAGGTGCAAAACTGCACTTAATTTGATGCTTTTATTGAGCAAATTTATGTGGAACATTTTTTTTGATCACTGGCCCCGAGGCATATTTTCTTCAAGTACCAGTTTCCTGTTAGCGAGCAAGTTATACTGATGTAGGCAATTTCTTCATACTTTTTCATAGACTCTAGTGCTGACGATATTGTTCATGGTACATTCCTAAAAGCGAAGAGGACTCTATTAGAGTTGGTAGATGACAGATTAAACTTGCCCTCCGTTTCCCTCCCCAGAACAAATCTTCAATTCAGAAAAAGAAATATACCGAAAAGAAGCATCGAAAATTTCAATTTATAGAAAACTCACCACTACCATTTTTCCATCTACAATTTGTCTTTTGATTGTTGTCTCTTTGCCGAGCCACTTTTGGACCTGAATCATCGAGCCACTGTCTAATGTTATGATGCTCTATAAAAGCATAGAAGAATCAGTTACAAATAGTAATTCACTAAACCCTAACCTACACAAGACTAAACATCGACTCTTTATTTCCATTTTGAAATTATTTCCTTCAAAATCCTCACCTTGGTTCTTGTCATAATTTAATAACATCAAATTGGAAGAAGCCTTAAGAGATCATTCAGTTAATGCCCTCCTCTCTACGCAAGCAACGCCTAAGCTATTTACGCTTGATTGTTCTACCTGCAGTTCCATATAATCACAGAGAGAGATCAGAAAGAAAAAAAAAAAGGGGGAAACATTCTGAATGTTTTGCCCTGTTGACTATCAGAATACTCAGCAAAACCAAACCAAACCAAACCCACTGCCGTCGAGTCGATTCCGACTCATAGTGACCCTATAGGACAGAGTAAAACTGCCCCATAGAGTTTCCAAGGAGCACCTGACGGATTCAAACTGCTGACCCTTTGGTTAGCAGCCATAGCACTTAACCACTACACCACCAGGGTTTCCAAATACTCAGCAAAGAGGACTGATTTTAGAGATGTGCAGACATTAACCAACAAATCAAGCTCGAACTGACTCGATGACAAATCAAACTCAAATTATCAGACTATGAATATAGCATGTATAACCACCTTCTAGTGTTTTCCTGATTGTTGAACACCAGGAGGATTTAATTCTCACCTTCACTTTCCGGTTGTCTGCTGTGGTCTCCTCAAACTCTTCCCCCAGCTTGAAGGAGATCGCAGTGTTCTTGAAAGAACTTTCGGTTCTGATGCTCACCACGTCCCCATCGACACTGATGCTGACAGTTGGCTTCACTAACCCGGCCACGTTCCGGGCAGCAAAGCTCACTCCTGTAAGGTAGAGAGGCAACACACCTCAAGTCATTAAGGAAGAATAGTTAACAAGCAGTTTGAAAAGCAATTTTAAAAGAATGCGTACTTTCCCCATTGAGGTTTTAGATAATTTACTGTAGCTTCGTTTATGCTTTCTGTGATCTCTGGACTGAGCCAGATCCTCCCAGTCATAAGGTATGTCTAATGACTATATTAGACATTATAAAAAGCTAAACTCACTTTTTGAGACTTTTGTCCTTCATCTAAAATCCTATGCCTTCACAGACAGCTCATGAAAGAGACCCCTGAGACCTGACAATAATAACGTACATTTATATGGTGCCTTCCAGGTTATCAAGTGGAGTATTACAATAACAGTACAGGGATGTTATTATCCTCATTCTAGAGATGGGTACATGGTGTCCCAGGGAGGTAGAGAGGCTTCTTCTGGGTTATGCGTCTAATAAATAGCAGAGCTGGGATTTAAATACAAGCTTTCTAAATCCCCAGCCTATGGCATTTTCCATCTTTCCCAAATTAAAAAATAATAATAATAAAAAAACAAGCAGCACAGCTTTTTAACTACCTAAACTTAACCAAAAAGAATATGACTTACAGTGTCCAAGCTTCTCTGTCATTTGAAGATTAAACTTAGATCTGGCAGAGTAAAGAGGAGGCAGGCAAACTGGACAATTTTGTTTTGCGTCTGGCACTTTTCTTCGGGCTGGGGATTTTCTATCATCAAACGTAATTCCGACAATACTGAACAGAAGAGCTGACTCCCCTTTCTCCCTTGATTTCTAATTCTATTTCACCTTCAGGTTGTGGAACTGACATGAAGCGTCTGACTGCAGAGAAGCAGTGTTAGAAACGTAGCACACACAGAAGAGTAAGGTGGTAAACACTTGGGCCTCCAGCTTTGCCACTTAGTGGCTTGGACGTGTCACTTACCTTCTCTAACTTTCAGCTTTCTTTTAGAAAAAAGAGAATAACTACGGTACTTACCTCATAAGTGTGTTAGGGGGTTAACTAAAAGAACAGTACTGGCATGTAGTAGGTGCTCGGTAGAGGCTAACTGTTATTCCTCTTTGCACTATGCCTAATTCTCTCTCCCAATCAAAAAAAGTGCCACTCTTGTCATAAGCCCCAACTTTCTTATATGCCCTCAAATCTAAACTCAAAACATGTGAGTATAAGAGTCCATGAAGAGATAGAGAAACATGTTGCATATTGTTCATGTTGTTAGGTGCTGTCGAATCGGTTCTGACTCATAGCAACCCTACATACAAGAGGACAAAACACCACCTAGACCTGCACCGTCTTTACAACAGTTGCATCCACTATGTCAATCCATCTCATCGAGGGTCTTCCTTTTTCATTGGTCCCCTACTTTACCAAGCATTATGTCCTTCTCCAGGGACTGGTCCCTCCAGATAACACATTCAAAGTACATGAGACAAAGTCTCACCATCCTCCCTTCTTAGGAGCATTCTGGTTGTACTTCTTCTAAGACAGATTTATTAATTCTTCTAGTACTCCATGGTGTATTCAATATTCTTCGCCAACACCATAAGTCAAAAGCATCAACTCTTCTCCTGTCTTCCTTATTCACTGTCCAGCTTCCGCATGCATATGAAGTGATTGAAAATACCATGGCTTGAGTCAGGTGCACCTTAGTCCTCAAAGTGACATCTTTGCTTTTTAACACTTTAAAGAGGTCTTTTGCTGCACGTTTGCCCAATGCAATGTGTCATTTGATTTCTCGACTGCTGCTCCCATGGGCGTTGGTTGTGGATCCAAGTGAAATGAAATCCTTGACAACTTTAATCTTTTCTCCTTTTATCATGACATCACTTATTGGTCCAGTTGTGAGGATTTTTGTTTTCTTTATGTTGAGGTGTAATCCATAATGAAGGCTGTAGTCTTTGATCTTCATGAGTAAGTGCTTTAAGTCCTCTTCACTTTCAGGAGGCAAGGTTGTGTCATCTGCGTATGATGGGTTATTAACGAGTCTTCCTCCAATCCTGATGCCCCGTTCTTCATATAGTCCAGCTTCGCAGATTATTTGCTCATTATACAGATTGAATAAGTATGGTGAAAGGATACAACACTGACATACACCTTTCTTGATTTCAAACCATGCAGTATCCCCTTGTTCTGTTCAAAGGACTGCCTCTTGGTATATGTACAGGTTCTTCATGAGCATAATTAAGTGTTCTGAAATTCCCACTCTTGGCAATGTTACCCATAATTTGTTATGATCTGCACAGTTGAATGCCTTTGCATAGTTAAAAAAACACAGGTAAACATCTTTCTGATATTCTCTGTTTTTAGCCAAGATCCATCTGATATCAGCAATAATATCCCTTGTTAGGTGCATGTCCTCTTCTGAATCCAGCTTGAATTTCTGACAGTTTCTTGTTGATGTTCTGCTGCAAATGTTTTTAAATTATCTTCAGCAAAATTTTACTTGTGTGTGATATTATCATATTAGTGACATTGTTCTATAATCTCCAAATCCTGTTGAGTCACCTTTCTTTGAAATGGGCACATATATGGATCTCTTTCAGTAGGTTGGCCAGGTAGCTATCTTCCAAATTTCTTGGCCTAGACGAGTAAGCACTTCCAGCATTGTGTCCATTTGTTCAAATATCTCGGTTAGTATTCTATTAATTCCTGGAACTGTGTTTTGCACCAATGCCTTCAGTGAAGCCTGGACTTCTTCCTTCAATACTACCCATTCTGATCATATGTTACCTCCTAAAATGGTCAAATGTCGACCATTTCTCTTTGGTACAGTGACCTTGGGCATTCCCTTCTTTTGATGCTTCCTGCATTTTTCAGTATTTAGACCAAAAAACCAAACCTGTTGTGTACAGTCGATTCCAACTCATAGCAACCCTATAGGACAGAGTAGAACTGCCACATAGGGTTTCCAAGGAGCGCCTGGTGGATTTGAACTGCCAACTTTTTGGTTAGCAGCCATAGCTTTTAGCCACTACACCACCAGGGTTTCTCATTTAGACCATAGAATCTTTCAATACTGCAACTCAAGGCTTGAATTTTTTCTTCAGTCCTTTCAGCTTGAGAAATGCTGACTGTGTTCTTCCCTTTTGGTTTTCTAACTCCAGGTTTTTGCACATTTCATTAAAATAATTTGGTTTGTCTTCTCACACTGCCCTTTGAAATCTTCCATTTAGCTCTTTTATGTCGTCATTTCTTCTGTTCACTTTAGATACCCTACATTCAAGAGCAAGTTTCAGAGTCGCTTCTGACATCTGTTCTGATCTTCTCTTTCTTTCCTGTCTTTTTAATGACCTGTTGCTTTCTTCATGTATGATGTCCTTGATGTCAACCCGCAGCTTGTCTGATCTTCAGTCGTTAGTGTTCAATGTGTCATATCTGTTCTTGAAATGGTCTCTAAAGTCAAGTGGGTTATAATCAAGGTCATACTTTGCCTCTCTTGGACTTGTTCTAATTCTCTTCAACTTCAACTGGAATTTGCATATGAACAATCGATGGTCTGTTCCGCAGTTGGCCTCTGGCCTTGTTCTGACTGATGATATTGAGCTTCTCCATCCTCTCTTTCCACAAATGTAGATAAGTTGAAAAAAACTTTATCCAATGAAGAGGTCGTTGTTCTTGCAAAATAATATCATGCGTTCTCCAGAGTCATTTCTATCATCAAGATCATATTTTCCAACTACCGATCCTTCTTTGTTTCCAACTTTTGCATTTCTCACCAGTAATTATCAATGCATCTGGATTGCATATTTGATCAGTTTTCAGACTGCAGGAGTTATCTTCAATTTCTTTGTCTTTGGCCTTTGTGGTTGATCCGTAAATTTGAATAATATTCGTATTAACTGGTCTTTCTTGTAGGCATATGGATATTAACCTATCATTGACAGCTTTGCACTTCAGGATAGATCTTGAACTGTTATTTTTGGCAATGAATGTGACACCTTTCCTCTTCAATTTGTCATCCCCAGCATAGTAGACCACTCCATTTTCGCTCACTAATGCCTAGGATATCGATGTTTATGTGCTCCATTTCCTTTTTGATGACTTCCAATTTTCCTAGATTCATACTTTGTACATTCCACACTCTGATAATTAATGGATGTTTGCTGCTGTTTCTTTTCATTATGAGTCATGCTACAAGAGCAAATGAAAGTTCTGAAAGCTTGACTCCACCCACTTCATTAAGGTTGACTCTACTTGGAGGCAGCAGCTCTTCCCCAGTCGCGTTTTGAGTGTCTTACATTCTGAGAGGCTCGTATTCCCGCAGTATACCTTACAGTGTTCCACTGCTAGTCATAAAATTTTTATGGTCATTTTTTTTAGGAGTAAACCACCAGGTCCTTCCTAGAAACTGTCTTAATCTGGCAGCTCTGCCGAAACCTGTCCACCATGGGTGACCCTGCTGGTATCTGAAATACCACTTGTATGTCTCCTTGCACTATGGAGGCTTGTGTGTTGCTGTGGTGCTGGAAGCTATGCTACCAGTATTTCAAATACCAGCAGGGTCATCCATGTTTCATATTACTGTCTGAGAAATTAACAATTATTATGAAAGAGGAACACATATCATTTATAAGTACATTAACCTTTTATGAAGAGTATGAGGCATTGTTGTGTGGTTCCCTAGAATAGCAAACATGTTACTAATAATTGTAGGGATCCATTGATGAATTCAACTAAGGTAAAAAAAAAAAAAAATTAAAAAAACCCTTGACTTTGTATACAGTTTATTACTGCAAGTGTGTTCTACCATAAGCATGGAAAGTATTAAATAATTACTGTTCTGCTAGTAATTAGTAAAAAAAAAAAAAGGTTTAACTGATATACCCAAAACCCATCATAGCAACCCTATAGGACACAGTAGAACTGCCTCCATAGGGTTTCCAAGGAATGGCTGGTGGATTCAAACTTCCAACGTTTTGGTAAGTAGCTGAGCTCTTAACCACTAGTGCCTCTGGCACTCCAACGGTTATAGACTCAAGTAATATAAATTGATTGTTAAGTTTTCAACTTAAATAACAGAAAAAGGATAGGTAAAGTTTAACCCCCCCCCCAAAAATCTTATACTTCTGAAAAATAGCCAGTGGTGGGATAGTTAATGAATATAAATGTTCTATTACTTCTACCAAAATTCAAAATTCTTCAAAATTCTGTTTTTTTAATATCTCCCACATGTAGCAGAATTCTAAAATTAACCAAGAAATTTTATTTGTTATTACTCTGAAACTTTTCAACTTAAAGCAAACCCTGAAACGAATTTAATTGACAAATTTAATTACAGATAGTGATAGCCACCTATTAATTTTAACCTAGAAAAGGCTATTTGATGTAATGATAAAGATAAAAAGAGACTCTACCAAGGAGTTTAGATAAAACATTTTTATAAACAATAAATGGTCCTAAAAATATAGATTATGACTGAAGAAAGGCATATAGGAGCCTAGTATTCCAAAAGGAGGAAATCATTACTAGGAATTAAAAAAGACACATAATCTAAATTAGTCTCATACGAATATGCCCTAGGATTACAAAAGAAAGAAAGACTTGTAGGAAAATTTATTGTAAAGTGCAAGCCTAACCATGTCACAGAATGAGTTGCCTGTTTGCAAATACTACGATAGCATTTCTCACCCAGTTCTTTCATGTAATCCTCAAAGTTTTCACTGGAGACCAGCTTCCAGGTTCCCAAGAAGGGCTCAACCATCATGGAAAGCTTGCTGAGAAGAGGCACTCACAACTGAAAGCCAAAGAAATCTAGGCATTGCTGGGTTTCCTGTACCTTCCTTTAAAGAACATCTTTATCATGTGACTCTTATGAAATGGCCAATGGCCAGCAGCAAGACCGAAGATTCTAGGCACCAACATCTGACTCATTTTATTTACCTCCAAATTAAGAAACAGAAAATTAGTATGTAAAGTTGAATTTGTGTCAGTGATTATAGCTTCTAGCAAAGAGATTTACACCCAAAGGTCACCTGGTAAATATTTCCTGTGCAATGGAGACAATTTTTAATAGAGGTCAGCCTTTTTAAGTACAAATGCTGAGTCAACTCTGAAGGAACATCCCAACAAATGTCTAATGAACACCTGGTTGAAGTGTTTTCCTACTGAAGACTAGCACATCCTTGCTTGATCCAGCTCAGCTCTTTTCTGTTTGGGTAAGTCACAGTACTAGAGTATCCTCTTCATTAAAACATCTTCCCTTCCCTTCCTTGCAGGGTTGATGGATTGATATTAGTTAATGTAACTGAAATGCCTAGGTGTGGGGTATTATTAATATTATCATTGTTGTTAATCAAGGGTAATTGAGGACTGAGAAGAAAGGTGACAATTCTCATTGGTTGGTGGTTTGTGATTTAAGCCCTAAAAAGGGGGTAGAGTTAATGACTGAAAAATTTATCTTTTAGGCTTACAAAGTAATCTTGATGTTAAAAGAAACCACTTGAACTCGTGAGGGAAAAATTGGGGAATTTTTGGGGAGAAACATGGTGCTTTGATATGTGCATTCTAAAAGAAAAAAAAGGCAGCTGAAACCTTAAATCTCTGGCACATTATTTCTGAAATCACCCTCTGCAGCCCAATAGAAGCGAACTTTGCAGGTGCTGAGTTTACTAAGAAGGATTCTTTTCAGGGTCTATGGATTTACATCACAGCTTTGAATTCCAGTTGTTTTGAGGATGGCTGGAAAGTTAGGGTGAGAGTGACAACAGGAAGAATATTCATACTATTATCAGCCTCATGTCAAATATTCTTTCAATTCAGAGAAATATTTATTCAAACCACCTCTTTGTAGACAAGATGAAAAAGAGGTTGATGGTTTGGCATGGGAAAGTTATAACTTAAGTGGTATAAATATATATATTTTTTAATGAAACACATAAAGAGGAAATTGTCTTATGTGAGATATTTATAGGTAGAGCAGAGTTATTAAAATATCTGAAGGGCAAAACAAGGCAAGCAAAAACCTTACAGGCAATTTCAGGAAACTGACCCATGCTTGGAATAGGTGCTCCAGCCATTGACGGTACACTCAGATGTGATGTTCAAACTAGGGTTTGTTTTGCTGAGTCTAGATGTACACATACTCAGTGCTTGAAAGGTAGCAAATATAGTTGGCCATGCATATTTGCCTGTGGGGTAGTGTTACAAAAGTCTCCTTTAGTTTAACTATTCTTGTTGTTTCTATTCCCCTGCCATTGGTTGATTCTGAAATTAATCCTGTGGCCTGTTTTAAAGCTCAGTTGGCTCATGAGACCAAAAGGAAACTTGAGTTTCTGGCTCCCATATTTTCCTCAGTCTTAGGAGAAAGCCAGAGGGAGAGATGGTCCCTCTTCTTCCTCTTCACATTTCCTGTCTTTAAAGGATATTTAGAACTGATGCAGCCATTGTATTACCAACCTAAAGATGAAGTCAAACGTCATAATGACAAACCAAAAAAGTGGGAAGAACTGAAGACAGCTTTACTTCAGCAATTTCTGTTATGTCTACACACACACACACACACACACACAAGTAATCAATTCCGTTATTAAAGCAATTTTGTGTCTGAGGTTTTGCTACTTGCAGCTTACCCTGTTTGCTGTTGCCACTGAGTCAATTCCGACTCATAGTGACCCTATAGGACAGAGTAGAACTGCCCTATAGGGTGTCCAGGGAGCAGCTGGTGGATTTGAACTGCCGATCTTTTGGTAAGCAGCCTGAGCTCTTAAACACTGCGCCACCAGGCCTCCACTTGCAGCTTAAGCCTTCTTAATTGGTATGCTTTTATAAGTAGCTTCACCCAATGGTTATTTTGAACTTTCAAAACAACCAATTGCTTGTGTCACATGCAGTTGAAATTGTTCAACTTCTACCCATCTTTCCTGTCCCAACTCAAGCATCTCCTCCTCTGAAGGAGGAAATTGGTTCAGAGTTAATTGATCTCTAATAAACGATACAATTGTACTTGTTCCGGTGGCTCAAGCAGTGGTAAGAACATCCAGCTTCTCACCAGATGGTCTGCGATTTGAACCCAGCAGCTGCTATGAGGGAGAAAGATGTGACAGTCTCCGTCCCGTAAAGATTAACCCACCATGGTCGAGTTGATTTGGACTCATAGAGACACTACTGGACAGAATAGAACTGCCCCATAGGGTTTGCAAAGCTGTAATCTTTACGAAAGCAGAATGCCACTTTTTCCCCTGGAGCAGCTGTTGTTGTTGTTAGATGCCTGCAATCGGTTCTGACTCATGATGACCCTAAGTACAATGGAACGAAACACTGCCTGGTCCTACGCCATCCACACAATCATTGTTATGCTTGAACCCATTGTTGTGCCCACTGCGTCAATCCATCTAGTTGAGGATCTTCCTCTTTTTTACTGACCCTCTACTCCACCAAATATGATGGCCTTCTCCAGGGACTGGTCCCTCCTGATGATAAGTCCAAAGTTTGTGAGACGAAGTCTCCCCATCCTCACTTCTAATGAGCATTTTGGTTGTACTTCTTCCAAGACAGATTTGCTCATTCTTCTGGCAGTCCATGGTATACTCAATATTCTTCACCAACACCTTAATTCAAAGGTATCAATTCTTCTTCAGTCTTCCCTATTCATTGTCCACATCATGGGCTGGGTCAGGAGCACCTTAGTACTTTAAGTGACATCTTTGCTTTTTTTTTTTTTTTAATAAATTTATTAAGCTTCAAGTGAACGTTTACAAATCCAATCAGTCTGTCACATATAAGTTTACATACATCTCACTCCCTACTCCCACTTGCTCTCCCCCTCTTGAGTCAGCCCTTTCAGTCTCTCCTTTCGTGACAATTTTGCCGGCTTCCCTCCCTCTCTATCCTCCCATCCCCCCTCCAGACAAGAGTTGCCAACACAATCTCAAGTGTCCACCTGATATAATTAGGTCACTCTTCATCAGCATCTCTCTCCCACCCGCTGACCAGTCCCTTTCATGTCTGATGAATCGTCCTCGGGGATGGTTCCTGTCCTGTGTCAACAGAAGGTCTGGGGAGCATGGCCGCCGGGATTCCTCCAGTCTCAGTCAGACCATTAAGTTTGGTCTTTTTATGAGAATTTGGGGTCTGCATCCCACTGATCTCCTGCTCCCTCAGGGGTCCTCTGCTGTGCTCCCTGTCAGGGCAGTCATCGATTGTGGCCGGGCACCAACTAGTTCTTCTGGTCTCAGGATGATGTAGGTCTCTGGTTCATGTGGCCCTTTCTGTCTCTTGGACTCTTAGTTGTCGTGTGGCCTTGGTGTTCTTCATTTTCCTTTGCTCCAGGTGGGTTGAGACCAATTGCTGCATCTTAGGTGGCCGCTTGTTAGCATTTAAGACCCCAGACGCCATATTTCAAAGTGGGATGCAGAATGATTTCATAATAGAATTATTTTGCCAATTGACTTAGAAGTCCCCGCAAACCATGTTCCCCAGACCCCTGCGCTTGCTCCGCTGACCTTTGAAGCATTCATTTTATCCCGGAAACTTCTTTGCTTTTGATCCAGTCCAATTGAGCTGACCTTCCATGTATTGAGTGTTGTCTTTCCCTTCACCTAAAGCAGTTCTTATCTACTGATTAATCAATAAAAAACCCTCTCCCACCCTCCCTCCCTCCCCCCCTCGTAACCACAAAAGTATGTGTTCTTCTCAGGTTTACTATTTCTCAAGATCTTATAATAGCGGTCTTATACAATATTTGTCCTTTTGCCTCTGACTCATTTCGCTCAGCATAATGCCTTCCAGGTTCCTCCATGTTATGAAATGTTTCACAGATTCGTCACTGTTCTTTATCGATGTGTAGTATTCCATTGTGTGAATATACCACAATTTATTTACCCATTCATCCGTTGATGGACACCTTGGTTGCTTCCAACTTTTTGCTATTGTAAACAGAGCTGCAATAAACATGGGTGTGCATATATCTGTTTGTATGAAGGCTCTTGTATCTCTAGGGTATATTCCTAGGAGTGGGATTTCGGGGTTGTATGGTAGTTCTATTTCTAACTGTTTAAGATAACGCCAGATAGATTTCCAAAGTGGTTGTACCATTTTACATTCCCACCAGCAGTGTATGAGAGTTCCAATCTCTCCATAGCCTCTCCAACATTTATTATTTTGTGTTTTTTGGATTAATGCCAGCCTTGCTGGTGTGAGATGGAATCTCATCGTAGTTTTAATTTGCATTTCTCTAATGGCTAATGATCGAGAGCATTTTCTCATGTATCTGTTGGCTGCCTGAATATCTTCTTTAGTGAAATGTGTGTTCATATCCTTTGCCCACTTCTTGATTGGGTTGTTTGTCTTTTTGTGGTTGAGTTTTGACAGAATCATGTAGATTTTAGAGATCAGGCGCTGGTCGGAGATGTCATAGCTGAAAATTCTTTCCCAGTCTGTAGGTGGTCTTTTTACTCTTTTGGAGAAGTCTTTAGATGAGCATAGGTGTTTGATTTTTAGGAGCTCCCAGTTATCGGGTTTCTCTTCATCATTTTTGGTAATGTTTTGTATTCTGTTTATACCTTGTATTAGGGCTCCTAGGGTTGTCCCAATTTTTTCTTCCTTGATCTTTATCGTTTTAGTCTTTATGTTTAGGTCTTTGATCCACTTGGAGTTAGTTTTTGTGCATGGTGTGAGGTATGGGTCCTGTTTCATTTTTTTGCAAATGGATATCCAGTTATGCCAGCACCATTTGTTAAAAAGGCTATCTTTTCCCCAGTTAATTGACACTGGTCCTTTGTCAAATATCAGCTGCTCATACGTGGATGGATCTATGTCTGGGTTCTCAATTCTGTTCCATTGGTCTATGTGTCTGTTGTTGTACCAATACCAGGCTGTTTTGACTACTGTGGCTGTATAATAGGTTCTGAAGTCGGGTAAGGTGCGGCCTCCCACTTTCTTCTTCTTTTTCAGTAGTGCTTTGCTTATCCGGGGCTTCTTTCCCTTCCACATGAAATTGGTGATTTGTTTCTCTATCCCCTTAAAATATGACATTGGAATTTGGATCGGAAGTGCGTTAAATGTATAGATGGCTTTTGGTAGAATAGACATTTTTACTATGTTAAGTCTTCCTATCCATGAGCAGGGTATGTTTTTCCACTTAAGTATGTCCTTTTGAATTTCTTGTAGTAGAGCTTTGTAGTTTTCTTTGTATAGGTCTTTTACATCCTTGGTAAGATTTATTCCTAAGTATCTTATCTTCTTGGGGGCTACTGTGAATGGTATTGATTTGGTTATTTCCTCTTCGGTGTTCTTTTTGTTGATGTAGAGGAATCCAAGTGATTTTTGTATGTTTATTTTATAACCTGAGACTCTGCCAAACTCTTCTATTAGTTTCAGTAGTTTTCTGGAGGATTCCTTAGGGTTTTCTGTGTATATAATCATGTCATCTGCAAATAGTGATAACTTTACTTCTTCCTTGCCAATGCGGATACCTTTTATTTCTTTGTCTAGCCTAATTGCCCTGGCTAAGACTTCCAACACGATGTTGAATAAGAGCGGTGATAAAGGGCATCCTTGTCTGGTTCCCGTTCTCAAGGGAAATGCTTTCAGGTTCTCTCCATTTAGAGTGATATTGGCTGTTGGCTTTGCATAGATGCCCTTTATTATGTTGAGGAATTTTCCTTCAATTCCTATTTTGGTAAGAGTTTTTATCATAAATGGGTGTTGGACTTTGTCAAATGCCTTTTCTGCATCAATTGATAAGATCATGTGGTTTTTGTCTTTTTT
The DNA here is from genome assembly GCF_024166365.1 of Elephas maximus indicus. NCBI lineage: Eukaryota > Metazoa > Chordata > Mammalia > Proboscidea > Elephantidae > Elephas > Elephas maximus. Next base: position 60,072,438 of record NC_064833.1, on the reverse strand, counting down.
TTTATTTATGTGATGGATTACATTAATGGTTTTTCTGATATTAAACCAGCCTTGCATACCTGGTATAAATCCCACTTGATCAGGGTGAATTATTTTTTTGATGTGTTGTTGGATTCTATTGGCTAGAATTTTGTTGAGGATTTTTGCATCAATGTTCATGAGGGATATAGGTCTATAATTTTCTTTTTTTGTAATGTCTTTACCTGGTTTTGGTATCAGGGAGATGGTGGCTTCATAGAATGAGTTGGGTAGTATTCCGTCCTTTTCTATGCTTTGAAATACCTTCAGTAGTAGTGGTGTTAACTCTTCTCTGAAAGTTTGGTAGAACTCTGCAGTGAAGCCGTCCGGGCCAGGGCTTTTTTTTGTTGGGAGTTTTTTGATTACCGTTTCAATCTCTTTTTTTGTTATGGGTCTATTTAGTTGTTCTACTTCTGAATGTGTTAGTTTAGGTAGGTAGTGTTTTTCCAGGAATTCATCCATTTCTTCTAGGTTTTCAAATTTGTTAGAGTACAATTTTTCATAATAATCTGAAATGATTCTTTTAATTTCGTTTGGTTCTGTTGTGATGTGGTCCTTCTCATTTCTTATTGGGGTTATTTGTTTCCTTTCCTGTATTTCTTTAGTCAGTCTAGCCAATGGTTTATCAATTTTGTTAATTTTTCAAAGAACCAGCTTTTGGCTTTGTTAATTCTTTCAATTGTTTTTCTGTTTTCTAATTCATTTAGTTCAGCTCTAATTTTTATTATTTGTTTTCTTCTGGTGCCTGATGGATTCTTTTGTTGCTCACTTTCTATTTGTTCAAGTTGTAGGGACAGTTCTCTGATTTTGGCTCTTTCTTCTTTTTGTATGTGTGCATTTATTGATATAAATTGGCCTCTGAGCACTGCTTTTGCTGTGTCCCAGAGGTTTTGATAGGAAGTATTTTCATTCTCGTTGCATTCTATGAATTTCCTTATTCCCTCCTTGATGTCTTCTATAACCCAGTCTTTTTTCAGGAGGGTATTGTTCAGTTTCCAAGTATTTGATTTCTTTTCCCTAGTTTTTCTGTTATTGATCTCTAGTTTTATTGCCTTGTGGTCTGAGAAGATGCTTTGTAATATTTCGATGTTTTGGACTCTGCAAAGGTTTGTTTTATGACCTAATATGTGGTCTATTCTAGAGAATGTTCCATGTGTGCTAGAAAAAAAAGTATATTTTGCAGCAGTTGGGTGGAGAGTTCTGTATAAGTCAATGAGGTCAAGTTGGTTGATTGTTGTAATTAGGTCTTCCGTGTCTCTGTTGAGCTTCTTACTGGATGTCCTGTCCTTCTCCGAAAGTGGTGTGTTGAAGTCTCCTACTATAATTGTGGAGGTATCTATCTCGCTTTTCAATTCTGTTAAAATTTGATTTATGTATCTTGCAGCCCTGTCATTGGGTGCATAAATATTTAATATGGTTATGTCTTCCTGATCAATTGTCCCTTTTATCATTATATAGTGTCCTTCTTTATCCTTTGTGGTGGATTTAAGTCTAAAGTCTATTTTGTCAGAAATTAATATTGCTACTCCTCTTCTTTTTTGCTTATTGTTTGCTTGATATACTTTTTTCCATCCTTTGAGTTTTAGTTTGTTTGTGTCTCTAAGTCTAAGGTGTGTCTCTTGTAGGCAGCATATAGATGGATCGTGTTTCTTTATCCAGTCTGTGACTCTCTGTCTCTTTATTGGTGCATTTAGTCCATTTACATTCAGGATAATTATAGATAAATAAGTTTTTAGTGCTGTCATTTTGATGCCTTTTTATGTGTGTTGTTGACAATTTCATTTTTCCACATACTTTTTTGTGCTGAGGCGTTTTTCTTAGTAAATTGTGAGATCCTCATTTTCATAGTGTTTGACTTTATGTTAGTTGAGTCGTTACGTTTTTCTTGGTTTTTATCTTGAGTTATAGAGTTGTTATACCTTTTTGTGGTTACCTTATTATTTACCCCTATTTTTCTAAGTAAAAACCTAACTTGTATTGTTCTATATCGCCTTGTATCACTCTTCATATGGCAGTTCATTGCCTCCTGTATTTAGTCCCTCTTTTTGATTATTGTGATCTTTTACATATTGACTTCCAGGATTCCCTGTTATGTGTATTTTTTTTTTAATTAATCTTAATTTGTTTGTTTTTGTGATTTCCCTATTTGAGTTGATATCAGAACATTCTGTTTTGTGACCTTGTGTTGTGCTGATATCTGATATTATTGGTTCTCTGACCGAACAATATCCTTTAGTATTTCTTGTAGCTTTGGTTTGGTTTTTGCAAATTCTCTAAACTTGTGTTTGTCTGTAAATATCTTAATTTCGCCTTCATATTTCAGAGAGAGTTTTGCTGGATATATGATCCTTGGCTGGCAGTTTTTCTCCTTCAGTGTTCTGTATATGTCGTCCCATTCCCTTCTTGCCTGCATGGTTTCTGCTGAGTAGTCAGAACATATTCTTATTGATTCTCCCTTGAAGGAAACCTTTCTTTTCTCCCTGGCTGCTTTTAAAATTTTCTGTTTATCTTTGGTTTTGGTGAGTTTGATGATAATATGTCTTGGTGTTTTTCTTTTTGGATCAATCTTAAATGGGGTTCGATGAGCATCTTGGATAGATATCCTTTCGTCTTTCATGATGTCAGGGAAGTTTTCTGTCAGGAGTTCTTCAACTATTTTCTCTGTGTTTTCTGTCCCCCCTCCCTGTTCTGGGACTCCAATCACCCGCAGGTTATCCTTCTTTATAGAGTCCCACATAATTCTTAGGGTTTCTTCATTTTTTTTAATTCTTTTATCTGATTTTTTTTCAGCTATGTTGGTGTTGATTCCCTGGTCCTCCAGATGTCCCAGTCTGCATTCTAATTGCTCGAGTCTGCTCCTCTGACTTCCTAGCGCGTTGTCTAATTCTGTTATTTTATTGTTAATCTTTTGGATTTCTACATGTTGTCTCTCTATGGATTCTTGCAACTTATTAATTTTTCCAGTATGTTCTTGAATAATCTTTTTGAGTTCTTCAACAGTTTTATCGGTGTGTTCCTTGGCTTTTTCTGCAGTTATCCTAATTTCATTTGTGATATCATTAAGCATTCTGTAAATTAGTTTTTTATATTCTGTATCTGATAATTCCAAGATTGTATCTTCATTTGGGAAAGATTTTGATTCTTTTGTTTGGGGGGTTGGAGAAGCTGTCATGGTCTGCTTCTTTAAGTGGTTTGATATGGATTGTTGTCTCCAAGCCATCACTGGGAAACTAGTTTTTCCAGAAAATCCGCTAAAAAAAAAATGCAGTCAGATCCCTATCAGAGTTCTCCCTCTGGCTCAGGCTATTCAGATGTTAATGAAGCTGCCTAGGGAGGGTGCGAAGGGAACAGAGAGATAGGAGAGTAGCACCTCAGAATATAGCTAGAGTTGCTTGTCTTGCTTGGAATGACTATTATATCTGAGATTCCCGCGGGGCGTGTCGCCTATGTGTGCTGGCTGTGTGGAGATTGCCCCCGGGGGGTCTGGCCCGCTGGAGTCACGGTCAGATCCTCCGCTTCCAGCCCCACGCCCAGCGTCAAGGCTCCCCTACTGGGACGGTGTACTCTCGACTCCAAAATCAGTCGCTGCGTCCCGGGGAATTCTCGTCCCTCCAGCGGCGTGGCCGTGCCACCCCCGAGAACCCGTTAGGCCTCCTCCCGGGGTTAGTTCAGATGGGTGGAGCAGTTCCCCGTGCTTGTGCCGTAACCGAGTGTCCCGGCTGGGATGCTGTTCTCCCTGCTCCAATACCAGTCGCTGCCTCCCGGGGACTTCTCCTACCGGCTGCGTCCCACGCCGCCCGCGCGACCCGGCTGGTCCCCTTCCCGGGGTTAGTTCAGGGGGGTGGAGCAACTCTCCGTGTTTATGCCATACCTGCGTCCAGTCCAAATCCCTGCGGGACAGTTCCCCGGCTCGGACGCTGCTCTTTCTACTCCAAGACCAGTCACTGCCTCCCGGGGACTTCTCCTACCGGCTGCGTCCCACGCCGCCCGTGGAACCGGCTGGTCCCCCTCCCGGGGTTAGTTCAGAGGGGTGGAGCAGGTCTCTGTGCTTGTGCCGTACCTGACTGGTACGCTGGCTCCAGGCTCTGGAAACAATTGCTGCTTCCCCGTATTAGTTCGTTTTCCGTCTCTAAATCTGTGTTTGTTGTTCAGGGTTCGTAGATTGTTATGTATGTGATCGATTCACTTGTTTTTCCGTGTCTTTGTTGTAAGAGGGATCCCAGGTAGCGTCTGCCTAGTCCGCCATCTTGGCTCCGCCCACATCTTTGCTTTTTAACACTTCAGAGAGGTCTTCTGCAGCACATTTGCCCAATTCAATACATCCTTTGATTTCTTGACTGCTGTTTCCATGGGCGTTGATTGTGGATCCAAGTAAAATAACTTCAATCTTTTCTCCATTTATCATGATGTTGCTTATTTGTCCAGTTGTGAGGATTTTTGTTTTCTTTATGTTGGGGTGTAATCCACACTGAAGGCTGTGGTCTTTGATTCTCATCAATAAGTGCTACAAGACCTCTTCACTTTCAGCAAACAAGGTTGTGTCATCTGCACATCGCAGGCCCCTAATGAGTCTTCCTTCAGTCCTGATGCTGCATTCTTCTTCACATAGTCCAGCCTCTCAGATTATTTGCTCAGCATACAGATTGAATAAGTATGGTGAAAGAATACAACCCTGATGCACACCTTTCCTGACTTTAAACCAATCAGCATCCCCTTGTTCTATCTGAACAACTGCCTCTTGATCTATGTAAAGGTTCCTCATGAGCACAATTAAGTGTTCTGGAATTCCCATTCTTCACAATGTTATCCATAATTCGTTATGAACCATACAGTCAAATGACTTTGCATAGTTAATAAAACGCAGGTAAACATCTTTCTGGTATTTTGTGCCTTCGGTTATGATCCATCTGACATCAGCAATGATATCCTTTGCTCCAAGTCCTCTTCTGAATCTGGCTTAATTTCTGGCAGCTGTCTGTTGATGTACTGCTGCAATTGCTTTTGAATGATTTTCAGTAAAACTTTACTTGTGTGTGATATTACTGATATTGTTTGACAATTTCCATGTTTTATTGGATCACCGCTCATTGAGATGGGTATAAATGTGAATCTCTTCCAGTTGGTAGGCCAGGTAGCTGTCTTCCAAATTTCCTGGCGTAGACACTTGAGCGCTTCCAGCCCAGCATCCATTTGTTGAAGCATCTCAATTGGTACTCCATCAATTTTTGGTTAACAGCCAAGTATTCAACCACTCCACCACCAAGGCTCCTACTGTAAAGATTACAGCAGTTGTACTCTGTCCCATAGGGTCGCTATGAGCCAGAATTGACTTGACAGCACACAACAACAACGTATTAGATAACTTATCTCTCAGTATTGCAACTAGTTTTCCCCTTCGTCACCTCTGTATCCCTAAGACAGCGCTTAGCATATTGCAGGTGCTCAAAAATGTTTTAAGAATTAGTGACAAAAGGAATAAACAGTGTTAATTCCCTTTTAACAGACAGTTCTCCTCATTAATGCTCTTTATCTCTAACAGTGACTAAAGACAGGTTTTAATATATTACTGTCTCTTAACCTGCTCCTACAGTAGACCTTTCATTTGGTCATTATCTAATGGTGGAAAGACTTACAGATTTCTTTCTCCTTTGATCAATGTCGAATTATTACTATACAAATCTTTCCCTTCTCAGCTAAGAATGTTCTCTACGATTCCTGCTGTTACCACCACTAGCCCATTTGCTACATTTGTTTGATTAGAAAAGAAAAAAAAAAAAAACCACTTCCTCATGTGAAAAAATTTTAAAGTCAGAATGTTTCTAATTTTTAATTCTAGTAAACAAACTGGAATATAGTAATTTTGTTATAAAATAATTACATGTCTTGCTTTCATGACATTTCAGTGTTTACTGCTCCACGATCTCATTTTTATATGCTTCTCCAAAGTCTAGTTTTAAAAAATGACTTTCTTTCTTGTGACATTTTAGACATTTATTGTTGTTAGTTGCCATCGATTCAATTTCAACTCATGGTGACCCCATGTGTACACAGTAGAACAGCTCCATAGGGTTTTCAAGGCTGTGACCTTTCAGAAGCAGATTGACAAGTCTGTTTCCTAGAGCCCTTCTGGATGAGCTTGAATTGCCAACCTTTGGCTAGTAGTCAAGTGCTTAACCATTTGCACCACACAGGGACTCCTTTTTTGACATGAAACCAAGAAAAACCAAACCTGTTGCTGACGATTCCGACTCACAGTGACCCTATACGACAGAGTAGAACTGCCCCATAGAGTTTCCAAGGAGCGATTGGTGGATTTGAACTGCTGACCTTTTGATTAGCGGCCGTAGCTTTTAGCCACTATGCCACCAGGAAAATCTGCTGCAAAAGATCTCTTTAAAGTGTGATTTTGATATGCTGCATTCTCCACTGATGGTGGTTATTGGTAAAATTAAACACATACTGGGAGCTGCAAAACTATTCAGAAATATGTCTGGTAATTTATAACTGGCATATATAATACTTTAGCTGGAGCCACACTAGATTTTAAGGTTTTTATTTCCACTTGCAGTGATTCCCCTTCATTATCCTATGTGCTTCCATCAATTTCAATTGTCAGTGCTTACATAGATGTTGTAGTTAACGTTCATAATAATCCTTCAAACTGTAAATTTAATCTAGAAAATTGAAAAGCCCATGTTTTTTTATTGTTACCATTTTTTCTTTCAAAGATGATAATATATACAACAGAAAACAAAAACTTTGAAATTTAATTTTGGGTAATTGTTCTGAACGTGAGCTTTCCCAATGAAATATTGAATCCTTCATTCATTAGTATTGGTGTTGATTTCAAGAGACACCATAATTTGCTTAGTATAAATGATACATTTTTCAAGACCATCATCACTTTTGTAACTAATTTTAACCTACATAGTGGTTTTAAGAGAATTTTTACATTAACTTTTGAGTATTGCATCATTTTGCATATAGCATTACTTAAAACAGTCATGCCAAATTAATACTGAGCAAATACTTTTTTAACATGAAAACTTCCAGTTTATTTCTTCTACAGTACAAAATAAATTCATCTCTTGTTGTTAGTTGCCCTCAAGTCAGTCCTAACTCACGGCCATCCCAAGCATAATGGAACAAAACATTACCTAATCCAGTGCCAGCCCCATGATCAATTTGTAATTGAACAAGTATGATCCACAGGGCTTTCATTGGCTGGTTTTTGGAAGTAGGTCACCAGGGCTTTTTCCACAGTCTGTCTTAGTCTAGAAGCTCTGCAGAAATCTGTTCAGCTTCATAGTAACACACAAGCTGTGGTACATTAGCATAGTACAGCTATCAAAGTCAGGAAATCAACATTGATAATAATACCACCTTACCATCCAATCCACAGCCCTGACTCAAAACTCACCAATTGTCCCAACAGTTTTTCCTGTGCCTACAAGGAAAAAAAATTTCTCCTTTCTCCCTTACCTTTCTGGCTCAAGGTCAATATCCTATCCATGATCATGTGTTGCGTTCAGCTATTATGCCTCTTTAGCCTCCTACAATTGGAAACAGAACTTTAGTCTTTCCTTGTCTTTCATGACCTTGATAATTTTGAAGCATATAGCCGATTACTTTACAGAATAGCCTCTAGTTGGGGTTGTATGGTGTTTCTCCAGGATAGGTATGCATTTTGGGCAATAATACCACAGAAGTGATACTGTGCTCTTCTCTTTGTGTCAGATCAGAAGGCACGTGATGTTGATTTGCCCAATTTTTTGTGATGTTAACTTCTATCACTTGGTTAAAATGCTATCTGTCAGGTTACTCCACAGCTATCCTTCATGGCCCAGTTCAAATACATACTCCACTCTGAACACTTCCCTAACTACTCCAGCACACATTGATCCTGCTCACCTCTGGCTTCCTTCACCTATAGTGTGTACTACATGATTTAACAGCTACGTCGTGACCTTCTCTATATTGCGTCTTCATTCATTCCACTGCAATTTGCTGAGCAATTACCATGTTTCAGGTACTGTGATAAATACTGGGAATACATGTAAGTGTCCTGTTCTAGAGGCGTTATAGCCAAGTGAATGGGAAAGATGAAAACCAAAATGTTATAATATCGCAGATAATGTTATAGCAAAAATACACGCATTGTTCTGAGGTCATGTGTAGGAAGGGTATAACCCTGTCTGGATTTGGGGGGGGGGAGATGAAGGAGGAGGAAGAGCTAGCAGAGCAATTTTCCCAGGTGATATGATTCTGGTCCTGCTAATTATCTGCTGTATTGAGGCCATGAACACGAGCTGACATTCTTTCTTTCTTCCTGACAGCACAGGGCAGAGGGTTTATCCACTCATTCAAGAACGCTTACTAAGCCTTGACTCCGCTGTTCACTGAGCTAGATTCTGGGGATACAGCTATAAATATGACACACTCCTTGCCTTTGAGATGCTCCCAATTGCAGATTTCTTTTTTCTGCTGCCTGGCATTTTCTGTTTGTTTGACTACATCTAAATCATTTAAAATCTGTTCTGGATTAAGACAGGGCAAGACGTATGAACGGATGGATGGATTCATAGTTGGATGTAAGGTCATAAACACCATAGTAAGTACTTAATAAACGATGGTTTACCAATAATTGCCTTAATCAACCGCTAGAAATATTTTCTTTTTGAGTTCTCCGATCTTCCAGGAAGCCCCAAGTGAGAGTCTTAGTTTCTGTTTTTGTGAAGCAAATACATTCTAACTCATAAGGAAACTAGTCTACTTCTTCTAAGTTCTCCAGAAGAGGTGAACTCATTTTCTGATCATTATTACAGTGTTATAGATAAGATAAACCTGTTGCTACCACGTTGATTCTGATTCATGGTGATGCTACTCTGTCCTATAAGGTCGCTATGAGTCGGAATCGACTTGATAGCAACAGGTTAGGTCTCTGAGAAATAATTTCTTGCCTATAACCAAAAACCCAGTGTCGTCGAGTCAATTCTGACTCATAGTGACCCTATAGGACAGAATAGAACTGCCCCACAGTTTCCAAGGAACACCTGGAGGATTCAAACTGCAGACGTTTTGGTACGCCACCAGGGTTTCCCTGGGCTGAAGAGGAACTTCATGTTCAGCAGTGCACATAGTTATCAACTCCTACTTGAGAAAATGGAACATACATGAATATTGAATTCTTTTTTACTTTGGATTATGAAAGATTCTATTACCCCAGAAACAAAGCAGTAATGCAAATTTTCTATTTCCTTCGCTCAATTATAACTACAAAGTTAGCTGGCACAGTAAATAAATCATTACATCAACTTCTAAATCTGAAAACGTTTATTTAAACAGGACAACTGTATTGAACAAAACCAGTTTGGGGGAAATCAGTTGTTTACTAATTAGTTGAAAATAACAATATCTGTTTGAACAATACATCCAACAGAGTGCTGTAGAATTCGATGCAAACTTCAGTCCAGCTCTGTGAACTTGGTTTATGTTCTCTCATAAATTCTGGTGGAAGTGATGTCTTTCATGATGCATTCCTAGATACAAACGAAGTTCTTGGTCAATCACTGGACTAAAACAATGGACGTATTTATTCAGTCTCCCCCAGTGTTGAGAAGGAAATGATATTCATTATTAAAACATTTGTTGTGGGTGCCTCTATAACTGATATTGCAATAAGTTAGGAAGATAAAAAGACCACGAAGATATGTCATCCTCCCAAGGAGTCTTACAATCTACACGGTGAGGAAGAAACACGTAGTGCAATGTGTGTGGTACATGCACTGATGGAAATAGGCTCAGAGTACTAGAGAGGCATCGGGGAATTCTTCCTGAGGGATGGCATCCCTGGGCTGAGGTTAAAAGCATGAGGAAATTGCCAGAGTGCAAACATGATCTCAATAAAATCAACTTTTTATTTTATGTAAGCAAAAACCGTTTTCTGTTCTTTAACCCGTTGCTGTCGAGTTGATTCCGACTCATAGCTAGTGACCTTATGGAACAGAGTATAACTGCTTCACAGAGTTTCCAAGGAGTGGCTGGTGGATTCGAACTGCTGACCTTTGGGTTAGCAGCCATAGCTCTTGACCACTGTGCCACCATGTTTTCCATCTGTTCTTTAGGTAGACCAATGATTGACAGGACCGAGCCATAGGGTCTAGAATTAGGTAGCTGGAAGGTACTCACCACCACCAGTTTGTCGTCCACTCGTTTTCTCTTAATGGTGGTTGATTTTCCATCCCACTTCTGCACGTGTACCAGAGTACCCCCATCTAAGATTATGATGCTCTGCAGGCACAAGAAAAAACGGTAAAATTTCAATGTGATGGTGGATAGTCAAGTAAGGAATATGGTACTTTTGTTCAAGGAATATTTTGTGGTCATTGGTAATTTTAAATGACCAGAATATATTGCAACAAGAAAAAAATAAGTGTAGAAAACAGCAGAATACCAACTTATATATATATATATATATACACACACATGCATTATGACTAAAGTTTTACATAAGCATGCATTAAAAAAATATTGTAAAGGAATGCAGATAATTAATACATTTTTGTTGAGATGGTAGCCTTATGGGTGATTTTCTCTCTTTTTTTTTCCCCCTTCCACTCTTTTTTTATTATTATCTAACATTCCTATGTTACTTATTCACTTCAAGTATTCTGTTTATGGTATGACATATAAATTGTTAATAATTTTTCAAAACTTAAGGACAACTTCATAAAAAGAGGAAAAAATCACCAACTACATATTGAAGACAACATAGTTTAAGCTGATTATTAAGAGATCATTGCCTGTGGTAGAACAGTTTCCCTCCTTTTATTGCAAAATGGTTTCTTGCAGACAGCCGTCATTTGGAAACCAGCGGTTACTCTGTACCAATTCTTTATTCCTCACCTTGACTTTCCTGTCATCTGCAGTGATTTCATCAAATTCCTGACCCAGTTTGAAGGAAATCTCAGTATTTTTAAAGGTACTTTCTGACCTAATAGTGATCACATCCCCATTCACACTGATGATCAAGTTGGGTTTGGCCATGCCACCCACTTTCCGGGTGGCAAAGCCCACTCCTACAGTTAGGAAAAGAAAAGAAAAGAAAAAAAAGTCAGATTTTACTTTCATTCTCACGTCTATAAGTGTGTGTGTGTGTGTGTGAAGAAAGGGGAAAGACACCATGGAGTTTCTTAAAAGCCTGATTTAAACAGTTGCTGCAAAATAGGTAAGCATGCTTAATACTCAGGGGAAGCCCCGGGGGACGATGGGGGTAGGCTCATTTTTTGAGCTTCCCTTTCTCTGGTTCTGGGTGTAACTCATCAAGAGGCCCATTGTTAACTTTCATCAAGAATCTGTACAAAGGTTAGGTCCATCTGGAATATGTTTAAAAAAAAAAAAAAGTCACCACACTCTCAAACTGTCTCAACCCATTAGGGCAGCCACTGTCATTTTACTCAGTTCATGAAATACTTGAGACACTTCAACTTTACCTTCTTAGATAATTAAAAAAAAAAAAAAAAAAAAACTGTTGCCAATCGAGTCGATTCCTACTCATAGTGACTCTATAGGACAGAGTAGAACCACCTGCTCCATAGGTTTTCTAAAAAGTGGCTGATGGATTCGAACTGCTGATCTTTTGGTTAGCAGCCATAGCTCTTCACCACTGTGCCACAAAAACAATCAAATCCACAGTAAAAGAGAATTCTTAACAGAATTCTTTTTTTTTTTTTTTTGGCCAATATAGCGTTAGTCAGTTCAAAGAATCTATTTCGGGTAGATGAGAATTGTATTCTATAGTGTTTGCTGCCAATCTACTTTCTTGGCTTCTTTTCCAGTTATTTTCTTACTTATTTAGGTTAATTCTTCTGAAAGGCAAAATGTTTCCTACATTCATACTATTTTAGAATGGTCATACTGTTCCCAATAAATAGTAGGAAATATTAGAGAGGGGCTGGACATGAGCTATGAAAACTTGAAAATTTAAGCAATGGCAATTTTAATAAGTTTAGAAACCAACATTTTCATTCCCATTCACCTAAGTTGCAAATTTCTCTCTCTTCTTGTTATTAAAAAGAATATAACCTGTGTAAGTTTTGGGATGAAAAATTTACAGCCTAACACTGACAGTGGTAACTTGGTGTGATTGCATGTCATACAGAATTTATGATAGTCGTAGACGTGCTGAATGTTTACATATATCTCAGCTACTTCTTTGACTAAGGACTACTTATGGATATTGAAGATTAAAAATAGAGGGGAGACCAGGAGAGATATATGGAGCAAAACAAGTGATGCTACAGCTTTGATTTAGCTCCCTATCTAAAAAGTGGCCCCAGGTGGGAAGACCATGTGTTGCTTCATCAAGTTCTGACTCTGCTACAAAATATAACATCAAATATATGAAGTGAGTCAGGTTAGTAAAAGGACACTGTGCTTGAAGTCAAGCAGCACATTCTACTTCCGGAAGGTTCTACCATGGCAAAAATCATACTCCCCGATTCTTTGACTCTGTCCTCATGGATGAAGGTGATACCTGTCCACCCATCATCAGTTACAGCAGCCTATGGTTTACCTGATTTCAGGAAGCATCTTACTGTCTGTAATTACTATCCGTACTTTAAATTTTAGGAATTTAATGATTAATATTAAAAGTATAAAATGTTTTTAAAATAAATAAGAGGTCCCAAATCCTGGCATTACTATTATCTGCATATATTAGTTTACTCAATCATGCTAGCTAATATTCTGGAAAGTTAGGTTTCAGTCATGGTGAAGTCCTTGATTTCCCTCTTGCCTGTAAGTAAGAAAAACAGTAGTTACAGACAAGCAAAATATATACTGTATAAGCTAGGAGATGGTTAAGTCTTTTGAGATTTAGTAATTAAATTCTAAACTCTAATAAAAATACTGTATAAATATCCCTCCCCAATTTGTTACCCTTGTATCAGATTTTACCATGTACAGGAGTACAGGGAGGAGGGCTTTCAGGGTAGGAGCTGCCCGAGTGAGAACCCACATGCCTACTCCCTTGCTTTACTTTCTTAATTATCTGGGAAACATTCACAAGCAATATAACCCCAAACCCATTGCCGTATAGTCGATTCCGACTCATAGCGACCCTATAGGACAGAGTAGAACTGTCTCATAGAGTTTCCAAGGAGCACCTGGTAGATTTGAACTGCTGACCTTTTGATTAGTAGCTGTAGCACTTAACCACGACACCACCAGGATTTCCAGGCAATGTAAAGAGAATCTAAAAAAGTAAAAGCCTTCTTTGTCAAAGAGGAGGTATTATGTGTGTAATGTTCTCCTTTTTTACTGCTCAACAATTCTAAGTCATTCCATGTAATTTCTAGTCAAAGAAGTATTTAAGTCCTTTAAGAAACATTTTCTGAAAGTAAGATTTTGTCGCCCATGAAACAACCACACATTTTAATGGACTGAACATTAAAGCAAAAAAACAAACAAAAAAAAAACAACAAAAAAAAAAACAGGCGAACATACATTCAGTAAAACTTTTAAAAAGCACCTCTGTTAAGGTGGGAAATACAATGTTTTCTGTTTCAAATGAAAATTAATGCATCCTGTGAAATGAATATGCCTTTACTTCCAAGTTATTGTTTAGTTCATTGCAAGAGAGAATGAAAGAAAAACAGGCAAAGAGCCAGGTACACCAAAGAAAACCAGGTTTAGCAATTAAAATAAAAACTTGCCGTTTTTATAGTCCATAAAAATTCTGTTCAGACCTTTTTTTCATATCATTTTACCTTAAGAAGTATTAGTTCCGGCTTTGGTCCAGAATGTTTCTAGAAACAAATGGTTCTCACTTAATATTTGTATAGACTCTATATAGGAAACAGCATTTTCATATCTGGCCAGTGCTTCCAGAATGAAAAACACAGCCATACACCCTTTCCGCCTAGAGAAAAAGCTATAAATCCAGTCATCGCACAATGCATTTGCTTACCCACTTCTTTCATGTATTCATCAAAGTTTTCACTGGAGACCAGTTTCCAGGTACCTACAAATGCATCACACATTTTGTGAGCTGCCTACAATTATGCTTCAAGGTGAGAAGGTAGCTGCAGCTTTCAGGCTATGATTCTCATGAGTACAGATAACTTCCTTTTAAAGATGTCCAGAACATGTGGTCTTGGGAAGGACCAACTGGGAATGAAATCACAACATTTCCTTCATTACTGACCTCTGTATTTTTCCCTCTGAGTCATGCTTTTAATAGAAATTTCTCAACTTTGGTTCTCCCTGGCAAATGGTCACTGTACTGAAAGTACAATTATTTTTAACCATTAAGGAATATTTTAAACATTCCTGTTTTGAACATTTAATGCTTGGTACTTTGAATTTCTTGCTAGTTTCATGCATATTTATCCCAGCGTAGAGCTGGATAATTGTCATGGGAGGAACTTTGACCCTTGGACCCCCTTTTCTTAAATTTTTTTATTAAAATTGCAATTCTGTGGTATTTCTTTTGAATTGAGTAACATGAGCTTCTTAAATAAGTGTAATGGCTCTTGGGGACAGTATTGTCTCAGGAATTACCTGGTAATTAAAACAAAAAGAAACAATGGCATTTTAAACATCTCAAATTTCTAATTTCAAGTAACTTTGCAAGAATAAAAAAATAATAAATTTAGTTCATCCACCGGGAGCCTGCACTATAGGTTAAATTAACAAATAATAATTTAACCTAACTCTTTCAATTCCCTAAATGAGAACATAATGATTTCCCTTAAAAAAATGGGTCCCAATCTTCATATTGAGAAAATTCATTCAGTTCCTGGAGCTATAGCATAAGCTCTAATGTATTCAGTTTCAGATAGCATTGCTTCACTTAAAAATCATCAGAAATGGTGTGATCACAAGCTATCAAACCTTTTTTTTCCTTCTTTTACGTGGT